>NC_086243.1:11750000-13210000 GCF_036321145.2 Pelmatolapia mariae | reverse complement strand
TCCCCCTCTCTCCCATCTACATCACCTCATCCAATCCAACTACCCCCCACCTTTTCATCTTTCTCCACCTTTCAAGCTCTATTATGATCATTTCTCACACGCCACTGTGTTTATTTCGTGCCGTCTCTCATGCTTATTAATCTATTGCTGCCATGGAAAGATGAGGTGAGGCTTCTTTATATTTGTATGCCTGGGTAGTTCGAAAGCAGCTTCACGCCAAGGCTTTGACCCTTGACCTCCAATTTCCACATCCACCGCAGAGCCATTCATCAGTGCTGCACATATACTGGTGCACAACACGTACACAAAGGCGAAGGACACATACCCTCCACAGGGACGTAGCTGAGTGGACTGGGTTCCTCTGGGAATGAGCCATCAGCCAGTTGAAGCAGCAGGAGAAGAAATGCGAGGGGTGGAGCCACAGTTGCCATGGCAGCAACACAGATGCACTGTTAACAAAGAGAAAAGGAGAGAGAAAAATTTCATTGCGCACTGTCTCTGTGTGTGTGTGTTCATGGCTGGGAGTGCACACGGGTATGCGTATTGGCATTCTGACAATATTTCTCAGTGCAGAGGAACAGGTGTGTGTGCATGGTGTGTGTGTGTGTTTGTGCGTGTGGTGTGTGTGTGTGTGTGTGTGTGTGTGTGTGTGTGTGTGTGTGTGTGTGTGGTGAGAGAGACAGGGTCAGAAGTGCAGCGGGGTGACTGCTGCTGCAAACCTGGATTCAGCAGGGAGCAAATGTGTTTCTATTGTCTGCCTTAGAGGTGTAACAGGGACCTATTGTCAGAAATGTCACTCCATTGTCAAAGAGTCTGAATCGAAGGGGATTCTCACAAAACGTTCACACAGAGACAAAACACTCTTGGGTGGCAATGCTTTTCTGACTAATTGTGTTTCTCTATGTACATATAAAGCCAATAAAACGGGCAATTAGCCACAAAACAGAAAAGACTAGATGGCCTTTACAAGTAGAATAAAGAAAGCAGAAGGTAGCGACCGGGGTAAGCTGGACAATGTCTTTCTGGTTGAAAGGACGCCCTAAATCAAAGTGGAGGAAACAGATTTTGGCCTTTAAAAAGTTAAGAGGCGACATAAGGTTCACACTGGTGCTAGATGCATGAAATACAGATGCAAAAATAAGTGACCAGCTTACTGCTTTAGCATGTTAGCTTTCAAACATTTGTTGATTTGCTGAGAACAAAGTGCAGCTCTTCTGCAGGAATTTGGTCACCAGCCAAAGTAATGATCATATATAAACTCTGACCTGTTTATGTCTCTATAACATCTCGGGCTGTTCATCATCTGTGAATTAACCAGTTGGTTCATTAAATGTGAGCGTCTTCAGAACAGACCGGGACTTAATGTACTAAAGGGAAAGAGGAATATTTAGAATTAAATTGTTTATCGTGCTATGGTTTTACTGGTCTGGCCCACTTAAGACCCACTTCAGAGTAATGTGGATGTCTCTAATCAGATTTCAGGGCAATTCATTTATTATTATTGAGAGATTTCACATGCAACCATACCAGTAAATGCTAACCTCCCGGCACCCGAGGTAGCATCAGGAGATCACTAAAATTGTTAGCATTCATCCCTTTGGGTACAGAAATGACTGCTTAAAGTTTCATTTCCATTAAATACTTGGGATATTTTAATTTGAATGGCAACAATGGACCAACAGACACACTGGAATTTATACAGCCTGAAGGGTGGGTTACAACAAAGGGTTCAAACTCTTGCAGAGACAGTGGAACAATACTGCTGCATATAAAATGTCAGGGATAAAATGTGGTAGCCAAACCATCCAGCACATGTTTGAATTCGAAAGCTTTATTAGTACGCCTTTGCTCAAAATGTCTATGGCTCAGCTGTAGCCGCCTGCGAGGTAGCACAAACTGTCTTTGATGTGGAAAATACTTTGAAAGAGGAGAGGCGATATAACGAGGAGAGAAGAAAAAAGACAAACTGGGGAGAGCATAAAGGGCGGAGTACTTGGGCTTTGTCTTGGGTTTCTAACAGAGCTGCTGTAATGCTGGGAAATGTGAAGAATGACACAATGTAAATGAAAAGAGAGGTTGGAAACGGAAGAAGAGATCTGAGCAATATCAATGCTGCTCCCATCAAATCAACCTGAATACCATGTTCCATGTTTCCCCAATCCCGAGCCGCTTATTTCCTTTCTTCCTCCATCTCTCTTCCTCCATTGCGCACCACCTCCCTTCGTTTCTCTACCTCTCATCTAGTCTGTACCCAGTTAAAAAAAACTCTTACAGTTGTTTTCGGTGATAGAAAACCAGTTTGAGAGGTAAATGTGTTCGTTTCTAAGGAGATGACAACTGCTATTTGAGGCGCACAGATGTAGGGCACATATATTCGTACATACTTAAGTACACAGTCACCTGTGTTGCCAGTACTTCAGACTTTGTGTAAGATTGAGAGACATGCTGTTTGAAGACATCTGTGAGCTGATGTGGGCTGGAGGCTATACTCTGGGGCCACTTCAAATGTAATTCTAGCCCAGAGATTGTAGGTTTGACATCTCTAAGCCTGCTGCTCATCAGATGCATTGGATGAGGCCTGAGGGTGGAGTGGAGGGTTTGTTTCATCTGATACTCCTTTGGGATACCCTAGACTAAAACAGATGGAGTCAGGTTTAGGGTCAGCCTCGTTTCATTATAACCACAACACGAGGAGGGTCCACACGTGATGCTTAAGTCTACGATGAAATTCTGTTGTCGTCCGTGGATTTGAAAGATGGATAGATGGAATTAAATGAAGTGTGTGTTCCAGTGAGATTAGCTATCATACGCCTGAACACACTGCCACTAAACAATTGTGCTCCTTCTGTTTATCTTAAGTTTGGTGACTTACACTGCTTTTCTAAATAGACGTCCATAAATTGTAATATATATCACTGAAAGGACACGCTTTGTTTCCCTCTGAGCTTGCTTGACAATCGTCATGTTTTTTCTCTTCGCTGTAAATGAATCCACTTATAGCTTTTTGTATATTTATGAGCTCATTACGAACAGGAAGCAGTAACCACTCTCAAGTGTTAGATGTTGCTAAATATCCAAAAATAAAAACAAATACAAACTCGAATTACTCTAGTGGTGTTTGCTTTATGTGGTTATGATTCCTGTTTACATCAAAAGTTAAGCTGGATTTACGTTCAAGAAATACAAAATGAAACAAATAACCACGTGCGTCAAAATATCTTTTGTATAAAAAATTGACAAACACATTTGAATATTTTTTAATAGTATTACAAATCTGAAAGCCCCATCGACAATGATCTTATATTTCTGAACCACAGGAGCTTTTTCCTTTCAAATACACCAGCAGTAGTGATTCCCAGTGGGGTAAAAAAAAAAATACCCCAGGGGCTACTTCTGCAATTGCCGGGGGGTGCCATGACAGATCAGCTCAGTGACATCTAAGAACAGGTTTGTGCAGAAAAGTTAACAGTTCAGCAATAAACAGATACATAAATAAACCGGTGATTCAAGCGGACAATTGATGATCGAGAGGTGAAAACAATAGTTACATCTATAATAAAAACTAAAACTACTAAGCAACTAAGCAACTCCACGCATTTAGGCATGTAGAAATGCTAAAGATGAGCCCCCGAAGTTTAAACTGAGCATCATAAGAGGAAAGAACTGTGATTTATGTGTCTTTGAATGTTCAGGTTACTCTATTTGTACCCGTAGGTAGATTTAGTCTGCAGTAGTAAGTGAGTCATCCGTGCTCACGTGCACATTTTAAATACAAACACAGACAACAGGCAACAGAAAAGCATGATACACACTCCTCAATAGATAAATTAATAATTCTAACAACAGAGAATCCCACAATGCATCATGCAGGATGATGAAACTATGTTGTTGTTTTTTTTTCATCTGATGATCTTGTAAAGGCTGCTGGAACAAAAGTGTTTTCAAACTCTGTTGTTTTACACTTTTATAAACCTTCGTCCAGAAAGAAGAAACAGGAAGACAAAGGATGTGAGTCATCTAGTAAAATCAAACCAGCCAAACCCCGTATCTCTCTGGTGTACAGCGACGTTGGTTCAGCTGTGGCGCCTTTAAAATATCAGCCTATAAGACCATTTAACAATGTGACTGGGTGAGTTTCTGTTCTTTACAGATATGTTTCCAAACCATGACACAGAGGAAAAAGGATACAAAAAGATTCAATCAAAGCGCGATCAAATAAAATCATCCTGGTTTTTATCACTATGGAAATGAGAGCATTTTAGACACCAGTGCCTTTTTTTGCCTCACAGTTGCTTCTAAGTTCAGCTTTTAATCAATAATTATTTCAAGACATTTATGAGACTGAAGATGCTCCACTGTCTGATCCTTAATGGACATGACCTCTTGTGTATGAATACATTTTCTAAAATCAATGATCATATCTTTTGTCTTAGACATGTTTAATGGCGAATGTGGTTGTTGGTGCCAGACGGATAGCCTGGGTATTTCAGAAACTGCTGATCTACTGGGATTTTCCCACACAACCATCTCAAGTGTTTACAGAGAATAAGCCAAAACAGAGAAAACATCATGTGAGCTGCAGTTCAAATGGCTTGTTTATGTTAGAGGAGAATGGCCAGACTGCTTTGAACTGATGAGAAGGAAACAGTAACTCAAACAAATATTCATTTCAGCCAAAGTATGCAGAGGAGCCTCTCTGAACACACATATCAGACCTTGAAGCAGATGGGCTACAGCAGCAGAAGACCACACTTGGACCCACTCCTGTCAGCTAAGAACAGGAAACTAAGGTAAAACAGCTAAAACAAAATTGGACAGAAGAAGATTTTGGCTGCATCATTCTAATGGTACAACAACACAAATGCATGGATCCATCCTGCCTTATATTAATGACTCAGGCTTCTGCTAGTTGTGTCCTGGTTTGAGGGATATTCCCCTTGACTCCATCTCTTTATAACCACTGTGTATCCATCATCTTATGGCTGCTTCCAGCAGGATAACACACCCTGTCACAAAGCTCAGATCCTCTCAAACTGGTTTCTTGAACATGACAATAAGTTCACTGCACTCAAATGTCCTCCACAGTCACCAGATCTCAATCCAATAGAGCAGCTTTGTGGTGTGGTGGAATGGTAGAGTTATATCATTTATGTGCAGCTTACAGATCTGCAGCCATTGTGTGTTAATATAATCATGTCAATATGGACTAAAATCTCCCAGGAATGTTTCCAGCACCTTGTTGAATCACTGCCATAAAGAATTAAAGCAGCTCTGAAGGCAAAAACCAAAATAATTTTAACTTGCACAAAAATCTTGTGTTGCATAAAGGTGTTCTATATAATGATTGTTCTGAAAGCCTGTAAAGGCTAAAAACACACACTCCCAAACATACTAAAACCCTCTGGTAAAAGATTAATTAAGCCTGCTCATTAGAGAGTGTATTGATTATGGTTATTGATCCATAAGATAAGCAATACGATCTGGGCCAAGCCGACTTATTAAACCTTTGCCGCTATCCAGTGCAAAGACAAAGGTACTGTTTTTTTTAATGATCTGAGTTATAAAAAAAAGAGGTTTGGGGCAACTCTTTGATTATCAAGGGTTCTGAGTTTTCCCAGCTGAGCCAAAATCCTGATTAAAGAAGTGAAAGATGAAAGACGGTTTCAATAAAAGACAAAAAGGGAGGAAGAGCGATACCACTTGCGACTGCCTTCCAGCTCATCAAGCTATAAAAACCAGACTGGTGACAGGATGAGTATCAGGAAATCAGGAGAGGAGAGGCGAGCAAGTGGAGAAGAAGAAAGGATGTTATGCTATTTGTGTCAGATCATGTTGGTGTGATAGGATTAAATGGTGTGACACTGACACTCTTATCATGGGACGCATGTAATGACGACGACAGCCGCACGGTGCAATCTAGCCTCATCAGGCAGCTCATTAGCAAATCACCTGCTAACACCCACATAATTAGCAAATCAGCGGGTCATCTAAAGGAGTGCACACACCGGCTTTCACCTCTTATCAGTTTGGCCATATGTTTGGTACTCGTCACCTGTGACTGAGCTTCATTTGACAGCGAGTCTTCTTCTCTGAGCTCTCGCCTGCCACAGCTGATCTGACAGGAACCAGAGGGGGTGAGCAGCATGCTGGGGACTTCTATACAACCCCCAGTATGTCAACAAGCTACGTGAAGGATATCTAGTTCGAGGATCCACTATTCAATATTTACCAATGATCCTGTCCCTAAATGCCTCAGTGGCCTTGAATACATGCTGCACATGCTCATATTTGCATGACATCTCAGCTATTAAAGCTACCGAGTGAGATCAATACACTCTCATCCTGCTAAATAGGGAGTAAAGAGCACCATCCCTATTCACACTGACGAGCTTTGGCCATGAGCAAAGCCTGAGCAACACCCTCCAGCCCCCCCACCCAGGCACACGAGGCCGCCAACGCACACCCACACATCTATACACATACAGGCAGACATCAACACAATGCTATGACCTGTGCTGCACCCAGCTACACTACAGCCATTAATTAATCCTTTGACACACACACACACACACACACACACACACACACACACACACACACACACACACATGTCTGGTTTGCTATCCTCGTGGGGACATCCCATTGACATAATGCTTTCCCTAGCCCCTTACCCTAACCCTAACCATTAAAAATGAATGCCTAACCCTAACCCTTACCCTAAACCTAACCATAACCTAATTGTAACCCTGACAGTAAAACCGCATTTTGAGTGTGAAAATTGCTTTCAACCCCAAGGGGACCTGGATTTTGGTCCCCACGGTGCAGAAAGTCCCCACCAGGATAGTAAAAGTCAGATTTTGGTCCCCACCAGGATAGTACGAACCCGTACACACACACACACACACACACACACACACACACACACACACACACACACACACACACACACACACACACACACACACACATAAATATATTATGGATGAATAAAATCCAAACCCATCTTTTCATGGTGTTGACATTTTACTCATGACTGTTACCAAGCTGTGTTTTATGGTGCGATGCACCGAATCTGTTGTTGTGATTAGGTCTTACAGGCAGAATCTTTTTTTTTTTTTCCTCTCAGTCTCTCGCTCACTGTTTGGCTGCGGCAGCCACTCCACTCTGTGCCTTTGTTACCGTAGCAACCAATAGCAAAGCTAGGGAGAGATGTTTTATTGCAGTAGATGTAAACGTGAGGAGGGCGGGTCCGCCCTCTAACTCATACTTTGCCCACGTATGTGTGCGCAGTCAAACAAACAACACACACTGATGCGTACACACTTAAGCAGGAACACAAGTACACGCGCAGTCGTGTACATGGACGCAGATGTAAGGAGGTGTGGGTCCCTGCATGGAGGGGGATGGGAGACAAGCAATTTGGTCTCTAAATTTATATATATATACCTTATATATATACACCTTATACACCTTATATATAAGGTATATATGGTGTATATATATATATATATATATATATATATATATATATATATATATATATATATATATATATATATATATATATAAGGTGGTTTCATCAAGTTTATTGTGTAAAACCTTCACAATTAAAGAGATCCTCTCTGCTGGACATAGGGTAAGCTCTGAGTCCACAATTTTGGCCTTAAAGAACTATGTGTAGTGCTTTCAATGCTTTTCCCCAGTGAGCTTCTGAGACCTCCTCTGCTGGATTATTATGACAGACTGACTTTTAATAATATGCGATATACAATATACTTACAAGGATAACTGGACTGTAGAGTTTTCATGCTGGCTATGGCAGTATTAAAGACTCAGCTGAGAGAGAATCCTTTAGACCTTGTTCTCATTTGTAACACACTTGCTCCTTGAGGACAGTATGCAGGTTAAAGCCCGGAATAAAGCAAGATGGCCTAAGGGTAGAAACACAGACACGGGCTAAAATGGGAGAAGTGGGTCACCTTCAGACTTCAGTTTTCTGCGCTACAATCAGTATCGTTTCATTAATAGGATTCAATCAGATATGAGCTGAAAATGAAAAGGGTGCACTGGAAGGGAAAAAAATAGTGAAAGAATCCAGAATCCTTCTTTGGTATGTGCTGCTACTGTACAGTAGACTCAATTCAGGCAAAATGTGATGAGCTGTGTTTGTAACTGACCAGGGTGTTTGTCATGATGAATTTTAATTTTGGCCATTAATAGAGTGATAGTTAATACCAGTTAAATAGTTAGATCAAACTGTGATTTGGCAGCCTTCATGTAGACATGCACAAATCTGTTTCTACACTAAAAACAGAATCAACATGAGCTGTGTTTATGTTTCAAAAGAGAAGCTGGGAATTCTTGGAGTCGTCGCTCCAAGATCCAAAGACTCTG
This sequence comes from Pelmatolapia mariae, assembly GCF_036321145.2. NCBI lineage: Eukaryota > Metazoa > Chordata > Actinopteri > Cichliformes > Cichlidae > Pelmatolapia > Pelmatolapia mariae. Next base: position 13,201,606 of record NC_086243.1, on the reverse strand, counting down.
AAGGTGGGTTACAGCTCCTGTCTTTATCGTACAAGTTGAGGATGCCATCTCTGTTAATGGGCAGTTCAACATTTTGTTTCCTCTTTTCTGCTCTGGAAATGAAATGTAAAGAGCAGAAGGTTAGCTCTTTGCAGAGACTGGAAAAAGCAAAAACAAGGTGTTATGTACAAGACTCTTTCTATGGCTGGGAGCTTCATGGAGAAGTGTTTAAAAACTTCCTGTAAAAGTGTGAATTAATGTTTTTACACTTTGGTTATAAGGTGTAATATGGGATTTTTTTTTCTTTTTTTTGACAGAGCTAGGTTTCACCTGCTTTCAGGTTTGGTATTTAGCTAAATGAACTTGTCTTTTAATCTCAGCAGGAAAGTAAATGAGCATGGATCCCTAAAATGTTAATTTCACATGGCTCATTGGGTAAATTCCCACACACTGCTCTATAGATAACTCGGATTTTATGAATGGCATGTGTCTTTGTTGTAAATCTGGGACTGGGTCTGTGACGCAAGTTCAGAATGGTTAATGTGAAAATCTCTCAAAACAGGTGGCTAGACTACATGGTGTCAAAGGAAGCAGGTTGGGAAGAAGCTAAATTAAAACACAGATATTTGATGTGTTTACATGCGCTCATATTCAATGACAGGACAGAGCAAATGTCTATGACGGACACAGTCACGCGCTCCTCAGAAGTGGAAGTGTCGCGGTCTTTATCTTTATTGAGGTGGAGGCGATATTCCCTCAAGTGGCTGCTTGTCTCCTTAGAACAGGTCTAATCAGAGTTAAGGGAATCTGTCTCCTGCTGTTAAATATCCTAAAATACTATTCAATCTATAGGGTCATTTATATGCTAATGCAAAGGTTACCTCTGCGTATAGCTCTGACGCAGCTGTGTGCTGTTAGTTTATGGGTGAAAGCGGAAAAAGGTAAAAACTGCGAAAGAGATAATGAGGCTCAAGGAGATGAAAAGAGACGGTGCTAGCAAAAAAAGAAAAAAGAGACAGAAGGGAGACGAGGAAAAGGGTGGAGAAGACACAGAGAGGAAGTGATGTTCCCCTGGGTGAGTGCCATAGGTAATTAAAATAGGATGGACAGAGCTGGAGTCTAGCCAGAGAGGGTTTCATCTCCCCTCAGACATCTTCTCCAATCAGGCCTTCTGCCTAAAGCTAAATTGCTGGTAGTGACAGACACACAGCATGCAGGGAGCTATCAGTGTCTGGGTGACAGGCAGGTTTGTGCAGAAAAGTAGAGAGGATGCATCTAAACATGCAAATAACAACAATTTGTGGGCTACAAAACAGGTAAATGTATGTACTTTTATTGCTACTGTGGGATAGAAGTGCATATAAAAACATCTGAAACAGCACACGCACACACGCAGACAGACACACACATAGACTTGCACGCACAGAAAACATTTACCGTGCTGTACAAAGCTGCAGCAAGGGCAAACGTTGCTAACCAGAGTTTGACTGCAGTAAGCACATATACATTCACTGCACAGCTCCGAGCTGGAGGCAGGCACATGAGTATGCAGTGCACACACTCAGACACACACTATGAGCACAGAGTCAAGCGCACGCACACCCCTGTGCGTACGACGCCAGTGAAGATGCAGTCTAATTACACAACAGCGACAGGGGTTTTTCGCCTATGAATTTGACCTGGTTTTATACAGTCATTATCCTGTTTAGTCACACAGTCTTAATGGTGTCCATGACATCTGTCTCCAGGCAGAATCTTTTTTTTTACTCCCTTCTTATCAATTTCTGAAGCAAAGCCTCGTTATTTTTTAACATTCATTACAAGGAAAGAAATCATCTTACTGCTTGGTAACTGGTCCTTTTTTGACAAAAATAAACTGTGGATTTTGCAGCCAAAAATAATCGCTGCATTTGTTGTATTTTTTCTTTCTTTTTTTACCTTGTGTTTTTCACTGACCAGCACTCGTCATCCACCTGCCTATTCATTTTTCTACCTCAACAAAGACTATGCTAAATAGGCTGTGCTAATGTCCCTACGTGGCATCCATTACCATACATCTCACACTCTGTTAGTGGCTTCTCTTATGCCGGTGTAGAAGGGGGCTGAAAGGTAGCTCATTTTCATGACATGCTGTTCTTTGTGTGCTGTGATCACCAGCAGCAGTAAATATAGCTCTTTTGGCAGAGGCCTGCTAAGAGGATCATAGCCCACAATAGGTGGTCTTCTCACTGCAGATATCAAAAATGCCAAAGAATCTGCTTGTACACATGTACATGATGCATGCTTGCACAGACACACACTCCCACAGCAGCAGCAGCAGCAGCATATAAACACCCATACACTGACACCTCCCCTGAGAAGGTTCTCTCCTCCTCGCAGGTATAATTGTGTTTCTGCTATGCTTTGCTCCTCTCCGTTCAGTTGTGACTGGGCCCCCAGAAGAAAAGCCATAATTAAAAGAGAAAAGTTGTGTTTGCCGCGAAGATGGGATGGGTGCAGGCGAGGACAGAGAGGGGAGAGAAAGATTAGCCACAACAAAGCTTCATCAGGCCACAAAACAGTCTTGAGTAGCTGGAAAGACAAAGGACTTGAATGCTTTTATCTCCCAATAAAAAAAAGAAAAAAAAGTCCTCCAAATCCCTTCGGCTAAGCTGCCATAACTAAAGCCTGCTTTTTGGCATAGGTGCTCGCTGAATGTGTTGGACAACAAAAGCAGCAAAATATGAGAAGATAGACCAAGCTCCTAAGATATATGTATATATATATATATATATATATATATATATATATATATATATATATATATATATATAAAGCCCCATTCATTTTGTGCAGAGAAGTAAAAAGTCAAGTGCCTTAGTGGTGGCATTTGAGAAAAGGTTACTGGTTATTTGCTTATCTTGTTTGTGTGCGCGCGTAGATGTGTGCGAGTGCTTCAGTGAAAGCATGGAGTGGATGGTCATTTTCTCCCTTTTGCAATTTTGCGATGTAAATGAGATCACAGAATGAAGGAGATTAGGCGGTCTCTATCTGTCTGAGTTGAAACAGCTGTGATAACGCTCCAAACCCAATTTCTAGCCACTTAAACGGGAATACGAGTTACGTGCAAAAGAGAGGGTTGATTTGTGAGACAAACTTCCTTTTTTCAAGCTCATGTACGACACACGCACGTGTAGTACGCGCACATGAAATATGTGCGTACACCTTCCCACGCCTCACCTCTGGGTGAGGGAGTAATGGGAGGTGCTGATGAGGTAAGACAGTGGATAGAACAATACAATAAGAACACACGTATTTGAGTAATCAAACATGCTCACGTATCAAGAGATCCAAAACTACTCAGATTATGTTTCATGTCATTTACTATTTCAAAAGCTTGCAGGTAGCTTGTATTTGGCAGCTGATTACATTTCATAATAATATGATCCATCCCTGCATGTGAGGCCTTTAGGCGTGTGAAGAGGCCACACAATGTGCACAGGCATACATAAAAAGAGCAGCACCCTCGGGGAGGAATCACTGAAAGAAGAGTCATAAAACTGAAGATGTATGGCCACTCTGAAGGGATTTTAACATGGAAATAACTGCAGGGTATTATTACACGGTGCATGTGGCTGATGCAACAACTAAATCCACATGCTTCAGCCACCATGGCCACCTGAACATCATTTATCTTGCAGTGTGCACTTTATGGTGTTGTGGACAATTTACGGCAGTTTTCCACAGGTAACGCTCCTCTGTTTGCAGGGGTACTTGCTATCTTGCTTCTTTCCGTCTAAAACATCTGGAGGGGCTTGCTGGGGGGGAGCAGGGGGGCAGTAAAACTCCTGAAAGCCTCTCACATCAACACAGAGAAGCTTTGCATAAAGGAGCATATTTTAAACACCTATCTCAGCATAGGGAACAAAGTTCTGCCAAGGAAAGAAAGCACGCCTGCATGACTCCTGACCCTCTGGCCCCCTTTAATCCTGCAGAATGACTCCCTGAGGTCCATGCTCCGAGGGCCCAGCAGGAATAGGTCACCTAGCAGATGCCTGCCTGCTTAAACTCTTCTGATTTCATTGCCCCGAGGTCTGAGAACTCCATCGCCCCTTTGAAGTGTCGATTTTGTTCTGAAGAATCCCACCAAACCCCGCCACCCGATAAATATGGCTCCCTGTGTGAAACTGGAGCCTCGTAATATGCTGGCTCCTTTTGAGGAAAATAAGCATTTCTTCAAATCTCTTGATACTAGACGCAGCTTTGTTTTGTTTTACAATCAGATTAGTGGATAATCCTGTCTCCGCTTTGACACAGAAATTACTGTTAGGGCAGGTGGGAGTTCATTCATCAAGTCTGGAAAGTAAAGTTCATCCAAACACTGTAAGAGCGTATGTTACCATTACTTCAGGGGGTGGTAGGCATGTCCAGGCTGTGTGAGAACAAGGCAATCTACAGGGAGCAACTTACAGGTTAAATGTAACGAGAAAATTAGAAAAGGACAAAAAAACAAACAAAAAAACCCCAGAAAGCATTAACTTATTTCGCAAAAATCTGCTCACCCAACCGAGTTTATTGAGAATAAAAGATCTTCGGGGCTGGCAATAAAGAAACAAGTAAATCTGATAAGAAAGCGACTGGTTTTGCAGCAGCTTGCAGCCTCCCAGTGTTAAACCAGGGGTGTCTGACTGTTCCTTTCTGTGTACCAGAGGTAAAGAGGAGCAATTTGTCGCCAATTGCTTGACGTATTCTCTTGGCAATAGGAACAGAGAAGCTGTTAGGTAACATCTCTTTCCTTCCAACATCTTCTGTCTGTTTCATCTCACTCTGCTTAACACACAGGATCTGAGACTGTCATTCTACACATTTTTAGAAATGTGGTACTTAGCAACCCCATCACAGTAATCTGCCTTTGATTTACTCTCTTTGTGTTGGGCTGTATTACTCTGGAATCCAATCTCTTTCTCTTTCTCTGTTTTTTCCCCTCCAAGACTGAATTTCTCTGTTTGTGGCTTAGCATATGTGATTGAATAGAGTCCTATGTGATCAATAGAGTTCATTAAATGTCCCTATGGGAAGCTATCTCAACCTGAAGCTTTCTACATTGTGTTTACCTGCAGCTCGCTTTGCTTTATCAATTCAAGTAGTTCCACTTTTGCTTATGGCATAATAGATTTTATAATTAAATTCCTCATTCCTGGCCATTCTCTGCTATTTTCCTAAATGTACACTGAAGTATCCATTTGGTTCCCTTCAGTATGGGCTGTGGGCTTTGGGGTGGGGATGTTAGAAAGGTTTGTTGTAGCTGTATGTTTTTGATGGGTAGGTGTTAGATGGATTTCCAAAGGAAGGCTGAAGGAAAGAGTGGCTGCACCTGTTGTTCCCTGCGGTTGCTGTGTGGTGGGGTTAGCACCTGCTCGCACGGCTGCTGTGTGGATGTCTGTGTGGGCAGCAGGGATAACAGGGAAACCATTCACACCCGCTCCAAGTGCTGTCTGCAGCCCCTCTCCCTCAACACTTGTGCTTTCTGCTCCATCATTTCTTTTTCTGTGTTTTTTACCCCCCCTGTAGTTTATGCCAGGAGTGCTTCATCCTTTGCATTGTTAGCCTGTCTGTCTTTTTCTGTCTGTCACCAACCATCTCTTTTTGCCTTTCAGCTCGCACAGAAAAACAAACATAAATTACAGCAGCTGGGAGCTGTAATAGTCCTTCTGTGGAACTCGATAGCTTTTAGTATGAAGGGTGAAGTTGTAAACAGTGAATTACATGTAACTGTTAAATCACTTCAGTAGAAGCTGGGACAGCGGTGACTGAGCACTTAACTTTGGCTATAGAGGTTGTGAGTGCGCAGGCTGGTTATGGACTATTCGGGTGTCAGTTCTTGTAACTGTACAAGACACATTTAGGAGAAAAGACATAAAGTGACTTCAGTTTGTGTCACTCTCTGACTGAACCTATGCGATGAAAATATTGAGGCACATGTATCTATGTGTAAATTTTCCATTTCTTCAATTTAATTTAATTTATCAACTGTTTTCTTTGCACATTCACCCTGTAACCACACTGTGAGTGAGTAATGACATAATCAATCGACTTTATGGCTTCTAAATGATCACATCTGACCTTTTCTCTTGTTAAAGAAATAAAAAAAAAATCACTTGCAAACACTAAAGAAAACCATCATAAATGTACACAGAGGGGCAGTAAAAGACGTCACCGGGGAGCAATGGGCACAAATCACGACCTATGATCCAATCCAAATGAAAATGTTAATTAAGCCGTATCCGTCGTTTTAATGTAACATGGTAATGTGCATTGTGAGTCTTTATTTATTTATATATTTATTTATTTTGCTGAGACATCACTCAAGCCTATAAAGAATAAGCATTTCAAGACCATATGCAACACGTGAAAGCAAAATGATGTGCAACGAAGATTTGCACGTCATACGCAAATAACACCAAACTTGCACAGCAGACACAAAGAGCAGCTCGTGCCCACAAAGGTCCAGACGGTACCACATCCAAGCAGTAATGCAGCATGGCGTTTAGTGGCAGTAATAAAATTGCACACTTATACACTACCTGTTCACCCCAGCCACCCTCCGTTTCCCTCAAAGCATCCGTTCATCTATCCATCTCCAAACCCCACCATCATTTGGCATACTCACCGCGCCAGATGGCCAGGTATTGGAGGGTGAGGCAGGTGCCAATCGCCAACTCGCCCTCGCCGGTCGATCTTCTTCCTTTCTATGAGGAAACCGGGGTTGGGTAGCACAGCTCGGGGGTATTCAAAGCCTCTCTAAAATAGCGCTCCTCAGCCGCACCTCACCTGTCCCTTCCCTCTGTTGTGCGTCGCCGTAGCATCACTGCGCGTCCAAAACCCAAACGCCCAGTCAACTAAACGTTTGGGTTTTTTTCTCCTCCCTGAAGGAAAAGAGTCCGTAGTGTAATTGCGTAAAATCTACTGAGGTTTCTGTGATCTCGAATGCGTTTTGCGTCCCGTTAGGTTTGTTCCGACCCTTGCAAATTCCCCAAATCCTGCAATTGCGGGGCAGTATGAAGTCTTCTTTCAGGAGGTACCGTGCAGTTTTCTGCACTTGGTCGAGCTGCGGCTTTGAAATCAGTTGTCAGCAAAATCTAATCCCCTTTTTAAATTTACAGTGGCGAGGTGAAACGTCCAACGCAGAGCAGGCACAGTGACAACAGGGGCCCATAATTCACACCCCCATGAAACACAGTCCTGCAGTGGATCAATGATGAATGGAGGACCTCTCTCTCTCTCTCTCTCTCTCTCTCTCTTTATCTCTCTCTCTCACACACACACACACATGCACAAACACATACAGGTCTATACGTACTGCATGTTGTGAGTTACAGAACATAAACATAAAGCTGCAGAGTGAACTAGCACATTAACAACATTTTGTCAAATAATAAAAATACCGGAATAAAGCGTTATGACTAAATACATAACTGGCAGACGCCTTCATCTTAATGAATACAAAGAGGGTTTAAAGACAAAGACATGCACCTCTACTTCTTATTTAGGAAAATGGTGAAATAGTAAGTAGACAGACGTGTAGGGCCGGATCTATACCAAAATATCACCAAATAACACCTGTTTTAATTGTAAACCACATCAGCAAAAAGACATGAAAATATATGGATATATATCTGTTATTTATCGCATAAAAGCAAACTCAAACAAACAAACATGCAAACAAGCAAAAAGTGTTAATCAGATAAAATAAAATAATTAATAAAAATATCCTTGCTCTCAAATTCATTATAAGGTTAGTTTAGCATACTGTATTTATATTATTTAATTTTCTTTTTCCTGCCATGTTCTTTTACTAACCTTATTTGAGGTATTGTATTATTACATTTATCTCACTTTTATAGTTCTCTGTCTCATATTGCCTACAGACACATATGCATTTCATCACATATAGGCATCAGGACATTGGTTGTCCACCCTGTTTCCCACCACATAGTTATACAAATAGTTTTACATATGCATATACACAGATATGTCTGGATCAATGCAAACTAAGTCAGTAAGGAATTTTGAAGGGCTGCTATGCCACATTGGTCTCTGTTTTTAAGTCCTTCATCACATAATTGGGCATAATGCGAAGAGTGGGTTGAGAGGGTTATTAGTGTGAGTGGTGAGTGCTAAGAATGCAGTGGATCTGAGAGCTTGGGATGGGGGTGCAGATAATTGTGGAGGCAGTAAACAAAGATAAGATTTTGCATTCAGAAAGCTAGGCCTTCCTAAAAACTAAAATTAAATAAAAATAAATGATATCTAGGTGGTCTCATTTTGTTTTGTTTTTGCTCCATGTTATTGAAATAATAGAGCGTGCACACACGCACGCACATAAATCCATTCTGCTGCATAATAAGCACCTTCAAACTCGACACAGCTGCATTTTGCAGTACTTCTGGGCTTATAATTAAGATTTTAAATGCAGCATATTTACTACTGATTGAGTATTTTCTGCACTGTGGCATTGGCTCATCCTCACTGCTGTTCCAACAAATAGCACATTTTCAAATACATTTTGTCTCCAGTGAATATGAAAAAAAAACCTTGCTTCTGTGACCTGCTGTTCACTCTATTTTAATCTAATCTCCCAGATTCACACATTTGATTAAATATGCTCTATTATTATTATTATTATTAGTAGTAGTAGTAGTAGTAGTAGTAGTATTAGCATTAGCATTAGTACTAGTATTATTATTTTGTTAAAATTTTGAAGAACTTTGTAAACCCCTCCGCCTATTTTGTCCTCTGTAATTACACTGGTGTTACCCATATAACTGACACTATTAGAAAAGATTGACAGTGTGCAATAATAAACAATGATAAATAAAATAACTGAATGTCACTGTTTAAATTTACTTACGGACAATATCCATTAAAAAATATTACTGTTATTTTCAAGATAATAAATTATTGCTGTCACATTATAATAAAGCTTTAAAAGGGATTACGTTCTTACGTCACTTCCGGTTGTCGTAAGACAGTAGTAGAAAAAAAAATCTGTTTGCCATGAATATCAGCTAGCTAGCCACCGACAGCTGTTAGTACACTTGAGTAAAATCATCCATGTCAAGGCAAAAGAGGGAATATCGAAGTCTTGTGCTGCTTCTGTGTACAAATAGGGGCACACCTTCCTGCCTCCAAGCCTACTGTGAATCGGTAAGCAGCTCGCATTTAGGATACCTTGCTAGCGAGCTAGCCGCCGCTAGCTGCTTGCTTCGCTAACGCTAAGTGATGATCTAGTCGACTCGGAGCTGATATTAACGTGTGCACCGGCTAGTGTGCAGCAGCAGCAGCAGCGTGGCCCTTATCTAGCTCATCGGTCGCATGCATTGCTATGCCAGCAGTCTGCTGCAGTTATACAGCCAACATCGATGGCTAACACCAGAGGTTATTATCGTTAACCATGTAGCTACCGTTAGCATATCGCTCTGTGTGACTGTCTGCTGAGGTGGTGTTGTATTTAAGCACTCTTGTCCACCCGTTTCAAGGGTATCTAAATAACCTTAATCTCCCCTGAGAGTTTAGGAGCCATAGTCCACACCTGAAGTTAAATATTTCATATTTACTTAAGATTATGGGACGTGTGCAATGATGTCAACAACAGCAGACAAATAATGGGTTGTCACATACTTTCCACAAAGCTGATCTCATCCTCATACGATTCCAGGATGCTATTGACTTTTATAATTGTATATGACCTAAATGTAATCCAAAGCAGCGGCGACTGTTTTAGACTGAGACTCATAAAGCGGTCACGCCTTTGTAACTGTATTTTGCCATGTATAATTTTGTCGTGCTGCGCGACGCAAAACCATTTTAACCATTTCTTTCTTTCTTTCTTTCTTTCTTCTTCTTTTTCTTCTTTAAAAAAAGATCCAGCTGGCTCAGTGACTAGACCAGAGGACGTTGGCACCATTGTGTGCCAGTAGATTTCAAGATACTGGGATTTTTGAATCCAGGTATGTCCATAACAGGACATAGCAGGGTTTACCCAAGGCAGCTGGTTAGCAGAGGTGGTTAAACTATTTGTGTGTACCCATCCATCCAAAACCGAATTTTTTATTCACTTTGAAAAACACTCTTCACCAATCAGTCTGTTTAAATTAACTTATAGTTCTTTTGGCATCACATCTCATCTTCAGTGTAGTTACCAGATGACAGTTTAAATCTTTGCTTCACTGATTAAATATTTTGCCTTTGCTGAATAATGTGATACCACTACTCTTCTCATAAGCTAAATCATCTATCCATCCATCTTTTGCTTATCCAAATTAAGGTTGGTGGGGTGTGGGTGGCTGGAGCTAGTCCAGATAAGAGGCAGGGTACACCCTGGACAGGTTACCAGTTTTTGCAGGGTTATTGCATAGAGACAGAACAACCATTCGCTAATCACTAATTAATCTAACCCCACTCATGACTTTGGCGTGTGGGAGGAAGCTGGAGTACCTGGAGAACCCACAAAGAAATAGAAATAACATGTAGAGGAAGGACAACAGTTCTAACAACTGCACCATCGTAGAGTTGTAAGCTTAATCAGCCAAACAATAATAAATATGTAAAAATATTTTTTTAAACAAAGAAAGAAACTGTGGGAAACCCTGTTGTGAGCTAGTGGTTAAAGGCTTTGCTTGTAGCATGTTGTTTTTGTTCTGTTTTCCTGACTCCTAATTACTCTGTCTGCTGTATCTGTATTTCCACCAGAAGATGAACGGTCTGTCCATACGAGAGCTATGCTGCCTCTTCTGCTGCCCCCCCTGCCCAAGCCGCATTGCAGCCAAACTGGCTTTCCTCCCCCCAGAGCCCACCTATGCTCTTCTCCCTGACCCAGATCCAGTTTCTGGGGCTGCAGCGGCATCTGGGTCCACGTCTGCGACTGGTCTCCCTTCTCTCGGAGCCCCTGGACTGCGCTCTCGGCTCAGCACTGCTAGCGGAGGTGACAGAGGAGGCGGCGGCGGTGGTGTTGGAGGTGGTGGTGGTGGTGGAGGAGGAGGTGGTGGTAGCAGCAGTGGCAGTGGCGGTGGCAGCAGTGTTGGGAGTGAGGGCAGGTGGAAGCTGCATCTCACAGAGAGAGCAGAGTTCCAGTATTCACAGAGAGAGCTGGACGTGACGGATGTATTCCTGACCAGATCTAGCCGAGGAAACAGGGTTGGATGCATGTACATTCGCTGTGCCCCAAATGCCAGGTGAGAGGCACAGCAGCACCTGGAAACCATGAGACATTTTTTGGACAAGTGGATCACAACCTTGTGTGTCTGTATTTAGAATGCAGTTGTTTGTGGGACTTCACACCAACCCTGGGCCACACAACTTGCTGCCTAACTTCCTTTTTTCCAATTTTTCTGCTTTGTCCCTCAGGTTCACTGTTCTGTTTTCCCACGGTAATGCAGTAGACCTGGGCCAGATGAGCAGTTTCTACATCGGATTAGGGACCCGCATCAACTGCAACATCTTCTCTTATGATTACTCAGGCTACGGCGTTAGCACTGGCAAGCCTTCTGAGAAGAACTTATATGCTGACATTGATGCTGCCTGGCACGCCCTGCGCTCAAGGTAAGAAGGCCCAAATTCAGTCCTTGGTGGGTCCAAACCTAATGGGCAGCAAGCATGAAATGCCATTTAAGTTTTTAAGGGCCACTTACATCACTGACTGGTAACTTTTTGAAAAAAACAAAACAAAAAACAAAACCCAAATAAACAAAAAAAACCATTTGGCTGGCTCATGAAAACTTTTTCCCTGCTGACCACAGTGGCTTCTCTCTGTCGTTCAGCCAGTGTAGTCACAGCTAAACAGTGGCTCGCAATCAAACAGTAGGATGACATACTGTGCTCTACGTGAAGTGGTGCATCTAATATTCTTCTTTCTTACTTGTCCCACTTGTTTATCTGCTGCCATCATGGTTAATGAGCCTAATGTTGGTAGAAAATTAACATTTCCAGATGGCACCGCAGAGGACGCTGAACAAATAAAACAAGATTCTGGTTTATTTCAACATTTTATTTTAGTGTTTTTCATTGTGGCTTATGCCACGTATGTTTGTGCTTTTCAAGTTTTCCCCCAAACTTTTTTACATGCATGAATCCCTTTTGTTTTTATTTATTTTTTTCTTGTTCACGCGAATCATTTTCTGTTCTTTCCCCATCCTGCCAGCTGGCCTAATCACCCTGCCAACTGTGCAAACTGTGAGTGTAACTAGCAATTACAGCAAACAGTAAACAGATTAACTACTGTAACTCAAGCTTATGTGTGCAAGCATTAAAAAAAAATGCTTTAACTTTGCACAACGTGGTCTCTCTTTAATATTCAGGGGTGGAAGAAAACTGTTCAGAGCACGAGTCTGAAAATTAGCGTTTATCTGGACATGAGAAGTTTCACACTTGTACACTGTGCTCAACATATTTCTGTGTTCAGTGTTTGCACTTGTATAGCATTTGTTAACCTGAGGTAATGTGGTTCCTCTTCACCCACTCTCACACATGATGGCGACTGTGCGGCCATCAGGACAAACTTGTAGTCAGTGTTTTGTCTTGTGGAGGAGCTGGGAATAAAACCACCAACTCTCTGATTAGGGGACAGCCTGTGTCACTTGTTGCCGTGAATTTTTGTGTCTCAGGTACGGCATCAGCCCTGAGAATATCATCCTGTACGGACAGAGCATCGGCACGGTGCCTACAGTCGATTTGGCATCGCGGTTTGAGTGTGCTGCTGTGGTCCTCCACTCTCCTCTCACCTCCGGCATGAGGGTTGCCTTCCCCGACACTAAGAAAACATATTGCTTTGATGCTTTTCCAAAGTAAGTTCACTTCCCAAGACTGCAAACCTGAAGACTGTCGATTTGATTACTTGGAAGTCATTTAGAATTAAGTGAATTATTACAGTTTAATTAAGTGAAAAGGAAACATGACTAGCGTCTCAGTTCTTTTCTGAAGCAGAATTAGTCCATCTGTATGTTCTAACTTCTTAACAGTGTTGATTGTTGCAATAGAGCGATAGTTTGAGACATCATTTTTTAAATTCAATTCATTTAAAAGGTAGAGAGCATGTGTTAATGAACATATCGATATAAATATGCCTGAATTAGCCACAAAGCTACTGTTATATATAGTCCCTTGCAGGATATTAATACTTTATTTCTAAATGGTGATGTATAGCAGTGTGATGTGGTCTGTTGAAGATATTTTCATAGACTTGATAGGACTGCTTCATGGAAAAAGCAGATGCACAGGGGGTTTTATTTATTATTTTGTTAATGTTCATTTTAAATCCTCGTACTTGCTCATTGCTCTGTAAATGTTTTTTTTAATGAAAGATTGGAAAATTGTACTGTTTTACAACCAAATCGAATGATACAGAGCTTAACCATGTTTCGATTGTTGCTGAAATTATTAGCATTTAGATAGATTGCAGTGAAACCTTCAGAATGACCACATGCTGTTCTTTGTTACAGAAGAAATTAAAAATCTTATAGAACCACCGGTTTCAAATGCAGATCCTCAAAAAAAAAAAGAGATTAGATGTAAAATCAATCTGCATACCATAAGACGTGCTGAGACAAATGCATTACAATGGGACAGAATGGGTAGAGAAATTGATTCAGTTCTCTGCATTTCCTTAAATATTTTTCCAGCATCGAGAAGGTGTCAAAGATCCCATCTCCAGTGCTTATCATTCACGGTACAGAGGACGAGGTGATCGACTTCTCCCACGGCCTGGCTCTGTTCGAGCGCTGTCCCAAGGCCGTGGAGCCGCTCTGGGTGGAGGGAGCGGGCCACAACGACATTGAGCTTTACAGTCAGTACCTGGAGAGGCTACGACGCTTTATTAACCAGGACCTGGCTGCACAGCATGCCTGAGAAACACACAGCCTCTCTGTGTTTGTATGAATGAGACTGTGTGTATGTGTGTGTATTTGTGAATACGTGTGTGCGTGGGGGGGTGGGTGGATATAGGCATGTTTGCATAAAAATATGGGTGAAGGGAGGGGGGGGCTCTAAAGGGGATGTGTGATTTTTGGTCACATCTGTGTGTCTTGAAGCAGCACACCTTCAGGTTAAACACAAACACAAACTATGTTCTGTTTCCTGTTTTAAAGGTTAGAACATTTTTAATAAGGGTAGATGACACTCTATCCTTTGAAAAACACTACAGTAGATAAAGAAACAACCTCACAGATGCAGTTTTTAATGAGGGAAGAGTTTGATTTGCAGCTTTAAAATGTCTTCACCTGGTTCACAGTGTGCGTTGTCGCAAAAAAAGGCATACAGATGTAATGGTGAAGTGTCTGGTGGTGAATGTGTGTGCTAACACTGTGAGTGTTGCTTGTATATTCGTACCTCCATGGACCTGTGACACCTGAATAATGTGTTCACACGTTTGTGTGTGGGTGAGCGCTGATAGAAATGAAGGACATCCTGATGACTTGGACATCTGAGAGTGGAGGAGGCTTACGGAGATTTATCAGATATTGGTGTTTTTTTTGTTTGTTTTGTTTTCTGTGTCTGTATGTATGAAGAATACCTCCACAGCTTGACCAGTTCTCTCTCCAGTGGACAAACACTGGTCAAGCACGTGCACCCTTCCTCCTCCACTCCTTGTTTACTGTTAATGAACATCCATCTGACTGCCAGGGCATTTACCAAGTTGTTGTCCAGCAAACACTACCCTCCTCCTTTTTTGTGTGGTTTTGGGGGTCCATCTCCTGTCCTTTGGTATCAGTTATGGTGGAAATGCAAGGGACAAGCCTGGAGTACTGTCACAGTGTTATGGCTGTTAGGTGTCTCATACATTTCTTTTTTTATTTTGTCTCCAAAAAGATCAAAGAATGGCGAGCCTCCCTGTTATTTCCCGGCTGTTACGTTTGACTGTCTGCAGAATTGCAGCTACATGCCACAGGGAACTATTTTAATTTCTTTTTTTTTCATGTATAGTTTGACATTTTTCATACCAGGAATTAATAAGTGGTTGAAATGGAAATAAGCCTGTCAGAAGGCACATTAACAGTACTGCTATAGAAAAGCAGGTCTACTCAGTATTTCTCACATCACATTGATTTGATTGGCTCTTAACAGAAATCTGTTGCCCATCAGGTACTAATGAATGACGTTAAGAGGTTGAAGTGCATGGGTTTGGCAAGATTTAAGGAAAGGTTTGGCAATTTGGGACACACATACAATTGTTCCAGAAGGTGACTGCACCCAGAAAAGAAGTTGTCCAGCCTGTAACACCCCATAAAACAACTGCATGTCACATACAAAGGGTTATATAGTAAGGTTTATAGTGGCTGCTGAGTGGATTTTGTCACCTTTGCTTAGAGCCAGGCTGGCTTCCCCTCCACTTTTCCAGTCTTACTTGTAAGCTGGAAATTGCTGGTTGTCGCTTCACATATATATACACAGGTGTGTCATTCATCTCATGTGACTTCCAGCAACAACAACGACAAAAAAAGAAGCAAATATGCACATTTAGCAGATGTCAGATTGTACATTTTAAGCCTGGAGTGCAGCTGTTGAGAAGGTTGTGAATAATTGTAGTTTCTTCTGGTGAATTGTGGAGATTGATGCTTTGGTTGGATTCAGAGGCTCTAAAGGAATAAGGAGACAAAATAGCTGCTCATTTCCCCCTAACCCATAAGATGTTATGTTCATTTTATTCTGAATTACCGTGCTTCATTAGAAGTGTACTGAGAATTTGTAGTCTTACAGCACAAGTTGATTTCGATGTCTTGTTACCGTAGCACTCATCACCGGGGTTAGTCAGCCTCCGCACATTTTTTTTTTTTTTGTAGCGTGTTTTTGTTGTTGTTTTATTTCTTGTCATGATTGTAATGTGTTTGTTTTAGAATGGGCCATGGGTTGTTTCAGAACCACGCGTGTTAATGGTAAAGGCTAACAGTGCGATTCGGATCAGGTTGCCGTGAAGGGAGATCATGTCTTTAAAGCTCTGGTTTAACCTCCGTGGCCCTAAATGTACAGGAGCTCTTTTATGGGTGGCAGCACGCTTCATGTGTGACACAAGCCATATTTGAGCCTCTCACTGTTGGTGTGGTGCAGGTTCCACCACACACACAGACACACACACACACATACACACACCTTTGCACATCATCACACACATACACACACCCGCACACACACATACTGTCTCATACAGTATATTTACACATTTATATATATCAGATCAAGCATGACGAAAGCAGGTCTTAAGTTCAGCACTATTGTACAAAGTATCCAAAGTGTAATAAGGGTATAAAATGTAAGTTTCTGTGTCTTCTTCATTACTATAGAGTGTGTTCTAAAGGCCAGCATCAAAGATACAAGAGTCCTGTTTGGACTAACAGGCCCTGAAAAAAAGCATGAGAAGGTGCTTACTGCACAGCAGACCCGCCGGTGTCAGTGATAGCAGCTGCGTTTTGTCAAAGGGAACATTTACTGAACTAGCACTGATCTGATTACTTCATTTTGGGAGTACCAGTGGGGCTTGGTAAGCAGCGGAGCAGAATTACTGAACACCACTCAACTTCCTGTTAATCGTTTTTAATCTGGGGAATTTTCCCGGTTTCATCTTGTGTTTTTTTTTTTTTTTTTTCTGTCTGATTTTTGAATAACAGAAAACTGCTACCTTCTCGAACCAGGGATCTGAGCTGTCGGATGAATATGAGAGTTATTTATTTCCTCTCTCTCTAGAAGTAAACAGTGTCTTTGAGTTTTTCGTTGACAGGTCGGGTTATCAGGGAATCCTCTGTATCCACATCTCACTCATGGGGTCAAAGAAACTGTGTGGAAACCTACCGTTTTATTGATGCACCACTATAGTTGATGTACATTGTATCCTCTGGCCTTGAATGTTTATTGATGTGGTGGGGGTTCGCGGGTGGGGTGGGGCGGGGGTAACAGTGGGGAAAAAAAGAAACTGTATGCATGTCTGTTGTGTTTTGCGGAGCAAATGAGGGGGTGGTTCATTATCTATCGTGTAGTCTGCGGGAGGGCAAAGCTGAACTCACGGCATTGAAACATTGAAGCGCTTTTTAAAAATGAAAAAAGAAAATGGGACATTTGAATTTTTTTATCGCTGATACTAACTGATGTGTTGTTGAGTTTTGTGCTAGAGTGGGGCAGTGGCGGGCGGGTGGGTGGGGCTAGATAATATTAGTGGACTGTTTATATGGTTACTGTACTTACCTATTCTATTCTTTGTATTATGATTTGTAATTTTATGTTGCTTTTTTTGAACTGAGAATATGATGTAATGAAATTAATTCATGGGACTGAATCTTGACCTTTTTATGGACAACAAAATAAAATCACTTATTTACAAAAAGATACAATTGGTAGGCTTGATTTTAGACAGTCATTGCATTTTTCCAAAGTCAATAAGTTAATAGGTTGGAGTACAAGACCTGAGAGGCAGCGTTTGAAAAATTACAGTACATATTGACGTAAAGATTTGAAAGACATGTAGAGCTTTAAATAAAAATAGCATGTAATATAATTTAAATTGCATTTAGACTTTATCTAAAACTTATGTACCTAAATATAGTTTGACACATATAAGGTACTGTGCAAGAGTCTCGAGCTGTCCCTCAGTTCTTTATATTTTGCTTCCAAGCAGCCAGACTCTCTTTTAACCTTTTCTTGAGAAATAATTCTCCAGGCTTTCTCAAAGTCTTTGAACGTTTTCAGTCCAGTCCTTGTCCCTGACCATTTTCAGTTTGTTCCCATTTCCTTATCTCTAAGAAAATGCCAACAATAACACAGTTTAACAAGCATAAAAAAGGTTTTGGGGGGTACAAGGTGATTCTCAAAGAACTATTAGCCAAAAATCACAGCATATCTCTGCATGGTGTGCAGTGTGCTTTTAAAGATTTGTATGAAACTGACAAGTGTCAGGCCTAAAAAAACTATTGATGAACAGTTTTTGAAACTCTGCCCTTAATAAACAGCAGAGAGCTGACCTGGACCTGATCAGAAATGGTCTCAGTGGAGGGATGGCTGTCAAGAAGCCGTTCTTAATGAAGGGAAATGGAGAAAAGGCTGAGTTATGGCAAATTACACATGTAGAAAAATGCATTTCAGAAAGTGTCTGATTGCTACAGCATCATTTTTCAGCCCGACAATGATCCCAAACACACTACCATTGCAGGAAAAGCAAACCTGTACAGAAAAACAAACAATGAAACGCTATCAGTCATGGATTGGCCTCAACATTATTGAAGCAGTGCAGGAACATCTTGACAGAACAAAACAAAAGGCAGCCAATATCCAAAGAAGAGCTTTGAATGTCCTTCAAGAAGCCTGGAGAACTATTCCTGAAGACTACTTAAATTAATTACAAGAAAGCTGCCTGTGTCGAAGAATAAAGGTGATCATAACAAATATCGATTTTAACCCTTGTTAGAATTCTGTCGTTGCCTTTCCATTTATACTTGCAAATTGCATAAACTTTCCATTTTCCTGCCTAAATAGAAAGAAACAAAAGGTGGTTGGAGACTTTTGCACAGTACTGTCTACTACATACAATTTATGAAGGGTTGGGCATGAGTCATGGAGCAGTCAAGGAAAACATTGGCCAAAATGTGCACAAGCCCTGTATGAAATAAGTTCAGCAACATTTAATGATGGGACTAATGAACCACTCACTGACTGTGTTTAAATATCAGAGCCTCAAGTCGGTGTGAAAGTGCAGTGAGTGCAACTGAGACAAATCTCGTCATCTCACGTCTGCGTTTAATGGAAGCGACTGCCCTCTGCTGGCTAATTGTTGTCATTACCAGCCTTCTTCTAAAGCATGCCTACGGATTCCAGCAGTTCATGAGCGCAATATGAGGCCCTAAATTAATTCTTTAACATCAATTTAAATCAAGTAACAAATTGCTTCATTTATACTCTTCTTCATCTTCAGTTTGTTGTCAGTGTTGCAGATTGTGTTGATTCCAGGAAAAAAAAGAAAAAAAGAAAAAGGACAGCCAACTACTGCTAGCTGAGCTCAGCCGTTTATCAGCCAGCAAATAAACATGGCTTCAGCAGACTGCCTCCATATGGCTCCATGCAGGAGAGCCTCCCCTCACTTTCTGATCAGTCAGCAGAGAATCAATGTGCTCCTAACAGAAAATATTGTTCTCCATCAGTTCACCACATGTGGCCTCGATTCAGACACACCAACAGCATCTTCGCGCTGACCTCCGCCCTCTGTAGAACATCGTGCTACCACAGGAGCTCCATGTCTACTCAGGGGAATTTAGTTTGTGTGCAATACTGAACATTTCTTTGGACAAACAACAGCAGAACAATGGTACAGTATGTACAAAAAGGATCATAGCAGTCAAAGATCTCAGCCAACAGCTATGTTTCCTGGTACCTGGTTAAAATAAAACAAGGAGCAAGCATGAGACAGAGAGCAGTGGTGGGGCATGTACTAATCTTTTAATAAAGTAAAGTGGCAATCTTACTATATGAAAACGCAAATGAAACTCCCATGTGTTTGATATGGTATGTAATAAAAATACTGAAAATGTAAAAACAAAGTCTTTAACTGCTTCAGGTTGACTCTAATTATAGATGCAAGCCGGTTAAAGTGGAGATAATTTGAACTTAAAATGCGAGGTAGCTCAGCATCTAATTATGCCTCGTACGGCGTAATGACATGTTTTCCATGCACAAATCTACATCTAAACACAGCCTCACAACATCAGAGCAAAAAAAAAAAAAAAAAAAACCTGAAGATTTTCCTCTAAAATTTTAGAGGACAGTATCGATACATTTTGAGTATTTTGCCCATGTAACTTATTACATCCATTCCCATTACTAAAACAATTGAACTACAATGAGATTCAGGCGTATTTTCCAGCCTGTTGCAAAGCATCATTTCACTGCCTACAGTTTAAAATGCGTAATCCCGAGTGGGTGTGATTCTCCTGGAAAGTCTATTCTTTTCCTTGTGTTATTGTTAAGAACCAGTAAAACTGCTCTGCTCATGTCTGATCTGATCTCCCAGTAAAAGTCTCCAAAACCGGTTTGAGACATCTCACTTTTTTTTTCCCCCGTTCCTCAACAGATTTCTTTTTCTGGCTTCCCCTTTGCGTGCGTGTGCATGTGTCTACTCACTCTCTGTGATGTGAAGACCAGTCAGTCAAAGCTCCCAAAGAGTTCAGCTGCTCCTGCAGCGCTAAAATCCTTAGCCCGATGTATCCGGACACCAACAGGAGCAACACCAGCCTACAAACACCCACAGTAAAGTCTTGAATGTGTGTTGTGCAGGAAGAACTACAGCCTGAGAGTCTAGGATGAGTACATGTTGTACAGGACTAACAGCAGGATATCAGAGACTTGGATCTGTGTGCAGCCTTGATAACATTTCCACAACCAAGGTTTAGATATTTGTCTTTCCTGGAGAGTTTGCAGCCATTCCAGTAAATCAGCATGCCAAGATCCAGTAGATGTGTGAGTGCTTTTACAGTTTTATACCTCAAAAACATGGATTTTGGTCTGCTGAAAAATTCTACATAAAGCAAAAGCTCATGGTCCTTTTTTCCCTTCAAACCTTCAGTGTTTTAGGATGTACAGTTAGTTTCAGTCAAACTCACAGCTGTGACTAGAATCGTGTTGTCATGGACCCTGGGTTTTGCATTTTTAGGTGATTTCTTCTGATTTTGAGAAGTGATTCATGTTTAATTATTTATAGTTTCCTGCTTTTACCCCCTGAAAGTTGATTTTGTTCATCTGGACGTAACGTTTTCAGTGGCAGAAATGTTTCGTCACTCATCCAAGTGACGTCTTCAGTCTCCGCTGACTGCAGGTTTCCCCAACCACTGATCAAAGACCTTGAGCAGTGGTTGCTGATCAGTAGTCATGACAATTTGCATATTAATGATCAAGAAGATGACCTCACAGCCTATTGTTCCTTCAGTGGTTTCATTGTGCAAATGTACTGTTTATAAGATTGGGGAAACCTGCTGAGAGTAAAGAAGCCACTTGGATGAGCGACGAAATGTTTCTCCCACCAAGAACGCTACGTCCAGATGAACAGAGTCACCTTTTTTTGGATTTGCCTTACCTGGATGATTGAGCATGCGTCAAGAAATCTTTTCCCTTTAGTTCCTAGTTGACCTAGATGACCTAGATGACCTCAGACTAATTAGTTCCCTTTTTGTGTTCCCATGCTGTTCCTTCAGTCTTGTCTGTATGTTTGTCTTTTGTTTCACTTTAATCTGATCTCCCCGTACAGTTGTGTCTCTTGTTTCCTGTTGTATTTTGCTTATCTTATTTCTCTGTGTCATGTTTCATGTTTTACTTCCTTTGTCTTGTTTTCTTGATTAGTTTCAGCTGCCCTCCCACCTGTTTCCGCTCCCCTCATTATTATAGTTATCGAAATATAGAGGAAATATCCTGGGTTTTATTATCTGTTAGTTCGGTAAAAACTTTAATACGGCTTTCCTGATGAGACGTTGATTGATGCCTTTATTGAGACAAGACTGTGAGGAAATTGCTTTTAAAACATTCTGTGTCTTTATTGTAATACCTGCACTGATTTTCCTAAATCTCACCTCTGACATATGTCACTCATACAAGATAAAACTAAGACTGAAATGGATAAAAAAACTAAACTAAAGGCAAACATTTCAAAAGAATAAAAAAATAACTGAAAGGTGAAAATCTACGCTGGAAACTAAACTGAAATAAAAACAAAAAGTCAAAACCAAAGAAAAATAAAAGCTAATTAGAAAATGTGAAACTATAATAACTCTGGTCTGAGTCCCTGGTGGTTGTGTTTCCTTACCCTGTGTTGTCCCTAAAGATCTTTTTGCACTCTTGTGTATTACCAGCGATAAAGCTGATTTTTGAATTTATTCCTGTTTCCCTGAGTCCTGCATTCAGGTCCACAATCTGCCTTCCACATAGTTGGTCTATAACACAGAAGCTGGGTGAAGGCGCCGTGTTTAAATTTCTAATCTCCTTCCACATCGTTACTGTTCAGATGACCCTAACATCATCACTACATCACTTTTTCTTCCTTCTACAAAGAAACTGGTCATTACAGATTTCAAGCAGTATTTATCTATGAATCTGAAAACTATACTCACAGCACCATGTAGATGTGGAAGACAACACTGAGAGTCTTAATTTCTGGCAGTCGTGCAATGAACCTCCAAATCCACAGTCCAGCTGACATAGACCAAAAAAATAATAAAAAAAATTAATACTTGTTCTATAATCACACGACTCTGTATGGCCGCAACATGTGTGTGTTTGTACTTGAATACACACCGCTGTCTTCTTCATCTATTATGCTGTTTTGACGAGTGGAGTTGGCTGTGCTGGGGCCTGAAAAGACATTAAGACAAGTAAGCTCAGCAATTAAACCCCTTAATGTAATTATTTCAAATAGAAAAGTGAACTTTAACAGTTAAAGTCAAAATCATTAAGCAGTGATGATCACCCATCAGTGCTCTTTAATGTCTTTCCTTTACCTTCACTGGACGTCTGAAGAAAGCTGGTATCAAGAGAGTCACTGCTCGGAAAATCTACACGGTCGTCCAAACTGGAAAAACTGGAGAATTGCTGACAAAGAGAGAGATGCCATAAGATAATTTATCACTACGCAGTATGGCGAGATAGTCGCTAAGCTGCTACAAGATTCCTGCAGCTGCTGAGCGTCAAACCTACCGGATTGTGATCAGCTTCGTTCTCTGCAACGGACAGATGAGGGCTGCTGTTTACAGCCTCCGCCTGTTCGAAACAAATGAAAAACAAGTTCAGAAAAAAACAACAGCTCGTGTTAGTCTGAGAAATGATGCCTGCACCTGCATGTGTGTCCGGGGAGCAGCAGCAGTACCTGCGCATATGAGCACACACTTTGGAGGAGTTTGTAACACTTCTCACGGTTTCTCAAAGACACAAACGAGTACTGAGGGAGAGAAAACAAGCAGAGGAAAGGCTTAAATCTGGAACTCCTTAAACTCAGTGTTTTCACAGAAAGTTAATCTGCAATGTCAGCTCAACAAGCTGTCAGGCTCACTGCAGGAGGCCCGATCACAGTTAACACACTGTCCATCATTTCTTTTTACCAGCTGCTAATCCAACGGGTACATTTGTGTCAAGTCAAGAATGAACACTTATTTTTGGAGATCTCGTCATTTGTAAATAAATGAATGCTACCAGATTGTTTATAGTCGATGCTACATTGTGCTGCTGGTTTCTAAATGAATTTTGCGCGTATACAGTCGACAAAGTAAAACACATATTAAGCAACACATAATACACATTATAAAAGGTAAAAACTACACAACAAGCAGTCTGAGAAAACAAATGTCCACCAAGGCAGCTCACTCACTGAGCAGCGTCTACTTTTAAGGGAATAATATAGAATTTTCTGTACATTCATCTTGTTTTCTTTGTTCTTTTTAAACATATTTTAAGAAATTTGTAGTCCAGACTTCTGTTAATTGGCCTGTTGCAACCTATTTTAATTATTTTCATTGTTTTTTTTTTATTTATTTGGAAATACTACATGTGTAATATTTGTTTTATTGTTTAGTAAAATTCATTTACCCATTAATTACCAAATATAAAGTGAAAAAAGTTTTGTATTTAAACGGTTATAACCTGTTACTCTAATGTACGTAAGAAAGTCATAATAAAATTATGTCCTTGGTGGATGTAAGCCGAATTTTAAATGACTGTTAGCATGACCTCAGTCTACACCTCTACAGAGTTTGATCAGAATTCATTCAGAATTTTTTGAGCTATCGTGTT
Organism: Pelmatolapia mariae; assembly: GCF_036321145.2. Taxonomy (NCBI): domain Eukaryota; kingdom Metazoa; phylum Chordata; class Actinopteri; order Cichliformes; family Cichlidae; genus Pelmatolapia; species Pelmatolapia mariae. The sequence continues at coordinate 13,177,852 of NC_086243.1, read as the reverse complement.
TACAGACAGAGTGACATGCATGCATGCAAAATGCTAACACAAGCATAACCTGTATGGTGGAGGTAACCAAAACCTCCCGATCATCCATGCTTACATGAATCAACTTAGCTGAACTCAAAAGTATCCAGTTAAAAAAATATGTTTTCAGTTTTTTGAGGCCCTGCGATAAACTGGCGGCCTGCTTGAGGTGTACCCCGCCTCTCGCCCTGTGGTAACTGGGATAGGCTCCTGCACCCCCCGCGACCCTGATAAGGATAAGTGGAAGAAAAGGGGTGGATGGAGTTCTTTGAGTTGTAGGTAAGAAGTTCAACAATAAAGAAAGGTTTCTGGTTTCACAACTATAATTCCCTTTAGATGTAAACTTCGTCATTGAGGCCAGAAACCCTGAGAGGGTTCCCCGTGATACTGAGCACCAAAGCAGCCAGCTTATTAGAGAGCAACTTAAGTTTCTGATAGCTTTTGATTTAAATACTTAACCGCAGAACTACACTTTACATCTGTAATGCAAAGATTCAACTGCTACTTTTAACCCTCTCGAGGCAGGCATTGCTGATTTGCAACAGTTAAAAACTAACAACCTGATTACCTCACATACATATTTTATGAGTTTTTTTTACTCAGAAGTACCACTGCAGGACTTGGTTGTGCATTAGCAACAAAAACTTAATTTGAGCCTGAGAGGGTTAAAGGTGTGTGCTGACCTTCTCTTCAGCAGTTTGTATAGAAAGCATAGACAGGGCTGAGCCATGTTTCTTCACATCCTTTATGCTGGAAACAGGAATCACCACCTGCAATGTATGAATGGTAATGAGTGTGGTTTTCTTTAGAAACTTACAGAGCTCATTACAGTAGAATAACATGCCAAACATTCACAAAGTGAAACAAGCAGAAACAAACCCTAGAGCAAGTTGCTATGTCATTCTCTCTTCAGGTATGATAAATGCTAAAAATCCAAGTGAAATACCAGGATTCGGACTAGTAATGCTGACTGCTTACTCTGTATCTTTATCTAGAAAATCCAAATGATCTCCCTTTGATTGTAATTTTGCAGCTGGGAAAGTCCAAGTACTGCAGCTCCTGCCATCACATTTCAGTGTGTTTGGGTTACCTTGGTGTCTTTGAGCAGCACAGATGAGTAGAAACACACATGGTTCTGAGAAACAAAGAGTTTTCCGTGATACAGAACTTCCTTCTGCAGGGAACACGTGAAAGCTGCAACAGATACACACAGTTTGAAGGCATTAGGTCACTGTTTCTAAGGTGATACCCACACAACACCAGAGCCATGACTGCTGAAACATTTACTGAAGCGTTTCGGCCGTGCAGTCACCCCAGACCGCTTGGAAAACAAAGCATTAAGTGGCACTTCATCTGGCAGCAAAGACATCGGGGACAAAGTGGAAAAAGGACACTCTGCGATGCCATTTCCATAATCAATATTCGCAAATGAGTTACAACCTCTGGACCTCAGCTCAGCTCACCGTGTGCCAGGCTGTCCCACACAGGAATCTCTGGAAACAGCTTGTTGAAGCTTTTATTGTGCTTGAAGTACTGCAGGGAATAAAGAAACAAAAGGTTTTCCATTCAGACTTGTTTCAGATACAGAAGAAGAAGAATCAGGTTTGTTAACTGACTTGAGACCTGCACTCAGCATCGGTATACTAACTTTTGAGCTGCCAAGCTTGTCATCAAACATTTACTTATTTAAACCCTCCAGCAGTTAGAATTTGCTTAGTCTCTGGATACCTGGTAAATGGCCAATAATCAGCCTGCATTGAACTCTAGTTTAGATCACTCGTGGCTCTAAATTGTCTACTTCCTCATTCATGTAGTTGATAACCATGTGTATCTGATGTTACACTGTAAAGCTTTCCCACCTGGGATACCCGAAAATGCTACGAGAAACTAGCTTGAAACCCAGCCCTGAAGCAAGAAGATAAATAACAACCTAAAGGTAACCACAAAGCCCCTTAAATCCAAGTAGAGCGTCATATTCAGGTAGGTTTCTTGGATTCACTTTGTCACATTGCTTTCATGTTGAAACGTAATGCATTGCCACTGTGAAAACACGATTCATGGCCGCCTCAGTTCCTGTGCTGTGAATAAAAGGGAACAAGAAGGAGCAGGGTAAAGGGAAGCAGGCTTACGTGATCATCTGATCGCTGAAGATTCTCCTCTGCTATGGCCTGCTCTCTGATGACACATTGGCACAATAGTAACACAAATGAGATAAGGATGTTTTCAGGGAGATATCTGACAGTCTGTGCAGCTTTAACATTTTAAACCATCCAATACTTAGTAAATACCCCCCAACCCTGTGTAGTGATAAAGGAAAACTCTACCTCAGGGCCATGTTGGAGTCAAGGTTGTGATTTAGTTGGCCCTCCAGTTGTACTGCGTCCAGACTTGTGCTCTGTTTATTTTTCTTTTTACTAGATCTAAAACTGCTTCTTCTCGTGCCAAAAATATCACCTCCTTCCACGGTACTGTCCCAAGAGACCGGGATATAAATGTCAGACTGATGATCCAGCTTTTATATCACCCACAGACACACACACGCACACACATAAAGGTGAAATCAATATAGAACACCAAAAAGGTAATGAAATCACAGCAAAATAGAAATTAATGCATTTCTCCCTGATGGATGGATGCCAGCTCCTGCATGCTGATGGGGAAAATGTTACAATCTTCAGCTATTTTGTTTGCATCAGTCACAGAATGACTCACAGAGATGAATGGAGCTCATCAACAGGTACAAGAAAGATCTGTTCGCCATCAAAGCACTCTTGAACATTAACAAGGTACAAGAAAATAATATGCTGTTCCTACACTGTCTTCCAAGTCCTTGAGCAGCCTTTTAAGCATCAGCTGTGCCAACTTTCTGACTGTCTGCCTCTCAGACCGGTGGTTAGTCTGCTGTCTCCGGGCAACTGACTTGGCTCTCCAGAGGATGGTTTCACTTTTGCAAAAGCAGCCGCCACAAAGCCCGAGCACAATGAAAAACTATACTCTACAGCTGGTATTTAGAGTGACTTTTTGTTTTTACACTGTACGCTTAAAAAGTCAATATCACTGTCAACAAATAAAACATGTACATTAGGCACAGAGGAGGAAATGTGATATATAAAAAAGAGAAAGATAAATACTCACCCAGAGCTGTCCAGTGAGAATTTCCTGTTTTTCAGAGTCATGATGGAACATAAACAATTCCGGCTCGCGCACACACAAAGTCATACACTCGAATACATAGTGTAACTGTATAACTTTATGTCTGTAATCCACGTTTACCAGCTCTGTGCAGGGCTTTGCTTCTCTTGTATTTCCTGGAAATGACTCTAAATCACCAAGGGCCAGGTGAACACAGGTGAGAGAAAAAAACAAAGGACAAAGACAGCCTCCTGATGGCTGCCTTTTAATGTTAACCAATTAGCTGTGAGAGGTGGAGCTTTGCATAACAAAACCAATCAGTGAAGGAAGGAAGAAAATCTACACTGATGCAGAGTTTGCTCCTCATAGGAAGATCTTTCTATGGGCGGCACTGTCTACGTTCACCCTTTGACTTAGAGACACGCCTACTAGACCCACACGCATCAGCACACACAATGAGAAGGTATGCAGAGACAACCGTCATGAGATTGAGATATGACAGTAACATTGTTGTCTGTCATGCAAAACATTCAGCTTGCTTAGATTAATATCACATAGAAGGAATGACTGACACACAGCAGAGGATAGCGTGACATGACATATTTTTTTATGTAAATATTGCATCACTGGACCGACAGTAACTTAAAAAAGATACTGGCAACCGCCAGTGCTACCACTTTTGAAATCCTACGATGCTTACTTTTTGTGTTATTGCATTTACAGGATTTTCCCAAAAAATGGACTTCTGAACTTTAGGACACTGAGATTCAAACTTGTTTGAGATTCTAGTAGATACGCCTATGGTATCAATTTGAAAATCTTACACCGCCACGTTCTCCAGTTATTGCATTCACAAGATTTTCTGAAAACCTGACCTTTAACCTTAAGGCCAAGGTGTCAGATACTCGAAACCTGTCCAAGATTTTTGGTAAGAGAATTTTGAAAAATGTGAAAATCTTAGGTGACTTTCTTTTTGAATTATCGCATTCAGAAGATTTTCAGAAAAGAGATTTGAACTCGTCTGAGATTTTTAGTCGATACACCCATCGTATAAATACCGCAAACATTTCCAGGCCTATCTACATTAAAATGTTATTGGCCTTACTTTTTTGTTTTTCTTTCTCAAACTCGGTTTAAACATAATCTTCAGAAAGTCATGTCTCCTTTCCTATAACATACCTGCAACTTAGACAAAGTTAAGGAAAATCCAAAAAGGCCCAAAAAGCACAGTGTACTATATGTAACATGAAGAAATACTGTTTGATTTTCCACAAAATTACACAGTGCTTAAAATTACTATATTACTTTGTATAATTAGTGTCTCCTTTCCTGTAAAATACCCAGTTTAGATACAACTTAAAATTAGTTATGCACAACTTAAATTTACTTACTGTATAATTATTTCCTTGTTTCTTGTAAAAACCTGACTTGTTACCCCCTTGTTCCAGTGTACCCACCTTTTAAATATATAGATACGTATAATTACCAGGGAGTTACACCAGTTAGTTAAATGTAAGACATGATTATAAAGTGTTACCAAATCATTTGGTCTTGAAGTAATGAAAAAGTAGAATTGCTGATGCTTGCTAACTTTTCCTTAAGAGTCTAAAAGAAAAAGCTCAACACTTTAATTAGTAATTTACAGCACAGGACTGTGGGTGATTTATGAATGTTGTTGCTGAAGGTGATTTAAAGACTGCAAAAGCTGAAGCTAGCGCCTTTTTCCTGTTGTACATGATTAATTTGCTGTGTGTTTAATTTATATTGTTGTGTTTAGCTCATTAGTTACTGCACACTGTTCTTCCAATGGCACAGTTGATTTCACTGCACGTTATCTAATAGGATGACAAATAATTTTTTGATAAAAGTCATTTTATACAGTTGTAAATAAAGTCCCTCTCTACCACCGTAACAGGTGACATTACACGTCTCCATTCATTTTCTTAATAGCATATCCAAGTTAGGGTGCAGGGCGAGTCTATCCCAGTTGTCCTGGGGCCAGAGGCAGACATATTGTATTTAAGTTGAATTTTCTCGAAATTAGCATTTATTTGAGTTTTATTTTTATAATAAATTTGTACTTTTACTCCCTACATTTTATCAGAAATGCTGGGTTCGTTACTTCCACAATAAATAAATAAATACGAACAAATTATATATATGTATATAAAAGAAGCAAGGTGGCAGGTAAGTTTTCTAATAGCTCAGCAAATCTGGGCAAACACGCGACCTGTTTGTGTACAAAGGTGAAGTTAAAAGTAAAGGTACTGCTCCTGTAGTTCCCAGACAGAGAAAAGAATGTGAGATAAAATCACTCTGAGATGGAGAAAGATATCAGGAAGATACGAGATTATTTTTAAACGTAAGCACTACTCATTTAGATTTGATAAACCAGAAAATGGAAAGCTTACGTGTAATTTCAGGGTTTTTTTTTTTAACGGATATCGAAGCTACACAAGATTTGTTGCTGAAGTTATGTTGTTTATACGGTGAAACATCCTGCAAAACAAATTGAAGTATACTAACTTATTATTTTTTAAAGACTGCATGAAAATTCCAGGCAGTTTAGCGCAGGCGGAGGTATTGTGGCAAAGTTTACACTCATGCATTGTGTTAGACTTGTGCAGAGTGTCTGTGGTGTTCATGGTCAGAGTTAGGTTACATTTAGATTCACTCATTGAATTCGACCTGTAGGCTTATACTGTCTAGAGGCTAAAAATCAGCCGTGTTAGCTCATGCAACATCTTTCTTTCTTTTGTTTAATTAATGTTATTCAAAAAGGGGCTGTGTACAGTATTAACAGTATTGCCATTTGATGCATTGTACCAGAGTTAGCTGATAGCTAATTTCCATGTATGATTACACATACAATAGATCACCATAATAAAATATCATTAAAAAAAAAACGACTTTGTTCACATTGGAAATTACTGTAGCTGTTTCTAATTGTTTTTCTCCACCTGCCAAACCCCACTTTAACCTCTGGGTCTATGCATTTTTCTATTTTAGATTTGGAGGGAAGGTCACCCATCTACAATGGCAAAAATAGTTAATTCCTTTTTTAAGTTTCTCTGCTTGTGTTCTGCGCAACAGATGTTCAAGCTGGGTGCATTCATTAGAATTGGATCTAAGTTGCATTAATATTAATGTGACATGAGGTTCAGATGGCTTGGCAAATAAATAAAGATCAACTTTTTCTTGTATACTTTCAGTATGTCTTCACTTTGACTTGAGTGAACAGGTTGAATCAGTTTTACCATTTTTTAGTATTTTTAAGTCCATCTCACAGGGCTAATACCACACACACACACCTAAAGTCAATTTAAAATACCAAATTAAAGCAGCATGTCTCTGGAATATGGGACAAAAGTGGTGCAGACACAAAGAGAACTCACACAGAGAGGAGCCAAGCAGGAGGCTTCAGCTGCTGTTGGGAAATCGCACTAACCTCTGCACCCCTGTGCCATCTGCAGACCACCTTGCAAATTAATGAAATATTAGATTGTCAAAACAACTGTGCTCTTCTGCATCGCGGCATATTTTGATATGCGAGAGGGGGAAAGCACAGGTGTAAATAATAAAGCAATGTTTTCTTACTGAGACGCTGTAATGAAACAGAGCCACAACCTCTTAGAACTGAAACAAAAGTGTCTGCTCTGACAGAGGATCTTAGGAAATCTCTTTGTTTTTGTATACGAGTTCAAAAATGAAAATAAAGTTTATACAGTTGCATTTTCTAGTAATACGCAACACACTTTAGTATTTACTTCACCCACTTATGTACTGCATGTACATGCAGAGTAATACTGCGTATTATGGAAGCAGTGAAGAAGTTCTTGCGGTAGAAGACTGTTTCTGTTATGAAGTATAAAATCAACTCAGGTTAAAGATCTTTGTTTAGTTTTCTTTTCCTTCCTTCTCCACTGAGCAGCCAGTTTGTTTTTTTGATGATCAGATTTTCCTTAGTGATAACTGCTATAAAAAGAAAGGTAAGTAAAGAAATTGTGTAAACATTTCAGATAAGTTTTAATTTAACTGAGTGGGGTTTTTTGTTTTTGTTTTGACCTGTACAGTTTATGAGTTTTTAAAATGTGCCGACAGAAAAACGCTATGTACAACTAACGTCAATCAGAGTGAAATTAAATTCAAGCATATGTGTTTAAATAATTCCCATAATAGGAATTTTTCAGCCCTAGTGCTGACACCGTCATGGGGTGCTTGACACTGACTGCTGTGACTCGTCTGTAGGTGTGGAACCAACTGGGGCACAAAACCGTGTACAGGCAAATAATGTTGATTTTGTAACGTTACCTGACCTGTTTTAACACATCTCATTAAGGACGTGCACCAGCTTGGAGTCATGAAAGCGCATGTGAACGTGCCTTTTGTGGACAGAACAATGCATTTCTTGACTTTCCCTTTCTGTTCCTCTGTGCAACATTTAACAGCAGTGAGGGGTTGGCTTTTAGAGAGAAATCAAGGAAATAGTAAGTTAACTTACATTCAGCCCCGTCTGATAAGAAACAGTGTGAGATGCAGCAGCTGTTCATATCAGACCGATAAGAGTCAGGAACAATGAGGATGGCAGGCAGATTTTGCCTTTAGTCTAGACGTCAGACACGTGTAGAGCTCTGCCTAGGTCAGGCAAGTTCGTGAGCATTAGTGAACAGCAGTTGATAATCTCTTTGTGCATGGCATGTGCTTTGAAAACAGACCCTATCACTAATGCGAGGAGCAACATTCCTGATGAAAGGAAAGTAGTCTGTCCAGTCCTGGTTCCCATCACTAACTGCCATAAATTCTGGTTTGTTCAATCCATATTTTTGACGGGTGGCTTTAAATGGATGGGGTGAGGAATGAAAGACATTTTTTTTAATGTGAAAATTTTTATTTTTGACTATTTAGAAGAACTGGAGATATCTTAAATATAATTTTTATGTTAAAAGTTTAATTTTAACTGAATAAAATTCCATTTAAAATACCTGAAATGCAGTTCTGTTCATTATTAGGCTGGTTTAAATTCCCAACAGACACATCAAAATCTCTATTTTTAACTATTTAACTGTTTGTGTTTAAATGGTCTTGTTACTGCACGTGACAGATTTGTGGCATCTGTGTATTGTTTAAAATCATTAAGATCTGATTCTCAAACACTCCTGATCATCCTGACGTCGGGGCTTATTACAAAAGCTCGTGCCTTTGCAGTCGTTATACTGAAACTCTGGAAAAACAAACATTTCTGTCAAACTTTTAGAAACTGCTGATTTCTGGAATGGTGATTGGAGGATTGGTTGTTGTTAAGTTATTCCATGTAATCATTGTGCATGTGTGTGGCATACATTTTTCAGGAACCTGAATATTCTTTGTCATGTTAGTATAAAGCACTTTGGTTTTAAATATGCTATAGGAATAAAATTTATTTGCCTACTTAATTTTATCAAGTAAGAAACCTGTGATGTGACAACACTTATAGATTTCTATAATGAACATTGTCACTACTGAGCTATAGAGATGATATATTAGATATAATGTATTAGAACTGTATACAGTCAAAGCCTTATGGATATGTGAACTTGTGATTATAACATTTCAAACTTGTCGCTGAGCTTAAATAGTCAAAAGTCAAAGTTTAAAAAAAAAACCCATTAATTGTTAATATTTAGAGTTAATCCTTGTAAAAAAAACCTCATCAATAAACCTCGATACTGAAGATGTAGAGGTGGCCGAGGCTCAGGAACGAGGTAGGTAGACTAAAATTAAGAATATTGGTCAACGTCAAATTGTGCCTCATGCATTCATTATTATAGGTAAGATAAAGAGCTATATGAATACGTATCTGAATGCATGAATATTCTTTGTTTTGCTGAAAACTCTCTGAGTGGTTGTAAGACTAGAAAGTGCATACACGTTCACCGGCCACTTTATTGGGTTTAGCTGCTCTTTAACACAAACATCTAATCAGCCAATCACATGGCAGCAATTTGATGCATGTAGGTGTGCATACGGGATCATGAAGTTCAAACTGAGCAACAGAATGGGGAAGTGAGCTGATTTTAAGTGCCGGACCAGTCTGTCTGGCACCAGTGCAGAACAACTGTTGATCTGCTGGGATTTTCCCACAAAAACACAGAGAGTACCGAGTAAGTGAGTTCCAGTTCTCTGAGCCAAAATCCCTTGTTGATGTCAGAAGTCAGAGAAGAATCAGTAGATTGTTTTGAGCTGATAGGAAGGCAACAGTACTTGAGCCCTTTGTACCAACTGATCATCGTTTAAACAACCACAAGGAAGGTGGAACTAATGAAGTGACCAATCAGTGTAAATGGTCGTCTCTTTCTCTCAGTTTGGATAGGGCAACATTTTCAGTCAACCATCTGCACTTTTTACATTCAGGCAGGGCTTTTTGCTTGATTAGCACAAAAAGTACCTCCAAGACCAAGAACTCACCTGCAATTTTTCAAGATTTTAGTAAGACCTGAAGATAAGAATTTTGTACAGTTTGAATGAAAAAAGGAGGCAAAACCGAATCCAAACAGATTCTCTGTGTTTTTGTGTGCACTACTGAAGAGTAGGTGCAGCTACTTTGGCCCCATCTAGTGATCGAAGAGTGAATCACACCAAAGAGCTACCCCCCCCCCCACCCCCACAAGAATGAAGCAGCTCATTGTGCTGTATATCCAATCATCCTGCTTTTAATACAAAGTCGAGATACAATATCTACATCTATGGTTCGAAAGGAAAGAACAGATACATAAGTGAGGGGTATGGCATCACCAGAGCTTTTCCCTCAACACATTTCATATTATGTTTCGCGTGTGCCTTTTATATTTCTCTTGACACAATAATCATTAGAAATCGAAGGAATAACATATTTCATATATGTCAAACATTGTCAAGACTTATGGACCACACATAGAGTTCATATGAGAATAATTTCAGGTTCAAACAATAACTTTTCAGAGTGTGTAAAGTGTGTAGCTAGGCAATTCTTATCCATTCTCTGTCAAAAATACACTTGCTACCATGTGCTTTCAAGCAAACTAAACACCAACAGCTTGCCAGGAGGTCTTCACCGATCTGCCCTGTAGTCTGCTCTATATATCTAATTTCTCTGATGCCCTTACACCTATCACGGTGGGGTGAAACGTACCTCCAGCTATGGAGGTTGAACGAGGGAGAGCATCGAAAGGGCATCTCTGTAAACTGAAGCTAGTCCTGCCTCTATTGTACGTACATCTCTAGCTGACTAGTTGGACATCAGTAATCAGTATCAAATAGCACCCTACACAGAGGGCATACGTTGTAACAATAAAGCAATTTTTTTTTAAAAAAAAGGAGAAAAAAAAGCACCAAAATGGACGGTTAAAGATAAAAAAAAAAAAAGTGACAATATCATACTTTAACAATGGCTCGCCAAAGAAGCAAATAAACATCGTCTTATTGGTTAGAACTGCTAGAAATCCCAAATAAATAAAAACAAACTTAAAAAATAACAAAATAGTCATAATAAATATCCTTTAAAAAAATCATATGAAATAAATATGACAAAGTGAACAATAACAATAAGGCTTTTTTCTTTTTTTTTCTTTTTTCGCGACAATAAGTACTACATCACATCCAATCCCACGTTATATTTTGTGCTCAGACGTTATGCAACTGTACTGTATAGGACTCCAATGATAGACTGTATGTACACAATTGGTGATTTCGGTCAAGATGTCTGCTATATTGGAACATCGCTGTGCTGTTTAATCACCACGTGGGACCAATTATGACTACATTTCAAATTCAGAAAAAGATAAACAACCATATCGAGGAGTTGTGCAGTCATACTTAATTGAAAGGGGCGGGGGGGGATCTATCAGTCAGTAAAGCTGAGCATGTTCTGTACAACAAGGGTTTAAGGAACAGAGAAACTTTTAATAGGGTTAACAGGAGGATGGGATAGAGGCAGAGGACTGTTGAAAGTGAGCGGTTCACTACTAGCTTTGAATGTAATTTGAATTTTTCCCCGTAATCTTTCACTGACGGTAGCCTTAGCGAGCAAAAGCAATTAACACAAGGGTTTAACTGCAGAAGCGGCAAAATTCAAGTAGGAGAGCTTCAGTGGAGGAAGATGATCAGGACAAAACCAAACAAAAATTTTTCATCCTCGAGTGAAGACAATGCACGGCAATAAAAGCTTTAACACGGATTGCGCGAGCATGAAGCAGCATGTGAAGGACGCAAGAAAAAAATAAAGTCAACGTAAGGCAAAGACATACAGTGAAAACAGAAAAATCTACAGAAAGATGGCTCTCTAAACTCGAGAGCGAGAAAGAGAGAGAGAAAGACACTGACTGGAGCTCAGTTCTTTCTTTCATTAAGCCTCTCTTCAGTAAGCCACTGCTGAACTGAACCGATAGGACTGACATCAAGAGGAGCTGAGCTGGAAGATGAACAAGGACTACAGCAAATAGCGAGCAAGCTTTGTTGAGTGAAGAAAGCACAGTTAAGGAAGTGGTAGGTTTTAATCGCTGTTCTGAGGTCAGCTGTCTGGGGTTGCCAACTGATCCTTGTGATCATGTTCTGTTTTTTTTAAAGAGCGGTCTCTAGTCTGATTATGTTATGCTGGATGAAAGAAGGAGTCACCTCTCCTTTTAGGCCACAGTTTATGTTCACGCTGCATGGTTTCTCTTGGCACTGTGCATCAGGTAAATGATCATCCACATGCTTCTCCAACAGTCCTCAGGGTGGTGAGTCCATACTGAAGGCTTCTGCTGAGCCACGACCTAGTATGCTTCAAACTACAGGCAGGACTACTGATGGTAGCAGTAGACACCTTAGAAATAGACTCACAGACACATAGAAACGTTCACCTTTGCACTTTGTAACCCCTTTAGTACATCAAACCAATAGATACAAAGTTGAGGATAAAAAGCCCATTTAGGGTGCAGCAAATATCCAGGCTCTTGTGTTTTTTTTTTGTTTAGTTTTTTTAAATCTTTTTTTTTGTTTGTTTGTTTTATACACATAGAGTATCATAATTCCTGTTCAGAAGCCATTTGTATTTCACTGGTTCATATTGGAGATAGCTGACCACAACACACATGTATTATACGTCCTTCACACTGGAACACTGAGGTAAGTATATGGATTACACATGGATAGTCTCCACACCCAGCAGCTCCTCAGGGAAACTCCTGCTGAGACGCTGTTAGACAGAGATTTTCTTGTTGCTGTTTTTGTTGCTTTTTGTCCTCGTTGGTGCAGAATTTGAATCTCACTCCCGGAAAAGGTTCAATGTTCACGTTTATTTCACGCCGTCTTTCTGTTGTCTCACTCGGTTGGTTTTGTTTGTGGACCTCAAAGCAGAAAGATGGATGGATGGTTGTCTGTTCTCTTACGTTGCATAGTGGTCAAAGCTACCCAGGTACTCGAGAGCAGCCTGGTAGCAGAACTGGTACTCGTCCTGTGTGAAAAACACAAGTACAAATGAGGGAAAAATACATTTCCCATAAGCAGAGTGTCATATATTTGGAAGAAATGCAGTTCCAAACCAAGCCTGTGGCTTTACAACAAGCTGCTAGTAACAAAGTGCTTACAGATACTTTAAAACTGGCTCTTAGCTAAGGTTTCTATTATGTATAGACACAACAGTGGCTCCTCCCTTGAGGTATATTCTTTTTTTCATTCATTTTTCTCAAATGATTCATAGGTCAGTGTTGAGTGGCTTAGGAACAAATGAAAAACACTGCTCAGTTCAGGTAAAAAGACTGGCCCGAAAATGAGTGAAAAAGCAGCAAATGTCCAAAGAAAAACTTTAAAAGATCAGCAGAAAGCCAGGAGAACTGTTGCTCATAGAGAAATCAGGTGGTTCAAGGCCTTTGCACAATGCTGTATACTTATGAATATGCATACATTTAGCACTCGAGCACACTTAGAAATATATTTTTCATTAATTTCTTACAATTAACATGAAAAAGTCAGATTTTTACATATAGTGAAACAGTGCACTAGTGTATAGTGTAAAGCACAGCACTTTTTTTTTCTTTCGCCTGTCCCGTTTGGTTCTTTTGCCATCAGAATTATTGTCTAAAGGCAAAGAAAGATGCCCAACGGATAAAGCACAGCACTTTATCAAATATGCATTCACAAGTTTATGCAAATAAAACTATGAATTAAACCATCTGCATACCTTGCTTCTGTATACAGAATATAACATGACACTGTTACAAAGTGCTCCACCAGCTTGTGTGTGTTGCTGTTACATTTTACAATGAAAAATTCACACTCTGGGGGCTATTTCCTCCTTTCAGTGTCCTACTTATGCTAATGCAAATGTATATTGATGTGGGTGGGACTGCTCATCAATAGCTAGCGCTGCCTAAATGACATTAAGGCTTTGCCTGTGTTATTGTAGCATGGATTAAAAATATGCGAGACAGTTCAGCATGCCAAGCTGCGAAGCATTTTAGCTTCTTGGGCAGATAATGAATATAATTCTAAACTCTTATGCTAGTCACATTTCTGTTCTTTTCCCAGATCTGACTGCAAATACATACACAACCAGTGGAATTATGATCTCGTTTATGTGGTTAACATTTCCATCTCTGTTACTTTGGGTGAATTTTAAACGCTCGGTGATAATATGAATCTAATGGTTTCTTAATCCACATTATTCTTTACAAAAGACTTTAATAGAGAGATTTTCCTTTAATGACCAAATAGTTAAAATCAACAATAGGCTAAATGTCAAATTCCACCATTCTCATTAATGCAGTGCTCTACTTCACTGTCTCTGCCCTGGTTAATGAGTGTGTGTTTACCTCAGTCTGCACCATGGCTGGTCTCTGTGTCCGCAGCATTTTGACAGTTTGGAAGATGTCTACCGCCCCTTCGTAACGCATCCGCTCCAAGACAATGCTCAGAGTGATAAAGACACCTGTCCGCCCCACGCCGGCACTGCAGCCACAAAGGAAAACAATTTTACTAGAGTATGTAGTGTGTCAGATCAACAGTGTGCTGGATTCTCACACACACTACTGTTATTACAAAGGCGAGAGTCACATTAAACTGTGATTTAATTACCAATGACCGGTTGTGTAATATAAAGCCCGCTGCTTACCTGCAGTGAACGCAGATTGGTCCATCCTGGCCAAACTGCTCCTTGGTTTTGTGCACTTGGCCAATGAAATCGATGAAGCCCTCCCCAGATTTGGGCACACCTTGCTCTGGCCAATCAGTGAACTGGAACTGACGCACTGTTCGTGACTGGCCGTCCTGGGGGAGCGAGGAATCAGTTAAAACAATTACCTGCACACTATATGGATGTGAACATCTATCTGATGTCTTTCTGTCACATATTCAGACGCTTGTCCTTGAATGTGCAGTTGGTCTTCATGCAAGGTGATTATTTCGAAATGATTATTTACAAAGCTTCCTCTCGCTGTATTGACTGAGGAGTGAGACTGCCAGGCAATATCCTCTCTTCCTTCTAATGATTACTGTTATCTGATCCTGGATCAGTGGTTGTGGTTAACTTAAAGCTGTAACGTCAGTGCGTCTGCTATTGTCAGCCTCTCAGAAGGCAATTACATCTTTTCTCTTCTGCTCAGCCTTTCTGACTCCCCTTTAATGGAGATCAATAGAGCATCTGTCAATGTGGCGTCAGGGCAGGACAGGCTTAACTGGATTTATGTATGACTGACACGTGTGTGTGTGTGTGAATATACACAAATACACACACACACACACAATGTCAAGGTAATCTGGAGACAGCATGGTTGAATGAGTGATCCATAGGAGTCTGTCAATACCTTGAACCTGTTGTGTTACACACATTCACATAGAAAACACACACTAACCAGCACACACTACAGGTCGATAGTACATGCTGTGCGCCACTGCCTGCTAAAAGCACTGACAAAATACTCCTGAAAAACCTCGGAGTGTGATGTTACACCGTTGTCTGAATGCAACATGCAAGAGGACACTTTAAGCAAAGCATGAACCAACCCTGGCATCTGTAACTTTGAACTCCCGGAGGATGTACTGAGGCATGTTGTACTCCGCCATGGGGTCCACCACAAAGTACTGATACCTGGCTGAGCGCTCAGCGGGCCAGTACTGGTGACACTTCTCCTGCCAGAGCAGAACACATCAAAAGTCTTCAGTAAACATACGCAAGAGGGCTGCAATGTTACAAGACCTGTTGTTTATTTAGCTTTGTGTATTTTGTCCATACCCGTCCCATTTCTCTCAGCTTAGTGAGCATAACTACTATAGTGGAGTTGTGTTCCCACAGCATTCTCCAGAAGTCCTCTGTAGTCTCAGCCAGTGGACCCTGGGTGGCAATGTAGCCTCTCTGCTGCCTACACACACAAACGCACACAAACACACATTATGTAGCCACCTCCTTTCCCCCTCCTTGTTTCTTCATCTGTCAAGAATCAGACTGAAAAGGGGGTTAGGCTGCAGGCAAGAAGAGCAACAGTCACAACATGTGTGTACAATGACTCTGAATGCCTGAATCATCAGAAAGTCTTCACTGGGCCAAAATGAGTGCCATGCAGCGAGACAAATAGTGGCAACATGTACACAGTAATGACAGATCTGACAGGAAGTGACAGGTGAGAGCAATGTGGTGAAAAGCTATCCAGTCCATTCACTCATCAAACCATCATAAGAGGACCGCAGCGGAGAGAGGAGGTCAGGTCATATTAGTGTTTGCAGGACGAAAACATACCTGTAACCGTCTATGTAGCTGGCGTTGATGTAGTCGGACCCCTCCAGTCCTCTGATGGGCTGGAGACACACGCGGGTGGTTTCATAGGGCATGATGTTAACTAGTCGGTTCTTGAATTTGTTGCAAGGCAGGTTGGCTGTGACGAACCTGGACGTGTGGGCTTTGGTGTTAGCCAGGCGCTGGGTGGAGAGAATATGAAGGAAAGTGGGGTTTTTTTTCTTTTAAAGGTGCAGTCAGTAAGTTTTTAGGTTATTTAATATAATAATTATTTTGTGTAAGTAATCATTGATTAGTGTGTAATTAGGTCTTCCAGCAAACTGATATATTCTTATAAACTTAGAACGAATCCTTTAAAAATACATAGCAGTCGGCATTCATTTGTGGCCAAGATGGACATCGCTGTTTTGCCTAAGCGTGTTTTATGGACGTGGCTGGACATATACGTAATATGGCAAAGGCAGAGGTGAAGAACACTCGTAGACTGTTGTACAGAGGCAAATTTTAATTTGTGTCTGCACCTTCAGACTGAACATATGAAGGATCATACCTGTGTTCTCCTTCACTTAAAGAAGAGAAAATGCAAAGGATAAATATGACGTGACCAGCGTTTCGATAAAACAAGTGTAAATGTTGGTACAGTGGCCTTTCCCAGGTGGAAGCAGTTACAGAGACATAATCTTTTTTAAAATCTTTACACACGGATTTTGAAAAAAGAACCTTTGTCTTTTATCTTTGTCTGTCCTACTGTGGGCATCGTAGCTAGAATCATGCACTTGAATTGAGAGGGGTAAAAAATCTACCCTCTACTGACATCTGCTGGTGACATATTTCACATTGTATCTTTAAGTATATGAATCAAGTAAATGTTTTTCAAAGCACTCTTAAATCATCTTCCTGATTATTTAATTGATTATTTAATCCAATAACTGTTGAACAACACACAAAACAATCAGTTTGCTGCCAAAAAATAAAACAACAGCATAAATTTTTTTTTAAATTTAATTTAATAACTGTACAGTACTCTCTGTATATAGTAATTTTGTCCTTAATGTAAATATGTAAGAAAAATTGTTTATGTTTCTGTTCTATGTCCTGTGTACTGTTTGTTTGTATATGTGTCTTTTTGGCTGCTGTTACAACCAAATTTCCCCTTGTGGGACAATTAAAGGATTATTCTATTCTATTCTATTCTATTCTATTCTAATTCATGTAGTCATAGCTGAGAAACAAGCCAAGAGTTATCTTAACTACTTAATAAACTGAAAATAGTACAGGCTCTAATTATTTTTTTTATTTTTATTTTTTTTTCACAAAGACATGGGTGTTATATTATCATTGGGCCTCTAACAATATTAACCTGTGAGGCAAAGATCACGTCTAGCTTAAAGGTTTACAACTCACATACACACCATCAAACCAATTATATCAACTGGGTACTTCTTTTTTAAAATTTGGAGACAATGTTGCCAATATTTTCTACTTCTCAAACAAATATCAGATGTAAAATTTGCATGCCTTCCACTTCATTTAAATGGTTTCCAGCTCCACTGCCTCCACTCTCACCTTAAACTCCAGCTCCATGCCAATCACATGCTCTCCGCTCTCCACCTTGGACAGCTTCTGCATGTAGGAGTAGAGACTCCTGGCAGCCACTTCAGTGTTTCCGCATGCCACAGCCTCCAGAAGGGCCTCGTGGATGAAGCTGTACTGGTCCTCCGTTTGCACCATGTAGTTCCTCTGTGAGCGCATCAGGGTCACGTGACCGTAGATGTCCACAGTGCGCTCGTGTCGAATGCGCTCTAGCATGGCGTCGATGACAATGAAACAGCCAGTGCGACCAACACCGGCGCTGACATAGGGGGAGGAAATACGTCTTATATACTGATATTTTCTTCAGTAAGACTTTTTTAAAGATTACAATGTTTTTATGGATCTTTTCAGAAGTTCAGGTCAAATGTAAAAATAGCTGATGCTCGGCCCAAAGACTGGGAATGAAAAATTAGCCAAAATGATAAAATCTACTAAAAATATAAAGAATGAACAGGACAAATTGTATTTTTCCAGTGGCTACATTGCATCTTATGCAATGATAGTATGAAGTCTTCTCATGCTATTTCTGTTGACCACTGGAGAGTTAAGGAATTTTCTGTACTCAGCCAAGAAACAGTTCCCAGCATAACCAACCAGTGAAAATGCAATTTTCAATCTCTTCAGTTTTTTACAGATCAAACAACTGTGAAATTTAGTGAGCTCCGCAAGGGTCGGATATTGTTACCTTCAGACAAAATTAGCGTAGCAAATCAGCCACTTTCCCAGTCATTTTTCTAAGTTAAACGCTCCCTCACTAAAGCTTCACAGTCATGATGAAAGCAGCATTGATCCTATTTATGTCCAAGATAAATTAAATGTGGGTGTGATCATACCTGCAGTGAGCAATGATAGGTCCAGCATCAGGGGGGTTGCAGGCTTTGACTCTGCGTAGGAAGTTGAGGAAGGGGGTGGGATACTCTGGCACGCCGTGATCGGGCCAGGCTGTGAACTGGAACTGACGCACCTCTCGCCTTTCACTGCTTCCACTCTGATGTGAGAAACATGTGAGAAAAACTGAGGTTAGTGTCACTGAAGCCAAAACCACTTGTACAACTAAATTTGTAAACTTCATTAGCACAGACTCTTATTAAAAAAAAAAGATGATTAAACAAAAGAGGTGGAAGTTCTGGCCTGTATTTGTATAGCGCTTTACTTAGTCCCTATGGACCCCAAAGCGCTTTACACTACATTCAGTCATCCACCCATTCACACACACATTCAAGTTGTTAAATTTAACTGTCTTTGAAAAGATTAATTATCTATTATTGCAAGTGTGTGTTCCAAAAACCATCTTGAGTTTAGGAATGAAATGGTTCGATAATTTCCTTTGGGAATAAAATGACTGTGTCAATAGTACAGTTAAAACCTGGAGGAGGATTTGTAGAGCAATGCAGAAAGAAAAGTGGAATGACTTTATTTGAGAGAAATCTCAGAGGATACAGAATTTAAACCAAATAGAAAAGATAATGTTTTTAACTTAGTGGCTATAACGGGATTAGTCAGACTTTTAGCAAATTTATCAAATAATCAGTTTTAAGACAGATAGAATATTCGATGTGTTAGAAAAAGTGGAAACAGACTGAGTAAGGTGTGTACACACATTAAACTATGACTGTAATAAGATGCAATAGATGCAAAGCCGAATGCAAATGAAGCAAAGAAATCTGGTACTTAATAAAATTCATAAACCTACCAGAAATTTCCTCTAAAAATTAATGTAAATTTATACATGTTTTTATTCATGCAAATTATTTAATGCGTAATCAAAGTTCACAGGGATCTGCATTTAAAAACACAAAACTGACCACTGGTCTTAAGATGAAAAGAATTTACTCAGAATAATTGAATTGAAAACAAGAAACAAAGGGTTATTTTGATATGTAGGAGTTTGCATGTTTGCTAACTTTTTTATGTCTGGATAGCTACAAAACATCACAAAATGTCCCTAGTTCACAGGGGAAAGAGAAAAGCACAACCCCAATATCAAAAAGAGGACTGCTAGTGTACACACAATCTGATAACCCAGTACTGGTGTTGTTCCTACATCATCACAACAATATTGTATGAGTATTCAGTTAGCATTAGCCAAGACGTTAGCTTATACTATTAAAAACTATCACTACCAAACCAACATGGGTAAGCTAAATGTGGCTAACAACAAACCTCAGTTTAATCATACATTTATCATGTTGTATATAAAACTATTGAAATACCGACTACTTGATCCAGAAGAGTTTTATATAAGAGAAGTGGGGTTTTTTCGACTCCACATTGCAAAGCTATGACATCACAACAATGTGATTTGTCAGTTGCAATGCTGATGCTGGACCAACATTATTATGATGATGCAGGAAGAACTTGAGCACCGGGATATCAGATACACATCTATTGCTCCCACTGTTGGTCCCCAGCCCAACATAAGGGGGCTGGCTGGGTAAGGACATCCGCTGTAAAAAAGGTGAGCAGCTGAAAGAAGCTATTCGTACATAAAAGTACTTCAGCCTACTGTTATTATTCTCTTAGTTATTTGTTATTCTAACGTGACATTTCACAACACATAAACAAAAATTTCGAGAGGTGGAGTGTTACTTGTAAACTACAGCTGGCCTAGTTTCTGTTTGTAAGTAGGCCAGAGAGAGACGCGCCAGTCTGACGGTCCTAGATTAGCCCTGTGCCACAAGAAATTGCTCTGCCTCCAACAGAGATCAAATCACAGTCCCTGACACAGGGAGGCTGGCCTGGTTTGAACACTCCACGAAGCCCAGACTAATCTATTATCCTCTGTGTCCACACGCGCTGCTCGCTCATGATTACTTCAGTTGCTCCTGCTTCCAAATTGTAAGTTCAAGAGATCAAAGCTGTTCTCTGTGGATATGTCCGTGAACTTAAGGGAGGTGAGGGCAGAGAAGTGAATCGAGGGGCACACAGGTGGAACAGGAGGCGTGAAATAATTTACCTTATGCAGGGAGAAGGTGCGAACACAGAAAGTGGCCAGCTCCATTGTGTCCAGCAGCGTTGCCTGGATCATCCCGTATGTCTCTGTGCCACGACTCGGCCAGTACTGATCGCACTTGATCTGCGAGGATTGAAGAAAAGCATTAGCCTCATCGCTACTGCAGTTCTCAGAAGAAAAGCGACGTTCTTCTTCAGTTTCATTTATGCAACGTGACTCTGGATAATTGAAATTGCAGATGTGGGTCAGTGGGTAAGGTCTTGCTTTCTTACCCGTGACTTCTCCTCCAGGCGTGTCATCATGACGACAGAAGCAGCCCGTTGCTCCCACACCATCCTCCAAAAGTCCCCGAACGTCTCTGGCAGCGGCCCCTGCGTTGCGATGTAGGCATTCTGCTTCCTGTAGCCATCAATGTAGTTGGCGTTGATGTAGTCGCTGCCCAGGATACCTGCAAGCGAGACACTTCTGAGTCTCTTGCTAAACTGCAATCTGCGCAAGTGGCACAATAAATTAACCCCCGTGTATGACATCCAACAGCCTAACGAACTGTTTGTTTCTGACATCTGTGGCTTCCAGCAGACAGGCTGCTGGATGACTAGTGGACGACAGCAAACAAACAAGAATCTGTCGGTGTAAATTCATGAGCTCCAGATCAAAACCATTCCCCTCCTCCTTGTTCTGGAGGGACGGGCTGCACTTGGATGCACTCGCGCTGTTTGTCAGTCTCATGCCACTGCACACAGTTGGTCTCCAGCACTGTTCGCAAATTCAGATTTCATCTATCATGTAGCTCTCGCACCACTCTCCCCACACCAACTCTTTGTGTGCTATGCACCCACCTGACAGCTCAAACATGCCCCGCCCCCTCCATTAGGAACTCTCACAATCTTCTTTAATTGACATTCATTTCCAGCAAATCCTCACCATCTATGGGAGACAGGATGACTCTGGTGTGGTCGTACGCTATGACGTTGGCGTAGCGGTTTTTGGGCTTGTTAACTTCCAGATTGGAGTGTTCCCAGGTGAACTGCTGACTTGGGTCGATTGACTGCGAGAGAGCAACAAAATACGTGCATTAATAGCGTGTGCTGGCATATTTAGTGGTGCATTTGAGGATAATGGAAAGAGAGCACTCTGTAATGTAGACGAGTTACAGCAATAAATTGCGCTGCTGAATAAATCATGAACAAGCAGCCTGCACGCAGGTACACAAATGTTAAGTAACACTTGCTTTATGAAGGCTTAACAGGCTTAACATCGCCAAATAACAGGATGGTATCTATTTATTATATGGAATGATAATATACAGTATTTCTCACCTCGTACTCCTGGGAGAGTCTCAGGTTGTCGTTGGCTTTCAGCAGCTCTATGTGCTCAGCCAGCTCGCTGATGGGGATGGGAGGATGGCTCATCATTCCTGCGTCACAATGAGGGTCAGAGGTGATGCAGACTTCAGCTCAGCGACCTAAATTGCTGCCGCTCGACATCACTCATATGCAAAGATGCGACGATAATTATACAATCAGACAGCATCACATATCATTAAGGAACACGCTGAGGCAGAAAATCAATTTTGATCCATGTGCGCGGACAAAGTGAGGCGAGGTTTGTTTGTTTGTAAATTGTTTTTCTTTGATAAATTGCTTTCTCTGTGATCAGAGGAGCAGCGACTCAGAGAAAACAAACACAGACAGAACACTAATTAGGAGGGCGGTGCACGCACGCGCACACACACACACACACACACACACACACACACACACACACACGGGGATGCACACAAAGGAAGCAACCTCTGCCTTGTACAGTCATTTCTTTAGAGAAGCTATAGCAATCTATTCCCCATTCAAAAGGCAAACACTTTCAACAATAAATCAAACTAACACAAACTCTGTGTGCAATAAAGAGATTTCACGATGCCAGATTCCAGAATGCATTCTCGATGTTTGGGTGATTTATAATGTACGCAGATGCACTATGAAAAGCATTTGAGGCGCTGTGCTGCTACAGCCGTCAAACGCGCGCTCACATCAGCGGTGATTTTTCTCTAAAGGCAGGCACTGCAGCACCCGCAGGTAAGCACGACAAAACGTTCAAGTCGGCACCGGAATGACCTCAGATAGGATCGGCCGGTTTTGTTGGAAACAAATTTCAGCGTCTCAAAAGCACAAATCTCAGGGGAGAAGAAGTGGGCGAGGAGGGAGCGTCAAGGTTGCTGCCACGCGAGCATGAAAAATTCTCATGATGAAAGAGAAGCTCTGAAGTGCTTTCTTCTGTATGTGTGAGAGTGTGTGTGTGTGTGTGTGAGTGGTGGTGGGGAGGGGGATTCTTTGCTTCCCAGGAACATGAGGGGAAAAAAGAAACTTTAGACCTTTATCTATTGATTAAATAAAAATCTTTCTCATTTGCCCTTTTATATCCTGGCAGGTGACCTTTCTCTGTGGTGACACGTCTCGCCACCTTTTTCAACAAGGACCCCGAAACGCTTCTATAAATTGCAACCACAAAAAATACACCGAGAGCGGTGATTAAATTCCTTCAGGTCATGTGTTATTAGGATGGTGCTAACTGAACGGGAAGAAGTGAAAGTGAAGCCTCATTGGCCCGTTGCCTCGACCGAAGCAGCTGTGTTGTTAGATCTCGCTCGGTAGGGGGTGGGAAGCAGCAAAATCTGTGTATTTACTTCAAAGTGAGGCTTTGGTTGGTTATGCTGGCGAGAAGAGAGCCAATTGCTTTACAAATGATCACTGTTAACCCACAGCATAACTTCTGAGAATCCGCTCTGAGCTCTAAACATTCAAGATTGATAAGGCAGATTTCTGTCATTTCTGTTTGTTCTGATGCTACTTTCTGCAGCTTGGCATGTGGATTGTGGGCGAGCGGAGATAATCAGATTTTGTCACACCGTGATGACTCAGCCGTGACTAAGCAGTGACTGTACTACCTGGGCAGAAGCCATTTTGATCTCAGAAACAACTAGAAGCTGCCAGGTATGTGTTGGCTGTGATGAGGAGGAAAACTTTCTCAATCTCGTCTGTGGGTTTCTACCAGGAATAAAACTGCCGGCATGAATATTTCATTTTCAAACGATGAGCAATCAAAAGTAGATTTTATCGTTGAGAACAAAAAGTGTTTCTTCAGGTGCCCGTGGAGGCGCACGCTGCTTACCGGGAGTCTGGAAGTTGATGCGTCTCATCTCCACGGGATCGGTCGGGTGATGGGCCATCATCTCGGCGTTGCTCAAAAGGCTCTTGGTTCCAGGTTCAGAGTCTTTGCGCTTACTGCTGAAACACCAGTGAGTCAAAAGAGCAATTAGCACATGCAAACAAACCGGGGACAGGAAAGCAGGCTCGGTACTGACACGTCATTAGCATGGCCGCTTGATTCGCGTAAACACAGCATTAACAGATACAGTGTTTAAGTCCTTGTACAAGTTCTTTGTACAGCATCTGGTATCTTGTAATTACTGTGGGTTAAAATGTACAAAGAGCTTGACATTGGTTTAATCTTACCTGTCAGGTTTGCTGCTTCCAGTGAAACGGGAGCAAGGGCAGGAATAATTAGAGGAAGAAAGGGAAGGAAATGGACAGATTGTTAGAGAGGAAAATCAATATTTTGCATTAGCATTCAAATGCTTGAAGGCTTGCAGCAGATATCACAGGCTTACAGCAGGGTCAGACTGCTTGATGGCTGTCTGAGGAATGAACAAAATTTCCAAATTCATAGAGAATTTGGTGAATGTTGAGCTGTCGTGGAAGAGTATAACAGCAGGAGGTGCAAAAAGAATATAAGCGCAGTACCTGACTGTGTACGCTTAATGTTGCTGCACTGTATAAAACCCATCAGTGAGCAACAGGGGCGCAGCTGGAACATGGACGATAAGTAATGGCACCGTCGTTTATTTTGACTTGAGTTTTGACGCATAATCCTGCTGCTGTAAATACGCACTAGCAACCACAAGTGTATTTTAATCTAGTTGCTGTAAATAGTCGCTGACACATATTTGTTTGCCAAAAAAATACAGTCCCTAAATATATAATGTATTATATGTGTGGGACATCTTCAAAGATTGACATATTCAGTTAGAATGAATGTTCACAAACAGCGAGGCTGAAACGCATGAAAAGATTTCTGCGTATTTCATGGAGTTTGATGGTATTGTGAAAAGTTTTGACTAAAGCCAGTCTTATCCTTGAAGAGTCATAATCAAAGCTGCTGTGGCATTTACCCAGTGTGACCAAGAGTGTGAGTTAGCGTCACGGTTGGAAAATTTGACATTTTATTTTTATGAAGTCCATCCCACTCACTTTTTGTACAGGAGGATGGCGATAACGATGCAGATGATGAAGACTACAGCCAGGACTGGTCCAACCACCCAGATCAGACCGTCGCCTGCATCGAATGGCTGCGGGTCTGAGTCCGGGGCAATCACGCGGTCTGTGTACGGGCTGGCCACGTACATCTTCTGTATAAAAAACGTAAACAAAAAAACACCACAGAAGAAGATGATCACAAAATTGTGGACGGGCAGTCACAAAAAAGGGCATTTTATTTTTTTAGTGTTTAACTTTCGTCTACTGTGAACACCTGAGACTAAATTCCAATTCGATGCACTGCCTACTCGCCTGTCTCCTTTATCTGTGTGCTCTATCTCTGTGGATTACTGCAGCAGGTGTGGATTAGGATCACCAGGAAAACTGGAGAGAACCTGAAAACCTGAGCCTGGTGTTTCCCCACAACAAATCCCCACATTTCCTCAGGCTGAGTGAGATCTTCACTCCAATGCATCTCTGTTTGATTTGTGCCATTCAAAATACTGCTTCTCATCCATCCTGCTCCCGTAGTGACAAAACCGATGATAAGACTGGCTATTTTTTAAATTTATTTAACATTCTTTTGATGTTTTTTGGCAAATATTTATTTATCGGCCTTCATTCTCTTGCTCTTTTTGTCATGTCATTCTAAAAACTATGACACAGAGAAGTAAGTGTAGAGTCGAATCGTTTGTTCTCTCACTAAGGTTTTTCATTGTTTTTGCAAAAGTAAAACAGGGTCAGTGTTTGCATTATTGCTGAGCTGTTGCACTGGATTGCATTAGACTGAAAACATGTCCGTATAATTGTGATCAGTCATATAATGTGCAGACATTTGTGCCTTTATTTTTCCTCAGCACTTTAGACAGCTCAAAAAAATGTACATAACCTTACTGTTGTTCGAACTGTTGCTTTTTATTAGTTCTGCAGAAGTTTGGAATAGCATCCCCTGAGCTAGAAGGGATCCTAATAATGAAAAAAATCTAATATAAAGACCCTAGTCTAATTTTAAGTTGTATATTTATGTCTATTCCAGTTTGAATGCACATACATAGCAGGGATGCGCGAGGCAATATTTCTTCCACTGCCACAGTGGGTACACTCACTCTTTATTAGCAATGGTGATGGAAGTATGTGAGGGTTATTGCCTTTTGCTTACAACACTTTGACTGACGGGCATTTTATTGTTTTAGCAGCTCGGCCGTATTGATTACAATGTATAGTGACAGCCTGCAGGAGAGAAACGCGGACAGCCTGGAATGTGGGAGCGGTTAAAAAAAAAAAAAACAGAGGGAAAAGACATGTAAAGTAGTGTCTTTCATACCCCGGATGTGGAGTTCAGCTCAGCCAGAATGAAGAAGACGTACTCCTGCCCTGGCTCTAGAGCTCGGTTCTCAAAGCCGCCATAGTCCAGCTGGTCCCCCAGGGTGAAGAAAGCCGGCAGGATGGCAGGTGTGAAACGGGCTGTGATGTAAGCCCGGCGCAAGTCCACCTGCTTCTGCTGTCGAGTATCCTTCTGCCTTTGACTGATGTCTTTTAACAGCTAAAAGAAAGAAAGAGAAAGAGAGAAAAGACACAGACAAGCAAAGTAAGCCGCTCCAATAACTGTGACTAATGTTTAAACACTGATATTGAATTAAAAAGGGTAAGCGTTGCCAGGAGTTCTCAGAGATAGGATTGTGTGTGTTTATAGGTCTTTTCCTCCTCGCAGGCTCAGACATCAGTGGGTGCTGTTATTGTTGTGGTTCTCACCTCCTCTAGGTCCATTTCGTCTGGACTCTTGAGGTGTCTGATGACGCCGCGGGGCCTTCGCAGTGGAACCACAACAACATAAACATTCCTGTGGGAGCGCAAGAGGACAAACAACATAACAACAGCTGCAGTCGCACAATAGCAAACTGTCTGTAACTATTTTCACTTTAGAGCAGTCATGTACTGTTACCATCAGTCCCCCGTACTGTTACAGACTGTAATCACCAGACTTGAAAACGGCAAGTCAGATGACTGTCACCCCTATATGACATGACAATGTTTTCAAGGTGTGTAAGAGCATCTAAGCCTCAGTCTTTCAGCCTTACTTGATGGGACTGCGATTCTCCAGTGATGGCAAGATTAGCGTCACGGTAGTCTCGGAGTCACGAGTGCGGTCGATCTCAGGGCGGCGGATGGTGATCGGTGGGGATGTCTTAGCAGAGATGCGATGGCGAAGGCCTCCAGGGTTCCCCTCAGGAGCAGTGATTTTAAAGTCGTAGCTCGTGTTAGGCTGAAGGTTTGGGATGACTGCCTTTCTCAAGCGAGCGTCCACCTCCATTTTCTGACGGTTATATTCAACCTGAAGGGTGGGAAAGAGTCGGTGAAGCTAATCTTTATGTTGTGTGCTGTTTAAATAGTAATTTAATGCTATAGAACTAAATTAAGGAACATTTGTAAAATGCCCTGAATAAAGTTTTTTAATGGGTTTGTTTGAGAGTTTGGGGTCATCACAGTGGGGGGCTCTGCACATTCACTTCGGCAGATTTATTTATTTTTTTATACCAGATGCCCTTTCTGATGCAACCCCAACCCCAAAGTACAATGGCAACCTTGTTGAGACTCTGAAAAGTCTGTTGTTGCCTGGTGACTGCACTGGGTTTGTGTTTTTGTTTTTTTTGCTGTTGAACCTACTGTAAGTAATTATAGTGACCACTTTCAATCGCAGATTGGTGAAGGTCTCCTAATAACTGCAATCTAATGTATTAACTCAGACAGACTGCCAACATGTTGCAATCAATTCTAGTCTGTCTGCCCAGATGAATGCAACTTGTCTCTTTGCAATAGAGGACTTGACTGGTTGTACTCTGGCTATATTACAATGTAAAAGCAAGGTTGCTGATGTCAATTAAATTTTGTTTATGTACAAGAAAAACAGGCAGCAGTAGATTTGAGATGTTTGGGAATTCATCACAGTTAATTCCTGTATTTTCACAAACAGATGCAAATTAATTAGGCAGAGCTTCTTTGTTCAATCCATAAAAAACAAAAGTAGAAAAATGAGAAACTGACGTTTTATTGGAGGAATGTGTGCTAAACTATTCCTAGCCAGGACTAGTGTAAACTAGGAGTTAGTAAACCCAGTCAGTTATTAGCAAGGGATATAATCCCAGTAAACCTCTTTTCTGGACTCAATAAATGAGATAATTAGTGAACTTTAAAGTGCTGGTAGATGGATTTTGCTATATTCAGTAAATGCTCAGTTTAATTGAACTTCTCATAGTCCAGAGAAATTCCACATGAATGCCTGTGGGTAGATCTGTGGGTGTATTATTTGTGTCGGGGTCATGCATGCTAAAAATATTTTAAAAATGAGTCACCAGCTCATAAGTGTTTTTAAATTTCACATTTTTTATTTGATCAATCTTGGATTTAAAAAAATATTGCCTTTTTTGCTTTTTATTTTTGTTCTTTTTATATATTAATTTTATACATTTTTATTAGATCTGTGTTACTCAGTATTTCACGTTTTATTTAAATAGTTTCTCTTTCCTGTCCTACATTTTTTCTGCATGTCTGAGATGTTGTTTGTCCTACAATGTGCTGATCTTTAATTAACTCTTGATATTTAAAATGCACTCTATAATTTCCAAAAACTTGACCCAAATAAAGCCGAGTATTATAATCTTAAGGACCCCACAGAGTTTTATGTAACACAATGAGGCACTGCACATGTCATTCAACATACAGTAAAGCGATAGGGGTTGCTAGTCTCTGGAAACTCCCAGGTAAGAAGAACGCTGGTCTCAGTGGCCAGATTGACCGAAAAATTCCTCGGCACATCTGGGAAGTGAAGAAACAAAAAGGCAGAGAGTCACTCGTGATGAAGCGTTTTATTAAAATCGCAGCGTCCTCTGCTTTTCTAGACCTGTAAAAATGGAGAACAGCCCGGTCAGTTGATGAGGAGGGGGAAAGACATGATGGTTAGGAGGATAGGCAGGTGATGAGGAAAGTGGATGGCAAGAGTAATAAGTACAAGTAAGAGACAGACTGGCTGCAGGAATGTGACATGCCACGTTGTTAGAGTGTAAGGTTGTGTTTGTTAGACTCAGACTTCAGCAAAGCCTTTGGAAAAGGTGGTAGTGAAGGTCTATCAGATAAAAAAAGCTTACCTGCAGATACAGCGCCAGACGCCGGTTTTCGCTTCAAATCAGACCGAACACTTACCTTCGCTATTAGATACTGTATATCCGAGCCCTGTATTGACTTTTACCTGAGGGTTTGTGATAAGCAGTGCTCTTGAAGCAAACATCCATTAACATTCAGCCTGCTTCCACTGGTGGTGAAGGGTAGGTGATGAAGGTATAAGTGAGTGAGTGGAGGAGATTGGGGAGAGTAGTTGTGTCCCGCACTTTGCAGTTCTCATCCTCTCTGAGGTGCACTGGTGAGAGGCAGACCTGTAAGAACTGGCCCAGACTTCATTAAGTTTAGTGTTTTTGGAGTGAAATCCACAGTAAGGGGAGATGTGAAGTTGAACCAGTGCTTAGAAAGGTGTTCCTGAGGCCGGAGGCCAGCCCTACCTGTTTCCAAGGACAGGGTGAGGCGCACCAGTAGTGGGCTGAAGGGGCCCGGCCCTGCCTTGTTGTGGGCTCTGAGCTGCACCTCGTAGGCTTTGCTGTGATTGAGGCCCAGGATGGTGTAGCTCGACTCACTTGCTGGTAGCGTTATCAGCCGTGGAGGAGCAAAGGGGGTTGGAAAAGCGGAGGGGCCTGGGTCAGCAGAGGGTTGGGTGTGTGCAGCCTCTTTGTAGGCTAGAGTGTACTCTGTAATCACACCGTTGCTCTCCTCTGGGGTTGGGGGCAGCCAGGACAACTGCAGGGAGCAGCAAGTGACATTAACAAAGTCAGATATTTTGGGGTATCCCACGGGAGGAAACATAGGGACTGTTATTTCCTGCTGGACTACATCTCCATAGCCTGCTCGGCTCTTTGCGGCGAGCACAAAGATGTAGGAGGAGCCTGGGGAGAGGTCTCTCGCAGTGAAGTTTCTCTCACGATTTGTGAAATCCACCGTGGTGTCTAAAGAGCTATTCTTCAGGCCGAACTGTAGGCGGTAGCCCTGGATTTCCACCGGGGCCCCCCGGCTATCAGAGCATTCCAGCGGAGGAGCCCACCGCACCACAACTGACGGGCTCGATCCCAGACGCACCCAAAGGGAGGGGGGACCAGGCACTGCAGACAACAGCGTAGGCAGCAGAAAAAAAGAAAATGAATAGAGATAAACATATATCACGCAAATACAGAAGAATTAGAATTGATTGTCGGCTTATTTATTGCCATCTCCTGGCGCAGCTTACTGTACGATCAATTCTTGAGTATGCTACTAAATCTGGGGCACTGAAATGTATACTTGACATATGCTTACCAATCCCCGGGGTCTGCACCAGCTTGGCTTTGCTGTGTGCTCCATCCCCTTTGGTGGTGTATGCTGCCACAGAGACAGAGTACAAAGTCTCTGCTTTCAGATCTCCTAAAATCAGCTCCTGCGGGAGAAAACACAAAATACCACCATCAAATACGGCAAACTCACTCAAAAGGACACTATTTATTGATTTATTCCCCTTTTTTTTGGGAAGAACGGTGCATCAGCAAAAAAAAAAAGAAAAGAAGAAAACTTACATAAGAGTTGATAATTAAATCTGTGGTCTATTAGCAGCATAGCACTGTATGCATTAATAATTGGTTCATTTATAATGAGAAGAGGACGGGTAGTCTGCACTCACATATTGAGTCGCGTCATCCTCCTCCATCTTATCCCACAGACGAGACACACCCCACAGGCAGCCGAGACGGATGAGAGAAGGAGTGAGTCAAAGGAGCGGAGGAGAAAGGGAGGATGAACATAACAAATGAACACCATTTAATCATTTATATATTTAGCTATGCTGTCACCTGAGACTCGTCCAATAAGAGGTCTTTGATCCGGGGAAGGTTGCGTGATTCACCGCTCTCTGCCTGGCTGAAATGCACCTGGTAGCCACGGATCTGGCATTGCCGTAACCGTGGCAACACTGGGCGCCACGTGACTCGGAGAGCCGAGGAGTTCAGCGGCTGGACATCCACCTGACGAGGGGCTGCGCCGGGAACTGAGCACACGTGTGGAATTAATTAAGTGACCAAAGGTCTAGCCAGTAAATAATCAACTTAGCAGTCGATAACGTTTAGGTCTGATCTGCGGCTCTCACGCTCACCGTCCTCGTCTGTTCTGCAGAGCACAGCAGGGCTGCTGGGTCCAGTCCCCTCTGCGGTGGAGGCTGCAATAGTGATGTTGTACCAACTCCATTTCTCCAGCCCCTCTACCACTGTCTGCCCCTGCTGGGCCGGGATAGGAAGGTCTTTCACCTCCAGACCCTGACCTCCACCTCCTGCTCCAGAAACTCTCTGGTATCTCAGCTCATAACCTGCCAACTCGCCATTCTGGCCCTCCATTGGAGGAGGCCTCCAACTTACTCTCAGCGAGGTGGAGCTGGCACTCTCGCAGGACACACCCTCTGGTGCGGCTGAGGGCTCTGATTGGGCAAGCAGGGCAATTGGCAAAGAGTTTAGGAGAGACGACCCGAGAGAAGGGGGAAATACAAGCAAAAGGACAGGAGATAAGGATAAAAAAGGAAACAATGAGAAACTAAGGTAAACTGAACTGAAAGAGAAAACACTGGGACAAACCTGAATTGGGCAAAAAAGGAGGAGCAACCACATAATGTAAAAGCATAATGTTAGCCTAAGAGCCTAATGAAATAAACCAGAGACAAGAGTATCGACCCTAAGTGGACAACTTAATTATACCCAAGGAGAATGTGCATCCAGCAGTCAATGATTATATCTTATCCCCTGGCTATAGGTAGTTCCACAAAAGGTTCGAGATTTATGAATGAAAAACAGATAAATGTCTGTTCTCTTTCAAAAAAATGGGGATGCACAGCTAGCTGCACGAGAACACAGACACATGTATACATTTCACATGACCAACCGGCTAATCCTCAAGTCCTCAAGACGGTAGGGTGGTGTGAGATTTTTCACTGTGGCTGACTAGAGAAAGGTCTTATACATCGCAGCAGGAGATAAAAAAAAAACCCAAAACACTAAACCAGATCTCATACGGTGCTGAAAGGATTTAGGAGGCAGGTAAAGGAGAAAAAAACAAAAGAAAAAAAAAAACACAAAACAAAATCTGAGATCCCGGAGGGGAAAAAAGGAGCTAAGACAGGAAATTGAAAGTCAAGCTAGAATGATGAATTGCAGACACTGAATCAGAAAGAGGCTTGGATATTTACTGTTACAGACATGAGTGCAGAAACAGAAATCACAAAAAGACACCACAGATTTACGAATCACAGATATAGCTCAACCAATATAATGTCATTTAAGTAAGACACACACACACACAAACAAAGGCGGGCATGTCCGAGGTCCAGGCTTGTGTGTGAGTTCGGGGAGTATGTAGCTTGTGCGTGTGTGTGTGGGAGTGTAATAGTCATAGCTGACAGGTTCAAGTATCTATCCACTCAGCCATACAGCCACTGTTCTGTTGGCCTCGGGGGACAATCTAGATGTGCACCAAAGCTTGGCGATAAGAAAGCGCACATAACCTCCCTGGGAAATGAATTCTGCTGCATGAAATAGTCTGCTTATCTAGCACCTTCCCTTTTTCCGAATATCAACCCCCCCCCCCCCCAAACATCCTCTGGTACACAACCTCGGTTACTCTTTCCGGTTGGGGGTAAAGAGAAAGAGAACCCCACTAAACGCAGTCTGATGGGTGACTGCAAATACTTACCACTTAAAGGAAAACGGCGCCGTGAACTGCGGGGCTTTTCATATCGACTTTATAAATTCTTTTCCTTGTACCATTTTCTCTGTTATCCTTTCTTGAGAGCAGGTATGAAATAACTTGGTGTCAGAACAAAATGGTGGAACTCATTTAACTCTTATTGGCTAAGAGTGATTGCACAAAAACAGAAAAAAACCCAAAGAAATCAGAGAAAAGGAGACAAGGGAGAGAATCTAAGCTCAGCGTGGGTAAAATACAGACTGGCCAGCACTTACCTGTCAACATAGCAGGCTACCCGCCATCCTTTAATGCCCCTGACCACTGGCTGCTAGCCAATAAGTGGCAGACAGTTGCACCCTTTCAAAGACATTAGACACTGATAGAGTGGAAAGAGTGAAAAGAGGGCAAAGGAAAGGAAGAGTGAAACATTAATCGGTGCTCCATCTCCATCTGTCATGATGTTTTGGCTGTGCGAGAAAGAGAGAGGCTGAGCGGAGGAAGAAAGGCACGGTCAAACAGAGATGGATGGGTTGGAGGAGGGGGTGGGGCTGGACGTATGGGTTGATAAACGAGACACATGGAGAGATGCAGAGATGGTTTCCAGGTTTTACCAGGCCGGGAGCTGAGGGAAATGTACCGCTATGAGCTGCGTGTGAGAGCGTTTGGAGGACAAAATGTTTCCAAGATATTCTCGGCACAATACATTAAATAAATAAATAAATAAACACAATAGAATTTGAATTTGTGGGATATGCGTTGGTGTGTGCAGGAACACTGTGTGAATCCGGCTCAGTCGAGACGTACTGGCTTGTGATGTCCTCTGCACCAGTTCATTAGTGAAAGCTCCGATGCCTTTGCTTGAGATGGCAGCCAGGGAGAAGGAGTACTCGGTGTTCGCTTTGAGACCCTCCACAGTGTAAGAATTCCTGGGCCCGAAGGTCAGCTTCTCCTGTGAGAGAGAAGAGAGGGGAGCAGAGGGCAGAGAGGTGCGACGATGAGGGAGGGGGGGAGATGAGAAGAGTAAAAAGAGAGACATTAGAGAAGAGCTGGAGAAGAGAAGTTGACCGAGAGTGCGACCACTAGACACAAGGGTGCAGGACTTTGGGGTTAATCTTTTAAAAAATCTTCTTTTATCTCCCTTTCAAGCCTTTGTCTTGATAAGAAATCCACTCAGCAGATGGATTTATTAAAAAAAGACTAAGAGGTCTTACCAAGCTGCCAAACTTGACAGGTTTGTAGAGGAGCTCATAGTTGACGATTTTCTCTTTGTTGTGGACAGGCTCCCAGGTCAGCTCTATGCTCGTGTCTGTCACTTTACCCACTTTAAACTTGCTTGGCTGGCCAGGGACTGCAGGGAACAGGACAAAACACACTCAAATAAGACCTTGGCTTACAGCAGTACTAATACTTGGCTTTGTACTATTCATAAAGATTATTTATTATATGTTTAACTCTGTTTCATTAACATAAGAACAGGAAATAGTAAATGTCATTCAAATGCAATGAATATTTTTTTGATAATGTATTCATCATTATTATTGCTAATTGTGCTAGAAATGCTTCAATTTAGACAATGGTTTTAAAAAATGTGCTTAAACCCAACCTAATTACTAATCATTGAAGTACTAACCCTTAAACATCTCATTATAAATCACATTCTTACATATACTTTCATTTCTTTATGTGTCAGAAACTGTTAGAGACTAACAATGGAGCAGAAGTAAAAGTGCCACAGAAATTTAACCAGTAATACCGTCGCAGTTTTTTTATTTTGTCATCTCTTTTCACCTCCCATCATATAAACCTAGCAGCTTCTCAGGAGCTGTCACGGTGACACAATCAGCACCGGGGCATGAGGGATATTTCTCGCTGTTAATCCCTGTTTCCTTCACATAAATCTCCGCACTTCGGTCCCGGCTGGTAGAATTTATTCACTTTGAAGAAGTCATATGTTCTGACAGGTCAAACTTTCACAGTGGCTTGCTACTCAAACTTTACATAAGCTCCTCGAATAAGCTCCTGAGCAGTTTGTATACTTGCACATAATCACGAGTACTTACTCATTTGTGCTCTGCTGCACATGCTCGTCTGAAAAAATAACCATTACTCATCCACACTTAAGTAAATGCAAATGGCTACTTAGCCGTTATCTATGCACTAGCATGCGGGCTAAATTTATTCTCTTTCACGAACATCTATCGATGATTATGTCGATGCACGCTCGCGCACTAACCTCCACGCAAGACTTTAACGTGGACGGGGTCTGAGAAGGGTCCGTCCCCAACGGAGGTGAAGGCGAGGACCTGGATGGTGTAGGTCTCTGAGGTTACCAGGTTCTGAATGGTAGTGAGCACACTATCCTGGACGTTATGAATCTGCCACTCGTTTATAGGCCGGGATGGATCCATGGTGTAGTACACACGATAGCCTTTCACCTACAAAACATAGCAAAAGGAAAGCCACCCAGTGAATAGTGTGGATGAGTTTGTTTTGATTGGGACTGGATTTTAAGGTCATCGGGGACTGGGATGCATTACGTGACTTTCACCTAATCCCACTGTCCTACAACCGGGGTAATCCATAATGCCATCTTTTAACACAACAAGAATTTATGGCAGCCAAGGTCATCGTGTCTGAATTATTGTTTGACTTCAGGCCAGATGGTCCAACAGATTACTGTTTCCTAGAGGTCACTGTCATAAGGTGCAGTTTTACATTTGGTCCTGATAAAGCTTCAATAAAATAAATAAATAATACTGTGGATGCCATCAGATTGTAGCATTTAAAATGTGATCACGATATTCCTCGTCTGTGGGATTAGTTTATGGGTAGTACAAAGTATAGCTCTCCTGTTATTACTCTTTAATATCCATAATCCTCATATGCACTCAGTTTCAGTCTTGTACTTTTATGGACCTACGGTGCAGGTTGGTAGGCCTGAAAAAGGAAACAGGCCTCTGGAGGGAGCGCTCTCTACTTAGAGAGGACTGTCCAATTACCCTTTCCTTCTTTAGAGAGAAGAGCATAGCCAGGGAGACAAGAAATAAGATACAAATCTATCTATCTATCTATCTATCTATCTATCTATCTATCTATCTATCTATCTATCTATCTATCTATCTATCTATCTATCTATCTGTCTGTCTCTCTGTCTGTCCGTCCGTCCGTCCGTCCGTCCTCTCTGTTACAGTACACAAAGCAGAAAAATGAAGGACTTTTTCTGCTGGGTATCTGAGGTCTCGGTGCAGGCATTCACCACCCTTTTGAGAACATTTTTCAGGTTGACAGCTGGAGAAGCATGCCAGCAGATAAAAGGAAATGTAAAAATGTGTGTTTTCCTCTACTGATAACAGATGATCAAACAGAGCTGTTCCAATCCTCATCTCACCTGTCCATTGGGCTCTTCCGGTTCTTCCCAGCGGACCATCACAGTGTTCTCAGAGATAATGTGAGCTTGGACGTTTCGCGGCGGGCTGGCGGGGGCTTGCTCTCCCGTACGAGCCTCCACGCGAGCGGATGGGGGCCCCTGGCCGATGGTATTATAGGCTGAAACTCTGATTTCGTACTCTGTGTTGGGGTAGAGCCCCCCGATGCTGTAGCGGGTGGTGGTGATGCTGTCCACTGTCTCATACTTGCTATCGGGCCCTTTGGCTCGGTACTGAATGATGTAGTAGGAGATGGGGTCGGGGTTGCCAGAGTCCCATGTGATGGTCACACTGGTGGCTGTGGTCTCGGTGACGATGGGAGTGCCGGGAGGCTTTGGTAAAGCTGGGGATTAGAGTGGCAGCAGGTGATTTAAACGTTTGAAAAAAGAAAAATAATCTCTTGGTCTCAGCGTTGAAATTACGTTTTAGTGGAAATTTAGTGGAAATACTTGATTCTTTTACAGTATAAATGTTGCTTTGTTTAACATATATTACATTTAGATTCAACCTGCTAAACTGCATTTCTTTAGTGGTACTTGCAGTGTCCAGTGACAGTAACATTTAACCTGAAATACACTGATTAATAAATTAAGGATGCTACGTTATACTATTTAAATTGCTGCACTTTCACTGACAAGGGATGCCAGAACCCTGCTGAGTACATATTAGAAGACAGCTGAACTTTTCTACTTTCTCAGGCTAAAATTAAAAACATTCTTAGGCATCTAAAGGTTGCCGGGGCCCTTACTCTTCACTAAGACCTGAGCGCTGGCCTCAATGATACCCAGGCTACTCATTGCCACACAGGTGTAGTTTGCAGACTCGCGGACACTATTGAGCTCCAGCACGTTCCGTCCAATCGGCATTTCATCCTCGGGAGTCAGGTCCTCGTTACCCAGCATCCACTTGACATAAGGCATGGGTGAACCCACGGCCACGCAGGTGATGTTGATGCTCCCTCCTGGCATGATCTCGTGGTTGGAAGGGAGGATGGAGAAACGAGGGGGCACGCGGCGCACTGGGAAAGGAGGAGAGTCGGGAGGGGAGAAAGGAAGTGGGACGGGGGTGGGGGAGAGGGGTTAAGGAAAGGGAAGGAGAAAAGTGGGGAAGGGAGTGAGAAGGAGAAAGGTGGAGAGAAAGAAGGAGGAGGGGGCAAGGGAGTAAAGGGGGGAGAGAATGAGAAGAAAAAGAGCGAGGCAGAGAGCGAGATAGAGATTGAGAGAGAGAAAGAGAGAGAGGGCGAGAAAGATAAAAAAGAAAGAGAGAGAGAGAGAAGGAGAGGAGAGGTAACAGGAAGGGGGAGAATGAACTTCAGGGTTTTTACAGAAAATTACATAGGGATATTTCAAGTTTAGTCCCAATTACTTTATGGCACTGATGAATCCAACAAAAAGACACAAATCTTGTGCTGAGCTCAACCACTCAGAGTGAGCTGCCTTCTCAAAATAATAAAGTGACAAACTCTTGAGTATCATTTCATCCAGGACATGACACCTATAGTCAGTTTCTCTTTCGTAAAAAACAAAAACCAAAAAACGACAACAGCGGGGTTTTTTTTACGGGTTATCAATTTATGCAGGAAGCAGATTTATGCAGATTTATTAATAAAACACCACCTCGAAGCAGTGACTAAGCAGGCTAAACTTTAGCAGTAACTTATGAGGGAAAAAACTTTTCTTCATTCAGATTGCCGTGCCTTGAGGTGCCTGTGCGGTAGATGGGCTCCTTTTAGAGAGTATATGCATCATGGGGGCCAATCAATAGGCCCTGCCTGCTATTTGTGTCCCCATGAGAAGAACAAGCAAAGTGGCAAGTTATATCCAATACTGCATCTGTCAGAGCTCGGTTGACTACACATTAGGGGAGAGATGCATCGAGAGACTGAACTCATAGGTCACTTGCATGCCTGGGCGACTCAAGAGGGATAAAATGGTGGAGAAACACAAAGAAGAGAACGAAGAACTGTGGACTGAGAGGGGGGACAGAGAGAAGCAAGATAAGAGCAGAGACACAGGAGGGACAGATCGAAGGACAGAAAAGTTAAAGACAGAGAGACAAAGAAAAAGAGCGAGAGAGAGAGAGAGAGAGAGAGAGAGAGGCAGCTCTGCTTCTCTTCCAGACAATGAAACGCAATGTAGCAAAGGACAGCCACATTGTACAACAACATACTGTACAATACATAGGATTCAAAACTGATACAGTGTGTAGTCAAATGAAT
This sequence comes from Pelmatolapia mariae, assembly GCF_036321145.2. Lineage (NCBI taxonomy): Eukaryota > Metazoa > Chordata > Actinopteri > Cichliformes > Cichlidae > Pelmatolapia > Pelmatolapia mariae. The sequence continues at coordinate 13,139,682 of NC_086243.1, read as the reverse complement.
AGGAAATGTGGACAGGAGTGGATCAAGGGTTCTAAAAAGGTGTTGTGGCATTTACAAAGTGATCATCGGACACATTTAAGTAAAGAACACCAAGACAGCATGAGAGAACGAGGCAGAACGGGAAAGAACGAGTGCGAGCAAAAAGAGAGATATGTGAGGTAGTATGTGCATGTTTATAAGTTAATAAACTTATGTACATGTGTCTGTCGCTCCTACACATCAGGGTGCAGACAGAATGCAGAAGAAGAAGAAGAAGGAGAAGAGAAAAAAGGAGGGGGTGGGAAAGGAGGGGAAAAGACAGGGGAGAGAGGATTAGAAGAGGGTTCGTGGGGAAGGAGGGAAAAGGGGGAAGAAAAGAGGAGCGAGGAAGAAGAAAACACATGGATCTATTTTAAAACACGGCTGTATACCAGAGTCAGGCCCATTCAGAAAGAAGGTGCTTCAAAAGTAAGAGAAGAGGGAGAGGGACAGAGAGAGAGAAAAGGGCTAGAAGAGAACGGATGTTGAAAGAACAGAGAAGAAGAGGATACCCGTGGGTCAAAAACACAGGAAACAGAAAGAGACAAAAAGAGTAACGGACAAACATCTCTGGATGAAAGGAGAGAATGAAAGGGAAGGCAGACAAAGAGCAGAAACATTGTTGAAACTAAACTCAAAACTAGAAAGCTTATATGTGTGATAAACAACATAAGCCCTAAAAATAGACAGTTTAAAAAAGATTACGAATAAAAGAAGATAACCCTACAGTAGCAAAACAATAAGAGTCTAGTCTTTTTTCTCAATTACTTGCAAATCCAGCGATAAATTTAATGCTATATGAAAGAAAATGTCAAATTAAATACTTGAATGAATACATAAATATTGATAAATTTGCTGCATAACCTCCACTCCTTAATGAGTAACATCATTACTGGGAATCTTCGTGGGCCACATCCCCCCTACTCAAAGCATCTAGAGACAATTGGATAGAAGTTAACATTTTTGCATGATTTCAAGAAATTAAAAAAAAGTAAATAGTTGTGGTCATTTCACGAATAACAAAGTTCAAAGCAACTTGGAAAAACAAACCAAAGCAATAAAAAAAAAAATAATCAAACTTAAAAATATACCCAGAATTGGATACAGAAGTTAAAGACAAGAAAGAGACAAAGAGACAAAAACAGGTAGATCTGTTAGAAAACAGACATGATTGGGCAGGCATCTCCTCATCTGAGCATGCTGGAGAGACACGCACACAGACTGCATCCATGACAGCTCCATGCACAAGACAAAGCAGGTGCAATGCAGCAGGACCAAAACGTCAGTTTAAGCTACATGGGCATGTATCTGTCAACACAGCAAGGATAAATAAAAGATGTCAATGTAAGCATGTGGGCTAATTTGATAATGCTTTAAGTTTAAGGATGAAAGTAAAGACTGAAGATGACTGTTCGGTAATCTCCTACATCAAGCGGTGGAGTAGTTCTAAAAATACCGGTTGTGAACACAGACGACGACTGAAGAATCCACCGGGGAGCCAAAGGTGAGTACTTTACAATAAAGTGAGCTCATAACAAGGGATAATCCTTTTCGTGCTCACAGAGCCTCTAGCTTAAAGTTAATCGAGCCAGGACGCATGATTCCCCACCATTTTCTATACAGTTTGTACGAGCCAGGAGCTTCGCTCTTTATTAGTGGAGCTATCATTAGTCCTGTTCTCTGCAGGGAGTCTGGAGGCTACGGGCTGGGGAGACCTTGGCACAGCCATAAGGATTACCGCTGAATCTCAGCATCGCTATATAGCTGACATTTACTCAGCACCATCTTGTCTGTCTCAAGGACACAGCTTTCATTAACCACTGTAATAAGAGAGAATCATTAATACCCCTCTCAATATCTAAGATTGAGAATGGATATAATTAATTTCAAATGTCAGTCAATAGAGACGTATCACAGTGTTTGGTGGGGATGGAAACAGTCAAGCAAGGTAAGACATGGCCTAGACTGTATAACAGTCCATTAAAGATAGATTATTTTACATATTACTGTATAATAAACCTTCAGAGGCTACCTGTAGAAAATGTGCAGCATTAGTATGAATATTTATAAAGCACACAGGTGGAAAATGGATAAAAATAAACAAATAAATAAATCCTGCTTAAAAAAAGTAAGGCAAAAGGGTACTACTAGAACTTTACTGAAAAGTACTGCTACTTATTTTATACAGTTTTGTAAACTTTATTTCTTTTGTCTCATAGTTGTGGAAAATACAAATCAATTGAACTTGGTTGAGGTGTAGCTAATTTAAGTATTCTATAATGTCTAAAGCAAGGCATCATATTTTTCATACTGTGCTTGAGTATGTAACACAAGCAGCAATGCTGGGTGTTAAAAAAAAGCCACAGAAGGGGCAAAAAGCTCAGCTCTTCAAATGGCTACTTGAGGATGACTCCAAAAGAGAGTCAGCCACTGTATCGTACACCAAGTAAAAATGCTCAGCTTCAGAGTAGAAATAAAAATTTAAATTTCTGCTCTACAGCCCGTGTATTATTAGGAGTGGGGCAGACAGACATGTGTGCCAGCACAGGAGGCTCTGTGGCTAGCTGTCTTGAAGTGTCTCTAATGTTATGGCTTATGGACATGATATTAATGCAATTGTCTGACAAATAAAATGGCTTTCTGAATGGTTAACACAGTATCCTAAAGAGATGGATCTCTGTGGATGCATCTTGCTAATCAGTCTTGCTAATGCGCATCCACCTTTTCGTCTAAACATGGTAACTTCTGGCTCCAAAGAAAAAGAAATAAAGCAAACAAACAATTGTTGCTCACAGTCCATCTTTTATGTACAGTCTATGATGCTCCATCATAACACATGTATTCTGAACTGTAATGCAGTGATTCCGGATAATTAAGCCAACGTTAATGTTAGTTTCAACACTAGTGTCCATCATCAGTCATGTGACCGTCCTCTTGACATCTTGAGTTTGCGTCATGAATTTATACCAGTGAGTGATTCTTGTCTGACAAACCAAACGTAAAACTGCAGAACAAAGGGGCATACACAAGCAAGTGCAAGACTTCCACTCAACAAGTGCAGCACTGGAGCAGATGTGATGACATGGGAACAAGGACAAACCGCTAAACAAGATGGTACAAAGGGAAAAAGAATTAAAAAAACAAACAAAAAAAACCAATAGCAAGACATGACAAGACAGCAAGTTCAATCAGATCACAATCTGAGCATATCAATAAGCGTGATAACACACTGTGCCATGCTCTGGTGTCAGTCCGTCAGTCAACACACATGCAAGCGGTGCTCCTTTCTCTTTCTCTCTCACTCCTTCCATGCAAACATTGCCTCTTTTTAATCTTCCAATTCTTGGGTCTCCATGACAACAAGATCATACCATGCAGAAAACATTGATCGGGGAGTGAAGGCAATACCAAGGGTTCTGCACACAAGGCCTCACAATGCAGTCAATGCACTCTGCTGCGTAGGCAGACCACTTCATCATCGCAGCAGCTTTACTCTCATCATTTTGGATACAGGTTTGAATCATTTCACTTCAAATCTACTCCGCTGTCCTTCAACTCTTACTGTGGTTTTTTTTTTGTCGTCTTTTTTTGTTTCCCTCTGTTTCAATAAGTGAAGCTTTCTGAAACAAAGGAGTAACAAAAGAAAAGAAAGAGCGCACCAACCTTCTCGAAGCTCTGAGGGATGGAAGGGGGTTGATGCAGAACACAATGACGTGAGAGGGGAGAGAGAGAACGGGGAAACACAGAGAGAATAAAAACGGCCAGCGCAAAGCCACTCGCTTCACTGCACCACACACACACACACACACACACACACACACACACACACACACACACACACACACACACACACACACACACACACACACACACGCATGCTCCATTCAAACTGCATTCACGCTTCTCTGTTATCCCACGTAAAATAGAAACTAGAACTTGCAATTCTGGACATTGGTTGTGGCCTTTGAGCCATAAGCCAGTGTTACAACAGCACCCACAGATTTATTTAAGCATGTGGGGTCCACAGTGATCCCATTAATGTGAAACACTGTAAAGCCAAAATTACATCTTGACTCTCACTCCCAATTTTGTTCAAATCTCTCAACCAATTAATCTGCCTCTAGTACAGAAACCACTTTAGCAGACAGATCAGTGATGTTTCCATGCAGTTAAACCAAGGTGTGGTCCCCACTTTATCCTCGCTTTGATTCAACTGTCGGAGCTCGCACCAAGGTTTAAGGTGGACTTGTTAAAGGTGGTTGTGAGAAATACCAAACAACAGAGTCAACATATATTGTAGACAATGGATGGGTTAGTAATATTTGTTAAAGAGCACAGTAATACAGAAGAGGTAGTTTTACTAGTAATACCTAAGGCACCTTCGTCACAGTGATTTTTCGGTGTCTGTGTCTTGTTCGTGCGTGTACGTGCATGTGTGTTCTGCGTTTCAGGTCCTACCTCGCACGTATAAGTTGGCGGGAGACGAGTAGCGCACGCCTTGGGAGTTGGTGGCCACACACTCGTACTTCCCTTGGTCTGTTTCCTCACTGTTCTCAATCTGTAACGCTCCTGCAAGAGAAAAAAACCCCACAGATAAACATGTTTGCAGAAAACGCTTCTGCCACTGTCCGCCATCCTTTTGCATCCTCTCCTTTTCATCCTGCGATATCTGCTATAGTTTGACCCTGGGGTATCTCTTTGTCTGTTGCTTCGACATCCAATAAAGTCAGCTCAGCTGTTATTTCTGCAAGGCAGAAATGAATGGTCCGCACAACACTCTCTCCGTATCAGGAGTTGGATTTTCCACAAAGAACTGTGTCTCCTCTAACCATCCCCATCTCCCATCCTGCTACCGAAAGGGTGAAAGGAAGCGGCAACATATTCAAAAATTCAGAATTCCCTTTCGAAAAGTTTGGAAGTCAAAAACAAGTCTCAAACTCACTTTTTACAAACTTAGATGACACTTAAAGCGCCTTTAGTTTATACCTCTGTACTAGCTGGTGATTCCTCTCCAGCAGCAGGCACACCGCTGAATGAAGAAAGCCTGTTTCTATCTTTGCAGTTAACTGGCAGCAGCTACACAGCTTTACCCCAGGGCAACGACCCAGAGATGCTCTTCGGCTCTTTCGCTTCCTCAGTTTTTATCCTAGTACTCTGATCCCCCCCCCCCCCGTTATAAACAGTGTCTCCCTAAACGTGCTATAATTACACACGGCACTCGTCAGGTGTTCTTTAGCTTCACGTGGTACTATTCTTATTGCTGTGTTTTTTTAGCTAACGGCCTTTTGAATTACCAGCAGAGATGTTCTTTCTCTGGTTTTGTTTTTTTCCCCCCCTCTTTCAGTCTGCTCTGTCACATCCGTCTCATCTGAAACTGACTTTGACACGGAGCCCGAGGAGGAGGCACAAACCCATGCATCACTCTCTGCTGCACTGCACAGAGTGGAAAGTGACACAAATCTAAATGCACATGGCGCGCGCGCGCGCTCACACACACACACACACACACACACACACACACACACACACACACACACACACACACACACACACACACACACACACACACTTTTTAAGGAAAGGATGGAAACACACATAGAAGAGTGTGTAGATAAACAGCCACACAAAAAGAGCAAGTTTTAGTCTCATACAAAGCACTGTGTTTTATATCAGATCTTCTGTGAGACTGATAAAAGGCATCTGGCTTTTAAGAGAAGCACAGGGATATTTAGAGAAAAGCAAGATATACTGTGCTTCGCTCTGCACAGATTTTTATTTTCCATACACAATACACAAGATAAAATACAAAAATAAAAGTCAAAATACTTAAAAACAATCCCTCCGTTTATATTGATATTAAAAGAAAGTAATAGCGAAATAACCCCTGTGCATTACACCAATATGCACAACCATTCAATCTAAATATTATTTAATTTTAAAAGATAACCAGACATGGGAAGTAACAGAGTACAATTACTTTATTACCGTAACCCTGTAAAAGTGATGTAAACCTAAAGGAGGAAACCATATAACATAAAAGATAATCCTGTTGGTCTATCTGTCACCAGTGCTTATCACACAAAGATAAGAAAGAGGCAAAGAAAAGCATATAACTAATGCATCAGCTCTATAGTCAGAGGTTAAAGTGAGCTGAATCAGTATTTCTTAACACAAGCATCTGTACTTCTTCTTATGTGTGTACTTTTGCCATCTCTGAAGATAACTGCACATTTATGTCATTGTTGTATGTTGTAACTCTTGAGCTGCTAAATTTAGTGGGTTTATTAATTCATGTGGACCAGAAACAAATTATTTATAGACATTTTCTTTTCACTTTAAGTAAGCTGACCTTAAGGAAAGACTCTGTAAAAGATCTTTAATGGGAAAAACCGAGGTCACCTCGGGAAGAGCAGCAGATGTGGAATACCTCTTCCACGAGAGATAGACATTGTCATTGATATAATAGGCAGAGGTGCATGGCGGTGACAGACAATATGAGCCAAAAGATGGTAGATGTTAAATACCTCAACCATCTGCTCCAGTGCTGGATGGTTGACTGATGCTTTTTACTGTATTCATCATTATGTACAAATGTTCTTTTGAATATTATCTGTTGTATAAAAATGGTAAAGAAAATAAAATGCACAGTAATAATATTTAGAAAGAGTACACTAAATAGATGCTTCATTAGGTACATTGGTTTATTGGACCCTTATTTGGCATAAACTGCTTTAATTCAATATTTTAAAAAATGTAAAATTCAACATTTAATTAAAAAAAAAAAGAGAGATTTTGGTTCATATTGACATGATAGCATCACACAATTGCTGCAGCTTTGTTGGCTGCACATCCCAAAGGTGCTCTACTGGTTTTAGATATATTGGCTGTGGAGGCCACTTGAGTACAGTGAACTCATTGTCATATTCAAGAAACCAGCTTGAGGTGATTTGAGTTTTGTGACATGGTACGTTTTCCTGCTGGAAACAGCCATTAGAAGATGGATACACTAAACTCATACTAAAGTCATGTCCCATTACACCATTATTACTGCTACTAGGCAGGATGGATCCATGTTTTCATGATCCTTACACTAAATTCCAACCATAACGTTAGAATGTCACAGCAGGCAGAATCTTCTGTTGTCCATGAAGATTGGAAAAAATTGCAGACGAGCTTTCAGAGATGCTCTTCTGCATGGCTTGGTAAGAATGAGTGGTTATTTGAGTTACTGTTGCTTTCCTCTCAGCTCAAAGCAGCCTTGCCATTCTCCTTTCACCTCTGACATCGACAAGGCATTTGAACCGCTGCTCACTGGATATTTTCTCTTTTTTGTACCATTCTCCCTAGAGACAGCTGTGTGGGAAAATCCCAGTGGATCAGCACCAACAACCATACCATGTTCAAAGTGACTTACATCACCTTTCTTCCCCATTGTGATGCTCAATTTGACCTTCAGCATGGTCATCTTGACCACGTCTACCTGCTTAAATTCACTGAGTTGCTGCCATGTGATTGGCTGATTAGATATTTGCATTAACTGGAGGTTGGACGGGTATACTTAATAAAGTGGTTGTTACACCAAAATAAAACCTCATATTTAAGGTTATGTACACACATACAGACAGATTTTGTGTCTCTTAGTATACGTAGATTTTGCACACTCACACATACACAGACACACTTGCAGGTCAGCTTATGAAGAAGTTTGAATGCTGTGATTTCAGAGGGTTAAAGGAGGGAACGTGTTAGGTGAGCTGAGACGCTGCTCGCTGAAGCTGTCATCCATTTGTTTCTGTCTTCTGCAGTTACATGACAGCAGAACAGCTCGTGCCCTCCTCTTTCTCCCTATTTTCCATCTCTCATTTCCCTGTGGTTCAGGGCAGAGTTGGGAAACAAACAGGAATAAATTATCCGCTCTACAAGAAGAGCCTTCTTCTCAACCAGAAAGCAGAGGAAGAAAGGAGCAGTGGGAGGAAAGATGGCGAGGAGGTGGAGAGGTAGAAATGGACAGGTTTAGATCTGCAAACGAGAACTTGTGCGACAGCTGGAAGCAGCTCGTGTGGCTAACGAGCAGCGAAAATTTGAAATTGCCAGTTCTAATCTACTGCTGTAAAACATGACATTACATTACACTGGGGTGGACAGGTGTTCTGAATATATACATAGAAAGGTCAGCAGGTCAAAACGTATGTACACAAGCGCATAGCGCAGACAGAAAACGGGCATCAAAACGGCGTGATGATGGTTTGTGGGACAGCAAAGCAAAAGGTCGAAAAAGTAAAAGAAGAGAGACGAGGAGAGAGAGCAGTTTTGTTAGTCAGTCTGAAGGATGCTGACAGGCCCAGAATGAGATGTGACTTAAGTAAATTGAGCTACTGTGAAATCGTGGATGGTGTATTATGTCTGTGGGCTGAGACTCAGCTGATCAGATGACAGTGGATACTGTTAATCTGATAGCTCTGATGGGACACTGAGGTAAAACAGATCACTTGGGCTCCGGTCTCCCACAAGTTGAGACATTAAATTAACCAGAGGCACATGTTAACAAGCGTCGACACAAAGGACAGCTACTACGAACGCAACACAGTTACGAATAAACTGCTGGTAATTTTTAAAACCGAAACTGTTGTTTCCAAACCATTACTAACCTGCTATTTAATTTCAAATTTTTCTAAAACATGAACAGAAAAGCCTCAAAGCAAAGTCTTATGCAGCAATTTAGGTATAGTTTAACGCAGCAGTAACTTAATAAATCGATAATGAATCGTTCATAGACGCAAAAACGCTCAAAATTTCCAGGTTCTGACTTAGTTCTGGTTTTCATTCTTGCACACAGAGACAGAAACATTTCCTAATTGTCAGTCTGCAGATTTATCTGTGTTACAAGTTCCACTTTTTCTGTCAGCCTGAAAGCACGTTCTATCAAAGGATTTGTACTGCTCACCACTTTTAGATTTTTCTTTTCTTAGAAATAGACTGTTACCAAAAATGAATGATTTACTTTGGCTAAAGTCCCAATTTCAAATTCCCTTGAAATCTGGTTTTGAAATATCCTGCTGAGTAACAGCCATCCAAATATAAACTCCATGAAAATAGCATTTCACGATGATGCACGATTTTGGGTCAGTCTCTTTGACGCAACCCTATATAGGTGTTAAAAATTAATAACCAATTTTGTTTGGTGCATGCAAAATTTTACTTTAAAAAAGTGTTCTGTATTGATGTCAACAGATAAACTGACATACACCATTAACCTTTATCACGTCTTAGTCCTTACCAAAGAGGGGTCTGCATATGTAATCCTGGAGTCAACCTCAGGGTCCATACTGAATGCCATCTGTTAAGAGTGTGGGTCTACATAAGCTGTTAAGTGCTTAGGTTAACTTTCCAGCTCTAAGTCCCAAATGTCAGGGGCAGACAGATAGCTTGTCATGGTTCTCCTCATGCACATATAAACTGGTGCAGCAGATGGCATGGAAAAAAGATAGATACCTGATCGAGGCATACAGATGTCAGCAAAAGTTCATCTCTATACCACCCCATATGTTTCTGTCACCGAGGACTGATGGGGTGAGTATGTGTGCATTTGAGGTGGGTAAATACAGAGTTCACGGCTGTCAAAGGCCACCGTGGACAGTTATCTGCAGTGATAAGCCCCCACACATGATGGATACTTATGAGCTATGAAATGGCTAAGATGAGACATCCTTTGTGGGATTCAACTGCAGTCATTCTCTATCTCATTTTTCTTCCTGACCCATATGGGTCATAAAAGTATTTCCAAGAGCCAACAGAAAAAGAAAAGAGAGAGAGAACAGAATGACTGTGGTCCAAAACACATTCCTGGCTGCAGTCCAATAAGAGCTGGCAGCTATCCACTAAATCAGAAGCATTGCTCGGAAAGTGCCTCCATTAAACAAATCTTAAAGGAGTGTTTTATCCATAACGCATTTCTTGCCCAGCTCAGGTGTAATTGATTTCCTCCAAGTCATTTCGCTGCACTGTTCGGTTCATTATACAGCACATTTTGTTGTTTGGCTTTGTGATGGTTTTGGTGATTTCAAATCCTATTAAAGCCTGGGGTGAATCTCAGTAGGCCATTCGTCTTGCTACTGTTTCATTGATGTGATATGTGGCCTAACATACTGTACCACTGAATCATTGTCATGTCTGTATGACACACAAGCAGGGAGCAAATGTCTCAGAGCAGATCAAGTAAAACTAAATATACAATTTTAGGTGGCGAAAACTTAGCAATTGTTGTATTATTGTTATAGTTTAGTTAAAAAAAAGGACAACTAAAAGAAAAAATAATAATAAAAGCATGGCCAGTGATGATCAGGTGTGGTATAAGCTGCCACCTTTACCGAGGTGGCACAGATACTGATGTTTTGTCATTTTTTATTTCTGCACATTCTGATGTAATAACAGTGATAGTCTTTGTTTTCTGGTCACTCACTCTTATTGTGTGGATTTTGAGGTTCAAATTCTTAGTCTATACGTGTAAGTTTGGTACTTTGATTTTTGTTAGGTGGAGTTTTAGATTCCTACCTTGACTACATTATCATTTTAGTCATTTTCAGCATTAGTTCTTTTTGTTTTATTTGATTTTTAGTCTATTTCATTTCTGGGGAGGTTTGGGTACCAGTTTAGACTGCCTTACTGTTCTTAAATTTAAATTATTTGTTTGTGTTGAGCCTCAGGTCCTATTTTGAGTTTGTTATTTTTTGACTGTGTTCGGTTGCTTCAGCATTCCATTATCTATTCCTTCCTTGGCTTCGTCTTTTTGTGTTTATGCCTTTGCCCCTCAGTACTCCCCGTCTCTGTTTTCATGTTTAATGTGAGTCTTCTTGCCTCCATGTTTAGCATTGGTACTTTGGTTGCTTCCTGTTTTACTTTGAAGGTCTGTTTTTCTCTGTCTCCCATGTCTTCTAAGTCTTCTTACTTGGTTGACTCATTCTATCTATCTATCTATCTATCTATCTATCTATCTATCTATCTATCTATCTATCTATCTATCTATCTATCTATCTATCTATCTATCTATCTATCTATCTATCTATCTGTCTATCTGTCTATCTATCTCGGCACACACACATCCCCATGACTGCCATGTAGAAGTACACCATGTGAAACGGAAACAGTAAATAACAACATTTGTTGTTTTTTTATTGTTCATGAAGGTCACAAGATAATTGCAAAATCTCTGACTGTGCTGTCAAAATGTGTCAGTGTCGGATCGACAGCAGAAAAATAGCTACAGGATGTACCTGCAGTTCTAGTATGTGTGCAGCTCCCCTAATGGACTTCCCCACTGGTTGTATGTGCCAGACTAGTCAGTAGTGGTCGTGGCTGTCCTTTGCCATCTCTTTGCTCTGCGTGCGTGACCAGGGGAGGCTCTTTACTTGGTGTTGCACCAAGGGGACCAAAATGAATAAAAAGAAATGAATATAATTTATTGTGAATAATAAAATACTGTTCTGCTGAATATGCAGGTTTAAAAGTCCCATTTTTCTTTAGAGAACTCAATTTAGGGTTTCTCCACATAATTATGGCTACTTGTAACAGCCAGTGTAATTCTGCAGGTGCTGGAGCAGCGTGCACTGGACGATAAGCTGTGTTTGAAGAATACGAATGAGCGAGGAAAAAAAAAGAAACGAAACTGTCTGGATTAAACACGGCATTTATTTGCCCTTCAATAAGCTGCAATCATTAGCTTTCCTGCTAGCTGGTTCACTACCTATAGGAAACTAAACTCATCTTTAGTTAATATTCATCTATTTTCCAGGATTCAAGGTATATCAAAGTGTTGTACTAACACATCTTAGCTGGTTGTGCATGCCATCTAAGATTAGGCAGACATTATGGCTTTGTCCAGTGGTTTCTTACAGTTCCACTCCAGTCCAGTCTTAGCCAAACATGGTATCCAAACGAGGAGTACAACTGCCAGACCTACTAATTAGTCTTCAACTAAAAAGCCTTGTCTTAAAATTTGAAATACAAAGAAACTGTATAATTCTGCAGTTTAACTACAGTTGTCTGTGTAAAGTATCCACACTGTCAAGCTCCTGGGTTTTGGATGCAGAGTTCTGAGTTATTGCGCATTAACAATTTTTGTTTCTGAGAATCATGTCTGTTTTAAATTTTGTTCCGTGTTTCATAGGTAAATGGGGTTGTCAGCACTGCTTATATTCTTTGCTGCTGCACATATTCAGCTCTTGACGAGCTGAATCAGGAACCACGCTTCCACCCTAGAAGAGAAAGCGTGGTTCCTGATGCCGGAATTGGCAGCCCCAGCCCTCTGATGCTGTGTGCCCTGCAGAGCCGCAGTTTGAGCCTGCATTTCCGCCACACCTGCCAATGCCTGGTCCCTGCCAGAGCCTGTTTCTCCGGCCACATCTACTGATGCTGGGTTTCCTGAAGCTGTGAGTAAAACATATTTATTTCCTTGTGTGTTCTTCAAATGTCCAAATATAGTAAGAGCACACAAGGGAACAAAGAGACTGTAACTCCAGAATGTTTCCCATGCCCTAAAGCATGGTTTGTTTTATTGCTGTTAACCAGTCCTAAACAGTGATATAAAACACTGTATAGGAGCTCTCATTAGAATTTCTTTGACATGGATCACCAGCCATTAAGAAAGGTAACTTGTTGCTTGGGACAACATGGTAAATGTATTTAAACATTATAAATTCGGCAAATGGAAATGCAAACACACAGCTAACGGAGGGCACTGGTGATCAGTAAAGGATATTGGCTGACAGGAGGGATATATCAGAGCTGGCAGGCCGGAGCAGCACAGAGAATATGGATGAAACAACAACAAAATGGTTTCGCCTCACCATCACTTTCATTCCCCCTGAGGACAGCTGAGTGGGAAAGGCTGAGAAAAAAAATGTTTCTGCCTCCTCCTGGAGACACTGTACTCATCTATACAGAAGAGCATAAACAAAGCTGAATAAACTGTCTTAAGCGCACAATGTGATTCTTTGGTATGCAGACACATCGTCTTTGCTCTCTTTTTGTGTCTCTGGTAAAGTGAGCTTACCTTCACATTTTGGGACACTGAGCTATGTCGCGCACATTTAGGCAGTGGGTCAAAACAAAAGCATCACCAGTTAAATGCCTAATTTTAAGAAGCGCCAAACACATTTGACATCAGAAAAGAGGATATTGTGGTTGCTTTGGGATAAATTGAGGAAGACAGTTTCATTCTATGTGAATTTTTTTAACCCATTTGAAATGACTATACAATTATATGCTGCTATTTTTTTCTTATAATTATGATACTTAATGGAAAGCAAATTTTGCCTTTTAAGTGATATATATTTTTTATAATCCGTTCTCCCAAATGCTAATAAACAGCACATTTTTTTTCGTGGCTTAAGGATGGCACAATTATCCTTTTTTATGAAATTGGCTTTAAAAAGGTTTTATACCCCCAAAGGAGAGAGATAAACTCAGAGAACAGCATGTAATCCCTCAATCATAATTAAAATAATCACCAAATTTAGAGCAACAGGGATTTACCTGATCGCAAAAAAGTGCAAAGCTGTAAATGCACTGTTGGTTCCGTTAGTGGAAAATACAAACAGTCTGACTAAAAGTCACCTGTCTCACCTGATCTGAGCTGTTTGATGCGACCCTGGCTGGTGCTGGGGTCGACAGGCAGGAAGTCTTTGAACCAGGAGATCTCAGGGTCCGGGATGCCGCTGGCAGCGCACAGCATGGTGGCCGTCCTCGTCCGCTCCACCACTTTCAACTGAGGGCCCATGTCTATACTAGGGAAGCCAAATGGCAACAGGTCCTCTGAAAGCATCAAGAGAAAGAAAAGAGTATGAAATGTGCAGCATTTAAAACATGAAATATAAATGTCTAATTGCACTACTTGCGCATGTCTGCTGGTAACGTATGATAACAGGAGCTAACATGTATATTTAGCACATATAATGACTTGTGTTTTCACCATTAGTTTAGCATGTAAGCATGCTACGATCTGCTAATTAGTGCTAAAGGCAAACAGGAAGACGTCATACACTGAACAGTGATCATCCCAATATAGTGCAGCGCAGTGCTAGGAAACATGACAACACATGTGCATGCTGTTTTCACACATACCACCCTTCAACACTGTTGCTAACCAATCACATCAACCCATAGCAACAGGAGCACCAGCCTCCCCTAGCAAGACGCCCCACCATGTTGCAAAAAAATTTTCCTAAACAACCCAAGGTACAAGACAAAGAGCCTGTGGTGCTAACCACGTCTCCAAATTCCTCAGAAATCCTTAAGTATGCCTGAAAAACACGATTCTACTGAAGCCCCACCGGCAACCACCACAGCACCCAAAGGATTTGCTGCCAAAGTCCCTGTGCCAGACACCATAGGACATCCTCTGAGGTCCATGCCCAATCTGTGTAAATCAAAGTACAGGGTTAGAGTGGAGCGAAGCGCAGTATGTGTACTTATTTCATTAGGACAGTGAAAGCTCAGTTTTTCTAAAACAAATACCTGGTGTGTCAGCTTCTACTGCCATGCATTCAGTCCTTCCTTTCCCACACATGCAGTGATGTGAAAGCTCCCTCCCTCATAGCTGCCTAAACATTAGTAGGCTTATGGAAGTAAAGATATCAGCAAAGACAGCAGAGCCACTATAGCCTTGGTGATCAAAGTCTTGTGTTCATTCCTACAGCTAGCTAGTCATTAGGTGATATAGCAGGCGGGCAGAAACACAGCTAGGATTTTTCTGTGTGTTTGACAGGCCATTTCTGGAATAGTATAAACATACCGCCCAGTCAGCAGGAGTTACTTAAGTGCCTACACACACACACGCACACACACACACACACAGATACACACACACAGGCTTTGCAGTACATTACTAACCTAGAATTACAGGTGTTTGGTGGCAGTGGCGATGAACTACGAGTTTTCAAAGGTGTGGTTCTGTGTTATGTGGTGCTAACGATTCCTGTCTAATAACTATGCAGAAAGCTGCTCAGAAACAGCAGCGGCAATTAGAAGCTGGGATCAGAGGAGGGGCAGGGCACTGGGGGTAATAAGGACTTGTTAGCTGTAATTGTTAAAATGTACCAACGATTAGAGAGGCCGATCTGGGATGTGTCTGAATGCGTCTGGATATGTCTTATTACGTTGTAGGAGCTGAGGACAAGTGTGTGTGTGTGTTTGTGTGTTGGCTGTGTGTACATATTTGCTTCTATGGCTATGTTCTCATTAGCATCTTCACAGATTTCTGCAAAGTGTCGAGTAATGTTGAGCGGCACGATCGCACATATCCAGGAAAATGAGTGTGTGCACGCAAAAAAGCAGTTGCTTTCTATTTCGCACACACACACACAAACACGTTCACATACACTTTCTCTGGTGAATGGGATTAAGAGTCTCAGTGACAACAGTCCAGATGGCCAGACACGTAATCAAGCATCCATCAGCCCTCCTGCTTCCTTTCCTCCTTACCCTTTAAACCACTCTCTCTTTCTCACACATGCACACAGACACCTCCTCCATACCTGGAACTATAATTATATATTCCACATTCCTGCAGCAGCGAAGCAACTATCGAGATGGCAATTTCCTTGGCTAATAAATCAAACCCATCGGAACATCTTGATTGTCAGGCAAAACAAAACCTGCTAAAGTTTGCTTTGCTTGAGCCCAGAAACACAGACATATCTGGAGCTGAAAGCAGTCCAAGATGCAGACCGTGGCCACGTCAACTGTCTGTGTGTTTTTCCTCTCCTCCACTCCTCCTCCGGGCCCCCTGCTACCTAACCACATGACAGACATATACCATCTGTTCCCACACACTCTGTGATGGGGATGAGAGGCTGAGTTGAGATAGGATCTATCGCTCTCTTTCTCTCTTTCCACAGTCATCAGCGCTAGAGAGACCTCGTCAGATAGGAATGTCAAGCTGTTGCTGATGCTGCGCCTGAGAGGAGAAAGTGGAGAAATGCCACAAAAAAGCAAGAGAGGAATCAAAACTTGATGATCAAGATGTTTAGTGCAGCAATTAGGCCTCGTGAAGACAGGAGCCATCAGACTGCAGAGACTGGAGTGGGCAGAGTGGACCACGCTAACACTTCTGAGCCCCCCCCCCCCCCCCCCCCCCCCGCAACACCCATCCCCGTCCCACCCCAACCCTTCAGCATCCCTGACAGATCAATACTAATGATCTACCTGAATGGAGGCTAGTGGTATGGCCATTGATGAAATAGACAGGAAGAGAAAGGAAAGAGAAGAGGGAGATCGATGGGCAGGTCAGAAGGTGAGCTCCCCAAAGGCGAGGAATATGCTAGGCCTACATTTGCTCCCCTCTACCCTCCCCGAATCCTACCCCTCTCTTGAGAGGGTTCAGATGGTCTTTTTATCACTCTGCCAGCTACCACAACATGGACTCCCTGGCTGTTAATTAGAGCACACCACTGCACTGGGCTTAAGGCATGTGCATATACGATGCATGCGTGTGTGTGTGTGTGTGTCTGTAGGGCGTGTGGCTCTATATTCCACTTAGGTCTTTATTAATGCTGCAAATACATGGTGTGGGTGGACCTTGGACTGAACACTTGGAGAGAATTAGAAGAAATGGAGAGAGTCGGACAGATAAACAGAGAGAGTGATAGAGAGAGGGATTAAAGACACTTACTGCCGTGCTGTAAAATACCATAAAAAGAGGAAAAATAGTAGTGAATCATTGCAAGCATCCAGAACCCAACGATGCTTTTCAGATAGCTAAGGATATTCAGCAGTGTAGAAAACAAACAAGGGTTAAGTTAGTCATTTTAACTTTAAAATTCTGCTCATTTCAAGCTTGAGTAGAATTGTTTTGCATCATTAACTGTTTAAAATAATCCGAGTTTATCTTCTACTGCAGCACCCAGTTCATCCAATTCATCCTCTATATAAAATGAACATTTTTAACTCCATTCCCTTTAAAACTAGCTCTCCATTTAAGGTAAATCCATACTGATTTGTTGTCCTTCATAAAAAGAACATCATACCAACAGTCAAACATAGTGGTGGTAGTGTGATGGTCTGGGGCTGCTTTGCTGCTTCAGGGCGACTCACTGTGATTGATGGAACCATGAATTCTGCTCTCTACCACAAAATCCTGGAGGAGTATGTGTGGGCAACAGTTTGTGTCTGGAAGCTCAAGTAGCAGGACAATGATCCGAAACACACCAGCAAGTCCACCTCTGAATAGCTCAAAAAAAGAAAAAGAAGCTTTGGAGACACCTAATCAAAACCTGGCCTTCAATCAGATTGAGATGTTTTGGCGTGACCTTTTTCACGCTCAGAAACCCTCCACTGTGGCTGCATTAAAATAATTCTGAGGAGTGGGCCAAATCTCCTCCACAGCGAAATGAAAGACTCGTTGCACAAATGCTTGATTGCAGTTCCTTGGGCTAAGGGTAGCACTATCAGGTATTAGGTTCAGGGACAATTACTTTTTTTTTTTTTTTTTTTTTTTTTTTACACAGGACCAGGTGGGTTTGGAAATTAAATGAAAAAATGTTCTCTTTACATTTTCTCAGGTTATCTTTGTGTAATATTAGAATTTGACAAAGATGTTTGATGATCTAAAACCTCAAAAGCATGGCACAATCCTTATGATGTTATAATATATACAAAGCTGTGTTAAAAAACAGCTTTAATTATCTAAAATATCTTGCTTGCCCTTACCTGGGCTCTCATATTTCTTAGATACAGACGAAAAGTGAGTGTCTGTTAAAGAATGGCCTTTCTAACCCTCATCTGTTGCTTTATTTGATTAACATTTCATGATAGTTAATGTTTCATGGTTGTTTTAAATGTCTATGAATTATCTTATATTAAATCCTTGTGTTTAATACCCTAACACTAATGCCAAGATGGTAGCTGCATTAATTAGGTAAGTTAAAAAAATGTCCACCTAATTTCTTTAATTCATTCAGTTTGTTAAGACTGACATTTTCATTTGTAATTGTAATTAATTTAACTTTTTTATATCTCCACTCATAAATAAGAAAATTATCCGTCTATGGACCTGATCATCATCAAATGTATAATATAATATAATATAATATAATATAATATAATATAATATAATATAATATAATAGTAATTAGAAGGCATCAGTTTGCAAGTTCTCTAATGCCTTTTCCACTGAACTGTAGAACAACATAAAATAACAAAACCATTCTTAAAGGGCAAAATGTAGGAAACAGCTTTGTTAAAACCACAGCCAGCTGTTTTAATAGACTGGCTCAATTAAAAGGACACAAACACAGCAGCAAACTCACAGTCTGCCCCGCAGATGCAGATAAACCATTCCACAGTACAGGACACTAAAGTACAGTTCACCAGAGAGGAGAATATGGAGCTACAGGTATTCAGCCAGGCTCCTGGATGAGTCAGCGACCGCTTGAAATAGATACTGCGGGCATGGCCTTGATCACACTTTCCTCTAAAATGAATCATTTATCAAGAGCAAACACTGCTGCACAAAAGTGCCGCTTATTTTTCATCTCCTGGTTAAATTGATAAGATAGCCTATGGAAAAATGTGGCATGTGTATACAAACACTCTGTGTGTCAACAGCGTTTGGGGGAACGTTGGCAAGGGTCGAGCAGCATTGTTCCCCGGAGCTTTGTGTTTGTGTGTATTTGTGTGTATCAAGAGGTTGAGCGCGTACATTTTGGCCTGGTTATGTTTGCAGAAGGGCAATCAGGCCTAGTGCCCAAAACCAGTCAGTAGAGCCAACCAGTTCTGGGCAAATATGCAATTTGTGTGTCCGTGCATGCACACACGCATGCGGCAGTACAACGGAAAGACACAAACACCCAAAGGGTCAAACACATAATGCATATGATGCAAACAAACAAACATGAATCCAGGTTTTCTTTCCCCGTGCCTCTTTGTATTTCCGTCTCACGCGCACACTAACCCAAACAGATACTCTCTCTCTCTCTCCCACATTCACACACAAACACGTCCGCTTCCCCGCGGAAAAAAATCATTATTTCTCCCAGTTAAGAAACAGGTTGCCTATTCATCTCTCAGTTCATTTCAGTGGGAAATGGCCATGTGCATGAAAGAAGTCTGAATAAAAGCCGATCTCGGGGAGCCTGATTCAGGATTAATCTGCTCGCACTCAGCAGTCTTCAGAGGCTCTAATGCTTTGACTCCTATTGACTGCAGGAGGGCTGAAGGGGAGCACTTTAAATGCTAATAGACCTTTATGATAATAGATCACAATGCAATGCAAATGCAGACTTTGTAGACCAATCACATGAAAAACCCATGTGTCTTCACCATTGTGTGTCCTACTTTAGGGGGCCAGGACTAAACAGGATCCCACATGTAAGGCTGATGTCTGAACCACATATAAACATTCAAGAAGAATTTAAAAAAATGAAAGAAGGACCGAATATAAACAGCAAAGACGAGGGGTTAAAAATGATGAAACAGCCAGTTCTCCACTCGAGGAGTGTAATCCTCCTGCAGGCTGAGTAGATACTCTTAGTTGTTTCCAGACCGAAATGCTGCTTGAGCCGCCGGCCTGCCAATGCAGCAGACGCCTAGGGGGAATCACTGATCTGACTCTGTTGTTCATATGAAGGGTGTTTGCCGTGGTGGCAGAACATCTCTCCTCCCTCGTCTCTCTCTCTCTCACCCTGTTTCTCCCCCATCCCTCGCCTGCCTTTCTCCTAAAATGGGACACTGGGAGGTGAGTATAATCAGGATTACTTTGCACAAAACCAGACATACACACACACAAATGTATGCACTCACGCACACACCCGTGCGCACGCTTGCCAGCGCACACACAACGGTGAAGGTCGTGCACACAAACACATACATACAGCGCTGCGGTGATGAGAATCTCTCGCCCACCAGAGGCTTTCAAACATGCAGAGCTGCAGATATTCATGTCTCCTGAAGGGAGAGCAACACAACTGCAGTGTCCATAGAAAAGAGCAGCTGGGATGGAAAGGGGAAGGGGTGGAGCAGCGGAGGGCATGTAGAAATGCAACGGGAGGAGTTAAAAACAGAGTCAGACAGACAGAATAGATGGCTAAGAAAATGAAAGCATGAATAAAACAGAAGAGAAGAAATTAGAAACGGATATTGCTGTAGGGCCAAAGTACGGCTCCTGGAGTTAAAGAAAGAAAGATATAAGGAGGAAAAAAGGTCATTTTACAGGTAATGTGTGAGGATGATAAAGATGATGATGATGTTGGTGAAGGCCCATAACCTACCACATCTCAACCCATTAGGCAGCCAACAGTGCAGCAGTAAATATCCTGTGGCCAACCGCAAGCCCCTGACTCTGTACGAAACTGCTATTAGTCTTAGTCCACCATAATACAGAATGATGAGATAAAGCACATCAGTGGATGAAAAAGACTTTTCAGTGGAAGTGGAAGGGTTTTGGCCAGTAATGGAAAGCCTTTTTTCTACTTCAGTGGTGGACCTTTTCTGCGATGGACTGGGTTTTTTTTTTAAACACTGACCCAAGCACAATTTCTGCAGACATTTGTGCACTTAACAGCATTCTTGGATGACATGATATATTCTGCAGAATATCACTCAGCCTACAGTAGGCTGCATGGGTGCAAGACGCTGGGAGTATTCTGTCAAACACAAGGATGAAGTTTTCGATTTTTCAGGAATATACGTTTGAAGTAGGAGGAGGTGCTGTCACTGTGTAAAGTTTAAGTAAAACACTGCGCCGTAACTTGCAGGTAATTTAAAGCCCTCTCCTTGTGCTTATGTATATGTGGAGCAAAGAAGCTTTAGATTTACTTTTGAATTTAAAATTTAAAAACACTTAGAAGCATCTTGGCAACAAACTTGTACCTGAAATTTTATATCTTTACTTTAAAATTTTCTGAAAAGTTTGATTTAAAATACACAGGCATTAATCATCTAAAAATAAATTGTTCATCATGTTAAAATTTTTACCTCAGCTCACGCAAATCGAGTTTTTTTTTACAGGAATCACTAGCAACTGTGGGTTTAGTGTATTGTCCGAGGGTAATGGCCAGGGATTAAAACACCAACCCTGGGATTAGTGGACAACCTTGACAACCAGTCTACACCGTTGTTTGATGTGCAGCACTTTCCAGAATGACTTCATGCGCCCTGATACGTTAAAGGGAAAGCTTACAAAAAATGGCAAAAGCTGATTTGCGACAAATTTCTAAGCAGCATAAAACTCTTAAAAAATATATATACACAAAAAAGTATTGCCTTTATTGCCAACTGAATGCAAGAGACGTGCCTGTGCATGATCATTCAGGCCAAATCTAACTATTACAGCTACAGTCAGCTCTGATTCTGATTCTGATTGGTACTCTCGGTGAAATATTATCTTATTCATTGCTACCCTTCACTCTGCTCTCAAAGATTGTAATGTCACTGAAGGGATGGGGATATCACCGTACACAGAACGGGTTGAGAGAATAGGTTACGGCACCAGGAACACACTACCACCCACACACGAACACGACCACACACACACTGGGAGGCTCGCCCTCGAGGTGTAGTTTATGTGGTAATGTGCTTTAGATTGGGGCTGTGTGTGCAGAGAGGATGGGCTGGGTAACAGATGGACAGGAGTCTATTCCCTGGGCTACCAGCCTTCTGCTTACCACACCGCCCTGCCAGCTCCACAGTCCTCATCCATCTCCTTCACTCCTACACCCCCACCTCCCACCAAACCCTATCTCCTATCACATCCCATTCAGTCTCTTTTGTTTCACAGCATCCTGCTGCGTTACTCGACTTACTGCCATCTTTTCATCTTCCATCATCTCCATTTGACCTCTTCCATCCCCCCTTTCCCTTTTTCCTCCTTATTTACTCCTAGCGAGCAAAGGTTCTTTGCCAAACCAGGGCGTAATCCCTTGATTTTCCTTCATGTAGTAACAGCCTGAGCAGTCATGCCTCTGTTTCTTCTTTCATTCCTGCTGAGCTGGGCAGATGCCCAGTGCTCTCATCCCAAGCTATCAGCCACATGCTGCAATTTTAGTCCATAACATGTTGGAGCTCCACATTAGATAAGTTTTCCTTCAAGGGGCCAGTGTACATTAGATTAACACCCTCGCTCTGGACGGGAAGTGCAACGTTTAGAGCAATCCAGTACAGTATGCTAAAATACCCCTTAGCTAGCATGCTAGCTGGCCCTCTCTGTGGCCAGATCACGCTCTCTGCACTCAGAGGGACTATAAAAAGAGCAGCTCCCTGCAGCCTCCTGTGCTGGCAGGGTGTGGCCCTGCTTCGCTGTTACATCTACGACTGACAGCTCAGTGAAGCAGGGACGCCGGTTGAAGGCGAGCGTGCAAAAGAAAGCACTTCTTGAGTAGACACAGTGTGTGTGCGTGTGTGTGTACAGTATATGTGAGGGTTTTTTTTTTTATCTTACCTCTGATAATGGACAGCTTTGCAGTGACAGACTTCTCGTCTACGCTGTTACGTGCCACACACTCATAGGTGTTCTCATCTCGGGGACCTCTAAGTGGTTGGATCCTCAGCACAGCACCTGCACCATCATCAAACTCTATGGTCTGGACAGCCACAGAACAAGACATATTAGTCACAGCAGAGGAGGCACATAAACCCTACTATTAGAGCAGCTGACTATAATGTTGCGTGTCAGCACCTCGGCCTAGTGTGTGTTGTGTTAATATCACAACAATTACAGCTAAGCACTTCATCATGCCCCACCAGAAAAAAAAGAAATACAAATAATAATAATAAATACAAATAATGATCGTGTTTGCTCTTCTCTACAGAAATGCTAGAGGTCAGGCACAGATACAAAACATTTACCTGTGCTCACACATTTACCTGAAGCGGGTAAGGAGGGCAGTTTCTTGCACAAATACACTTCATCTGGGTTGATACTTACTGAGATGGGGGGGTTGAATGAGGTCCTCTGGTAGAAACTGAGTATTTCTAAGCATTAGGTCACAGGATCAATACACAGTCAGGCCTCTACTGAGCCACAAGAATTTACTCTCCGGACTAGGCTGCTGTATAGCTCCTTGACAGCAATATGTGAATTCAATAGGAAGTAAAGTCAGTAATACTTAAGGGTCCATTGATTAGTTTTATTTTAGGTTTGTAAAATGATCGGAAGTTTAATGGAACCTTGTGATCTACTGTATATTGGAAACATGTATTTTTAAATAATTATTTTTCACTAATAGTTTAAATGTTGGGTCTCTTTATCTTCTTGATAATACTGATACTGCCTGTTTAACTTTAGAGCTGCAGCCAAGAAGCCAGTTAACTTAGATCAGCATTAAAGAAGGTGGGCGCTACAGTTAGCTTCAGCATAGACAAGCTAGCTGGCTAATTGCATGTGTAGAGTACTGATTTAGCATGTAAAAACAATAATAATAAACCCTTTAATAAGTTTGGCACATTATACTTATTGTACAGATTAAACAAACAATGAATTACCCTTATATTTTTATTTTCAGAAACTTAAAAAAAAAAACAAATAGCTGCTTCACCCAGCTACTATTCTGTATGCTAAGCTAAGCTAATCAGCGCACTGGTGTAGCCTCTTATTTAATCAGACACATCAAAGATACCACTCTGTGTATTTCAAAAATTTGTGAACATACCTTGATTCCAAAACATATTTTTAGTATTTTATATTAAAATTTTAAAAAATAACTGGAAAAAAACAATTTCTCACATACATAACAAAGTTTTATCTTAACAGTTTTTCGCCTATCCACTCTCTGTATAAATTTATTTACAGTGTAACGTCAAGGTTGTAATTAATGTATACATTCAAATAATATGCATGTCTTTTTAATGGATTTGCATATTCATATCTGTCATGCAGTTACAGTAGAAGTTGAACATTGAGCACTGTGACAACCACCTCGATACGCTGGGAGTTGACCTTCTTGCCCTTCTTGTTCCAGTAGACAGAGGGCTTGGGATTGCCTGTGGCTTGGCACACAAATGATGCTACACCTCCTGATACTCCGATCTGGTCTGTGGGAGTCTTGGTGAATTTTGGGGGAGCTAAGAGAGAGAGAGAAAAGGAGGGAGAAAAATAAGTGAGGGATGGGGGGAAATTAAAACAGAGGCAAGACACCAGAGGCCTTCAAATGAACTCCACAACCAGCAACAACCGTCCCCGCTGACCACGCCCCATTTCACTGTCAGTGACTGGTCAGGCCGACTTGTGTTCTGATGGCTATGTGTTGTGCTTACTTCCTGGGTATCATCTAGAGGACAAACTGAAGGACTTCCTGTGGGCCATAAATAAAAGATGGGGCTGGGCTTCACAGGAACATCTCTTTCTCTCTCTCTGTCTCTCTGCTTTCTCGAGGGCAGGCTGCCATTGTATTTCATGCAGCACAGGCTGT
Organism: Pelmatolapia mariae; assembly: GCF_036321145.2. Lineage (NCBI taxonomy): Eukaryota > Metazoa > Chordata > Actinopteri > Cichliformes > Cichlidae > Pelmatolapia > Pelmatolapia mariae. Next base: position 13,115,266 of record NC_086243.1, on the reverse strand, counting down.
CATGACACATGAGTGTTTCACAGGTAGGTGAAGTGTTGGCTGCAAATTCACAGCATATAATTGGTTTAAATGTATTAATATCAGAGGTGTCATTTTGTGCCTGCTCATGCCAAAGAACTGCACAGAGATCCTGATGATGTTAACAAACACAATGAACACAGCAGCACAGGGTTTTGTTAATTTTCAGAGTCGACTCGAGGAAAACAATTTCATCTTGGAGGCTGAAAGCATCTTAGGTGGGACGTATGAGCGCTGCGGTCGCCCTCTAAGAAGAAAACAGCAATTTCCAAGTGTGATATTGAGCCAGGCGTAGCGAACCTACACTTCTCACAGCAGCTGAGTCAGATCAGTCAAACAACCTCATGCATCCACCCTTTGCTATCTGTCTGTGGCCTGTTTCCATGGCGCCCAGCTTAACTCCTCCTCAGCTACAGAAACACCGCTATCCATCAGGGTGAAATCAGGATGACCCTTACCATGGCAACCTGGATGCCTCCTCCCCTACATCTGGGTGGGTGAGGTCTGCCTGTGTTGATTCACTTCTGCTCTGAAGACCGCACAGGAGCAACAAAAAAAAAGAAGAAGCCCTGCCTATCAAGAAAGCCTTTTTGCACGTCTTCCCACTCCTACTCACTTCGTTGGTTAACAGCCACGCAGAACACTTCCCAGTGCCTTGACAGTAACTGGAATAACATCATGTCAAAAGACTGCTCCTGTCCCGGCTGCCCCGTGTTGTCTCTTAAAGACCCACTCTGAATGTCAGAAATAAAGTGGTTTCATTTTAGGCTTGCCATAATCCGCACAGGAAGAAGCAAAAAGCTGGTACAGTAGAGTCAATCAGAACAAATTTATGCCCACCATTTTGGGACTCAAGAGCAGGGTAGTTTTTTCTGAGGACTCTTAGAAAAGCACAGAGTATTGAGCAGGCTGCTGTTTTTTTTTTCTTCCTGCCAACAATATAAGAACTATCAAAAGTAAAAAAGAAAAAATGTCATGGCTGAAACTGCTTTCTCCATCCTATAGGGTTATGAATGAATTTCATGTTCTTCTTAGGGCTTGAACATGGTTTTCGGTGGCTTTACGTTGAGTCCAAAATGTTTTCTATGTTCTTTTTAATGTACTTCAGCACCAATCCGCGTGCAAAACCGACCCCACTGGCAGTGTTACCACTTAAGCCTCTTCTGAAAGCCAGAGAAAAGCCCTGCAAGCTACTGGCTCTGGATGGATGTGGACTGAACAGCAACTAGTTATGAGAGGAAGATTCCAGAAAGCTGCCCCGAAAAATGAGGCACTAATGAGGAACCGTGGCTCTTTAATACCAAGTTCCACTCTGTTTCCACGGAACACGACGGTCTACCACTGAAATACCTATTGTCTGTTTTTAATGGAGCACCTTTGTAACCGGTAATCATTTGACTGAAAGACTGACTGCTGCTGAGCTCAGATACAGCTGGGACCTGCAGGCGTAGTGCCATAAATGAGTTCAGAGCTTGTTTCAAGTAATGCTGTGGGCTAAAGAGGAACAAGTTTGGGTTGGAAAATTTCTTTTGGGGGAATTAGAGTAACCTCTTGTGAAATGTACAGCTCTAAAAGACGCTACTTATGGCAAAGGTATTAGTGCAACCAGCTGTGGTCTGACAAGCCCTTAAGCCACTTTTAATAATGCATCTCTTCCTGATTGTGTGTTTTTTGTTGTCAACTTTGTTTGCATTTCATGGCTAAATGTGTGACAAAAATAAAAGGAAATTAAAAAATAAAACCTCCTGTGATACAAAGATGATGAATGCAGAGTACGATGTGTTGCTGGGCACATAAGAGACAAAAATAAAAGGAACACTGTCTCGGAAGAGGATTGCTGTCAGGGAAACGCTAACCATGTTTTGCATAAAATTCGACAAAGTGATGGTGAAGCATAATATCTGAAATTAATTTTCAATAATTTGGAAAAGAGCTGAGTTGAACCAGTAAATACTCAGAGGCACTGAGGGCCTACTAGCAAATCTCTCCCTTTTAGAAGTACTTATTGTCCATTATATGGTGTAATCTGTTTTCTCCACCACTATTTTATATATATATATATATAACAATGACCAAATTACCTAGGCTAATTTGGTCATTGTTCTGCTATACATATTGTTAATGGAAGAATTCCAGTTATGATTTTATCTCCTTCGTTACTCAGAAAGCTCGAGAGATATGGAGCTACAGGGAAAGAAAGATTTTTTTCCCCTCCACAATACTATCTGCTCTGCTGAGCAGCACTGTAGGTGGTCAAAAAGCAGCAATATTCAGTCCCACAACATTTCAGCTGAAAGTTGGCTGTTGTGTAATTTTTTTTCTCTTCACTGAATATAAAAATATTTCAGATATGATGTCAGTCTTATAAAAGAACCGCGGACGCAAATTGGTTACGCAAATGGGAGATGAAAAAAAAAAACAACGCACGAGGCAACTGCCGTATCTAATGGTGAGAGGTGCCATCTCCGTCTTTAACCTAGCTTACCTTCTTATCCAAAAAAATCAAAATATGTCAGTTTAGTAACATTTTCAGAGCTCTGACAGCTATGTGTGTGTGTGTATTTGTGTATCCTATGTGTGTGGCCAACTGAGGCAGGAAATTTGTGGAAATGTTGTAATCAAGGAGATGATGAGGAACATGCTGATGGGACCTCCTGGCTTATCAAAACACATTAACAACGCCACAGCCCTAAGATGATGTGCTGACAGGCCTGGATCCACTCCTCTCATACACACACACATACACAACAAACACCGCACACATAGACTCACATACACACACACAGAATCAAAGATGCACACACACACAGCCACATATATATACACGTCTGTGCCTCGCATTCATTGCTGACAATATACCAGCTGCCATTCAACCGAGAAACAGACAAAAAGACAAAAAAAGACTGCCGGCACATAAATAGACACAGACAGACACATAGATAGATAGATAGATAGATAGATAGATAGATAGCTAGATAGCTAGATAGATAGATAGATAGATAGATAGATAGATAGATAGATGTACCTAGTGCTTCACCCATGCTGCTCAAAGGTCTGGTTAGCAGGATAATCAAAGGCAGCAGCAGACACAGGGGAGATAGGCTAATCCACAGCCCCAGGATTGGCCTTCTGGCCCGGGCCAGGACTCCACCAGTCTTGGGCCGAGGCATGGCACCACCGTGGATTGGTTAGAGATGACGGAGATTTGAGTAGGGCTTCACTCAACAGGGATAGGCACTCTGCAGACACAAGAGGAAAAAAAAGAAGGAAGGTCAGGCATATTTCCGTCACCTCTGATTCATCATTCTGCTTTTAGAGCAGCATCTGAAATGTCAACGCACCATGAAGGAAGAGGGAAAACATACAATACTTTATACTAATGTAGAAAACATAATAAAAACATGAAGAAAATTAAAGACATATTCATGCTAATGCAGGATTAGGTCTTTTGATTTAGTCAGAGCACTTCTGACTTGGGATTAACAGCTCAAGCAGGCCAGCTCTGGCTGAACTAATACCAGAACAATAGAGCCACTGCTCAATAACTATGACAAGAAACAGACCGAAATAGTTTCCAGCATACTGCTTCTGTATTAATAAGTCTTCTTTTCTAGTGAGCCGTGAAATGAGCTGCAATGATACAGTTTTAAGAGTTCTTTTTTTTTCTAAGACGTCCTAATAATTTCATTTTAACTCTGGCCTAATTCCTTCTTAGCGTTCAGTATTTTAGTTTTCTGGTGCCACATAAAAGTGTTAATGCAATAATACATCCAGAGTGTGCCACCGTAATGGAAAACACTTAAACAAAGAGGATTGGAGGGGGGGGGGGTCAGTAGGAATGCGGCAAAATTCAATAACAGCAAACGTATCAGAAGCTGCTGCTTTAATAGATGTACCCCCTTCTTGTTAATCCCTAGCCTTGGGGGGGATCTCCATCAGCATTTCTTTTTTTTTTCACTCTCTTTTCTTCACACAAACACAAGCGCACATGGGCACACAAATCTGGAAGACTGAACATAATTCAGCTCTGTCTGCTTACAGAGATTTAGACAAGCTGTGCAGAAGCTCCCCGTCTGGGAGTCAATAACTCCTCAGTCCTATCGAGCTCTTCCGACCCCCACCCCTCTCACCCGATGTGTCAGAACGCAGGTGGGGAGGCCAAATGAGAAAGGAGCTTTTGTTAACCTGTCATAAATCACGCACATACATGTTCTCCTTTCAAGCAGCAGTACGGGATAACATATACGCTCCCGGGGAGACATAATAAGCATTAACAGGTGACAGGGCAGGCTGTGATTGGCACATAAATATGCGCAAACACCCATAAGCACACTTTCACCCTGACATCCGCCGATACGCTGCCAGAAATGGAGGAGCAGCGATCAGGCCGACCCTTAGTCGCCTTTCCTAAGCGAAAGCGGCATTTCTGGTGAGTTACATATTCAAAGTCTCCTCCAACCACTTATTGAGCTAATGACCTGCTCATACACATTACTGTCTGCCAGTTCCTACACTAAAAATAGCTCGACTGAAAACATGGCTGTCTATCTGATAGAGACTCTTCTCGCCGCTCTGCCCTCGCCTTATCTAACGCCGTGTAATAGCCGCTGAATAGAAAAGCTTTCAGCGTCCCCTTTTCAATTGAACAATGTGATAAGAAAAATCAGATCAGAGCTCATTCGAGCACCATTGGCAGCATGTTAAGTAAATTCCCCTCTTACGGAAACTCAATTTGCCAGCGTTAATCTAACCAGGGTTACCGTTCTGCGTGGAGCCACATGGCCACTGAAACATTAGGCACTCCTTGCATGATGCAGCGTCTGCGTCCACTGTCCTGTGTGCTGGATTTGCCGTGGCACTAATATCTCTCGGTGACCTCAGTCCAACCCTTTCTATCATTTCGTTTATCCTCTCCTCCCTGTTGTCTTTTCACCTGCTGACAAAAACCCCTCTCTACCTCTACCTTCACTATCGGCGCACAGCCTCTAATCCCTAATCTTACTCTCGTCTCACTCCTGCATTAGTCTCAGTATTCCAGAAATCTCCTCTTCTCCCATTACCTTTCATCCACTTCCTCCCCTCTCCTCCCCGTTTTTCTCTTTTCCTTCCTCGTTAACCTCTCCTCCCTTGATGCCATCTCCTCCGTGATACCCGATCATTCATCTCCTTTTATTCGTTTTTTTTATTTTTTATACGCACTCTAACCCCTGCTTGTATACAAATCCTCTTCCTCCGCCCCAGCTGCCCTGCACCGGCTGCTCCAGCTGTTGTTGGTCCATTGACACAGTTCAAACAAAAGAGCTTAGAGCATCCTACAGCTGTGAAAGTTGAGGGAAGAAGCCAAAACAGATACACAGAAGCCCCAGCAGGAGCAGACCCAGCAGACCAGGCCCATCTAAGCATATCTGAGCTCGTGCTTATGGTAACTAACAATCGTCTTCATCTCTCAGCATACAAACAGTCAACAACCAGGCACGTTGGTCATTGCTGAAGCAGAATTAAAAGGTGCGAGCACAAAAATTCTCATGACTCAGGCCAATAACCCCTCGGAGATACCGCAACCTGTCCCCCCCCCACCCCGATCATCCGAGCTCAGCATCCGGAAAGAGAGAGGACAGCAGGGGTTGTGCTTATTACCTTTTCAGTGTGACAACACAGATGGTCAGCCAGACAGATAGATTGATGGGGATGCGTGTGCTATTTATTGCGGGGAAGCCGATAATGACACCAAAGCTCAGGTGGTGAAACGTACACCGGTTATTGTGCCCCATCAGGCTGATGAAATAACATTGTTTAGGTGGCATCCAACCTGGCCCTGCTCCGCTGGGGCCCCTCGGAAAGATGACATGTTTTGTTTTCCTCACCTCGTCCTCCCACCCCGCACCTTCCTTCCCTACACCCTCCTCACTCCCTCCCTTCCCACCGTACCCGCGATGCCTTGCACCACAAGTGGGTTGAGATGGTCTCCCAAGGCCCGTCTCCATGACAACGAGCCACGAGCACTCATGGAAGGACCAGATCTGTTTCCTGCTGCACCACGTTAGCTGTGAGTGAGCACACCTGATAAGGAGGCTCGTGTTGATTCCTTTTACCTTTAATTTGGATCCAGTTCTGGGAGTAAGCATCAAAGGAGTCTTGTAGAGGAGGAATCAGTCCAACTATATATATGTATATACGTAGTCTGGCATTTATAATTACAGGGAACACAACTGAAATAAACAGAAATAAACACATGGCTGTGCACCACTGAGTTATTTTTGGATTTTAATGAGAATGCATGCACTGCAGTTAGCCTTCTCTCACATTTTTATCAGTGATTCTGAAATCATGTACACAAATATGTGCACTTAAACTTTTTCGGCACAAATATAACCATGTCTTGAATTATACATGTCTTAGTGTGCCAGCTTGGAGTGGAGGCATTTGGAGTAGAAATCATGTATCAGTAACATACATGGCCGGACTAGGAGCGATATTACTTCATGTTTCTGCGACCCTGGACCCTGTAGGCAAACGACACTCGCAAATGCTTGCACACCCACAGGGCCGTGCACACACAACACGAACGCACACGCATAAACATGGCAGATGGCAAAGCATCATGGGGGAGATTGGCACTCACTCGCTCACACTTCCCTTCACTTTCTCTCTTAAACACACAGCCCACAGACACACACACATTTATGAACACACACACGCTCACACGCTGAGGATCAGAAGCACAGGATGAAGTACGGCTTACTGCAGGCATGAGCTACACCGCCCTGGTTACATTTTTAGCAGTGGAAATAAAATATCTGAGGCTCCTCTCTAACAAGAAAAAAAAACACCTGTCACTCAAACACGGAGATGCCCCCCACTCCCTACCCCTCCCTGGAATTTAAATGAATATGTAGACCTGCGTACTCCAACTAAACCTCCATTGGTCTTGCTTAATGCTGCAGGATGCTGAAGCAGGGGCTGCCTCATACAACGCGCATCCAAACAGCGTTATCAGGGGACATTTTGACAAACACCAATAAAATTCCCAACCCGCAGCTACCATTTTCATCACGGGTCTGAGCCTATAAACAAGGCTGCTGCTGGAGTTTCAAATCACACCTCTGAGAGCAAACATGACTCACAGAAATAGCCTAAGAAACATGTAGGCATGGAAGGAAAACCCATATATGTCGCATGCGCTGCCTTCTTTTCTAATCGTCACGTAGCACATAACCGAGGGGAAATGCGGATCATCAATTCATTGATGAGATTGTGACTTTTCTGTCATCCATTCATTTAAGCCTTATCCCAATTACTGTTATTCTCTATCTTCACTAAGTGACTATTTTGCTTTAAATCATGTCACACTGAGCTGAGTAATTAGGGGGCTTGATGGTTGGTCAGGAAAAAAAAAGGCAATTTAAAGGCACCACTCTGGTCTCAGATAAATTGTGACTTGCATTTTTCTTCGACTTAGTTAATAATTACTAAAGTGAACTATGAATGAAAGCACTAATTGCACACAAAATGATTACTTGTCCAAGAGAGAATAACAGCTTTGCTCATAATGAAAATAAGATTGGAGGATTAGAGTGGTTCCGCAGTACGGTTTACACATTTGCTTAGCAAGTGAAAGCTCCCAGGTTCGATCCCGGGAGAAAACACAAACCTGTTTGGGTTACGTCAGGAAGGGCATCTGGTATTTAAAAAAAAACATCTGCCAAATTAAGCACGGAGCGCTACCTGCTGTGGCGAGCCCGTGTGAATAAGGGAGCAGCTCAAAGTATCTTGTTGTAAAATTATAAATAACTATCCTTAACTCTGCCAGATCTGACTTACAACATAGCATCTCAACAATTTTAAAGAGTACATTTAAAAACAAATCACTGGAAATTATCTGTCATCTTATTTTATTTGAAAATTATGCATTTTCAGTTTCCTATTTGGATTAGTAGACGGAGAACAGCATACATTATTAATACATGTGTCTTTGTTCATCAGTTCTTCTGTTTGTTTTTTTGTTTCTGGGTCATACTGTGTGACAGGTGGGTGCTGACATTAATTCCTCATTTGTTTTGACACCTTGATGTAGTTGACGGTTTGCTTTACTTGAATGTTTTAGAGAGATTTCTGTTTGCACAGTTTTGATGTGAACATACACAGGTATTCAATGGTGGGTTTGGTGTGGGTGCTACTGTGAGTGCTTTCAAATCTTTCTGTCTCCAGCAGAAAGTTTCCTTTTATACTTTATTATAAGCTCTTCAGGAAAAAAAGCAGCACGGCTTTCTCATTATGATGAAATCAGCTTTTACAGATTAAATACACTTTCTCGGGATGATAACAAAACAAAATTCAAAACTGTATCTACCCACATACTCTCTCAGGCTTTCTCCGGCAGGGAGCATGAATTTAGCTTTAGGTCACAGTTTAATTAACTGATCACCCACAGCTAACAGAGAAGAGCTTTCCTGGACTCTACGCTTTGACTTTCCTCATTTTAGCCACATTTGCAGCAACGTCCTGGGTGTCTGACCCCTCTGTCTAATCCCAACATTAAGTGAAGATGCCAGTACAGCCTTTCTCCCTGCACATCAGCACATCAATAAAATTATAGAGCGGCACAAGCATCATGTGACTATTTAAGCATTAAAATCGCTGTTCCCCGTTATAAAGAAAAATCTGGACGCGCTTCAGTCCCCATCACAACTACGTTTCCGAGCCAAGACGACACACTGATTCGTGATGATGAACAAAGGGAGGGGTGGAGAGGAGAGACAGAAGCGTGACTAACCAAACTAACTTTCACTTTGACCTCAATCGCTGCATACCCGGGACGGACTAAAGCTGCCGTATCCCAACAATGGTGAGGCAAATGTACACCCACGCGTCTTAAAAGGGGCTCCAAGGTCAGACTGACCAACACAACTAGAAAGAGGCATCTCTTTCTGATGGATAAAACAGCCTCAGATAAGCCTAGCAACAGATGGACTAGATCCTGCTAAGCAGGAAATGCCTGTAAAATGCTATAAAAGTGTACACAGGCCTGATTATCTTACGGGAGGTCAGAGGGTTGACACGCATTTACTGGCTAAGGAAGTCCTTGTCGCCTCCTCACAGGAAGTTAGATTTGATCCTTCTGGTGTCCTTAACATTTCAATGAGAAAAAGATCCTTTCCTAATGTCACACATCTGTTAAACACATTCATTGCACTGGTATTAGATTACATTTAATTAAAAAAATTAAATTACTCTCTGACCTTTATTTTAACAGCTAAGGGTTCTTTAATACCCTGCCACCTGTTTTCTGAGGTGGTAGTTTTACCCATTAGCTGCTTACACCGATTTTAAGTATGTTACTGTCTGACAAGGCTCCAAGTCGAATGAGTGATTTTGAAAAAATATGATAGTAATATAATTATGAAGCCAGTACACACAAGGGCCAGATGGATCTGATTCTCAGCTGAATGTTGTGTGTAATCTTTATACTTGTTAAGATTGGTAGGAAAGCCAGGATATTTAAGAGTCAGCCCAGAATCCATAGGCCCTGACAACATGTCCCATATTCATGATCTGTGTGAAAATCTTGCAGCTTCAATTTGACAATTTTTCACGCTTTCAAATAAGTTCAAGGATTATTTGCTCCTCCGTGAGCTCAGTCAATTTTTCAACCCCTTAGGCTCATAAACCTCTTTCAAATCCCTTAGGGTAATGCCAAAATGCATTGTCATCCAGCTAAAGCATGGCTCTTTCCTCCCTAAAAAAAAAAAGAAAAAAACAAAAAAAAACAATTGACATTTTAGCAGATGCGGCTTCACCTGACAGGTGAAGGTTTTTATCTGACAAAAGCAGAGGAACAGGATGCGCGCGTGTCCACATGCAGACACCTACGCAATGTTCACTCAGCTGAAACGGCAACACTGAGCTCGCAAACACCCAAACATAATTCGTAATTTTCTTTCAGCGACCCAATCCCCTCCCCGCACCCCCCCTGTTTTTTTTTCCCTCCTGTGTTGCCGCTTCTTCAGAGGCAGCCGATCTTCTGTGCAGCGGCTCATTACGCAGGCTGATGGTTGAGCCCTTGTCAACTCACTGTCCAATTAGCATATCCAAGGCTGGCACAGACTCTTATCCCAGCGGGAGAAAGAACTGTATATACATACTGATGTCCACATAGTTATGCACTTGCATGTACGTCCCTAATTGTTAAACAGCTCTGACATATGAGAAAAGATGCAGAGTGTAAACTGTCCGCTCCTGATTCAGATGTAAGCAGGGCGATTGCTTCCTTACATAAATCCAAAACACTGGTAATAAATGTGTTTTAGATGAATTATCAAGCCCATCAAGCAAAACACACACGCACACACAAAACACGCACCGACAACCAATTAGTGAGCTTCTCCTGCAGCAGGACTGAGGCTCCCTGACAACACAGAGCACCTTCATCTTCCTGGACGTCATTGTCATCGTCCTGACCATCATCATATTTCACTTGTGCTTCATTAATGAGACATGCCACACATTTTTACCTCCATGTTTCAGCTCTTTCTCGAAACCTACACATCAGCTAGGAGACAAAGCCACGCTGTGTGAAGCGGATTTCAGAGCCCGTTAAAAGCCTCGAGAGTAATAACAGCAGCCTTGAGAAAGACAGTGCCTTTCTGATTTACCATTCATACCCAACCATCCAACGAGGATGTCATTAATGTAAGCTTCACGGAGAGTCTTCAAACCGATTCATCTTCTTATTGATTTATAAAAATGAAAATCACTGTTTGCAAACACACAGCAGATGGTTTAAAGTCCAACACGCCCTGGGCATAACCTTACATGTGTTTAAAGGCAGTTTTTGTGCTGCAATTTTGAAGCGACCCTCCTTTTATTATTTGCTCAGGTAAACAATGTGCAGCCGCTTCGGCAGGTCCTTATTCATTTCCTGATGACACATTGTTTGTTTGCCCAAGAAGCCACTCTCTCCAGAGTATTTTCGCTGCCATGGTATCACCTGTCTGCTGTGGTCACATGACATGCCGTCCACTGAGAGCTCATTAACTCACAACTGCAGCACTTTTCTCCAACAACACTGAGATCATCTGTAGAGCATCAGCATTCATTTCACACTCCACACTGTTTGGTATGCAGTTAAGGTCAATGTAAAACATATAAAATAAGGCTAAACCCTGAAAACTTGCAAAGTTTTTGCCGCATACGCCGGTGAACGAATCCTATTTACGTGCTACACAGGCGCTACTCTTAAAAGGTCTGTCACTAACCAGCCATTGCATGACTTCCTGATGGAGATGAAATTTGTGACGCCAAATGAATTTCTCCTTGAGGGACAATAAAGTTGTGAATAGAATTGAAAACCGAAGTAATGGGGTAGAAAAACTGCATTTGTCCTCTGTCTCAGAACTGAAATCAGTCGGGGAGTCTGTCTCGGTAAGTGAAGAGATGAAATGCTTGTCAAGGGTAACAGACTTGTGCACGGATGCCTTCCACCAATGACTAGCCATTACTCTCACCTCTGTCAAGCAAACACTTCATCCAAACTGGCATCCTTCAGTGCTGCGGAGACAGAGTAATCATGAAATGCCACAGACAAATGTGGAGGTGCATTCAAGAGCCATGTCAACCAGGCAGGCCCGGCACCTGCACACACATATTAAAGACTGCAGAATGCTCCTGCTGAATCAGGAGGCAGCCTAAACTTCCGGCTTTTAAGTTTTCCCTCTGTGATTTGTGATGATGGAATAGAGCCACAAGTTTCCTGGACATCGTCCCTTTACCATCCTGCATGGTAAAGGTCTTCATAGCAAAGCTGTTTCACTAAAGCAATAAAGATGTTCTTTCAAAGGCAACTGGCATATGGAGGCACGCCAAAACCTTTTCTTTTATTGGATGACTAGCGCTGACAGCAGGGTTTAAATAGGTGGCACAAGCACCGGGCTTATTTGCAGGGAAATTTAAAATCATTAAGTCTGCTGTAATGTGGAATTACTCACATAAAGACTATTTTTCAGTTTACTAGCTGCCGGTGAGGTTGTAATTAACAGCAGTGCTTGGAGTTGAACACACAAGAACGCAGGGGTAATGTTTGCATTGTGAACCATCCTAGTTTGGTGTTTAGTTTTAAACACAGTGTATCCAAATAAAGCCTTGGGGGGTTGGGACTGCTATTAGTGTTGTGGGTATTTGATCAGCAATGATGCTGCTGAACAGTAAGATTCATCCTCTATGCAACATGAACTAAAGTGTATGGGTTTACATCTAATAGCTATAGACTGACAGTGCTATCCTTACAGCCACAATGCTATGAATCGGCTAAGAAACCTGAGCTAACTTTATCAAATCCAGTCTTCTGCCACACAGCGTGTACCATAATGACATAATGGTACTAAAAAAGGGATTGCAGTATATGACAGCTATACAGATGCAATTTTTCTGCCTCCATGAGCATTCGCGTGGCTTTATTACACCAATTAAACCAAAGCCATATGATTTTATGCTTTACAAGACCTCCAATCAGAATGATTTTGCCATCACTTCATCCAAAATTAACTGATGGAAACGCTATACTACACTTTCCTCAAAGAGAAGGGATTTTTGTTTGCTTGTTTTACTTCACGAGTTGAAAATACCTCAGAGAGCAGCCAAGTGCTGCTGTGGAGGAGCATGGATTATTCTGTCAAACATTTAATGACGGCTAACTGGACGCTTCAAAACAAATGGTATCCCCTCTTTCACCAAGTCCTGATTAGTCAGTTTGTCTCCTGCTTTATCAGCCCTCTTGTCAGTCAACCTTATCCTCCTAATGACTCCTGTCAGTCAGGGATGTAACTGTCAACCCGTGTCAATGGCTGCACGTCGTCCTCCCGTGACTTGATAACGAGCTGTGCACATCAAAGCATTTGGCCATTTTCAGCGCAAATGTTTGCACAAGGAAAAGCCTACAAACCCCCCCCCCCCACGCCTCATCTTGAAATGCGCCGAAATTTCAACAGGAGAAACTTCTGCAACGCCCGATGATAAGAACGAGTTAGCTGTTCTGAAAGAGAACAGGGCTGACCCAGGGGAGAGCGAGGTGGCGGCGGCGGCAGCAAAACCTCGTTTGCATAGGGGAGGAGGACGGGAGGAGGGAGGGCTGAAAATGAAGGTGAAGATGTCTTCAGATGTGGCAGTTGTGATGAAAAGAGAGGCAAATGACTGAAGACAAGAGGTGGAGAAGAGAGGTAGTGGAGCAGCGTGCATTATTCATCCCTGCTGACACATCAGAATCTCTGATTCATCTGGAGAAGGGCATCAGTCAAGTCAAAACCTATCTCTGAGCCTTTACTCATGTGCACGCACGGAAACACAGACCCATGAAGAAAACACACACACACACACACACATAACCGCAAGTGACCCTTGTGGTCGATGAAAGGATCATTATGGGTCTGGTTTAAGAGACGCATCTTTACATAACTAGATTACAGTGCAGGTTTCAACTGTTATAGCAGCTACCTAATACTTTTTTGTGTACTTTAATTATTTGTACACATCATCAATTTTAAACTAGGGCAGCTGTGGCTCAGGAGGTACAGCAGGTCATGTACTGACTGGAAGGTTGGTGGTTTAATCCCTGGGTGCTCCAGTCTGCAAGATGCTGTTTGAAGTGTGAATGCTACATAAAAAAAGTACTGATGTATAAAGAGCTCTGAATGTTTGACTCGAGTAGAAAAGCACTATATAAGAACCAATCCATTACACACTAAGCATGTCTCCATGCATTCTTGGAGCCAGTTTTGAACTTTTATCATTAGATATGGTGATGAATCCATAAAGTGGTCATTTAGTATGTGATTGCTGATAATTGTGTGTGTGTTTCTTTGCAACTAATGTCCTCATATGAATAATCTGATGGCTGGTTGATTAACAAAATGAACATATAAAATACCACAAAATATACTTCCTACATGCTATAGAAAGGCTCAGCCACCTCATTTAACCATTTATGAATTAGATTAGCTCAGAATTACTAATTCGACCACCAGAATTTTGAAAAGCATCAATGCTATGCTGCGATCATATGATAATAAGGAAAGCTGGTTTAATGCCTAGCCATACTAAAGATAAGGGTTAGATTTGGATATAAAACAAAATAGTTTTAGTTTGCATCCTGATAGCTCCCAATTCAAGTTTGATTCCAGTTATTAGGTCAAAAAATAGATATTTTGATTTTTAAAGGGTATTGTTTTGAGTAATGCGGTCCCTCCAACCACATTACACAGGCGTATCGGCTTCATTCTGCATGCTGTATATGAATTGCTTTCGGGAGCATATAAATAAACAGAGGCAGAGCAGACAAAAGCTCACTGTTTGGAAGGCTTTGAAAAGGTCAATTAATATCTATTCCTAGACAACAACAAGTTGTTTTTTCCCCCCTTCTTGTAATACAGGTGGCTACGCTCCCAGCATCAAAGTTGCACGCCTTTATGTTCTCCTTCCTTCCTTCCTTCCTTCCTGGTAATGGAGGGTAGGCACAGAGCCTGGCAAAATCCAAAGATGGGCATAGCATGTAACACAGGGGAAGAACGTAAGAGAGCAGAGCAGTTAGGGTAACGCTGCAGCGAGAATCTGGGAATGAGACTTCAATGAAGCCTTTGACTTGGAAACCAAAGCTGCTCCAGTGGGAGCACACGTCACCCGGCATATTAAAGTCTGGATGGATCTTACAGTGGTATCTGTTCAGAGGGAGCAGAAAACCATTGAGGCCCATGGTTGAACCCTGTGAAATGCTATTTAAAGAGTACATGCCATCACTGATTTCATAAGCTACCGCTCCTAACAGCGCGTAGATGAATACCTATGGGGCCAAGAATCTCTTGACTCTTGGAAGAGAATATCTGATCTATTTCCAGCACACAGAGGTAATTTGCCAGTTCAGTTATTCTGCTTCCACCATAATGACTTCCTTGTCATAACGATGCAAATATACACATTGCTTGCCATCTTATGAAGGTGCATAGTGTAGCCTTCTGTTAAACACAGAGTGGAGCTGAAAAGACGAGGGGGAAAAAATCGGGAGGGGATCTGCTAAAGAGAGGAATCCATGCATAAAAACGACTGATTAAAATAATTAGGGATGTGGAAATGGTCTGGAACAATAACCAGCAAACACAAGGTGCCCCAGGGAACATTTCCCATCTGTGTGTGAGGAGGAAGACCTCCCTCAAATTCACCAGGACAGCGTGATTTTCTAGTTTACAGAGGCCACACAGCGGAAACCCAGAAAAACTAAACAGGCCCTTGAAGTTTACATGATTAAATCCCAAACGGGCAATAGCCCTCGGAAAATGTGTCAGGACGAATCGACGTATCATTAAATTACATTCTGCCTGCACGCGTGACTGGCTGTGTTAACAGTCAAAACCTTGTGTTTATAATTATAGACATCTGAGAGGTCTATGGACTAGAAACACTGCCTATATGTGCAGATGGGCTTGTTTTAAGTAATGCTGGAGAGTAGCAGATGCAGCAGCAGCAGCACCACTCTATTGTCTAGGAACCAGTCCTGCTAAATAAGTCCATCCGCTTTGCCACCTGGTGCCTTCCATACCATAAATGATTCACAAATATTGGTATAATAGCCTGTATGGATTCATAATGTGTCTGCGAGGGCCCCTTTGAGTATGCTGACATAATGACATTATCATAGTGTTATATTTACTTTGGCGTGGCATCAGTGAAATTTAGACACAATAGAAACAGAACTAAGAGTTTTCTTTCCTTTTTTCTTTCTTTTTAAAAATATCCTTGGCGGATATACAAGATGCCTGTGTTACATAGATTTGATCATAAAGATTAGCTTTTTCTTGTCTGAGTCTGCTGTTTATATTTTTCTTTCTTTTTCTTTTCTTTTCTTTTCTTCTTCTTCTTTTTTTTTAACAGTCTTTAAAAAAACGGACTCAACATAGACTCATCGCGCCTGGAGAGTGCTTTAAAGGGCCATCAAAATAAAAGCCACTTTTAATGACAGTTGATGAGGAACAAAGGCTTTGCCAGTCTGCCCAGGTCCCTCATGCTGCCCAGCCAACAATAAGGAGGAGGGGGGGATGAAGAGGGACGCGCACTCACAGCGTTGTTGCCAACCAGCCTGATCTGCACAACCTCGTTTTTTTGGGTTGTTTTTTTTTTTACCCAAACGCTTGAAACAAAATCTGAAGTGATGCTGCAGCTGCTGAGTAAAAGAGAAACACCACAAAGAAACACCCCGGGAAAGACTGAGCGGTGAAATTCCATCCGGGCTGGGATCTACTCTTACCGCTTTAGTTTCCAAAAGGCTATTCGACAAGTAAAAATGTAACCAGCCTGGGTGGGGTGCACGACTGCAAACATTAACTGTTAAAATAAATATACATATATATAAATGGATGGTGCGGGTTACCTCGGTAGGAAGTGCTCCGTCTTCCTTACTGTCTGGTAGATTCATGTGGGTGGATTTGCAGCTGGAAGCTTCCTTAGAAACAGCAAGGATAAATGTAATCCAGTGGCAGCTCCACTCAGATGAAGGTCTTCCTTTGTGGAGGGTGCATGCACACATCGCCGGCGTTTCCCCCCACACACACCGTCCTGGCTGTCCACCGACCTCTCGGAGCGCAGCGGGTCACGGCTGCTCCTCAGCCCTTTTGTCGGGAGAGCATTGCTGATCGGGCGGCCTCAGATACTGCTGGTTGATGTCATTGATACTCCCTGCCTTCTTCCTTAATGCCCTCCTCCTTCCCTCTCCTCGCCTACCCCTCCCAGCTCTCTCTCTCTCTCTTTCTCTTTCATGCACACACCGGAGCACTCCCCCCACCCCTCCCTCTTACACATGACGTGATGCAGGCAAGATCTCCAATAGCAACCGTATCCCCCATCACCTCTATTACCCCCATTACTTCCCCACTTCAACCCCCACCTCCTCCAGCTCTCGCTGGTATCGCTGACTGGTGCAAAAGAGGCAGCAGCTGTGGCAGGTTGGTCTTGTGTATTGGTGACTGATTTATTTTTTTATTTTTTTTGCCTCCACTTTGCTCCCCAAGGAGCTAAAATGAAGAGAAGCACCCTAGACCTCTTAGATTCCCATAACATAGCATCTAATTATAGCTGCTGGCAGGAATAAAGAGTCAGAGGCTCATAACGGCTCCCACTGAGCAGAACTCCCACACTAAATTACAGCTGGACTCTAAAATATTGTAGGGAAATACAAGTCCTGGTGAGATGTTATGGGAATGCATTAATAATTCCACAGGAGGTAAATAACGCAGTAGCATCTGAGGACAACAGATGGAGTTTAAAAGTATTATTTATTGTTCTGGAGACAGACTCAGTAGCAAGTTTATAGGTTCACTTGCCTAAAATGAATGACTATTAAAGCCAACAACAGTGCAACAAATCCACGTTCATCAAGGTTATGGTCAGCTTTCATTTAAGCTGCTGATTTAGTTTTACTTTTAGGGTTACATCACTGGCTGAGCATCAGTATCAACCGATATTGATGAGAAGGAGTGTTCTGGTAGCAGCGGCTGATGTTTATCTCTTGATGCATACGTATACATCATATATACCAGTACTGGTATTCTTGGCTATTTTAGGCTGGAGTTAGCAGTAGTCTATTATAAATGAGCTGTTCCTTATAATTTATTCAGTCCTGTTATATTAACAAAGGTGGATTCATTGATCATTTATATCAGTGGGGTCAAATGTGTGCACTTTTATCATTGGTTTTCTTAATCTACAGTACATATATATCAAAAATGGTTTTCAGGGGATTTAATCAATATCACAGTAGCAAAGGGTCGGTAAAAATATATGGAAGTGACTGCCGAACAGGTTAATGTAAGAAATGAATCAAATGAAATATAATTATCAGGATAAATGCCTGCAGTTAAACAATGTGTGTGTAATGTAACCAGTTTAGTGTATTAGCTTATCTTCGTTTCTGGCGTTGCCCACAATTGCCCATAAATTTGATTTAAAATATCAATAAAAAAAATGAAAAACAGGGCAACAAAGCACTATTCTTTAACCTGAAGCAAATTGAAATAGTTCAACATAGGACTTTGTTATGTCTAGTTTAATGATCTGGTGCTATTTGGGTGACACAGCATGACAAAAGCAGCAGCCACAAGGGCAGATTGTGAGGTGTTGGAGTGTGGTGCTGGACGTTGGCATGACACCTGAGCATGTCACGAAGGAGGTTTTATATTAACCTTTCTGCTGACCCCCATAGAAAACCCTGCAAAAAGACTCAGCGCCTCCCATCTACCAAGATTTCTTTTCCTCTTTACCTAAAAATGCACATTTAGCGCTTACATTTTTTTTCAAATAAATGCCATCCTCAACAGCTCATTCTCTGTTTCTCTATCCGTACAAAGACTTCTTTGTCAGAGTCAGACTCTCTGCTGAAAGAGACACAAAGAAAAAGAAAATCAACCCACCACCACCATTTCTGCCTGAGAGCTACATTTCTGAGCATTTCACATGATCTTAAAGGAACAAAAGACTTCTTGTCTGATTGATTTTCTTTGTTGCTAGTGACATCTAGTGGGAAGTTACTATTATATGATGTTACATTTACTTGAGGATGGAAATATGAACAAAGAAAATTCATGACTCCAGGTTTAGGTATGTCAGTATTTCTATGCCAAGTCTCTTCAGTTTGCAGAAGATAAGTTCCTAAAAGGAAGCCGAGCTTTGGGATTTCCTTTTTTTTTTGCCTTTAAGTACCAAAAATACACCTTCCTCTTCTATTTATCCCAATATTACCACTTGTAAATATCTTATGTGAAGAAGGGCTACTTCCACAGTTATTATAACACAATAAGTTAATGGCCATTTTTACCTTTAACAGAGGGGTCAGGTCAGCCATGGGAGACCATGTGGATTACGTCAGTGTTCACAGTTTCTTATTTCATGACTGTTATGCAGGGTGGACGCTACATTTACCACCTGGTGTTTCTCGACTAGCTGCCACCACGCTGCCCGATTTAATGTAGTTAAGCTTTTATCAATGGATAGCTAATATTGTGTCTGTTACTATAAGAATAATGCCGTCTCTGTCGTCCGTGCGCCGTCTCTGCCAGTCACCCTGTGACCTGCCTGCCCGACTGTATAGCATTACAGTATTCCCATTTTCAGAGTGGAAGCTAGGGCAAAAGATCCCTAAAATTAGCAGGGTAAGTGGCCTGTCTCTAGCACTACCCTGCAGCAGTGACGTTAATTGCACTCTATTTATATTTTAAGAGTGCAGGACTCTGAAAGATCAAGTTTCTGTTATGCTTTATTTCAGGGTGCTGGAGTTTATGTGAGCAGTGGAAAGCCTGCGTAATGAGAGCTCGCAGATTTTGTTTTTGATACGTGTGCACTCCAAGATAATGTCACTTCCAGTGTCCAAATTAGATCATTTCATGGACCTGTCTGGCACAATGGCATGGTAAGGCTGTTATGTCCTGCTGCTATCACAATGCAAACGCTGCCGCCATGTGAGCAACAGCGCTCAGACTGAATAATTAAAATCAAGACATCAAAAACTGGGATTCATTTCCAGCTTTCCAGCTTAAGTCAAGAACAACTCTCATTCACATTTTTGCACACAGACAAGAGCCACAGGAACGCTGACCCGACATACAGGGATTCTGTTGTGATACTGATTTTATTCAGGCATCTCCAACACACTTTTGATCTTGAGTTATCGCAAATCTGCTGAGAAAGACAAAGGCAGCGACAGTTTAGAGCCTGAATGTAAGGTGTTTAGGATCTTCCAGAGCCTCTTCAGTGTGTATTTCAACTTTTTAGTGGTGCTTAACACAGACTGACAAATAAAATATTGCTGAAAACACAAGAAAAACAACTAAATATAAGACTGAGATGCAGGAATGGCCAAAGAGCCAGCTGTTCCTTTTTGTTTTCTGTGAACTGCATCTGATGTTAAAGGGAAAATTCACTCCAAGGCAAAAACCAACACATGATCCTCGACAGTTGATTTGTGCCTTTTTTATAGCGACAAGAGCACGTTCAAAGGTCCGTCGTTGTCCCCACAAACGTCATGAGGCTGCTTCTTTTGCATTAACTTGGATGTCTTTCATGTGGATTTCATTATCCTGGGAAGAGGCACGCGTCAGGCTCTGTTAGAAACTGTTCATTCAGACATAGGTAGAAATTAAGAAAACATTCTTAGATTTAAATATTCAGAAGATACCAAATTATTGTTAAAGAAGCAGCCCCAATCATTTAAGTTATCATATTAGGATGAACATGTACAACAGAGGGGAAAAAAAACAAAAAAAACAAAAACAACATGTAAATCCTGTTCATGCAGTGACTTTTAGCTTCACAATTTTTGGAATAATATTAACAACTGCATAGGTTATCTTGTTTGGAGACTGGGGAGTGTTAAATAATGGCACCTGTCTCTTTTTTTTTTACTAAGTCAGAGTGACGCCCTCATCCCTAGTCTCATAAAAGCCTGACAGAAACGGTGCAGCAGGCTGACAAAATACTGTCACAGTCCAGTCAATGTTCTCCTCAAGCTCAGAGGTTCATGTCTGTAACTTCATATTATTACTTTTGCTTGTAATCAGGAAGAAAACATTCATTGCTTTTTCCATTTTGCCACCAGTTTACAGTTTGTAACGGAACATTTGGCACAGTACTTTCAACACCTTCCCAGCGTCAGAGAAACATAACAGATGGTACACCGAATGCGAACAAGTAGAACCAGGCACAAAAAAAAAGAAAGAAAAAAAAATGCCAGCAACTCGTTGAGTTTGTTCAAATATTTCCTTTCTGAATGAATCTGCTAAACAACAAGTGAGCTACCACAGTCACACTTCATTTTCATGCATGTTATCTGGCTACTTTGATCAGATGCTTTGTGTCAGTAAGAGCGAGCCCATTTCTCATACACTTCAGCCACTAGCAAACCCACACAAACCCCCATCAGCTTGTACCGCTCCCTTTTTGCTTGTTTGTTTTAGAGGGAGACACTGAGAGGAGATGCATTAGAGTCTATATGATGTTAACGTTTCACCCAGCATTAAGTAGCAGTGGAAACCAACAATCACTTTAAAAGTCTGTGTTAGAATAAAGCAACAACTGACCAGACCTCTGGCAGACACTTAAGCCCAGAGGGTGGATGTTTATTGCTATTGGTTTGGTCTGATAAAAACGTTGGTTACAGTCAGCAGTGGAGCAGAAGTCAAGAGGAGACTTGTGTCGAGCAAAAAAACCCCCAAAAGACTAGTTTGTGTCAGGTCACAGTAAAGAATAGGAGAGAACGGGTAGAGTAGTTGCTGGGATGCCTCTTCAGAAGAAGGGGGCGGTCGATGCAGAAGTGGAAGTCAGTGCAGCTCAATGAAAGCCTCCATCTCTTCAGAGATGAGTCCCCTGTAGGGCAGTCTGTGCTTTTCGATTGCACGTGCTGCCAGGCACTGAAGGGTGATGTAGTTTAGGGGGTAGAGGGCCGGGTGCCCGCTGCTGTGCTCATCCAACAGCTCGTAGGCCGTCTTCCTCTGTGCATTTGTGGCATCGAAGTGAGCTCCAGCCTTCATGAGGAGCGCCATAATCTCCGGACAACCGTTGTTAGCAGCAATGTGCAGCGGTGTGTTGTTCTCAGAGTCCCGCGAATCAACGTCCGCGCCGCACTCTAGGAGCAGTGCAGCCACCGCCTGGGAGGGGAAGCGGCCTACCGGGTAGCGGCCGACAGATGTCGTTTCCTTGTCTACGGCCATGTGCAGGGGGGTGAAGCCGCTCCGCCCTCGGGGGTTCAGCTTTAGAAGTCGGTACACTGTGTGCTTCTTCTGGTGCTCCTGCTCCGGGTTGCACTCGAGCTTCTCCAGTAGAAAGATGAGGTGGAGGATGATGGAGAGGGCTTTGGTGAACTGAGGAGCTTCTGGGGGATTATCCCTCTGTGCCACAGCTCTCTCTACCTCCCTCACGCTTTTCCCCAACACAGTCATGAGATCATGGAAGGTGATGCGTGTTGACAGCGAGCCTTTTGCCCGGTCTTGAAGAACAAATGAGAAGAGCTCTGCAAAAGACAGGAAACTTGAGGCTGTCATGGGACTGAGAGGGTCCAGGTTGCTTTGCTGCATGTCTAAAGCGTACTTCCACAGACTTATGCAGCGCTCGAAGTTGCCTGAGTCAGCGTACACAGCTCCCCTATAGCGGATGTAATAAGACGTGTCTGGATGGGACGGGCCCAGGATGCGCTCGCGAATCAACAGGGCCTGCATCCTCATTTCGTCCGGGTCAGTGATCAAAGCCTCGAGTTCCTCTGCAGTGCACACCTCCTGTGCGCAGCCATAGGCGGGGATCGGGGGGCCGGGTGGAGGCTTGGCAAGAGAACCTGTCTTTTCCCCTGGCTGCCTCAGCTCCATCGCCCTCCTCCAGTACCTCATGGCGCCCAACAGATCACGCTTTTTGTCCACAAAAGTAGCCCCTAGGAGTTCAAGTGCATCGATGCGCTCCTCTCTGGAGGTACGAGGCTGGTGGGCGAGGTACTCCACAATGTTGGTGTGACCCGTCACGCTTGCAGCCAGGAGCGGGGTCATCCCGTATCCGTCTCTCTCCATGCGGGCATTGCACTTCAGCAGCATCTTCATGATGTCCAGACTACCTGACTCGGCACAGTCGTGTAGGGCAGTGTTTCCTTTCACACTCTTGCGGTTAACATCCGCACCGCGATCCAGGAGGAACTTGGCTATCTCCTTGTGGCCCTTGTAGCAGGAGATCATGAGGCAGGTGTGGCCGTGGCGGTTGGCGACCTCCATGTCGGCTCTGTGCTCCACCAGGTAGCGGACGATCTCCAGGTGACCGTCGAAGCAGGCAGCTCGGAGCGGCGTTGAGTTAGTTAGTGTTGCATTGTTTACCGAGGCACCGTGTTTCAGTAGCGTCTTCACTACAGGGAGGTGACCGGCTGCCGAAGCCGCCCAGAGCGGCGGAGCCCCCTCGATGGTCTCGCCGTCAAAGTTCACCGAACCCCCGAGTTCAACATTCGCTTTACAATGTTCAAGGAGGTAGTCCACCACCTCTAAATGTCCGTATCGAGAGGCTATCAGCAAAGGGGTTCCCCCCTGTGTTTTCTCCTCAGCCAAAGCCTCCAGCTCCTCTGGACTTTTGTTGCTCAGCAACTTCTGGATAAGTTTCAGCTTACCATCTCTGGCCGCGTTGAAAACCGCCGTCGATATATCCATGTTACAGGCTCTGTGCTGCCTCGCTGGGCTCCAACTCCATAACCACCCGTGGTTGGGAAAAAACGGCTCCGACTGGTTTTAAATAGCTGAGCGCTGAGATCTTAGTTTGGACTCGGTTTCTAGCTCACATCTTTCTGCCATTTTGAGGGTGCTGTCAAGATGGCGTCTATGTTGTTTGACAGGTCTAGGTTTACGATGACGGTGAGGCATTGTGGGTGATGTAGTGTTGGGGGAATTTCCAGTTGTCAAGAGCAGGAGGCTTTTCCTGGAAGATAAACTACATTTCCCGTGATGTGTGTCAGTTAAAGAGCTGCCAGCTGATGGGTTCGTTTGTTGTGGTGATCTCACCAACAAAGCGCAGTGTTTCCAGCTGATTCCCCGCTTACAAAGCAAGTATACCCGAAAAGAGTTGTAATTAAAACGGTAGTTGCTACGTATAATAAAAGTCGGTGTAATCCACCCGCTGGTGGAACATATGCTGTGTTTGATATATAGTTTAGTCTCACAAAATTGTACACCGTTATTACACAGTACTGTGCAAAAGTCTCGAGCCGCCATTCATTTCTTTATATTTTGAGAGGAAAATCGAAAATTTTTAATTTTTCTGAAAAAGTATATATATACAAAAAAACAAAAAACGAACAAACAAAACTCCGAACAGTCTTCAAAATCAATATTTGTTATGGCCGCTTTTATTTTTCAACTCAGTCTTAACTGAGCTTTCTTTCAATTTCTTTAAGTAGTATTCAGAAATAGAACAATCAGAGCTCTTATCCGGATGTTTTGGTTCATCGTCACTCTAAAAAATAAAATTGGCACCAATCAGTTTCTTTCCATGTGGTATTACATAATGGATGAAAATCTTTCTCCATGTTTTATAGATGTCTTCTTCATACATATTAATGATGATTTGAAAAAAATAAAATAAAGAAGGGAAATTTGGATGCAAAAGCCTTTCCCCCCTGTTTCCCTTCCTTAAGAATGACTTCTTGACAGCCAGCCACTGAGTCCTTGTGATGATGTGTCATTGAACAGCAGATGGATGAATCAAAGGGTCAGATGCATCTCTCAGGATCTGTGTCAGGTCATTGCTGGATTTTTTTTTCTGATACTGTTCATTTGCTGTAAATAGTTCTTTTGTCCTCCACTTGTCTGGTTTCCTCAAACATTTTAAGGACACCCTTCACACCTTGCCCAGATATGTCACATTTTTGCCTGAAAGTTCTGTGGGGATCACCTTGTTACCTCTTTGGCATCTTCTTATTCATTTTTCATAGAGTCAGTCAAAGTAGTGTGTTGTTTTTGTGACAGGCTGAGAGTAACAAAGCGCCAAAAGAGACAATTTAAAATTTGTTCTCTGGTTAATCCCTTAAGTCGGGTATCTTTTTAAGCTTGCATGATTCTTAGGTCAGTTTTGACAAAAATTGATGAAAAATAAATAAGTAACAATAAAAATAAACAAAACAAACAAACAAACGAAAAAACTGCTGTTGCAGGCAGCTGAAATGTTGGATTCTCCTCCTTTAGAGAGCTGCGTTATGTTGAGCTGTGACTGTCTGTATGCACATTTTATGAATGAATCCTACCAGCTCTTAATTCCAATCAGGATTTTCAGTGAGTCTAAAGTAAATAGCACAATATTCTAAATCTAATGATTATCACCAAATAATCAAATGACAGAATCCTATCTCACAGGCAGCGAGGCCTCCTGCACTGTGAGCAAACAGTCACCATCATCCCCTACTTGCCATTAACTATGACTACATATTATTTTGGAAGATTATTACTTAGGTTAATGTTATGGGGATAATACAGTTTTAAATATGACAGCAGGGAAGAGATTCATCTTTGCTTTTTAAAAAAAAAAAAAATCCAAATGAAAACAGTAAGGAGCTGGAAACCTACACCACTCATCCGAACAGTTGTTAGGTCACATAACTCTGTCCTCCTACTCAACGCCAGGGGCCAGAATATTGACTTGAATGTTCAATGCCAAAAGCTGTAGCCTACGTGCTTCATATGACTTTATCTTATTTGTAAAGTGGAAACTGGAAACATATAACATATGTATAAATACACTGTGGCATGGAAAGTTGCTATAGCTGATGGTTGAGCAGTGACTGGATTAAAACATTAAATGAATTCAGAGGATAAATGCTGCTACAATGACTCAACACCTTTGATTGGCACGGCAGTCAATTTCAGTCCTTGCATTCAGTAAAACATGAAGAGGAAACGCAGTCTGAATGCAAATAAAAGCTTCCACTGTGCTTCTCCTTTAAAGCCTCTTAAAAATATCGTTTCCAGTCTGTCTCATGAAATCATAAAAGTAAAATTTTGAGGGAAAAAAAGACATTATTTGGTCACATTAATTAAAGCTTTTATGCTTACATAAGTGTTTGTTTGTTTGTTTTTAATTCGTCAGAGCTGAATATTTTTTAAAACCATCTGACTGTGCTGCAAACAGTCTGTTAATGAATAAAGAGATTTTTGATGGACCCTGGTTGCTGTGTGGAAATGTCTTTATGCATGTGTGAGAACATTTTCCAGCGAGACCCGCAAACCTCAAAGCAACAAGACCACAGGCGATAAAACTGCACTCACAGAAACAATCAGGACTTTTAATTCCTGCTCCATCATTAAGATGCTGATCAATAATATGGATTACCTCAAGTTAAAAACAAAAAAACCCTTCATCTTCATTTGATTGTGTAGGCTGTTGTTGAGCTCTGGATTTTTTTTTCAGTTAGGAGGTTATTAGATGGTTCAAGTTTCATAATTTCCCTTCTTGAGTATTACCACTACGGCAGCTAACATACTTAATTTTCTTTCAGTTTTATCGCTCTGCTCTTGAGTTTGTAGGAAATTCATCTCCTTTTAGCTTACAGATGAATGTTTCCCACAGGCTTATACCAGTGAATAAATAGAGGTCATCACTCTTATGCACAAACTTGAGCGTCTTCTCCCAAGTTTTTACATTTTTATTGAAATCCTGGATTATTTTCTGCTCTGGGTCACCAAAGTGTCTGCCTGATATATCGGGGGGGCAGGTGGTGATTGAAACAAAGGCTGTCTCAGCACTTATTTTATAAAAATGAAGTGACGTTTTGATGATTTAGCCTTTCAGGGCTCACTTGCATGTCATTCTGCTGTTGCACCAGCAGAGGAGGCAAAAGTCCACGTTTGATATTGTTGCTTTTTTTTTCTTTTGCTTCTTTTTTTGTAGTGGGACTTCTGCCATGTATGTCTGCCAAATGTACAAGTGTGGATTGCAGTGTGTCTTCTACATTTCTTTTATTATCCTATAGTAGCACAAATACATTTCCACTTGTCAACCCAAATATTGAACTCATAAATCGAGACCTAACCCCCCTGTGCAGACGGGTTATTTCCAGAGAAAGACAGTGTGTGCCAGTAACTGCTCCTGGAGAGCGCCTGAGCCATGATTACCACCAGCCTTCTTAATAACTATTTGAAACTCACTGGAGGACTGAATAGGAAACATGCTTTTAAAATTAAACAGGGAATTTGAATGCACACAGAAACAATATTGGGGGGGGGTGTAGGTATTTGGAATCAAAAGGCTCACAAATGACACCCAGCTTGTGCCTGGCTCAGAGGACCCAACCTGAGGGCTGTTTGCAATAATTGAAAACTTGGGTGAGAAAATGAGAGTTTTATTATCATTTCTGGGGATTTCTGGGGCTTTCATGTGATCCTGGGGATTAATTCAAAGACAAAAACCACACAGAAAAAGTGCAAGGCGAGACAAAAGCCCTAGCATGGTTTTTATTTGTGAGTTCAAAAGCACATCACAAAACAACAGTCATATCAACATTACATTTACTGGCAATTAAAATCTAATTCCACATATATAAATTCTCTCAAGCACACAGAGCCATTATTAATTTCCATAGTGACGTGCAAATGCTTACAGATAATATCACCGCATTCATTACGAAGCAATAAGCAGCTCCAACTTAAACAAGATTGCATAACAACTGATATGACACTGAGCCACAATACAATGCTCATCAGTGAGAGTAAAACTGTTTGTAACTCAATACTCAAAGAGAAATATGCACAAACGAGGATCACAGCCCCACTGTTCACATAGTCACTCCACTGATAAGCCTATAGGTTATTGTGGGCTGACCCTAATTTTGAATTTGAAGAACTGGCAAAGCGAGACTTTAACAGAGACCTTCATTTTTTTTCTGTGCGCATACATAACCCAGTGTGGAAGAAACATCTTCCTTGTCATCTGTGTGCTTGCTCCTGTCCAGTATTTGTCAGAAGGGCGAGGTGGGATAAAAAGATTGGGGGCCCTCAAGGTGTGGACCAGCTCGTGTCCGCCAGAGTCTTGACAGGGGCTCCCTAGAGGCCTGCGAGCAGCTCACTGAGCAGCACCTCTCTTTCTCCAAGAAGCACATCTCTCTTCAGGCTGGTTCCTTTGTTCACTACCTTTACTTTCATGGCCAGAGTCTTTACCTGTGCCTGAGGCAGAGCATCGAAAAAAAAGTCTTCATTGAACACCGGATTCCTGCTGTTCTTAATGATGGTGCTCCTTTGTTTCTGCTGCTTACCAGGATTCAGGTAGAGTGCTACGCAGCAGTTGATGCTTTTAAGGTCTGTCTGCCTGTCGTAAAGGGCCTCGGCTGTGAGCACGCGCACCCTCAGCCGGGCTGCCTCCCTGTCATAGTGAGTGCTCAGCCTCAGTTTCCCCCCCTTGTTGAGGTTTATAGTGTGCTCGCGCTGACAGAGGTCTGATGCTGCTGCTCCCCTCAAGCCACCGCTTTTACATCCACGAAAGGCGGGAGAGGGAGGGCAGCGCATTCGGCGGCGCTGCATGTTGGGGCTGTTGTCTGCTGAGCTGCATTCATCAGTGGAGAGGGAACTGTGGCGTGCCAGGGAACGTTTGGCACGAGACACCTTGAGGGAGAGAGGAAAAGCAACTGTAAACATACAGAAATAAGCCACTAGCTGAATCAAACTAGGAGGAAAAAACTGTTACACACTCACTGATGATTTTGAATTATAAATTGTGGCCATACATGAGCATATAGTCCTCACCTTGGCTTGTGTCTCCTGTGTAATAGAGCGCAGGAGAGAGGCAGATCGGGAAAGGAGAGGTGAGTTAAAGGGAGATGACTCGGCTGAGGAGCAGGTGTCACTCTCACCACCGCTGAAATAGCGGTAGGGGTTGGGGTCAGCCGGGGCCAGTAGGGTTCCCCCTTGGGAGCGCCTCTGGGAGTTTGGGGAGGTGAGAGGGCTGCTGGGGTCGCTGTGGAAAAGGCTTTCCTTGCGTCGGGTATGAGGAGACTCCATCAGGGTGGAAAAGCCATAGGAGGTCTGAGCCTTTGGGACATACGGCAGAGACATTGCAGTCTGTGACTGTGGGTCAGCGTTAGTGTTTACATCAATACCGACCCTGTCCATAGATCCAGCACCAGGCTCATCAGCGCTCTCTATCTGGATGATGTGCCGGTTGGCTGATTTCTGGAGATTGCGGGAAAAGAGGCGAGGGCTGCAGGGGTTCTTGCTGCTCCTAGCTCTGGGGCTCTGGCTGCAGATGGCATGGTCAGAGGCTGAGGGTCTGATTTTGGAGCAGTGCTGAGTTTCTGGGGTGACAGATTCTTCTGGGGGGCAGCAGATAAGTTTGGGTGGGATGAAGAAATCGGGAATCTTCTCTGGAGTGAGTACATTGGCATACACAGAAACAGGAATGGCCTCTGTTGTCTGCGGAGGCTGGGATTGAGTCCCACTGCGGAGCTTCTCCAGTAGCCACATGCCTACTCAGACGCCCCAGCTAACAGTTTTTCTATTAAGAGAAGAGTGATGTACAAAAAAGGCAGATAGAATCAAAAGAAACGCATCCATTGATCGGAGTTCAAATGTGGGTTCCCAGAAGACATTAACCCTAGATCAAATTTGTTTTGCCCTTTACACCTCAGTAGAAAAATACGCTTCAGATTCAGCGGGTGAGTGAAATGATGACTAAACATTTAAACCAGAAGTAGCATTAAAACAAAACAATAAAAAAAAACGCTTATCTAACCATTTACAATGAAGACTTTAATTGAATGTGGAATTAGTGAGAACACAAGCTAAAATTAAATTTCATCTAGATAATTTAAACGAACATTGCGAAAAAAAACCCGTTTTCATTAAGTTTAACTATTTTTTCATCACTCTGCAGTCATTTAAATCACCGAAAACGCAAATATTTCAAGTAATATTAAAAATGCACGCGCAAAGACGAGTCTAAATAACTTTTTCCCACCAGATAAAGCCGTTAAGTCCCGCTGCGCCGCACAGCTGCAGCCGAATAAACCCACCTGTTGGCTGTATGACTCTTTCGCTTCAAAATGACTGATCGCTGGCGCGCGGACTCGCTCAACCTTTCCAGACACTCTGTGCGTAAAAGGTATTTTCCCGACAGTTGGAGCCCAAGTGTGATCCACTACCCTCCTCGCCAGTGGGAAAGGGCTGTTAGACCAGTCGCTCTCGCTTTATATGATGGGGTCTCTGACTTCTGAGCCAATGAGATGATCGTGAAACCTTCCCATGATATTTACCATGAAACTGTTCCCGGCGCAGGCATGGAAAGGGGAGGGTGGCGGTGGGGGTACTCATTTTGAAAGCTGTTGCTTCATCACCCACAAAGTGTTGCAAATTATGTGGGTTTTATATCTCACTGCCTCGTTGAATTTTAGAGAGAGCACTGTGATTGCATTTGGCACTCACGTGAGAGCTAGTCTCTAATGGACTGTGAGATAGACCCATGTAATACACGGTGCACTAATGCATGCAAACAGGGAACCTTAATTGGACTTCCTGGTGGCAAACTGAGCGTTATGTGGTCTGACAATATGCTGCGTTTTTACCAACCATCTGAAACTCGTTTACCAGTGATAATGCAGGGAAAACTCGCGTCTTTATGCTCAGAGAAACTGAAATAGAAACGGGAAAACAGAAAAACACGTCATAATATATATTTAAAAAAGAGAGAAAGAAAACATAATGAAAAACAATTTTAATGACCATCAGAAAGCAAGTTAAACGGAGGCAAATTACCACTTTGCACCTCATTTCTATGCATCACATTCAACTAATGAAAAAGACCTCACAGTATTACATTTTGAAGCTTAGGCATTGAATATTTCTCTAATATCCCACTGTTTAACCATGGACTGAATCTGATATACTGCCAGAGAACAAGCCCTCGGATCCACTGACTCTCTGCTCTCTGTACCAAAAACTCTGACAAAGACCTGTGGCAAAGCTGCCTTCTGTTTCTCTCGAGATGGAACTCCTGTTGATCTGAGGAAGGCAAATCAAAGGAGAACATCAGATGAATGAAGCACAGGATACTTAGAGCTGAAGCAACATGTTGAAAATATTGGCTGACAAAAAACAAAAACCCCCAAAAGAAAATAAGAAAACAAACAAACTATATTAATAATAATAATAATAATAATAAACGTACAGGTACAAATATTCACTGCTTTACTTTCTTACCTGCCAAGATTTTTGGCTTCTCTTCATCTCCTCTAATAGTACCATCTTCACTTTGTTGGACTTAAGTTGTAGAAATTTTCAAACCAATTAACCAATCACCAAATCAGGAAATCAGAAATCAAGGACGATCATCAAATTACTTTAGTTATAAGTAAATTAAAAATTTTATTTCTATAGCACTTTTAAAGACAAATATCACAAAGTCCTTCACAACAAAATACCGGGTATTAAAAAATACACTGTAAAAACAGTAGTGCTAGTAGTACTTTTTCAACATTCACCCCCCACCACCACCTTTCTTTGACTGTGTCAGTTCATGACTTTTTCTCACTATTTTGGATTTGTGCATTTTTTAAAAATTGCCACAGTTTATAAAGCTATCAGATAACCCACAGGCTCTTCTTTTCTTAATATAGTTGGTTTAAATTTGAATTATTGTATGACAAAAATATCTCCTCTGCTATGTGTGAGCTGGGGTATGAATGCAAATGAATGGACTATAGTAAAACAACAACCGAATTATACATTTATTTCGTGCTCCTGAAAGCTAAAAATAAAGGCATCTCCTGTGTGAAACAGAGCCAGTCACTAGCTGAGTTTTCCAAACAACATAAGGCATCTGAAATATGCCAAGCCTGGATAGTAGATCTGATCACAAAACTACAAAATTACATAATTTGAAATGGGGGAAGTCTAAGAAAACAAAACAAAAAAGAAACAAAAAAGAAAGATAACTCGGAAAACCTAAATGTGGTCAAGACACTTTTCCTGAAAACATTGCATTTGTTCAATTGTAACCATGTACTGCTCAAAAGATCTACAATATTTAATGGTAAAACAAACAAATAAATAAATAAATAAATAAATAAATAAAACCCTGAACAATGCAAAAGTAACATTAATTGACAATTTGTCTTTGTCTTCTATCTGGGCCTGTTTTTGTTTGGAGACAGCCAAATAAAAAAATAAAAAAATAAAATAACTCAACCCACAGTGTCTTTTGCCAGGTGTTAAACATGGAGGTGGATCTGTCATGGTATGAGCAGCCATCTCGTAGGAGTCATTTGGACCAGTCGGTGTTCTGCAGGGTTTTAAAAATGGCCAATAAATACGAAGCCATTTTAGAGAATCAGCTGAATACCTCGGAGATATAAATATTAAAGCAAAAATCCACAATCTAGCTAGACCTTGCCAAACATTTCTAATGTGTGTATGACTTGTTGTTTTCACTATTTGGAAAGTCTGCCCATCATTATACTTTAAGTCTATCAGCAAAAGCAGATATAACACTATATGTGTGTTTGTGTACGTGGCCTTACGTGACTGAATCATTAAACTACTGTTGCAGTTAAAGGGGCCGTAGGGTCTGATACATACATCCTTAAATCTCCTTGTGGTCAGAATCGGATCTGCTTGGCTTGATTCACAGTGAAAGTGGGCAATCCTGTCTCCAACAGCAAACCTTTGTCTTTACATTATTAAACCACTGAATTTATTTCCATTTCATTTGCCTTTAAAAGACTATTTCTTTTCATCACAGTTTAGTCTTAGTTTAACTATTCAAAACCTCAATCTGCACAATTGTGAACAACAGGTCTTACCAGTTGGACACCTGAGTGCTGTACGTGGGAGATAAAAGCCAATTAGTTTTTAACATTTATTTCAATGTATATACTTTCAAGTTATTTGATTATTATAGTTATTAACAATTTTTCTCATAAAAAACTGCATTCAGAAAACGTGAATTAGCAGAGTTGAAACTCAATAAAACTCAATAAGTATTTTCAGACATATATTAAGAGATGATATTTGATATTTTTACTGCCTGACAGCAGACAGAGGGGAAAGCAGAGGAAGAAGGCGTATGAGAATGATCTGCATTCACCATTTTTCTGGATGTACAGCAAGGACATTTATACTTTAATGCTTAAAAAAAGAAAAATATAGTCTCACATGACCCACCAATGCAGGTGTGTGAACTTGGAAGAAAAATACTCAAGACTCTCAGCTGTAATTTGTGCCAATGGGACATTTACAAAGAACTAAATATAGGTCCGAAATAATTAAATGAGAGCCATTCATGCAATTTTTTTCTGAAAGTAGACCGTTGTCAATTATAGATAAATGATGAGCCATTAGATTTGTATGAATTATCCACTGGTCTAGCTGTGAACGTAGACATTAAGCCAGGCAACTATTTACTGATCCCATTTGGAAATGCATGTTTTATCCCTGCACGGAGTACAGACATGTACTGCAATCAAGCAGTCCAGTGAGGTTTTCAATTTATTCCATTAAAAACACAAAATAATAATAAAAACAAAAAAATATGATGATAGTGGATAAAAAGCATTGCAACTGTTTAACCATACATTCAATTCAATTCAATTCAATTCAATTCAATTCAATTCAATTCAATTCAATTCAATTCAATTTTATTTATATAGCACCAAATCACAAGAATCTTTATATAGTATGATAAAGACCGTACAATAATACAGGGAAAACCCCAACAAACAGAAGATCCCCTATGAGCAATCACTTGGCAGCAGTAGGAAGGAAAAACTCCCTTTTCACAGGAAGAAACCTCCAGCACAGCCAGCTTCACAGAGGAGCAGCCGTCTGCCATGACTGGTTAGGGATGAAGGGACAAAAGAAACACTGTGGAAGAGTGTATCTCAGAGAATAGTAGAGGGAAGAGCTACACCTCTAAATGAACTACTACTATTATTTTGAAAATATTAAACTTGTACAGTATCACTGCAGTCATGATATTCTCAAAGTATGTCAAAGTGAACGTGATTTCACTGGGTTGTGTGATATTATATGATTTTATTTCTAAAAAGTTTATAAACAATAAAACAATAGAAACCATTAAAACTAGCACAAACGTTAGAAAATAAAGATGCTTCAGAAGCAGTCA
The DNA here is from genome assembly GCF_036321145.2 of Pelmatolapia mariae. Classification (NCBI taxonomy): domain Eukaryota; kingdom Metazoa; phylum Chordata; class Actinopteri; order Cichliformes; family Cichlidae; genus Pelmatolapia; species Pelmatolapia mariae. Next base: position 13,081,606 of record NC_086243.1, on the reverse strand, counting down.
GGCAAACACTTTCAATCTAGCTCTGAACTATGTGTAATGCAGAGCAATAAAGATTCAATCTGCACTGTTTTGTTGTTTAAAAGGAAAACACGTGTTACCTCACATTATTTATATAAATACATATTGAATAAAAACATTAGATTAGCTGCAGTTTAATATTATTCAGAACTGTCAAAATACAGAGTTTGATATACGGTAAGTTGATAAATACTGGCAATGTTGCCATACAGTATTTATCACTGGCTGCAGCACACACACACACACACACACACACACACACACACACACACACACACACACACACACACACACACACACACACACATACACACGCACACACACACAAATTTAGAATAAAGTGAGAAAAGATAAATGCTGGGCTCTTTTGATTTCTAATATTGGCAGTTAAAATATACGAAACTCAACCTACTTTATAATCCTCTCTCTCTCCACATATACATATTATTCTCTAAAACTCTTCTCTCACAAATCATACCAACACAGTAAACAGACATTTGTGTACGCAGACACAAACAAGCGAGCAGGATCGTGTACCTCTGTCAGTTTTAATTGGACCGATGCTTTTATGCTTCTGTTTATAACGAAGCCTTCCTCACTTAACCGATTCTTCCTTGCCTCTGCAACCAACCTACAGGATCGAACTCAGCATTGTTTTTTTGATCCAATTAAGCGTCAGCTGTTGACTGTCTTCAGCTACTCATGTCACTTCAGCTAAGCATCAGCTCATCCAGATAATCACCAATCATGTTTCAGAGTGGAATCAATGTGGGCTTTTTCTTTACTGTCTTTACTGTTACTATTGTTATTGTGAGCCATTCTTATGAGCAGTGGGATTTTGTTTATCTGTTTTTGGCTTTTAGTTCTACCATTTGTTTGATGTCCCATCCATCATTTCGGCTTTTTTCTTTTATTATTTTTTTGTTCTGTTATTATTTTTCTTTCACATTAGCACTTATGGATGTCAGTGCTTGTATAACAATCCACCAATTAGGTCCAGACTGGACTATCTCTACAACCATTGTATGATCAAGACATTTAGTATGCGTACCTGCAGGAGGAATCCAGCTGATTTTAGTGACCTTTCACTAAAAGCAGCTTTCTTTTTGTGGGTCAGGCTCTTCATTTATCCTGTTATAGAGGCTATTTTAACAACTATTGAATAAAATTGTTTAAAATTTGCTGCAAAAACCCTCTAGAGCAGGGTTTGTCAAACCTTATTGGCCCTGATTTAAACCTGTGTTTTATACTATATTACATCAGATTCTCTTTGAGCAAACCTTTGGCCATGGTGTGAAGGAAAAAGTGATTTTTAACTGGAAGAGAGAAATCCATCAGAACCATCCATCCATCAGGGAGGGTGTAACCAAGTGGGGAGTAAAAGGAATGAGGAGACTGAAAAGAGGAGCATGGAGAGAGTACGAAACACAAACTATGGGAGCGAGAAGGCAAAAGTTAACAACATGCAGTAGAACAACACGCGGCATATAAACACATGGGAAATGAAAGTAGGGGAGTGAAAAAGAGCTCTGCATCACTGGAAATCCCCCAGCAGCCAGAAGGCTTTTTCATGCTTTTACATTGGTCTTACGCAGCACTGACAGATAGCTTTGTAGACTGATATCTACATGTCACTAACAAGAGCCTGTGGGCCACACTTTCTAGTTTATTTCTTGGCCTTCCAGCTAATGTAAACAGAGCTGAAATGAAGTCTTAAAAGCAAACAAAGAAAACTGTCGACTTCAGCCTGTCTGTGCTTCTCAAGCAGTTTTTGATGATTTTGAGCAGTTTTTGATTTTCTTTGATGCTTTTTGTCATGTTTCTCCCATTCATGCTGAACTCCACTGTCACCCCCTTTCCTGTTCCAACACAATTTAAACCAGTCAGCATCTGACTTACACATAGCGTTACCCATGCTGAGGTACCTGCTATTCATTTTTTGGAGGGCTGAATGTTAGCACATATCCGGTTTTACAATAAAAACAGACTTGAGCCTTAAGCAGCACAACTAATAGATGGTTTAGGGTGATCTGATCCAGCCCTAAATATAAAAGCTTTCACCAAAAAATGAAACTTTTAAGCCCTTAGAGCCTTTAGGTAGAGCAGATTCTGTCTCCTGAATCCAAACTTCCACCGGAGAGCAGCCTGACAGCTAAAAGCCCTGCCTCTCTTTCTATTTTTGGAACCACAAGTAAGGCTGCACTCTGAGAGCAAAGTACTCCAATAGGTTAATATGGTACTGTGAGGACTTTGCCATATGATGGGGCCTGCTCATTCATGGCTGTGTGTTAAAGGAGTTTGAAATAAATTCTTCATTTAAGAGGAAATCATTAAAAAGGCAAAATATGACCTCTCTTTCCAGTCTTAGCACTCACCTGGTCCAAAGATGAGGATGGAAGACACAGTAACAGAGTCATTATGCTGTTTTATTTGCATAATGGTCCCCATGTGTACAAATTCACTTTTAATTGATATTGAATTATTTTGTGATTTTATTGCACATTATTTTCAGAAGACTTTGGCTTTGGGTCACTAACTCCTTGAGGTCCCCAGACCCCAATTAGGGAATCTTTGCTGTACAGAAATGTGATTCTGACTTGGGGATCATGTATATGTATGATCAATTATAATCCCTTTTAGTAGACTCTTTTATTTTGCATCATAATCAGATAATATTTTATGTCAGTTCAGTCTACCAGGATTCTAACACACTAAAGTGACCTCGTGAACATGGTAAACATGCCTGCTAATTATTACCACATACCATGGTTGTGAGTAAGATGTCAATGTTAACATTTATCTCAAAGCACTATTTGCCCAATATTAAAATGCTTTACAGTATTTTTATGCATAACTTTTTTCAAACTATTGATTTTGGATGCTTTACACAGGCTGAACGCAGTTACTATGATCTCTGATGTGTTATACATCTAAAAAAATATCGCCCCAATAACCTTATATAGCTGTCAGTGGATTTTCATAAGGTGATTCTCTTACAATACAGGTTGATAAATGAAATCCAATGATTTAAAAAAAAAAAGAAAAAGAAAAAGAGAGCACCTATCTCAGAACAAATGTGGTCTAAAAACAGGAGACCGTAGACAATAGCTGAAATGCAAAAGTCCACCCACACGTTTTGGCAGCATTACCTTCATTAGGGTGTATTCACCACTGGATGTTATTTGGCTGTCATTATTATTGGCCTGATAGGCAAAAATTGGTCCCCCATCAGAGGGAAAATAGCATCTCCATCTCTTCCTTTTCACTCATCTTTGCACAAGATGTGCCAGAAGTATAACGGGAACGGAAGATTGATTTTGGTACTCATTACTGGCGTAGTCAATGTTGAGGGTTGAATTTTTCTGAGAGAAACAGTACTGAAAACTTAAAGTAAATGTCAAATGAAATGTCACAGGGATTATTGCTGCATGCATTACTATGTTTCTGTAAGGCATTTTAAAACATTTCTATTTCAGAATTTCACGAGATGTATAAATACTTTTGCTTTTGCATTTTCCACTCTTTCTTGTCCCAGAACAACTTATAATTACATTCTATTCATTCAGAGCAATGATTCCAGGCATTTTCCTCCACACTAAATTTGTCCCAAATCAAACTCTAGCTTGTTTAGTCTATTTTCTAAGCCTATTTTGAATAATTATAGTTTCATTAAATAAACATTTCTATGTTTCTGGCAGGTGGATGCACGTACATGTACAGTATAAGGACAAAATAAAATGATCTGGTCCTTTAAAGATTAGAAAATTGCAGGTGCCACTGGGTGATTGACAGCTGATGTGAATGTTTTCTACTTAAGATTGAAATTGTTTTTGGGAATGGCTTGATGACCCTTCTTTAAGGTCACTGCAGATGACCCCTAAAAGGAACAGCCGAAACAAGAAGAAGATTCAAGATTTAATTTTTGCTGAAGTTATGTTTGCAAGTTAAAAACTTTTTTCAGATGCTTTTACTGTATTTTGTGCTAATGTCTTTTTATTCCTATATTTGTGCATCATTGTTCCGAGTATATTTTCAGTGACTCAGTATTACAAAAGTTAACAAAAACCTGTCACCTCCTCCATCTTGATTTTGCTTCACTGGATGGAAGCTGCAGATGCCTCAGTGCTAGACTATAGTAATTATGGCCTGTAATATAGAATATTGAATTATATATAATGTGAGCACATAAGATAATAGCCCTTAATAAAGTCAGAAGCTTTCAGTGTGAGTCATGGCCCCACTGAGGCTGAGATGAGAGGATGGTAGTGAGCTGAGTCATGTTCATATAGTAGGATTTTACTTAGTTTGGAAAGAATCCAAACATTTATTATTGTTACACGACGATATTCAACATATTTATTTATTTAGGATACAGTGATTGATATTACTTTGTATCAAAACTATCCAAACATAAAAAATAATCATTTTCACAGTGAGTCGCAGTGCAGACAAAATATGATAACTGACAGGAGATCTTGAGAATCTAACATTTCTTTAACAATATTATCCGCTGTCATTAATGCGATATCTCTGTCATCACATGTAAAAGATCCCAGTGTAAACTACTACTACGTCGCAAGTTACTGTGTCACTGAGCAGAAAATACACACTATTAGATAACAGCATGTTGGCTGGCGCAAGACTCGTTCCGTTGCTGCACTGATATCTTCATTATGGCTCGGAGACAAACAGCCAATCTGGTTAGGGGCTGCACGGAGGTAAACAAACACCAAGCGCAGGCAGCTAAAGACAGAGTGGATCTGGAGCTGCTTAGTGTTGGTATTCGAAGTTATGATGATAAATTTGTTAGAGGATTATCACATATACAGACCAACCGACCAGAAGCCATGAGTGTGCACAACAAGTAAACAAGAAGGGAAAAAAAAGAAAAGGAAGAAGACGGAAAAAAAGAGGAGACAGATGGAGAGGGGGTGAAGACAGTACAAGATGAAGCATGTAAAAAGTGAAAAGTGGACCAGCACCATCTGTAAAACATTTGGGAGAAATAGAGTGCATGAGAAAGGAATAAGAAAACCAGAATGCATCAATGTTTCACAAGTAGCACACGAGCATAAAAGCACACGAGAAATAAGGTGTCCTTAGTTCTTAAAGCAGCGATAGACACAAATTATTCTCAGTTTAAAATCATTTGAACAGCAAAGGTTTATTTACTGCTCATAGAACAGAACAGAAAGAAAAATTGGACAAAACCTGTCTGAAGTGCAAATTCCCACCCTTTTAATAAGGCTTCACACAAATAAGGAGTGTGTCCACAATCTGCACACACAGACACACACACACATTCTGACACCAATTAATACACCCAAACACAAACAGCTCATCCATGAACACAACTTTTCACACAATTTGGTAGTTAATGAATTACATCATCATTCATTTTTTTAGTGAGATGCTTGGTTATCTAGTAAAGTTTTAAATGGAAGGACACATTTCCAACTTTTCTTCTGTAGATGTTTTGAGTCCATCCATCCATCCATCCATCCTCTTCTGCTTGCGGAGCTCTTTCCTCACTTCCCTCATCCTTAACCACAGTCTGTAATATAGATGCATCATGGTTATAATGACCACAAAGTATGAACAGTCCAAAGTTTTATTTTGAAAGAAAAGTTTTAAAACACACACACACACACACACACACACACACACACACACACACACACACACACACACACACACACACACACACACACGTAACTACTGAGAGCACTCTTGTTAAAAAGTGCCATGACCACTGTTTAGTCACATCAAATTCTCTGCCACTGCACAGGAAATAGGAACCAACAGCTATAACATACCTCCTGTTTCTATTTTTACAGCATACATTTTCTCTGCTACATAAAAACCCACACCTACATATAACCTACACAAGTAACGCTCCCATGCTAATGCATCGGTGCTTCTTCCACCTTTAAATGTGATAACACAGACAGTTACATGCTTATGTGTACTTACTTACTGATTACTCAATAAAATGCATCATTAATGCGGCGTGTGTGTAGAATTCTTCAGATGTCTTTATATTGTTTCTTCTGCATTCTCCAGCTGCTTTAAAGGCACTAAAGAAAGGCCAGTAGAGCGATGGGGACATGCAGCACGTCAACTTCTGAGTGTGAAGCAAAGATATTATCAGAACCATATATATCTGAGTCTCCTGAGCACTCTAGCTTGTGAAATAAACAAAGAAGGTACTTTTTCTTACAATAGCTGTCCTTTTCAAGTCACATCTGAATTCTTGTGCGGCTCTGACATTTACCAACATGTATCAGTACAGGTATTGACAATTCATCATCAGCCAAAAGAAGATCAAATACATTCAACCCTACCTCTGGCGCCGGTGCCCACCTCTCAATTTTAAATCCATGTAGACATTGAGGGTTCTCGGGAGGGGCCGTGCTAACACCTGCTGCTCTCCGGCAGCAGCACCATGCCCTCCCCTGTTTTAAATGCACTTTAGAACAACACGCAGCAACACTACACATGAGCGGGAGGAGGGAGGTATGGGGTCTTCACACACCCCCGTTCTCTGCCAGCCATCGGGGCGGGGGGCTGGGAGGAGGTGTTGGCTGACAGATTGGCCTCCCTGCTTCTGCGAGGCCTGGGGCGGTCTGCTTGCCTCCACCCCGGGGGGAAAGGGTCACATCTCTTGGGTCTGGGTGCCGTTTCCCCCTCTGGGGGCGAGGGTACCTGGACCCGGGGTATAGAGTATGTTTGGGGAGTGCGATTGTGTGTACATGTGCATATATGTCTATTCCTACGTTGGATGAGTGCTGAGTGTTTGTATATGTGTGCATGAGGGTGGGAATGCATGTTTGTGTCTGTGTGTGCCTGTTTGTCTGTGTTTATGTGTCAGGTCAGGTCTTAGACTCCACCTCCCTGGGAACACCCAGGCCCTCCAAAGTGTGGAGGCCTATCTCCCCTCACCACACTCCCTGCCAGTGACTGATGCACTCAGGGGTCGGTGCATTGGTGGTTCTTGGTGTCCGGGGCTGGACGCTCAGGTATACACCAGCTCACTCCCGGTGGCTACTTGGCGGGGCCTGGTGCCTGTCGCTCGGTCAGGCCTCTTCCGGGGCAAAGGGGGCCCTCGAACCTCCGGCCTCGGGGCCTGCAGCTCGGTTCACTCTGGCACAGCTGGCTGCCGGCAGAGCCGGCGGGCGCGCCAGTGCAGCCCCCTCTGGCTTCTGCTCCGTGGCTACTGGGTGACCCCTCGTCTGGGGATCTCCTCAGCCCTTCCCAGGAGGGTGGCACGGATGCCCCTCCGGTGGTACTCCTTGGGCTCTCGCACTCTGGGGTCCCTGGATGTCTGGAGCCTGGATCTCCTCCATGCCCTGGGGGACGGGGCTATGGCCCTCCAAACCCTCTAGCAGACCGTTACATGGGGAAACCTTCTGTATACAAGCGCGCTGATCCACACGGGTGTGCACATGGGTGTTCACTGTTCGTAGACATAAACTACACCTTTCTTAGCTGCTACTTCAAAGCACATTGTGCGCTGTCTGTGCTGCACAACAACATTCAATATTTAGTATTTATTGCTGTTTACACTTAGCTAGATTAACATGATGGTGTTGTGTTTAGTATGTTGCTTTGTTTTTTTTTTGCTTGTTTTCTATTCTTTTTCTCTCAACAGGTGATCCAGGAGATTTTTTTTTTCTCTTTGTCTTTGTAAGTGCCCTTTCTCACTGTCCCTCTTCCCTTCTGTTTTTCTTTTCCTTCCTCTCTTTCTTTCTCCCTTTCCTATCCCCCAATCATGTCTGTCTCATCTGTAACTACTGAAAATAAAATAAATTAAAAAAAAAAAAAATACATTCATATAAGGCTATCAAATTACCCCTGAAGGCAACATGAGTTCAACTGTTTGTGCAGTTTGTGCATCGAATTTCTGCTGCCTTTAAGTCAAGACTTGTTGACAATTTTACATGTGGTTTGACTTTTCAAATAAAGTACAATGTATCTTACAGGTCTGGCCCAATACCATTTAAGTGTACTATAATGTACTTTTAAATGTCAAAAAGTATTTTTGTCTATATGAGCCTTCTCTCCCCCCCCTCAACTCCTCTTTGAAAGACAACATGAACTCCTTCAGTTACTTGGCTACTTTTGGATCTCCTCCTCCTTGCATTTATACTTTTGTGTTTATGTGTGAGCTCTCTCCATCCCTTGCGACTGCTTGGCATTTTGACAAGTGTGTGACAGTTAAATCTGTTGACAACGACAGCATGATGAATCCTTACACAATATGCTGGCAACGAACAGTGTCTCTCAAACAGACAGAGAGAAAAGAAGATAGACCAAATGGTACACTGCATATTTTTGACAAGAAGATAAACACAACAGCCTGGGTTCATCACCAGTATAAATAAATCGATGAATGAATCATGGCAGACGCCGATTGGCTGAGGGACAAGAGAAGCTTGATTTTGTTCCACGATCAACAGTTGTCAATACTTCTCGAAACTACTGATCGATGTCCACGACGCTCTTTTCTTCCAGGAGTTAATCGTCTAATTCGAGTCAAAGGAGACAAGCAGGATTTGTTTTCTTGCTCAGTTGTTTTAGAAGACTTCATAAGTGTAACACATGTTAGCAATCACCCAGAGCATCGTTAGGACTTTGGCAAAGTGAAAAATAAAAATAGTGGCACTTTAACATGATTCTCACACTTCCAGCACACTGCCATTGAACACGAGGTGATCACAGGTCTGCTGTGTCTCTGCACACTTTATTTGCTGTTGCTTTTCACAGGAAAAAAAAATGTTTCCATTTATAATGCCTATTTTTAATTAATTCACAGTCTGCAGAAGCAAAAAAAATAAATAAAGAAAAAACTTCCCGCTGTCTTTGAATTAACTACTCAGCATCAACTCAGAGCTTGAGGGGAACAAAAGGAAATGGCAGGACTGAAGTACATTTCTAATAGGAAGAATTAAATGAATCGTGGACCCTTAAGGCTCCTTTAGTATATAACTCAATACATCCTGAACAGTGCTTTTGCCGACCTTTTATAAGGGCAACATGTGGATGACTCATTGCCTTACTTCACAGTGTAAATGTGAATGATTGCTGGTATTTATTGTATAGGGCAAAGCAGCAGCAGGAAAAGGGGAAAGGTAACAGCGGGGCAGTGAGACTGTAGATCTACAGTGTGACTCTCAGGAGCGCAGTAAAGAGTCATAGCTGTTTCACAGTTTCAGTCTGTCTTTTTAGTACACCTTATAAATACTGGATTAGACCTCCTTTTTTTCAGCTGCTCTATTAGAGGCTATTTGCATACGGTGAACTCATTCTCATGTTAAAAAAAACAAGTTGATGTGATCTGAGCTTTGTGACATGGTGCGTTATCCTCCTGGAAGAAGTCATCTGATGACTGGTACTCTGTGGTCAAAAAGAGAGGGACATGGTGAGCAACAATAGTCAGGTAGGCTGTGCCATTTAAACAATGATCAATTGTAACTAAGGGACACAAAGTGTGCCAAGAAAATATCTCCCACACCATTACCAAAGAACCTGATCTGGTGATACAAGGCAGGATTCATGCTTTCATGTTATTTATAACAAAGTCTGACTCAACCATCTGACTGTAACAGGAGAAATTGAAACTCATCAAACCAGGCAGTGTTTTTCCAATTTACTGTTGTCCAATTTTGGTGAGCCCAGTTTCCTTTTCTTAACTGACAGGCGTGACCTCCCCCTCTAGTGAGGTCTCCTGCTCCAGGTTTAACATCTTGAGCATTCAGAGCTCTTCTGTATACCTTGGACGTAATGAGTGGTTATTTGAGTTACTGCTGCCTTCCTCTGACCGCTGGCATCAACAAGGAATTGTCACCCAGAGATTTGCCACCCACTGGATATTTTCTCCTGTTCAGATCATTCTCTGTAAACCCTAGAGATGACAGTGTGGGAAAATCCCAGCAGATCAACAGTTTTTGAAATACACAGTCCCATCAGGCACCAACAAACATGCCACATTCACTTAAATCACTTTTTGCCCCAATCCTGATTCTCGGGTTCTACTTCAGCAAGTCTTCTTGATCATGTCTACATAGTTTAATCCACCGAGTTGCTGCCATGTGTTTAGATGTTTGTGTTATCAAGCAGCTGAACCCAGGTACTTTATAAAGTGGGTGGTTAATGTACATACGACAACGTCGCCCAACTTGCTCAACCAAATGTCCTCAAGATCAGTGCCGAGAAGAACAAAGTCCTTACTACTGACAGGTGACCAGCTACTGTGCATCTCGAAGGCATGCAAATTGAACTTGTGTGGGAATTCAAATACCTCGACTTTCTGGTGCAAGCAAAGAAAGTGGCATCAACAGCAGAAATACACTCAATAATCTGTCAATGGTGCATCTGAAATCAGACAAACTCTTCACCAAAATCCGCACACTGGTATTGCCCATTCTTCTCTTCTCTATGGATCCGAAACCTGGGTCATCCTCAAGCACCACCTCAACAAGCTCGAGATCTTCCAAATGTGCTGTTCGCGTCAGATTCTCCGAGTATCCCTCCGTGACCGTCTCAGCAACAGTGCGATACGTAGTCAATGTCACCATCAACCCTCGATGGAAGAGCTGATCCAGAAGTGACGACTGCAATGGTTTGGTCACATTTGCCGCAGAGCAACCATCCCCTGCCATATCACCTTCTGCTGCAGCAGCACCCCACCCACTGGACAATCAAGGGTCACGCGCCCAAGAAGACTTGGATCAAGCAAATTGAAGACAATCTTAAGCAACAACGTCTAACCCTCAAGCAAGCAAAGTTCAAGGCCAGAGATCGCAAAGCCTTCAACTGCGTTGTTGACCAAAATAGAAACCCTAGGGCACCCACACCGGTGTATTGGCTTCGTGGACGACCTCCCCTGCCCACCGCCAGCTAGGCACAAAAGAAAGAAAGAAGAATGTACATACTGTGATCCACTGCACACTTCATATGCAACACACCAATGACCAAAATTCTGTAAAAGACTGTCTAATGAGGTTTTATTTAGTTGAAAATATCCTGAATCGACTGATCTTAACATTAAAATATCACAAAATGTACAATATATTATGAAGTAGTAAAATGAACTATATTAATTAGATGGCACTTGACGTGTGGGACTAAAAATTTATCAGGAATGTCAGACTAATCAGATTGTTCCAGTATTTGTTTCTTTCTCTCTTTGTTTTCAACATTACGACGAAACAAGAGGTAAAGCTTTCACAATTAACTGTATAAAATGTTGTGAGGACAGTGAGAACGGAAACTAGGTGGACTTGGTCAGTTGTTGAAGCATGACCATTGCTCCATCATTTCACCACTTGGAACATCCAACATGAATTTCCAGTCTCAGGTGATGTGGGGAAGCCTGCTTGTCAGAATCCTTTAAATCATCTCTCTCGACAGGCCCTGTCAAAACCCTCAGAAGTCGTCTTGTTACAGTGTGTGTGATGTAACCGTGAGAAATGCGGCACCTGTCATATTATAAGATAAGCTTGAAGAATCAACAAAGGTAAAAAGCTTTACAGAGGGATGATTTTTTAAAAAAAAGCCTACACACACTTGAATAAATTCAACCCAAATGTCTTTCTTTGGTTTTTATATTTTATTTCTAGCTGTCTGGCTTGTTATACGCACTGACTCATTCATGTGCAGAACTGTTATTTGTAACTTAAAACAAGCCTACACGTTTGGTAAATGTGACCAGCAGGGCTTTTGCTATCTTATTAACAATCTTTCGTGTAAAGGTTCAGTGTCCTTGCTGTCGCCTTTTCTCTGTTAAGGTGCTCACACTGCCGGCCTGGCTTTAAGAGTGTTGGAAATGGAAGAGGACCTAAAGGTGGTGAGACAATAACAGGCCACACTTAGCACAACAGACCCTGTGTTTATTTATATTGTTCGCACTCCCACAAACTACAGTTGGAGACTTATCAGGTGCCAGCTAACTTGGATGTCATCAGTATTATGATTTTAATGGATTACATTTTCCCCTGCCAAAATTTTGACTAAAAGAAGCACCTGTAACTCGGTTGCCTTTATACAGGTTCTTTACTGGGATTTCAAAAACCATGGAAAGCCATGGAAAAATTATTGCGGCTGTTATGCAAGCGACTGTTGATACAGGATGGACATGCCTACACATCTCCCTCTGTGGGTTGTGTGCACAGACAGATGACAACCTGAAAGATAAATCTGAATAAATGAGTGAGGGAATGCAGTGAATGCAGATGTTTCTGCACAGGTACAGATGTTTCCACACAGCAATTAGCAACCAATCATGCTCTGTGGAACACGTGACACATGCTCTGTGGCTGAGCACACTCAGATTACTCTGATTTAGTATGTGAGGATGAAAGGGGGAAAAGAGCTAAGTGACTTAGAAAGATGGTTATTGTTAAGGATCCACAGTAAGAAAGACTGTTTACCCGTGCATTTCTGAACACTGACAAAAATGACATCAGTCAATAATGAAGGAATTTGTAGTCAGTAGCCCAACATTTAATGATTGTGGTTCATTTGTGTGATTAATCCAATATATTAGGAAAAGCTGACCAACCAACCTTTGGTGACTGAGGATTTCAGTTCAGAACATAATCAGACTGCTGATGATACCATGCCGTATGAGTGAAACGGTAAGGTTACGATACAAAGCTGCATGGACATTGAAAAGTTAGCAGTGCAAAAAGCACTGATGTGTGAAGAAAACTGGGGAAAAAAGTGTATATTTTGTACTGTACCTGGTTAGGTGAGTCATTCTGATCACAGTTTAATTAAAAAGAAATTGAGATGTGATTGAAGTGCAGACTTTCAGCTTTAATTCAGGGGTTTAAGCTACTAAAGTTCAAACCAAGGATCAGAATGGGGAAAAGGCTGTTTTTAAGCCTTGTTGTTGCCTAATGTAAGAGGTCAAAGGCCATAATAACACAATAGCCACTTGTTACAGCCGAGGTATGTAGAAGAACATCTTTGAATACACAATATGGTAAACCTTGAAGCAGTTGGGCTACAGCAGCCCAACCACACCAGGTACCCTCCTGTCAGCTGACAACAGGAAACTGAGGCTAAACTGTATAATTTACAGGGGCTCACCATGATTGGGCAACAGGAAATTGAAAAAAAAAAAAGAGTTGCCTGGTCTGATGAATCTTGATTTGTCGTGCAACGTTCTGATAATAGTCAGACTTTGACATCAAAAAACACGAATGCCTTGTACCAACAGTTAGTGACTGTGGTGGTGTGGGGGATATTTTCTTGGCACACTTTTGGCTCTATAGAGCTAACTGAGAATCGTTTAAATGCCACAGCCTTCTTGAGTTGCTGACCATGTCACAGTCACAGTATACTCATCCCCTGATGGTAACTCGCCATGTCAGAAAGCTCAAACTGGTTTCTTGAACATCCCACTGAGTTCACTGTGTATAAATGGACTCCACAGTCACCAGAACTCAATCAAATAAAGCACCTCTGGGATGTAGTGGAACAAGGGATTTGCATCTTGGATGTGCAGCTGATAAATCTGCAGCAACTCCATGATGCTATCGTGTCAAAATCTCAGAGAATTGTTTCCAGTATGTTCATGTTTGAGAAAGAGGGAAATAACATTTCCTGAAATTGTATGCACAGCGTCTGTGTCAAGTCCACCAGACCATCTCCACCTGTCAAAGCCTTCCATCGTCCACTCTTTATACCATGTCAGCTGTGGACAATTACAGAAAGAGAAGAGGGCGGTAAAAAAAAGAAATCATTTTGACTAGTACGCTTCAAGCATTTGAAAGTGTGACAATACAAGGGAGGGTCTGTTTTAATCCATGTTCTGTCTTCCAAATAATTATCCTTTCAATCAAGTTTTATTTATAGCATGGCAAATATATGCCTCCTCACTAGGTTATGCTTCATAACCACAGGAGTGTGTAATTACTCATGTCTCTGGTGGTATGGGTATAACAGCTTCTGCAGAATTCCTCGCTGCAATCCAACCCATGCTGATGACAGCTCCCACAAACAGCTATGTAATTCCATATGCAGAAGCAGAAAACAGACAATAAAACTTAAAGCCTGAGTGATGGCAATGATGCTCTGTGCTGTACATGTAATAGCATCTTCGAGATACTTAAGTACCTTGTGAAGAAGCATCTGTTCTGCAGTTAAGTGATATATAAGCATATAAAATGTTAAATAAACTCAGTGGCTTGTGATGCCAAAAGGACACAGCATTGTTCATAATAATCCCCATTATGAAACAGTCATCTCTGTTAAAACTGAACATATACACATATAAAGGCTCAGTATAAGGACTACAAGAATTACTCCAGTCACACAGAATATAATACATGTAGTCAATAATTTGACAAATTTTTATGGCATTCAGTAATGGTCAGAATAGTGTTGACGTTGAACTTTGACCGCAAGTATATAAAATGATGGTTTATTAAGTTATATCTAAAAATGTGCATTTTAAGGTCGCAGAGACCTTGACCTACCAGTTCTGATATAGACTATATAAAGGATGGTCGTAACTGACATGGATTGGCTTTCAAAAAGAAGTGAAGTTAAAAAACAAGATTTTTTTTTTTTCATTTTATATCTTAGTAAACTGATCATGATGCAGTTTAGAGTAAAACGTGTGATAAAGCAGGTTACGGTGTCCGTTGTGTCACGGGCAAAACTGATTTTAAAACAATCAAGATACAGTGTTTAAAATTCTGAACTTATAGCTTCACAAACCAGTGGGTCACATAACAGTTGCTACATCCATTTTTTTGTACACAGACGATATTTTTAATCAACTTATTCCACTCATTCATCTCAACAATCGTGTCAGCTGTAATGAAATTCCCTCAAGCTGCCTTTGTAAGAATTGACATTAGTTTACGACATGAAGTTACGGTGACCTTGACTAGATCTTAGATCTTTGCCCACAAACGTCCAAACAATTTCACGATTATATCCATGTGAAAGTTCAGGACCAATTAAAAGAAATCCTCCCAAGCTGTCAACACCAGTGAACGTGAAAACACAATGCCTCTGGCCCCAGTAATGCAAGACATAAAAGTCACTGGACAGTTTTGTTAATTCACAAAATATCATATTTAATGTTTATTATTATATAGTAAATATAATCACTTGGCAACATATATAACAGTACATGGTTGCATTTCACTGATATTACAGCTATATCTTTACGATGGTTCCCATTTATTTAATTCTACACATACATGGATTTTATTTTGAAACCCTATTGCTTTTCTTAATAAAGCTGGTTTGCATTGTTCTTAGATGTGCTTTTTTCTGTATTTATCTTCCTATCTTCCCATTATAGGAAAGAAACTCTTTCTGTGAAGCAGAGTTTGAATACCTTTAAAACACAAAATAATAAATCTGCTCAAATACCTCCATGGGGTCTTTTTTGATATTCACCAAGTTAATTCCTGCGTGAATATCTGGAGAGGTCTTACAGAGGTGGTTAGGGGTGGAATGTACTGATATTACTTTCTTCTGATGTTCCATCACATCATTTTCTTCAGTTTCATCTAAGCAGTTGGTTGAGCCAGATTACATTAAGAATAAGTGAAAGTTCAGCTTATTAAAACAATTTGCTTTCTTTAAAATTGAATACTGTATAGTCTGTGCTGCAATAAGCGATTTTTTTTTCATTTGAAGAAAAATAACTGTCATAGATAAACATTTCGTACATTGTTAAACTATTAATTGCTAAAAAACGGAGAAGAAATCTCCTTATATCTCATTTTTACTCTGCGATATCATAGGAAAAAGACACACTGCCACATAAAAACACACAACAGGGACATTGTGACACATAGAGACACAAGGAAAGACTAATGCTGTGGAAAATATTATTTTTTTAAAAGCAGAGGGGCAGTAGTAAAGAAAGCAAAATAAATACAACAGACATGAAAGAGAAAGACCTCATTTAAAGACAGCTGCTTAGGTAAGTCATGCTGTGAGGCAGCAGGTGAACACTGGTGTATTACGCTCCCTTTTGTGACATTGCTGACACACTCATCCCCCTTTTAAAAGAGCAGAGTTGTGGTGCTGTGATAGCCAGCAGCACGTCACGCAGCTTAATAGTATAAAATGGCACAAATCCGAACGAGTACATTTCCAACCGAGGC
This sequence comes from Pelmatolapia mariae, assembly GCF_036321145.2. Taxonomy (NCBI): domain Eukaryota; kingdom Metazoa; phylum Chordata; class Actinopteri; order Cichliformes; family Cichlidae; genus Pelmatolapia; species Pelmatolapia mariae. The sequence continues at coordinate 13,065,449 of NC_086243.1, read as the reverse complement.
GCTTTCTCTATAGTCTATCACATGACTCGTGTTCAGTTTCTCTCTTTGAGTCATAGTGAATCTACAAAAAAATAACTAAGTATCCATTTTCATTGATTCATTGACTTTTAGGAGAAAAAAATCTGTTCCTTCAAGTCATTTATCTCACAACAGGCTGCTATTGAGCTTCTACTCTGCTGCAGATTGTTTCAGACATATCGGTGTCACTCTGTGAGAAATGGAGCCCATAAACCCGCCAGTCAGGTGAGATTCTAAATTAGCACGCGGCCTTTCTTCACCTCTGAGAGCGGTAATAATGAAAATGAAGGAATTCCTTTCCCTCTGTTTTAATAAGAAGGAAACTGGCTCATCCGACTTGTTCCATAAAAGTGCAGTTTGACACCTTCTTTAAATTAGAAATGATCCTCACGGACACAAAAGGGGAAGCTGAACAATACAAGGAAAAGCAAAATGCTTTAGTCAAATCTTTAAAGCCATCACAAATTTGCCAAATGTGTGCATTTTACTGCAAAGTCTTCACCTTACCAGGTTTTAAGACTTTAAGACTTACTTGGCTTGTCTTGGAAAACGGTCAGCACCAGTGTGCATATATGAAATGTTTCTCATTTCATGTCCACTGTACCTCGCATTCAAACGTCCTTGCCACTCAGCAACACTGCTGTCGCCTCATTGCCTCACTGTGGGGTAATGTTAAATGGTTAATGAGCTGTGCCTGGATTCCAGACATAGCACTTTCAGTTACAGCCAAACAGTTCATTTCTGGTTTCATTAGACCACAATTTTTTTTCTTTTATCTGATGGTTGAGCGTTTGTATGTTTTTTAACTGGATTAACTGTATGTTTTGTCATCTCTAGACATGCTTTTGTTAAGTGTCTTTTACTGCAGTTCTGCCAGATTTATCCAGTTCTGAACAAATATGTTTATGTAATAATGACAACACATGAAATGTGAGAAGAAGATTTTATTTGTTGTTGCTGTTACTTTCTTTAGCAGGTAAACAGAGTCTCCCCAAACTGAGGAAACAAATGAGACTGCTGGAAACCTGAAGTGGCCACCAGCAAATACGCTACACCTTATATTTTTTTAATGAGGCTTGAGATGTTCTGTAAAATGCCTTGCAAGAGTGTCTTTGCCCAGTTATTTTAAAAAGGCATTTAGGAAAATAAAACCCCTTGAAGTTTTATGAAGTCATAATATGCTGAAGTCAGATTGAGGTTTCTGATAGAATGTCAGGCAGTGGCTTCTGAAACTATAGGTGTTGATCCTGAGGAAAAATTTAAGAGCTATTGAAGTGAAATGCGGTGAGCTGGCTGCCAGTTGCTTATCAGCATAACATCGAACATTTCAACGCAGGGCATGCCTGCCTGGTCTTACTCCTATTCTCTCCAGGAAGATAGATGGATAAGCAGGCTGATCTGGACTGTTGAGATGCAGTCGTGGGAAACAGACTGCAGAACATGTTGCCTTGCCAACCAAACCCCTCAGAGTGTGAGGGTTAAATGTAAAAAGATTCTCTGCCAATGCAAATATAGGTTGCCATCTGTTTCCATTACACTCCTTTTGTTCTGTATTCCAAAAACATGTAAGAATGTGGCATGGTGGTGTAGGTGTTCTGGTGAGTGGTCCCTTCTCAGCATGATCCTTTTTTTTGCTGTTAGAGTAATGTGCATATTCAGATAGTAATTACAACACCATCCTATGCCTTACAAGGAACTGGGGTATGATAGCAGGCACACGTGGGGCCCTCATAACACATCCTCCAAACTCCAAATTAATAGCAACGGCCAATGTGGGAATGTTAGCTGGCCTGCACATTTGGGGTAAAAATTTTAAACCCAGTAAATACCAGAACATTTGATATAAAATGATGTGATCGAGCCGTCACATCATGCGTGGCTACACTGTAAGCAGCACAATATGGAGTCTGAAGTCACAGTCCAATAAAAGGTGAAAGACCCCTCTCTTAATTCCCTCTCTAACTCTCAGCGGTCCAAGTGAGGTGATGCGTTTTTTGTTTTTTTTACTGTGCCAATAAAAATAAAGTCAACTTCTGAGAAATTCATAAAGTTTGGTGGTCAACTTAATTTATATCTGACTATTAATCTCCAGCGGAGCCGACGGAGGGTGAAGGCAAGAAAACTGCAAACTTGTTGCTTAGGAACAGTGAGAAATAACCCTAACTTTTCTTGAAGCATCTGATCTTATCTCCCATGGTGCACATAGCTCTGCGTGTAAGTGTGTGCGCGTGTGCGCGTGTGTGTGTGTGTGTGTGTGTATTGCGGGGGGTGGGGGAGTCAGGTTTAGCAGAGGTTGTTTCTAGGCAACTGTTTTTTGTTTTTTTTATGTGAAACTTGTTTGTTCTTCTGTGTTCTCTGTCGTTTCCTATTCATTATCTCTCATTTTTCCACAAATATGACTTTTCATCATTAGGGCAGGGTCGTCTGGTTCTGTGGCGTATGACCCAGCATAACTCTGCGATGATTAAATGACAACAAATAACAGCAAAGTTGCTTTTATAAACACTTTTAATTACATTATACATGTATGGACAGCTATTTTCCAGGGGTAACTATCTGCAGTGCAGACTTTGATGGAGTGAAAATATTCTCACACTTTCAGTCCTAGCTTCTTTTTTTTTATACATGCTTGTATTTATTAGCCTCTTTAGTTGACACAGAGACATATGCAGTTTTCGCCTTCACTTTTTCCATCCAAACTTCAGCTGAAAACGTGCTGTAATTGGTTTGCCTCAATGCTATGTTGGTCACTTGCACACAGATTTTCCATACGCATGCCTAGTTATTTGTGAATATCTGACCTATAACAAACAGCTGTTGGCTGGCTGCCTAGTTCTGCCTCAGAAGAGAGCAACCTCTTTGCCACAGTCAACATACAAATAAATAAACCGTTTATTTATCATTCTTTTAAACAATATCGAGCTCGTTATACAGTCGTTAGGATGACTTGTGTCATGCATCAGTTTGAAATGTCATCTTGTGACCTTATTATCCCCCGTTGTTGTGATTAAACCTGTATTTGTGACTCTCTTTGCTTGTGTGTGTGCTTGTCTGTAACAGGTGTTGATACATATTAACAATATTTCAGGATATTTGTCCAGCCTGGCGCGATGCATTGTGCATAATATTGTCTCAGCTTGACACTGTATTATAAATGAACACAGTTCATGTGACACAGTTACACACTAATTTGTTTCAGCAGTGCTACGTGGAGAAAACAAAACCCCAAACCACCTGCACACCAGAAAACTGTATCATTTCATAAACATTCACTTCGGCAGTACACACAGAGCAGCTAATTACAGCGTCCATACACGCACACACCACATTGATGCTACTGATTCCTTTTAGAGAAGAACCCCTTTGATTCAAGTTTTAATTGGCTATATGTGAGGTGCTTAATTATGGTCTTCAAATGATTCAGGTGGAAACCTGTGGTGGATTCTGCGTTTTGTCATACCCTAATTAAAAGCTTTTTTCCTCTGAAGACATCCACATCAGCCAGACTCACTGAGCGTTACGCCGTGCAGGAATATTAACGGCAGGTTTGCATGGGAATCCTTGCAATTATGCAAGGCCGTCCTTTGCCCTCATTATCAAACCAATTTCGAATCAAAATTCTAAGCTATGAGGCTCTATTTGTGCCAGAAATTATGCCCACATGCACGCTATGTGTCAAATCTCGACCATTCAGTGCCTTATAAAATGTGAATTTTTAGTCCACATCATCAGCTCATTAAACATATTGCAGATAAAAGTAACTAACTGGAAATGTTACAGATTTTCTCTGCTCAGGTGACTCAGTTATATTGCTGTGACATGACACAATCCTACTTATCAGTCCATGTTCACATTTCTACACTTGTAGCTTTTAGTTTTTCTTTGCATTAAATAAGAGCTCATGAATACAGTGGAAATATAGTAAATCCAGGTCTTTATGTTTGTAACAGATAACTCTAATATGTCGCATTTTATTAAAAAACAGAAATCACAAGTGGTAATAAGCAAGTAAATTAAAAAAAAATCTTTTATTAATCCAATAAAATGACACACAACATTTTATTTGAAAAAAAAATTACAGGCCAACTTGTCCGTAAACAATAACCTCTTGATTTACACTTTTAAGTTATTCCTTTGTGTTTTAAAGCCAACTCCAGTAACTAGTTTGAGGAAGGATCACATCCAAATTAAAGGTGCAAAACTTTGTCTTAAGGGGTCTGACATTAGACCACTGCAGAGTCCCAGATCAAAGGTATAAAGGAATAAGCCACCAGCCTAAAATAAAAATGAGTTTCATAAACCACAGTCTTGTTTTTCTTTCTCAACTTAAATCTCATTATTCTTTCCAGGACTTAAAAGTTATCAACTGAACATAGTAAACTTTTCTACAATGGCGTAGTGCCCTCTGTTGGAAGAATAATGAAACTATGGTGCTTTTTTTTTCTTCTTTTGCTTTTCTGGACATCATGAATTATAGGCTCACATGGTTTTGAAAAGTCAAGTATCACATTAGATTAGTGTATATCTGCTAAGTGAGTGTAGGTATCCAGTGGTCCTTGAGATCTTCACTTCATTATATATAAAATATGATACTTCTTTAATATTTTCATGTGTTTACATAGAGTAAAATAGGCTGTATTATGAATTATCCAATATAGTGTGCTCATGATAGAGAATAAAAACATTCAGTCCAGTGTTTTATCCATTTCTCACAGTCTCGTTTACAAAAATAAGCAGTCAGGAGTGACAGCACCTCAGGCCTCAACGGCATCTGTTAGTGTGTCTCTGTTGCTGTGACAAGGCTGTGCAAGGCTGTGCATCCAAGGCTCTTTCTGATTTCACAAGCATATTTAGACACAAACTTAAATGAGGTATTCCCTGAGTTGTCCTACTGCAAGTTGTTACCCAGTGAGTGAGTAAGCACAAATCTCAGCCTTTAACACTGCTGTAGGAAGGAACAAAGTCTGTCCTTGTTTTGAGCACTGAATCAGTTTTGTAGCACATTCTCTTTGTGGGTGTTTGCTACAACTTGAATCTAAGGCTCTCTCTCGCAGAAACTGATTGAGAATGTCGAGCTTTAGGTGGTCACTAATGGTCCTTACTGTAAGAGTAAATAGGCCACATATACACATAATCACACACTCACTTTTTGGTTGATGACGATGTCGTATCATCATCTATCTTTGTGAACATGAGAACTCAAGAATAAGGCAATTTTGATGCCATCAGTGCAGAGTTTGAATCTTAGTGACTGTGACCTCATGGTCAAGATAGAGATCATATTTTCTGAAATAGTATCAAATGGAAACTATAATCAAAATGTCAAAGTCAAGGTCAGAGGTCAATTTCTCTGAAACTCTGAAAATGAATGTGGTAACTCAAGAAAGAAGTCACCCGTGGTGACAAATTAATATCATAGGTGTATCCACAAAAAGGCTGAGGGGGGAGCACTGGCAGTTGCCAGTATTTCTTTTAGAAACAAACTCCAGTAGAGGAAAACTGGGGATGATGCAATTTCAATTAATTTTTTCAAGGGAATACTAAAATGACAATCTTAAGATGAAAATGTTCAATTTAATTTTATTTATATAGCGCCAAATCACAACAGCAGTCGACTCTACACACTTTATATGGTAAGGTAAAGACCCTACATTAATACAGAAATGTAAAACTGAAACTTTTGGTTTAATTTACAAAAGGACGAAAAAAAGAAGAAGAAAAAGGGTGAGGAAATTTATGTGTATTATTGTAAATATCAGGTCCATTAGAATAATGTTGCCCTGTAAGGCTTAATTAACGTTGATTAATTTTAAAAAGTCTAATTTACAAGCCATAATGTCTGCTTAATACGCTGTAATGGGATGCAATGGGGTGCAATGCACTCAAGTTATTTCAGCGAGAAGGAAGCTGCTGCAGTCGCTTGTTAGGGCTGTGTATTTGCATGATTTTACGCAGAATATTCTGTGCTTACAAAATCACAGCAGATCCCATGTAGCACCAACCCCTTTGCTAGGCTCTTTGTGGGCGGAGCTAGAGAGCCGAAAAGGTCATGTGATCAGTGTGTCCGCCATGTGGCTGTGGAGATCCTCTGCAGTCTTGAGTGTGGTAGGGAGCAGAGGAGTAGTGAGAAGTATGGTAAGTAGACATAGCACAGATAAAACCTGTCCTGTGCTTTATATTGTCAGGAGTCTAAAAAACGCGAATATGTCTTCTTATATCCGCTGTAAAACATTTAGTGCAGCTATTTTTAGACCGCAGTGCAACAGATAAATGGATCCGATGTTCGTGTTGCTGTAGCTGCTAACGGTAGCTTAAACCCGTTTATAGCGGACCACGGCCGCTATTTAACGGTTCAGCCTCAGTCGCTACACACAGCGGACTCGGTTCGAGCTCAAAATAGACGTATTTTGTGATGCTACAGTGCTTCGGTTGTCTGTATGAAGATTAAAAACACCGCTAAAGTTGCTAGTCATCCCCGGTGACAAGAGAGCTAGGTGATGTAAGCTAACGTCAGAGAGAGTCCGTGTTTTTGTGTAATCATTTTATTTCCTCATTTAGAGCGATTAAAGCTGCTATTGGGAGTTAAAATGAAGGCTGACTGGAGAAATTTGTTTTAATCATCTTCCCACCCCTCACCCCCTTCTCTGCTTATTAGAGGCAGGCTTGTGTAAAGGTACGAAATGTTGGCTTTACAGATTAAACTTGTTATGTGTAGAAACTCATGGGCGGAGACGTGAATGGTGACACAGATGGGCCAAAGTGCACCTATCATTGAGAGCACTGACTAACTTGGTTTCTCTTAGGCCCTATAATAAACCTATCCTCCGCTGTTACTTAACCACACAGACTCACTCATGTACGATTTTCTTTTCTTCACCTCTGTGCAGTGTGCTCAGGTGGGAGATTGGCGCAGTGCCAAGTCCATCTATGAGTTTTCTGCCAAGGACATAGACGGGAATGAGGTGTCTCTGGAGGAATACAGGTAAAAGTAATATTAACACAATCAACCACTTGGCACCAGTAGTTAATGCTTGAAATTAGCATTTTAACCTCACTTTGCGCTCTGTTTTGCCAGAGGGTATGTGTGCATAATCGTAAACGTAGCCTCTAAATGAGGAAAGACCAGGGTAAACTACACTCAGCTAGCGGAAATGCACGACTCCCATGCTGAGAAAGGTTTACGGATCCTGGGATTCCCATGCAACCAGTTTGGAGGCCAGGTAAGGTGGATAAACTCCAGCCTTCTTTATTTTGTGCTTTCTCAAACAAAATTATTTATGTTGCCATAAATGCAACACGAGTCAATTTCACTGTTCTGTGTGAATAAAGTGGGCTGGCAGAGAGGAGACTGTACTAATTGATTTGCACTCTGTACCAAACATGCGTGCTGGACTGTTGCATACTTCGGATCTATTTTCCAATTGGTTATATTTATATCTGTGCATGCTAACATTTTCTAGCTTAATTTAGTAGTTGTTTGTTGTTTTTGTGGCATTCAGGAACCAGGGACAGAAGCAGAGATTAAAGAGTTTGCCAGCGGTTACAATGCCAAGTTTGATCTCTTCAGTAAGATTGAGGTGAATGGAGACAACGCTCACCCTCTGTGGAAGTGGATGAAGGCTCAGCCCAAAGGCAAGGGAACCCTGGGAAAGTAAGTTATTCTATGTTTCTGTTTTCTTGGCAATATATCTGTCTTTTAAAAGTGTAAAGTGACAATGTTAATGTCGTATCATTCATGTCCTCCTGCAACAAAACCTTCCTGTGTCACCCGTAATCTCATAAGTGAAGCCTGTGACTGAAATCCTGGTCATGGATAAATACAAATTCTGTGTTTCTACACAGTTTCAAGTGTAGTAGCTTAAAATTGTAGCCATGGAACGGACTGAGTTTAAAGTATTTTGTAACTATTATAATGTTCCACGCGGTGTTGAAACAGCAGGCAGGCATGACATCATTTTACCCTGAAATGGGAGCTCTTACTTAATCCCGCCGCCTTCATCCTCCCTGCTTCTTGTCTTTTTCTGCTGAGTTTGTAGAAAGAAGTTTACATGATTTCATTTCTTGCACTGTCTACACTTTGCTGCGTTGTAGATGAACTCAACAAGGAATGTCAAAACCATCAGTTTTTTGGGTTTTTTTTTTGACTGAGTTTTGTACATTTTCCTATATAGGAATCTAATGTTCATTCATATACAGGGATTTGCATAATTATTGATATTTCTTTGTTTTAACTGAGAGTAGGATAAAAGGTGGTGTAGCCAAAAAGCTACAGCAAAATCTGCACATCAGTGTAAACCAGCAGAATTCCAGTTTGAAAGAAACAACAGACTTTTCATGTTTGCGGTGTGGTTTTCATTTGTACTTGTTTTTTCTTTTTCAACAGCAACATCAAATGGAACTTCACAAAGGTAACTAAGCTAATACAGTCAGCACTCTTACTGCGATGCTCTTCAGTACTTAATGCTGTTTTGGTTTTTTGGTTGTTGTTTTTTTTGTTGTTTTTAACTACAACTGCTTTTGAAAATTAATGCTTTTCATTGCTCTCTTATTTCTCACCAGTTTCTTATAAATCGAGAAGGACAAGTGGTGAAGAGATATGGCCCAACAGATGATCCCATTGTAAGCCACAACTACACTTTTCCCCAGTATATACTTGTGCATTCTCTAGAATACAGCACCTTTTGAAGGATGTGGGGTATAAGATGCTTTCAACCTCTGTGTGCATATTCTAGTAATTTCTGTTAATATATGGGCAAGAGGCTCTGTGCACAGTTTCTATGCTGATGTTAATGACAGAGGACGACTGAAACTCTTCAGATTTTGAGACAGCAGGTTGTTTGTGATTTTTGCACAGTGTGTCTCATCACTCAGCATCCCAGCTCTGTAACCATCTGGTCTGCCCAGTACACTTATCTGTGTGTTATATGTAGTATTTGCTGCTATTCTTCAACTCTGCCATAGTAACATTTGCACTTGTTTCTCTGTGCAGGTGGTGGAGAAGGACTTGCCCACGTACCTGTAATAATACAGTCTCATCTCCCATGTGTTTATTTCACCTCTGACCTCTCTTATGGACTCAGGGTTGTGTCTGTGTGCCTGGACCAGTGACGGCCTGCCTGTAAACCCAGCACTGGGTGGGGCATGGCCTGATGATCCCTTGCGTGCAACTTATCTCCAGAGCCCACTCGCACTAAACCTCGTATGACCATAAGAGAGAACATCCACTGGTTAACCAAAGTAGAAGCACTTCACAGCTTACTTCATACTCCAAACAGCCATTGCTTTTTTAGTCCAATACAAATACCCTCTGTTCTGAATGTTACTTTGACAAGTTTGTTCATGTGTCATTGTCAGTTTTATGTGAAAACACAGAAGGCAATAAATTGAATAGATTTCTGCATAGCTACTGATATTGTTTGCACTTAAAACGACAAAGGGCCCAATGTTGTACCTGATCATGGCTTATATAATGAAATTAGAAAATAAATGTAGTTGTGAATATTGTGTTGATGTGTTGTTTATGCACCTGCACAACAGAAGTCAATGATGGTAATTCTAAATTGCTAGAAGTGTGTCTGATTATTTCTGATGTATACAGTATGTAAAAGCTTTGAACCACACAGCATTTTTTTAACACTTACATTTTTCCAAATAGTTCTCAAGGCTTTCTGAAGGCCTTGGGTTTTTTTCTTTTTGTTTGTGTTTTTTTTGTTCTGTCATTTTCAGTCCAGTCCTTGACCATTTGCTTGTTTGTTAAGCAACTTAACACTGATCTATGAATTATTTAAGTATGATTCATGAACCTGTGTCTGCACATAACAGAAAACTAAGCAAAGACCCAGTTTTAAATTATTTTTTTTTTTGATTGAATCCATGCAAAATCCCAGAGCTTGAAATACATAAAATGGTTTTTTGTTTTTCACCAGTGAGGTCATTCCTAAAAATCAAACAGGTTTACCGGCATGGTGTTCAGTGTAAGAAATTTGTGGAAACTGGTCAAGTGGAAGCCAAAAGAAGTGGCAGGCCTTAAAAGTGATCTACAGCAGATGAACAGTATAATACTGTTAGGGCCACTTTAAGAAAAAAACTTAAAAAAAAAACCCCCACCCAACTTGTATGTCCTTAAAATACTTGTAAAAACGACTTTTTTATTTTGGAGGCCTTTTTTTTTTTCATTTATACCTAAAAATAGTTTTTGTTTTGTTTTGTTTTCTTAGAAGAGATAATGATAGAAATAAATAGGTTGTGTTATTGTGGATATTTTGTTGGCCACTGGTGTCTTGTAACACAACATACATCCTCTTTATTGCATGAGTGTAACCACTGGCATCCTTGCATCATACCAGCATTTTAATATGCACCAATACATCCAACTCTTTATAGTTCGTGTGTTTTTTTTTCCCCTTGTGACCAAATGCAGCTTTCTGCGCCATTGTTTCAACGTTCTTATATTTACAGAAGCTTCTTACTTACTCTCGAAGTTTGAAGCAGCACCTTCCTCCTTACACGTACAGGCCTATCGTTTCCCTCCAGTGTATCCCGGCCTGCTGTTACTTTGCTGAGAGCTGCGGGCTCACGCTGTAGTGGCACGCGCCCTACCCGGTGCGTGATAATGACGATGACGCAGAACAGCGGCAGAGATGATCGGCACCGCTGGCACTGAGCGTGTCCGCGCCGCTACACTTCCACAGCGATAAAACCTGCATCCGTGGAGTTATGTGGTGGGCATTTATAGCAATAAACATCGGACCGGGGTTCTGCATCCAGCAACATCTGGTTCCCGCTGAGGAAGGACACGGCTGCGCATCGTGATCAGGAACCGTCCGGGAGATGGAAGCGGGGACTGCGGGAACCGGGGATGACGGCAGCCCGAGCGAGGCAGCGGCCGCTGGCCCATCTATGCAGCTTGAATTCGGGGACCCTGGTTCGTATGTTTTAGTGAAATTGTCAAACTGCCATCATTTTTGGGGGCGGTTTTATTAATAGCCTCCGCCTATGAAAGCTGATCTAACCCGGGAAGTTGGGCATAGCTGGGCAGCATCCTACCTTGCAAACAGTGCGTGGACACAGCTAGGCACAGACGAGAAAATCACACCAAAACAGATCCACAGAGTAGTAGCCCAGGGTAATCCCACTAAAGTGTGGGACTAAACAATAAATTGCTGGGTTGAATAACTCAAGATTGAAGTCACTGTGTTTTTTAAATGCCACTGACTCACCGCAGGCTGGCACCAGCACAAGGTGCACATTAGGGATGTGTCCACACATTCCCACAAGACCAAATAAAGCTGAGCTGAGATGAAAGTTAATTTTCCCAAATGAGTACGTGGAAGTGTTTACTTGGATGGCAAACACAGGACAGCAGTCATTTGTATGTGCATCATCATTAACAGGCTGACAAACACACCGTGAGCTGTTGAGCATCCATTGGTAAACGTTGTGTGCTCTCTCTGTCTCTCTCAGGTGTCATTTTATTCTCCTCCGCTTCTCTCCTTCCTCATAATTCTTGCCATCTGTCTGGTCCTCTTCCGAGCTAAATCTGGAGAGTGCCTCATGTAATCTCTTGTGGAATTAAAACATAAATCACACAGTAATCTCTTAAATGCGTATCATTTTCAGGCATTGCTGTGGACACCACTGCTTCACATACCACAGAGCATGCCATGGCATTTTAATTTTGTTATTTAATTTTGCAGCAAATTTCCTTTCTGTGCATGCTCAGGCGTTAGCGGTTCACAAAATATATCTGTATGCAAAGAGCATCAAAATCTACCCCCATGTCTAGTGTCACATTAATGTCACAGCAACAGGCCACCATTCCCCCCCCCCCCAGCTGATAAGGGAAAGCTATAATCCTCTTTCCACAGGCCTTAAGGCATATTTCTCTCAACACTGACACAAAATATGTCATAACAAGAATACCTCAGTGAGCTCTCAGTTACTGCACATGTCCTTTAAACTCTTTTATTACACATTCAAAGTAAATTCATCTTACAGGTGGCCTGTCACCCACATACTAATCTCAGATGACACAGTGGGGTTTGTCCTGTTTATTGCTTGCAGCTCAGTGACACGTTATTCTAGCCTGACCCTAATCCCACAGAGACTCTTTGTGTGCACGTCCACCCCAGGATACTCCTTCTCATTGTTTTGCCTGAGAGGCTTTGTTGCAGTACTAATCTGCAGTTTACAGGTGCATACATCCTGACAAAAGGCAGAACTTTTTGCCCCATTGCCACTCAAAACAGCCCACTTAAACTACCGTCAAAGAAATCATTTAAGCATCCACTTATTTTTTTTGTGCAATCGTGCACATCATGTGTTAAAATACTGTATTTTTGTGTGTATGTGCAAAAGAATTATTGAGCATTTTCGATTTTACCTATGGTGATGTCAGGTTGTAATCAGCCAGTTTGTCTAACACATATTGGATTGATTGTAATGACCAATAATTGTTTCCGCAGGATGAACACCTTTGGTGATCCCCTGACATTCTCACTGACACTACACAGTTCACCTTTTAGGCTTTGAATTTAGTGCCTGACCAATATATTTGCAGGGCGATGGACCAGCCGATATGATCTATTCTTCAATATTTTGATCCTGGTATTTATTATATCAGAAAAATACAAATTTTAAAAGTGTAACGGTCGTGGTAGTGTCCTCCAATCTCTTTGGCTGTTGCTGTGGGTTTATGGCAGGCTTTAGTTTCTCTTAAAAAATGTCTTCTATAATAAATACCAACAGAACAGTTTGTACTCCACTTTTTTCTCTCTTGTCTCCCTGACACACAAAATCTTGCACTCTAAAAACAATCCCACCACAAACACTGCAAGGTAGGAACCAAAATTACTTTGCAACAGGTACCATGAAAAATAATAATGCTACATAAACGTTGTTGAGATACATAGTAATTAATAAACTTAATAATGAAAAACCATAAAATTGTATTATAAAACCTGATGTGCATTATAAATCAACAGCATAAGTTACACAAATGACATGTGACCAAAAATAAATGCTAGTGGAGTAACTATGGTTACAAAAGTAAAGAAGAGAGGGAAGAAACACCGCTCATCCGTGTTATGAGTGGTTATGTTGCATAGTTTGTCCACCAGAGGGCACTTTGCACTTTGATGTTGGTACCTGAGCTGAGCATAAACAAGTAATACACTAACAAGATTATTTTTACACTGTGTTGTCATATCATCTTAACAAGAACTCATAAGTAACTGCACATAATAAATGTTAGAGAGATCTATTTATGTTTCATGTGTTGGAAAGAAGAAAATAATTGCTGATATATTGGATTTCTAAACTGCCAAATATTGGTGTCAGTTTTAAAAATCTTTCTCCAGCTCTAGTCCTAACAATTGCCATTAAAAGATGAACTCCATTAACTGTTTGCATCCTGTAACTGTAACCTAGGAATATTTGTACTCATGAGCAAACACCTGCAAAACTAATGACACTCCTGTGGATCTCAGCTGTGCATTGTTTAGAGCTACTCAGCAAACGCTCCACTGAGATAGTGAACAGCTGCTATAGTAAAGCAAAGAGTCAGTAAGAGGAGAATACACTTGTATTAATGGCCTTGGAGGACTGTGTGCTACCTTAATGTTGTTAAATCAACAGTAGTGTTACTTTAAGTTTATGACACTTGAGATCATACTTGCATTTTGAAGAGTCGTCATCAAATTATGTGATCACCAAACTGCTCTGTTATGATTAACTGACAGCAACATCTGCTACAGTGTCTGCTGTGCACTTTAACATGGCTTTCTCATGCATTATCTCAGCAATGTTTTGTTAACCTTGACTCTCATACAACATGAAAGTTACCATGAAGCTGCTTCCTGCTTTCTCATCCTATTAAATACATACAAACACAGCCTAGTTGCGGCCTTCCTGCCGCTTGGAAAGATTTTTTCCTAATCCTTGCGTGTGATTGGTCAGTGATGTGATCTGGACACCTCGGCCAATGGCAGCACTCAGATTAAGAAGGAAGTCAATCCAATAGAGTTTTTACCTTCTCTCTACAAATCTCACTGATCCAGGAATAGAAAACACAGACGGTACGCTGCAGCAGCCTGACTGTTGGATGTCAGTTTGATTTAGACAGTTTCACTGCATCCAGTATCTTGTTTTTCTTTCTGGATTATCAAACAATTTTTAACTTGTAGAGACTAAACTCTTCTGCGGTGAGTTTAAACACCAATTTATTTGGCAAGATTAATAAATGCTGCAGAAGTAGCGTTTGAACATTTCCATTTTTAAATGAACTAAAATGAAATGACCCTGAGCCAAGGAATGTGTAACTGAATGCTAATCACAATGCTGCTAGACTGACTTTTTCAAGCTCTGCAGATAAAGTTTTTCAAGTTAAAACCTACAAAATAAAGAAAGTTTGAGCTGACGTTGCATACTGTCATGTAGTGCTCATAATCTATGTTGCTACTCTGAACTAGGATCCTGAGCATCCACAGAATGAGTCTGGCTGTTTCTTTTACTTTGGGATATTTGACTTGTGCTTTCAGTCTAATTTGGGGCTAATTATTTAGTTTGATATTAAAGCTAGAGGTGCACACTAACTCATGCTGAGTAATGTACAGATATGGGCACTGAGTGAGTGAAGTGTGAAGAGTTTAAAGCTAAACATTTTTCTCCTTCTTTTTGCCTCTGTCCACAGATTCAAGCAAGAAGGCTCAAATAACAGAGGTGCCATTGTTGCTTCACATTCTACACCGCTCACCTGTCTCTGTGTCTTGCATCTGCTCGATCTGTTCTCTCATCTATTTGTTGCTTGAATAGTTCATTTCATTGTAACTTTCAAGGGAATAATACACATTATCTGTGACAGATGCCGTCCCCATTCGGATCAAGCCAAGGGCATGAGAAGAAGATTGGCCACAGGAGGGTCGATGCCTCTGGAGAGACGACTTACAAGAAGGTTTTTCTTTTATTGTTTTCTTTTTTCTTTTTTTGCCTGTTTGCCTCTTAATACTGTTTGCAGGTTTTCGTGGCATCACGATTTCAACTGTTTGCCACCCACACCTTGGTCTGTTGCTCTTTTCTTTGTTGTCCGCCTCCAGACAACCTCCTCTGCTTTGAAAGGTGCCATCCAGTTGGGTATCGGATATACTGTTGGCAACCTCAGCTCCAAGCCCGAGAGAGATGTGCTCATGCAGGACTTCTATGTGGTTGAAAGCATCTTCTTCCCCAGGTACATTCATATCAGTAGATGTGCATACAATTTCCATGAGACATTGCTTCTTATCCTCTTTCTGTTGTCGCACTTTACTCCATACAGCGAAGGCAGTAACCTCACACCAGCCCACCACTATCCAGACTTCAGGTTTAAAACCTACGCCCCTGTGGCCTTCCGCTACTTCAGAGAGCTTTTTGGGATCCGACCGGATGATTACCTGGTGAGATACTTATTTTCTCTGATGACTCACAATGCACTCAGTGTATTTAAGTATCATCTAAATTACAGTGTAACTAAACTGTTATTCCTTTACATTTGGGATGAGCAGTGAAGATTTTGCATAAACTAAAGATAGCATAGCGTAGCTTAGCCATCAGTCTCAATTCATCAGCTAATAATCCTTCTACACATCCTAGTGGAAAATCTCATATAAAGCACATTATTTAAGTTGCATTAGCCTGCCTACAATTGTCACTGTCTCTGCAAGCCACTTTGTAACCCACCTCCAAAGTCATCCTGACTGAAATGTGTGACTTGATTCCAAGTATTTCATTGTAATTTAACTGTTCTCTCTCAAACTATATAATCCTGCCCAAGACCTCCTATTTGTCAACATTTAGCTAGAATTGTATTTGCATAGGAGGAACAATGTGAGAAAAGCAGTATGTCAATATCATTTCCACCAGTTATTAGACATGACGCAATATTTTTAACTCAGATGATCATGTGACATGGCAAGGCGCCCATCATGTGTCCATCCACAATTTAAATATCAGTCCTCATCCTAGAGTATTAGTCAGAATATATTCAAACTTAGACATAATGACCTTTACCCGCGTTGTGCTCAAGGTCAAAGTAATAGTTGCTGTGCTGTGAGCACCTTTACATTTTTACAAGAATTACTCCTCCTCCTAAACTCAAATCATACCCAAGGTCAAGGTCAAGATCAAGGTCACAGTTCTCAGTTGCACAATAATTTACACACTGTGCATGTCAGTGTAAACACACATGCATACGCACATGAGGTGACAGAGCGTGTTCTCAGCAGCACATTTAAGCTCACATTCTACCTGTGCCAGAGGGAGATTAGCTGACTAAAGCCTTCCTTTTAAAATTCCAAGTAGTGGCAGCAGACGGTCAGAGCGGTTTGTTTTTGTGTCTGCATGTGTTTGTGCTGCCAGTGGAGGGGTGGAGTAATGAGATAATTGCATTTTGTCAGCTAAGCCATAGAAAATTGCCTTCCTATGTGAGGCAAATTAGCTACAATCAAAGGATACGCGCTTACCTCTCAGCTCATTTCTCCAGCCTCCAACCAGAGAATTACCTCAAATACCTCAGATGTCAGATATAGTGAGAAGTTTGCTGATGCTACTGGAATGCCTCCATTAGGCTAAAGCCTAACGAGCTTTGGTGAAACATCATCCCTGCTTTCTACACACTTTCATAAGATAAATGAATGCAACAGTAAAGATAGTAAGTTCATTTGAGTGACTAATACAGCATTAATTTGTAGTAATCTCAACAGTCTACACACACATAGTTTCTTTTTTGTGCCGATGAGTAATGTCGAGTGAGTGGGTAGATGCATTAGTCCTTTGGTTGGATGGTGGAAAGCACTCAAACATGAGCAAAGCTATGCAGCCACCCAACAATAATGAATATTGTATGAACTTCTGACTATCTAATTATTCAGTCAAAACAGGTGACACAAGCATGATATGAAATTAATGAATTAGTTTGCTTTTGTAGCATTTGCATGTTAAAAACATATTTCCAGAGATCGTAGAGTCAGACTGTTTGAATTGAGGAAATGCACCAGGTTAAATTGTACTCTGTTTCTTATCTGTGCTTCTGTCTAGTATTCTCTGTGTAATGAGCCACTGATTGAGCTGTCAAATCCAGGAGCTAGTGGCTCAATTTTCTACGTGACCCGTGATGATGAGTTTATCATCAAAACTGTGCTGCACAAAGAGGCTGAGTTTCTGCAGAAATTGCTCCCTGGATACTACATGGTAAGTATCTCATCCATTAGAATCATTTCAACCAAATCCTCTAAACACAGACAATAAGTTTGGGAAAGTAAGTCAAATGAATGATTTCTATAAGTGTGAGAATATGTTAGGAGTTGGAGAATGAAATCTTGCTTTGGGTTTGAACTGCACATGCCACAGAGCAGACCAGCAACAGAAACTTCGAGTCACCTTTATCCTCTTAATCCAAACCTCCGCAGTTGGCCCAGGTTAGCGGTGATGTCAGTAGGTGGTGGTGTTGTGATAGGTGAGAGCATGGAGTTAGGCTGGGTACTCCTTAATTGGTGAAGCATGGACACGGTGGAGAAACACAAGCATGAGCTGAGGCCTGGTGTTCAGTCACGCTGTCTCGCATGTGCATGGTACTGAAATGGGGTGAAATCCACAGATTGCAACCAAAATTAACCACTAATGTGCCACATTTTCTTCCCTGCGCCTCTCTCTCTCCCTCTATAAATCCCTCTCCAGAACTTGAACCAGAACCCCCGGACTTTACTGCCAAAGTTTTTTGGCCTCTACTGTGTCCAGTGTGGAGGAAAGAACATCAGAGTGGTTGTGATGAACAATATTCTACCACGCTCCGTGCGCATGCACCTCAAGTTTGACTTAAAGGGCTCAACATACAAGCGGCGAGCATCCAAGAAGGAAAGAGAGAAGTCCAAACCCACTTTTAAAGACCTGGACTTCCTGAGTGATATTCCTGAAGGCCTCACACTGGACCAGGACACATACGGCGCTCTGGTCAAAACACTGCAAAGAGACTGCCTGGTAAGAGGGCAAATAGAAAGGAGCTGGATAAACTGGTCTTTGTAAAAGTAGATTAACACTGTGCATCTAGCAGCCAAGCCAACCACACATCTTCTTGGTAGTTCATGAAAGAATTTGAGGAAAGCAGAAAAAAAGCTTAAATGTCACCTACTGCTAGGCTCTAACATTAATTCCATACTCAAATATTCATAGTTTTCCTCAAAGATTTCATAAATATTTATTGCATTTTATGTGTTTTACATCAGGTTCTGGAGAGTTTTAAGATTATGGACTACAGTTTGCTGCTTGGGGTCCACAACAAGACCCAAGCAGAGAGAGAACGTCAGTCTCAGGGCTCACCTGTCAGAGGAGGGGATGAAAAGAGGCCCGCAGGGCAGAGATCCTTGTATTCCAGTGCCATGGAGTCAATACAGGGAGGCTCCACATGCAGGGACACTCTGGAGCAAGATGACACGTAAGATGGTGCTCCAAAAAGCCTCTCCTCACCTCAAATATACACACAGGGTAACTTTTCTGCTCTCTTTAGTATGGGTGGGATTCCAGCTATGGGTGCTAAAGGGGAGCGCCTCCTGCTGTTCATTGGAATCATCGACATTCTGCAGTCCTACAGGTAGGCGATCAGTGTGTGCTACATGTGAGACAGTGTGCCACTGAAGAAAACACAACAACTAAGACATAGGTGGGTGCAGAGGTAGCACAGTTCTGGGAAGATTATTAAGAAAAAATGCACTGTTAATACTCAAACCCTTAGTGTTTTACTGGGAACTACTTATCTCATCAAGCATGTCATATTTTTAATAGCTGCAAAGTCATTTAATAATAATATGTAGGTGGAAGGAATGAGGATCTACATAAAGGTTGATTTCTGTTTTTTTTTTGTTTTGTTTTTTTGGGATGATTGCTTTATGTCGGCAATATTAGCCACTGATTTAGCAGTAAACTGCTAGATATGTGCGGCACCTAATAAATAATTGAATTTTTCCATCTGGCAGGCTGATCAAGAAACTGGAGCATTCCTGGAAGTCCCTCATCCATGATGGAGTGAGTATCTTTTATGTAACTGTTATGTAATAGTTTGAATCCAAGCCCAACAGACCAGTCTAAACCATATCTTGTTTTTTCTTTTACGGCATATATTAAGGATAGAAAATGTTTATATATTTTATCTTCACTCTTTCTTTATTGGGACCTGTATTCTCCCACAGGACACCGTGTCGGTTCACAGACCGAGCTTCTATGCTGAGAGGTTCTACAAGTTCTGTAGCACAGTTGTCTTCAAGAAGAGCTGCTGTGAGTTCATGCATGTGCATAGGCCGCAGTTTGTAGTGTTTCCTGTGGTCCTAATAAAGGGAACGAGTCCAAGTAATCCATATGCTGAATTTACAGCACTGCGATCGTCTCCATCCAAGAGAGGACGAGGGGTTCTAATGTCCAAGTCCAGTGCAGGAGCGAGCTCGACGGGGCAGCGTCCTTCACTGACTGATGACAGGCCAGAAAACTTGGACAACTTGGAGAACTTAAGAGGAGCTCGCAGTTTCCCCATGCTGGAAGACAATGGTATGACCTTTTCTAAGCTTTAATGAAAAAAAAATGACTTGATAAGAACAGAGAAATATTTCCCACAGGATGCACAAAGGTTTTCTTTAAGGGTTTTCTTTCTTTCTGGCAGAAGGGAGTTTTTCCTTCCCATTGTCGCTAAACCGCTTGCTCATTAGGGGCTTTACCTTTACCTTACAATCTAAAGCACCTTGAGCCAACTACTGTTGTGATTTGTGTGTTAGGAAGTTCCTTAAAAAAGCTTACGTCTCCTTTGTTGTTGTTTTTTTACACCAAGTTAAAAGCTAATACAGCAACGCGATTGCCCAGTTGCAATGGTGATTTCACAGCGCAGCTTTCTAACCTTGACACTGACGTCCTCTATTGTCTCCAGCTGAGTGCTCCTTTTCCCTTTAAGTAAAATAAATCAAACATTATTGTTTATTATTAACGTGCAGTGATGAAGCAGCAGCATAGCAGCATCAGAAACAAAGTATAAGTAAAAGTAACAAATCAATGCTAGATGACACAGGAAGGGCATAATGTGAGGTGTGCACAACAATACCAGAAATAATATTACTTCAGTAAAAAAGGGAACATATGTAAACTTTCTAAGACCTGTAAGAGCAAGAATTTTAGAAGACAATTAAATTTGAATTTTGTACAGGTAACTGAGTTTAAGGACCACTGCAAGCATATGACAGAGTTCAGATATCAGAGGTTCAGAGAGGAGTGCAGTGCAGTGTCGTACACTCAGATGGATCTTTGTTCTGTGGTACAGCCTCCTGAGATGCACCTTCAATGTTAGTGTGCTCTCTGTTTCTTAAAGAATTTATGTCCTGCTCATTTTTTCATCTCCCTCCCGCACACAGCTCATGATCTCTTACCTAACTATGCCCCTCAGGGAAGGAACCGCCCTGCACCCCTCCTTCATTTGAAGATGCCACCACTACATCTATCGCTACCACTCTGTCATCAAACAACTCCCTACCCACCACCCCATTCGATACACCTGAGCACCCTCGCTACAGGAGGCAAATGCTTTCTCCAAACATTTCCAGGTGAGAATATCTGATGAATATAAAATGTTATATCTAATCTGCTCTTATGATATTGTTCTTCCACAGTCATGCTTGCTCTGTGCTTCTGTCTGCTTTCAGGTCACAGAAAGAGGTAGTTGAGGTTCACGGTGAACGCCAGGACACCATAACAGTGGAGGTGGAGCTCAGGTAGATGCATATGCAGTGTGAAAATCCCAGGATGGTTTCCATTTATTCATATGCGGTATTCTAACATTGTTCTATGTCTTGGTTAATGCAGTAAAATCCCAAAGAGCACGGAGCTCACACAGATGACAGAAATCCCCACATCCAGCCATCCAGCAGCTGATCCTCTGCTTCCTGTCACTGCATCATCTATGTCATCCACTCCTCCTTCTGTTAACCCCTGCTCTCAGTATTCATCATCCAGCCTTCCTCCTTCCTTTGTGTCCTCCTCCTCCTCCACCACCTCTCAGTGCAGCGGGCATTCATCCTCCACACTTACTTCATCAATCCGTCCGTCCACCAAACCACTCACATCTCCTGCTTCTGCTCAGTCTTTAAGCCTTTCTTCTCCAGTCTGTCATTCTGCTGCACGATCCGCAGGTCCAAACAGCTCCACCCTTCCTCCCGCATCAGCATTCACCCCCATCTGTCCGGCATCCTCTCACTCCTACTCCCACAACTCCTCTCACCACCTGCCATCGACGCCCCCCTCCTCTGTCCCTCAAAGCCCCCAGGTGTGTCAGCAGTCACCACGTACAATGCGCAATCAGCTGTCTGTCTCCAGCAGCCACAACTCACTGGATGGGGAGGTGCAGGTTTCCGACATATACTTTGTAAGTTCCCCCATTTTCGCGCTCCAATTCTTTTGGTTCTTTTTTTGCAGAAAATATTCCACACTAGATACTAACCAGTTTAAAGGAGGTAAAACAAACCACAGTGATCATACAGCTCATTTATGAGAAAATCCATTTTCAGGGAGTTAAGATGATTTTATCTGATGTTTGTCTTTGATCTGCTGGGTCTTTTGCAGTGGCCCAGTCAGGACAGCGTGGTAGAGTTGTGATGGTGAGGGGGGGAGAGGGGGCTCTGTCTGTTTGCACGCACTATAGGAAATGCTCTTGCTTTTCAAAATGCTTTATTTCAACTGAAGCATGAGGCTGCCAGGAGCCACCGTCCATGCTTTTTGATTGTTGCCTTTTCTGCACAGCATGACTCTTAGCTGCTGATCTGCAGTCATTCCTCCTCTCAGCTTCACTCACAGCTCTCCACAGCTCCATCCTTTGTGGGATTTTGTTTGTTTTTGCTGCATTTTTCCATTCATTCTACATTTTTTATGTTTCTCTTATAACTCCTTCTATATTCTCATGCATCTTATTTTTCCATATAATTTTATGTTCAGATCATTTCATTTTCATGTGTGTGTGTGTCCATTCATCAGTATGCAGATGGCAGATATTGGGTGTACTCTCCAGTTCTTGGCCGTCGTAAGCTAAACTCTAGTTCAAGTTACAATGTAAGTCACCATCAAAGTAGTTAGCTGTGCATTAGTCCAGGAGATGTTTGTACACACTAGACTACACTGGTAGTGACTGTTCCATTAGGCCTGTTGCACACATAGCTACTTAATGATCTTTGAAGGTAAAATAAAGCACAGTCTGTTTCCTATGATTTATTTCATGCGGATGTCACAAGAAAGGGCGCTGCATATAAAACTGCATGTCATGTAGCTTGTTGGCAGTAAAGATTAGTTGGAATCTGTAGGTTGCTGGACCTCTAAATAAGCGTAGTACAATAGGTAAGGATAAATGTGTGTTTGGTTGATGATTTGATTGTTGTAACAATGCTTTTTGGCTATAAATCTTATTCCATTGGAAAGTCAGTTTTTCCCCTTAAAATGTCCCACCTTTGTAGGGCAAATGCATGCATATGGTTCCTAAATGCTGACAGGGTGAGAATCTATATTGCCGTTGTAACAATGAAACATTGGACAACGAAACTGAGGTCTCTAGAAGAAGAATAAAAAAATAATAATAATAATAACTGGTGTTGATGTAAATACCAATGTTATTGTGTTGTAACAATGTAAACATTGTACATCAAAATGGTATTGGATCTGATTGTCTAAAATCTAGCAGCAGCATGGTGATGGCTGAGGGATCAAAGCTGTTCCTTTGTCTGTTTTTGTCAGTATGGATCTGAAACATCTGCCTGAAGGGAGATGTTTCAGATCCATAAATGACCAAGGTGAGATGGGTCTTAAAGGATTTTATTAATGTTCTTGGGACAGTGGGAGCTGTGCAGATATCGGCTGTATCCTTCAATTTAGAGATTGCACTTGGGTTCACTCCAAATAATAATGCAGCTTAGTTTTGTGGAACATAAAATCAAGTATCCCTTACAGACCAGTCAAATGTGGCATGCTTGGGGCAGACGCCAACTGACCGTTGTAACAGGGTCCATGCTCACAGGTGCTGCTAATCAGGCACAAATCAGCCAATTGAATGTCAGCACCTGGGGTACCAGAGGCTCAAAACAAGAGTCAACAGCAGAATAAGCTGTTTGGCATTAGCAGAGAAGATTTGGCAAGTTTTTCATGGCCTCAACCCACAAATGCATTTTCCTTACAAGTGTGGCAGCAGAAACAGGATTACCAACAATAAATCCTTGGCAAGAAGCATTTCTTTGTTACAACAAAGAAATAATCAACCAAACACAAATGTCCTTACTTTTTGTGCTACATTTAATTGACTGTAACTTGTACTTGCTTTGTGCTTTTAGTGATGTTCAAGCTTCTTTGAACCTCTTTGAATGTAATCATCCTTTCTAAGGCAGTAAATGACCATGACGCTAACATTTTAAGTTTCCATATTACATTAATTATTTGTGACTTTAAAAAAGCAGCAACGAAATAATTTACAAGCAACAAAGAGGGGAAGTAACATCTACTTCACACAGACATAGTTTCCCTTTTGAAATTATAGAGAAACTGCTGGAAGTTGGAGAAGTCGCCCTTAAAGCTGATCTGCATGATGTGGACAGAGTGGCTATGGCTTGATCTGATGACGAGGCTTTTATTTCAGATTTTGATTTTAATGTTTATAAGTCACCTTCAGAAGCCACAACATGCAAAATTGCACATTGCAGCTTTAAACAGTTCCGGGAATAGGGATTGTCTCTGCAGAGCTCTGTTTCCCAAATCAGTTTTAAGTCCTCTGCTCTTCTTCCTTCTTGCGCTGCCCTCTGCCGGCTATGTTTGGTAACAGCAGACTCAGGAGGATCGGAGCTGGGTGTACTCTCCTCTGCACTGCAGCTCAGAGTCCAGACGGGGCTCAGATGGGGAGAGTGAGCCAGTAGGTGTACGGTTCATTCATGAGTCAAAGTTAAATCACAGAACAGACACGAGTGGACGCATTTGCTTTGCCAGCCTCTCTAATGTTAATCTTCTCTTTCTCCAGTAACTCACAGAGGAGCCAGCATCGATGGGTGCAGCCAGAGGTCATCCGTGAGATTTTAATGATGAAGCCACCAGGACGCTACGAAGAGTTAACGCTAATTGGCCAAACTGCATGTGAGAGCTTGCTTTGCCAACAAAAACCAAAGGAGTGAACTTTTTTTGAAGTATTTACGCTGAGCCGAAGAAACAATCAAATATCTTACAGTATTATAGTCAACATTTTAAAGCATCAGCTCCAGGACAATCTTACTGATATCAAGTGAAGGTATCACGCTGGCACTGTGAATGCTTTCAGTGTTATAAAAACGGGGCTCTCTGTGCAACAAACACAACATGATAAATTCTAGAGTTGATCCCAAAGTTTCCAGAGATACCAAACCTCCACGTGTTTATTTTCTGCCTCTTATCCAGAATCAGGTTGCCGGCTGGAGGCAGACGAAGCAACATAGTCCAGATATCACTCTCTCCAGCTCTGGGTATGCAATATGGACATACTGTGCGTGGTACTTCTTTTTGTTTTTGACTCTACCCGACTTTACTACTTCATGCTTTATTTGTGTGTCCTTTTTTTCTTTTTCACTAGAGGCATGTCAAAGCTGTGTGTAACTTTATTCCTAGCACTTTATCGGTGTACCAGTGGCTAAGGTCTTTTTATTATAATTATGTGTGTTTTATTATCTTGTCGTCAGCTGTTGGTCGAAAACACACTCAAACACAGTTGATGTTGTGGGTGTCGTGCGTGCACAGTGTTCTCTCTCTTCCAGTCCACTCGACAAACTCTGATCTCACAATGAAAGCTTTTGTTTAAATTGCCTTACTGATTTTAACTAAGGTGTAATCGTAACCATTGTTTATTCATATTTTCTGATAATATGTAACAATTGAAAAAACACAGAAACTCTTAAATCCATATGCGACTGTGAGAAACTGCGTTTTATAGCAGTTTAAACAAGAAATCGGCCAAGCACTTACTGGTTTTCCATATTCAAAGAGGTCAAAAGGGAGAAAAAGGTCTTTTGTAAATTGCTGATAATCTGTGTGTGCTGTTTCACATACATCTACGTCTGTGCCCTTATGTCTCTGTCTGTGCATGTGTTTGCATGCGTATAACGTGTGACTGGGAAACGAATATTTTTGGTTTGTCAAAAAGTTGCTATCGCTGTTCAAGGCCATGAAAGTCCGAAGCAGCTGCACGCATGCTGGCTACGCAAGAAGAGTCGAATCGCCACCCCTGATTAATCAAGATTTACCAAATTAAACAAAGTACGATCTGAAGCATCCAAGAAAAGGCAAGCAGTACTATCCTTCTTCCACACATGGTGATGCTTGCTGAAGCAAGTTTGACCCCATGACTGTGTCCATAAGCACCACTGCACCATATCACTGTATTATTTGAAGTTAACCTGCCTCGTTGTAGGCAACGGTGTTTGTAGCTGATCACTGTGTAAAATATAATTAAATTATATTGTGTAATTTGTTGTTGTTGTTGTTGTTTTTTAAATCACCCTCACAAACAAGTTGTCCGCTAGATGGCACCAGAGTGTCTCAGAAAAGGAATTCTCAGTGCCTGAAACGTCGCACAGTGTTTCTCACCCCTTTTAGTTGAACCGTAGAATTAAATTGCATAAAGACATATACCAGAATATCAGCTGCTTATAGGTCATTTTATTGTGTTTCTAATGGATGATAAAAGGGGGGCTTGTATTTAAAGCCACACATCCCACTCCTCCACATCACACTGACATTTCAAGGCACGCAAACATAATGATATGACATCTCGACGGCTTTTCTGGAGATTGTATTTATGTATTTATTTTCATAAATCAGCAGAGGACTTACTGCTATAAATGCGACGCCATTCGAAAGAGATAAGGCTTCAACCAAAACAGCTCACCAGAAATTTTAGCTGATAGTCTGCATAAAGTGATGCTGGTCATAGTGGTTTCTATTATAATGTGTTGGTAAATGAACAGAGAACAGAGGTAAAGACAGAGTGACGCTAATTATAAGCAGTAAAAAGTACTGAGGAAATATACTGAACTACAGCTGAACTACAGCACGCACTTGGGTGTAGCCTATACACAGATGGGTGACAAATTAAAGGATAAAAGAGCATAAAGGTGTTTTAATAATGATTCTCTAAATGTCTGTAACACAACTGGAGAGATGACACAGCACCCTTACAAAATATACTCAGTCATTTGGTGTTTTGATGATAGCGGTGGAGAGATCCAGAAATCTGCCAAAGTTGTTCTGGTGACTGCGAATGCTGAAGCATATGATTCACATCATTTTTACACTCGTCAAGCCACCCCTCGTGCCTTATGAATGGGAGCGTCGTCATCTCGGAAGAGACTGCTGTCACTGGAAAGAAATGTTTCGCCGCAGGATAAAGCTTATCGCTGGATTCAGCAGTCTCTCTCCTCGAAGGGGATAACGTGGACCCAAATCATGCCGGCAAAAGGGCCTCAGAATTCAAGTTTTCCTTTAATTTGTAAGCATGTGAACACATTTGCTTTGAGAAAAAGTAAAATACAAATAAAGTGCAGAGTAAATATAATCAAGTGTGCAGTGAATTTGCTGACTGCTGGTGCAGGTACACTTGTATTGCTGCGTGCTTGTGTGGGCTAGAGTTGCGAATGTCAGTCAGGGTGACAAGTCAGGCATGTCGGGCACTGATGGAATGTGTGATGGACAAGGATCAGCAGCCACCTGCCCAATTGTCCGAGAATGAAATTGTCCCTCTCTTGATTTTCCACTTTTTTGTCCTTCTACCTTTCAGTGCACACGCATATACACACACACAGACACACACCCTTTCCCCCCTCTCCATCCTATTTAATACCTACTTCCTGATTTTCAGCCAAAAGGATATTCTTTAACAAACCCAGAAGTGCAACTAACTCCATGTTTAAAGCCATGTTTTTGTAGCTACATTTCACAACTGTCCACTCAGGCAATCATCAAGATACTTTTTTCAAAAGAGGACAGCTGCAAGGATACACTTGCTCAACGTGTGTGATTGTGCCTGTTTAAAAAAAAACCTGTCTGTTCAGGCTGTGGGTTGCAGCTTTCTCAAGTACTGCTCAGCTAGGTGTGTGATTGTAGTCATTTGTCAACAGAAACCAAAGACAAAAATACATTTTAGAAAATGAAAACATGTGCAGCTATCTTAGTGAGAAGCGATTTGAGTGCCCAGTCTGTCAGAGCGATGAAATTTTGTGAAACATAGAACATTTTGGCTGGCTCAAATTTTTTCACACCTTAAGCAAATGCAGCCGTTTTAGAGTTAAGACCTGGTTTTAGAGCTAAAGTTAGAATAAGGTTTAAATTAAGGTTGTGGTGTGACTGGGCATTTTTTGTAATAGTTAAACTTGTGAGTAAAAAAAGCCTCTGTGTGTGTGTTTGTGGGTTTGTGTATATATACACATTTACTGGTCACTTCATTAGATGCACTTGTTCAGTGCCTCATTAATACAAATATCTAATTAGCCAAGTCTGAGTAAACTGAGAAACCACTGATCTACTGGGATTTTCCCACACAACCATCTCTAGGGTTTACAGAGAATGTTCTGAAAGGAGAAAATATCCAGTGAGCGGCGCTTCTCCGTGCCAAAAAGCCTTGCTGATGCCAGAGGTCAGGGGCGAATGGCCAGATTGCTTTGAGCTGACAGGAAGGCAAGAGCAAGTTAAATAACCACTTGTTCCAACTAAGGTATGCAGAAAAGCATCTCTGTATGCACAACATGTCAAACCTTGAAGCACCTGGGCTACAGCAGGAAAGTATACAGGGCGCCATTCCAGTTAGCTAAGAACAGGAAGCTAAGGCATTGCTTGGCCTGACGAGTCTCAAGCTCATTCAGATGATAGGGTCAGAATTCAGCATAAACAACATGAAAGCATGGATCCATCCTGCCTGGTATTACTGGTTCAGGCTGCTGATGGTGCTGTAATGGTTTAGGGAATATTTTCTTGGCATGCTTTGGGCCTCTTAGTGCCAACTGAGCATCATTTAAACAAAAAAATAAAAGATACATGCTGAATCTATCGAAATGCAGGTCAACATGATAGCATCATCGGACTATTGTCTGTTTGTTTTCCCAGTTTTATTTTCACATGTTGAGAACCTCTGCTTTGGGGTTACTTTGGTGAAAGTGACCAACTTTTAACCACCAAACGGAGTGAAGACCAGATGTACAGAGGGGCAGACAGGCTTTTTTTTTTTTTTAATTATAAGTGAGAACAAATAACATTTAAAAAAAAAATCTGTGTAGCCAAAGTTTGATAGAACAGTGAACAGTACTTTATTCCACTTTGCCATAGAGCACCATAACAGTCAAACATGTACTGGTAAAACATTACTAATCCACACAGTAACACAAGCAGGCATGTTATCCAGTTTTAACGAATATGGCATGGGTACTGTTTACTGTGCACTGATCCAGTACATACACTGTACCACTGCTGTACATTCACCTGCAATGGAAAAAGAGTCCTCATTAAAATTCACTACATTTATCTTCTCTTCAAGTGATTATTTTACATCTTACACCACTCTCATCCCCCACTGGTTGTGGCAGATGGCTGTACCTGATTCTGCTTCAGGTTTGCTCTTGTCAAAAGGGAGTTTGTCCTTCCCACTGTCACCAAGTGCTTTCTTGATTGGTGGGGTTTTCTTGTATATAGACCTTGTACCCAGGTCTATATTTTTGACCATTTGTAGAAATGTGTCTTCATTGGATAAAAAATGGGCTCACTTGATGAGTGCTAAAACGAAAAAAAATATTCTTTAGTGTGAAATAGTCGCATCAGACCTGCATGATGTTTCCTAGCTTGGAGTTTGCATGTTCTCCTAATGTCCGCTTGAGGCTGTTTTGTAAGCTCCAAAGCCAATCACATGCATATTAGATGCACTGGAAACTGTATGACTATCTTTCTTTGCCAATCTATTTCTGCTCCTCCCCTTGCTTTCTGCTCACATGCAGGCTGGGATAGACATCAGACACCTGTGACTTTGAAAAGTAATATTATCATGGTGATTATCACAAAAAGAATAAACAAAGAGGTTGGGGAATGAAACATAGACCATAGACGAGGAGTAATAAACTAAAAATATTTCGAAATAATTCATGGATTTAAAGAAACACGGTGGAGCGGCAGCATCTGTACCTGGGGTGAATGGGCCATCACAAAGCTGAGCTTTCATCTGCAGGAAACATAAACAAATGGCTTTGTTCTTTCAAAGCAGAGAGGGGCGAAAGCCAGAACAAACAGGGTGAGTGTGCAGTGTGTGTGTGCGTGTGTGTCTGCACACGCACGTGAAAAGAAGAGAGAAGAAGAGGAGCAGAGAGAGAAAGCAGAGAAAGAGAGATCAAAGCAGGGGGTATGTTTTTGAATCTCTGTGTGGGAGGTGGAGCCTCACCTACCCAGAATGCCTTGCCTCACTCCTTGCAGCCCACTCAGGTTTTTAGGAGCATCACTTTTCTTTGCAGCCAGCAAATTATGATACTACCTCTTCATCAGTCATCTCCAGCTATTCTGAGAGAGTCTTGAAATGGTGACTTGATGTGAAGTCAGTCTCTGATCTGTGATGCATAACCTGTATCTCCCACTCACAGTTCAACACTGCTGACAATGGAGTGATGAAGTGCGCTGGATGAAAAGTCTACTAAAATCCCAGCTAGAGCCTTGGTTGAATCTTACCGTAGAAGATTCCCGCTAAGTTGGATCAGAGCCCATCTCCCCCTTTTCCCAGTCTCATGGCAGGGATCGAAACATCTCTTTTTAACTTGGCGTGAGAAGCTGCTAACAGATGTCTGCGCGTCCACGCGGAGGGAATGCTGTGCCCTCTCACACACACATGAAAAGCCTTGAAAGACTCTCCACTGCGTTGACAGTGTCTTAAGGCAGTGTTTATCTTTGGCAGGCTGAAGAAAACAAAGCCATCGATTTCTAATCCTAATCCCCTTCTACTGCTTCTCTCCTATTGATCATCTAGCCATCCTTAATGAGATGGATGAATAAAGGGATGGAGGGCTGATGAAGGACAAAACTTTCCCTGACAGCGTGCTGCCGTGCTTCGCCTCTGCCCATGTCTTCTTAATCTGTCTCTTTTGCTCGTGGGGTTCTCGTCAATTTAACGTGGTTTGCGGTGGAACATAAAACAAATCCAGCTTGGTACTTTTGTGGAGCTTTATCAGAACTAGAAGCCTGCAGAGCTGTCAAGGTTTTGCCTGTATATTAAAATGGACTAATGTGGACGAATGCACTGCACACATAGAGGCACAAAGATGCATGCAGAGCGAGATTGGACTGACCACTTATCACTTATTACATTTCTCCTCTGCCTCACTTAAACAGAGTCAGACAAGCATTCCCTTAGCCACCTGATCTTAAATCAGATATTGCTGAGGCTCTGGACTGGATGATTGACTAGTCCTGTATGTTTCCGTGTGCCAGCTCTCATTGGCTATTTCTCTCTAGAGGTGCCTGGGTAGCAGATAAAGGAGAGTGACGTGGATTTGTTCCATAATTATTTCAGATAAGACAAATGTTATATGTTATGGTTATGTTATGTTAGGTTTCAGATTTATTCAAATTATTCAAACACTTTCCTCCTTCAATTCAATTCAATTCAATTCAATTCAATTCAATTGGCACCAAATCACAAAAACAGTAATCGCGGGGTGTTTTATATTGACAGGTAAAGATCCTACAATAATACAGAGAAGACCTCAGGAATCAGATGAGTCTCTATGAGCAAGCAGTTGGCGACAGCGGGAAGGGAAAACTCCCTTTTAACAGGAAGATACCTCAGCCAGAAAAAAGCTCAGTGAGACACTGCGGAAGTAATGTGAGGAAACAATGATTTGATCTCCTGCTGAATTTCTAAGTTTGTTCAGTCGAGTTGAGCACAGAGGAGGGAACATTATGCTTTGGGCTGTTTTTCTGCTAAGGGTACAGGATGATTTCAACACGTTGAGGAAACAATGAATCCGCCCGTGTGCCGTAATGTCAAACCTGGACTAGAACCTCCTTCCCTTAAGTACACTGTAGATCATTTGTGACTGAGTCTTCCAGCATTGCTATAGTCCAAAACATCCTGCCAAGGAAACAAAGGAGCAGATAAGGAAGAAGCACGCTAAGATCATGGAGTGGCCTAGCCAGTCCCCAGAACTTAGTCCTATAGAAAATCTGCAGAGGGAGCTGAAACTTCAAGTTGCCAAGCAGCAGCCAAGAAATCTTAAGGATTTAGAGAATTTATGTGCAGAGGAACTCCTGAGATTTATGCAAACCCAGTGATCATCTACAAGAAACACCTCTCTGCTATGGTTAAGAACAAGGATTTCTCCAGAAAGTCATGTTTTGCTTGTTGATGAAATACTTATTTCACTCAGTAACATGCAAATCAATATGTAACATTTATGTAATATATTTTTTCTGGACTTTAGCATAGTTACTAGTCTCTGAGGGGCTATTTTGAAGATGTTGAAGGCTTTTTGAAAAACTAATAAACAGAATCTTGCTCCTGTGATCATAGGTTGGGTCCCCAATAAAGTAAGTTACTACCAAAAGCAACAACAGTATTACAGTCAAATCCATCTAAGACCCAATTCACTGTATATGTTTCTATACATTCACAAAGGTTTATTGAACTGAGGGTTGAATCCTTGACCTCCTGCCAATCCTGGAGGCATCATTTATAAGAAGGGTAAACATATAGGCTAACCTAACACACCATGATCCTTGTAAGAAATATTGTTCCATGACCCAATAAAGCCTAAATTTGAACAGACACAATGTCAACACTGAATCAGGTTGTAAAGAACCCGAGAAAGAGGCACCACAGGATATTGATGGTGGAGATCCTGTGATGGTATTTGTGTTGATTGTCCGAACCTGTAGGATTAATCTTAATCACTGTGGTATTCCCTTTCTATTGGGTGAGGTCCATGGACCACACCCACCCACATTCCTTAGGATTTATGTCTGAGCTCACAGACATCCTGGATTAATCCTAAAGTGTCTACTATCTTCATTAAAAAGGCATAAAATCTAATTTAAAAAAAGGGGTAATCGAATCATTGCACTGCAACTGACAAGAGTTTCCATCTAAGCAAAACTGAGTCTTGTCTTACAAAAAGGTTGCTTTGCTTGCAGAACTTCAGAGAAAATCGGGTGGTTTTGGATATTTAATGCATGTCCCTGCAAAAATGGCACCCTGGGGATCGTTTTCCCTAAGTGTGTGATAATGGCTGCAACAGAAGTTATTAATAGCAGGCTAATGTGTGTCAGATGCTACCTGTCCAGCAGCAGCAGCAGGGGAGAGAGAGAGCCAGGACACGAGTGACTGGCCAGCATAATGAGAGGGACATGGGCTGCCAACATAGGCAGCTGCTTCTCCAGTGGTACTGAATGCTGCAAGTTTGTGTGTCTGGATGTGAGTGTGTACATAAATTTGTCTCCGCTCATTTCTTTTTCTCTCTGATTTTTATATATATAACGCTCAACAGCAGCCGGCAGAAATACAGCCGCATTCACGCATACGCTTGGCACGCTCACGGCCTCACATGCACATGTGCACACAGAGGCAACCTCATCGGGCTTACCGTGGGAATGCCTGTGGCACTATGTCAGTTACTGAGGTGATGCTTTTAATCCTGAAACAAATCTAGACTTTGTGTTGTGCGTCTCCAGCTGTGTGTGAGCGAGCGTGCCCATGTACAAAGCACGATCTCGCTCCCATTAGATTACGGCTGGCTGCACAGCAAAGATACCCCACTGCCACTCCCACATGGAAGAGCGGGTAGGATTAGCCGGCTCTGTACCCACCCTAATCTAGGGACAAAAACCCACAATCGCCTCCCACTGAGATACGTAGACAGAAAGATTCAATTTGATCTGCCCTTCTCAATATAACAAGAGTGTCTTTTAGGGTTAAAATATCTACTGCTCACTCTACCATCAGTCAATGTGGATTCAGCGCTAAACTGTGTCCTTTTTATCCCCGTGATTGATCAATTTGACGACAACTCAGAACGCCTACAGGCAGAGCTTTATAGTAATAAATGCAATGAAAATGTAACCTTAAAGTGGTGCATGAAATATCTTTGCTAAAAAAAACTTTGTCATAGACTTCTGGCTATGCAAAGGTGAATCTTTTCAAGGGTTTACAGCGATTAGAGCTAAATAAGCTAACGCTAACGTACTGATGGTTCACATCTTAGTGTTTTGACATGCTAACAGTTTGTGCTTGACACTGAACACAACACAAGAAAAGTTAATTGGTCAAAGCCAGAGAGGGAAAGGCTCAACATGCTGACACTGGAGCAAAAACCAAAAGATAACATCGTCTGAATTACAAATGTTTGCATTAAATTTCATTATTGTCCATTCAACAGCTGCTGACATTTCACAAACCAAGAAGACTCAAACTCCTGAACCTATGACTAATAAACACCTGCCCTACTGGCGGTAAAGTTTTGACTTTACTGATGCTAATTTAACATGACCTTTCCACAGTGAAACTGTCTGAAAAGATGCGCTAAAGGTTAAAACGTGTTGATGTGCCACGTGAAACCTCCTTAAAAGTAGGGTGCTACGCTTTAAAAGTAGCGTTTGACACAGAAAAACGACGTCTGGCTAATAACGCGACGATTTCAAATTAAAAGCAACACAGTGAAGCGAGGAACAAGTCAGACTGTGTTGTTTTAGCAATGATGTCGTAAGAGTGGACTGGAATGACTGAAGCTGAGATACAGTGTTTTCATTACTTTAAACAAAAAAAGTGAGATAAGGGAGAGAAACGGGAACGACTGATGAGAGAGGCTCTTTCCCGTGCCTTTGCCTGATGGCGCCACTATAGGAAATATCAGGCAATCACCAAAATCAGCAGGATTCAAATTTCTAAGTGACGACAAAACCAACAGAGTCACCTGCAGAGCACATCTACCAGCTTAGTCAAACATGCTACATCCATACAGCCAAGTCTGAAACAGTGGATACTGAGTTTATTCATCCTTTGAAGAGTTTTTCTTAATAAGACAGCTGCTACTCTGTTTCTTTTTTTTTTCCAGGTAGAGTTCAGTGCATTGATGCATCATTCCAAAAGGCTACCTGCTAAATGTGGTGTCAGTGTCTCATTATTTGACGAAAGCTGCCTGTTTCATTGCTCCGAGCCAACACAACTCTTTCCCTCTGTCTCTCTTTTCCTCTTTCTGTCTCTTACTCAGAGGCTTCCGCCTCATTAACCACCATCAGCATTTTGCTTGCTGTGTGTGATTTGGACGTACTGAGAGGGAGGCAGGGGGTCGTGTGTGTGTGTGTGTATTCGCTTCTTGTATGTGCACAGGCAACTCTCATTAGGACGGAAAAACATTGACATTTTTTGCCAGAATGAAACCCAATCATATCTTCGCCTTTTTTATATATATATCAAAGGGTTCCTCCAATCAACTCCCTGGTGTGTGTTTGTGTGTGTCGCAGTATACACATATATATGCAGTGTATGTTTGTGTGGCGGTGTAGCGGGAGACAGATGTTTGCTGATTTGACATGTTTGCACTGCAGGCTCAGCCCAATTTAGTGAGAAAGAAAACTGAAGAAGAAAGAAAGAAACCAAAAATTTAAAAAAAAAAAAAAAAAGCACGAGGCCACACAGACGCTCTTGGTGACAGCCCACTCTTAATTTTCTCTTCTTTTAATTTAAGTTTGTTTTCTCCTCACAGCTTTTCCTTTCTCCCACTCTGTCTCCTTCTTTTCTCTTCTTCTGTGTCTCTTTTCTCTTTCGTACCCACTCAAACGCAACACTGTGTGCGATAACACCAGCAGACTTTCAGCTGGGTGTTCTTCTGGAGTTGTTTTCCTTGTTACAGGCACCTCTGACTAAGTCTCGACTTTCACAGAGGACACTTTCTTCTGCCAAAACGGAGAAATTATAAACATAAAGAGCCCGGAGAGTGCATTACAGTGGACTTTAAATATATTGCAGTTCCAAACTTCTGTTCAAACACAATTAAAAGCCTACATACACTGATGGTTTGGCATTTATTGCAATGCAATATGGCACTCATTACAACATTTCTCAGTGTTTCTATTTTACTATGCACAAACTAGATTAAAAAAAAAAAAAGCTCATAAATAAACAAACTGCTTCATGTATCTATTTCTTAGCATCAAACAAGTGACAAGTACACGGACACCGATGGACAACATCCTAATCTAAATGTCTACTTCAACAGAATCAAAAGTTCATACAGTTTAAAATAAAAACATGAATATAAAAAAAGAAAAACTCAAGCGAAATCATACAATTGGTTAGCATCATCCTCCTGTATGAAACTAGTAAGAGCTCGTAATGATACATTCTTTCCGGCTTCTCCTGCTCCCTCTTTAACGTTGCATATTAAGGTTATTCAATGATAGCTGACATCTTGACGAGGGAGAATTCATGTAGGATGCACTCACGCTACGCACGCCGCACAAACACACGCACAAACACAGACACACGAGCAAACAAAATACATTTTGTTCAAGTCGAGCACAAAAGCAGCCAAAGGGACAAACTAGGTTGGAAGCCAGTCTGCTTATGCACATGTCAGCCTTCAGAAAACAGATGAGAAAAGAGGAGAAGAAGTGAAACTGGATAAGAGGATGAGGCTTCAGTCTAAGCTGCCGGTGGCTCAACGCTATCGGCGACCACGTCCAGATCACGGTTTATAGAAAACTCCACAGGATGGAAGTTCACAAAAAGTGCTGCTTTTCTCTCTTCCTTTCTTCCGTCTCGCTTTGCGTTTCTACTTTACGCCGCTCCTTTGTATTTCCACTGGTGAAAAGTCCCTCTAAAGTGCACAGATGAGGTAAATGAAACAGGTTTGTATCCGTTCGCCAGCTCAGACTGGAACCATAGTGTGCTGCATGTGTTGCATTTGAGAGAATATTTCTTGCTGCACACTAGCAATTAGTATGTCCTGATGTGACGGTGTGATTATTCCAAGTCTGTCCATCTCCCTGTGGGTGCACAGACAGAGATAAATGTTCAGACACACAAAGGCACAATATGCAGTATTTAAGGGATAAGGCTGGCTGTTATTTTCTTTTGATCACGAGCCTACTTATTCTAAATTGACCGACACTTTGACTTTCACCACACACAAACATTTGGAGATATTTAGGGTTTCGCATCTGCTCAACTATGCATTTAAATCACTGGGTAATAACAGGCCAGCGGTCTATCAATTAAACTACAGCCATAATATGAAGAGTTTATGTTGCTTAATATACTTCATGCCTTTGCACCGCAAACACCATTGTCTCCCAGCACTAAAAGAGTAAAGCAACAAAACGAAGCAATGTAATCAAGAAACCACGCACTAATAAAACAAAGACTGTATATAAAAGATGGCCACTGCAGCTAATGTGAATTGGTCTGTGGGTTCCCATCTTTAGGGCTTGAAATATTAAAATGATCGCCAGCTTGCTTTTAAAAAAAAAAAAAAAAAAAAAAGCATGAGTGAGGAGTGGGTGTGGCTTAGAAGTCGAGGACACCGCATGCTTACATGTCAATGCAACACGTTCTCACTCCCAAAGAGTAACATTTTACGCTAGGTGACAAATCGTCAGTTTAATACGCTTCCTGCCACCCAACACGTCCTTATATTACGAGGTCAGAAAAATGAGGAAACATGAGAACCTTTTGGAATGAATCTACACATATATGTTCGTTTTACTTAAATCGCTTTGGAAAACATTAGCTAACACCATTAAAGTGCTGGTTAAAGTTAGGGATAAGATTAGAGCTAGGGCTCGAATACATGGCCGGAACGTGTATTACCGCGGGAGCGTCATTCTACTGGATTTCATCCATAACCCGGCGCGTAGCATAAGAACGCAGTAGGTCACCTTTCGCGTTACTCAGGAACGACTCGGGACTTGACAAATCGTCACTATATTATGCTTCAGGAGTGAGAACGGGCTGGTCAATGATTTCTCAGTTGGAGTGTAGCCACGTACAAAACATTTCTGCCTTTTAAATTTAGATGGGACTAAAATTTACAAAATAAACATTACTCTTTGTTAAAAAAAAAGTCTTCGTACTAGTGGTTCAGTTTACAGGTTTGTAAATCTAGAAAAAAGACTTGGACCTTTGCTTTTTTGCAACTGGAGTGATTGAACCCTGCTGACTATTAGAAAGAATCCAGCATTTCAGAGCTAAACCTGAAGTGAAGAAGCAGAGGACGATGGATGGATGGATGTGTCACAGTCCCATGTTTTTGAGAAGTTTGTGACTTTTTTAGTTTTTAACTTACTTTGGTTTTGGGTTGTTTTGATTTTGTGTTCTGGTTCTTGAGTTAATTTATTACCTTTATAATCCCCCCAGCGTTTCCCTCTTCCTTCTCTCTTCCTAGTAACTCGTGCCTTACACGAGTTGTGTATTGTCGTCTTTCTACTTTTATCAGTATTATTTGTCGTTTGGTTAATCCCTAGTTAACATTGAAGGTTAGTTTTTATTTCTTTTGTTTCCACCTTTGTGATTCTCTGTTTATTCCTGCTTTGTTTCACCTGGGATTCATTATTTCCACCTCTATCCTGCTCCCTCCTGTGTATTGCTGTGTAATTAGCTCACAGCGTATTTATTTATAGTCATTGTCTTCTTCTCCGTTATGACGCATTTTTATAATCTCAGCTGTTTCTGCTCGGTTCTAGTTTTACGCTTAGTTTTTACCTTTTAGACTCTCTGCCAACAAAGGCTCTTTTGCTTTTTACCTCCCCTGCTTCTGTGCCTCACGCTGGGTTTGTCTCATCACTATTCATCACAGAAGGTTGCATCCTTCTTTTATATACAGTCTACAAATGCAAAACAGGTCTGTTTTAATGCCATTAAGAGTGAGTGTGAGCTAAACTCGCTGCTAATGAGAACACCCAATTAACACAAAAAGAAGCATTTGTAAGATTATGAGGTGACACTAGCTTTTTAAATGATGTAATGTTATAGTCGTGAGTAGCTTTTATCACTCACTTTTCCCCCCTAATTATGTTTCTGGTTAAACTGAACAAGGCTTACAAACTGAAGGTACTTTAAAAAGACTGTAATATGGATCATCACTGATGTTTTTCAGTTAATAAGCACTGAAATAATTAAAGCGTTAAATATTACAGGACAGAATGAAAGCTGCAATTATTCAGAATAAATAAATTTCTTACACCCTGTTTCAGCTTTTCATGACACTGAATTTTGATTCAGAAATACGAGTGGGTTTCTGTTGCTAGTTTTAACTCGATTATGCCCAATGCTTAAAAAAAATCACAGATTCCATTTTTAAGACATTTTTAATGCCAGAGTGGCTCCTATTTCAATCCATTTTCACATGAAGGTACACTTACTGGTGTGTGAGAGCCAGAAGACTGTCAAGGCTGGTGTAACTCGCTGCTGCAAGGGTGTCTCTGTACCTCTCCAAACCAATGGACTGCAGCCACTCACACAGCGACCACTCGGGCACACACATCTCCGGTATGACTGACACACACACCTCTGAACCCACCCCTGACTCCAGTATTGTGCCTGTGGGTCTATATGTGCAGAAAAAAAACAGCAGGTTGGTGGTGGCAAGGGACTGAAATAGGAGTGTGAAATCATAACTGAAGAAAAAAAATCATAAAGATGTGGGAGTGGGTGTGAGTACAGTATGAATGTGGATATGTGTGGATGTGCATGTAATTGCTACTTTGCTTGTGGAAATTTCTGTCTTTGCTTTCGTGCACTGTAAGTACCTTTCCCCTCCTGTCCGGCGCAAAGTCCCAGGGTTGCGTATGAGTTTATCCAACATGTTGAGGATCTGGCTGAATGTGGGTCTCTCTGCTCGATCCCTCTCCCAACAGTCCAACATGAGCTGGTGCAGCACCACAGGGCAGTCCATGGGCGCAGGCAGTCGGTAGCCCTCTTCTATTGCTTTGATCACCTAAAAAAGGTTTCACATTGTTATCAGAAAACCCAAAACCCGAGATGTTCCAAAAATTTGGTCACATGTGAAAATTGTTAAACGCAGACCAAACACAAGAAAATGTGAAACTGCACCTGTGTATGTTTAAATGGCCATTTGAAGCTATAAGATAAGCTTTCCTGATTACTTAGCAGCTGACTCGGTTAGCATTGGTAATTATCCTCATGCAGAACACAGTTCATGTGTTGCTTTTTAAGAAGCATAAAACGTCCATTTACTAATTGTCCTTCTTTTCAAAGCAGTAACATCAGCTGCTTATCTGTTAGCTTTTATGGTAACAGCCTGTCATGTAAATTCTAGCCAAATAACCCGGGTTACACTCTCACTGAATGGGCGCTACACTAATCTACCTAATGACAATGTGTAATGTTCACCATGTTCATCATCTTAAATTTGGATGATAGCTTTCAAACATTTAGTTACCAACTTTGACCCGCTCTTGCTTTTCTGCAGCTCCAGAAAAAATAAGGATGACAAATATCATTATGATTCATTCTCTGTGAACCACAAATATCTGGGTAAAATATTATGGCAACCCATCTAAAACTTGTACAGTCACTTAGCTAAAAAAAAAAAATACTGTGGTGTATACTTACTGTCAGAAAACACTTTTTTTTTAGACTTTTAAATAAATCTGTGGTTTTTGTAAGGAAATGATGAAAATCATGCGACTACCGTTTAAACTTCACGAATAGCAAAGCAAATTCTTCTCCCTGAAGATTTATTACTCGCTTGTTGTTTTCCAAGCGGTTCCCAAAGTTGTCTCACCACTAACTGCGATTGATTTTAATTTCCTGCAGATGTGTGCAGCTCTGCATTTTCCTGTGTGCAGTGCAGATATCAAGCAGCACATGTCTGCAACACACTCTGTAAACCTTTGCGATACTAAAAAGCTACTCAGTCAAAACCTGTCTTGGTATAAAAAGTATAGCCGGGATATTCATGAAGAAAAAAAACAAAGTTCACTTGTTTCTGTTAGTGAAGTAAGTTTATAATATAAATCTATGCACTACAAAAAATAAGCTAATATAGTGCATAGTGCACCTCTGCTTGTGCAAATTTCCCCTTTTAATACTTGGACAAAATAAAAATCAACTAAATGTCCAAACAGTGCTGCAGATGAAATCCATCACATTGCAAACATGTCCACGCGTCATCTTAGTTATTTCAACTACTCCAAATGAACTCTGTAACACAATTTTTCTTCATATGTCGATAAAAGTTTACAAAGTACAGCCGACTCTGTCGGTATCTCCTCGAACAGATCAAGTTATATTTTACATCCATGTCCCCTTCTATTACTGGCTTACAACACGGAAAGCACATTTGCAGCGCATGATGATATATAATTTAATCACTTCATCTCTTTACCCTCTCCAGTGTAATTAGCGTATGAATTCTTGAGCTATGTCCAAAAAGCTTGTTCTATGAGGTCACAGTGACGTTTATCCAGAAAATCAGTCTAATCTAATCAGCCCGCCCTTAAATCCAAGTAAACATATGTAATGAAATCCTTTCCCGCCATAGTGACCTTCACCTTTGAACGTTTGTGCCAGACTTGAAAAAAATTCCCCTGAAGGCATTCCTGAGATATCATGTTAACAAGTAAGAGAGAGACTAATGATGGATGGAAAAGCAGAAAACATAGTGCCTCCAGCTGCGTCTGTCGCTGGTGCAGAGTCCTAAAAACACAATTACTGCCTGGCTTGGCTGAGGAATGACTCTAAGCAGCCAATTCATATAAGTCTCAATATTTATCTTCAATAAAACGTCCTCTGATTGCTTTCAACTTACCCAAGGATCTCAAACCCAAATTTTGCACATTTTACAAACAGCACAGAGGTCAAAGACACTGCTCAGAGAGAAGTACACAGAGGACAGTTTATTTTTGTCTGAAATATGCAAAAGAAGTGGGGTGTGTTATGTAGACGGGGTTAATTTAAGTCCCATTTCCTGTGTGAACATTAGCAAAAGTTTAATTTGACTTCTAGAGAAAGTCACAGCTCACAACTTGTTTGTGAAAATTCTAATTAATGTTAATGCTTGTGGCTCAGACGCTGTAGTATATGTGTATATGTCATTTTAGCTTCGGAGCTGATCACGTCCAAAAACACAGCTTTGTGTTACATCACATAAGCCATTGTTTTTACTTTCACTCTTTCTTCTAGGATAAAGATCATTCACACATATCAAGAATTACAGCATTCTTTTTCTTTTTTTCTACAAGGCATCGCATGGATTCAATAATATTAAAATTACTCACATCTTGGTTGTTCATGTCCCAGTAGGGTCTCTCTCCATATGAAACCACCTCCCACATAACGATACCATAACTCCACACATCGCTGGCTGTTGTGAACTTCCTGTAGGCTATAGCTTCTGGAGCAGTCCATCTGATGGGGATTTTCCCCCCAGGAGAAAGATAAGTCCCAGTGGCCTCCTAAAACAGCAGTAAAAATCACACTGGTTAATTGAATAATTTATGTTTTTTATGATTTCATTTAATCAGTCGGGGGCGAAAAAACCTCCTCACTGCTAATGTTTATTGCTCTAAGCTTCGCTCTTTCAGCGGCGTCTATTCATTTGACGAGTTCTACAGCTTTTTGGCCGCCTTTAACAACAAATGTGTGAACTGAAGATGTGATAGCACATATATATAGCCTAGAAATATGTAAGTGATAAAGAATAATGAATTTGTAATCATTAAAAGCAAAGCATTGTTTTAACATGAGGAAAATAACAGTGTGTCTTACCCTTGTAGTGTAAGCGGCCTCTGGGTCGTCCTCCAGAACTCGGCTCAGGCCAAAGTCGGACACCTTACACACCAGGTTGCTGTTCACCAGGATGTTTCGAGCTGCCAGGTCTCTGTGCACGTAGTTCATGTCTGACAGGTACTTCATACCTGAGGCGATGCCGCGCAGCATGCCAACCAGCTGGATCACTGTGAACTGGCCGTCATGTTTCTGAAATGGTACAATTGCAGAGACAGGAAGGCAAGTTAACACAGAGACCCACAGCTAGCAGTACAGTCATGACTGACTGCATTTCATCTGTGATTTAAATCTTTTTCACCACATTTTTTAAATACTACTCAGAACCGAAATTTATATTAGTTTCATAACAGGAGATGACACAATAATAAAATGGCCCATACCCGAAGAAATGCATCCAGAGATCCATTTTCCATATATTCTGTGATGATCATCAGTGGTTTACCTGAAGAGGTAAAGAGTTTTATAAATATCAGGCAAAATCCCCACACTGAGTTCTAACCTGAGCACTACTCACATCTCGTGACGACACCCTCCAGCCTGATGATGTTCGGGTGGTCAAACTGTCCCATGATGGATGCCTCAGACAGGAAGTCCCGCCTCTGTTTGTCAGAGTATCCTGCCTTCAGACTCTTGATGGCCACGTAGATCTCCCTCTTCCCCTGCACACGCAGCCGACCGCTGCACACCTCCCCAAACTCTCCTACACACACACACACACACACACACACACACACACACACACACACACACACACACACACACACACACACACAGATAGCAAAAACAGCAGCGTCAGCGCCAAGTAAGCATGTGTGTGTGGGTTTGTGAGTGTGCGCGAGCACTGATGCCAGGCTTACCCATGCCAATAACCTTCTCAATGTGAATACTGCTGACATCAATCTCTTTGGCAAACTCGTGGATGGCCTGATCAGGGTCTTCATAGGTGAACGGGTCCACATAGATTTTCACTCCTGCAACGGTAGGAGAGGCGGGAGAGGAGACGAGATGAAGGAGGAGAAGGAGGGATGCAGAGGAGGGTGAGAAATTGTTGTATAACTGCATATGTTATGTAAATATCTTTTGGCGGTATGCGTATAAGATGTGCAGGTGGATCTGAAGGAATAGTTGGAGAAACAGCATCCACGAGACCTTACGTGCACATATGCAGTACCTGGGTTAAGATGTTTCTCTTCCTCCGAGTCCTGCTTTGTTTTACTGTACTTGCTCCTCCTGATGAGACATAAATGAGGGACAGACAATGAAGATAAGTGAGCCCGTAGCCATCTTTTTCATTTATTGGGTCTTTTGTGCTGTGATTTTTAGTCATTTGACCTGACAAAAGGCCATGTGTGTCACACTGCTTTTAACTTTGTGTGCTTTCTCTTCTAGCAGGGCTGTGCCTTTCGCTGGATTTTCAAGGATTTGCCGCAACAGAAAGCAGTGACAATGAGGAAGGCAGAGCAACGGGCTGCAGGAAAGCATAGAACGACCAGATCAAAGCATTTAAGCGAGAGAGGGAGGAGGCACAACGCCTCAGGTAGCGCAAGATAAAAGGTGTTTTCCATTAAACAAAGAGACTGTCAAAAACACCTTTGTGTCTGAGCAGGTGTGTGCGTGAGTGTGTGTGTGTGGGCATCTGCGCATGCTGGTGAGGGTGCACGCCAGCGGAAGCTGACACACATGCTATGTTGCTGAAGAGACTGTAATGACAAGTCAGGGACAAAGGGATTATCACTGTCTCCACTTTAATCCCTTTTAAAAGCTTCAGGTAACACACACACATTATTTAGGCCCACAATAGCAGGGGAACTGTGGCTGTTGTTTGTGTGCGCTGAAGCAGTTTGGTCAGAAGCAGTAGTTAACAGAAAGGCTGCACTTGTGTTGACGTCAGCTTTGCACTGATGAGAACTTTCTAGCCGGCCTAACAAGTCTATAGGTGTGTATGGCTACTGGATGGGTTCTTTTGTGTTTGTATGTCTGTGTTGCTGTGTGTGTGTCTGTGTGTGTGTATATATACCTGCGACTAATGATGAAGACAGCTGCAGATATCAGCAGTAAAATTCCAACCCCGCTGACAGACAGCAGCAGGAAGGCAGAGTTGACTCCTTCTCCAATCAGAGGGAAGGGATCTAAGGAGGAAGGACACAGAAGTCACCAACCAAAAAGTGATAGCTGCTTCTTTTAAAACTCCCACTACTGAACGTCGCTGTTTGAATACCTGAATTTGTGGAGAATTCGAAGGGAGCGCTGAACTCTCCATATCCAGCAGCTGTGCGAGCACGCACATGAAACACGTAAACAGTGAGGGGGTTGAGACCCGTGACATCGACACTCCGAGAGAAGGTCCTCATTATGCGGTACGACCTCTCTCTCTGATCCTGATTAGCCGGGACAAAAAGAAGGGTATCTATTCAGTGTCTGAATGCAAATCCATCCTCACCATCAGTGCAATGCGAACAGCGAGCCGGCATATTGACATTCCAAACAGCTGCCTGAGCTGAATTAACCTGCGGGCAGCTCACCTTTTCATAGAACTTGACCTCGTACTCCAGGATGACCCCGTTGGGTCGATCCGGCTGTTGCCACGACAACGACAAACTGTGCCTGGTGACATCAGTGGCTTGGATAGACGACACTGGAGAGGGTGCTGAGAGGAGAGAAACATGATGAGAACTAATACAAAGACAATAGTCTAACCCAGTGTTTCTCAAATGGTACTCATACCCCTAGGGGCACTTCAGAGTACTGCAGGAGGTACTTTTTTTTTCTAAATGGTTTGCTGCCAAACATATTTTAGCC
Organism: Pelmatolapia mariae; assembly: GCF_036321145.2. NCBI lineage: Eukaryota > Metazoa > Chordata > Actinopteri > Cichliformes > Cichlidae > Pelmatolapia > Pelmatolapia mariae. Next base: position 13,020,817 of record NC_086243.1, on the reverse strand, counting down.
ACAATTATTTCAATAACAAAAGCTCGCTGAACTACATTTCATTTTCCATATTCCTATTTTCATCCAACTGCCGCAATACCTCACAGAAGGAAAAAGCACCAAGTACAATCCCGTCTACTGTGAGCACAGAACCACATCCAGATATTTAATGACAGACAAAAATCAAGAAAATGGTACAGAGTTTCAAGCGTAGCACAAGTACAGACACCACAGAAAAAGAGGTGATCCATATATTTGTGCTAAGCTTCTCTTTGTGTAATGACTCTGATCAAAACAAAGCAAAGACACCGACTGTGCCTGGAAAAGAGTTTGATCGCTGCAGTTGCCTCTCTGGCACAGAAAATGACAAAAATCCTCAGTGATGCACGAGTCCCTGTTTGTTACTAAATCTGAGGTGCAACCCACAAGAATGACTCGGTTCAGTGAAATTGCGGCTCTGACTTTGGTGGTTTTCCACCACTTTTGCAATCGGTAAATGCAAAATGTAACGGTTTTTCAGTCACTCGTTTGTATTTTTATTAACTGACACTGACACTGACTGGCTTTTACATCATATTGGCCTTGAAATATTTTAAATAGTTTGCATTATTTAAAGAAAGTTTGAGGAGCATCAATACAACATATATGCAGAATGACAAACTGAATATGCTCTAATGCTGATTCTAAGGTAAACCGTATGATAGTTTGGCATCACTGAACGCAGCTCAGAATGGCTGTTTATCAACAGTCCCATTGACCCAGTGCACCCGGGAACTGACCTACATCTCGTTCCTTCCTATTCCACAGAGACAAGCTTCATTCTGCACTCTCTCTCCCCTTAAATCCCTCCATATTTCCCTCCTTTTAACTCTCTCTTTGTCCTCCTTTGTGGCTGCTCATACGATATTGAGCCATATGGTAGTGCAGGTTGGGCTTGACAGATCCCAGGCACGCTCTCATGCTGTGCACACGCAGCTAAGTTATTTCCCCGGGGCACCTGGAACCAGGCAGGTGCGCTGCTTTCTAAATGCCACCATAAAGACTTACAGCAATGACAGTTGAGATGTAACAGCATGAAAAAAAGAAATAAATAAAAGCACACGCTGAAAACTAATGGAGAGCATGTGCGAGGAACGCCACACACCAGCTGACACCTTCACAACTAAAATGAAACACTTCATAAAATGTGGGTGACTTTTCAAATAGTTTTGCGGTTAAGCATTTTAGGGCAAAAAAAAAAGGAAAATCCCACCCTTTGGTACGCCGGCCCAGTTGAGTGTCGACACGATTCTGCTCAGTTATTTAAGTGTGGCGATTTACTTTTTATTGCATCCGCTTCCCCCTTTAACCAACTCTCTCTATTTGTTTTTAAGTCTGTGATTTACATTTTCCAGAATGCTTTCTGACATCCTCTTGAAAACACCCCTATAATTAATTCAGCTGTTGTTAGGTGTAGGAGGACAGAGTAATAACTATGGCAACTGTGACAGTGATAGTAAGAGAACAAGTTTCCGGCTGGAAGAGAGCACGACACGGGCCTTGTCGTGTGTTTCTCCATTAACAACTTAACCAGTTTTCACACATGAAGCCTGAACAACGTGGAGACAATGAAGCCAGGATGGCATTAAAAGTAGTAGTCTGCTTTTAGATGTGATCTCACTACCGGGATACTCTGTTTAACCAAGGAGCTAAACAAAGTATTCCTAAGTAAAGCATGCAGGAGGCAGAGGGGCAGGAGGCAGGATCGCTGGCTCACTGCGAATCCTCCAGATCATTACCTGCTAAATTCTTGCAAGTAGCTAAATTAAAATATTCCATTGTGTGGTACATTTGCGTTCTCACATACAGCTCCACACATACAGAGAGGTTTAGCCCCACTGGCCATCATGTTTCTGCTTCTCACATGTTATCCAGAACCTTCTCAATTTTCAAATGAAACTGTGTTTTCCATTCATTGCAAACCAATATGTACCTTTACTTCCTATCACCAGTGGAAAAATTGCCATTGTTTTACAGCTTTAAAGTGCTTACAGCAGATGCTACTTTCAATACACACAGATGCAGTATACCTACATGCAGAGCATGTGCATATCTGCTTGTGCAATCTACAGTTTTGAGCTTTACTCATGCGACCTAACTTCCCGTGGGCCTTCGCACGCACTGAGTAGCGGCTTGTATTCTGCTGACCCACTTACGGACAACATCTATAACCAGATTTTGTGTTACAGTCAACAATCTGACAAACAGATTTATCACAAACAAACACTTCTCTTTCTCACCAGCTTGGTTGGTGGTGACGCTCACAGACACGCTCTGTGCTGCCCCTGCACCACTGGCCTGGGAAACCCCATTGCGCGCATGGACAATGAAGGTGTAGTGCGTGTGGGCCCTGAGCTCACTCACCACCACCCTGGTGGTCGTGAGGCCCGTCTGACCAGGAGAGAAGAGCACATCTGAGCTGCAGGGCGCGCAGAACTGAGAGCTGGAGACGGAGCCGCCGCCAGAGCCAGGCCGGGGAAAATCTCCAGGCCTGCTCTGGAAGACACCTCTGCCTAGCTGAGAAGCTTCGGGTCCCACAATCCCCTGGTCTGACTGCATTCCCAGCCCACTGTGCTGAGCCTCAGGCTGAGAGATGCTGCGATTCCTAGGAATGGCTCTACCACCAGTGTGGCTGTGGCTCCCAGTCTGACAGATGAGACACTCCAGACTGTAGCTTGTGTCACTTCTTCCTCCCAAACGATGAGGGGGGGTCCATTCCAAGACCACTGAGGTCTCATTCACCACTGAAATGAGTTGCTGTGGGGCTGATGGTGGCTCTGAAAGAAGAGGGTAAGGGGAGGGCATAAAAATAAATGAAATCAACCATATACTGTGAATTCAAAATGTGGAAGTAAATGGAATGTGTGGGGCTTCTGGCACAGCTTAAAATGTAGACATCTGGCATTAGACTGAAAATCATACGGCTGTGAGATGTTTTTGATGGGGTTGATGTTTTCGTCTGTGGCCTTTATTTTTTTGTATGTGTGCCTGAGAGATTGTGTGTATGTGTTTTTACTTTTCCCAGGCCAAGAAAACCATGTGCTGTATATAGGCATAATTAAGTTTAAGAGACACAAACCAAGGCCACCAAGTCTGTCACACAGAACCTACTCATAGACTTACACAGGGAGAGAGAAAGGGGGGAGCATTTATTCACTTCCCGATGTCTTTAGTTATCACTCCCTAACAGAATGTAGATGGTTGCTTAGTCATAAGGAATGGGATTGTGAAACAGGAGTGGCATTCAGACACATTTGTGTGCCCCTCTGTTTGTTAGAGATATAGACTTCGGGTAACGACGGCTGTGCTTATTGCTTTTGTTTGTGCAAATGCATACACGTATCGTTTGTGTCTGCGTGTGTACTCTTACGGGTACAGGCCATGGAGGGAGGGTCAGTATCAGCACGGAAGAATCCAGCATGGCAATCACAGATAGTTGCTCCATCTCTGAGTGAGTGGCTATGTGGAGGACACTTGGCACATCCTGGATCTGTAGACTTGGCCTTGTAGAAACCAGCACGACAGGCTGCAGAGACACAGAGAAAGAAAGATTCCATTTGAAACATCTACATTAAAAAAACAATGATAAAAACAGGCCACACTGACTCAAACATGAACATTATTTTTTGGAGAGCACAAAAAACTGCATTCACATTGCTCCAGGAGCACTGCTGTGCTGGTCCACTACTTTGTAACATAAAAACGCTGACCTCATGCATCACACCTTCCTCCTGCCCGTTCCACCAAGGCACCACCTTTGCTTTGTAAATGAGTATTTTCAGAGGTGAGAACATGTCTGAACCTCACTATTTTTGTGCTACAAAGAATAAAGGACAACTTCAGATGAAATCCCTACTTTGTTCTTCTGTCATTGTCTGATGTCTTCATGTGAAAAAATTGCTGTCATGGCTATATCTAATGAAAGATTAGGATTATTAGCATAAAATATTTGTTTATACTGATGGTCAGAGTAGACACGTAATAAAATCTTTATGATCCACTATTCAAATTTCCCACTTGTGGGACTAATAAAGGTATCTTATCTTATCTTATCTTATACAAAGTAAAATGATCAACTGTTGTGCCCTGCTTGTCTGGACCAGTCCATATCATGTAGTCTGATGTTAGCAAAGGTGACTCTAAAAGAATGATACAGCCAGCAAAGAACACACAGTACAGTACAGTACAGCATACAGTACTGTGCAAAAGTCTGTTAGACTTTCTAGTCAGTTTTTTAAAGTGTTCTTGAGGAATTATTCTCCAGGCTTTTTGAATGTGTCAGGATTTCAACATTGGCGACTTTTTCACTCATTTTCAGTCCAGTCTTTCTACCTGACCATTTTCAGGGAAATAATCTTCTGTTTGTTAAGTCACTTAACACTGACCTATCATTCAAGAATAAAAGGCACCTAATTCAAGGGACAAACCAGTGTTGTGTCTAGACATAACAGACAACCTGGCAAAGCACCAATTTCATATTCTATCATTAGCACGTTGTTACTAGCAACCTAGATGCAAAAACACATTGTTTTTTCACATTTCTTTAGTTGAATCTATGAAGACATTCTCACAATTTGAGAGGCATAACATAGAATTTTTCCACCAACAAGGTGACTCCCAAAGAGCTGTTAGCTGAAAAAACCTGATATGGCTGGACTGAAAATCAGTGGCAACAAGTCCGAATTTAAAATTGTGCTCTCCGATGCATCCATCAGAGTGTAAATGTTATATGGAAAGCACTTAAGCATAAAAATGTATTTGTATAAACGAAGCATGTTGTGTAAAACAGAGGTTGCAGAAAGAGTAGAAAAGCACTATCTCTTAGTATTTACCATGTACCTAGCAAAATATAGAGAAATAAAGGGTGCTTAAAACTTTTGCACAGGGCTGTATATCTAAGCCGAGAAAATAATTGTGTTGTTTTACTGTTAACCTGTCTGGGATTTATGCAGTTCGCTCTGATGTTGGCTCCGACTGTGCGCCCAGTCACACAGGTGGCATTATGCAGTTTTCTACATTTATTACATGCCAAACATAACTAGTTTAAAAATCAGTTTATGAATTCAATCCATAACTTCTAATAAATTTGAAATGAAATGTACAAATTCTTTATAGGCAGTGAAATATATTCTGAGCGTATTAGATTCCAAATATACACCCAATAATTTTTGGTGTGAAACGTTGTGCAAGATATCTTTAAAAACATATTAATAATTAATGAGATTATAGGAGTTAAAGTCCACCCCACTGCAGGCTGCAATTAGTGCTGTCAACATTTACTTCCAAGGTCCTAACCCTTGATACAGTTCTTTGTTTTCGCCTGTATTGAATGCTTAGAGAGCCTTTGCAAAATTTAAACTGACAAGCGGAGTAGGTTTTTCCTTGGACAGCGTTTTGATCCGAAGACAAACAACTGCTAAGAAAAAATCTGGAGAGAGAAACAGATCCAGCGCGAGGGGGGAGGGGCACGTTGACTTCTTTTATCTTTAACTTTGATGAGCAAAGAAAGGAACACCTAAAAGAACACTTACTGATCAGCTCCCACTCACACGCAGAAACCAGAAACACTAGAACTGAATACATCAAAACTCCTCAGTGCCGGCAGCCCACACAAATATAATTGACATTTAAATATATGAAAGAGGAGAAACAGAGAAGGAGAGGGGCTGAGAGAGAGACAGAGGAAGAGTGGAGGGAGATACATCTTCTCTCTGTATACCAGGGAGTTCATGCATTGACAGAACAACAATACAATAAATGAGTGCATAATTATACTGCTTGACATCCACTGGTGAAGCAAAAGAGATGGCAAGGCATGGCTGCTTAGAGCAATTTCTTCTCTCTCTTTACTTTCAGAAGGAAATCCTTTATTTGTTTCCACTGCAATCATTTTTTCAACACCTTCTTTTTTCATCATCACACCCTATTCACTCTCCTTCCTCGATCCCACCGTCTTTCCCAATTCTCCGCTTTTTTTTTTTCCAGCCCTTTTCACATTTGCACAGGGAGATGAAGACATCCCAGTGGGAGTGGATAGGAATCTGGGAATGATGTGTGTGTGCGTGCGTGTTTGTGTTTAAGTGCGTTAGTATGCTTTATGACACTCGTCGGTAGATGAGAGGGAGGAAGTCTCCTCTGTAATCTACTCAGACCAACCATCCTGCCCCATCTGTGTGTGAGCCTCCACAGATTTGCTCTTTCACACACTCATTTGCCCTCCCTTTCACATTTCACAGTCTCCCTCCTTCGCTCCCCATGCACTTCCTCCTCGACCTCCACTTATCTGTCTTTCTCCGATAACTCTTCTCCATACATCGCTCTCCTCTCGCAGTATCAAACCACGAGAAACCTTTGAAGCGTTGGCTGGCATTCTTTATACCCCCATATCGATACCAGGGGTGCCGCGCACAGGCACACACAGCTGAAAACTACTCGGTCGAAACCTGTAAATTCATAAAACGCACTCACGGCTGATAAGAACGGCTTTCATGTGGCGAGTGACTCATCGTGTTGTGGCAGTTTAGACAATAAAGTGCAAGATAAAAATACAGTCATTCTCCAGCTGTTCTCCGCATTCCTTTATCAACAGTGTAGGTAAGCAAGCCACGGGTAGAAAAGACAAGGAATTAAATGGAGAAAGACAGAGAAAATTATCTGAACCTCTGAGGAGGACTTAGAGGTTGATTACAAGGCTCAACAAGAATCTGCCAGGGGGGTAGCACACTGCTTTTTGTTTCTGTCCCATCTAATCCTCCATCCTCCTCTCAAACAAAGACGACACACTGAAGGGGGGAGAGAAAGAAGCAAGCAAGTATTTGAAGCCATAAACTTCCTTCAGCGCCCTCTTATGTCTCTATTCTCTCTTTTCTCTGTAGCCTTTTGTGTCTCCTTTAGCACCGGTTATGGGAGGAGGGTGGGTTTTTGGTGACCTGGAATCAGAGCCCATGAGGGTGTCATTAACCCGACATTAACCCTACGCTACCGAAGGCCGCGCGAGAGCCTGTGTTTGACCGGTAAAGTGGCGGCGATAGGGAAGCACACTTACTGATAAGGTGGAAATTTGAAAAAAACAAACAAAACAAAGACGCGTGTGTGTCTGTGGGCACATTAACATTCTGCCTGTTAGACAGGACGATAATTACAAAGCAATCAGCTGTTCGGCTGCTTGAGACAAGCGAGACAAAGTGACAGAGTGTAAAGGATTGGGAAGGTTGACTGGGAGAGGCAGCACAAGAAAAACACTGACAAGAAGCGAAAGATAAAGAGATGAAGAGAGGGAGAGGCGAAGTGAGAGGGAGAAGGGAGAGACATGCAGGAGAAGGTGCCCTTTGATTACTATCAGCATTGTCTTCATTTGCATATGCATTCTTCTGCTACCCAAAATGCAAATGCAGCTCATTCCAAATCTAACTAAGAGCCTCGTCGGCACACTGTACGCATGCATGTGTGTGTGTGTGTGTGTGTGTGTGTGTGAGGGTGGGTGTGTGTGCGTTTGCGTGAATTCTCCTTGACCCCGTGTTAGCTGTCATCGTCCCTTGGTTCTTCCCAGCAGAGGGGTGGAGATGGAGGAAGTACCCCTCACTGCTCCGGTCTGACACCTGTCTGCGTGATGGATGGAGGGAGGGATGGATTGACGGATTGATAGACCGTCACGCGAGAAGGAGGGACGCTGTTAATCGCAGGGGTCATGCCCCATTTTAATTAACGCCCAAGGAAATGCTGGGGGAAACACTGGAGGTGAGGCTGAAGATAGAATCGGATCCTTATCTTTTTCAAGTGTAGGACTTCCTAGAATGGACTGCCTGGCTCCAAAATCAAAGTTCCTCTGTAGTCAATTTTATCTTGTATTTTACAGGGTCAATGGAGTCTTGATTGCATTTAAAATGTCAGAAAAGCGTAGAGACGAGGCTGCAGCTTTAAGTTTGTCTAAATTTAAATATTCACATAAACTGGTGGTCTGAAGCGAGAAGTGTGTGGATTTGTGAGTGTGTGTGTCTGTCTAAAGCCAACAGTGTTGAACATTAGCATGTGAAAGGGACTCTGCAACAATAACCCCCCCTCCCTATCAGACACACATCACCCCCTGCCACCACCACCACCACCACCACCATAGCAGCAGCAACACCCCCACCCCCTGACTGGATAGGGGAGAGGAGTTGGAGAAGCGAAAGGAGGGATAATAGGAGCAAGACAGAGAGGGAGAGCGGAGCTTGTGCCCATGCCAGGGAGCTACAACACAGCCTGGTGAAGCTGGCAAACCTCCTGTACATTAAGAACAACCTGGGAGAGGCAGACAATAGCACACACGCAGACAGACACACACACACACGCACTCTGATTGTTATGGAGGAATGCAAAGCATTTCCCCCACCTGAGTTTGGCTCACTTCAAACAATCACTCGTGCTATTCCAGTGTCTTTGCTTGCCTCGTCACCTGCCATATGTGCACATATACACAAACACACATGCACACACAGAGACACAAACTCCTCCCTCTCTGTTTGCCCCATCACACTCTTCTCTAGGCATTCCTGGGCAGTCCTCCAAACTGTGAGTATATTGGAAGGAGGGCTTTGTTAGGCAGAAAATCAGAGATACAGTACACAGACAGACACAGACACACACACACGTGCACTTGTTCACACTCGCACATACACACACTCTAAGTCAGCAGTCCAACATGTCCGGAGTCCAGAAATGCGATGCAATAATTAGAGGGACTGAATACAGCGATTACGCACTCATTCTATCATCCGCTTGCTCTTTCTATCATCTCTCTTTCAGTGTTGCCGTCTCTCCCTCTGCCTCTTTCTGTCCAACTGCTTTCTGCTGTTGACGAGACACTGCAGGTGCGTTGGAAAGAAGCACAACCATGAAATCTCTCTGGATGGAGGGAACACACATGCAAACACGCTCGCACACAGAAACATTCCAACCCTCCCAGGCACTGAGCAGAATCGAGGAGATTCGGACGACAGAGAAAAAGGAGGCCAGCAGAGAGAGAGACGGTGAAACAAAAAGCAGGAGGCTCCGCTTTCATTCCACCTCTTCAGCCGTTCACATTTCACATTCTCTCTGTTGTCTCTCCTCCCTCGTTTCCGATCCTCCCAGACGGATCGCAGCTGTCAAACTTTTGACGTCTTCATCCACCTCGGTCGTGACCCCGCTCTGTGCGACTAAACTCTTTCTGCAAGTGTGTGTGTGTGGCTGTCAGCCAAAGTTTTTGACGTCTTCATAAGGCTCAGTCATGACCTCGGTCTTAACCAAGGGTTTAGAAAGAGGGGGAGTTCCCTCTCTCTTGTGTTTCTCTACTCGCCCCCTTTGCACCAAGTGACAAACCCCCAGCAGGGGAGGGGGAGCTCTGTATTGAAGCCTTCTGCTGTCAGTGGCCTTCTTTCAACCCCTCTCTCACCCCATTCATGATCTAATCCCTTCTTCCTCTCCAGAGCTTCTCCGCTCATCCTCTCCATCCTCATTATTTTGCGTCAACACTGAAAATGAACTTCTCACATTTTACTCCTTTAAATCTACACTTGTTTCAGTTTAAATTAACCGCAACTGTCGCAGAAGCTTAAATGCATTAACAGTGCAAAAGTGCACATGCAGATAATATTAATGTGGGTAACAATCCATCGAACCAGGAGACATATAACTATCAAACATTTCCAGCAGACAAGCATAGATTTTTCATTTATAATTAAATGTACTTGCTTGGTGTTTTACTATCAGACTAGATTTTTCTCCTGTGTCTTTATAAACACCTTAAAAACTCATGCAAAAAGAGAAAGTGGGAGTTATTTAGGAGGTAATCAAACTAATCCTTGCTTGTGTGAATTATTTTTCTCTTACTGCGTCACAGAACTCATACTTCCACACTGACAGTTGCCATTTCAGTGCACTCACACTGACATGTAGCGCACTACGAGAACCTGGATTGCCTAGTGATAACGCTCAAACCTGAGTGTTACCCATCAACGGTCATTTGAGCTTGTATAGCAAGAGGGATGAACCACCAAAATCTTTTAAAGCATTAAGAGGAATGTTGTTAATGCTAATCCTTGCTAGCTAGCTAAGAGCACATTTTTAAGATGCTGACAGCTGATGTTGATGTTCAACGTGAGATAACACTGCACAGGCCTAGAAACAGGTCACCAACCCCGGTAGTCTCTGGTTTTTGTGGCAAATTTTCTATTCCTTGACAAGTGTGTGAGTGGTTGCTACCAGGTGAAATTGGTTGCAAAAGAGTGCTGCACCAAAAACCTCCTTGTGATCGCTTTGGTTGATAGCAGATTGCCACTCTTGGCTGTAGTTAGCATGGAAGATGCTGACTTGTCTTCCAAATACACCCAATTCCCTCTCCAAGTTGTACTGAAAGTTGGAAAAAATGCAATGCAAACTTGTGCAAAGTTGTGCCTTATCAGTGCAACAACAAATTACAAAGGCACAAATTTTACTTTGAAGGCAAACAGTCTCCTTTTCTGGTTTGTGTAACACTTGATGCCAGCAACCTAAAGCAACCACTCCCTAACCAGTTTCAGAATACACATTTATCACTAGCAAAAGTACTCACAAGGGTCGCTGACCTGCATGAACTGGGCGTTAGCAATCAATTTCATAGTGAATATACATTTTTCCTTCCAACTGGTGGCTGCTAGATGATCTTAGACAGGTCTCTAGGCCTGTGCGTCACGGGTCTAACATTACTACATTAGATGACAACTCTAACTTACAAGCATGACAACTGTAAGTTGCAGTGCTAAGAGAAGACTCCAAACTGAGACATACGATTGTCTTTCAAGTGCAAAATGAGCAGAGCTTCTAATGACGTATTGCCAGCCAAGGTTAGTTTGCCTGGTTTTGTCTTCACCTGAACGCGTTGTGCCGACTCAGAGATGGCACATGAGTCTACATGATCCAGAAATCTCTTAGTGTCTGTGACATGTTGAGAGACAGATCATCTTAATCTCTTCCGAAATCTATTTCTCTTCCCTCCATCCCGCTAGGCCTTCCCATTCTGTTTCTCTCTGCAAATTTTAAACTTAAAATAGGAGAAGAGTTAAGGTGTCTGTCTAATTCAGTCGGGTCAGAGGTTTTGGAGAGATGCATTCTGTATTCATTCAGACCTTGATGAATTTCCACTGAGGCAGCTGCGCCCAGCCAACAACCTGACAGGCAGAGAGAGTAGGGAGATGAAGAAGAGAGCAGCAGATAGATAGATGGCACTTCACATCTGCTGGAGGTTCAACAGAGTCAAGGGTCTCTCCTAAATCTAGTTGAGGAGGAACATCTTTCAGGCTTCAGGGACCACCCCACAAACCTCCCCCTCCTTTCAGATGAAACAAATGAGCTAAGCCGGGTGACGGTTTCAGAGAACATCTGAGACACATACTATTCATATTCATACAGAATTTTGGCAACTGCATCTCTCATTGCAAAGAAAAAAGTCATGTTTTTTCTCTCTTAATCACCAACTGGCCAACTGGCAATGCATCGCTCTTTTTTATGTCCATCTCTGTATATTTCTCTTTCTCAGTGTCCCCTCTTTTCTCTTTGAATTATGGGTCTGTTTGTTATACAATTAGCCTGCTGGGGTGGGCTTCATAAATAAAACCGAGGGAGCACATCAGTGAATCGTTCACCCCCACCCCCTCCACCACAGCTCTTCTTCTATTGGTCTCTGTCCATCTGTGTATGTGTGTTGTGTGTTTGAGTGAACATGAATGGAGGGAGTCGAGCCATGTTGTAAAAGTGTCTCCACTAAGTCTGTCCAACCCCGTTCACCCCACTTTGTCACATAAGCGCGGACATTTGCAGTCTTCACTATCACAACAGTCGTTTCCAAATATTACACGTCATCCGAGCCACATGTGAGTCGGTGAAAGGTGTGAACAGCTTGCATATTTGTTACAGTAAAGTTCAGACCAAATTTGTAAGCGACAGAAAGACATTTTTGTCCAGATGGCTGTGGTTATGCGAGCACACCTCATATGGAGACCTTAGCGCTCGGTACACAAAGCAGAACTTCAACTTGCAAAAAGATCGGTCTTAATTTAACCCACTCTAAATGATGGCTGGGCATGTGTTCATACAGATAAATGCTCCCAGTGCATGCCACCCTGTTGATCTGAGCAGGCCAATAATAGGACTGCACCACTAAAGCTCACTGATTTTAAAAGTTGCTGAATTTTTACTAAAAATCAAGTGAAAATTACACTTTTACACGTTGCACATTGCTTTTTGACTTTGCCGTGCAGTTGCTAAGTATCCAGCAGAAACACCAGAAAAAGAAAACCCATTAATTTGATTAAAGATGTTCATAAATGGATTTTATCACCTTCAGAATGACCCATCTTATCTCTTTTCTCTGTTCTCAGCTTGCAACCTGCAATCTGAATATTATTAGATTTTGAATGGTGTCAATTTTCTTTTGTGTTCTTTTGTGTAATTTGCAATTTCAGTTGGATACCTTACAAAACACTAAAAAAGTGCTACTGTCTACTGTTTCTGCAACAGAATAAAATTTGTTATGTTGTCCTCTCCAAACCACATTTGCCAAGCTAGCGAGTGCCCCTTTAAAAACGAAAGGAACCGAATATCAATATTTTCAGAGTAGCTTGTTAAGCTGAGCACATATGTGATTGTTATTCACAGAGATGCTAAACTTCAAAGTGACAACACATTAATTCAGGAGTGCATAAAAGAGAAGTAGCTCTGCTGTAGCCAGCACCACTTACCTTTACATGCACCTCCCCTCTCCTCATATCCGGGGTTACAGAGACATCCACCAATAGGAACCAACCACTCTCCATCAGCACCGCAGTACATTTTAGGTTCCTCTCTTTCTTCCGATTGGTTGACACAGGACCCCCGGACCTCCACTAAGGAGGACGTGTCGGCCCCGGTAATGGTGTCGGGAAATGTTGCCAGGTTACGAACGGTTAGCGGGCAGGTTTTGTAGAAAACTCTGACAGAAACCAAAGCAATGCAGGCGCCCACATCCTGAAAGGCTAGATAGAAGCCCTTCCGGGTCGTGACTTTTACATCTCGCACCTCTGTGTTCAGTTTCATGATGCGGTCTCCAACATCCACCTGAATTGAGAGGAAACAGCATTGCATTAATAAACAGTGCAGTAAACCGTGTCACCCCTTATTAATTCAATTTGCTTGTTCAACTTAAAGTGGGCGTTTCAATTGAACCGCCGCTGATCTCCACATCTTCAGCACTTGGCTCGGATTCAGAATAACTTTTATTGATTGCTAAGGCGAAATAAGCTTTACGGCCTGCAAGATTAGAATGTAAGTCACTTTAGCAAAGACCGAGGAAAAGCACCTTGCCAACATTCCTGGGACAGCAAAACAGACGTCCAAGATAAAAGTGCTTGTAAAACAAATAAAAACATTACAGCTAAGTGCTTTTGGGGGGGTTTATTTTCCACATAGGAGCAAATTACACTGAGTGGCGGAGGGAACTCAAAGCCTGACTCAGTTGTTCGGTGTTACCTGGGTGAAGCTTTCGTCTGCTGCCACCGTGTCCACCTTAATGAAGCTGCTCTCTTTGATGTAGCTCTCTCTGTCTTCGTTTGACTCATGGTAGTACAGATTGAATGTCTCCTACAAGACAAAAGGGGAATTTAAAAAAAAAGGGACAGACTGAGGCACCTATTTATCGTCAGCACCAGCACTCATCTTTTCTCTTAATATGATAATGAGTCAAAGTGGGGTTTGTGCTTGAATAAACAGCAGCTGTAATATAAAATAAAGGTCCATTAGCGGCAGTCTGTCCATTAAGTAATTATCATGAGAGTTAACATATTAAAAAAGGTCAGACCCTTTATCAGAATTCTTTGCTGTTTTGTTAAAACTTTTTACCGCAGTCAGGCCATACATTCACCAGCACGCTACACATCCTGAGCACGCTTTCACGTACCTTACAGGTGCCAGTGACCCCTGGGAGGCTGTTACAGTCTCTCAGGGTGAACTTGACTTCGACGTAGACCCGCTGAGCTCCGGACCGAGGGATCCAGTCTGTCCTGAGCCAGTTGTTTTGATTGGGCTCCAGGACATTGCAAACCTGGTACGTCCTGATGGGGATGTTTTTCTCATCCATAATGCTCACCTCTTCCCACTTCAAACAAGCACATTTGTATAACTGCGTTAGTTAGAGCAATGATTGTGCATGTAAGACATATGTTGCTGCCTACAGGCGTTAGACTACATTCCAAAAATGCATTTAGTTCAGGCCAACATCATGAAGCCCAACTTTGAAGTGACTGGAATTGAACTGAAGCAGATGTTCCATCAAAGTTGCCTTGATGAACGACTTGATATTAATGAAATGTAACTGTCATGTGGAGAACAGGTTTCCAAAACTTCTCCTAATTCAAGATAGTCTGATTTTTTTTTAAATTAAAAGAGTCATTTGCCAAGCAGCAGTCATTTAAAAAGGCTGCTGGCACTCAAATTTCAGATGACACGCCAGTTCAATTTCCCACAATGCACCAACAGAGAAGGGTTTTCAAAACCCTTCCATGCTGGCAGCTGCAGGCTGTTATATAATTTTGACAAAAGCATCTAAATAGCCGCTGTGATGGCAGCAATGTTAAAGTGTCTGAAAGTTGATTTTCATACTGTGCTGGCGTGAACTGAAACTGACTGCATACGTCGCATAAAGTTGAACTGTTCAGCGTAGGCACAAGCTTTAAACGCACACACATAAGTAGCGGTGGCTGGCAAAAAAGTGCACACTGTGAAAAACTTAGGTTGCCTGTCCACTGGGGGGTACTTCTAGTCATCATATATACAAAATAAATTTCAGATGCTGGTGTCCACCCTCTGATTCACCGCTGCTGTGTGAAGCCTCACGGGCTAATGCTCATTCTTGCATCAATATTCTGCAGTGGACGGTGGTTCAGATTTGTTGCAACTCCAAGGTTTTTGCAGGCACATTTCCATACGAGTGAAGCAGGCTCAACCTTCACCGCACCATCCATCTCAATAGAGCCGATTATTTGCCTTGTACTGTGACCCCTCAAATGACCGCTGAGCCTCCCAAGTCCAAATTGGCTTTTTATTGCCACTGAATAATAATCTGCTCTCTCCCTGCTAGTGAGAGCTGTATACACACTAAATGCACCGTGTCCAAAGAGAGAAAAAGAGAGCGAGAGGAATGACAGAAGAATGTGTGTGTGCGTGTGTGTGTGTTTGAAGGGCATGCTTGTGTGTCAGTGTGTGTCTTTAGACTGATCGATATGCCATCAGAGTCAATTTCGTTGTCTAATGTGGGCTTATTGCCTATATGCTATCAGCTAATAATAATATTATGTATATGTTGGGTGATTTGCAAGTGGTGCAGTAAATATGTTAGCCTTTACAGTTTTATGTACATTTTAAGACCATTCTTTATTGATTTAATACTCAAAATGTTTCAGCACTGCTATTGGCCTGAAATATCTAATGGAGACTGATCTTTGGTAAGCCACGCATTTCTTTATGTACAGTGTGTTAAAATGTGGGCCTGTGTGAGTGTGAGCGTGTGCACATGCCCACATAGTGTGAGCGTTTGTGTGCTGTTGTAGTGTCTTTGCGGGTTGAGGAAGTCAGCTGTATAAAAGCTGACATGGGGTATGATGTCTCTGTGTCTAGTCTCCTTCAGAGTTTTTGTCAGCCTACGCAGCTGTCAAGGGAGAAGAAAAAAAAACATACAGAAATGGAGTTTTGTATGTATGTATGTGTGTAGCTAAGGGGTGAGGAAGGTGGGGGGAGTGCCTGTAATCAAAAGCTCAGTGCGTGCAGACCAGGACCCTGTCAATCAAGCAGCATGTGAGACTATAAGGGCAATGGCAAGTGAAGAAATAACAGTCAAGTTCACCAATAACTCTTAAACCAACAAAAGAGGTAAGAGAGACACTAAACAACAAAGAAAGAGAGAGAGAGAGAGAGAGAGAAAGAGAGGATGGCAGATCACGACAATGACAAAAAAACACAAAGAGAAGATCAAATCTGAAACAGATATCTCCAGGATTCATTCTGGCAACTGTACGGTAGTAAAAATTCCTAAAAAATGACACCCACCACCAAGCTGGTTTATGCCTTTACTTGTGCCAAACGCAATGGCAGCAGTCTCATATTAGCACTTAGGCTTGGTGAACAACAGCACATTTCAAAATCTGTGGGATGATTATTTACAGTTTCCAGACCGAGCGTGTGCATGTGCGCGTGTGAGGAACGAGAGAGGGTGTGTGAGTGTGTTTTCCAAAGAGAGAGCAGGTTGTAAACAGTGTATTCATAAAGAAAAAAAAAGAAAAAGAAAAAAGAACAGGCAGCTCCCACTCACCCCTCCCTCTGAAGGACTGGCTGCCCATTTCAGCTCTCCTGGCACTGTCCTGGTATCCAGCAGGGTCACTAAAATTGCATACACACACACATGCAGGTGGATTCAGGACAACCAGTCTGGAATATTTTTTTTAAAAATTGCTCTTAAGCAGAGAAAATTAATTTGACAGACTTCTCACAAGAAGTAAGTGATGGTTAAGCTGTGAACAGTTATGGAAGTAAAAGCAGGCGTCCCTTGGTTTGGCACTGTTAGGTTTAAAATTTTCTCTTATTTCCACTGCACAGAGTCATATATGTACATTTAATATCACATACATTTATATATTTCACAGAATTTTAAACTGTTGATTTGAGACCTCGGAGCTTTATTCATATACAAAACCCCAAAACAAAAACTATGAATTCCAGGGTTTAACTGTTTATAACAAAAACACAGAGGTGCTCAGTGTTCGCCACAATGACCAAACCCACAAACATAAAGAAACAAACAAAAAAGAAGAAGGGAAAAATATTTCAAGGAAGATATAGCTCACAGCTGCACAAATATTACAAAGATATCTAAGACTTCAACTTTTTTTCCTCTTCTAGATGTTTGCAATTTTTTCCCTGTTCTTTGCTATCCTAGGACGCGCCTTGAGCGCACGTAGGATCTCTCCCAGCTCGCAAGAGCGGAAAAAAAGACCCGACTGTGCTACACAAGCAACACGGATTCGAGTCTCTCCTTCCTTACCTTCATTTGGCGGATAAATCCTTGTTCTCGAACTTGAAACTAATGTTAATATCCAGATAGTAGAAGAAAACGTTCGCCACAGATTTGCAGCCATGTGTGCAGCGTGGAAGCGTGTGCGTTCCCCGTCGGCTCCGCGCACTCGCTCTAGCAGCTCCATCCCGGTGGGAAAAAAGTGTTTGAATGAAACCAAGTGTGAACGCGAGTTGGATGCAGCAGTGGGTTCTGGGGCGGTCTCCTACACTTCCTATGCTTCCCGTAATGATAAATGACACGAGGCAAATGACTGTTCTAGACTATATGAGCGTCGGTGTGTTATCCTTCAGCATCTTTGTTAACGTTTCCAAGAAGGCTAATGCAGATCTGCAGCTTCTGTGTTTAAAAACGGGTGACATTAGTTGAAAAGAATAACTTCGCTCTGGCTGTAAATTTAAACATAAAATTGTTAAAAAAAAATAACTGTGACGTTTTTCACTGATTCGACCACAAAACTTAGTCAGCCCACTTTAAAACACCTAATCTGAGAAATATAATGATGGAGTAAATGAATGCTGTAGTCAGTAGAAGCTGTCTGGCGCACGTCAGAAGTGGCATTTAGCAGTGATAACCCAAAGGAGGGCCAGCTGGGGTACAGGAGGCCATAAACGTCACAATGCTGCACTTAAAAAATAATCACATAGTCACGTGCATTTCAAAACATGAATATGTCACATTCTCCTGATAAAGGCCTGAAGTGCCTGATTGGAGTTGAGGTTGTCCTTTGTCCTGAGAAGCGAAATACCCATGAATGTGACTACAGCGCCACCTGTTGTTGATAGTTGCCGGGTGAAGGAGGAGAAACCCAAAGAGTGGTCAGGATCATTTCACAGTGGGCTGTTGGTTATTTTAAGGCTGAGAACAGGAGGGTTGATGGAGCTTCAGTCATTTCCCTGCTGTCTGTCAGCTACAGTTTTTAGTATTTTTTCAAATCCCACATGGATGTAAAGAAATGAGCATGTTCTTAATTAAAGAAGAAAAGCACTCGTAAACAAAAAGGCTCAAGAGCCCGGCCTTGTGTGTAAGCGTGATGGAGCGAACAAAGAGCCAGGCTCATGACCTGTCCTCCTACACGCTCCTTCTCTCAGAGACCCTGGAAACGAATCACTGCTGAGGGGCCGCGCAGCTTGAAGAAGTAAATTCTTCAAGTTATATCGACCCAGTCTGGTTTTTTCTCCTCTGTCGTCCATTTTAACAACAAAAGGTGAAGCAAAGACTTGCTCCACCATGTTCAGTCCTTGTTTAACACATACAAAGGTAAGCTCTGATAACCCCTGTTGAAGACCAGCAACAAAGAGCACTAAATGGCAGGTGTTTGTCTGGTTTTCAGGACTTTTTTGGGGACTCTCTGTATGTGAGACTTCATGTGTGAGTGTGTGCGTGCCTGCGTTTGCAAGTATGTGTTTGTGCGAGCCGGTCTCCATCTTGCTTTTGTGTCTGCACAGTTGCTACGCCGAAACCATCTCAAAGCCCTGTGTGGCATCATAATGGACCCAGGAAGAGCATCTGGCACTTTGAGGCGGCAAAAACGATCTCCCCGCATCGACCTGCCACTCTTCCCCCACCCTCCATAATAACGTTTTCACGTTTCATTCTTCGCCAGGCCCACGATAGAATGCGCAATCACAAAGGCCCAATTAGCCGAGAGGGGACCACGATTTCGCTCGGGGACCAGCGAGCCAATCGCATCGGGCGTCGTATGGCGAAGGCCAATGGGGCAGCGGCACAGGTGGGTGGGACATGGCAGCGAGGCGGAGGGGACATGGTGACATGGATGGAGAATACGCTGTTGTTTCTGGTCATTTGTGTCACCAAAGTTTTGATTGATGACGGTCGAAATGTTTTTCCCACTCTCCCCTGAGAATCACAGCTTTCTGGAGGGGGGTTTGCACAAAGATCCCCCTGCGTCGAACCCCTACTTTACGTTTGGCCCTTAGCCCTACGCCACACACAAACACACATCCCTACATGCTTTTTTGTTCCTTGCGAGGCCCCAGATGGCTCCTGCCCACACATCTGTATTGTTGACCACTAGATACAGGCGCTTGTTAGCGTATGAGCGCATGAGAACCAGCATTTAAAGACATCCAGAATCGCCAAGTGTCAAAAAGCGATGAGGAGAACAGAGAGAAGAGGAAGAAATTTAAGCAAAGTACATACAAAGTAGCCAAATGTAAATTTGTGCATGTGCGTGAGAGTGTTAAGAGAAAAGCCCGAGGGACGGTAGGTGTGTGGGCGGCTGAGAGAGATGAACAAAAGAAGCAGGGAAGAGAGATGAGGAGCAGCGCATTGCCAGTGAGGATTTGATTGGGTGGGTGGGTGGTGGTGGTGTATGTGTGCGTGTGGAGGGTGGGGGGTGGTTGGGTGTTGAAAAGGGATCTTCCCTCAAAGCCTCTCTAAGATATTCCTGGAGCGAGCTAAGGTTTCATTTGGCTTGCAGTCCTACACAGAGTGCTTACATCGCACTGGGAGCTAAAACCATTTAATATTCACACAACCAGGCTGATATTCCCGGGGTTATATGACAGATAATAATCAGATTTTCTAAATCTGTATGGTGCGAGCGTGTGTGGTTGAACTCCTTGGGTCGACAGAGCGTCATTAGCATGTCAGAGGCGTTTCGCTGGTACCCGGTTTTCTCCATAACAGCTGCTAGTCTGGCGAATTACTCAATTCGTGTGTGGATGTGCGTCCGTGTCCACGCACACGTGCGCTCAGTATCAACAAAGGAAGAAGCGAACAGAAGGTTTCATCAAAAACACCAAAACACCAAAAGTGTGTGTGTGTATGTGTGCTGTGCATCATGTGCTCACTTTGATGACTGAAGAAATCTCCATCAGCATCTTTCTATGGAGTGTATATGTGTTTGTGCGCGTGCATGCCGCGTGTGTTTGTGTGGTGTGTTTGCATGTGATTGCATAAACATGGTGTCAGAGTGATGAGATGTTCCCTCCATCCATCTGTTCTGCTGGCATTTACATCTTAAGAGGGCTACAATAGAGGAGAGACAGATAGGGAAAATGCAAGAAAGCGAGATAAGTAGTGCAGTGACGAGATTCTGCAATATTGTTGGTTTTTGTTGTACACTCTTTAGAGTAAATACACACTCCTGGGTCACCTGTAACAGCTCTCTGGTTCCATTCTGAAACCATCTTTTAACACGGTTGAGGGTTTCTAAGTATTTGCGAGAAGCCGTGTATGAGTGAAGCTATGGTGTATCTTCCTGTGGATGTGGTTGTTTTGTTTTTTGTGTTTTTAGTGTGCATGTGTGTTTTTGTATGAGTGTATGCATGTACAAGAGACAGAGAAAGAACTCATTGTTCCCATCCTCCTTATCTATCGTCTCAGCCGAGAGCCCGTGCTGTTTCCCCCCTCAGCGATATGACCCGGCTCTGATACCGCACGCCCTCGTCTCCACAGATAACAGACCACCCTAAAAATACTCATCTTTCTACCAACTTACTCGCTTCCCCTCTGTTCGCTTCACCTCTTCTGGCTCACTCTATCCTCCGGAGTCTCCCCGGCCAGGAGTTAGCTTCTGCCAGACTAAAATACCTCTGGGCGCTTCCTAGAGTCACAGAGGTCTTCTAATTCTATATTTTCCCCCCTTTTCATCTTCTACTACTCATTCTATTGGAGGCCGTGGATGTTGCAGTGTTGGTTTGAACAACAAAAGTGTAACTCAGACTGTTACATCACAAGTTTTCTTATAATTTTCCACAATAATTCCTCATCTCCCCCCGCAGCTACTTCAGTCACCCACAGTCTGGACACACGGGGCAGATGGCATGTAGGAGGAAAACGATGAGGACAGAATCTGCCGGGCTCACTTAATTACACATCAAATAATTTACCATAACGCAATAAAATATTGAAGAGTGCATTGTTTTTTTCGTGCCTCACGGGTTCGACAGTCTGGAACGATACTAATTATGATGATTTTTTGAAGATCATGCCACAGCCAAGAGCTTTGGGAGATTTTTTCTTAATCTCTCTGCCGATTCTCTCTCTGGCTAAACTCATCTCTGCTGTGAAGTGCTTTTAAGGATCCTGACAATGCCCCCTCTCTGTTGATTCGAGGAAGTTCTTTTTTGCTCATTTAAAATGCTTTTATTCCAAAGTACTTTGGTACGTTTGACATTTGGGGTTAGAAAAGCTGCTGTTTTGTTCTTTGTGTGTGTATGTGTGTGTGCGTGTGTGTGTGTGTTTGTGCTCACGCGCGTGTGTGCGTGCATCCTCGCCCTTCTTTCGGCCTAAACCCACGCAGGTGACCAGAGGGGGCCTTGTGTGGGTGGACAACTCAATGGTGACCCCCCCCACCCCACTCCCCGCCCCCACCATCCCCTTACCCTCTCGTCTCTCCTCCCTTTCTCTCTTTTCTTGTCCTCTGTCCACCAACATAAGTTCAAAACGAAGGAGAGGGGCCTATGAGGAGAAAAAGTCTACTTCACACCCACTCTAAAGCAAACAATCACCAAAAATACATCTATAAAAAGAAGATGATATAAGAATATATATATATATATATATGTGTGTGTGTGTGTGTGTGTGTGTGTGTGTGTGTGTGTGTGTGCCCTTTGACTGTGAAGAAGTGGTTTATGTATAGACGAGTGATAAAGCATGACTAATAACAAAAACTAGCTGAGCAAAAAGTTAGCCAAACTGAAAATAATCACAAACGATCTTTATCTGCATCTCATTAAATTGTTTCTGGTTTGTTTGGATCCCAATTAGCTGCTACAGAGGCAGCAACCATTTTTCCTGAGGTTCACATGACTAACCACTACTTCACAGAGTAAAATAATAACAGCACTTTAGCAAACAAACCAATAATATAAGAACCAAGCAGAAACATGAAAAGGGCGATACAGGAAACAATATAAGGAAGGAGTTACTTTATTGAAAAAGGTGGTATTTACAGTGATCAGCCCACAAGGAAATTGTTAAATCCTCTCTGTGACACAGTGTTGTTTGAATTATGTTGCTAGTGTCACTTTTTCTGTTCACTGTAGCTGCAGAAACAATGCTTCAAGTCACATAAAGCAAGCATTTTCAGTGAGAAACACTCTGTACTACCTGTGCAATGGCATACAATTGTATGCACTGCCTATCAAGTATTTATTGGAGAATTTAGAAGGTGGAGGCAGATAGTAAGAGCTGTTAAAAAGCAACAACCAGTTAGAGGTGGACTAATAGTTGGCATGGCGCCTAAATACAACTCTACTTCAATACAATGAAATACAGTAGTTAAAATTTTTGAGCAAGAAAACAATTTCAAGGTGTAACATTCATCTGGATCTTTTTAGGCTTAAATAATAATCATCATCCTGGCATTTCTGCATTAACTGGTTACTTTTCTCAATAATGTGTAAAAAGAAAATACAATATAAATTTATAGATGAAAGACTGTTAGAGTGATTTCAGGCAAACAGTTGACTGGGTCCTTAAAAACGATGAGTAAATTCTCTGTAATAAAGACTCAGTGCGGCTGTAACCTCACAGGAAGGTGTTTGTTTTTCTTTAAGTGAAGGAGACAGGACGGCAAGAGGCTGTGTTTTATGTCGGATTAGCAGGGATTAGGCTGTTAAACCAGACATTGCTGAGTTAATCATGCCACCTTTCCCTTTATCAGTGCGTGCCGCAGATTTCACACGCAAACGCCTACATGTGTAGAAACAGAGAGGTTAAAATAGAAGGTGGGATGTTAATGAGTTACCTTAATTCTTGTGTTGATTTGAACCTGACTCATTTTGATTTTGATATGTAGGTGACTCCCACGCGCTTACTTTTGGTACCGTGAGAGTTTCTTCATTTCTTTTACTCAATGACACAAATAAAAATTTGCTGAGAAAAGTCGCTTACCCCACAACATGTTTTATATTAAACGAGAAAAGAAAAAAGAAAACAAGCAATTTGAATTTTACAAATACAAGGCAATTCTTGTTGGTGGTATGAAAAACAATTGTACTGCTGTGGGTCATAAAGTGGCTAGATTTGCTTTATTTCTATTTATTAAATCTTGCTGGGCATCCATCAACGGGCCATGACCACAGTGCCCCCTATGGATAAAGGGATAAAAGAAGGAAGCAAAAACTGCTGGAGGACACCAACAAGCGTGGTCCGTGTATGTGTGATGCTCTAAATTAGACGTGTGGGTCAGCCTGCCAAGTAGGAGGACAGCAAAGGTTTCAAGAAGGGCAGGAGTTGTGCAAGTCATAATGACACAAAGTTTAGTCAGAACTAATTTAGGATCACAACTTCAGGCTTCAGATGACTTCTCATCTGTCTCATCAGATTCCTTATAAAAGCTATCAGCATGCATAAACAACAATGAAAATAAATACATTTTAGGCATTTTGTTCTCGAATTACTGAATTACTTTATGCTCTAAGACACATAAATTTCAGGGGAAAGAAAATGGTTACCATGAAAATGACTCGTTTTCATAATTACTCCATGATGCTGGACATGAAAAACCAGCCTCTGGCAAGAGCACGTGTGTTAATCAAACAGCTGACAGTTGACTCAGTGAGACTCTGAAGACTTACTCAAGTAGCGGTCCTCTCTATAGATGCTGTGTCAACAAGCATTTATGCTTCTGAAGTGTCCTTGAGCAAGGCCACAGATTCCTATCAACTGCGCTGGATATAAATGCGTGGCTGGCCTTCACACTTGTGATTTCCCACTGATAAAGGCCAATCACATGGAGTATGTGGTGCAAATAAACTCATGTTAACTGCAAAACATTCATATTTGTGCCTAAATAAAATACTGTACAGTATTTTACTGTAATGGAGCTGTTCAGTTTTACGCGTACTTGTAAACAGCCCGTTTATGCTGTTTTTGAAACATATTGTATACTTATTGTATGCGCTACAACTTGAAGCTGTTGCACCTATCTAGGTCAGCTGAGCGAGATCTGAAATTGTCAGCTTTCTGCAGACTAAATAGGTCACGCTAACCAGAACCAGGGGAAGGGGGCGGGGAAGTTTGACAACCTTCACATACACTTTGAGTTTTCACCACAAAACAATCCCAAGATTGCTGATAACATCAAAAACCCAAGATAGACAACCGCTTCAAGCTACAATGTGAAACTACTGTACGACAAAGGCTATGGCAGTCATGTTTTGGTAGGACTACAACACGCTATGGGAATATCACATTTGAGTGTCACGTGCATTCGCATGTAGCCATGTGGGTATATGCACTCACACATGAAGATGCAGCCATGAAATCAAGAGAAATCAAAGTAAAGCTAAGCTATATAACGATTCAAATCTGCTGTGCCATATATGGAGAACTTCACTGCACAACTATTCAGAAAGAAAGTATAACATGCATGTGCAGAAAGTATAAATCCATATTAGAGCCAAAGGAGATATATGAACTAACTGCACCAGAGCACCAGGCCCATATCATCCCACATAAATAAATCCTAGTGTTGCGTAATAGCATGGTACATGCCTAAATTGGTAATGAAGATGCAAAGTTGCAGCATGATGCAACAGTGGGCTTCCTGTCCTCAATTTAGGAGCCACAAGGTGCAAAAACATCAGTAGTGGAAAAAGTATATATATATGTGCAGAGACCATGTATTCAGTGAGTCCCCTGCCACCCTTTTTGCACTGTCAACATGGCTCTGAGAGGTACAATCACCCTGACGGCCCTTCTCCTCTGCTTCATACTGGGCATACTTTGTCCAGCTCCAGCCGAATGTAAGTTTATTTTGTTGCATTTAACTTTTGGTCAGTTAATAATGCCAATATCACATAAAGACTCAAAGATGAAATGTTTATGATCTGGTGCCTTTGTATCTGTGTCTGTGTGTGCATTAGGTGCCCGTACAGCCTGCTGTACCAGCTACAGTACGACGCCCGTGCCCATCAAACGCATCAAGGGATACATGGAACAAACTAGCTATGAAAACTGCCGCATTGAGGCAATCATGTAAGACTCTTCCAAACCATCAAACTTTGCCTGCAACCTCTAAATTACTCATTATAATACTTGACTAGAACAATCATAGCATGCCAAATATTTGCAAGTGGATTGGTGGGGACTAACGGGGTGGATTGGATCTATTCCAAAATATTCCAAATACATTGGTAGTATTTTGTGGCGAGAAGTATTAAAGTTATTTCTGCAGATTCTTGTGGAATAAACATAAGACTTTTATTTTTAACATTTTAATGTTGTTAAATTATAAATCAAAATTTAATTAAAGTTGCAGTTGTTCTGAATCAGTCTAATCCAACAAAACCTAACCACTTTTGATTCATATTATATTTATATTATAAAACCTAAAATCCTTAAATTGAGTTATTAAAGTATTTGAGTAGAGACTCTGGCATATGATATTATTTATCATATACCAACACATATACATGCAGCACAAATGATTACGCTTACTAGTACTATGATACTCTGTGTTACTCTAATGATGTGTCTCGCTGTTATAGTTTCTACACGGTTGCAAACAGGCAGATGTGTGCCAATCCGAAAGCTGAATGGGTGAAAAAACTCCTCGAACAACTCAGGTATGACATGCTTACTCAGTTTAAAATGTCAATTAGGGGCTGCTTAGATGCTCACCTGAAGATCTGGAAAAGCATAATAAGGTTTGTTTTTGGCATATCACATGTAAGAACTACTTATTTTTTAGTGCAAAACTGAAGAACATGTCCAAGGGTGGCTCAGTTGGAGGTAAAACTTCAGTGAAGAAAACTGGAAAAGCTTCAGGTCGTGATGGAAGTGGATCTGACATCACTGCAACAGAGGCTTTCACTGCTTATTAGCAAAAACCAGGTGTCGCCTTAGACAGCTCGACGTAAAGAAATCGCCATGCAGAATTACCCAGTGTGCCTATACATTTGTTATAAAGATACTCAAGCATTTATAATCAAGTTAATGCTGAGGGCACTGTCCCTTGAAAAACTGGCAAAATGTGTAATGCCTTTGCTTTACTGTTCGCTCTTAACTTCTTCAGCCTCAGGTCTAAATTCAGTACTCCTGTATTAAGACTGTATTAAGCACAGATTTGCGACAAATGTTGTTGATTATTTGTTTATTCCCTCAATAAATTTTTACAATAACATCTGTTTTGTTTCATTCACTGCAACAAATCTGCTGCATAAACAAATGAATGAGGTAAAATATACATATATTGCATTTCAGACAAGTAAATGAATTTATTTCAGGGTAATGTAAGGTTGTTGTCTACATTTCTTTAGTCAAATTGCAACATTGTAACTAAAATCTGCCATGTCACTTTCACTGAATGGATTTTAAAGTTATTTGAGTGCCTTTAGAACTTGTTAACCAGTTTCACAAAATATTTCAGGTAACCCAACCATTCATTTGGAGAATATTTTCCAATCAATTAATGAGAGAAGACCCACAGACAAGTTAAGTTAGGAACACTTTAAGCACTTGTACTTAAGTGTTGGATGGTGAAAACTTTTCGATGAGCAATACTGACCTCTGAGCTCATGTAAATGTATGACATGGCTGTTAGGGAGGCAGTTTCCTGTGCTATTTCAGATTAACACCCCAAGAGGTTGGTGTACCAGTCATGAAAGGTGACACACTCCTTTGACTGAATATGCACTGCAGTCACTTAAAGCACCCACTAGAGGGCAGAATGAATCTGAGAATAACACCATTGTCTGCTACATCATGAGATTTTGATAGTCTCTCTACAAGGACATGTACATTTTTTGAAATGCTCTATTTTTTAAAAAAAAAATCAAGGCTCTTCTTTTTCTCAAGGTCTATGCCTCACAAACAGCGAGAAGTCAGAGGAGTTTCTATCCACAATTTCATTAAACCAGTTGTTATTAGTCATGTATTAAAGTTACTTTGCTGTGAGCTAAAAATGGCAAGTAGAATAAGAGCGATTTAAAGGAAATAATTTGACTTGTTTAATGTCTCTTCAAATGTCCGCCTCACATAAATACTAATCTAGGGTTGCATATACACCATGAAGCTAAAGAAAAAAGCTTGCATGCTTCAGGCGCACAACAGCACTCACCTGTTTTTAGTAGATTGAAAAAAATGAGACATACATGGGAAGACCTCACAGCAACATGAAAATACCCCAGGTAGAAAGGAGGAAGCATCATGCTTTGTGGTTTCTTTTGCCAGAAGCTCACTAGAAGTTCGCAGCAGGAGAATGACTGTAAAGACTGGAGTTAATCCACTACAGAACAACACTTTGAGAGATCTGACAGAGCCCAGGCTTAAATGTTTTGGAATAACCTCAAGAAAGTCACTGACGTCCTAAGAAGATGGCTGACAAGTGGTTCAGGAGGGAAGAATGATGTTAAATTGCTTACTTCTTCTATCAGCAGTGTAGCTAGTATTGCATTCAAATGTTGGGTTTGGTGTGTTCTCAACGCATTACCTCTCTGTTTTATGGATGTGTTCAGTGAAGCCAAGTAAGGGAGTTGTAACTGAGCAAAGAAAATCAGATAACAACAAGACTGTGGATACATGATGGGATCAGTCATTTCATTTATGAAAAACACCATACAAGTCTCAGCTGTATTAGGCTTGTCATGGAGATATACTGCGTGTCTCTGCAAAGAGCAAGCACATACTATAAGCGGAAATTTAAATAAAAAAGGCAAAACAGAAAAAATAAACATCACTGGTTATAAATATACAATAGAGATGAAATTAGAAAGCATTTAAAATTATTTCAAATTAAAACAAATATCTGTAGTCGTTTCTATTTGTAATAAAGAAGGATGCTCTCTATGAGCTGGAGTTGAGAGCAGTCTTCCTCCTCTGCGTGCGTGCCTGTAAAACACACATACAGTGGATAATGGTTAAAACAAGCTTGTGGTATATCTCAACAACATTATATCCAAAGAAACCAATAACTTCTCGAAACAGGAAACAGGCTGAGATAAGAAGGCATACTCACTCTAGCGCCTTGATCTTTTCATATACCCAGTCCTGTTTCCAGTGGCTGCAGACTTCCCCTTCTGTTGTCTCAAATCTGGGTGGAAAAAAGAAAAAAACTCAAACTTGAGCCCATATTTTTCACCTAGCTTACTTTCATAAACTTGCTTTTCCAACTGCATCAAAATTATAAATGTAAAAATTTTTGATCACATCTTTCTTTGATAAAATAAGGAAATAAATCTTACATCACACAGGGTGGGTTCTTCCTCTGTGATGGGATTGAGACTGACCACTTTGCTGCAGTCACTTGTCTTGATCTCTGTTTTTAGGAAACAATAAAGCTGTTCAATATTACGAACAGTCCTTGCATTATCTGACAAGTAATTACAGCCACAGCAGAGAACTGTAGTTACAACTGTAATGTAAATCATAACAATATTATGGAGTCTGATGGGAAACTTACCAGAGACCACTTCTGATGTACAGCTGTATGGCTTCTGTATAAGCTGATCAGAGGATCCTGTAGGTGGAGAAAACTGATCTTCTTGAAGCAGACTTGTAGCTTTTATCTCATGAATGGAGAAAGCAGGCCATACTGACTGGGTGAATTCCGTATTAGTTTTTTCTGTAGTGTCTGTTTACATCAGCGTGATGGACAGGATGACTTGGATGACACTGCATTTCCGTTTGACGTGATTTCAGCACTCGTGTTTGCGACTATTACTCTTATTTTGTTTTTACATGCAGGGTTCAGTTTGCTGTGGGGGATAGGGGATTTACATGGGAAAAACAAAAACATACCCCCCACCCACGTTTTTAACACAAACCACACACTGATTACGCACATCAAGTAAATAACGAAGTGACAAACTGACTGCAAAGACATTATCCTGTCCTGTAGGAGGGGAACTGTGCTGCTTCTACTGACTTGGTAAATGGGCTGGTACTTATAAAGCAGTCCATCCCCACTGCAAACAGGAAGGTGCTCAGAGCTGATCCCTGATGTAATCCCAACCCTGCTTTGAACCCATCTGTTATTCCTACTGTACACCTCACCGCTGTCTCGCTGTCCTCATCTTTTTTTTACTCCTTTTACTCACATCTTAAACATATGTAAACATCTTGAGGTGTATATGTATGTGTTTTATTTGTATCTGTTCCATTTCGAGACAGTATGTAGAATGAATGAATATATATATACACACACACACACATATATATACACATATACATATACACACACACACACACATACATACACATATATATATATATATATATATATATGTAAAATATAAAAATAAATAAACTTTAGTCTGACAAAAGCCGTTTTTTGTCAGACTTGAAATAGCTGAAATACCTTCACACTACGGAACTTCTATGACCCTTCCGTTCGACAATCTCTCCAGCATTGGAACCATCATCTGTTTTCTCTTCGGTAACCTTCAGTCACGCTCTCGGTTGATTTTTCTCTAGTCGGCACACTCATTTCCTCCATTACTGGGGCGGCAGGGCGGCTGGCTGCTTCCCAAACAACTACACATGTGCGGCTTGGCACTTGTGCTGTACGTAGCAAGTCACGTGACGTGACGCTGCGGCTGTGATTGGTTCGGCTCTGCACTACTTAATTTGGATTGGCTGTTCTTTTTTTTTTTTTTAAGAGAGCAAGGTCTATCGCAATAGTTTAATTTTTCTATCGAGAAAAAGTTATTTCGCAATACATATCGTTATTGTTCTATCGCCCAGCTCTAGTATATATGTATGTATGTATATATGTATATACATATATTTAACAATGACAAAGAAATATTTAATTTTGACACCTATCACGAATCTTAGTCTTCCCTTTTCTCTGGTACTGACAGTTATGTTTATTATAAGAAAACGGGAAGGAAAGCGGTCCTAAGGCTTTCCACCAAAAACCACAGATTCCCGAGTGTCCTCTAATCCAAATTTGGTCATTCCATCCTCCGTTACATGTCTGAACTTGCTCAGTAAGCCTTTATGATTTCAATAAGTAAGAAAGATTACGAAAGAAGAGTTGAACTAAATCTTTTTCTTTTAAAAATATGGGATGATTATCATACCTACAGCATTAATTTGCTCATATTGTAACTACAGTGTTTATACTTAAATACTTTTCTTGCAGATGGTTCCAAAAGACAAACAATTTTGCAGGTACAGCTGGCTAGTAGGAGCTGTTAAAGAGAAATAAATAGTTAGACCTAAACAATTAATAATCAGGTCAGATAAAGTTTTTTAAGACATGTTATTCTGCAATTTAAATGGTATTCTGATTATTCTGGCGTTAACTTACTGAATTAACTAGTTAATATCTCCAAAAGTTGATTCTATTCATCTGGACGTTTTGTGAGAGAAACATTTCGTCAGCTGAGACTTCTTCAGTCTCAGCTGACTGCAGGTTTCCCCAAATCTTTCCCCAAATCTTATAAACAGTACATTTGCATAATGACTGAAACCAGCCCACTGAAGGAACAATGGGCTGGGAGGTCAGTTCCTTAATCATAATTATGCAAATTCTCATGACCATTGATCAACACCACTGTGTTGTGCCATCCGCTTCACCAGAGGTTGTTTGGTTTCCCTGATGTATAAATCCTGGCAATCCTCCTGGCACTTAACAGCGTACACTATGTTACTCTGTTTGTGTCGGGGGACCCGATCCTTGGGGTGGACCAATTTTTGGCACAGCGTGTTTTGGGGTTTAAAAGCCACAGAGACCCGGTGTTTAGAAAAAATGCGTCTCAACTGTTCCGATACTCCTGACACATATGGGATCACTACAGGTTTTTGCTTGGGCAGCGGTTGTCCTTCTCTCCTGGATCGGCTGGAGCTTTCTTTAGGTGCTTTTCCAGCTTTGACAAAAGTCCAGCTGGGATAACCACATTTACTCAGGACCTTCTTGATTCCCAGCCCATTGTTCCTTCAGTGGGTTGGTTTCAGTCATTATGCAAATGTACTGTTTATAAGATTTGGGGAAACCTGCAGTCAGCTGAGACTGAAGAAGTCACTTGGATGAGTGACGAAACGTTTCTCCCACAAAACGCTACGTTCAGATGAACAGAATCAACTTCTGGAGATTTACTTTCCTGGATGATTGAGAATGCATCAAGACATAACTAGTTAATACTTTGGTCAATAAACTATAAACATAAAAAAGGGAAAAAAGAATACATTTACAACTAATAGAGCATAAACCCCTAAAATTACATCTGATATTTTTCATTAACAGTTGTTTCAGCTTTAGAACGGTTGAATTTGTCCATAAAAAGTGTCTTTCAATAAGACAGGATAGTAAGAGGCTGTGTTTTATGGAGGATTAGCAGGAATTATTGAGTCATGCATCTTACTCTCTATCAGAACATGCTCACATGCATATGACTATATATGCAGAAACACAGTGAGGATAAGCAGATAACCTTAAAAATATTCTGCAATGTTCTGCATAATTTTAAAAAGTTTAAATTTCTTCAGTATTGAACAACAGAAAAAATAGGCTTTCTTGTCCGAGGTCATTTAAGTGAAAAAAAGAAAAGAAAAAGACAGCGGCCGACAGCGCTGTAAACAACGGTAGACTGGTGGGTAATAAGCGAATGAATAATGCAGAAAACAGAGATTTGAGACGGGAAACTGTTCTTGAAGTACAGAGAGAGAGAGAGCTGTGCATGTAGTGTGATTTTAATAGTCGTGGAAGCAAAACAGCAAAACTCATGACGACATTGAGCAAATGTGAAGCGCAGTTTGCTGCTTCTTTTGCTGTTGGCTCAGTGAATTTTGGTTGGAGAGAGACAAAAACCTGCAGCTCAGAATCGAGCGCAAAAAGACGTAAACACAGAGCGGACCCGACGCATCAGAATCGGTGAGCTCCAACAGCGTGTCCGTGTACGGGCCGTCGGGTGAGAAAGCCGAGAAAGAGAAAGCCGATTCTGATGCGTCGGGTCCGCTCTGTGTTTACGTCTTTGTGTGGAGTCCGTGTACCTGCTCTCATTTGCTGTTTGGTGGTTGTTGAAATAGTTTTGTGAGCTTTAATCTGAGAATCTGGCGTTTCTGGCAAAACACAGTTATATTTAAAAGTCAATTCAGGATTTAATGAATCGATATCGCTTTATTCAAGCTACTCACCTCCCTCTTCCAACTGCACTTTCAATTGGACCACGGCCAATCAAAGAGGTCCCGCCCCTGACTATCTCTGACTGGTTTCGTCCACGATAGGGGCTTAGTATGTGTCTATTGTTGACCACACGGAAGGTTGCAGATTTTTTTTTTTTGTTACCCGAACAGTTGGTCGCACTGGTATCGACCAACTATTTTTTTTAGTCGCACCACTGATGGTCGCACTCTAGAGCCCTTATATGTATATATATATATATATATATATATATATATATATATATATGTACAGTGGCTTGCAAAAGTATTCGGCCCCCTTGAACTTTCCCACATTTTGTCACATTACAGCTACAAACATGAGTCAGTTTTATTGGAATTCCACGTGAAAGACCAATACAAAGTGGTGTACACGTGAGAAGTGGAACGAAAATCATACATGATTCCAAACATTTTTTACAAATAAATAACTGCAAAGTGGGGTGTGCGTAATTATTCAGCCCCCTTTGGTCTGAGTGCAGTCAGTTGCCCATAGACATTGCCTGATGAGTGCCAATGACTAAATAGAGTGCACCTGTGTGTAATCTAATGTCAGTACAAATACAGCTGCTCTGTGACCGCCTCAGAGGTTGTCTAAGAGAATATTGGGAGCAACAACACCATGAAGTCCAAAGAACACACCAGACAGGTCAGGGATAAAGTTATTGAGAAATTTAAAGCAGGCTTAGCCTACAAAAAGATTTCCCAAGCCTTGAACATCCCACGGAGCACTGTTCAAGCGATCATTCAGAAATGGAAGGAGTATGGCACAACTGTAAACCTACCAAGACAAGGCCGTCCACCTAAACTCACAGGCCGAACAAGGAGAGCGCTGATCAGAAATGCAGCCAAGAGGCCCATGGTGACTCTGGACGAGCTGCAGAGATCTACAGCTCAGGTGGGGGAGTCTATCCATAGGACAACTATTAGTCGTGCACTGCACAAAGTCGGCCTTTATGGAAGAGTGGCAAGAAGAAAGCCATTGTTAACAGAAAACCATAAGAAGTCCTGTTTGCAGTTTGCCACAAGCCATGTGGGGGACACAGTAAACATGTGGAAGAAGGTGCTCTGGTCAGATGAGACCAAAATGGAACTTTTTGGCCAAAATGCAAAACGCTATGTGTGGCGGAAAACTAACCCTGCACATCACTCTGAACACACCATCCCCACTGTCAAATATGGTGGTGGCAGCATCATGCTCTGGGGGTGCTTCTCTTCAGCAGGGACAGGGAAGCTGGTCAGAGTTGATGGGAAGATGGATGGAGCCAAATACAGGGCAATCTTGGAAGAAAACCTCTTGGAGTCTGCAAAAGACTTGAGACTGGGGCGGAGCTTCACCTTCCAGCAGAACAACGACCCTAAACATAAAGCCCAGCTGGCCCAGTCAAAGTCCAGATCTAAATCCAATCGAGAATCTGTGGCAAGATCTGAAAACTGCTGTTCACAAACGCTGTCCATCTAATCTGACTGAGCTGGAGCTGTTTTGCAAAGGAGAATGGGCAAGGATTTCAGTCTGTAGATGTGCAAAGCTACCCTAAAAGACTGGCAGCTGTAACTGCAGCAAAAGGTGGTTCTGCAAAGTATTGACTCAGGGGGCTGAATAATTACGCACACCCCACTTTGCAGTTATTTATTTGTAAAAAATGTTTGGAATCATGTATGATTTTCGTTCCACTTCTCACATGTACACCACTGTGTATTGGTCTTTCACGTGGAATTCCAATAAAATTGATTCATGTTTGTGGCTGTAATGTGACAAAATGTGGAAAAGTTCAAGGGGGCCGAATACTTTTGCAAGCCACTGTATGTGTGTGTGTGTGTGTGTATATATATATGTGTGTGTGTGTATATGTATGTATATGTGTGTGTGTGTGTGTGTGTGTGTGTGTGTGTGTATGTGTATGTGTGTGTATATGTGTGTGTGTGTGTGTGTGTGTATATATATATATACACACACAATCATACAATTGTGATAATAACTGACCACATTTACTTTATCACTTATGGTGCAGCCACTAAACAGGACAGGTGCAGACTGCAGTGGACTGTATGAGCAGCAGAAAAGTTGCCCTCCATCCAGGACCTCTCGAGAACCAGGAAACGGGCAGGGAAAATCATCACAGACCCCTCACACCCTGGACACATTTTTGACCTGCTGCCCTCTGGCAGACGGTATAGAAACCTGCAGACCAGGACCACCCGACATAGGAAGTTTCTTTCCCCCAACTCCCTCCTAAACAGTTGAACTGTCACACTGCTCACACTGCTAGACTGGAACTGCACCTTATGTACATTCTATGGTATTCATTTCATTTCTGTCATTCTGTATTTTATGTATATAAGACTTAGATGTAGATTCACCATCTACCGGAAACAAATTCCTTGTATGTGTTTGCACATGTACTTGGCAAACAAACGCAATTCTGATTCTGACTTAGTCTTGCTGGCCGTTAATCAATGCCCACACTGCCCCCTACAGGTAATGGAAACAAAAACTGCTGTAGGATACCATCAAACATGATCTGTGTATGTGTGATGTTCTAAATTGGATGCATGTGTCACCCTGTCCTCCTTAAAGCTTTTTGTTGCCAAACCAGGAGACCTTTCAAGGAGGGCAGGAGTTAGGCAAACCATAATGACACAAAGCTCACAACAGTCATCAATACTAAGTCAGACAAGATGATGTCTCACCTATAATCGGGTTACTTATAACAGACATCAATGTGCAGGAATAATAAAAGAAAAGTTAAAATAAATAATTTTCAAGCATTTTGTTGTTTTCTAATGAATGAATTACTTCATACTCAAACACACATAATAGGAAAAACATTTGCCATGAAAATTGCATAAATTGCTCTTTGAGGCTGGACATGAATAAGCATTTTCTGGCAAGAACATGTTTATTAATCAAGCAAAACTTTCAACACGTATTCGAGTAGTAGTCTTTTCTATAGCTGTCTCCACACTGTGTGAAAAAACGTGTGCTTCTGAAGTGTCATTGAACAAGGCTATGAATTCCTTTCAACAAAAGTGGTAGTAATGTGTTGCTGGCCTTCACACTCCTGATTTCCCACTGAAAAGGCCACTCACATAGAGCATGTGGTGCAATTAAACTCCTGTTGATTGCAAAACATTCAGAAACTCTTGTCTAAATATTGCAGAAGTTAATTTCAGGTGTTCATTTTACATCTATTAATTAACAACTTGTTGTTTTCCATATAAACTGTATGCTAGAAAGCATTTACCACTTGAAGATGCTGCAGTTGTGTTCTCCCCTTTTGGCACACTAAATAGGTCACAGTAACCAGGGGAAGGGGGCGGGGAGTTTTCACCACAAAACAATTTCAAAGTTACTGGTGATGTAAAACACCCTGACAGCTGCTTTATCCTACAATGTCATACTATTGCATGAATAAGGCTATGCCAGTCTTTTCTTCTTTTGTAGCACTGCAACACTATAAGACATTATCATGTGTAACAAATTGCATTTAGGTGTAATTATGTAGCCATACACACTGAGAGATAAAGTTGCAGCTGTGTGGTGAATTTTGCTGAAATATGAACTGAATTCATCAGTGTTATTAGGGTTGCGTAATAGCATACATGTCTAAATTGTAACCAAGGTGCACAATCTGCAGTATTGGTTGCCGTGATACAACACTGGGCTTCCTGTCCCCAGTTTAGGAGCCACAGGCTACAAAAAAAAGCATCGGTAGTGCAGTGACTCTACATATATATGTGCAGAGGTCATCTCAGTGAATGCTCTGCCACGTTTGCATTTTGTATTGTCAACATGGCTCCAAGAGCTATGGTCACCCTGATGTCCCTTCTCCTGTTTCATACTGGGCATGCTAAGTTCAGCTCTGCCTGCCTTTAAGTTTATTTTGTCACAATTAACTTTTGGTCAGTCAATAATGCCAATATGATTGATGTTTATGATGTCCTGTGGGTGCATGTGTGTGTGCATCAGATGCCCACATGAGCAAAGCACGCTTTACAAGCTACAAGCTGAAGTCAGAGCTTTTCAACTGTATCAAAGGATACAAAGTCCAATATAGTGATAACTACCATATTGAGGCAATCATGTAATACTCTCTCTTCCAAGCCATCCAACTTTGCCTGCAACCTCTAAGTTTCACTCTATAATATTTGAACATAATGGTCATAGTATGTTACTGTGATTATGTGTCTCGCTGTTATAGTTTCTACACGGTTGCAAACAAGCAGGTGTGTGCAAATCTGAAAGCTGAGTGGGTGAGGGAAACTCTGGAAATACTCCAGTATGAGATGCTGACTCACATTTAAATATCAATTAGATGTTGCTTAAGATCTGTGCAGGCATGATCAGTCTGAATAAAAAGCGTTCCGTTTTTGGGATATCACCTGGAAGAACTACTTTTTTTTTAGTTTAAAACTGGTCATGTCCAAGGGTGGCTCAGATGGAGGTAAAACATCAGTGAAGAAAACTGGAAACGCTTCAGTTGGTGATGGACGTGGATATTTTTTTCTGTATAAAAGAGGCTTTCCTTAACGGCAATTTACAAAAAACAGACTAAAAAATTTCTGTTTCCAAATCTTAGTCTAAAAGAATCTCAAGCTTGTGCCATCAAGTTAACGCTGAGGATATTATCTCTTGAAACTGACTGACAAACTGTGCTTTACCTTATCTTTTACTTTATCCTTTAACTTCTTCAGTCTCAGACTTAGTACTCAGTATCAAAACTGAGAAGAACAGATTTAAACAAATGATGGTGCTTATTTGATCAGTCTGTCAATAAATGTTTATATGAACATCTGTTTTGTTTTATTCATAGCAATGAATTTGCTGCGTAACCAAATTATTCTCCTAAAATATACCAACTGCATTTCTCACAAATATATGAATTTATTTCACAGCAGTGAAACTCTACTGTCTATTTAATCAAACAATACTCTATCACCATAATGTAAATTTAAAAAAGAAAATCATGTAAAGTGCAATATCCTTAGTTTAGATGGAAACGCAGTCATCGATTTAGGGAATATTTTCCAGTCAATGAGTGACAGGAGATCCATAAATGAGGCAAGGACAGCTTTTACAACAGGGCAATAGCCCTAATCAATGCAAATAGCTGACCTGACTGGCTGACCTACCTGGACTTCTTTGGGGGGGAGGTAACAACGGTAAAAACAGTAACAATAATAATATTTATATTTATAACAAGGAGCAATAACAATTAATGTGCAATAATAACAGTGTGCAATTCAAATACACTTATTCTTCTTTTTTATTACTAAGTTAATATACTGTGTTGTGTTGTTTGTGTTGTTTGTGTTGCGTTGTGATGTGTCGTATCGTGTCGTGTTGTGTTATATGTAGTGCCGACGTAGGACAGTTTTCCAATTTCATTGTACTATTGTACTATGTATGACTGTGCAATGACAATAAAGAGTTATCTTATCTTAGATGATGTGTACTTTACTTGTATGATACTGCATGAGCACATTGTGTACACCTGAAAGGGTTCATCTGACAAGGTAAGTCCCTCAATGAGACACTTGTTCGACTGATAGAACATGGCTATCAATCAAAGCACCCACTAGATGGCAGAATTATTCATTAAAACAACATACCTTAGTCAGGTACATCGTACACCTTGGTAGTCATTACAATATGTTTAAGGTGCATAAAACATTTTGAAATGATCTGCTTCTATGTATCAATTTAAGTTAATCTATTTATGCTAATCAAACAGTAATAGTTATATAGTTGTTGTTTATCTCTGTCTCTCGGTGTATCAGGAGGCGTGGGGGGACTATAAGCACTAAGAGCTTTGATATTAATGTAATAAATAATTCCTGATTACTAATATGAACAGTGACATGCTCACATATTTGGTGTCTTCTCAATGAATGTGTTCAATAAAGAGCTTAGATTTAGACAAGATTACATTTTATAGATAATTAATACAAAACCGGATAATTGGCGAGAATAACAAAAAGACTGTGGACAGATGACAGGATCAGTCCTTTTATTTATAACAAACACCATATCTCATCATGTCTCATCATAAAGATGTGTTTCAGCACAGAGCAAACGACTGTCATAGGCAGAAAATCAGAAAGAAAAAGAGACAACAGAAAAAATAAATACCGCCAATTATAAATATCAAATACAGATAACATTAGAAAGCATTTTAAATTATTTAAGATTAAAACAAACGTTTCTAGCTGTTTAGAGTGACGAAGGATGCTCTCTATGGGCTGGAAGTTGTAGTAGTGGTAGTAGTAGTGGTAGTGGCAGTAGTTTTGAGAGCAGTCTTCCTTGCTCTGCGTGCTTGCCTGTAAAATACACACACGGTGGATAATGGTTAAAACAAGCTTGTGGTATACCTCAGCAACATTATGTGCAAAGAAACCAATAACTTCTCGAAACAGGAAACAGGCTGAGATAAGGAGGCATACTCACTCTAGCTCCTTGATCTTTTCATATACCCAGTCCTGTTTCCAGTGGCTGCAGACTTCCCCTTCTGTTGTCTCAAATCTGGGTGGAGAAAAGAAAAAAACTCAAACTTGAGCCCATATTTTTCACTCGGCTTACTTTGATAAACTTGCTTTTCCAAGAAAATGTTTTAATCATGTCTTTCTTTGATAAAACAGGGAGATAAATCTTACATGACAGCGTTGACACAGGGTGGGTTCTTCTTCTGCATCCTGTAGCCAATGATTGGAGCTGTGATGGGATTGAGACTGATCACTTTGCAGCAGTCACTTGTCTTGGTCTCTGTTTTTAGGAAACAAAAACAGAATTTCAAACACATTTCTTTACAAGTAATGACAGCCATAGCAGAAGACTGTAGAATTAAAACTATAGTATAAATATAAGAACAATATTGCGGAGGAGTCTGACAGGAAACTTACCAGCGACTGCGGCCACTATCAGAACCCCGACGAGAAAGGCCTGGCATGCGAGTCTTCTGATGCACAGCTGCATGGTTATCGCGTAAGATCTTTCTGAGGTTCTTTGCAGCAGGTGACCTGTAGATCTTGCAGATGAAGTCTGACTCCCTGCAGCAGACCTCTGGCTTTTATCCCATTGAAAGAGGAAGCAGGCCATACTGGCCGGATGAATTGTGTCTTCGGGTTTTCTACAGTATCCATTTGCATCAGGGTGGGGGACAGGACGACTCGGGTGACACTGAGACTCTCATTTCCTTTTTTTAAATAAATTTCATCACTACTTTCGCACAGGAGTTAAGAAATCATGTTCATGACATTTTATTTTACTTTTTTTAATATTACCTTTAATAAGTAAATAATAAAGTGATGTGCATTGCAAATATTATATAACACACACCTGAAGCAATCAGTGATAATTATTCTGGTCCTATATTAAACCACACTTGGTCCACTTAAAGGACACTTGGTAATCTTTGTTTATTATGCTTGATTTCCTAGTATTACAGGCTTTGTAGTGTATTAAACTGCAGTTAAAAACATGAAGTAAAGTATATAAACTGACTTTGTTTTGCTCATCTGTATGTGTCTGCTGAGCAACACTCCACAGTAATAGTGTTAACAAGGTAAGCAAGAACGCAGTATGGATAAATTGGGCATTTGCATTTAGATAACTGTTATCTTTAACCTGAAATTAAAGTTGACAGATTTTAATCTTTGTCTAATAATCAGGTATTAATAAGATTTTAGTTAAATCTGCTGATTTAAGCAATTACACGTCATATCATGAACGCCACTTGACACAATGTCTATCTTCCTTTTTATCTTCCCTCTTTTTTTTTCTGATGCTGACAGCAATTACAAGTACAAGGAAAAGGGAAGGAAGCATTTCCTAAGGGTTCCACCACAAACCACCGATTTCCGAGCATCCTCCATCCAAATTTGGTCATTCCGTCATCTCTAAGTAAAGTTACATGTCTGAACTTGTTCAATGATCCTTCAAGATTTAACCAAGTAGGAAAAGTTAAAAAAAAAAAATACAAACCTACAACTATATTTTTTCTTATAAAATGATAATAACATATTCAAATTGGAGCATTTATTTACTTTTATTTTAAATACCAAGTTTGTAGTTAAAAGCTTTTTTTGCAAGCAAAAGAAGAATGAATGAACCTTCTCGCCGTAGCTTTTATTAATATTAAATAATACGTTGGATATTTTAAATGTTACATTTTAATTTGAAATTTCTGTTCATTAAAGATTACCTGTCTTAAAAGGGAAGTAAGAGGTCTGTGGCCACTACATAGGCAAATCTGGTCAAATCTCTAACCATAAATTCATGGCAAAGACTTCACCCAAAGTTAAGCACTTATTTACCTTGTGAATTAATATAAAATTGTGCTGATTGTAAACAGGCTATATTTAATAACTTTTCTAACTATGTAAGTCAGTTGACAATGGCAGGCTTTGACCTGTGGTTCGTGTGTAAGAAACAAAGATCAAACCACTAGTCTTTCAATTAGGAGATTATTTGTGAAAAAAGAATTAGGATTGTAGTATTTGTTATGTTTTGTATTTCAGAAACATTCATTAGAATCTGATATTCAGATATCACTGAGTCTAATCTGCTCAGGGAACCACTGTCATTGTTATAAATGAAACAACTGCTTTCAAATACAGGTTTTTATCATTTCACAGAAGCTCCTCTTGTCTGCACTTCCTAACTTTCAGTTACCCCCAATTCACTTTAATCTCACCAAGCTGTCATTGTAATGTAGCCTTTATTACACAAGGACTTTAAGATTGCTGGCTAATGTTCTCACTGTTTAAGGCTCAATAGATCACCGGCCCATCGCAGACCTAAAACAGAGAGACAGACAACTACATTTAGAACAATTTAGACTCACCAGTTGACCCAACAAGCATGTCTTTGGACTGTGGGCAAAACCAGAGCAACCACAAGAAACACACAAAGATGGAAGAAGAAATGGCAAACTTCATACAGAAAGGCCCATCTGACTAATATGACACAAAGTACTAACCACTGCACCACTGTGTGGCCTGAACATATTAAACATATAACCATATCACTAACAAGAATATTGTGAGGTATTTTTAATGAAATGAATAAATGCAATGGTCTCAGTCTTAAGATAAGATAAGATAAGATAAGATAAGATAAGATAAGATAAGATAAGATAACCTTTATTAGTCCCACACGTGGGAAATTTGTTTTGTCACAGCAGGAAGTGGACAGTGCAAAAGTTATGAAGAAAAATTAGAATAAAATAAGAATAAATACAGTACACAACTGTACAGAATAGAATAAAATAAAATACTATATACAGTAGAATAAAATAGAATAAAATATACAATAAGATAAAAATAGAATACAAATGC
This sequence comes from Pelmatolapia mariae, assembly GCF_036321145.2. Classification (NCBI taxonomy): domain Eukaryota; kingdom Metazoa; phylum Chordata; class Actinopteri; order Cichliformes; family Cichlidae; genus Pelmatolapia; species Pelmatolapia mariae. The sequence continues at coordinate 12,979,290 of NC_086243.1, read as the reverse complement.
TATATACAACTGAGTAAAAATACAGCGATGCCAGAAAAGATTATTGCACATTAGTCTTATTGCACATGTGTGGATGTGTGTGTTTGATCAGTCTTGAGTTATCCTCTACAGACATAGCTGTATAAATGGTTTAAAATGCTAAAAGATATTTCCCCATTTAACTTTAACATTTAAAGTGAAATATTATGAGATCTCAAACAGCACAAAATGCGCAGCTTGTCGTCCCTCTTTTACCAACATCTATGAACGGGTAAGGAAGCGCTCTCTTCATTTACTGAGATTAGTAGCAGACTTTTGAGATTAAGAGTTACTAAATATGTGAAAGGTTTTTGGCTCTGTAACATGCTTTACAGCACAATGACATCAATTCACAGTAATGTCAGCTGATGGGGTACTGCTGGATCTGGTCATTTTTAATAATGATAAAAATACTTGTCAAAGGAAAGCAGAAATGATAACTCATAATGAGGAAGGAAGCATGACCATAAGAAACTGCACACTTTCTTTGTGATTTGAAAAAGAGAGAATTTATCCAACACCACAGTTCCCAATCTAACAATGAAATCCACTATTTCATTATAGGTGTCATTGCATGTGATAAATCAGGAATCCAGCCAGACTGCTATGTGCTGTACCATATCTTTACAGGCTCCAACTTTTGTTGGAGCTTAAAACTTTTGTTTTAGGTTAATCATAAGGAAGCAGCCCTTGAGTGGAGTTGAGTCACCACTGACATTTCCAGAGATTTAAAAGAAACAGGAAGGACCACGGTGCACTGGCAACTTCACAACCACACAGTCCTTGAGATGCACTTGCCACAGCTGCTGAAAAATGCACAGAGAACCCTGACTTCCAGAGATTACTGTGTGGACAATGTTACAAAGACACTGTAAGGCAGCACTCCGCAACTTTTTTTGCGCCACGGACCGGTGTATGTCTGACAATATTTTCATGGAGCGGCCTTTAAGGTGTCGCGGATAAATACAACATGTGCCTTACAGCAGCGATTGGGGACCGCTGCTGTAAGGCACATAAAATTGGGGGCAGCTACACAATTATTCAAAATCTGCTTTATCAGTCCCGAAACTAACAGCACCACGTGGCACCTCATCCCACATGTGTTTCACAAGTATCTGTCGGTGAATTTACCAGCAGCATTGTAGACGGGTGGCATGACTCCCCACTCCTTGCATAGAGTGGACTGATATTATGGCAGGAAATGTCACAAATGTGTGTTTAGCCAAAAAACAAAAAGTACTTCGATAATAATTCTCATGTAAGATCAAATACACTGTGTTCAACTTCGGGGATTTCAGTTTGTCCTAAATAATAAACCACATTCTGGAATGGTGGCCACAGACCATTACTCTCTCCTTATCCCTCCTGAGTGACGTTGTGCTTGATGCTAGTGTCCCTCTCACTACTGGTAGTATGAGATGGCATCGGCAACAGCACAAGCAAACCAGCTCCTTCAGGATGGCCTGTCCATATGTGCCATTTACAGAGGTGGCAAAAGTACAATCTTTCTTTACTTAAGTACAAGGTCAGACACCTGTGTTTAGAAAAGCTCCAGTAAAAGTTGAAGTACTGAAGCAATTCTTTACTCAAGTAAAAGTGAAAAAGTACAGGCTCTGAAATGTACTCAAAGTAAGAAAGTAAAAATGAGCTCCTTGAAGGACAATTCTACTAATCATTTTTGCAAAAAGGTAACTGAACCTTGTGCTATATAATATACAACATAACATTTATAACATAATATAAAACAATATTAGTACAGGAGAATGCAAATATTATTCAAATCTAAATTTGAATTCTCGCGAAAGCTTCAATCTGTTATGTAGGTTAGTGTAGGTGCTGTAATCAGCTAACCTGCTGCTATATGTGGATATACACAGCTGATTTCAACAAGATCTCAGCAGATTCACAGCTATTATGGCCGATGTCCATTCCCTACACTGCCACTATACTGTTTATACTATCTTTATACTAGACAGTATACACTTGGTATAAAGTTGGAATTCAGTGACTGAACCTTAGCATCATCAGCTTAAATGCAAATTCATCCCTGCTTGATGCTTGATGTAACCTAAATCTGACCACAGTTTATTCTGGACAAAACTACTCCGTATTTTCATGTAACATTTGAATAACACAAAGTTAGTATTAGTGTTAGCTTAGTTTTGATTTGCAGGACCTTTCACAAAATGAAAATACATAACTTAAAACCCATCGTATATAAATACAATATGTGATTATAATTATGACATCACATGTAACCTTTAAATCTGCAGTTTATCACTGAGTAGCCCTTACCTTTAAATCTAATCTCTCTTCTTCCTCTCCTGTCCTGCCTGTCTTCCTACATCTTCCTCCACCTCTGAGTGACGTTATCTCAGTCTTTTCTCTCCCTGTGAAATATAGCCAGCAACACACTGTACGACAAACTGCACGCAAACAGTTTGTGTGTTTGCTGATTTGAAAATACCTGCCACCTAAAAATAAAAAAAAACCTCACTTCCTTAATGCTTCCTCCTCTTCTGTAGCGCTAGCTGGAGTCTGAAGTACCACAAACACAGCATACGGACACACCTGCTGTACTTCCGGTTTAAATCCCCCCCCACCCGTATAAATGCTTTGGAAGATCCTGAAGTAGCGAGTCTGTTTTGAAAATGCAAGGAGGAGAAAAGATATTACAGACATTGGTTTAAAAATGTTGGGAGTAAAAGTAACACTATTTGTATTTGGTTACGTCCCATCTCTGGCTACTTAGTCAGCAATGCACACAGGTGTCAGCTTCAGAAATCAAAGTTCATGTAAGCTTTGTTGCCCCATTTTGGTTATTTCTCTCTACTAGTGCATCTATAACATATATTTCAACAGCAGTCAAAATATAGCTAACAATGTGAAGAACATGAGTCACTGACATTCTATTTGTTTCCCCCAGCCATCTGTGTCTATTTTTATAGACATTAACAAATACTTGCGGTGGCAGAATGTAAGAGGTGAGAGTAATGTGTGCTAGCACAGCTGCAGTAATCTCACTGACACAGAATCAAACAGAAAGCAATTTGTCACTAAACGCACAACTACAATGATTCTAAAATGCACTTTAATGTAGGTTCTTCATGAGGGATCTCTTACATATTATTAAATGGTTGTTTGTTTTAATGTAATATATGCCATATATGCCATCACAAGAAGGTTTGCTCTGTCTTACAGCAGAGTCTCAAGTGTATGGAGCTGATCCCAGGATATGTGCCACTACACAGGGAGAACTGAACAGGACTAAAGGAGACCACCAACACAGCAGGCGTACCTGTATCTGCTCCTTTTTGCAAGACAGAACAGAAGCTGCCAAACTGTCCAAAACAAACTATATGAGCTTGGTGTGAAGTTCCAGTGATGTTTAGTGCCTACTTGCCATGCAGCTTGATTGGCAGAGAATGACATAAATGGCAGTTCTGCCAATGAGGCTATTCCCCCGACCCCAAGTGGTTGGACTATTTCAGTCATCCAACCCCAATTATAAATTAGGGTTATAATAATAATAATAGCTAGAACTTAAGGAGAAAACGTCTGATTGAAAATGTCAAGAAAAACATTGATTCCTTAAAACAAACCTAGTAAAGCAAGTGTTCTAAGATCCTTGAGGTGTGAATATTTTAACTACTACAACAGCAGAAAAATTACCTCCAGCCACCGGTGATGAGTAATGCAGGGATTGGATTTAGTTAATACTGTAAATTTCTCAGAGTGCTAGTGGGGAAAGTATGCAAGCAGTGTAGGTGTATGCTTTCAGTGTTGCTGGTTTTTAAAAGGCTTGTACTTAAGACTACAATTCTGATAGGCAATGCTAATTCTTGTCTTCGTCTCACTTGTGCTTCGTAGCCTTGAATGCAGTTCTCAAAGTAAGGTTAATCTGAATATTTGCATGCATGAGGAACTAGCTTGTTCGTGTTCATGTCGACTCTGTTGATTATAAGTTTGATTTCAGATTATAGTAATGATGAATACAACATTACAGTCTTGTGTCTCTACTTTAAGGTGTGTCAAGTTGTTGTGAAAAAACCTCAAATATCCAAATCCATCAAGTATCCATGGTTCTTTTTGTGTTATACCAATTAAACAAATACCTATGTGTTCTTTAAAGTATAATAAGTAAAACACACATGGCTAAATTATAAAAAAATATATATTATGAAACACATATGTACCACTAAATTGTTAGAAATGAAAAAAAATGTTTTTGCCTGTAACTCTTTAAAGCCTGACTCATGAAATAACTACCAGAAATCCAAAAATTTTGAAACAGGTGAGGGAGGGAACAGGTGTACAGAACTGTTTAATGAGGGAGACCTGTCTTATGTCTTTGGCAGTGAGAAGGAGCACTCACTGGGAGTGACGGAGTGGCTGCATCCGAGGCTGGTGCCGGAAACCGCAGGAGGAAAAGAGTGTATTTTTCAATAAAGCACAGTTACAAGCACAACCCAGACCTGTGTGTATGTCGGTCCTGTGTCACAGTATCAAATATGATACATGAGGCATTAAGGGGTTAAACATTATGAACAACTGTTAAATAATTGCTTTATGATCTGTCACTGCAATAGGTAATATTTAGGAGTGGGAATCAGAGAGTACATACAGTAGGAGATACATCATAATACAATGCTATCATGAGATGTACACAAATGATAAAGATCTCTACCATAATACACTGTTTTGGCAATGTACAATATACTGCAGGACAATAATCTAACACATCAGTGAGTTTATATATTCACACTATCCATTCACACACACATTCACACACTGGTGATGGCAAGCTACATTGTAGCCACAGCCGCCCTGACAGGGCGCACTGACAGAGGCGAGGCTGCCGGACACTGGTGCCACCGGGCCCTCTGACCACCAGCAGTAGGCAACGGGTGAAGTGTCTTGCCCAAGGACACAACGACCAAAACTGTTCAAGCCGGGGCTCAAACCGGCAACCTTCCGATTACAAGGCGAACTCCCAACTCTTGAGCCACGATCGCTTCCTAATATAAATTAGGAAGCAGCTGTTTCAAGCAGAGCCTTGCATATTTCTGGCCCTTTGTAATGCTTTTTAATACAACAGAATGAATGAAGTTAAAGTGAAAGTAGGGCGTGAACAGTTCCTCAGTATGCCAAAGCATTCCTGTTTCAACTTTTCTTTCACTTCTACACAGATTTGAGTTTGTGTGTGTGTGTGTCTTTAGTCAACAGTGTACACAAGTGTCTCAGATTCACAAATTAAAGTTCATGTAATCTACTTTGCCTCATTTTGGTTATTTCTCTATACTGTTGCATCTTCAACACATCATAACATCTGTCAAAATATTGCAAACCATCTTTGATGGTCTAAAGTTTAGACCATCTAAAATGGCTAGATTGTTGCTAAGCTTAGTCCAAAGTGTAACAACATACCATTTAGTTGCCATTTTGAAATTCTGCAGAAAATTAGTCACTGGCACCCTGTTTGTTGCCCTGAGCTGGCTGTATGTCAGTGGTTTCCTATCTACATTAATAAATCCCTGCGGTATTTCATGTGTGCTAGCACAGCTGCACTGACCTCACTGACACAGAATCAGACAGAAACCCTTTTCACCAAACTCAGACCCAAAAAGGCTCTAAAATGCTAATTAGTACATGTATTTAATGTAGTTTCTTCATGAGTGATGTATCCTGTGATGTGAGAACGAAAGCTTTGATTTCAATTTTCTTCAATAAAAATGTAACATTTTTGCTTTTTTATAAATGATTTGATTTTTGGAAGGTTTTCTTGTAGAGTAACGCCCTCTTAACATTGCACAGGTAATCGCCAACCAACACCGGACATTTGTTAAATGTTCTTTAGGTCGGCGGGCCCCAAACTTTTTTGCGCCACGGACCGGTTTATGTCCGACAATATTTTCACAGACCGGCCTTTAAGGTGTCGCGGATAAATACAGCGGTCGGGGACCGCTGCTTTAGGTTACAAAGAGGTGTACAAGTTCGAGTTCATATTACATTGCTTACATTGCCACACTAACAGCACCACCATCTTTCTGACCTAGGGTAGACTGAAGCATCAAATGGTCACTGGAGCATGTTAAGTAGGGACCAATGTGCCAGAAAAGCAAAAAAAAAAAAAAATTTGTGCAACTTTGTTTATCAGCAAAGAATACAAAATCCAGCTAAAATTCATTTTCCAGTTGCACATTAAATTATATATCTTTCTATTTCATTCTTATTTAACATAAACTATGTTTAAATTAGAAAACACAGCTATGGTTCAACAGGCCATCAGTGTGTAAGCTAACAGCAGCATAAAAAACATTTACAATTTATCTATTCAAATCACAACATTTTACATTTGGATGCAAACATTTAGATCTCTTTATATGTCGTAAATGTCAGTCAGACATTTTGGGTACCTTGCATCTTGACCTCTGCTGGTTTTCTTTCCTTCTCCTCACAGATATCTTCAAGTGCCAACGCCCTCCCGTGGATAGCTTGGAAAAATGCAACAATTCCTTATATTCCTTAACCACTCTGTATGATTGGTAGGTCTAACCCTTGTAAATATACAAGGGTCTCCATACATTCATGAGGATGTTAACTCTTTAGTTTAGTGTTAGTATCACCTTAATTAAAAAAGTCTTTCTCTTTTTGTGAAAGAATGACTGCTCTCATGTCTCCCTGATGCCAGGTGTGGGATTTTGTGACCTGCTGTAGTGATGTTACCACTTCATAACATTTATTCATATCTTCTCCAACCATGACTGCCGAACTGCACAACAGCCATGACACAACAGAGCTAAATATAACTCCTCCTATGCTCTTCCAGAAGAATAGATGACCTTAAACCATATAGGTTAAAGTGGGATGATGTAACATTTCCAGCATCACTGCATGAGTGTGGATTTAAGTATAACCTCACATATACTCTTAAATGCCATGACACCGACACAGGGAAATGTATTTCTGCAGTGTGGTTGCAGAAATGAGTACATCGGCACTGAGCGCACAGAGAGACGCTCACCTCAAAAACCTAACAGTAGAAAGCTTCCGTGCTAGAAAGCGAGAGGAATTCACCATAACATATGCAGTTACATTAAAGTCCTTATTTCCACATCATTTTCCAGATTCTTTTGCGTTTAACAAAGTACTTATATATTTCACCAGCTTCTTTGTCACTTGATGATGGAAATATAACTATGTGGAGGAGTCAACAAATCACTTTTTTAATTAAAAATGAAAGAAACAAAGAGGAATCGCATCATATCCACTTGCCATAGTTGTTAAGATGGTGTTCTAAGATCTTCATGTTGTAGCTACAGGTATTTTCCATATAATTTTCATTATGAGAATAAATTATAATGATCGTTACAGACCACATTCAACTGCAGTGGAAAATGCCTTAACACCCTCAGACCACCGTTGATGAGAGTGGAGAAACAAAGTGCAACACTGGTGAGCTGTTGTGGGAGGAAATTGTTCTACTACTTTCCAGCCGTGTGCGTATCTGTGGGTGCCTCACACCTTGCTGCAAGCGGAATAACTGAATGCTGAATGTGTCGGTGGTCTTTAAAAGGGCTTGCAGAGCAGTGCAAAAGTCAAATCTGTTTCAGCTACGGCCACACGATGAAGGGACTTACAATTATCTCGCTTTTGCTTGTAGCTATCATGGTATCTACAGCCGCTGCTCAAGGTAATGCATGGACCCTTCTATGGATGAATATTGAGTTTGTTTTTGCACGATTTCATGTTAGATTTGGATCATGCCGATGATAACACTGGAATCTTTTATCTTTATTTCAAGGTGGGATTTCAAGTTGTTGTCAGAGAACCTCAAACACCCAAATCCATCGAGACCTGCTGAAGAGATACTACATCCAGCAGCCGCCGTCGTGTTCTATACCTGCAGTGGTGTAAGTCAGAAAAATGATCCAATATTAAAGTATCCAAGTTTTTTTAAATGTTGAGCCCAAATTGTTCATGTATATTCTTCCCTTGCTGACTGTTAATTTTCTCTCTTTGTGATTTTTAACAGATTCACCACAATTAGTGGCAGGAGAATCTGCTCGGACAGTTCGAAAACATGGACGCAGACCAGCATGGCCTATCTTGATGGAAAGAACTGGCAAAAACAAAATATCACGGCAAAGAAATAGTGACACAAAATCTACGTTCACCCAAAATTGACATTACTATTTAAACTACAGATTTTGCCACGGACCTTGGATATTTGCTTATTTTTCTACCTTATCTAACTTTCGTGATGTTAATATGATATTGAATGTCTTCATTGGATTTCTGCATGTAAATATGTAAATATATTGTTATTGTATATTTCCATATATTGGACATGATATGGATTGAGATTGGGTAATAAAAGCTGTCAAACTGTAATGGCTATATTGTGTTGACTGTATTTTTTTTTTTAAGATTGCTATTGCGTCTAGGTGCGTCCAGCGAGAAAAGCTTATATCTTGAGCATTTCTTCACCTCTTTATCTGATGTTTCTAAATGTCTCATCTTCATGAGAATATGACAAAACCAAAACGTTCCTTTAGTAAGATGGCTAAGTTGATGAGGAATGTCACCCTCCGCACTGATGTTAGAAAGTTTTAAAACGGAGAAGCGATCCAAAAAAAAATCCCACATCTAAAAGATCTGCCAGGTCTAAAACATTTATAATTCAAGGCCTTTACTAAAATAGAGACAGAAACCAGGCTAGAAGGTTTCTAGCAAGTAAGCATGATGTCCAATGGCTTAGTAGGCTTTATTATACATTTACTAAATAGATTGTCAATGATGGAATAATGGATGATAAGCATTTTACTGTTAATATGGGTGGGGAAGTTTTAAATAAATTCTAACGGAAGGATGCTTTGCGAAGTTGAGTCTTTGCAAACCACAAGACTGAATCTTCAACACAAGACCAAAGTGAAGATGTTCGGCCACGATGTGCAACGGGATGTTTGGCAAAAACCAAACTCAGCGCATGAACACAAACACCTCATACCATCTGTCAAGTACAGGGGAGGAGGGGGGATGGTTTGGGCTTGCTTTGCAGCCACAGCACCTGGGCACCTTGCAGTCACTGAGTCAACCATGAACTCCTGTGTAAACCAAAGTATTCTCAAGTCAAATGTGAGACCATCTGTCCGACAGCTAAAGTTTGGCTGAAATTTGGTCAGGTATCAGTACAACGATCCCAAGCACAGGCGCAAATGTACAAGGAATGGCTAAAAAAAGAAAGGAATCAAAGTGTTGCAGTGGCCTAGTGAAGGTCCGGACCTCAACCTGACCAAAATACTGTGGTGGGATAACTGTGCATAACTAAATACCCACAAACCTCACTGAACTGTAAAGAAGAGTGGTCCAGAATTCCTCCATGATGATGTGACAGACTGGAAGTACAGAAAATGATCACTTAGTTATTGCTGTTAAGGGTGGCTCTGCAAGCCATAATAATGCAATGCACTTTGTGTTGTCCAAGTTTCTGTTAAACAAATAAGGACACAGTGTAAAATGTCATGTGTTGTTGTTTGTCTGAGGCTGTATTTACCTAAAGTTAAGGCCTGCTTAGGACTAGACCACTTTTTAAATGTTCTGATACAGAAAACTTTAGAACTGATCACTGCGGTGCTTTCTATTTTACGACGACTGTACACAGACTGAAACATAATTCACACAACCAAGCACGGACAGGCCCAAATACTCCTTGTCCATCCTCAAGTCTGCACTGTTTAGGGAGTGCAGACAGGAAGGATTCAGAGTAAAGACTTAGTAAATGTATTAAATGAGTGTCTCTTTTGGAAGAATTCAAATAAATAAAAATGAAGGTTTTCAGTGTGTTTCTCAATATGAAAGCAAGAGTGGGCATTGTCCAGCCAATGGTTTTCAGTTTAGACATATCGACCAACAAACTGACCAGATGACCTGCCAACTAGTGTAGTAGTGAGCTAATGTTTCCAATATTTTAACTATCCTATTACCTGCAGTCATAGATAACTGGTGTAATATGTAATTTTCAAAATGACGGGGATTTAAACACATAAAAATAGACATAAGTACATGTTGTCTCTAAAGCCACTTTCATAAATCCTAATTAAAACCGCAAACAAAACATCAAAACAGACATATTTTGCTTGATCAAAAGTCTGAATCTTCTCACGATCTAGGCTGAGTCATTTGCATTGACAGCTTAATCATTTTTACTTCTTTAGTGGTCACCTTGTTCCATGTCCCTTACTAAGACGTGGTGGGCTTCAGGCAGACCAGGTGGAAGTTTTAGGGGCTTTACTTTGCATGTTTCCTCCATTCCGGTGTTCTAACACAATGATGTGTGATAAAAAATAAAAAAAAAAGCTATTAAAAACCACGTTTACTATGTGTGGGTAGAAAGAGAAAGTACAGCTCTGTCTCAGTGTGCTAGAGCTGGGGGAGGTCTGAGGGGCTGAGAGTGGAGAGCGTTTGAGGTCGATGAGACATTTTACTCGCGCTAAAGAGTAATGGGTTTTTCCCAGCCCTGAACCCACCTTAGTGGTCCGCCATTGTTGCTATTTGCATGACTGAGCTGTTAAACATTTAAGCAAAAACCCTAAACTACAAATTAAGCCGTAGTTAAACAAAAGTGTGAAGTAAACATTGCAAGAAAAAACCACTGGCGCTAAGGCTTTTCTTTCAGTTGTCACATTCATGTGCCGTCAAGTCAAAAAGTACTGCGCACGGTTCAGTTTACAGTACGTTTCAGAAGAATCTCTGTGAAGTTTTATTTACTTTATACTGTATTGCATTATTTTTCACACTTTTTCATAAAAACTGTGAATGCTTGTGTGGGTGTATTCATGTGCAGTAGGAAGGTGACAATGAATAACTTCCTATGCCTCAGTGACTAAATTATACTCACGTTGCATGAACTACGTGAGGTCGCACTTTCCTCTTTGCGGGTCTACCACAAAATGCACATGTAGTGCAGAATGCTAGAGGATATGTAGCAATATGTACTTATGCAGGCAAAAAGACGAAAGATTATATGAAGAAAATAGTCCTACCTTTTACCTCGGTCTACTTATTTTATCAGTTTTAATAAAAAATGCAGGTCAAAAGTTAATTTTTGCATCGACATGGTTCCTGAGTCGCCTTTTGACCCCAACTCTATGAACAACTTCCTGAAATGCTTTTTAGCCTACATTAGGTGTTAAAGTCTTAGGCCAGATCAATGCTGCTTTAAATGTGAAATCAATTTAGGATTCATTCCCCCAAAGATTTCACCTTTTATCAATGGAATTGATTCAATCCTTTTTAATGTCTCATTACATGCTTTGTGGAGGTAGATGACAAATGCAGGAATGACTCAAAACCGCAGGCTGTAGGACCAAAACAGTGAGTTAAAAGATGCTGAAATCTCTCATTTATTTATATCCACATTCATCTCTCATCTGTCACCTAGCACACAGTATTTTCTTTCTATTGTTAATGCAAAAGTATGACAAAGTATTCAAGTATTCCTATAAATACACCTTGTACATATTTGTCTGTGTCAGCTATTTCATATTGCACGGACTACTGAAACGTGCCTAATGTTCTTAGAAGAGAGGAAATAGCCCCTATATTAGCCTTCTGCTAAATTAGACCCCGCAAGCGTAGACTCACACGGATCCCACCTGCTCAAGTGTACTCAGGATGTGGTGGTTAGCGTGGTATCACAGGCCCCCAGTTTCAGAGAAAACCAAACTCGACCCTGAAACATAAATGCAAAAATATTGCAGGAATATGACCTATATTTAAAAAAAAAATTGCCCCAGCACGATTAAACTTTTAAAATCTTTATGCTCATGCTGAAAGCAACAACACCTACTCTGAATTTTCTATCTCATTTTGCTCTTACTCATGGAAAAAACTAGTCTTCCATTAACAAACAGTCATTAGGGGAAAAAGTTACATGTCAACATATAATATACAACTAATACAATGCATATTTACATCTTATAATATGTACTTGTATTTTGGGTTTCTGTGCACCAATGCTTGTGATTTTTAAAGGTGTTTTTGTGGCATTTTATGTGCGTCACAAGTTCAGGCTGAAAAGAAAAAAACCCATACAGATTGTGAAATTGATAATTCTCAAATGAAATTACTAGCTATAACATTAGCTTATCTAGAATTTTCGGATGTACGTGAGTAGCAAATGTCACCAGTTATCATGGTGATCAGTCAGAGATGTGTCTGTTCTTCTGCACACCCATAACAAGTAGACTGTTTGCATGAACCTGACTTGTGCATTAAAATAGAAAGAAAAAACACTGCAGGTTTTACACCCTGATACTAACACGGTACGTGAGGCTCTCTGCTATTTTAGGCGTAAGTCAGCTTTATATCAGAACAAGCTGTTAAGCCAGACCATGTGATGTCCAATTTTCTTTAAAATTACTATGCAATCTCCATAATGGAAATATATAACGTCATTGCATATTAATTTTAGAACTACAGTGAAAGGATAGCAACAACTTCACCTACTTCCAAAGTGCATGGAGAGGATGAGAAATTAACAATGCACGAACTCCAGCAACACTTCAAGGTTGCTGAAGGAACAACTTTATTAACTGACCAGTGCGTTTTGGCTTGTGGCCTTCATCAGGGTATTCCTCACCATCCTGACCCATCATGACCCTGATGAAGGCCACAAGCTGAAACGCGTTGGTCAGTCAATAAAAATGTTCCTCTTTACCTATAACTACAGTAAAAGAAATGTCAGTTACAATTTTAGGTTTTACACTGCACTTTGGCAGTTATGCAGGTGAGGCAACTGAGTTAGCTTAAGTGATTAGGACAGTGATTAGCAGCATAGATTTGAGTGGTACTACTATAAGCATGTTGTTGTTTGATTGGTTGAGCAGCATGTTGGAGGGTACAGAGACGTACTAGCTGGTTTAACATCTGGTTAGTTGGTTGTTAATTGTTAGCACACTGCACTGTTAGGTGATGTTATTGTCTGGCAAAATTATAGCAACAAGTGAAAAGAAAAGTGAAGAGACTCCTTAGTAGAGCTGTGTTGAGGGTATTGGCGAAGGCAAAGTGATAAAGATCAAAACCACACATACCACCTTCCCTTAACCCCTAGACTGGCATTGAAACTATCACTCAACTTTTAGTACAGGTTATTGGTGCATGGTTTATTTGTCAGCTGGTGTAAGTCTGTTTACCATGCCCTAATGATGTAAATGATGCACATCTCCAGATTGTTATCAGTGTTTAGCTGTATTTCTATATTGGCTTCCGTCCTGCACATTGGTTATTTCCATTTTTGTACAAAAACAGTGAGACTTAGTAAGAACAAGAGTTCCCAGGAACATTCCTCACCCACTGGTGATGCAGATTACATTTTTCATATTTTACAACAAACACAACATTTGCTTAAAAGTAACTTTAATTGATTGTGGGAAAGCTTCAAATATTTTAAAACAAACATATTTATGACAATGAAACATGACAAACTGACATTTATATATATTTATATATTATATTATACTATGTAGCTATAGTATTCCTTTTTTTTTTTTACTTTAATGATGAAATATAGCAAGAGTGATAAAGCTAAGTAGAGTGGCATTTCCTGATTTTAGTAAGCTTTAATTTGGGGGGGATTTCTCGGACACATTTTCACTGCTCCTTGTTCCTCCATCCTGCGTGTCCTCTCCCAAAGTGCCATTCTTTTGAGGGATCTTTTCTGATGTTGGGGGTGCAGTGGATGTTGCTGGTGTGGATGTTGCTGGAGTGGATTCTGTTGTTATCATGCCACTTGTGAATCCATTTTGCGAATTCTCCCTGTCTACCTTCTCAATTGCTTTTCTTGTCCAGTCAGCGTCTGGTTTGGCACAGATTGTCTTTCCAAGCACGGTCCGTAACCTGCAATTGTTGGTTGGCTATTAATGGCATTGTAATACATTTCTAACATTATTTGTATATACTGGTAGGTGCAAACAGATTTAGAGGCCTCACAGCAAGCCTGCATGTTCTCACATATTGTAGGTCCTGGGTCTAGATAGGTGGTCTGCACCTATCTAGACCCAGGACACTCTTACAAAAGAGATTCTTGATTCTCAAATGCTTCACTTCTTGCTTTTAAAAGTTAATAAAAAAATATTTTCACCTCTATTACATCTAGTGGCATGCAGTTAGCTTGTATTGAACATCTACATTCTCAATACACAGTAAATTTGCTTATCAAATATTTTTCCCTGCAGCATCTCTTTACAGAGTGGTTTCTGAAACTCGAAGGCCTTCCTGTGAACATGTTTTCAAAGAATTTCCTCCAGTACAAAGAGGTTTTAGTGAGAACTGCTGACAGGTTTTTTAATTCTTAGGAATGACATGACTACTAAAGTCCCAAATGGCCAATTTAATTGGTATAGTGGTGAAAATCAAAGACAGACACTGTATTTGAATAGTCAAACATGTAGAACCAAACCTCTCTGAATGACTGGATATCACCACAGGAAAATGTGTTTTTATATTATAGGTCATTTATTTGTCATTTTATTGTTATTTTAAAATATTTGGATGGAGTGTTTAAACTTTATTAAATTATATCTATTCCTTTTTTTAAGCGGTGAAGACAGTGAGGTTAAAGTCTGTCCCAGCTGACTGAACAGAAAGCACAGTGTCAGATGTCAGCTGATCATCCCAGAGTTAACACAGAAAGAGACGGCCATCCATTCCCTCTCACATCTGCACTTACTGTAAGTTTATAGTCATTTTTAACTGAGCAAGTATGGTTTTGGAAGCAATGTGGAATATAAAAAAAAATCAACACAGTGCCAGCCAGCAGTTTACAACCAAAAACCTTGTTGTGCCCACCTCTGTGTCACTGTGCTGCCCGTTATCTATGTATTTTTAAATACAGTGTGAAGATAATAATGAAGCATCTCTTTGGAAAGGGGAAGCAAACACCTAGAAAGACCCCAGCTGGCCAACAGCTTTGAAGCCAGAACCTTCATGCTACATGTGTTTATATTCATAATATACAAGTTAAAATACAGTGTGAGGTTTTTTATTGAACACTTACTGTACTGCTTTGATGCGACAAGTATCTTCAGACTGAATGACGTAATTCACAATTCGGTCAAGTGGGACTCTGGTTTTGGACCACACGACACAACAACTGCGTATGCTTATAGGGGCTGAAAATGTCACACACAGAAAAAGTCACATTAATTTTATCCGTTAAAAACAGTCAGACCATAAAGTAAATGAAAAATTATTTCTTCCTTGCAGTACTCACTTGCACGGACTGAGCTCATCCAGGTAGTGAAACAGAGAAAAGCGGCTAAAACCAGGCTGGGCTGCATCTTTAGTATTCCGCTTTAGGTTTGTTCTTCAGAAGCTGAGCCCCAAATCTGTCTGCACAAACCTTCACAGCCTGTTAAATAATCTCTGTGCCTCCCTGAGCTTTTATCAGAGTATCGAATCAAATGAGTCTTGCTCACATGGCAGACGCAGTGCATGCGTTCATGGTATTTCCTAGTGTGGTCTTTCTGAGCAATCAGGTTTTGATGTTGATTCTAATAAAAAAAGACCCCCTTTCCGCTCGTTCTCATTTTACCAACACAATGGGGTAAAAAACCACTGAGTTCATCATTTATAATTAAACTGTTAACAATGCAACAACTACAACGGCATCAGAAATACAAACTCATAAATAATCGTAACTATGTGCATGCACAGAAACAGATTAATCCACTTCCTTTATATTCAATCTGAAAACCACAGGTGACCTGCATTTTAGGTGGCATGTGAAGTGGTAATTTAAACCGTGGAAAGTTTTCACAGTGAGAAAGTGAGTTAAGATCAGTGAGTGACTGAATTTGAAAAGCATCAGTCTGAGAAGTTTTAGCAGACTGATACTAATGATTACATCACTAGGCAAACTGATGATGTAATCGAGTCAGTTTTTAAAATGAGAGAGATTAGGTAACTTCAGTTTATCACAGTAAATAAAGAGTGAGTAGGTTCAGACTGAGGCAGAAAGCAGAGTTTCCTCATTTGACAAACATTAGAGGTTAGTGTGCAGTTAAAGGTACGAGCAACGACAGCGATCAGAGTTTGAATAATTCTAATTAAATCCTGTTTTAACTGATTATGACAAAAACACAATATTTGCTGGAAAGTGCTTTATTGGCAGTTAAAAGTGGCAGTTAAAAACTTTAAAATACATTTTTTGTACATTTTTTTATAAAAACAATATGAAAACAAAGAATGGGAATATATGGTAATATATAGAGAGATTAATGTTACTTTTATCAGGTACTGTTGATAGAATAAAGCAGGAAGAGTACAATAAAAGAGAGCAACATTTGCCGACTATGATAAGTTTGAAATGTTTTGTGATTACTCGGCACATTGTTTCTTGTTCCCTCTCCTGGCCCTTTTCCTCTGTCCTTTCCCTCTTCTGCACTTTGTCAGAGAGATATTTTTTGATTTCGTGGATGTTGTTGTTGTTGTGGATGTTGTTGTTGTTGTGGATGTTGTTGTTGTGGATGTTGTTGTTGTGGATGTTGTTGTTGTGGATGTTGTTGGTGCGGATGCTGTTGGTGTGGATGTTGTTGGTGTGGATGTTGTTGGTGTGGATGTTGTTGTTGTAGATGTTTTTGTTGTGGATGTTGTTGTTGTGGATGTTGTTTTCGTGGATGTTGTTTTTGTGGATGTTGTTGTTGTGGATGTTGTTGGTGCGGATGATGTTGGTGCGAATGCTATTGGTGTGGATGTTGTTGGTGCGGATGCTGTTGGTGTGGATGCTGTTGGTGTGGATGATGTTGGTGCGGATGATGTTGTTTTGGATGTTGTTGGTGCGGATGATGTTGGTGCGAATGCTGTTGGTGTGGATGTTGTTGGTGCGGATGCTGTTGGTGTGGATGATGTTGGTGTGGATGATGTTGTTTTGGATGTTGTTGTTGTGGATGTTGTTGTTGTGGATGTTGTTGTTGTGGATGTTGTTTTTGTGGATGTTCTTGTTGTGGATGTTGTTGGCGTGGATGTTGTTGTTGTGGATGTTGTTGTTGTGGATGTTGTTGATGTGGATGTTGTTGGTGCGGATGTTGTTGGTGTGGATGTTGATAGTGAGGATGCTTCTGGTGTGGATGCTGGTTTGGATGTTGCTGGTGTGGATGTTGTTGGTGTGGATGTTGCTGGTGTGGATGTTGTTGGTGTGGATGTTGTTGGTGTGGATGTTGCTGGTGCGGATGTTGTTGGTGTGGATGTTGTTGGTGTGGTTGTTGTTGGTGCGAATGTTGTTGGTGTGGATGTCGTTGTTGTGGATGTAGTTGGTGCAGATGTTGCTAGTGCTTTCTTTTCTTTCTTCTTGTCCACCCACTCCATTGCTTTTATTGTCCAGTCATCTTTGGGATTGGCGCAAATTGTCTTTCCAAGCACGGTCCGTAACCTGTAATTGTTAGTCAGTCATTAATTGCACTGAAATACAGTTTTGACATTATTTCTAAATATATTCTGGCATATTTGGAACATGTTAAGTTTAAAGAAAGAGAGGCTGGTTGGCTCTGTTGCCTCACTGTGTGATGGCCCTGGGTTCAAATCTGGGCACGGTCTGTGTAGAATTTGCATGTTCTCTCTGTGCTCTGGTTTCTCCTGACTTTCAATAATATTACCGGTAATAGTTGCTTTTCTAGGCCAATGACATTCCCACAAAGAGTTTTTTGTCTAAAAAGTTTCACTTCCCCTATAAAATAAAAGTTAATATTTATAGCAAAATTGTTCCCTCTCAGTTACACCTAGTGTTACGTTGTCGGAGTCCGTTCTCGGTCATCTAGGTCATGGTAGTCATAAGAACTTGAAAAGAGGGCGACTGTGCTGCAGTTAAATGAAGAAGTTTCGCTTCTCATCTAAAAGGATTTTTTTCTAACAGTTCAATATGCACTCAGTTTTTAAGAAACTTTTTCTGGACCATCTCTTTGCTTAGAGGGTTAAATTCTTTATTTGTTATTTAATTTATGAAGACAATTTAAAAACATTCAGGTTATTTGATTTTTATTATTTTATACCCATCCATACATTTCAGGTTTGGGAAAAGTGCTCTTGCCCAAAGTCAGACTAAGGCGAGAGGCAAAGTGGACTCTGGACAGGTCGTCGGTCCGTCACAGGACCACATACAGTCATTCACATGTACATTTACACCTGATGTCAATTTAGAATGACTAGTTACTCAGGCCTGTCTTTGGACTGGTGAAACAAACATCTAGAAAAGACCCCAGCTGGCCAACAGCTTTGAACCCAGAATCTTCATGCCGCAAGTGTTTTATTTTTACTAAAAATTTTTTACTAAAATACAAGTTAAAATACAGTGTGAGGTTTTATGAACACTTACCGTACTGCTTTGATGCGACAAGTATCTTCAGACTGAATGGCATAATTCACAATTCGGTCAAGTGGGACTCTGGTTTTGGACCACGAGACACAACAGCTTTCTGCAGGTCCTGAAAAAGTCACACAGACAAAGTCACATAAATTTTTACCCTGAAGAAAGACCACACAGTGAATGAAAGGCCTTTTTTTTTTTCTTTCCTTGCAATACTCACTGGCAAAGGCCAAGCTCATCCAGGTGGTGAAGCAGAGAAGAGTGGCTACAACCAGGCTGGACTTCATCTTCAGTATTGCGCTTTGGGTTTGCTCTTCAGAAGTTGAGTCTTGATTCTGTCAGTGCAAACCTTTACAGCCTGCTAAGTAATCTTACTCGTTTCTGATCAGATAACGGAGTTTCGCATCAAAGCAGTGTTGCTCACGCAGCAGGCGTGGGGTATATGACGTTTCCAGCTTGTGAAGTTCTCTAAGTCGTTCTGAGCATTAAATTTTTGATCTCGCCTCTTATAAAACATAAGCCCCTCCGCTTCTCCCCCACCCCACCCAGACCTTTCATCATGGGGCGATAGTCACTATGGCCACATAATGGGGAAAGGAAATATTGACTTCATCTGTTATAAGCTAAAAATGACAAACCGTCCTTTCACCACAGACCTGCCCACAATGCAACACAAACAGCAGCGTATAGAAATACAAACACACATAAACATGGTTACTTGTACACACACAGAGATACTCATCACTTCCCTTTGTGCTCACTCTGAAAGCCACAATTGCCTCCACTGTCACTACGAGTTTGAAAAGTTTGCTAGCTTAAAGAAACATTGAATTTGAGCGTGAATTAATACTGAATGTTAATTAGGACAGTGGGGATTTCACACAGTCAATCAGTGAATTGAATTCAATGAGTGTTTGAATTTGATTAATCCTTATCTAAAACATCTATGAGAGAATTAAGTCACCTCTTTCATCCTGCTGTCAACCACAGAATCATACATGAAAGGGTGGTTCTCAGCTAAGCCTTCGTCAGTAGCCCTTTACACCCATGCTATACCCACACAAGAGGTTACATTTATTTTTGGCCCTTTCTCGCAATTGCATGCGTGTGTAGTGACTAACATCGCAGGACTGTTAAACTTAATTTCCTTCTTTTAAATAAACAATTAAACCGTGAAATCAGCTGTTTTAGCATGTGGAATCCTGGGAAACTGACTTTAAACATCAACCACATCCTCACAGTCATGAGCAGAACAGGATTTGTAATTCAACACTGGAAATGCAGAGGATTTAAGGGGACGATGATATTGTCCCCTTTGTAAACTACTATGAACTATAATCATGTCAACATATTGTTAGAACATCTGAAGATGTGTCACAGCTTGGAGTTACATTAGAATAAATTCCAACAAATAAACAAAGCACAGTTTCTGGGTATATTTCTGGGTTTCTTTTATTTTCAGAATAAGTACAAACATGAGTGGCGTCCCTCACAGCTGCTCGTGAGAGAGACTGCAGGCAGTTTTATTTCATACCAAAGTAGAACAAACCAGAAGAAAGGGTAAAAGCTGTATTGGAGAGCAGGAAGGAAGGAAGTAGTATACAGGAAAGAGTAGGCATCAATAGTGTGTGCAGGAGGCAGCGCATGCCAGTCCCAGAGCATAAAAGCAGCATTTCACAACCAGTCATGGAGACCAATAATGTAGTTGTCTCATTTTAAGATTTAAAATGACAAAGAAATAGATGATGGGCAAATTTAAAAAAAGGAAATAAGTGAGTGACTACTGTGCTGTATATAGTAGAAGAGGTCCGGGCAAAGACCACAGAAAACAATGTTTACAAGACACAAAAGAGAAGCACGAATAAGAAGACAGCGTAGAATTAAAACCTGTATTTATACACATACCATGATGGGTTTAACTAAACAGAGCAACATTTGCTGATTTTGGCAACTTTGAAGTCTTTTCATGTCTTTGCCCTTTTTCCCTCTCTTGGTTTTTTCCCTGTGTTCTTTCCCCAATCTGCCAGTCTTTAAGTGTGTGTGTTTTTAACGCTGCTGGTGTAATGTCATTTACTGTTGCTGCTGCTTAGCTAGTTAGTGGGACACAACATGTTCTTATTCCATGGAACTACACAGCAGTGTATTTGACAAAACATAATCAGGCTCTGCCCTGTCTCCTTGTCCTTCTGCGGGATGTTTCCTGATGTTGGGGATGCAACGGATGTTGGTGGTGTCATTCCACATGCACATCCCTCGATTTTGACATTATTTCTAATCAAACACAGATATGTTCAGTTAAGTTTGAAGACACAGACATTGGTTACCTCTGTTGGGATGGGAATCAAGAACCAGTTCTTGTAGTTCTGCCTGCCTATTGATCCCGCTTATCCGCTCTTGCACTCTCCCTACAATTGGTGATTTGATCTTTATGCCTAAATTTTTTAACATTATTTGTATATACTGGTAGGTACAATCAGATTTAGATATGTCCTCGTTAGGACTTTAGGGATTTGATTTGGTGTGTTGGTTTATATCGCTGTTTGGTAATCATGAGACAGTGTTCTGTTCATTTTACAGAGCAACATGAAAGCAACATAATGACTAGTATAATGTATGTCTTTCGCTTGGGGCAATAATGTAACACACTGCATTACTTTAAAGAAAAGTGTTCTGTGTAATATGTACAATAATTACTTTTTTTGTTGAATTACCTCAAAACTGATCACAAAAAAGAGGTGAAATACCTCCAACATGCACAAACATTTGACCATGCAGCTTATTTTGGATGAATGGAATTTCTTTGATATGCTGCTTAGAGCGAACCAGAAACCCCTACAAATGATCTGCTGGAATTTCTGTGAACGGTTTTCATAGAATTTGCTTTATTAAAATGGTGGAATGAAATACAGAGGTTTAAACCTGTATTTTTGCTTGCACTGAAAATTTGGTAAAAATTATATAGTCGCTTATGACCCACATCTGTTTGGACAGTACCTCACATTTTGTGTTTGTCAGTTATTTGTGATTATAGGTACATCAAAAGTCATTTTGATTTTTGCAGGTTAGAATAACTGCTTTTTGAAATTTCACATGATATTATCATGGAAGGCACTAGTTTGTGCTTGAGTTTTGTATTGCTGTATTTGCTCTTTTTTTGAGGTCTGCATTGAGCAGGTGGCCTTACCTTTGAGTGGAGCATCTATCTTATGCTCCTCAGTCCTAAATCTGTTGCTTATTCATTCCCAGTTCCATTTTTGAGATATACAAGGAACTCATTCTGTACAATAAAACCTTGTGAGCTCTTTAATTTGTTTCTATTGGGTCTATTGGGTCATGCTATGAGTTTTCTTTTTACTAAATGGGTTTTTTTTAACATTGTGTAAAAGATCTGTAAATTCATAGCTTTCTGCAGAATTTGTTACTAGTGTTGGATATCAACAGGAAAATATTTTCACCAGTAAATGATGGGGAGGCATTATTATCAAGTAACATTAAAATGTGTGCAGTAGAGGGATACATTAATACCATCTGACGCGATATGAACACTTACAAGCATTCAGGTTCACATCTAACCCTGCTGTCAATTTAGAGTAATTAGTTAATCTATCAAGCATGTCTTCGGACTGGAGTAGGAAACTCTGCCCACAACAGCTGGCCAACACCTTTGAATGAAGAGCAAGTATATATTTTTCAATACAGTGTGAAGCTGTCTATAAACTTACTGTATTGCTTTGAGGCGACAAGTATCTTCAGACTGAATGGCGTAATTCACAATTCGGTCAAGTGGGACTCTGGTTTTGGACCACGAGACACAACAAGTGCGTATGGTAGGTCTATAGTTGCTATAGCTGAAAATGTCACACAAACAGAAAGTCAAATTAATTTTACCCTGAAAAACACTCAGACCATAAAGTAAATGAAATACTATTTTTCTTCCTTGCAGTACTCACCTGCATGGACTGGGCTCATCCAGGTGGTGAAACAGAGAAGAGCGGCTACAACCAAACTTGACAGCATCTTCAGTACTCCACTTTTGGCTTGTTCTTCAGAAGTCGAGCGTCGATTCTGTCAATGCAAATGGTCTGCACAGCCTAAAATTAAACAGAAAAGATAGGAACTGTTCTGTTCACCGCATGCCAACCCATAATACAACATATAGGGCTCAGAGGTAAAACCACATATGCATGATCATAACTACTTGTACATATCCTGCACATAGACACAGAGATACTTATCACTAAAGCTACAAGGTGATACAAGCCACAAACTTTAACAGATTTCATTAGGACTGTACACTTTTCTCACAGTCAGTTAGTGAATTAATATCAGTGACTGACTGAATTTGAATTGGTTATCAACAACACAACTACACTTTGGTTAATGGCCCTGCATTGGCAACCCCACAACAGAAGGTTGAATTTTTTTTTTGGCTATTGGAGTATTGGAAGCCACGTCAAAACATACAGTTACATCAGAATTATTTCCAGCATGAACACAACAACAAAGCATTTGAATCACTTTATGGGTGCCGTGCATGTTCCTGTCACTTTCACACTAAGTCAAAACACAAAGAGGGTTGCAGCTATTGATGAGAGATATTGTAGGCAGTTTTATTTTAAACTAGAATAACTAAGAAGAAAGGATAAATGCTGCATCGGGGAGAAGGAAGCAAGTGGTATGGAAAAGAGTAGGCATCTGAAATGTGTGCAGCAGGATATTTAGAGATTTAAAGCAGCATTTCATCCACAGAGACTTATAGTATAATCAACTCGGTTTAAAACTCAAACTAACAAAAAACAGGAAGAGGGATGAAATTTAAAAGGACAAAAAGGGAATGTGGTAGAAAAGGTTTGGACAGTGGATGTAGTCCACTAAAACAAATGCTATGTTTTTTAAAAGAGTTTCTCCTATTGAAACTAGTTTGAAAAGAAAAAAGACAACAAAAAAGTAAAACCTTCACTATACCTGGACCTTGATGCATCTCAGGAAGGACAACATTATTACTTAGCTCCACAATTATAGCAAAAATATACACCTGATTGGCCCTCCAGCTGCTGTCAGGGTAGAAATACCGGCTCCATGCCCTTGATGACTTCACTCAACAACAGCAAATCCCAAGACACACAAATGTCTGACATCCCAAACATCTCGCCATTAAAATCAGTGAAGACTTGGCTGGTGCAAGCATTCATGGAGCACAAACATCTTACAAATACACACACTGAAGAACACATCCATCTAACAAAAGTGCACAGGCACACATGCAAACAAATGCAACCTGGCTGCTGATGCACACTAATACACGTACACATTTCCCCACAGCCAATATCCCAGACTCATCATTATCGTCCCCGTAGCAACCTGTTTGTCAGAGGAGAAATGCCTCGCTGGATTATTCACTCCTCTCTTATTCATTAGCTGTTGTCCTGGGCAGCAGCCAAGGCTGTTGGTTGGCCGACAGCGTAGCTGATAGGAATTAGTCTCCTGATAAAGCAAGAGAGTGGAACGTAGCATTGCAGGAAATTGCAATCAATACCGACTCTCATATCCTCATCCAATATCGACTGCAAATGGGAATGAGAAGCACACTGTCATGCCCCTATACGTGGACATGAGGGCCTACTTAAGAACGTATTCACACGTGAAGCACAGTGAAGCTGCATTAATTGCAGTGGTTGTTTCAGAAGCCATACAAATAAAAGACGAAGGAAGCCAAAAACCCGTGCCTCAAACCGCTGCTTTCTCATCGTACTGTGTAGACCTAATTCACACCTCGTCATGAGTCATGTACAGTCGTGCCCTCTTTGTACTTTTCTGCGCCAGCTTCTTAAAGTGTGTGTGGGATCAGACCGGGGTGAAAAATAGCGTTTTCCCACATGACACAGATCAGTGGTTAGAGCACAGTTCAGAGCACCTACAGGCAAAGACACAGTTTGAGTGGCATAATGGAAATGACACCAGTAATTAAAGAAGTGTCTCATCAGATGCGTGTTTTTGGCTGTGTCTCCTCTCTTTGTTTGATGAAGAATCGACTCCAGATAGATCAAGGTTTAATTTTAATCTCCCCCACCCAACACTGAGGACTTATATTAATCAGTTTGGGAAAGATTTTAATTTTTGCGGAATTATTGTGATCAAACAGACATCTTTCCATTTATCTCAAGCACAAATAAGAAAATACTGCCGGGGAACTCCTATAAAGGCCACGAATGTGGTAACAAAGAACTATAGGTCTGGGTTTGGAGCCTAAAAGATGATGTTGCCTCAGCTTCACAAGCAGAATGGCTGTCTGGGGACGGACGGTTGTAAAGAGCAGTGCACTTCTAGTCAGTGTTAGGAAGAGCAAAGATGTTTTTGATATGTAACAGTGGAGCCATACGCACCGATCAATACGCCGACCTTTCTCAGACTGATTGCACGATGCTCTGCTTTGGCCCCAACGCCAGCGCCCACCAGAGGTCCATCAACCATCAACCATTGTTATTGTCTGGTCCAGATATATGTAAGACCAGTTCTCCTGTTGACTTTTACCTTGGGACTCGCAGTACTCTATATGTTCTTATGCTCTTTTCATTTTTCTCCCCCTCTGTCTTCTTCTTAAACACACACACATACACACGTACACAAAAACAGAAACTATTTGACAAAACTTATTAAAAAGGATATAAATGTCTGAATTAAAACTAGCGACAGATTGATCCTCAGCAAATGAGGGTCTCTGACCTCTTCCCCGGGGCCTTTATACATGGATATTGTATATTTCTGTTCAGTGCCAGGGGACGAACAGAAATCCCACTTGGAATTGAGAAATGTCATTTACTTTCCAATTAATACTCCAATTAACAAAGCAATTCGCAATTCATTTCCTGAAACCGGTGAGGTTGAAATGAAACTGACCCCATGCCCGGTATCAATCTCCTTGCTATTGACCCGTTCACATAAAGCTTCAATTGTGGATCAACCGTCCATTTAGAAAAAGCATCAATAATCGACTTAAACTGGGGGCTATATTACCATAGACATTAGCATAGACATTGCCCCTGTGGCTCTGGGGTGATTTGAATGTCTGTGAGAGTGACCGACCCGCCCCGTGCCTCTGGCTCACGGTCCAGGGGACGCAGGAGCGCAAAGTCTAATCAATAAGCGCTTTAATTATAGGAGCCCTCGGCTCGCAGTTCTTCACGGTTGGGAGACGCGCAATGCCACAGCTGATCCAGCATGATCATTTCAGATGGAGTGGGGTTTCATCGCCTGAGTAACCTGTCTCTTTTGGTCTGTGCTATTATAGACAGCAAATTGTCCACTCCTCTTCATAGATTTGGTAAAATGGGCCCATTAGTCCAGAGGGGGAGGTGCACTTTTTTTCCCAGAGTGTTTTGTGGTGTTAATCAGGAGTGGGTGAATACTGTTTTTCAAGTCTAAGAATATTTATTTCTTTGTTGATGTAATTGTAAAGTAATATATGAACATCCAGAGAGGACAATATCAGCATTTGCATTCATTCTTCATTTCATTTTGTGTATCTTCCAGGAGATCCCAGTGTGAAGTTGTGGAAAATAAAAATAATGTGGCATTTAAATCATCTTGGCTGTTCCCCAAGATGAGAAAAACCCAAGATTAGACCAGATAACACACATTTTTATTAAGTTTGAGGTACACCATTAAAATAGTGTGGGACTTTTGGAAGTTACAAAAGATTTAAAATATATTTGCACCCTAAATTCTTCACATCCTACCTTGTTGTCATCTCCAAAGGATAAATAATTGCCTTTGCAGTACTCCATCTAATTTTCAACTTTTCCCAAATATGAGTAAATAAAACGTGCTATGAGCCATCATCGACACAGCTTTTCTTCTCAGCTGCAACTGAACTTAAATGAGTCAGCACAGATCTTACTCTACAGTCATCTTTTTCTTACTCCAGTAAAGTGTCACTTCTTCTCCATAGATGACACACACTGATGTACTGCTCTAATGCGTGATCTGCTTTTCAACCTGTGAGCTTTCATACTGGTGCACTAGATGGCGTGCTTTCTCTTCAGTGAGTAAATGAAAGTGAGCACTTGACAGGCTCTGAGAGAGTCATCCAAATTTAGCCCAGTAGACTAGAGTGGCAAAAAATACAGCCACTGCAACCCCTAGGCTATAGCTGACATTATTCTCCTCTTCCGTATAGCGTGAGGCCAAAAAATGTCAGCGGGCCCAGAATAATTTAGACTTCCCATTCTAAACATCACAAATAAAGTCGAGCGGTTTGTTGTGCTTTAAAAAGTGATGCAGCGAGCAGACAGCTGATGAATCGACTGATTGATTTTTTTGTATCTGGTCGTCAGACATTTGTCTCCCTTTGCCAGTGGCATTTCAGATGAGGTTGTGTCTGAGAAACATTATTAGAGGCAGATCAAAGAGCACAAGTCGCTTTTAGACCACCAAAGCTCATTCATAACTCACTGCATCAAGGTCTCCCCCGTCTCTACATCCTCTCTTTATTTGTCTGCTTTGATCATACAGTCCATTCAGTCCATATCACCCTCTTGCTTCTTCTGAAGTCTGTTAGGGAACATGCGTTAGATATCTGTCTGTCGAGCACATGCCCCTTGATTGCCATAATCCCCTTCACCGCCATATTTTGTCTTTCTGCCCACGTAGACCCCCCACCCTTCAGAACTTTCTTCCCTCAGCCCCCCTCTTCCCCTGTGACACCCCGCCATTTGTTCCGCTGTTGGGTTAAGCAGGGTCGTATCAAAGCTTTAATCCCTAAATGTGTGTGTGTGTGTGTGTGTGTGTGTGTGTGTGTGTGTGTGTGTGTGTGTGTGTGTGTGTGTGTGTGTGTGTGTGTGTGTGTGTGTGCGCGTCTGTAAGTCTGCGCGTGCACAAGGGAAGCCTGGTCCCTCCTGCTTGAGCTAGATTATTTCAAGTTCCTGACCTCTGGGTGGTGAGAGGGGCTGATGTTTGGAAACACAGGCACTTGTCTTTGTCTCTTGAACCCAGCGGGAGAGCTCAGCTAGGGGCCTTTCTTGTCAGGCGAGTCCACGGATGCGCTCGGCC
This sequence comes from Pelmatolapia mariae, assembly GCF_036321145.2. Taxonomy (NCBI): domain Eukaryota; kingdom Metazoa; phylum Chordata; class Actinopteri; order Cichliformes; family Cichlidae; genus Pelmatolapia; species Pelmatolapia mariae. The sequence continues at coordinate 12,951,863 of NC_086243.1, read as the reverse complement.
TGTTCTGGAGCTGCCGGTCTGTCCTCTGATCCTCGCCTCTGCCATCTTAATATTAATATGCCATGAATAAGCAGACAGCTGGTTGAGCAGGCAAACACTCCCTCGACACACGCTCCAGCACACACATGCACACACAAAACAACCGGACGAGTTTGGCTTCCGAGCAAAAACATTGATCCTGAGTCCCCTCACTGTGAGTCAATCTGGCCCCAATAGCCATTCAAGTGTATCAGCTTGATCTGATGTTTCCCGATAAAAGAAATTCCTCCCAGGGTATGAGTACGTGTGCGAGTGTGTGTGTGTAAGGGATATTGATTGTTGAGCGACATGGCAGTATAGATCCCAAGCAGCTGCTAAGAGTTTAAATGAGGCCTGCAGCATATCATTAAATCACTATGATAATGTCTAAGGAGACACCAGCAAAGCATTTCTCTTTTTTAGCCTCTAAACAAGAGCCAATTTGTGTGAGTATTGCACTTCTGGTTGCATTATCACCTTTGACTCGCACTTCAAATACGTCCATACAAGGGGTTAGACGTTGTTAGGCCAGAGCTGTGGAACCTCTGCTGATTAGGATACAATAGCTTTAACCTTATAGGTGCAGAGGTTCAGCATACTCTGACCTCCATGTCAGTTTCACTCCTGAATTTACCCAAAGATTAATGCACACAAACAAAAAAAACTACTTTCAGAATCTTTCCTCAGAGTCTTCACCGCTCTGTGGTGGTTCGGGGAATCTTTTTTCCTTCACAGGATCCATATAGATTCTTTGCTTTCTTTTGATGTTTTCCCTCTTAGCTGTTCTTCTTAAAGGGCTGCTTTTCCAGATATGTAAATGAAGCTCACTCTCTGCACCTTACAAGGACTGCTATTTAGCCGGTGAGAACTATTGAATGAAGCTAGAAAACTCTGAGAAAACAGCGCCGGTGAACGAGGATACCTTGAAGAATATTTTACAAAGATGTTGTGCTGTAATCATTACAGCTTTGCCATCGTTATCACAGTTTTCAACCTTGTCATTTTGTTGAAGCTGGGTTTGCTGTTAAACCTGCTTTATATTACGTAAATATATTATATGTACCAAGTTTTGTTGACAATTTACCCAGTAGTAGACCCATTTCTGGCAAATTTTTTGAAAGGACAAAATTATCCGATCAACATTCCCATCTCCGTGTCCAATAAATGCAGGTTATAAATATGTTTACTATGTGATACACTGCTCAGTATGTATTCCACCTCTTATACCATACGAAGGGAGTGTTTTAATGCCTTAATTAGAAATAGAAACAGTGAAAAGAGAGAGAGTGAGGATGACATGTGACAAATGTACTCAGTCAGATTCAATTTTCCGTGAGGTCTAGCTGATATCTCCATAGTGCTGCAGAACGTTAACACTGAAAAGCAATGACCTTCCACTTAATACAACTTTATATGTGACTGTAGTAATTCCAGTGAAAAGATTCAAGGCCACTACAGCACTTCCATCAATGAGAGCAAAGTCTTTGTGCTTCGCTTTCCATTAACTTTGACCATTCAGGGCACATTTTTACACAAGCTTGCATTGAGGAGTTTCCACACACGCATGCACACTTCCGGATGGCAGAGGTGCTGTGGTTATAAGCCGTGTTACCACAGGTAATGCGATCACGGCGCAGGCAGAATGATGTGTTTATATCATCAAGGGTGAAACAAGATGGAGGGAGGATGATGAAGAGTAGCAAAAAGGAGGGAGGAGGCGAGGACAGGCACGACACTGAAAAGCAGCGCGACGATTGAACGATTGAACGTGTAACGGGCAGGAAGAGGTGAGAACTTGTGAAAGGAACGGAGGAACGTATTCAGGAGGAAGGGTGGAAAAATGAGAAAATGGGCGATAAATGGTGAAAAAGACAGAAGACGGAGAAGGCGAGGGTGTCTCCCTGTCAATCAGATTAACAGAGAATTGCTTTGACCTGAAACCTGGAGGATCACGTTTGCTCACACATATACACATTCGCAAATGCACTCAGAATGGTTTCCACACAGCTGTATGGAGATAAATGTGTCTCACTCGCATCCAGTCTGGTGTTAAGTGCATGTATTAGGGCGTATCAGCATTCATGTATGTGGGTGTGTGTGGGGGTGTGTGCATGCGTGTGTGTGTGTATGTGCGCGCTTGTTTCTCAGTGTAAGTAAGTGAATGAGTAATGAGTGAGTGATGGATGGACGATAATGCACATTTGCCCTCTCTCACGAGGGCTCGAAGTGCTTAGATGTCTAGCCTGGCTCACACATACACTCGCACAAAATGGTGTTAGATAAGACTTCTTTCCCACTTATTCAGCGTATAGAATACATGAATCACTTCCCCACACTCCTTCCCTTTTATGCTTACCTTTCACTACATTTATTTCCTTGCATGTCCCTTATCTTAAACCTCTGTCTCTCTCTCTCCCCCTACGTGTCTGTCTCACCCTTCTCTGCTTCTTAGTAATGGAGCTAATTTGTTTAGCACACAAAGAGTGTCTGTCCATTAGTGTAGGCCTAGGGAGATGGTGACAAATCACACCAGCATGTGCCTCTGCTCTGTGTTCATTATTGTGAATGGGGAAAATGTGAAACACCTCATACTTCATTAGAAAACATGTATTTACCTTTAGTTACTTTGAAATAAATATCATTCTTTTTTGAAAGGGTGTCAGCCAGTTGGAGCTCTTTGTTTTGCCGTGCACGAGTCAAACAGAGAGACTTTCTGTACGTCTGCACTTCACGTTATCGAATTAAGTCAGCGCAGCAGGAAGGTTTCTGTGCTACCTGTAATACAATAATATTATGTACCCTGCTACTGTTGCTGCTTACTGCCATTAAATGGACAAAATGATTAATGTGGCTTTAACACCTGAGAGACACCAGGCTGCCGAGCATATTTACTCTTCACTTGTAGAAGTTTCTCCCTGCTTCATTTATTTGATTCAAGCACCATTCAGTTTGTCATGCAGTCCGAAATATTTAAATTGTATGAATGGATAAATGTAATAATATATAAAAAGGAACACTTTGAAAACACATCAGATCTCACTGGAAAAAGAAATCATGTTTGATATCTATACTGATATGTACTGGGTAATGTGTTAGGAACCAAAGGATGTCATATCATTTAATGGAAATGAAAATGATCAACCTACAGAGGGCTGAATTCAAAGACACTCTGAAAATGAGAGTGAAAAACTGAAGTAGCTGCCTCGTCTATTTTGCGGAAATTTCATTGCAACAACTCAAAATGGTACTCGGTATTTTGTATGATCCCCAAGTTGTTGTTTTGAGGAATGCTCCTGATGAGACGATGGATGGGGTCCTTGGGGCTCTCCCCCCAGACCTGGACCAGGGCATCACTGAGCTCCTGGATACTCTCTGGTGCAACGTGGCAGCGCCGTGTGGAGTGACACATAATGTCCAGAGGTGTTCTTTTGGATTTAGGTCAGACGAGCGTGGGGTGGGGTTAAGTCAGTGGTATCAGTTCATTCATCCTCCAGCCAATGCCTGCATGCTCTCACCACATGAGGCCGGGCATTGTGGTGCACAAAGAGGATCCTAGGATACACTGCACCAGCGTAGGGTCTGACAGTGTTCAAGGATTTTGTTCTAAACCTAACAGTAACGGTGCCTTTGCCTGTGTGTCCTACCATAGATATGCCTCCTCCAGACTATCACTGACCTACCACTAAACCGGTTATGGTGAACAATGTTACAGGCATAACACTCTCCATGGCTTCTCCAGACTCTTTTCACATTATGTCCTCTGGGTGAACCTGCTCTCATCAATGAAAAGCGCAGGGCACTAGTGGCAGACTTGCCAATTCTGGTAGTCTATGGCAAATACTAATCGGGCTTCATGGTACTGGGCAGTGAGCACAGGGTCCACTAGAGGATATTGGACCCTCGGGCCACCCTCATGAAGTCTGTTTCAGATTTTTGGAGTTAGACTACCTATGCAACCTCTGTAGGGTCCAGGTAATGCCTCATGCTACTATTCACTAGCTGGACCCACATCCTCATTTTAGGTTTGGTGGCGGTTTTTAGTAGATAAAGGTGAATGGCTTAACCAAGAATTGAGCTGCGGTTTGGGGAAGGCCTCGATGGGGACTGGCAGCAGCTCCCAGGCCTGGCAGATGTACTAATGAGAAGTAAAGAAAGAATTGAAAAAAGGGTAGGGAGAGAGGGGCATGAAAACGAGAATGAACAGATTGTAGAACGGGGGGGGGGTCCATATATAGATAAGACCCAGAAGGGGCGTGTTTGGAGGCGTGATCCCACTCCTGAAATTCAAATAATTTATCTCCAAGTAGCGACTCCAGCCAAATGCAACACTAGTGAAAAAAGCTGTCAGAGACGACGATGAGTGTAAAATGTCAGTGGTCTCCGCCTCTAAAACCATTCTTGTTTTGGAGGCTGTCTCACTGTTGCCCTTCGAATGCACGTGCTGGTAATTTCAGCAGAAACTGATCAACATCACTTCTCCTACTCAACTGATCAAATGAATATTGCAGAAGTTTAACTGACTTGACCTTATATTCTGATTAAAAAGTCCAGTGTATAATTGCCAATGCCAATCATGTGAAGCTACTTTCAAGAACAAAAATACGGAATGAGGAATAAGCACAATAAGTAAATTTAAACGCTTCAAAGACCAGTTACAACCTACAACAACACCTATAAACAAATGATTTCATAATTCATAATCAAAAGTGATGACACCTGCAAAAAGTCTTTGTCACAGCAGAAATTTTTCATGCCCTGTGTTCCTCCTCAAACATGGAGTGGAACAGACTCGGGTGGGTGAAATTAAATCATTTCAGTTCACTTGACGACAGCTTGGTATCTTATCACAAGTAAAAGCCTCCCCGTGTACGTCAAAGCTGACATAGTGAAAGTGAGGGGGCAAGAAGGGAAGATGGAAAACATAGTCAGTAATCAGTTGTTTTTAATCGTGTTACATTAATTTACCCTTTTCAGTTTGTTAGGTCCAAATAAATCACTATGTTTACTTGTATTTTACTTTATTTAGTTTTTGTGATAATGAAATAATAATGTTTGTTAACACACAAACTAACAAATTTCTCCAACATTCCTGTCACACATTGCTCTGCCAAGGACAGTTTCTGACTGTAGAACTTCTTAATATGATTACAAGCATAGAAATGCTAACAAACAAAACAATGACTCTTCATTTACATGTTTTGGTTTATTTGCAAAAAGACCATGGAAACTTGGGCACGAAGGTTCAAGTAATTCTACTTCATATGATGGTTAAAAACATAATCAAAAGAGCTTGTTGCAAAAACATGATAGTAAGTACACACAGTGTCTCCATACACACAAACAACTGTGTCATAACTGTCCAAGTGGTGGCCACAAAGAAAAATATCCCAACCCAAGAAAAGAAAAGTGTAGCAAAACATGAGAGTGAAATACATCTGCTGTTTATGACTCCAGAATCTTTATGGTCAAGGAAATAAAATCTTACCATCAGAGGCAGCTCTGCCCATGTCTTCACTGGTTTAAACAATAGTGTGTGAAATTGTAACTCATCGAGGGATCAGCCCCTATAAAAGTCACAGCATAGAAATCAATTGCCAGCTTTTATGACTGATATATAATGTCTGTATCACATTGAAGTCTAAATTTCTTCATATTCAGCTTGATATCAACCACTACACTGATATCTGGCACTAAGCAAGCAAGAGGAGCTCCGAATTGGGCATCTCTACCTCTTCTCTTGCCAAGACACTGTCACTGTTTGGGGACGCTCCAATGCATCATGCTGACTCCATTCTACCTTTTATCCATTCATTTCCCTTTCCATTAGCACTATTAAAATGATGTGACATTGGCTGAAGCCGGTAACATAAACACTCTGGCTCATTCCCTTTTGTTTTTTGTCGTATTCAAGATAATGTAGGCGACATGAAGACAGATTTTCCTTTATTCAGTGAGAAAATGTTTTGGAGGAAACATTATTTTGATCCCAAATGTTATTTCAATTTTTGCTCACGTCTGCTGGCAAATCTGCATGTTTTCTCATCGCTGGCTAATAGGTCAGCACCAGTGGGAATGTGATACAGGGAGGCAAGGTCAGTTTTCATTGATTGTTTAATCAGTCCTTTGTTTGAGAAGGACGCGATTAAGATGGGAAGACATGGACTGCTTTTCCCCAGCAGGCTTACAGTACATATACTTTCTAAGCTATATGCCAAACAGTATTCACTTTGCCTACGACTGAACACGACTCTATGTGTGTTCGTCGGTGTGTGTGTGTCTGTATCCCAAACAGTTTGGTTGCGAGCAACTCGAATAAATCAGGTACAAATAAAGCCCAGATGATGAGACATTTGGAAGAGTGTGAACAGTATCCTCCTCGCTCTGCCCTTCTATTTGTTTGTCTGTCTGCTTGTTTGCCTCTCTGTCTGCAAAGCTGGCGTCAGTCTCAAGGAGATCCTCCTTCTCTTTACTGCTCCCTTTTCCTGGGCAGAGCTGATGGACACAGCAGATTTTTCTCCCTGAATAGCTGTTTTTATCTCTTTCTCTCTCCCTCTGTCCCACTGTCTTCCCCTCCCTCAATCTCTCTCGCTGAATGGCTGTCTGGCCCGGGTTAAAGGATTTTTTTTTTCTAGATGTTGCTGAAACCTGATATTGAGATATTTTGGCACACTATCTATGAACATATATATTTAGGCTTAGTGGCCAGAATAGAAATCCCTCCTGGCTGTGTTAGTGTTAATGCCTCAACTAGGGGATACCACAGCAGAAGCAAGCTTGAGATATGGAAGTGTATATATCCTGGTTTAGGGAGATTGGATGTGTTTTTGCAGATAGGGGCCTCATGTGCTACAGGGTGGGGGATGCTGAAGGGGCTCTCAGCTTCGCGTATGCAACCGAGACAGGGCGACAGACAGGGGCAGGGAGGGCTTTGTGCACCAGCCCTTTCCCACACTCCCTTTCACCTTTTGTTGTATGGCAACACCAGGGCTCTCTGACATGACGAATCGCTTTGCCTTCTTCACTGAGTTGGTGGCAGTATCAGAAAGTAAGAATGTAGTGAGATGAATTGATGTGTGCGTGCAGATATATAGGTGTGTGTGTGTGTGTGCGTGTGGGTGGGTTGGAGGGGTGTCCTTTAATCTCAGTACCTGAAGCTGCCAAGATTTCCCATCCCTTGTCCCCCAAATCCCCCTCAGTTTGTCACCGGGGTGAGGCAGAAAACTCAATGCTTCAAGCTCTGCATGGGCAGATTCCTCAGTGCATGAGCCAGACGCAGCCACACATGCACATGCTCATATGCGCACACATGCCTCTGCCCAAATGCCAGCACCAAGCTGTTGCCCAAAAAGCGTTCAGGCTGTCACAATAGAGACATTACCACATGAGTGAGTGGCTTTGAATAGGGCTAAGGGTGTGTTTATACAGAGAGTGTGGAGGGTGAGCGGGGGAGTTCCTGGCAAGGCAGACGACCCTGCCATCACCTCTGCCCCCTTGTCAAACAAGCAATCGCCGCCAATGACACATGCATGCAGCACGCACTCCTGCTTCATTTCCTTTTGTGCTAGTCCGAGTCTGTAACTTCTCTCGGTTTTATTTTTTTTATTTTTATTTTTATTTTTATTTTTTTACTTGCTAGATACGGGACAGGGGAAAAGAAAAGGGTTTTATTAAAAAGGGAGCGCTCCAACAATGTGTTTATTTGTTTGTAAGGAAACGGCACAGAAATAAGTTGGCTGGTTAGTGGACCACTGCAGTGAATAGCTGACCCAGTCAGGCTAATCAGGGTGAAGGGTTAGAATCTAGAGGTCAAAAGAGAAAGGAAAATGAATGAAAGAAGAATCCCTCTGCAAATAAATTACAGATTGCGAAGAAATCCATACTTCCTTGTGGAAATGCATGTGAAGTTAGGAGGGTGAAAAGGTGTCAGAAGATGGAGACGGATGCAGATAGAGACATGAGCATAAAGGCATAAAGAAACACATGACAACATTTCAAACATTTGTTAGACTAGTGTCAGCTCTGTCAGTGGATTGTCACCGCATGTGTTAGCGTGTGTCTATGTGCGTGTGTGTGTGTCCTCGGCGTGTCGTTATGCAAAACCAGAGTCTTCCACAAAGCATGGAAAATGGGTGTGTGTTTGGGTGCATGCATGTGTGCATGTCTGTGGTGGAGGGGGGTGACACGGGTTTGAGGGGCTGTGTCACTCCATCGCTGCGGGAAGGCATGACAGCACTGTTTTGTCAGCGCATGGATGGCTGCAGCATCATGGCAGCAGAAGAAGCAGGAGAAGTGGAAGAAAAGCACAGGGATGGAGTGAGTAGAAGGAAGGGAAGATTTTTTTCTTCTTCTTCTTCTTCTTCCCACACTCAATAAGGAAATTAGGTCATCCAAGTAAAACCATTGCAAGGAACAAATCATCATCATAATTGAAGCCTTAACAAATGTGTGGAGGTGGTGGATTCACGCACACACACACACACGAACGAGAAAAAAACACAAAAAGCCAAAACACAATTGCAAAGCCGCACACATGGCTGGGAGGAGGTAAAACAGAATTTCAGCATAAATCAGGGTATGTTTGACAGTTTTATAGCTCTTTCAGGAGCCTCATTTGGGATAGAAGCGTGATAGAAGAACGTTACCCGTGGCAAATATAATTGTGGTCATGATCCTTCAATAAATCAGGGGATGGTTACATCACATTTGCCTGGAGGCTCCACAGGGGAGGAAAAAGTCCCAGCGCATCAGGTGACCTACAAGTCACCTGAGATTGCTTTAGTTTTTCTCACTGGGAATTCACAGAGGGAAACGTGCCAAGAATATGTACACAGATACGCTATTTAAGGAATAGTTAGTCTGTTTTGGGGGAAGTGTGGTAATCTGCTTTCTTCATAAAAGGGTTACATGAGAATACCGATGCCACTCTCCTTTCTGAAATGTAACCAACAGCACTAGTTCAGCACAAAGCCCAAATGTAAGGAAAAACTCTAGCCTTTCTCTGTCTGACTCGAATCCATAATTATTAGGAAGTTTTATATTCTGAAAGCTCACATAACAAAGTTAGGTTGATATAATTGAGAGTGCCATCATTCTTATACCTCTTAGCAATAAAGTAAATAAGCATTTTTCTTGGGATACTGCATTTAGTAGTTCCAATTAAGCCCTATTGCTAATAATATGAATTGAATGGCTCAGAATAATCACAGGTCTCATTTAACTGTTAGTAACTTTAGCTTTATATGTGCCATATTCTCGTGAAATGTCTGGTTTTCAGGGAAATAATTTAAAAACCATGATTCAAATTCTGTATATGAATACAAACATAAATGGACACTCTCAGGAGGTGAAGTGTCACAGAAAAATTGCCATTTTTTTTTTACCTCAGGGGCACGTCCCACCAGCTCTGACAGTGGGACGTGCTAAAAAGTGGAAGATAGAAAGGTCGACCTTGCACACTCTCAGCTCTTCCTCAGGTTTCATATGACAGGCCAAACACATTATTTATTCATGTTTAAGGACAGCTTGCTCAAGACTTACCAACACATATACCCAGCCCACACATACATGTAATATGGGCTGAATAAATCTCCATAAGGAGATCTGTTGTGCATGCCAATGCTGTCTACTGCTGGTTGCTTCCAAAGCAACAATACCAGGAACTGGGCAAAGACACATGGAGAGAAAGAGGCCGAGCTGATACCTGTACGGTAATCACTGTGAGACCACGACTCTTAACAAAATAGCTGACAGCATTTCCTACAGTGTTACCCAAACAGTAATGAGATGACTGGCTTTGTAATAGTTTGCTCTGCCAAGGACTATTGTTCTGGCATTTTCCATAAGAGAATGACTAACTCACCTGGATAATCTGGCATCATTTTTAATAGGCATAATTCACCCCTTAAACGAGGCCTCTTTGGGGTTTGCCAATTTGCTTCTATTTTTCAGTGCTTACAGTTCTCATTATCAACATAACCGGTGACAAATGTCAAATTATACATTGCTATTAATATAAATGAGCTAAACAGTGAGCTAGATAAAAGTGTCTTTGCTATAAATACATAATCTTTGAAATGTTCAAGATCTACGAAGTTGGATTTACAGAAATGAATGACGTTTGGTTTTGCTGTGACATTTCAGCCAATAATTATTCTTCAAGCGCAACTATGAAGGCTACTGCGCTCAGTTAGCTTTGAAATTTTACTCTGTCACTCGGCCGCTTGTAATGTTTTTTCATAAAAGTCAACATGAAGCCAAATCACATTATCATATGTTGATTTTTTGCAGTGTAATACAGAGTCTCCACGGGCCTTTTACATCACCCAAAAAGCCAGGCGGCTGATTGACAGAACTTGGCTGACTGTGGACCCTCCTTCCCAGCGTCTCCTCCTCTCTCTCTCTGCTCTCCCGTCCTCCCCTCTGCTCTCTCTCCCTGCCTCAATTGCGAGGCTGCGCTCACCGACTCGACACGGCGAACAGGGATGCAGCGAGGGCGCAGCGCAGCCTGAAAAATGGCATCACCACGCGTACTGTGGATCTATCCGTCCCTTTCCCTCCTGTCCTCTCTGCTTCTTTTCCACGCTTTTCCGCCATGCCGAGCATTACGGAATTACCCGGAGAATGAAGGTGGGTTTTTGCCCCCGACGTGTTTCGTGGAGCTTTAAAGTCGAGTGAGTTTAGATGACTTGGTCGTGCGCTGAGTTGTTGGATGGAGAGCCCCATCCCGCGGCGCTCCACTCGCCGGAGAAGGAGCGGAGCGCAGCGGCGGAGACTCCCGTTAAGTGCTGCTTATAAATCATGCATAAAGGAAAGCGGAGAGAGGGAGTAAGAGAGACAAAAATAGTGTTCGTCACGTTTTTTTCTTTTCCGAGCATGCTGACATGAAATTTTTATGACATATACGCGCAGGCAAACCTGCCGTGTATCATCCAGAGAATGCTGAGGTCGACTTGTCACTTTCTGACATTTTATTAATCAGTGGACTATTTTTCCCTGCGTCAAAGAATACTAACTTATAATGATTATGCCAAAGCAGCATTGGCATCTCTGTCAAAATTCCTCTTAATTATAGATATCTTCATTATTATTACAGACTGATAAATGTTTTCTTCTCTGCCGTGGACTGTTGCCACTGCCTCAGTCTGCAAATGAGGAGCAGCAATTACATTAAATTTGTCACACGCTGCTGCTGAGCCTCTCTCGGTTATTGTATTAACATCGATGCTCAGCCTGAAATTAGCCAATGTATTTACTTACTAACTACTCCTGACTGCTTGCTGGGTTGAAACATGGGGGCTGGCTTGTTTAAAGGGAAGTTGAACTTGCACTAAATGGAGAAAACAGAAGATCAATGTGCTAAAGTCATAGCCAGAAAAACAAAAAACAAAACAATTATTAGTTTATGAAGCAGGTTATTTGGATTAAATTGGAAGTCTGTGGTGTTGTTTTGCTTGTTGGCTGTCAGACAGTCTGGCTGGAGATGATACAGCTGTGACTTGTCATCCTGTGAATCATTTTTGTTCAGTGTTCCCCCAAAAGCTCCACTGAGTCTTGTTTTGAAGCTCAACAAAGCTTTTCTGTCACTATGATTTGCCTTTCATTGATATTATTTTTCTCTGTATTTTCTCAATCACTATCACACACATACACAGATACGGAGAGACCTCAACTCCAGGCTTACATAGATTAAACAGTGAGCTCTGGGACACTCATACAATGACAGGCCCCACTGAGGTTAAATGGGATCTCCTATCTCTGGCTGACTTAACAGTATAAGCTGCGTGTACATACATTGCTGCTAAATGTATGTCACAGCCCGGAGGAGTTCACGCAGAACAAAGGCTCTGAAGGACAGAAAGGCAGCGGACGAGAGGGAGAGTAGAGATGGAGTGGAGGAGCAGGAGGGTTTTTTAACTGCAGGAGACAATGCATGTGAGGGAGACACTAACACACTGCTGAAATATTCAGTGGAAAGAGCACGAATGATGAAACCATCTGGAAGCGAAAGGAAACTCCTGTTGATTTCAATAAATAAACACAGAAGCATGTGAGCCGCTGTGAATGTTTGCAGGCACATGTGGATCATGTTCATGTGGGGTGACTGATGGGTCAGAGGGTTTTCATTACTTATAAATGCACTTTTTAAATAATGTGCTACAAGTTAGTCATCCTCCAGCCAGTTCCTGCTGTTTCAGACTATTGGCCTAATTGGCACCTTTAAGCCCACTGCTCCATGTGCCGGTATCTGTGTGTGTGGTGTCTGGTCTGTGTGTGTGTATACGTTCACCAGTGGGACAGTAATCCAACGAAGCCACTTTTGTCAGCTACTCTGTGGCTCGCTTTTACCTTTTGGCCTGCCAGTTTTCCTGCTGTGACCGCACGTGCTTAGCTAAGGGATTGTGCTTCTTTGTGCCAGTGTGTGTGTCTATGTGTGTGTGCGTGCGTGCGTGTGTGTACCCTGTGTTTGCCTATAAGTGTGCATACTCTCCACCCACGCCTCTCGGTAGTCGTGTTATTCCAGGAAATCTTCCCTCTGAGTCTGTCTCGTACTAGAAGCGAGGCTGTCATAAAAGGAGAGATACAGCTCTCAGGGCTCAATTAAGAACACAATCCCTTTGATAGAGATGATAGCGTTAGCAGGAAAAATAGTGTTAAGCTGTCACAAGGCTTAGTTTACCACCAGAGCTATTGATCCGCTCCAAAATTGGTTGGCATTTACAAGAAACTCGGTTGTCGTAACAGAGGGCTTTGGTAAAATTGAAAGAACCGCTTGAAATTGTTGCTGTAATTGCATCTCCATGGGGCCCATAAGACTCTGCAGAAATGGGTTCATTCATAAATTGTGAGATAAAGAGTGAGAAAACTGGTCTGAAGGTCTTTGTTATCACCGGTGAACGGAGGCAAAGGACTTTGTGAGTTATTGCGCACCAGCAGAGGGAGCCCTCCATTCCCTCTGTCTGGACCCCGAGGGCATACTGATGTAACAGCAGGGTGGATGCTCACAGGTTTCCCCCCTTGGTTGCCGTACCATCTCCCACCCTTCTTTGCTCTCAGTCTGTATCCTCTCTTATGCAGAGGTACAACATGTCTTGTTTCTTTTCTCTGTTGCTTTGCACCTAGTTCTCCCTGCGATTTTTTTTCTCTCTCTCATCCTTCTTGTGCCGAATCGTGCTGGGGAAAGGAGCAGACTATCACACCTTTCTATTTTTGTGTCTTTCCTCTCTGCCTCTAAATTTACCTCCTCATTCCTAGAAAATAAGGAACCCCGTGCTTCTTTCCATTCCAACTCTGGATGTTGATTTAATTTCATATTAAAGCGTAAATCCCTGTGCAAGTGGACGTACAGATGAATTAACCGAGGGGTTTTTTTTTAGTCTTGAGGTTTACTGTAATCTGTAATTGCTCATGGGAACGCACTTGAATCTTTTTTTAAAAATTGAATTGACCTTAGGGTGCTGCGGGAGATTGCTGTATTGCTTCTTAAGGTTAACACGGGGGTGAGCAGTTAGTGCAGAGGCAAGCATATGTAAAGCATGCCCTCTGCTTCGACACACACACACATCCACATTATGATTCACACAAGATCCTGACTGTGGTATAATGTTGGGTCAAAGGTCTCATCTGGTTTAATTGCTTTAATCTATAATGGCTGCTTGTAGTTATCGGCAGAACCATACCTCACGATGTGCGGCCGCGCGCGTGTGTGTGTGCATGTGTGAGTCCATGAGATTGCTCTGCTCCCATGTAACAGCCATGACCTTGGACAGAAGAGGATATAGATCTCCTTTCTCATCAGAGAGCAGCAGAGGAAAGCAGCAAGTGCGAGCACCCTCCTGTTTTTCTTTTCTGCCTCCACTCCGAGCTCGCTCTAATCCCGGTCTTTTATATCTGCCCTTCTCTCTTTTCTATCAGCCTCCCTCGTGGCCTCCATCTCTTTGTCCCTGATTGTTTTTATCTTTTGTTTTCTTCTCCTCTTCCTTCTCTATTTCTCTGACCTCCAGTGTAACGGTAAGGTGGGAGCTCCCGTACGCTTTCTGTAATCAGGTGGAGCTCCTACAACTGCTTAACAAAGGCTCACACGCGAGCACGAATGGATGTGTGCGCACTTATGCACACACACGCGTGCACACACTCTCCCACACTTATCCTATCTTAATGCATGGCTGGGGGGCAGTTTGGTGGTCTCGGTCCAGAGAATAGTGGCACATATTCCGGGGGCTGGCTGATAGATGGGGTTATAAATACAACTCAGTGACAGAGAATGATTCTGCTGTGCGCGCTTCACCTCATGGACTCATTGTGTGTGAGGCTGTGTGTGTTTAACTGTGTGTGTTTAAGTGTGTACGTGAGAGAAAGGCTGAGAGACTGGGATTTTAAAAAAGTGTGAGACAAAGCAAAATGCATAAGGAGAACAAGAAGAAAGACAGACGAGGGAATGCAGTTAAAAAAAACAGCTGAAGAGCTCAACCATATTTCTGAGCTCTACTGAGCAGAGCATCCATAACAGCACCCACAAGAGCCTTTGTGTTGTGTTATACTTAGTCATATACTTAGTCATCGGTGGCTAAGAGGGTTTGTATTACACTTAACCTAGTAGTTTTTTTTTAAATATTATCGTGGTGTTTCAAAGGTGGAGGGGTTAAGCATTCTTATTTGCCTTTTTGATGAGAGTCTGACGAGAAGACTGAAATCAGTGTCATGTCTCTGTGCCAGACATGAAGCTCAAGCCAGAAGCTAGCCAGCTTAGCTTAACTCCACTCCGGTCTGACCCCCTAAACTCCCCAAATTAATGCATTATGTCTGTCTGTATTTATTTTGTTTATTTTGTCTGTGTGTAAAGTCTAAAAATGGCTGCATGGTACAGTAGTGTCGCTGATGGTCTCGGTCTCTTAGTTAGGTCACTGCCAACATGTAGTCCACCATCATTTTTATTTACTGGGATTTATGTGTGTTGTACAGATGTGAATGTGGCAGATGTTCTTCAATCTATTCCTTTAAAGATAGAAAAACAATATTAAGTATTCATTAAGTTTCCATTCATGTTACAATTCAGAACAATATCACTCCCCCAAAAACAGCCATACCTTCTTTTAGCACTAGGGTTAATTCATGTATGAGAAACAAGATATAGATCTTTCAAGCAGCTCTTAAAAAAAAAAAAAAAGACAAGATAAGGATCTAAATTATGAATGCCATATGCATATTTCCTGTGTATCCATATGTTTATTTTCACTTTTGGAAACGATATGGGCTGTTTTTGTATTTTATATTCAGAAGTGTTGTGAGACAGGAGTTTATTTTTATCTCAGTTCCCACCACGGGGATGAATATGTGCAAGTCTCAACCAGCTGAGGCTTGAACATGAACAGTTTTTAGGCTTGAATGATTCCCTTCGGATGTCGAGTTCATTAATGTCAAAGGAAACCTTCCTCGGCTTGCGATGTGTGATGGCTGTAGTGAAGTTTGGCTATGTGGCCCCTCCCCCATTTTCTGCCACCACATCTGCTGACCCCTTCCCCCTCTCTGATATGAACAAGCCCTTAACTGCTGGTCAAATTACTGATCTACCCACCACCCTCAAGCTCTCCTTCTTTTCCCTCTAACTGTCCTTCCTCACTCACACACACAGCGCACCCCTGGCGTCCTTCGTCCCGGATATGTTTGTTTTTGTTTATTTATTTATTTATTTATTTTTGGCTAAATTGAATTAGGTTGTTTCCGTGTCTCCTTACTCCTTTCTCTCTCTCATATTCTGTCTTTTTTGTGGTTGTTGCTGCGGCTGTGAAAGGCTACATTAACCAGCTTTGCAAGCAAACATCTTAGCATTTGGTTCAGTCGTTGATGTAACATCTTTACTGGCCAGTGCTTCAGACTTTTTTCCTTTTTTTTCTTTTTTGTGCAGAGGAGCGGCTGAGAGCAAAACACCTGGAATGCTTCCAGAAAATACTGACAGCTACCCTTGAATTTGAAATTGATCAAATGTAGTTACAGTGTCTTTCCCTGTTTTAAACGTCAAACGACATTTGCTGAAGCATTTTAACTTCAGTCGTTTTTTAGCTCCATCTGATTTTTCTGTTTGTCACATGAAGGTGCTGTAACAGATACGCAATCTGCTAGGCATCTACTGTGCGTGTGGTAAAGACAAACAGTGATGTGTGTGCATGTGTTGATAGTTGGCCGGGTGCAACATCAGTAGAAAACCTGGGTAAGCACACTTTAATCTGACATGTGATTTCCTCTGTCTCGACTGCTGAGGATCACCCCAGAGATTCTGGGCCAATTTGCCCTCCTGTGACCAACCACTGTGTGACAGCTGCCTGTCTCTGTGTGTGTGAATGTGTGTGTTTGTGCTCTTGTCTGATCAACAGGAATGTCTTTAAGAACTAACAGGGCACACGCACACACACACACACACACACACACACACACACACACACACACACACACAAAAACGATCAACAAGAAGCAGAAAAGCAAAAAAAAGGAGAGAAATAAGCATGTAAGTGTTTGCAGATGTTGTATTTTATCAACAACAAAACAGAAGAAAAAAAAGCATTTTTAAATCAGCGCCACAGTGTCAGTGTGTGTGAGACACATGTGGAGGCATACAGCATGTTTCTGTGGTTGTTTCTACTGCAGGTTATTTCTGAATTTTCAGGGTCTTTGGTTTACGTTTGTTTGTGTGTGCACATCACTGTGTGTGTGTCTGTGTGTTTGCCGTTCCTTGCCCTTGATGAGTTGTTGGCATACTGGTGGAAGAAGCTTATTAAAGAAAACAAGTGTCTGGATCTGACTCGGTGTCACACTTCAACCCCGTAAGCATTCGACGAGCATGCACAGACGAAGCCGTGCCCGCACGCACACACGTACTCCCTCACGCTCACACTCCAGAGCCTCTTCAAGCGACAAACTAGGGCAGTGCTCCTGTCATAGTCTGTCAGAATATCATTGTTTCTGTCCTGCTACTGTTTCCAGTTTGTGAAATAGCAGAGTAGGCTAATCTGCCCTCTGCTACAATGTAATTCCAAAAGTGCAAGCTGAACGAGCCGAAGTTTATCACATACTTGAATATTTTAATATTTTGGGGGGATTTTGCACGATATGCCTTTTAGGTTGCTGGAGCTTTTTTCCCATTCAAATCTCCCCTTTTTAAAAATAAATAAAAAAAACTTCACAAAAGTCATTGCATTGAATTAGGTTTTCTAAAACATTGTTTGACCTTATTCCTGACCTCATAAAATGTATCTCATGGCTGCCATCTCAACCTGCTGGCTCACTTATGTTTCCCAGAATTTTTCAAAAGTAGAACAGGAGCAGAGCCTTCAGGTTTCAGGCCCGTCGTGTGGAACCAGCTCCTAGTTTGGATTCAGGAGACAGACACCTTCTCTACTTTTAAGATTAGGCTTACAACTTTCCTTTTCATAAAGCGTATAGTTAGTGCTAAATCGGGTGACCCTGAACCCTCCTTTGGTTATGTTGCAATAGGCTTAGGCTGCTAGGGGCTTCCCATGATGCACTAAGTGTTTCTTCTTCACTCTTTTCTTTTCATTCCTTGTGTATTTATACACTACTACTATATTTATAATTAACAGTTAGTAAAATTTGGCTCTTCCTCCCATAGTTTGCTTTTTGTCCCGTCTCTCTGCTCTTTTCTCCCTCCCATTACTCCCAGCAGGTCGTGGCAGATGGTTGCCCCTTCCTGAGCCTGGTTCTGCTGGACGTTTCTTAGTGTTAAAAGAGAGTTTTGCCTTCTTACTGTCGCCAAGTGCTTGCTGATCGGAGGGTCATGTGATTGTTGGATTTTCTGTCTAATATTGTAGAGTCTTTACTTTGCAATATAAAGCACCTTGAGGCAACTGTTGTTGTGAATTGAAGCTATATAAATAAAATTACATTTAACTGAATACATTTTTACTTGGCAAAAGGTGATTCTGTGTTATGAAAAGTTCTCCCTACAAATGATGTAGGTTTTCTGTCCTTTGTCAGGTTTGTTTTTCTGCAGATGGCTTGATTTGAATGCACCAAGCCTCTTTGTTTGATTTTGCTGAATCACTTTAATAGAGAAATTGTTGCAGCTTCACGATAAAGACAGAGCGAATGAGCGCTTTTGACGAGATGGCTTTGATTAAAGCTGACTTAATTTTGCGCCTGTTGAAGTGTAGTAAACCAACATAAGTTATTTGAACAGATGCATAGTGGGAAAGCAGCAAGAAACAGAACTGACTTAATGAAGGATCGGGATTAGAATTTAAATCAAATCAGCTGAATTATTCATAGATCCATTCGGTTTGCAGACAGTTATCACATATAAAGAAAATATAACATTCTTCTTCTTAGGATTCTTTCATAAAAGAAATAATTAAACGCTACATCCATAAAGGGCACATAATATTGCCTGAAATGTAGTAAAAACTTTTCCATATGTGACATAATGATGTTCATGTGTCTGAGTTATAAAAGGAAAACTGCTTTTAGCTCATAAGGTTAAAACAGACCATCGAAGCTATGAGGTAATCCATTAAAAATTTATAGTGAACGTCGAGTGACTTAATGTCTTGTCATTGCTGATTATATAATAGAGATATTTTGAACGGCATCCACCACAACAGAGTGCTGCCTTCACAGCTGCAACTTTTATCTTAACATGCTCTGCATCCAGGGTGCTCATTACAAATAAAGCTATAAATACTTGACTCTATTCACCGTTGCCTCCGTGTGGCATTCAATGGAAACATAAAAACAGGGGAAAGGGATGTTGTGTATAACAAAATGCCGGGAAGTCACTGGAGATAAGGATACAAAGGACATACTGTATCACTCAGTTTTAATAAAATGGCATGAGCACAAGGATGAGAGAGCAGATGGAGAGAGAAAAGCACAGGGCTGATTGAGAACCTCTAGTGGTTTGTGAATGACTAGAGAGAGGGCTGATGAAAAGACAGCAAGGGTAGCAGTCTTGGTGTGACGCCAGTGTATTCCTAAAGTTCAGGGCTCAAGTCTTCCCACTCCTTCATCCTGCTCTCCATCAGCTCATTTGTTGCCCTGACAACGCTCTTACTCGTTGAACTGCACTCTCAGTGGAGTGGAGCGTGGATAAAGGTGTGTGTGTGTTTTGTGTGCATGCTCTTTTTTTTTGGGCTGTTTTATGTGTTGTGAAATTTGTCCTGCATTCTTAAAGCCTATTGACATTTTGTTGAACTCAAAGGAATGGTCCTACAATCTTGGCTAGCTGTTTCCACAATTTTTGTTGAGCTAAGGTAACAGTTATTACCCCTTTATAATATAGCTACACGACAACTGATTATGGAAGTTTTCTACCTGAGAAAACACTATCATTCAGTCATGTGGGAAATATCTAAGGCATACTATATATAAAAGATGGAATTAGTCAGTGTACTATTGGTGCTAGGACCATACTGTTTGTTTGATTGCTTGGTTTTTAAGCCTGTGATGATCATATTGGAACTGACTGATTTTATGCAAAATTCTAAAAACTTCATTCAAGTGCAGCCGCTGCTTGCTTAAGCTTCGCAGCATCTCATTTATCTCCCTTTCGATTTTTTCTGAATTTGCAATTGAATTTATCAGGTATGTTTGAATTTGCAAGTTGTGATTAACATTTTTATTATAACACAAAACAGAAGCATAACAGCCTGGGTTTTATATTTATAGGAGAAGACAGTGAGATATCAGCATATTTAATGTAGTGTCAGCAGGACTCTTCGGGATCCACTAAGCCTACTCGTTTCAGTTTAATATGATGTGTTCTGAGATGAAAAGGATCTTATAAACTCATTATGTAGTCACATATTGTCCTCTAGATTGAGTCTGTTTGGTGGTCTTATTGTGCAGTCTCTCTCTTTGTGGCACTGGCACAGTCTTAAGGTGTGTGTGTGTAAGCATCCTGGTCTCTTTGTGCACCAGTCTGGCTGTTGGCAGTGCTGTTTGATTCTTGGCAGGTGGATCACAGCTTCTTGCAGCCCAGCTGAAGCGGTGGATACCATCCAGTGAGCGAGCGGTCGAGAGACCTAAAAAGACAGCGAATAAGAAAGAGAGAGGAAGACAGAGAGAGACAGACACCACAGAGGGAGGAAGCGGGAGTGTGAAGGAAAAATAGACAGACACAGAAGGAGATGAAGAGACAAAGAAACTGAAAAAAAACGTTTTGCACATTCTCCGCATTGTTCTATAAGTAGTTGCAGTTTCAGTGTTTTACTGCTTTTGTACAGGAATTTCTAATTCACAAATTCACACCCTCCACCCCCACCCCCACCCCCACCTCCTCCTCATCTTTCACTCTCAGAATGTAAACCTCACAGTCTGGTGTTGAAAATCAATATGACAGCTTGTTTCTCTGTAACAAAACAACTCTCACAGTAATCGGGTCACATGTGCACGACTACGGATCTGTGCACTTGTGTCCTCTGACAAAGGCCTCAGGCAATTAAAGTAATGTTTGGGTGTCCGTGAGCGAAATTGTTGGGTCCCCTGGAAGGTGTATTGTTAGCCAGAAAGGTTGGGAAAAACCTTCTTAGTAGATGTTTCTTTGCTTTCACATGGTCTCTCCACACTTGGAAGATGTTCAGCTGTCATGCTTAGCTGCTCACGACCTGGAGATTGCCTGTGCATGTTTGTGTGTGTGTATGTGTGTGTGTGTGTGAGAGAGACCAGTCATTAGATCAAATATGAACCTGGTCTGAGTGACTGAGTGATGAGCTTTGAGTTTTTATTCTGGGCCAAGGCAGGTCTTGACCAGGCTTAGATTTCACACTCACACACAATTCAGGCAATTTCCCCTGAGAAGGGGAAGAAGAGATAAAATGAGACATGATGAAAGTGTTTAGATAGACTGAGGTGTGGCTTTGTGTTTGTTTGGGGAAGACTGGAATGTATTTACATAATTTCTCTGCATCTTTGTCTTTGACACACGTCACGTACAGATACACAGCCATGCATACAGTATAGTCTGTGCATGCTGGCTGTGTCAGCAGCCAGGAAACTATACCTAATACATTATTGATGTGTCCAGTCAATGATTACAAGTGATAAGAGGTATTGACAGGAGGTGTTGGGAGAAAAGAAAAAGTGTTGATCTGTAGGTTTATGTGGTTGTGTTTTCCCAGTGGGCTGCAAAATGACTTTAAAGTAGGTCTATGTATTGACCTAGTAATGCTTTAGCTGACTAGACAACAATAAGACATATTTTGCTATAATGAGAAAAAAAACAGCAACTACAAAAAACAAACAATATTTTTTTTTCACGTTAGCCGAAATCTAAATTGGACATAAAAAAGGGTTAGTTACTGCTGATATTTAGAAACACAGAACATTTCATGAAGTTGGATTTAATGATGTTTGCTACCTGCAATTTAATGCTAACTGCTAATACCAAAAAAGGCATATCATTTTTTGTGCTTGAAATAAACAGACTGTGTTTGGAAAATAGTGCAACTTTTGTAAGTTGCCTGTAAAATGAACCAACACTATGAGCACTGTTTGGATATTGTGCTTATATAAATCTGGCCCCTAAGACGTTAACTGGTCAGTTTTAGCCGTTAGCTGTTTGATAGGCTAGGCTAATTCCATACACTAGAATAATAAAAGTGTCTTAAACCTGCTGTCTTTTTCAAGGTCACCAGGTTATGGAAGTTTGCTTCAACCTTTAAAACTATTATTCAATGGTCATTATCTCACAATTTCAAACTACATATCTCAAAATCTTGACTTAATAATGCTAACTTTTAAGAAAAAAACTCAAAATTTGGATAATGACATGAACTTTAACTTGTCTGTGGCAGAATCAAGTTTTAGACTAGGGGGCTTTTACAGGAGAGTTTGGCTGTCAAATTCCACAAATTTCAGGTATATATTCCACAAAATATTATCAACGTTTTTTATTCAGACAGTTCCTTTGGTCGAAAGCAGTTGTGAAAGAAAATTAATACGAAGTGACCTGTATTTTATCCAGACAAAGTAACTTATTTATAGACAGACACGGTGATTCAGAATTTCAGCTGAGTTAATTTAAAGTTTTAATCTTCCAATCATCTGCACTGTGTTGTGGAGATGAATGGTCTTTTTTGTAATTTGGGTGAATTGACCCTTTATAACTGTCAAAGCAACTCAGTTATACTCTCTGTGAAATACATGAAACGGTACTAAAAGAAGTGAATCACAGAGAATATCACATAATTCATAATTGCCTGTATTTGAAACAGGCAATTTTGCTAAATTCCTTGTTGATAGGACGCTTTTATCTTCGCGCAGAGATATGAGAGTGTGGGGGAAAATAACGTGTGCGCCCGTGTGTGTGTGTGCGTGGATGTGTGCCTCTTTGTTGGATTCTGAAATCATATATTATTATACTATTATGTCCCATTTCTCTGTGCCACTCCAAAGCCCATGAACTGAGCAAAGCAGTCTAAATGGTCTTTAGTTCCTCTAAATACACCATGGGCTGGAGGCTCCGTCTGACCTTTCGCTGCGCAGCACCTCTCCACCACTGTTTCTGTCTCATCCCTCTCATTTAATCTATCTCTCTCTCACCCCGGCTCCGCTGTGCAGCGCCTCTCTCTGCTTCATTATACCATGCGCGCTGCTTTCTTTGTGGCTGTTTTCTCACTCGCATACCGCTTTGTGCAAGTGCAAGCAGACACACGCAGATATGTGTGCTATGACACGCGCACAGTGCACATATATATACACGCATTATTACAGCATGACACGCCTCCCTGCTGTCACACAGTGTGCTGAGCGGAGGGGAACGGCTGGGTTTCAGTTAGAGCTGATGAGCAGCATGAGCGCAAGAAGAAGAGAAGAGAAGGAAAAGAGGAGGCTGGACCAATTTTACAGTCCCTTTGTTATACCTACTAGCAGTATGGATACACAGAGGGCCTTGTAAACAGACACGTTCAGCCCTTTTCAATTGAGCGATTAGCCTCATTTGCATTCAGGAGAGCAAACTTTACAGTAGCGGTAAATAGTTTTTCCAGGTCACTGCTCCTACCTTATAAAAATTGGAGTGAATATGAAAGTGCGCTGCTTAAAAGGGATGCTGCTTGTTTAAATTGTGTCACATCAGCAACTCACACAGCTGATCTTGGATCTGTGGATTGAAAGCATACATTCAAACCTTTTCACAGAGGAAGGATAACCTGTGAAGCACACACAATATGAGAGAGAGAGAAGAAAGAGCAAAGCAGAAGTCTCTGCAGATGGATACTGATTAAATATTGATGGTCAGCAGTGTTGAAGGCTTGATTAGGACCTGAGTGAGCCAAGAATGAACAGTGCCACACATCTATAAATGCACTAGCAAGTACCACGAACATATATCTGTGGTATTAGCAATTTGGCGATACATTGGTATCAGCCAGTATCAGCATTTATAACAACTGATAAATGAAAATTAGAAACATAAAGAAGAGACACCCTTCAACCATGTTAAGAGCGTTGCTGTTGCATACTTTGCCTGCAAGAGGGCATGCTGCAGCTTCTCTGCAAGTCTGGAAGAGTTTGGCACTGCATAAAAGAGCAATCCGTGAATTGTTGTGGCATATTTTCTTAATAGGAACTCCTAAACAGCTGCACATTACAAATGTCAGGGAAATCTGCAGGAACGTGTCTAGAAGAAACAAAAATATGATAAAAATGTATCAGACTTTGAAATAATTAAATATCAGTATGAGCCTTAAAAATATTATATCGCTCAGGCTCTACTAACAAGTGATAAACACACACACACACACAGGTGCAGAACCGTGCTGTGCAATCTAAACAGGTTTTCATTGTGCCTCCCATAGGTCAGCCTGCCACAGCGTCTTCTCACTTTTCACTCTCACCTTCCTGCATCCCTCCTCTACTTCCTCTTGTTATGCAGAGACCACACACTGGAAACAGCACGTTGAATTCAGAGGAAACCATATATGCACACGTCTTCAAATAACAACTAATGTACTTAAAATAAAGCATCAAAAGGCAAGCAGGTTATTATTGTACTATTCCTGCACTTAACAGCACAATAATCTCCTTCTAGCCACCGACTGAACTTTAAAAGTGAGCCTTAAGAAATATATATATAACATGTAACCAGCATTTTCGTCTGAGTACTCACTATATTGTCTGAAGCCAATTTCAACTGTAAATACAGTCTTTCTTACAGCTTCATTGAATGACTTTGTGTCCCCTTGAACTGGAACAGCTGCAGTGCAACCACAGTAATCTTGGAGTTAAAATTATAGGTTCACCAGTGCTTCTGATTCCATTGCTGGTGTACTCCAACACAACAAAAGATGCCCTTGTGGAACACATTTTGAAAGTGTCTTTGTGGAAAACTTACAATGCGACATAATGTTATGTTATACATTCAAGAGAGAAACATGCCGCACCATGTCTGGAAAACATCAGTCGTTCTTTAAGGAGGCAGGGATCAACAAATGCCACAAAAATGTCCTGTATGTGTCTGTTAACATGTTTCTCTTTTTTTTTATCTTCCTTGTGTTGTCACAGTTACTTTGCTGGACTCAATGTCAGCTTTGGCCGACCTGGGCTGGGAGGCTTATCCTAATGAGGGGGTGAGTACCTGCAGTGTGCAACACACACACATATATATATGATCTGGCACAAAATAAGATCTGATGGCATGTTATGTTGGCTTGCATTATTTCAGGGGAAGAGGCAAGGACTCAAAGCTAGCAGGAGGACTGGAGTGTGTGTTTTAGAGAGCACTGGGTTCATAAGCAGTCCTTGCTAAATCGGGAGTTTTCAGTGGGAATTTACAAATTATTTCTGCTACGCTGAAAACGCTGTGGTGCTGGAGCCTGCATTTATTACAGGCTGCGATTTTTGGGATGGAGTGAAGGGACACGATGGGGGGAGTAAATATTCCTACATAAGAGGAGATGGCATATGCATCCTAGTGTTTCTGCATTGTGTACAAGTGCCTACAGGGTGGGTGTGTTGCATAACTAGACTTTCTTGGTCATGGGGGACCACGGGAGTTTGGAGTGCAGCTATCATGAATCAGAGCAGTGAGAAGAGGAAGAGCATATAGAGGAAGAATGAAGAAGTGCATTCAATAGAGCGGATTCTGTATGTCACTGTAGTGCAGGGGCTGTTGAATGGCACTGAATTAATTCTATTTCCTCTTGAGTCACACTTCTCTCTCGCTCGTCTTCCCTCTCCACTATTCAGCATCAGTGTGTTAAATTGCAGGATGCCACACGCGGTTTCATGGTTGTGTGAAGTGGAGAGGCAGCTGATGTGTGCAGAGCCAGGCAAAGTTGTTTTCTCAGGCAATCAAGGGTATCGAGTTCGCTTAATTGAAATGCTCTTATTGTGCGGTCATATTGTAGATGTTTGTGGATGTTTTTATTTTTTCTGCGGTCCCTGCAGAAAAAGCAGAATGTGTTCCATCTGTGGCTAAACTAAGCAGGTCAATCTAATTTAAGTTACTTTTATTGAATATGTAGTTCAGGTTGGGGTGAACACGTGTTGTTAGTTTACCCTCAAAGAAACGTGTTGGCTGGAAAATGAAGCGTACCCCATCCTGAATATCTTTTTTTCATGGACTGTCAGATGGGGAGACGCTGGTCTCCACACAATACCTCTGTGAAATAAATATAGCCTCCTTTTATCCACCCGAGACTTTGCAAAAATAAAAGTGTTTAGAGTCTTTACTTTTTATCAGCTTCTTTAATCAGATCACGGAAATTAGTTTGTAAAATCTTTTGCTTTCATTGCCCCTCTCATGCGGTCGTTTGATACACGGAGCCGACGTTATCTCCCACCTGGATCGCTCTTTTTCATCTGGTAATTTAAGAAAATATACAAGTTTCTACAGTGAGCTATGATGTTGCCACAAAAATAAAAAATCTATTCTTTATTGACTTTTGAGGGTAATCAGGTACAGAGCAAATAAAAGGGAGTGCAACTGAAGGTGTCACAAAGGACTCCTCAAAAATTAAAAAACGAGAGACTTGCAAAGTGTAACCACTATAAATCACCTGAAACTCAACAGTTTAATTGTGGCAAACTTTTATAATTGATAAAAGTAATTTTATTTGAAGCCTCTGCCTCACATCACTTTTCATCCCACTTTGTACTTATCCACTTACGCACTAAGCAAATGAGCTTGAAACATAACTCATGTCAGCTCTTTATTGTTATGTTTTTTGTTACTTGTTTTAATCGGTTTTCTGTGTTTTCTAAATGTGTTTGGTTGAGAAAAACTTTTAAGGCAGGCTATGGGCCAAATTACTACTTTAAACCTTTTAGCCCAAAGTTTTACAGTTGCTGAATCTTTACTTTTCTATTTCATTGTGATGGTCCTTGGAGTAAAAAATGCATTTACCTTGCCACCTATCCTCAGGGAAACCACCACGTCAGCACTGTTTAAGTCTTCACAGCAGCTCCTGGCACAGTTTGGCCTTCTACTGGAAGTTTATTCTTACAAGATCCAATAAAGCTAAAAATTTCTTGCCACAAGATGTTACTGCTTGCAATTTCTGCACAATTCAAGTCACGGACTGTATCTCTATTTGTAAAGCTGCAAACTAGCTATTTAATTTTCAGCTGGTGGCATTCAACATTAAAAAAACAGTATAGAGACCAACAAGGGCTGCCAATCGTGCTGGCAAAAGTGCTGTTTGTTTATGATGATTCTGCATATGTCTAAAAATGAATGTCGTAAAGATTTACTAACTTGTGTAGAAGAGAAGTAATAGAGAGCGATAAGAGACTCAGAGAGGAGAGAAAATGTGCAAGGGTGGTGAGAATGCCTTGTGTTTTATATCAGGGGGATTATCTAGTTGACCTTTGAGCTTTAAACCTGAGGATTATTCTCAGTGAGAGGCAATTCCCACCAATATCAGGCCAACGTCTACCTGAATTAGTCCAAAATCACACTTGACCCTCACGGGTCACGCTTAATCCGAGCCGTGCAGAGCCGGATGTGGCTGAGACTGAGTGGAGCGACCCATTTCTGTCACCACAAAGCAGTGAGGGACACAAAACAGATATGTCTTAATGATGTTTGAAAATGGGAGGCCCAACTGCCTCTCGGCTTCCCCAGAGGCTCCCCAGCCCTCACTGGTCCCCTGCCATTTTTTCTCAACTTTTTATCCCCTACTCTGTCATTTGTCTTTCTTTTTTTTTCTCCCCCTCGCTAAGCCAGAGCTTGTTCCAGAGTTTGGGGGCCAATTATGTCCTCATAGGTGTACCCATCAGATGATTGCAGAAGGAGGGATATTATGTTAAGCCGGTGAATGGTTGAACCTAAACGCTGAGCCGACGTCTCTGCTTCACTTCAAAGCAATCAAGCTGGCTCTGCGCTGATTGGCCGAGGTGATTAAGAGTTCAGGGAGGAGGGTTTCAATTTGAGCCAACAAAGCCCTGGCAATAGTTATAACTTGTGTGTGCATGTGTGTTTGTGTTTGTGCACTTGCGTCTTAAACAAGAAAGCTGAAACCCTTGAGCCTATCTCAACGTTTCCTCAGTTGTATTTTTAGGAGACTTTCTCTCAGTTGTGTGACGTATCATTAGCAAATTAGCAAAACCCGGTTGTTCTCAACTTCCTAAGCACACCTGCGTCTCACACCCGGCAAAAGTGACAACGAGCAGACTTTGCAAGCAGGGAAATAAGTTGCTCAACAGGAAGTGGCAGCAATCCAGCCACTCCAATCTCTGCCTACAAAGAAATAAACAAAGACATTATAAAGCCCTTTTTATCCCTCAATGACTATTCCCATAAATGCTTTAATCACCCCTCCCCGGGGACTCAGCTTTGTGTGTTTGTGTGGGTGGGTATGTGTGACCGTCCTGTGATGTCCGACTGGTCTCCGCTCTGCGCAGATGGATCTATTTAGCTGCCAGCCGTGCCTGTTATTTACCAACATTCATTCCTCTCTCTCTCTTTCTCTCGCCATCTTTCTTCATTTTTTTCCTCCCTCAGTCTTGCGTTTTTGTTCTTTCAGTTGAATCGAGTGCAGCTGATCACAGCGAGTCTCAGCCGCTGCATTCGTAAAATCGTCGAGCACGGGCCCAGTAATACGTCCTTTATGCTGTGTATAATCTCCAAACTCTTAACTGCCTGTCAGGGACATTTGTGTCAGCTGACTGTAGCAGCTTAAACAGTCCTCTGCCTCTTCTTCTTCTTTTTCTTCTTATTCTCTTGTTTTCTTCTTCTTCTTTGAATTTCTCTGTCTGCTGAAGTACTGTTAAGGTCAGGTTCAAGAAAGAGCTGGTTTTTTTCAAGCTCCAATTCATACACAGTAGAAGAGGCTGTGGAGATTAAAAACATCTGAGCGCACAGGAGAGCTGGCGAGTGAGCGCAAATGTGTGTGAGAATGTGTGTTTTTATGTGGCTCTGTTTTAGTGCTCAGGACTTCGAGGTGAAATGCGTCAGGCTTTTGCCGGGTTGTTGGGCTGTCACATCAGATTAACCTCAAGAATTCAACCTCAGCTTGGACTTCGCTTGTCTGAAAGTTTCTCTTTGCATTTTTGCTGCTTACTCGGCTCTTTCCTTGCCCGTCGCTTCTTTATTTCTCTGGACTTTTGGGACATGTCAGAGATAATTGGTGTTTACCTTGGTGGGTTGTGGTCTGGGTCCACTGTTGTTTGATTTTGCACAGGTTAGCGTATTTGTGTATACTGTAGTACGGTGTAACATGGCTGGGTAACGAGAACATGTAAGTAACTCTGTGCTCGTCACTCTGGAGCTTAAAGGCTTCAGCTTAAGATGATGACAGGAGCTCAGAACAAAGATGGTGGTCTCTTCATTCCTAGCCACAAACTAGAGCCTATCCAGTTTGTGTGTGTGTGTGTGTGTGTGTGTGTGTGTGTGTGTGTGTGTGTGTGTGTGTGTGTGTGTGTGTGTGTGTGTGTGTGTGTGTGTGTGTGTGTGTGTGTCAAAGAAAATTGAGTTAGCTTTCTCTTGAATGGATCAGATATCTTGAGACACTGAAACCACATTGGTTTATTTTCCTTTTCTTTAAGGAATAAAAATGTTCTTTTTCTTTGTGTGTCTGTCTGAGAGTGGTATACGCATGTGGGTGCTTGTCTATGTGTGAGTAGATAGAAATGTTTTCCTGCTCATGCGAGAAGTGTTCTCAATTACAGCCTTAGTCAGAAGTGGAAACAGATGGTAGTAGATGATGGGAGACAAAGTAGCTCTGTCCTACCTACTCCTTCTCTTTCTCCTTCTCTGTCTTTCTCTCTCTCTCTCTCTCTGCACGTCTCACACACACGTCTACCTCTTAAGCGTTAAATCGCCCGTTCACTTCAGGAAAAACATACCCACTTTGCGAACACGTGCAGCATAGACAAAGACAGTCCTTCAGTGATCTTGACACAGATCATCACTCATAGTCACCCATACATGAACACAGAACTTGCAGAGCAGTGTTGCTTTGCACTAAACCACAGTTCATTGAACTTAGACCCAGTTTCCCTGTAACCAGTCTTTAAACTGAGATCCTCTTTGTCCACGTGCTAACGATGAAAGGGAGTGGTGCTGTTGTCAGCCTGGGCCCAGTGCTGCTGAGCGTCACCCTGACTCAGTTTCACATTCCCTTGCTCTTTGATTTGAAATTTATGTTTTAGTTAAAGAGATTTCCCCTTTAACACAAATACTTCTCAGCAGCCCTCATCACTTCTCTTTTCCTTCCTCCATCCCCTCATCACTCATCCACTTACTCCCCCTTTTACTCTCTCTTCCTTTTTTCTTCCCTCCCTCTTCTCTGGAGCTTCATGCAATCTTTCTCCTTTTACCCTAATTCTTCTTTGCTAAATAATGGAATTATTTTAATATGCAATGTCCCAAATATGCTTGAAAAAGCTAAACTAGCAAATAAAAACGTCATTATAAATCATCTCTATTTACCTCCTGTTTTTTATTCTCAGTGGGAGGAGATCAGTGTCATGGATGAGAGGAATACCCCGATGAGGACCTACCAGGTGTGTAACGTCATGGAAGCCAACCAAAACAACTGGCTGAGAACGCGCCACATCAGCCGGGAAGAAGCGCAGCGCGTCCACATTGAGATCAAATTCACCCTAAGAGACTGTAACAGTCTACCCGGGGTCCCTGGTACCTGCAAAGAGGTTTGCATCACACAAGCATAATACACAAGCAAGCTTCATAAACACATGATCAGCATGTGGGCTTTTCGGTTAGATAACAAATGCCGATGCAGCTGGTGTGTGTGTTTGTGTTTAAGGCCTCCTGTTGCATTTATGCTGCTCGTTTGCCCACTCGTCCTGAGCAAAACATTGAGTGTTGATAGGCTCCATGGCTTCTGCTGTGTAGCTGTCTGCTCTTTGAAATATTTTTGGTGTGAAGTAAGAAGGAAAAAGAATACATTTCCTTAGTGTTTTTTTTTTTTTTTGATCAATAGCACACGGGTAAGTTGTATTTCAAGTTGAGTGGTTTTTTGTTTGCAGTTGTTTGCACTCCCGCAGAATATTCTCTGACTATCCACTGTGCTCGGCAGCATTTGCAGCATCTTCTTTAACTCCTCAAATGTGTGACTTAGTAGATACATCTTAATTAGACCACTAAGTAGATCATTTACAAATTAGACACATTAATTGCAGTTTATTTATTGCTGTGCTGTGAACTGTATGAATGGAAGTACATTTAAGGCATATTTAAGACCATCGCTTTTCCTGTTCTTATATGAAGGTTGTTAACATGTGTATTATCAACAGGTCTGTCAAAAGGAGGTGTGTGTAATCTAGTTACTGTAATGTAGTTAAAAAATACAAAATAACTTATTTTTTATCCGTTTCCAGTCAGAATACTAAACACAAACAGAGAAACACAGAAAAATAACACGAAGCAATAGCTGGAGAATAAATCAAAGTTTATTCTACAGGCTTTTTTCGTTCTTTTTATTAATCTTTTTCCCGCCCTCCATTCTCTTATAACACTGCTCTGTTCTGTATACATTTCAATTCGTCTGTCCCTTATATGCCTTTCAGTCTTACTACATCTCCAGAATAAATAATGGGCTTAATGTGACAGTTTAGAGCTGCGCTCTCATGAAGCTGCAGACAGCGTTGCTGACTTTCAATCCAGACAGATGCACTGAGATATGGAGACAAGCTGCTGAAGAGCTGCAGAACAGTGGATGCCTTGTTAAAATTTCACATTGGATGGACCCGCTCATACTTTTTATCTGTCTCGGTTAACTGTACGTCGTTCTGTCTTGTGTGATAACTTTGATTTTTACTGCCTGAAAACTGATGGATGCTGTTTGTTTTTGCAGACATTCAACATGTACTACTATGAGTCCAACAATGCAAACCTGTGGTTTATTAAGGAAAGTCAGTACATCAAAATTGACACTATTGCTGCAGATGAGAGCTTTACACAGGTAAGGATACTCACACAGAGAGAGCATAAGAACACTTTCAATTGCTTTCAGTTTGCTAAAGATTGCATTATCCCATTCACCAAACTCACATGTAAAATATATCTGTTGTTTACAGGTGGACGTTGGCGACCGTGTCATGAAGCTAAACACGGAAGTGCGGACCATCAACAACTTGAGTAAAAAGGGTTTCTACTTGGCCTTCCAGGACCTGGGCGCCTGCATTGCTCTGGTCTCAGTGAGGGTCTTCTACAAGAAATGTCCACTCACTGTACTAAATTTGGCCCAGTTTCCTGACACAATAACGGGTGGAGAAACGGCACTGGTTGAGGTGCATGGTGTGTGTGTGAACGCCTCTGAGGAGTTTGAGCCTCCCAAGATGTACTGCAGTGCAGACGGCGGATGGCTGGTTCCCATCGGGAGGTGTGTGTGCAAACCAGGCTTCGAGGAGAACAAGGACATGTGCCAACGTGAGTGGGGTTGGGGTCCTCAGGCATGTAGGGGACAGAATGTAAGCGTGCAAGTGTTTGTGCATTTGTGTGGGAGAGACAGACAGAGACAGGACAAATGAGGAAAAAGTGTGGTGCTGACATGTTTTGGTGATTAATTCAATTAAATTCAATTCAAGTAGTTTTTATTTATATAGCAGCAAATCACGACAAAGTTTCCTTAAGGTGCTTTATATTGTAAGGTAAAGACCATACAATAATACAAAGAACACCCCGACAATCAGATGACCTCTATGAGCAAGCGCTTTGGCGACAGAGGGAATGAAAAACTCCCTTTTAGCAGAAAGACACTTCCAGCTGAACCAGCCTCATGGAGGGACACCTCTGCCATTGGCTGTGAGTGGAGGAAGACAGGACAAAGACACACTGTGGAAGACAGACAGAGATTAATAATAACTAATGATTAAATGCAGAGAGATGTGTCTGTCTCCCGAATCCAAACTGGGAGCTGTTCCACAGAAGAGGAGCCTGAAAGCCGAAGGCTCTGCCTCCCGTTCTACTTTTAAATACTCTAGGAATAACAAGTAAGCCTGCAGTCTATGAGTGAAGTGCTCTAATGGGGGTGATACGATACTATGAGGTCTTTAAGATAAGATGGGGCCTGATTATTCAAAACCTTGTAAACAATGAGAATTCTGAATTTAAAAGAGGGCCAATGAAGAAAAGTCAGTTTGGTAGAAATATGCTCTCTCTCTTTCTAGTCCCTGTCTGTACTCTCGCTGCACCATTTTGCTGCTACTTTCAGTCCCAACTTTTTTGAGACACACTGCTGCCATCAAATTCAAAATAAGCTCATATTTTTCCCAAAACACTGAAGTATCTCACTTTCAAAGGTTGATGGTTTCTATGCTGTACTGTGAGTAGTTTTAAAAGATTTACAGTTTATTTTGTTCTGTTTTTATTCACATTTTGCACAGTGTCCCCACTTTTTTGGAAGTGGTGTTGTGTATAAAAGTGTGTACATATCTATGTGGCTGCCTCTGCATGCAGATGCACTGTAGTGAATTTTGCAGTGAAACAGAGGATGGAATGACAATGACTCTATGTATTTAGGTTAGGGACACACTTTGTGTGAATGTGTTTTTTTTTTAACTGTATGTGTGTGTGTGTGTGTGTGTGTGTGTGTGTCTGTGTGTGTGTGTGTGTGTGTGTGTGTGTGTGTGTGTGTGTGTGTGTGTGTGTGTGTGTGTGTGTGTGTGTGTGTGTGTGTGTGTGTGTGTCATCCCTCCCAATACAGCGAAAACAGCTTTTGTAGAGGAAAGAGTAGAAGTTGCTTTAAGGCATCTCCTCTTTTGTATGTGTGTGTGAGTGTGTGTGTCTGACAGAGCTGAACGTCTCATTTTCCCTTCTCAAGTAGAGGCGAGCAGTATGAGTGTGTGTGAGAAACTGCTTATTGATGTGTGTTGTGTTGCAGGAGGGGAGGAAAAGGTATGCCTTAGGAAGCAGATTATTGAGTTGTAAAACTCCCCAGATGGTGTGTGCAGTATGTGTGAGTTTGTGTGTACATACTGTGCATGCATGCGTTTGAGTGAGCAAGCTGTATTAAGCTCATGCTGTCACCTGTCCCTACGGGCTCACTTCCTCGCCGAAAAGAAAATGGAATCGTAGATATTCATCACTGCAGACTTGAAATCGGTGCGCATAATGCAATTTCAGTTGTTTGGGAGAAGCAGCAGCCAAGACGCCCAGAAAACTTGGCAGTTGGGCCTTAGAGACAAGTGAATAAGAACAAGCTGTACTCTGCAGTTTGCAGACTGGTAATGTGCGCAGATTGTGGCAGAACTTGAGTTGCATCTCAATCATGAAACGCAGACTGTTGAGCTACATGCCTGTCTTGTAAATGTACACACTGTAGTTCTTTGACAGGTGAGCTGGCTGTCAGATGATTACACTATGCAGGTCTTTGTCACAGTACTAAAAACTATTTGAAGTTAGTCTGACACAGCAGGGTGCTTGACCTCAGTGATCTCCGTGACCTCGTCGGCCAGATTCTTGACTCTTCTCACTCCAGAGAGAATAAATAGAGTAATAAAGGAGCATTTAACAAGCTGGCGTAAACTCTAAAGTCTAAACAGTCTAGCTTTTGTGTGCACACGTATGTGTGTGTGCTGCAATTGTGTGCAAAGGTAATGATGGAGTCTTATTGACAGTCTGAGGTCACATGCCAGGAAATATATACGGCCCATGTCTAATAGGTTAGGGTCACCAGAGATGCAGGGAAAACAGGTGTCCACTGCATTCAACATGGGAAGGAAAGCCAGGTTTCTGTATTCATATGTAGCAATTATTCTGGGAACAAAAAAGAAATAAATAAATAAAAATTTTCAATAGATTTTAATTCCTTTGTGGTGAATTGGAGCTTCTCTCCCGCAGGGATGTCTGCGCCACCTACTCGGTATTAGGAAAAACATTTTTTTGTAGGATCATGGGAAGGATTTGCATAGCAATGAAATTTCCTCATACAGCAGGAGAATTCGCTGTCCCACGAGTGTCAGCCAAACATATCAACCAAACATAATAATGCCAAAAATTCACTCCCTGGAAACCAGCTTTCTTTTGTTTTAAATAACTTTGTGCCTGTGCTGCGTTTGCATGAACATGCTTCTATTTTCATACTATCACCTTACCTTGTCAGAATTCACTTAGCCAGCTAATGCGGCTGCATCCGTAATCAGCCTCATTTTAGCAAGCGGATTCACAAAAGACATGAGAGGACACACAACAAAAAAAAGTACATCAACTCAGTACGTTGCACTTTAATGTGTTCCTGAGAGAACAACAGCCAGGCTTTTAAAGGGTCCTCTCAGCGCTCTGCATCAGCTCCAAACAATAGGTTCCTGGCCTGAAACAGTCTGGAGGTCTGGAGGTCTTCCATAGGGAAAACACACTCTGCTAATGCATTTAAATCATCCGCTCTCGTTTGCTGTCACACAAAGAGATGAAGAGGTGAGGTTCGGGGAGAGAGCTTCAGGAGGGCATTTTGTAATTGTCATTGTAGCACAAGTGAGCGAGCCATTTAATGGATGTCTTCAATTCTCTCCTTCCTTCTTGTTCCTTTTGCGTGTGCTTGTTTTTTTCTTTTCTACCATTTAGCACCTTTAACATTCACCGCTATATCGTCTTGTGTTCTCTGTGATTCTTTTTCTTGTCTTTGGCTTCTCTTTTTCTCTCTCTGTCATTCTTTCCCTCTGCCTTCCTTTCTCTCTGTTTTTCTGTCCTTTTCTTTCTCACGGTGCAAAGCGCTAATGGAATCATTACTAGCCCCTCTGTGTTAGACAAACACCAGGCACCTCCAATTACAGCTTTTTTTTCACAATTTCTGTCTCTTTCCCCTCCCCTTGTCTATTTTCTAACCTTTTTTGTGATGTCTCCTTCTATTATGGGACTGTTCTCCACCTCTTGTTTTCGACAAGCCACCCATTTTGCTCCCCACCCGCCTCCTCTGCCATTGTCTTCTTTTTTTTCCACCTCACCATTTTTCTTTCTGTCTCACTTCTCCTCCTAGCAGCCCTTATCTCCTCTGTCTGCACTTGTTAAACATTTATAGATCATGGGTTCATCTTTCTCTTCTTCCTTTTTCCAACCCAATGCTTCCCGTTCCCCGGAGAGAGTGTGAAGCTAAGTGTGTTTAAATGTATGGATATGTGTGTTTTGATCTTGTTAATCGAGCGCACTGTAATAGATTAAATCCGGCGGATTGTTTCATGACATATAAGGGGAAATATATCGTTCAGGATAAACAGCACACATATCAACAGACTGTGGAATGGGATACAGCGGTATTCATGGGAAATGTGGTCTTAATTTTGAATAACATAAGCAAAAACAAACCACGAGGTTGAGATGTAAACAGTCCTCTGTCATCTTGATATATTTTTACTGAGTTATCATAATTAATGCGACAGTGATGATATATGACTCCATGTTCTTCTTATTGCCTGGAAATCTCATTAAAGGACCAAAACAAATTAACGGTAATGCTTTTTGGCTTTTGCTAACTTGCCTGTGGCACTCACTCTTATCCAGTCCTATTAAAGACAGTCATTAAAATCAGGGACAAAGATTTATTTGCTTTACTTTTACAGGTCGAATAATTTCTTCTGAGATTTCCTGGAAGTAAACTGTGTAATTCGGTACCTTCACCTTCTGTTTCTGAGAAAGACCCAAGAAACAATACTTTTAGAGGTATCAACTTTTCAAAGGAATTTCTTTCAAAAGTTCCTGGAACATTTTTTTTTTCATAGACTAAAATATTCTATGTTGTGATAACCAATACAATGAATGAAAGTTTATTCATGATTGTTCATTCTTGAAGATGCTGTCTTATACCCCCTCTATTTTTTAAAAAAAAAATAATAAACCTATGGGGCTTTTAATATAAAGTTTAAAAACAGAAGGGACCATCTACCAAGAAGGAACTGACTAACCTTTAGTACTGACCTAGATCACCTTCATTAAAAATTTTGATTCAGGTTACTGGCTATGGCAGTGAATCCACTCTGCTAATGCCATTAGTTGTGTTTTCAGCCATGCACTAAAAACAGTGTTGCTGCAATGGCCTTTAACTCCTTTGCTCAGTCTCAAGAAATCATACTCATCTGCTTTGTCACTACTGAAATTGCATAATCGCCCTCTCTCTCCTTCTCTCCCTCTGTGTAGCTTTTGCACTACCTTGTCAGTTCAACTCCGTCTCTCTCCACCCCATGCACAAGCCTCTGTCTGCGTAGCCAAAGCCCCGCTCCTCCACTCCCTCCTCTTTCCTTCTCCTGCTTTCTTTATTCTATGTGCCTTTGTCTCTTGTGCATTCTGGTCCTGCTCGCCCTCTCTGTTTCTGTCTGCCACTGTTTTCTTCTATCCCCTCTATTTTCACTGCATACTCCCTTGCCCTCTCCTGTTGTCTCTGTCTTTCATAGCTAGTAGGGGATGTAGTGAATACTCCTCTCAAACCTCTCCTGCTTTAAGCCCTAGGGGTACATGCTGAAGGGCAGGAGTGTGTGTGGGTGTGTATGTATGTAGCTGTGTCACCTACGTGTGTGCTTGTGTGTTCTGTCCTTCTCTGTGGGTCTGACAGCACCAATTACTGCCTCAGATGTGGAGAGATGGAGGAGACGAATTGAAGGAGGGCAGACACATGTCACCTCAACACAAGTTTTCCTCCCTTCCTCTTCTCTCCTTCTTTCTGAGCTGAAAATAATATGGGTCAGCATCACACGTCTGTCCGTCCACTTGTCTGATAGTCTTTTTTTCCCCCCTTTTCTTATTCATTTGCTTTTTTGATGCTGCCATGAAGTAGTTTACAAGAGGAACTTTTCAAAGTAACACCACACTCCTCATACTGATTCCACTCAGCTCTCCTGCTGTTCTTTTCACTTCTCCAATTGGATCGAAACCAAAGCGCGAAATACTGAGGAACGAGACCAATGTGCATCTGATTTGGTGTGAATTATCTGATCACTTATCACTACAGAGACACTGGGTTGCTACACAGAATATTTTAATAGTTAGACTCATTAATAAAAGAGTATAAACTATTTAACTTAGCATAAAGACTGAAAATTAATCAAAGATAATAAAATCCCCTACATGAGCTTCTCAAACTCAACAAATAATTTGTTATATCTCTTGATACACCACTTCAAAGTCTAGTCAAAGTAAGGTGAAAGCCTATCCCAGGTGTCCTGGGGGTTACAGTGGATGGATGGATGGATGGATGGATGGATGGATGGATGGATGGATGGATGGATGGATGGATGGATTTCTTACAATCAATGCATAAATAAAATAGTGAAACATACAGAGTGTTATGTAGGTGGTTATATGCAAAGCTGTTTGTTGTTTGGGCATTTTTGAATGGAGGTAACCATGTTTGGTATCACTGACGATGCAAAGAGATCAAAACCGAAATCAACGACTGAATCCTACAAACAAAAGCTTTTTTGAAGTGCTTGTAATAAAGACAAATTGTTGTTGATCCAATGACAAATTTGTCCTTTCATACATAGTGTACAAAAGTCAGTCAACGTAGAAATAAAAATCCCCCCGACTCAGGCGTTCAGTGAATCAGATGTTTAGGGAAAGGGCTCCATGGAGATATTCCAAGACTTTTGGACATGCATAAGTATCAGGAAAATGCATAATGCTCAGAAGCATATGTACAATAGAATTTTACACTTTATATCTCATAAGAGGATTTCAGTCCTCCCTTCATAATGAAAGGTCTAAAGAGGGAGCAGACACAGGGAAAGGCTAATCTTCACACCTGTGAAAGAGACTGAGCTTTTGTGTGTGTGTGTGTGTGCGCATGTGTGTGCGCATGTGTATGCTGAAAGCTCAGTAGGAAACCTACCTGTTTTTTTATTCCCTCTACCCTCAACAGCAGAAGAGTGGGTGTGTGTGCATGTGTGAATGGCTAATGTGGACAGTTGAAGCAGTGGGTAAAGCAAGCATTTTATTTTGATCAGATACAGACTTTTGAAGGTCAAGAGCTCCCTACTGTATGTTATGTCTCACACACATGTGCACACACAAACACACACACCTCTTATTTCGTTGCTGTTCTCATGCTGGCAGCTCAGGGAGCTTGAGAG
Organism: Pelmatolapia mariae; assembly: GCF_036321145.2. Classification (NCBI taxonomy): domain Eukaryota; kingdom Metazoa; phylum Chordata; class Actinopteri; order Cichliformes; family Cichlidae; genus Pelmatolapia; species Pelmatolapia mariae. The sequence continues at coordinate 12,913,379 of NC_086243.1, read as the reverse complement.
CATGTAGGTGTGGATAGGAAGGTAGTGGGCGGCTAACAGAAGGATTTAGACAGCTAGTCAGAAGATTTTTGTGTGCATACAGTATATGAAGTGTACGTGTGCACGCTGCTGCAGGCACGGGGGCAGCAAGCTACTGAAGTATTAGGAAGCAGGGTGTTATTACGATCCAGATGTTCTTAAAGGACAAACGGATACATGTGCCAAGTGGAGGCCAGTTTTCTGTCCTTCTACCTGTCTGTGCGAGTGCGTGCCTTTCTGCTGCACTGGCTGTCTGACTTCCCTGTTCATTTATTTGGTTAATGACAGCCACATTTTCCTTCATTACTCCTTTATTCTCCTTTATCTCCTCTCTCTCACATGTCCCTCCTTAACTCCATCCCTTTTCCCCTCTCCCTCTTTCTCATCTCCTCTCTTTTGTGTTTGAATAAATGACATGAAATCACAAAGGCTTAGGCTCTCGCTATATCCTCCATACACACGTAGTCCCCATCTACATACCCACACAACACTGACCCAGATAATGTCTATTCATGCACAGTCGCAAAGCTCTTCTTCTGCGATGGCTGATCACTCGCCACACATAAGACGAGCTGCCAAACGCCACCTTAACACCAAGGTGGCGTTTGTGCCTTTTGAAGCAACAAAACCAGAGGACATAAAGGTGGCTTTGAAGTGACGGGACATTGTATGGCTGAGTCTGGTGCAGTGGGTTGAACCGTGTGAACAAACCCTAAGAGGAAAAGAGAAAAAGCAGGCCAAGGACTGAGAAACTGTTAACGCATGTTTCAACTCTTCACGTCCTTATTTAGCACTATTCCCCACAGACAGAAGCAGTGAGAGAGAGAGGAGAGGTATAGAGGGGAGAGTGTGTTTCCTTTGGGTACAGTTCCCATTAATTGGCATCTTCCATATGCCGTTGAGTTCCAGTTAGGGATAAACATGTGCGCACTCATGGGAAAGCTCATAATTTTCACATTTCTATGGTCTTGAATCAGTCTCCAGTTTTCTCAGTTTAAAATCAAAGGCGCCTGCATGTAGCCAGTGGGTTTGTTGAACAGGAAGCACAGGAACAGGAAGGCGGCCATTGACCCTTTCCCCTCATCCCTCCCTCTTTCTCTTTCTAGTTTATGGATTACTTCCAGATGTACGATCAGCCTGTCAGGTTGCTAGGTCTGGCACTGCGCAGGCATGGTTGTTCAGCTCCAGTGTACAGATATAGTTCAATTCACTGCTGCTTTTCTATTTATTACAGCTGTACTATTGTTTCACAGCCAGAAGGTAGCATTCACAAAATTCCAAATGACTTTTCAGCTGCAGCGTTAGACGGAACAAAGAGCAAGAACAAGGCGCATAGTTACATCATTAATTTTCTCTTTGTTATAAATATTGCTTTCCAGACCAGCTGCTGTAGTGGTATAGGTAGAAATTTTCAGAGATGCCTGTAGGCTTGAAGGACACCTTGTCTAGGTAGTAAAAACTGTTTGCTGGAAATGGTTTGCCTTTTTCTGGGAAGAGATGCGAGGCAAAGAATTTGCAGAGAGAGGTGAATGTCAGTGGTCTGAAAAGGAGAACTCAGTATTTTTTGCCTGCTTGTCAACATTATGAAAAAAAATACTTTTTCATGGAGTCTTGGCAAAACTGGATACAAAGACATTACTGTCTTATACCATTTCCTAGAGTTTCTAAAAGTCTAATAAGTAGTAGAGCCTTCAGCTAACACGCCACCCTCCTGAAAGAGACACTTTACTTTTAAGATTAGGCATAAAACTATATACAGTAAAACATTCCTTATCGTTATAGTTAGGGCTGGATCCGGTGACCTGAACATCCCTTTGTTATTTTGCAAAAGGTTTAGGCTGCACTAGAGGTGTGTGTTTATTACTGTGTTTAAACACTCCTTCCCATAGTGTGTCTATTATCCTGTCTCCTTCTGGTCACACCCAACTGGCCATCACAGCAAATGGGTGTCCATCCCTGAGTCTGGTCCTTCCAGAATCTTTTTTCTGTTAAAAGGGAGTTTTTCCTTCCCTCTGTCGCCATGCACTTGCTCGTAGGGGGTCATGTGATCATTGGAGTTTCTTTCTAATATTGTAGGATCTTTACCTAACAAATTAAAGTGCGTTGAGGGGACTGTTGTTGTAAAGTGGTGCTACATATTGTAAATGAAGCTGAATTGAACTTAATTTTCCGTGTGACTAAATGAGAACGCTACGTGATAGATCCTCCATAAACCTCTAAAACTTACCTAATAATCACACCTAAATGTTTTTGTCGATATTATAGCTGATCAAGTTTCGAAAAACTTCAGTATATCGTGCGCACATAGCAAGCTTGCTATGCTAAACTTCTAATGGTGTCTGTTTGTCTATTTTATTTTCCAAGAGCAAAATGGACAACCCAAGGACACTGTTTCGTTGTACTCGTGAATGTATTATAGGTTATAAAGAATTATTGTTGAAGAACAAGAGAGTAACATCTCCAAACAAACAAACTGCAAACATACAATTTGAGTCTAAATCATTTAAATTAGCCTGAAAATAGCAGTATGAATCACAGAGTCCTCTCCTTGTGGCTTCTTGCCACCCGGCTGCATTCCCATGCTAAAAGGACATCATTTAGGTCTACGAGTGTCATTAGCTTTCAAGGCTGCTTCATTTGTAGATCTGGCCGAAGATCTAATTGTTTTGTCGATATTTATTCAGATAAAAAGCTTCTGCAGGACTAAATTGAGCATTTTTTTAATGTAAAACATGCATTGGTATTTTTCCCGTGGCTTGTATCTTCTGTGCGTGACAACCTTGACTTGCTTTACCTTGAGTAACGGGCATACATATAGTAAGGGGATGTATTTATGGAACACTTTACTCTTAACCAGGTAACTCTATATCTCTCAGATATAGATTGAAACACAGACACACACACACAGAGAAATAGAAGTATCATAAATAAACACACACTTAGAAACTAACTCTAAATACTTTTTTGATCCAGTGTGACCTTGAGGAAGGCAGGAAGCTTAAACATTGTTTTTCTGCTGCTTTAGTGTTAGCTCTTTCTAAATCCTGACCATGTTGCGGTCTTCAACTTTGAAAGAGATTGAAAAATACAAGTGCAAATTTTCCTGCTATCTCAATTCAATTTGCTGCGAGTTTGGCTGACAAAGTCATCCACTGCCCACACACAGATTAAAGGCAGTGAAAATATGGCGTCCCACATGACAGGTACATCTGGCAGAGTGTGTTTATGACTGACACAGAGAAACAGCCACAGGGCTCTCCTTTCCTTGCCTGCCTCAGAAAATGAATTATTGAGAGTGATGAACTGAAAATAACGTGGATGAGTAAAGGAGGCTCACTGCCCCTCCTACACACACTCTTCTGGTCACGGGGCCGGCCGATGTGGGCACGTTTACTGCCGTGTGTGTGTGTGTAATGTTTTAATGAAGATATTTAAGCTGCACGTGGCTACTGAGGCAAAAAGTTACATTAATAGTAAAAGTTTGTTCTTTGTGTGTGTTTTTGTGTCGGTCTGGTGGGCTTTGTTCAAAAGGAGATGCTGTGTTCCTACAGCCTTTTATCTTGATGGCAAAACAGACAGAAGAATAAGTTATTCAGACTGTGAGTCAAACTCCCAGCAGACTTCTATTGGCCTGTCATGCTTTCTCCCTCTCTTTCTTTCCATCCCTCGCCCATGACCCCGCTCACACAGAAACACACATGCACCTGGGATCTATTTTATCTGTTTTTAGACGGCAAGATAATCACCCAGGCTCAAAATTAGCGTGCCATCATCTTGGGTTACCACTAGAAAAGTGCGTTTCTGTGTAGATGTGGTTTGCTTTAATTGTACTGAAATTGAGCTCTCTCTTTTTCGCTCTCTTTCCCTGATTTTTTTTTCTTTTTTCTTTTTTTTTTGGAGCGGTTTGTGTATGTGTGTGTGCCTGTCAGCGAGAGAGTAAATATTTGTGCAAGAGCTCTGGAGAAGGTCAGGGTCAAAGTATGACAGACAGCCCACTGGGAAATAAAGACACACATACATACGCAGTCTTTCTTTTGCTCTCTCACACTGTCTCTCTGACACACACACACACACATAATGAGAATCAAATAGAGATGGTGAGAATGGAAGTAAAACATAAGTAGACAGACAGTAGGGGACACAGAAAGTTAGAGAAAAACAGAAACAAAGAAAGGACCAAAAAGACAGATATGGAGAGAATAAGGAAGAGAGAGAGGGCTTCATCCTGTAGTTCCCCTTGGCCGCTCTCAGTAATTGGCTGATGTCCAAGGGACAGAGAGTAGATCAGAAATCAGCCTGGGTGTACTCATGTGCTTCATGTACTGGACATCACAAACCATTTCATATCCACTGTGGTCTTGTGCCTTTATGCGCGCGCGTGTCAGAGATGTTGTAAGACGCCATAAATAGAGTAAGGGTCTGTCCAGAGGCATCAATCATAGAGGTCTATGGCTTCCATGTGGTCACGGATCATGGCCGCTCTGCAAACATGTGATCCCAACTTGCTAGAGTCAGTTAAAAGCAACTGCTGCTATACATCATGTGCTTTCAAAGAAAACATCAGAGTTTTAAGAATAACCCCACTGTGAGCTTCACTCACATGTGTTGAGCAGTAGCAGCTGAACTGGGTGTCAGTAATGTAAACTCACTGTACACTAAAACCTCAAGGCCCGTGTCTTTAACAGCAGAGCATTTCCAGAAATGCCACTCACAGAAAACAGATATGCTTCTGATTAATTATGAGGTGTTTTTCTATAAGCTATATCCCTCGTATTTCCGCACAGTCCTACATTTGTAAATAAATAGATTCTATCATAAACATCTTGGCAGCGTATTTTAACACCTTTTCTATGGTGGGATGGACTGTCTATACACATAGATTTTCATCTCATATGGCATTTCTTCATTTATTGTAATTATGCAGCTAAATGCATGTACAGCAAATATCCCTTGATACTGGCAACGTCTGTTCTGTTTGTTTCCTATTTGCAATATATTGTTTTTTTCAGTAGCCTTTCCTGCTAGAACAAGTAAATCTCTCTGATGTTAAAAAATCAGAGTCTACAAATATTCGAATGAGTCATTAAAATGTATTTTTTAGCGCACTGAATCCCAGTATGCTAGTGAACAAACATTCACATTAGCATTGCTGTCAGCTTTAGTGTGTTTGCAAATAAGCCTACGCACTCTGCAATGCAACTTGTGCTTGCAGGTGACAGTTTTGCCAATAATTTCATATAGATTTGTGTCAAACTTGACTTTAAAATAAGGCACATACCTTCTTTCTTTGGGCTATTTCTTAACCCAGAATGCTTGCACAGGAATTGTGTGTTTGTGTGAGCTTGCATGTGTGGGGCAGGATTAGTAGTAATGGGGAATATTATGGTGTTAAATGTTGTTATGAACTCCGATTAAGGATTAGAGGATCTCAGCAGGGGGCTGGACTCTGGATGCTGACATCTCTATCTCACACAGATCTCCTCATTACTACACACACACATACACAGAGCTCCACACACACTTTACTTTGGTCTCTATAAACAGAACCCTACACCGCACACAACACCTCATACGCTACTTCCACTTATTAACGTTTGAAATCATTTACGTCACCGGCACATTTTCAGTTAATAAAGTCACATGGGTTATGCTCCTCTGCCGCTGTTAAAAGGTACACACTCTTTGCTGTGCTCCAGTTAATCAATTAATCAAAATGATGTGTTTATATAGTGAAGCACCATTAAGCGTGTAATGGAACTGTGTATTTTATTCTGTGTATCACATGTTTGGTGTAAACCTGGCTCGATGGCCGCCATTTTTATTCATTTCTTTTTTTGCACATAATTTTTTTCACGTATGCTATTTTTGACCATCTTTCTGAGGTTTGTTTTGTGTGACAACAATGTCAGTTCGACTGAAAACACGTTTCACAGGCATGTACGCATGAACACAAACAAACGCACCTACAGATGTTACCCCGGTGGCCATAAAGGACGTCACTTTCAATCTTGTCAGATTTCTCCACTGACGCTTGATGTATCAATTTTTAAGTAGCTGGCTTCAACTCGGGGATGTGTATATATACACACGCACTTACACACAGACACACACTCTCACTCGAACACAGACTGCTCTGTGCTCCGGGAGCTGTGGCACTTGAGGGGTACTCGAAGGGTTCCATCTTGAAAGGCTGTTGCCATGGTGACAATTATGGAGCTCATCTCCCATGGGCCAGCAAGCTTTACACAACTTTCCTCCCAGCTGAACACGGCCTTTCACATACACAGTGTACCCCCCACCTATGCACAAACACACGCACAATTTTCTCCTCTTTTCTGCCCTTTATGGTAAATCCGGCCGAGAGCCAATATTTGACTTGAACCGAGCGCGACAGAAAGCAAAAGAACGGAGCAATTAGCACTTAAACTTTTGTAAGGGAAGTGAAGAGGAGGAGAGCGCTCACCGTCATCCAGAGGAAGTGTTTGTGTCAGAAGAATGCAGCGGAGGTGATTTTGCATACGTTCAGAAGCTGGTTGAATGTAATTAGCGTGTAATGATTCTGACGGTGAGATATTGGGCTCACGTTCCTGTGCATACACTTGCATCTAAATCTGTAAAGGCCCTATTGAACATTAATGGAACACATTTCCTGAACTATTGCAGTCAGCAGCTTCTGTTTTTCGTGTAAGCATTTAATCACTGCTGAAGCATAGCGGTTCATAGAGAAACACAGCTAACGTGTTAGAATGTATCCTGAACTGGCTCGAGGGGTCATCAAAGCTGCCAGGAATCATTAATCACGGCATAGGTCAGAGCTTTGCCCACAGACAAAGTCAGCCAGCTCCATACATACGTGACCCTTGAACAGGATAATTTAAATTGACTGTAAAGGCTACGTGTGCAGAAGTGTAGGATGAGATTGTAATATATTCATCCTCGAGGGAAGGAATAAAAAGGCTGTGAACCACTGTTCTAACACAGCACATTCGTTTTATGCCTGCTAAAAGGAGGAAAGTGACTGGGAATAAACGCGCATGTAATTTGTCAGTAAAGAGGACGTTAACTGCTATTTTGGTGACAATTTGAGTCATTTGTCAAGAAAATAAATGGTCACAAACTGTCACAGCTTCTGGCATGTGAACATTGGCAGTTTTCCTTTTTTCTTATGAGATTCAAGGAGCGTTTGCTCAGGTTTATTCATTAAACCTGGAAAATCTGTATGAAAAGAGTCTTATTTGCTGAATGCAAACACGAGAAAAAATAATTCAAGAATCTGATCACCTGATGAACTGTTGTAGCCGAACATTTGCGTTTCTTTTCCCTCCAGCGATTCCTGAGGCAGATGTTTGCTATTTCATCTGCTAAATGCTTTACTGGGTTTTTTAGCTGCTAACTGTCTGTCATTTGGTGTTGAGCAATGGGTTTATAAAACCCCATTATTATACACTACCTCGCACTACCTTTTAACTGAAAACAACTGTCTCCTTGGGCTGAAAGTAAGGCTGATGGGTGCTGGGAGTGAACCAGAACTGTCAGACTGTGAGGAAAATAAACCAAAACCATGAGTTAATAGATACTAAAAAACTCAGAGGATGAAAATTCTTTGTTGATGAATATATATTTTGCTGAGTGCCTATAAACACTATACAGATGATGGACCTGTTTGTTTATTGACTCCTGCATTTCAAGTCTGAAGTTTTGAGCTTCGGCTATAGTTTGTGAAGCTGTAAGTTAAGAGAAGAAGTGGCTCTGACTGAGAAACTGATGACACCAAAATCTCAGATGACAACGGCTTATCGATTGCAAGGTTGCCATCCCATAAAACACACCCTGTTTAATCACCTATTTCATTCTTGGGCACTTGAGGGGTACTCGAAGGGTTCCATCACTGTGTATATACAAAATGAACACTGTGTATATTCCATAAGATTTGAAACTGGGTACTGGGACCACAAAAAAAACTATAAAAGTATTTACTGAGGCATTAAATCTGAAGACGTAAAGTCATTTTGTCATAGACTTCTCTACAACTGGAAGGGAGTCACTTCCTGTGCATAATTGCAGGTTTAAGGCACTTCAGCAGTGCCAACTCTTTTCAGACCTGGCAGCTAAGAATAGCTTTTCTATGGTGTTTGTGTACACACAGGACTTCAAAGGGCCCTGGGAAACTGCAATATGTTTATTTTATTTTTTTCTGGCATTTTATAATAGATTTATAGAACTAATCAGTTTTTGTGGTTCTATAAAACAATAAGATGTGGAGTGGAACAGAACTCAATCATCTCTTGTGTACAGTGTTTTTCCCAAAGGAAGAAGTTGTGCTGTTCCCATCTCAATCAGTGCATGGTGACTGAGGGTGTGTCTTGAGTAGCAGTACTATATCATATCTAAGAGCTATCGATTGGCATAAATACACCGACTCTCTCTAGTGACCACATGAATAATTAATAGGACACTGGATCTGAGGCCACTCTTTATCATACACAGAAATGCATACACAGATCTGAAAAACACGCGCACACACACACACACACAACACTGTCAGCTGAGGAAAATGTTAATTTGGAGTTAGCTCATAGTTCTACGACATAGTTTTTGTGTCTAAACTTTTGCTCTTGTGTGTGTCTGCTTTGTGTGTATGTTTATGCGATCACTGTCTTACTGCTTCAGGCTTCTTGTCCCTTTTTTTTTTATATCTGTGGTAAATCATTAATCATAAGGGAACCAACCCAAGTAACATATTTCCCATGGGGCAGACACTGGGAGTAGCTTGAGAAAAGTAGCGAGAGAAGCAGAGAGAGAGAGGAAGGAGAGAGAGAGAAGGAAAAGGGTTACTAAGAAAGTAAAAGAGGTGGAAAAGGGGAGTAGAAAGCAGCACATGAGGATAAGGAAGCTCTACTCAGACTGGCCAAGTCACCATTCTTGAACAAAGTTTTTGATCAGGTGGTTGTATGTGTGCCAAGGCTGGCATAGGGTGCCCTGTCTGTCCTTTACCGCTGAGGCCCTTTGTGCCTCTGTGGCTGGCTAGCGCCTGTAGCCAGGACTCTCCGGATGCAACGTCCCCCCAGGAGAAAAGACGCTTTTCCACCGTGCTCCTACGGCCCAGCCAACAGGAACACACACAGTCACCAGCACAGCACATAGGCACCCATTACCTTAAAGGCTGACAGGAAGGAGGAAAGAGAGCAGAAACCCTTTGAGAATTACCACTCCCTTTATTTTCATTTCATTTCTTTCTCGTTTTCTTTCTCTCATTTTTACACCTACACACCCACATCCCCTTTTTTTTTCTCAGTGTTCTCTCAGGTCTTTTGGGGATTGTGCCAGTGGACTTTGCTCCCCTATGATGAATGATTTACCTAAAAATACTGTCTGTATGTGAGCACACAGCATCCAGGTGGAGGAACTTACCTTCACAGTGAGAAATCAAACTACTTTTAGGCCACTTTTCTGTTCCACTGTCTGCAGGTTAACCGCGGCATTGAATATGCGTGCTTGTGTGTGTTAGCGTGGTAATATACAGCCTTTCTGGGACAAGTGACGCGTAGCTTGATTAAATCCATGACCTTCACCAGCAGCACAAGCAATCAGCAGGCGAACACATGCGTTCGCACACACACACGCTGCATACTTAACACCTTCTCACACAGGAGCGCTTGGCACACAAACGTGCAATCAGCACCTGGTGGAATCGGTCGCATCATTGATCCAACCTGTTCATAGCTGCATGTATACATATCCACACAAACGTGCACATACACACGCCAGGCACCTATCAAATTGCATTTGAGACACCCTCATTTTCCTTACATAGAGTTTTGTACACTGTAATACTATTTACCACCGTGGCAGAAAAAGCCTCGCAATAATGGGAATACCAGGACTATGAATGTATAAATAAATACATCCGTAATCTATATTCAGATTACCAAAGGGAAAGTCAGGAATTCTATTTTCCTGCCTAGGATGCAAAAGGGAAATCATTCACGTCCCCAGTCTATTACAGTAGGTTGCTCCCGTTGAGCGGTATCACAGTTTTCCCTCCCCAGTTTTATGACTCCACATAATGACTAATGTGCAGCTACTGTAACAGCTCTACCAGTAGTCATATTATATTATTGTAACTATTGCTGTGACTGCGGCTGTATATATTTTTGAGCCCTTGGTTGCCCGAAGATCTAATGCTTATATAACAGGAATGACAGTTGATCTGCTGTTGAACTGTGTTATTGTATCGTACAACTCTGTTGTTACACCAGTCTTTTAGCCTCATGTGAAAGGCGCTCACGTAGACCTATTGTCACAACATATTAAATCAGACTTTGTTTTCCTGTTCTTTGCCACGAGCGCTGCATGGCACATTCTGTGACCCACCTGTATCTGTAGTATCTATCTTTTACAAAAAAAAAAAAGAAGAAAAGAAAAATGTTTTACTGCATTGTTTGTATTTTTTTAGTACGTGTTATAGAATTGTAACCATCTTATCTGAACAAGCAATCATATTGATCTTTAAATGAGATATAAGACTATTTCTACTGCAAAAGGCCAAAAAAGTATGTATTAAGAAGTCTCAAAGAGATTGTTTTTAAGCTCCAATCGTACCATTTGCTTTCATTTTCACATGTTTTTGCACTGACACTGAAACTGTTTGGTTACATTTAGGCAAAGCAATTACTTGGTTGAGAGGAAAAAAATGTGGTTTTTGTTCATTTGGTGTTGTTTACAAAGTCTATGTTAGGAAGCAAACTAGGTTAATAATGTAGTTTTAGTTAAGAGTGGCAACACCAGCACTCATGTTACGTTGCAGTTACACACTTGATCATCCTTATCTTTAAAACATAACTAAGAGTCAAAATAAGAACTTAGACAAAAAATAACCGTTTTTGGAGAAGGGTAGGACGCTTGTAAGTTTTTCTCTGACTTCTCTTTATTATGTGCAGGCTTCAAGTATAATTCTGTATACTTTCTGTATTATTTATGTATTTAAATTATGATAGCAATATTAACTTAAAAGTAAGATTTGGGGACTTGATGACAAAACTTCATGATGAGAGACGCATCCAGACATAAATTCAGATTGTTTGGATTTTTTGATCGAGAGATAAAAACAAAAGTAGTCATCTGATTGTGTGTATTTCTTGTCTCTCTAGCAACACTGCTTTGTTCTAAGAGCTCAGCAATTTCTTTGGCCTGTACAATGTCACAGTAACTGACAGTATTATGTCCAAATCAGCCAAATTCAGACAATCACATTGTAGCAAGGCAGGGATTTCTGCTACAATTGCAACTACTAGCTTTTATCATCACATTACAAACAACAATATAGTAAATTGTTGTTTAAGTGTTCAAAGCAAAGTGTTTTGCAACACTTTTCTTTATGGTTAATAAATGCTGACTGTGTATTGTGTTTGTTGCAATGGCACAACTTCTTATTCCATATTCATCTTCTTTCCTCGCTCCAGCGTGCAGACCTGCCACCTACAAAGCTTCAGCTACAGATGCCTACTGCACCAAATGCCCCCCTCACAGCTCCTCCCCACAGGAACAGGCCACAGAGTGCATTTGTGAGAAAGGTTTCTACCGTGCTGAGAACGACCCTCGCTCAATGGCTTGCACACGTGAGTGATTCAAACACTGCCAGAAAGTTCAAGCCATCACAATCATAATATTCACTAGAATTCACTATAGTGAAATTATTGTTTGGCTATAAAATTATTTAGTCACTTTTCATTTAATCAGTTTGCAGTGGATACAATTACTGTAAGAACAGCACACAGATACGTGGTTCAAATGCTCTCTCTTTCGGTTTCCATTCTCTCTTACACGTAGACACACACACACACACACATACAGCCAGAGAGTTTGGGCTACATAGTCATGGAAAGACACAGAGAGGACGCAAAAAGATGGGGGATGATTGAGTGTGCAGGAGAAACAGAAACAGATAGATTAAGATAGACGGAGGGAAGTGGAGGCGGGAAAGGACATTGTCATGGCAGAGGAGAGAGACGGAACTTGAGAAATATGGAGGAACGCGTGCACACACACACATACACACACACACACACACATGCACACTCATACTCAAACCCATTATCAGGTTATGGTAGATTACACTCATTAATCGTTGTAGCAGGTGAGATGTGACAGGTGTTATCAGCTGGAAATGAGTAACGGTTTGTTCAAATATGTATGGGCAGACACGCGCACGCCATCTCTCTTGAATGGTGAAGAGCACTATGGAGGATTGAGGAAGGAAAATGAGAAAATAAGGAGAAAAGGTGAGAGAGTTAGTCATGGAAAGATGGAGAGTGACACTCGAGACATAAGAAAAGAATAGAACAGTGGGGGAAATCGTTGAGTATCAGAGGCATATAATCTAAGTGTCATAAAAGGCCGATCAGTACCAACGGTGATGATGGACAGTTAAGTGCGGCCAAGGGAAGTGAGGATGGAGAAAAGAAAAAAAAGACAGAATTAGAATAAGTCAGCACACTCTTTTAGAAGATTTATAACCAACGGCCTCAATTATACGTAGTAGGGGCTCCGTCGCATGCTGCCGGGTCTCAGCACTGGGAGGGCCAGTCAAGAAAGTCTCAAGCTCTGCTGGTCCCCCCCTGGGGCTCACGGCTCAGCCAGGACCCTGATGAGATGTCAGCATGAATAGGAATGTACTGCCAAATTCCATATGGTTAAAATACTGGCACCTTGCTGTGCTGTGAGTAACCACAGTTGGGGATTTCTATATGAGTGGTTCTCATGCTACAGGAATAGCTTACCTTGATGATTTGTTTGTGTTTCAAGGATTCTTCAGATTCAGAACTGACCTTTCCACTGATAAGGTATCCATGGTCTTAAAAGAGTTTAATGGAATCTAAAATATATTTTCCTAAATTTGGTGTTCTGAATGTTAAACACATATGTAAATATCTTAAACACATATATAAACAAGTGTTGGTAAGTGCTTTTGTTTCCTTTTTTCTGGATTTTTTTTTCTTTTTTCATATACAAAATACAGCCCATATAAAAGTGTACATATTAAAGTGACAAAGTCCAGTTTGTGAACTCGGGTACATTCACAGACAAAACGGTCCTGTCCTTGTAAGAAATTCATCATGTTACTTCAAATGCAACAAAAACCATTTAAGATATTATTCAAATGTATTAACTCTGGATATTATATTAAACTGTCTTTCAAGAAGAATGCGCTCCATCTAAAGGTATAATGGAGAGCATTTGCGTGTAACTTTCTTTGGTTCCTTGAGAATGATTACTGACATACTCTTTGGACTCTGACAGAGTGATAAACTAATCATTTCAGCTGAAGCTCAGAGTGATATTAACCACCTAAATCATAAAATGCAACCGACTTGTAAGAATTACTCTGGGCACTTTCCATAGATCATTGTCCTCTTACTATTTATTATCTGCAGTGCACTCTCAGGGTGTGAGTTAATTTCACATGGTAAAAAATCTTTGTGCAGTCAAGTATCGGCTATTTAATATTATACAAATTCTCTTTAAAGGTTTAAGATTGAAATTGGAAAGTGCAATATGATACATTATTCTTCAATGTGACAATCTGCCAAACTCTTTCAATCACTGTCGATTTCAAAGCTAATTAACAGACTGGAAAAATATGCACCTCGTGGTTGAAGTCAGTTATTAAATTTGTAATTTAATCAGCGTGATGTCTGTTCTTTATAGAAATCGCAATTCATTTGGTAATGAGCATGAAGACGATGCACATTGAAAGACTGGATATTTCAGAAAATAATATTTGTCTGTATTTCAAGGAGGGGCTCTGATAAAGACAGTTTTATGCCATGCTTCTCACCAATTAAATGCTAGAATAGCTTGGATTAATTAGCAGGGTGCCACATGTATTGTAATACTATTTTATAGATGACTATATATTTGGAAGTGCATTATTAAATCCAGTTGTAACCTGTGAGATTTGGGGCGTTTGTAGTCCTTTTTAAGCAACATTTGAAGGCAGTGACAATGATGGTTAACCAATGTGGTGTACAGTTTCACCAAGGTTTCCATTTAGAAACCTTTACACTAGATTTAGTGTTGTTAAAGCAGTTTAAAAGGAACTTTAAAAAAATGTAATAAATAAATAATGAATAGTAAAAAGATACAGAAACTGATCAGAGCCTTTGTATTCTCTCAGGTCCTCCATCTGCTCCTGAGAATCCCATCTCAACTGTGAATGAAACCTGCGTCACCTTGGAGTGGGCACCACCCAGAGACACCGGAGGCAGAGGAGACATCATCTACAACCTCAATTGCACAAAGTGCTCTGGTGATGGCAAGAAGTGCACAAAATGCGGTAGCAACGTCCATTTTGTTCCCAGGAACTTTGGTCTCTCATCAACAACCGTGTTGGTTACCGACTTGGAGCCAGACTCCAACTACAGCTTCACAATTGAGAGTGAGAATGGAGTGTCAGCCTTAAGTCCAACACCCAAGGGAAAAGTCGTGATAAATGTCACAACATCGCAGACAGGTGAGAACATGTGCAAGTCTTAAACAAAGACATCCCAATTTGCATATGAATGTATTTGTTGATGCCGGGAAGCTCTTTCACAGTATTATTTATTATGTTTCAAGACATTTGGGGATTTAATATGCAGTAAATACTTATAAAAAATATATAAATATAAAAAAATATATATATAAAAAGCAACATATTATTTGGCCTGAACATCTTCTGTTTATAAATAGCATCAAGCTTATGTGAGAACTATAAACATTGATGTGAAGCATCTCTAACACTCTGACTCTAAATGACATCTTTGCACCCTTGCCTGCATGTGCAATCATATTTGCATATGTCACATGGTGGGACTGCGTAACAGAAGTGTAGCAAGGTGACGATCTCTTTCAGGTCTCATACTACTGTGTATGAGAGGTGGGAGGAAGGTGAAAGGGGTGTGGGAGGTTGTTAACCTCATTAAAATCCCCACATGCCTTGATTGTCGCTCTCAACTATGCACACACATACACACACACACACTCGCATGCACAAGCAAACACACTTTCAAACCACACAAGCATCTGCTCCGATGTGTGAATGGATCGGAAGTCGTAGGGTTTGGGGTTTGCACTGATCACATGAGCAGATGACATACACGTGAGTGTCACACATCTTGTAAGCTGTTTCATTAACACAATAAAATGTCTGACATATTGCAGTATGGGTCTTCTCATGTCATGGTCCTGCACCAGCCTGTCTTGTAGAGCTCTACTTTCTCTTTTATTCACGCTTTCTCCCTTTGTTTTTTCTATTTTTTGTAGTCAGCGTAGTGTTGAAGGAAAGGCGGAGCAAGGACAGTGTGACTTTGGCCTGGCAGGGCCCAGAGAGACCCAATGGGGTGATCGTGGAATATGAGGTTATCTACTATGAGAAGGTGAGAAAGACCTACACATACACTAAAATGCACATGTGGGGTAAACTGTCTTACCTAAATAAGTATGTCTCCCAAAAAGTCATTATGCGCAGCTGAAAATATCTCGAGTACCCCGTAACACTACATATTTTCTAATTTTCTTGTTGTCTGTACTGCAGCCTTAGGGTATGTCACTAATGACTTGTTCATCACAAACATCTACAATGCCTTTTTTCAGTTTCTCCCTTTCTATGTTTTCACTGCCTTATCACTAACATCTCCTTTACTGTTCATGCCAAGCTAATTAACCAAACATCTGTTGAACAAACCTCGTAAAACCTGGATGAGGTGATGAAATTGAGTCTCTGTATGTGTGGGGGTTTTGAGCTTGTTTTTATATTCCGATGGGGAGTTAAGCCTAAATACTTACCAACATATGGGGACTTGTGCCACAGTAAGGACAAGCATTCAAACAAGTCCCCATAGGTGCTTTTTTTAGGGTTAAAACTTTATTTTAGAAAAAAGGTTGAGAAATAGATTGGGATTAGGACAAAGCATTGAAATTTGATGTTCTAAGTCAGGGTAAGTGGCTTGGGATTGCATTAGATTAATGAGTGTCCTCGTGTGGACGATGGAACAAGATTGTGTGTCTGTGTGCGTGCACGCTATCTGATCATGTGTGTGTGTGGGCTGGCAGGCATTACCAGTAAAACAGTGTTAATCCGTGTTGTAAAGTGTCTTCCATTAGGTAGAGTATCAGCCTCTCTGCAGGGAATCAGCTTACTGACAGACACACTTATTCTTTATTCATCCTCCTGCACACATGTATATAAGTGCACGCACACTCACAAGGTAGTTGAGGAAGGAAGTGAAGCGGGACTAGTAACCGCATAATGCTTTGGAGTGTGGAGAGGAAAAGATTTGAGAGTTGACAGATGCTCATGTATAAATGCCACCAAATGGTCCAGTGATGAACAAATGAAAACTTAGTGAGGTGTATTTGGACCCTGGAGACATTTAAATTCAACAATTTGAGGTTTTTATTATTTCCAGACTATTTTTGTTAGAATATTGCTCTGTACAAACCTCTTTAGAGGTTTTGTATATTCAACCATTTTTTTAAATCCAGACTCATTTAATTTCTTGGCCACTTAATATCATCTATTTTAATTTTCTCTCCTTTTTCACTCATTGTTTCACTTTGTTTTTCTGCTCCAGAACCAACGAGAACAGAACTATACAGTTCTGAAGACTCGCTCCAACATGATGACAGTGGAAGGGCTCAAACCTGGGACCACCTATGTGTTCAGGGTCCGGGCTCGGACTGATGGGGGGTATGGGAGCTACGGTGGAGAGATTGAGCTGGAAACAAGTCACGAAGGTACAGTAAAACAAGGAATAATAGATTTTTTTTTTTTTACTTATAGGGAATCGGATATTTCAGTTTTCCTCACAGCTGTTTTGTTCCACTTTGTGCAGTTGATTTGTTTCTTTTTCATCTGTTTTCCTCCTACTAAATTTCCATGTGTTCAGCTGAAAATTAGAATAGCAGCCAGTCCATGTTTAATACACGCCTGTTCTTCAAATGCAGTATGCATTCTTAATATTAGAGACCTAAAAGTGCTGGTAAAAAAAACAAATGTACTTCCATATTATATCAAGTGTACTAAGATTTGAAGTCATCCCTGCTGTTTAAATCAATCGACTGTATGGTTATAAAATATCTTACTTTCATCCGAACAGCTTCTTCAGTTCTGCTGTCAGACAGAGACACCTTGGCAGTCTCATAGGTTGTCATCTATGTATCTGAACCAGTGGCTCGAAAGTTTTGTGGAATACTTATCAGGTAAAAGGGAGACAAGCCAGTTTCACAAGGAAGGATGTGCCATTGGATTGAAAATCTTGATTCACACAGAACACTGGATGTATATATATATATATATATATATATATATATATATATATACACATATACATATATATATGTATATGTATATATATATATATATATATATATATATATATATATATATATATATATATATATATATATATATATATATATATAGTCATAATTAAAGGCAAAAATTAAATTGAAGGAATGACAAATAGGTGCCATTTTGTAGCAGTTCAGATGAAAACTTGATTTGATAGCTTAATACATGGATTATTCCAAGTAAAATGTTGCCTTATACTTAGATTTTAATAGACTAGGAATTTATACAAAAGGCAAATCCATGCCTGGTTAAGTTCAGCGGGGTTGTTCAGGCCTCATAAACAGCTTTGTGTTGCTTCTCTGTCATGTTGTTTTCAAATTCCCCGTGTTCATCCATTCTTTTTATTGTTGTTGTTGATGTTAAGGTTGGGGTCATTCATTTTCATTATCACTTTATTGTGGGTGCTAGGATTTTCTACTTTAGAGGTTGCGTAATGTGTTCTTCAACGTGATCAATGATTCCAAGACAAAGTGGAGGAAAGTAGAGGGGGATACATGTGTAAATGGTTGGCACTGCACCATACACTGTCTGGAAGGCATACAAATAGCATACATACGGATGACAGTTCATGTCATTCAGTAATCAATTAAAGTAATTAAAAACTTGGTCCTGCAACAAATGCCTATTGATGTGAAAGATGATTTCTGTCCTTTAAATTGCTCCTAGTAATGCAACATATACATCTCAATATTTAGAGCATTTATATAAAACGTGAAAAATGAGAACAATTATGCAAGTTGTGCAAATTATGCATTCTTTATGGGTGACAGTAGAGGGCAAAAAGAAATTAGAGTTTATACAAGTATACGGGAAAATATACCTACAGTTAAATTAATTTGTAACCTCTTTAAATTTGTGTGCTATTGAGTTTATGGTTTCAATTCCTAGTATCAAATTTTAATTAATACAACAAGGTGTATATTTTCTTTTCTTGGCTGTCACCAAAATACTCAGTACTTTATAGAATGTCAGCTGATGAACCCGCGGAGAATTCTGATCTCACTCCTTCTATGCTCAAAGGTATATAGAGCTGTTACTGTGCCTTCAAATAAAGGTTCACAGTCAAGTTCAGTGTTCTAAAATACAGGATCTGCCTTATGCAGCTGATCCAATATCTCAGTAATCTAATTAGATCAATTCTATTGATTGTTAAAGAAGGGGTGAGTACGTGTGCACCACAAAATATAACAGGAGATCAATGCTTATCTGTACTTACCTTGGAGCTTTAATTTGCCTCTTCAACACATGCACAAGCACACACATATATACAGTGCATACACACTCAGACGCACATGTCTGCCCATGCTTAGCTAAACCAGATAAATGAGGTATTTGTTTTGAGTAATGGCTCGATTGGTGTGGCGTAAAAATCGATGCATCTTTGCAGAAAGTTCTCGGTGGTAGCCTTGTTATGTGCAATGTTAACATATCCATTTGGACAGCACAGAAGAATGGGAATAGCTTTCACGTCTACTCTCATACCCTCGCAGGGAATGTAGAGAGGGAGAGCGCTTTTCATCAAGGACCTTACTTACTATTCCATCCACCTCCCTTTCTCTCCTTTACTCGTTTGCGGCCCTCTCTTTTTTCAGTCTCCCTCAGCCTCTGTCTTTTACCTCTTTTTCTATTGCTATCATATTTCATTCTATCTCTATCCTCCTCCGCCACTTTCTCGCTCTCACTTGCTATCTTTTTAACTCCCAGCCTTCCTTACTTTTTTCTTCTGTCAATTTCCCCCTGTAGAAAACATTGCTGACTTTTTTTCCCAATCTCATTTATGCTTGCTTAAATAACAGCCTTCACTTTTTCTCTTTTGTAGATGTTTTGGCCATAGGGGACCCTAATCAGTCTACCATTCTGGCTGTGTCGATCGCAGGAGGAATTGTTCTCCTCATCTTCCTGGTGACTTGCTTCGTTGTCAGCGGAAGGTAGGGCCAGCAGTAAGAAGGGGTTGGCAATTACCTTCCCTGTTAATATTATGTCATTTTGTCACCATTCTTAAATGTAATGGAAATAATCCCTGTAGCCAAAGCCTGGTACATCTTAAATCTCTCTGGGCCACAGACCTTTATTGTTGTCCAACAACTGTTAAAAAGCACAGTTATGAGCTACACTGTTGCTGTGGGTGACACATTCTTTTGATGCACTGAATGTGGCGACTTTATTTGGAGTCAGTTTCACACAGTGCTGCTCAAAGGCGTACTTAAACGCAGCTGAAAATGGGCCACAATTTCAAGTTCTTTTCACAATATTTACTCCTTTGGAGTAACAATTGTTTAAAAAAAATCAGCCAGTTGTAAGAAATGCACTGTTATTTAAAAAAAAAATTATATTATATTTCTGAATAAACAGTTCCCCTGTTCAGTATGAACCAGTGGGCTTGCCTGAGGAAAGATATAAAAAGAACATAAAATATCAGAAATGTTACCCTTTAAATTGATGGGATACAGTTTTTTGGCCACTCTAACACAGCGAATGAGCTAAACTCCAGACAGCTATATTCTCAGTAGTTGTACTTTATTGGGTCACCAACAAAAAAGATTTAGGCTGAAATTGACTGAACTTAAATTCAGTGAGCCCTATGAACATGTGCATTCATGCACACACAAGCTAAGCTCTCTTCATATCTCTCTGTCTGTCTCTGAGGGATTACGCATGGGTGTGCCAAAGCAGGGCCTCCAACTTTGACATTTACACAGGCGCCAAAGTCCAACTAAAGGCCGTGTTATTCTGTATGTGAAGAGCATGGACTTTCAATGATCACTCTCTTTGAAGGTTAGACTGCTGGTAATGCTCTGGCTCACAGAAGGCCATAGAAGAGAAGGACGTGAAAGAAGAAGAAGAAAGGAAAATAAAAGAATGCAGATTGGTTGAGAGGCTAGAAGATGAAAGGATGTAAGTTAGAAGAAGGCTCTTTAGAGAGGACGAAATGGATGGGGGGAGAAAAGTAGGGATGACAGGCATTCGTGACTGACTGTACCTGTAATTAAATGTTTATCCTGTATGAGTTCAAATTACAGGAGATTAGGCACATTTTAAGAACTCCGCTACTATGCATCCATGCAAACATGCACATGCTCTCGCTAAAAAGATTAGTATTGATTCAGGTGATTGCTTATCAAGCTGAGTGCTCTATTCACTATTGAGTAAGAGGAAGGTAATCAGCAAAGAAACACAGACGCACACTGCACTCAAGGCACGTGAACGGGATCGCATCAACATTTTTTTAATCAGAAGCCTGTAATGGGATTGTCCGTCTGCAAAGAAAAACAACCTGTGCAACATTTTGTGCTTTGAACGCGACGCGATGACACAAACGCACACTCCCGCTTGCCTAATCGGGTTTCACAGGCTGGCGAGGTGTTAACTAGGTTTTACAGAGGGGTCGATGCACTGCCATCAATTTAAGGTCTCCCTCTCTTCCTCTGTTATTCTCTCTCTCTGTATCTGTCTTTCTTCCATTTACTCACAGAGGTGTGGATGCCGGGGAGAAGGCAGTGTTGATTACTGCTTTCTATTAAACAACATCTGTACACCTGTCAAGAGTGTGTGTGTGTGTTTGTGTGCATGCGTGCATAGGTGGAGTGCATTTGTAACTGGGGAAGGAAGCGAGGATCAAAGCTGCATCACTAGAGAGACAAGAGCGGGAGAGAGAGAGCTCAGGGGGGAGAGAGATGGACAGAAGCTAGGTAAAGGAGAGACACAAGTGGAGAATAAACATATTAGATAGGCAGCGAGAATGACAGGCTGCAGCAAAGGGGGGGAGAAGTACATTTGAAGTATGTTTGAGCCACAAGAGAGCTACATTTTCAGATGGTGTGAGAGATAGAGAGAAAGAGGAGGTGGGCTTTAAAGAGGAGGAGAGAAAAGTAGATGGAAGGAGAAGGAGAGCCAGGGGAAGAAGGCAGAGGTGCAAGGGGTAAAAGATGAAAAGGCAGATTACAAGCGAGTTTGAAAGAGTAGAGAGACGTGGAGTAAGACTAGGAGAGCTGATGGGTGGGCGATTGCACTTCTGTGTGCAATAAGAGTGTCGTCCTTGAGGTTTCTGAGGAATTGGGAGAATATTTTTATTTTTTTAAATGTCTCTTCGTGTTGTCCATTCTTCTCTCTTTTCACCCGTTCCATCGTATCTGTCAATCAGTCAGATTCTCCCTTCTCTAATTTCACTCTCTCTGCTTCTGCTTTTCTCATTATTTTAAACGTCTTTTGGCTCCTCAGTTTTCATTTCCTGTTCTGTTCTTGATTGATTTTCCACGAGATGTGTGTGGTGCGTTTTTCTCCATAACTCCCCAACCTTTACTCGCTGTGTAAATAATTTCCCCCAGTAATCACTAAATTGAATGGAAGTGCAGTCAGATCGCAAGTGGGCGGCGCTAAGAACAAATGTAAGCAACCACAGAAATGCATTTTGATCCAACTTCTTAACATGGTATGAATGCTAATGTGTCCATATGTGGTGGCTGTTTTTCATCTTATCCTGCACCCTGACAAATGGCAGTCTCAGATGCTGAAATAAATCACACCTTTCTTCTCAAAACATTGTGTTGTCTTTTATAGCGCTTGCTAAACAAGCCTGAAACTTGGCTGGCAATAGACAGCAAATGAAGGGATGCACAGGGGCTCTTTGACATACACAGTAAAGAAGTCCTTGGACCATGATGACACAGGTGCAAACGGCACTATTTCCTAACTGTCAACTTCTAAACTTATTGCTAGAAATACATTTTAAAACCATGTGTAAAAAGGGCCTTACTAAGTCCAGAATGCTGACAACATTTTGAACCATGTGATCGGCGCTTCCTATCGCTCAACTATAATATAACTTTCACAGTCACAGAAGCACATACAGGCTTCCTGTAGCCTTTCCTGGCTGCGCGCTGAACAGCTCAGCCTCATAAACGGTTTGATTTGCGGCTATTCTATTCTGTCCTGCTCTCGTTTATTAAAGTGCCGTTATGTTATTGTTACCGCAGGAGGGAAAACATGGAAAAACATCGAAAGCTCCTCAGACACAGCACTGCGCTGACAAATCACACCCGCCATTGCTGTGTGCGGGCCATTATTGCGAGGCGAGTACACGCGTTACAGTGTGTGTTTGTGTGCGAAAGTGTGCAAAATGCGAAGGTGCTTTTGTTCTCCTGAGGGTGCTTTGGCGTGCTGGCAGGTGCGAACGATGGGGAGCTAGAAAGCGACTGGCATAGTCATGGATTCAGCAGATGGCCTTTCACTCAGAAAACGCTCTCTCCGCTGCTCCTCACTTTCTCTCGTTCCTTGTTAAACATGTTACAGCTTCTGCCTCTCAGCATCGGTGTGCGTATGTGTGTGTGTTTGTGCTTCTGCTTTGTTTGCAGTCTAATGATCCTTCGGCCTCACAACCGTCTCCTTTTCTGAACAGCCGCAGGTTCTGGTTATATGCCAGGTTCCTGCGTGCCTTTTTTTTCTTTCTTTCTGTTTTCATGTTTTTAAAGTGGGAGTTTTGGCGAGAAGTTTGCGTGAAGTTGTTCCATCTATGTCATGCCTGTTTTTTTAAGTTGGTTCGTCTGTAGTCTGTCCCTGCGTGGAGCACATCTGTTGTCAGAGCTGTAGATATCCGGCAGGGAGTCAAGGGTCACAATCTGTTAAAGAAAACGTCAAAAGAAATATGAAAAAAGGAACCAACTCGAATCTTACTTCAAAATAAGACGTACTATTATTTACCAAAGCTGTGTTTTTTGTTATTTTTCCACTGAATTGGGATCTAACAGAAATCTGCTGATCGCCATCTTGCAGTGTTTCGAATCTTATCATCTTCATTGTTATATATTATTCTTATTTCTGAGAAAGGAAACTTTTTTTTTAAAGCGGAGTACAGAATAACAAATGGTGAAAGGCGGCGAGAAAGAAACACAAAGGAAAGTAAGCTGTCGTAGTAGGAGAAAGACTTTTCAGTCTCACTAATAGAGAGCGGTAACAGCTCTACCTCGCAAACACAATAGCATATCCTGTTGATGTGCAATCGTGTCTGTGCGTGTAAGCTCTTTTACCACCACAGCATCTGTTGTGGAGCCCAGGGTTATTCTTAAACTTAATGACACAAAAGAGGAGAGGAAGGATGAAAAAAGCGTGAGGCATGTGCTAATGAAAACACGCTGCTGAGAGAGGAGAGAGCAGAGTGAAGACGCATTGAGAGAAGGAGGCTGAAGATCTACAACGCTAATTGAGTGTAAAACAGCTCAAAAATGTATAAGCGTGTTGGGGTGGGGGCTGTTTTTGTATTTCAAAGATGCCGTGAGAAAAAGATATTCAGTTTGTATTTCGAAAAAATGAAAAAAATTAGAACCCCCCACCCTAGGAAATAGAAAAAAAACAAAGGCATAAGCAACACACCTGCTATTTCCAAACGGTGAATTTGGTTGAGGTTAAAATCAGCCAATGCTGCTTCCCCTGTGGGTGCTGTTGGTCTGTTTGCTCAATAATAACATTAATAATGGTTTGTTAGCCAGAAGGTTCTGTGTAAAAAATCTAAAACAGGCCAGGTTTGGCGACACGCGTGTAGACATATGCAAGGGTGTCATTTGTATGTATTGCTTGGATGGCGGCGCTTTCAGCGAATGCAGCTAAGCTGTAGGGTGTAGCCAAATACAGCTTTGTCTGCAGAATGCCTAGAAAGTAGCGTGCAAACAGTGCAATAACAGCAGCTAGTTGCCGCAGGTGCAAGAATGTATCAGGCAGGATCTATGCAAATGAGCAGATGTTGCAGTGGGACAGATCAAATGCCCTATAAACATTTGAAAATCCTCAAAAACTGTTTTCATCCAGGGTTTTATGGTGCATTTAAAAGCATTTATCCACTACACACACACACATATATGAGCGCACATATTACGAACATGACCTAATCAAGTTGCGTCGGTGTAGTAACATCATTAGGGAAATTAGTTTCACACGGATCTCTCTGCAAATACAAAATGCACTTCACTTAATGATACAGATGACATGCTTCTCCCTCTCTTTTTGCATCCTGTACAATTTGACCTTTCACCGTGCTGTTAAAGATTCTGCTACATTACACCCATTACCAAAGCGCGGCTTCAGACCTCACTGCTAGGATTCCCTCACGTCCTACCTTTTCTTTCCCCTACCTTCTTTTTCCTTTCCTTCTTCGACTCCACTCTCTTTAATGAGAGACACCGGAATGAAATGTTTCCAAACAGGGTGTTAATGAAACATAGACAGATTTATTAGTCATAACTCTTCAGCTAATCATTTCCCCTTCCTAATAATTAGCCCGAGCTGAGTAAATCTTTTTACACTGTGGTCAGAGAGTGCTGAGCTGGTGCCAGACGCAGCCAAGATGGAGAGTGAAAGAGCCAGAAGAAGAAATCTTACTCGCTCGTTCTGTTCATCGACGCTCAGTAACTTTTAAAAATCAGTCTGTCTTTGTTTGTTTGTTTGTTTTTTTGATTCCATGCTGCTTTGACTCAATTAATTATCCACAATCACCTCAGTGTTTGTCGGCGCTCAAGCTTTCAGGTTTGCGAACGGGGCTCGGTTTTGCTGCGAAAATAATGAGAGTGAATTTAATCCATTGATTTCATTCCCAGTAATTATTTTTTATTTAATAGCTTGATATTAAATGGAATCACCATTATCATGAGTAATGACGAGAGCAGATGCCCACAGCAGGGTGTTTTTTATTTATGTGTGTGGATAGATGTGTCATTTCATTGTGTCATGCTGGAGGGGTGACTAATGATTTACTGATTTCATTTTTCTAGTCATTCTGATTAGCGGTGGGAAAATAATGTGGAGAGACAGGAAATGAAAGAGGAGAGGAGATGAGAGGTGACGAGAGGGAAGAGAGGAGGTGACAGGCGAGGAGATGAGGAGGAGAAGGGAGGAAAGGAAATGAATGCAGTTTTTACATGAATGATCCTCTTTGGACTCTTCCGTACCTTCGAGTGTATCCATTTTTTAGTCGACAGCCGACTTCTAACTTCTTATAAAAGATGGCTGGTCATTATCTCCCCGAACATTCAAGTTCAAGTTAAAACTAGTCCAAGGTTACAGCTTTGGCTTTTTCACTTTGCTCACATTGCTACTTTGTTTATGTCTTTGGACCTTCTCTTTATACTTTTTCAAAGAGTGGCCTCTGTCCTGCTCAGTTTCAAGGTTATTCCACCATCTGTATTTGCATCGCTCTCATCCCTTCAAACTTTCTCTGCCTTTTGTGAAAAATCTATCTCCTCATACTGTCCGGCCAAAGTTTCCTTTCGTTTGATCAGCCTGTTTGCGTCCCTGTCTGGTTCTTTCTCAAGTGGCACTGTTCTCCACTTTTTCTTTCAACCGTCTTAGCCTTGAATCTTTAACTTTGTCTCCAAACTGCTCAACCTGAACTGTGCCTATGATATACTCCTTTCTAATCCTGTCCCTCCTGGTCACTTCAGATGAAAATCTTAGCATCATCGGCTCTGCCACCTCCAACTCCGCCTCCTGTCTTTTTGTTAGTGCCACCGTTTCCAGACCATACATCATAGCTCACTACCAGCTTGTAAACCTTCCCTTTCACTCTTCCCGCTATTCTGTCACAAATCACCCCTGACACTCATCTCCACCCACTCCACCCTGCCTGCATTTTCACTCTTTCGCCATTACTCGTCTCTCTCATATTTCTGCTGCTCCATACGCTTCCACCTCCAAGCTTTCTTTTTCTTCTCTCTATGCTACACTCAATGTTTAGATAATTTCTTTGACAAAATAGCTTTTTACGAGCTGCAGGCTATTGCATCCTCTGAAACAACATATTACAGAACAGAGGACACAATCAATATCTGACAGTGGTCATTGTCCTAATTCCACACTGCACTGATGAGCTTTAGCAGCCCAGTCCAGCCCCGGTCTAATAAAATGACAGCCGAATCACTGACTACTTAATTCAATTATCAGAGGAAGCACAAATCAGCACAGCTCTTTGCTGTCGATGGTGTTGTCTCCCTCTCGCTTTCTCTCAATAGTTTGGAGTCAGACTGAGGGGAAAATGGGAAGCAGCAATGGAACCCGAGGCTAATAGACCAAAAAATGAAGACTTGGCATAACACTGACAATATCAGAGAAAGACGGGGGTTTGCTTTTTCACACTTCCTGCACTCATACACATGTGGCATCTATATTTGGGCTACTGTGAAATACTGATGAAGATTAAAAATAGTTTTTGATTTACTTTATTTATGAACAAAACAGGACAACGACTGAAAAAAGACATATCCAGGACGAGGACAAAATGACTTACAAACACACAGGAAAACAATCATTGGAACAGGGCGCTGCAGAGGTTAGTGTAGTGTGTGTAATGTGTTAGAAACCTCTGTGTAATAACTTTTAACCATATTTTCGCAGTGATCAAGTGACGGCTAAAACAAAATAAGTGCTGAGATTTTTTTTATTTTATTGTAATTAAATAGCTAACTATATACAAAAATTTAATTGGTTAAAGTATAAATTAGAATGAGAAAAAATTAAATGTGCATATGTCCCACATGCAAAGCAAAATCCATTGTGTGAGGTCAGATGATTTTACAGGTTTTACAATCCTGACCTCCTGAGGAGAGACGTATCACTTAGACTTTAATAGTAAAGACGGATACATACATCGGAAGGTCTGATATTTTAGCCCACATTAATGTTAACGGCACAGTCTGATATCGAGCATTCACCTCGTGTCCATGTGAGTTAACCTCTGTGTGCTCTGTTACCTTCCCAGAGTCAAGTGGGCTGACTACCCCAAAGTGTCTGTTTGAGTACATTTCAGTGTGGATATATCTTCTGCTTGTCTTGTAATGAACTGAAAACCTGGCCAGGTTTTTTGGTGTGTTCTTGCCATCATACACTGCAGTAATCTGCAATGATAACAATATGAAATGATCTGGCTTTCTTTCATTTAGAGCAGGAATATGTGGATGAATAAAAACTGAGTGAATATGATGTATTTTATAAGATGAAGTAAACACAGCTGTTATTTGTCCAGTCGACTCCTTAATTTCTCCAGTTCTTCTCATCTTCTTTTTTCCTATTAGCCAAGACACATAGATGCTGTTCTTTCTTTCTCAGGACATGTCCTGCAGCCAAACTGGTGCCTGACACTCTTCTTTTTGTCATCTGCTCTCAATCTGTCTATCAAGTCTTTTATTCTTTCTCTCTTTCTTCTCTTTCCTTAAGGGGTGAACATCAGTTTGCTGATCCCATTCTTCTTGTCTCCTTGTATCCCCAGTTCATACAGCCTACACTGGATTGTTTCCATTCTTCATTGTTTTGCTCATAAAGATTTTACTTCTCCTTGCTGCTTTATCTGTTTAACTTTTCCCCCTTTCGTTTGCCATCTCTTCTTTCTCTTCTGCTTTACCTTCAGCTCAGATTGCTGCAGCACAAACGCTGCCCCTGCTCTCCCGCTCTCTGTCCACATCACTTATGTTAACCTTGGAGTTTCTATTCCTACGGCTGCCTTCCTGTCTCGCCTTACTCTTCCCCTCCATCTGATTGCTTGTTAGTTGGTATGCAGGCTTGGACCCCTATTGTGCATTCTTGCCTGTCAGCACTCTCGTTCTCAATCTCCCTTTCCTTCTCCCTATATCTTTCTTTATCCCCCTTCCAGCTCCTAGTGGTGAATCTTGCTCTCTGACAAAGAAAGCAGCACAAGTCAGGGCCTGTTCAGAGAAGATGAATGGATTGCAACAAAGAGAAGAAAGAGAGGACATGTTGGCAATCGGACACTTAAAGGCAGAATTAGGGAAGAATTTAACACCTCAGAGAGATAAAGTGCAGCGGGGGAAAGGAAGAGGGAAGAAAACGGGGAGGGGCCACGATGAAAATAATATATGGATGGAGTTCTGCGAGGGTAGAAGCTTGCTCGCCGAATGACAAATGGGTCTCGAGTGACAGAGTATTATATTAAAAAGCAAATTGATATGCAAATGTGGAGTGTGTGGCTTTGGAGGACAGGGATAGCCTGTTGTCCTCACTGAAGTGGAACAGTGAGGCAGAGAGAAAGGTGAGAGCCCGGCTTTGATACTGATACAGAAGTCCATTAATGTGTGTTTTTGCGTGATTAGTGGGTGTACTTTAAATCAGACGCAGCAAAGTATAGCGCAGGAGCGTTCACGTCACAGTGCAGTACAGCATGATCGAGGATCCGCTAGTGGAAATCCAGGAGGACTTCCTCATTATAAAGTCTGTTCCTGCACCAGACTCTATGAGTGTTCATAACGTATGGTAAATCCATGCGGCAAGAAACTAATAATTGAACAAGGGTACGTCACGGGCAACACAGTGTTTTAAGCAGTTGCACTCAGTCGATTTTTGGTCAGTGTATATATAATTATAAAACATAACACAACTATATCATCTCCTTGACTCCTGTATCACTTGTAAAGAGAAAGAAAGGTATCTTAACCTACAGCACACAGTATCTGAGACTGATATTCTAAGATTTGCTTAATTAATCCCGAGTGAATGACAAGAAAAGAAGATGGATTCCAAAATGGAAATGAATAATTTAAGCCAGAAAGGTGGGTGGATGCAGTGTGTGGATAAATCATTGAAACTGTGTACCACTGTGTTGATGCCTGGAAGGAGAAACAAAATTAACTTAAGTTGTGAAGCCACTAAAGCACCCCAAGCTGTGCTATTCTGTGATGTCCTTCACTGCTCTGCTTATTAGCTCTTGAACTGGGACGCCAAACCCAACACGCTGAGAGCAAACAGACGGGGGGAAGGTTGTCACTCTGTTAAAACAGATACTGTTTGGTTAAGATTTTGTGTAAATCTTCTCGACTTTAACCACACCGCATCAGATGCTAGGATTGAATACTAGCTGTGATCAATGGATGGAACAGATTAGACTGTATGGGGAAAAAATGACCTTCGACTGGAGGAGCAGATGAACTGTTTAAACTGTTTAAACTGTTTAAACGTGGCAAAGTATCGACAGTGCAATGCTTGTTTTCAGCTGTGCAATTTTTCTACTACTATTCTTAAATTTTCGTTTAAAGTGAAACGTGAAAAATGACTAAAATTAGCAAGTAAAAAAATGGAAAGGTCTTATTCCAGCGTCTTTAGTCGAGCAATCACAGGTCAGCTGCATTTAATTGAAGATATTAAATATCTGTTTTAGACACACACACATAGATACAGCTGTCAGGGGAAAACAAAAGCCACAGCCATGTCAGGTTTTGCACCGTGTTTAAAACTGCAGCGCTAATGATTCATGACACTTCTAACTGGAGAGGAGAAATGAGTTGCTCTGTAATTACTATGGAAATGTGTTCATTTCCCATCAGACACACACACACACTCACAGATATGCAGCATGCACCCATGGTTACAAACTAAAAGAGTGATCCAGAGGTGTTTCAACCGTTGCTTTTGGTGTTTTGCTGATCATATACACACGTATGTGTTTGTGTGTGTGTGTGTATGTGTGTGTGTACGCATCCCCACGAGATTATCCCAGCTAGAGTCGAGGTGTGACCCATGTACCCGTTCCCCATATGTTTTAAACGCATGCCCCAAAGCTCTCTGTGTGTGGGAGTGTGAGTCAAGGGGGTAATGACAGTCCCTTGGTGCTCAGCTAGCTTGAGCTCAGCTGATAACCAGGTGGGCCCCACCTCCCATTTCATAAGAACATTATGCCCCCCTCCTCTTTATCCTCAAATACCAGTAACCAGTCTCTGTCGTTAAGTGTGTATGTGTTTGTGTGTATTCCCAAGACAGCCTATTGATGTCTGGGTTATGCCATGCATTCAGCTGTGTAAAATCAACACAAGGATTAAACACCAAATGACTGAGATTTTCTGAGCCTAGTGGAACCCCACCTTTCTGCATTTCTGTTGCCATGTGCTTCATTCTTAGTCAGAGCACATCACTATTTCTTCTTCCCTCAGTAGTCCTCTCTTTTATTATTTTTGTCTTTATCTCATTTCTCCTCTCCTTTGCTTTATCAAATCTTGGCTCGCTGTTTCTTTCGGTCTCCGTTTCTCTTTCGTCCTCCTCTCCACTGCTTTCTTAAATCGTGTGCTGTCTATGCTTCAGATTTCTTACTCCTGGCCCTGAGCCCAAATCAATTTGTCTTCATGATGGACAGACATACTGGCTAAGTCCTCCTTTACCTGTACAAGACTCAAGGAGAATGTGATAAAAGGGAGGAAAGGAGGGGAGACCTATGACCTTTAGCAGTCCTCTTAGATTATAGTAATAAACTAAAGAATACAAAGCAAAGAAAAACAAATAAATAAACATCCACAAATTCACTTATTGTAAATTACCTTGAAATCAAAGAGGAGGAGAGAAAAATAGAAACCATGTGGTATTTATGTTGTGGTTAGTGAACCATTATATGATACTGCTTTTACATTTTATGTTTTTGTCCTGAAGTTTTGATCTAAATTTAAAGGTGCCGTAAATCTCAGAGACAGTGTTATGGTTGATTATAGCTCTTAAACACTGTTTGAGGCAAACGACCAACAAAGTAGAGAGAAAATACACTGTTCTGTCAGGAACACACAAACACACACAGAAACACAAATCCTCCCCCGCGAGGTCTGTAAGACAGAAAAAGTTAACACTTCCTCACAGCTGCTGTGCAAGATTGAGCTGATCAATTTGTCAATATTTTGTCTTGATCATTGGGCTGACCCTTGCTGCAGGGTGCCCAGAGGGGGCTGGGGAAAGGGCATAAATGTGGGTGTGTGTGCGGCCACGGTTAAAAGCGGTGCTTGATGGCCAGAAGGGTCCATAGGAAGGTAAAGAGGAGTGCATTAGTGCATTGATCTCTGCCATATACATATGCAAACACATTAATTCTCTAACCTCGGGCATAAGAGCTTAGAGAGGAGGACTGCAATGAACGCTGGAAGCAGAGAAATATAAAAAGGGTTGTTTTTATTTTTTCCTCCAGCCTTCTTTTATTCAGAGGAAAGAGGTGTGTGGAGACAAAAGGAAAACTGTCAATGATGCACAGTTTGAGATTTCCCTGAAAATAACGTTGATTTAAAATAGCAAACAGATATGTGCAAATTACATACATACTCCACAGTCCACTTTAGTAGGTACACCTTACCAGTACTGGATTGGACCCACTTTTGCCTTCAAAACTGCCTGAAAAACTAGGTGGGCTCTGACATCTGTGGCACCTCCACATATTTTTTCCATGTGTTGTGCATTCAGAGATGCTCTTCTGCATGGCTTGGTTGTAGTGAGTGAATATTTGAGTTACTGTTGCTTTCCAGTTAACTCAAAGCAGACCATTGTCCTCTAACCAGTGGCATTATAAAGACATTTTCACCATGAGTAGTCAGTCCATTCCTGCTCAGTTCATAGTTACCTTTCTTCCCTATTTTGATGCTACATTTAAAGTACCCCGGGTCATCGTGATGTTCCAAAAATGCACTGAGTTGCTTCCATGTGATTATCTTATTGCATGTTTGCATTAACAAGAAGCTGAAAAGGTGTACCTAACAAAGTGGCCAGTGAGTGTGCATGTCCTTCGTTGGTGTAGAAGATGGTGGCGTTACTGTGGTGGAAGAATAGTCACTACTGTGAGCTTAGAGTTATTTATTGTACAGCATTAGAACACAAATGATCTCTTTTTCAGGCACTGTGGATATATCAAAGCCAAGCAAGACCCCGATGAAGAAAAGATGCAGTTCCAACATGGGCGAGGTAAAGACACGAGCATGTGCAGATCCAGATAATATTATATTAGATAAATATTATCTGCAAGTCATTTGTCTTAAAACCAGACTTCCCACCCACATGTTATGAATCATATCACTGCGTGTATTTATGGCTGTAAACAACAAACAGATGGTGGAATATTTTTCAGTAAATGAACAAAGGCAAGCACTAATGTGACAACGTCCTCAGAATTAACCCCTTATTTTTTCACATACATGTAAAGCAATCGTGCTTTGTTTGCAAATGAAATGTACAATAAGAACTTTAACAGTTGGAGCCAGAACATAAATCTGTAATTTTTTCACATCCTAACCGAATAAACCACATTGTTTCACAGTTTCTTGCATAAATGTTTGCTGGCAGAGCGAAGCGCCTTATGGGTTCCTGTTAAAGTTCTGAGTCATTTTCACACCACTGCTAACAAAGTAGATATGTGTTTATTATTATGTAATCATTTGTAATGTCACTCAGACAAAGCGCTCACACTCAAGCTCCCGTCTCAACACGAATTTACGCTGTACAAATATCTGCTTAGACACTAAGTCAGTGTTGAGGAAAGTGTTTCCAAACTACCATAAAAATTCCATGAACTTTCCTAATATTCCATACCATATCTCCAACATGGCCTGATTTTCTTACAGTACATGTTTTTAAGCTGTAAGCAAATTAAATTCTGTGCCCATTTCCTCACTTTTCCACTTGTGCAGTCAAGCTTCCAGGCAGCAGGACTTACATCCATCCTCACACCTACGAAGACCCCAACCAGGCTGTCAGAGACTTTGCCAAAGAGATAGATGCTTCCAATATTCGCATAGAGAGAGTCATCGGAGCTGGTGAGTTGGCATAAAAAACCCAGCAGTAGACTACTTTAATAAAGGAAAAAGGGATTCAATGATTTCTTAATTTTAAGGATTAAAAGGAGTCAATAAAAGACCATGTTAAACTCAATGTGTGTGTCTGTGCACACGTGTAGGAGAGTTTGGCGAGGTGTGCAGTGGCCGGCTGCGTATGCAGGGGAAAAGAGAGATCTACGTTGCCATCAAGAGTTTGAAAGCAGGATACTCTGACAAACAGAGGCGGGACTTCCTGTCTGAGGCCTCCATTATGGGACAGTTTGACCACGCGAACATCATCAGGCTGGAGGGCGTCGTCACGAGATGTAAGTGAAGGCAACAGTGTGACGAAGCCTTTACAATATTCTGTTTGTGGCTGGTTCGATGATGTTTTTAAGGAGTCCTTCACTCCCCTCTCCCTTCTCTTGTGTCGATCTCTGTGTGTCACACACCTGTTTGAGACTTAGCAGTGCTGTCAGTGATGTAAATCGAAGCTGACCCTGGATCAGATAAAAGCTCCATTACCATGGTAACACAGCGGTGACGCATGGCAGTGTGCATGTGATGTAACCATCCTCCTCTTAAATGACCATTTGTTTACTTCACATGATTGTTTTTAGGCAAATTAGAATGAGTGCGTGTGTTCGTGTTAGATAAGGCAGCGCTGGTACAACAAGATAGTTGATTGGTTATCACTGAGCCACGCTCTCTCGATCATTCACTCCATCTTTCTCAAAATCTATTTGGCTCTTGTCTCAGACCCCTATCTCGCGCTGCTGCTTTCTCTCTCAGTCAGTGTCCATCCCCCTCTTTCAGTGGCTCCCCTGGTTCGCTCTATTCCATTCTCGCTGTCTGTCTCATTCACTTAATCCCAGTCTCATCTCCTCACCCTCTAGCACTCTCTTTCTCTCACTCTCTTTGTCATTCTCACTCCATGTCTGACAACGTAAATGCTACATTTACCCAGATAAATGTGAAAATACTACACGGACACCTCCAGCTGACTATCTCTATCGACGTAATGCCTTGGAGCCCAAAGATTGAAAGAAGGATTCATCACAGCAATTCGAAGGAAATCCTGATTCTTGCTATGTCTGGATATATCTGCCCTTATGACAGGTTCACAACCAAAATCATAAAGGAAAATGTCAAATATACATGTGACTAGGAGCAGACAGCCAACAGATAATTATTGATTTTATTGATTATATGTCATAATTTTTAATTTTAGAAAAAAAAAGGATCTTTTCTGTTTTTTTGTACTATGGTTTCAATCGCTCAGGCTTAGAGACCTGGTGGTTAAATCCCTGGAAACCACAGGCTTTGGAAAAATGCATATTCCCTAACCAGTTGGTAAGTAGTTGCTGGAGGTTTCTGGCTTTCACTATGAAATCTGTTGCACAGCCCTGTCATGCAGGCATTGCGATCAATCAGCGACCCCCTGGCAACCACAGGTTGCTAGGGAAAAATACATATTCTCTAACTGTTGGAAGTGGTTACAGTAGGTTGCTGGCAGTCACTGTGGGTAACTGGTTGCACTGGTTGGTATATGGAGCTGCACTGGACTGACAGATCAATCTCTAGACCTGTGTAACTGGGCTTTAGCCACCGATTTTCCAGAAGCTACTTGCCAACCAGTTGGGAAATGTACATTTTTCCTTGTCTCTAGCTCTTTGAGACTGTAGCCTAAGTAATCTACAATATTTTGTTTGCGTCACTGGTCCCATCATAATTTCAACTTTTGGATTTCTGTAAAACTATTTTACAATAAGTATCATACACGCTTGTTAGTGGCTGGAGGTATTAAAGTTAAGAAGATTTTTCATTTCTCAACAATTGCACATTTATAGCTGATTCAACATATTTGGATGTTAACAAACAATGAACTAATTCTTATTCATCGTAATCAGATTAGTTAATAATTAGTTTGTAAATCATCTATAATGAATCAGATATTATTGTAAAACTGCAACTAATCTTTAAAGCACCTTGGAAATTGTTAATAAATACAGTGTAATGCATCTATAAACAGTATTTGGATAGCTAAAGTTAAAAATAATTATACAGCTTATTCCCTGCTTGTTTCTTTCACTTACAAAATAGACCCATTCACAAACATGACCCTGTGGGATGAGAAATGACACTTAGGTTACCAGTGTGTTAAAATGTGATTTTAAGAGCCCAGGCATCATTATATAAATGAAGATCAATGATGACTGACACCCATCTCACTATTCTCATCACATTGTCCATCTCTCTCGGATGCTGCTTGCTTGTGGCCTATTGACCCCCCCATGGGAATAAAACAAGTCCACATTAACTTTTTACAACAAAATGATAATAATGACAATTAACAAAAACACTAAAGATGTCATCAGCACACACATATGATTGCTATGATTGCTACTTAACATATAGTACAACATAAAGTTTTTAAAATAAATGATTTTTAATTACACGACAAAGTAACATGAATTGCTTACGTTTAATTAACAATATCGATTATTAAATATTTATTTATTTAAATTTAATTAACTGTTAATTTACAAATTAAGAGTTGTCATTACAGAAATATTTCTCTTGGCTGTGCCATACAGCACTGGATAGCAGTTACGTTATAATGGTTAAGATGCCCAATTACAAATACTGAAAATGTGCCAACCCTAACAATTAGCTCGCCTGCATTACAGCACAGTATAGGTTCAATCTGAATGCTTCTTCTGATCTGACAGATATTTGAGGGAGGTCTATAGACAAGCAAATAAGAGAGAGAATCATCATATTTATAAAGATACAGGCACCAAAATAAGCCTCGGCTTTTCCCCTAATCGGACTCCCTCCTCTTCCTGCTTAGTGACACAAACAAAGATCTTCAGTCCATCACACCAAGCTGTTCAGTGCAACTCAGGCCAACAAAGAGCAAGTGCATATACACGGCCTTTTATTGCAATTATTAATAATTCATAAAGTTAATTGGATGTGTTTTTGGCCCCATGAATATTCAACAGCATGCATATTACAAATGAGACTTCACTGCATTTCTTATTAATTTCTTCTTGTGCTGTCACTCTCTTTGTCTCTCTCTCGCTCTGTCTGTGTCTATCTCTCTTGCTCTTTCAGACATGAGAGACATGTAACATGTAAACGTGTAATTATAGCACTCTTTTTTTCCAGTAACTGCCACTATTCTGTTTTAAAATACCAGAATTAATTGAAGAATTACTGCCAAATCCTTGACGTTTTGGGTCAGAGGACATTAGCGGGGTTGACACAGGAGTCGGTTAAAGAGCTGAGCATCGACTTGACAAGTGATTTGCTTTAACATAATCAAGTACTCATTACTTCGTAGTGTTCTTTGAATGTAAAAATACGTTTATGCGCTTTGGCGTGCTTTTAGCAGGTGTATTTAATTAGCGCTCGCCTTCTTCTACACGTATTACTTTGTGTCTGCCTCTTCACCTGTCTTCACGGCACATTGAGAAGCTGATAGAGCCCCTCAGAAACAAATCTCACGAGCAAAGCAGTAATTTCACAGGTCACAGCCCCGGGTGTGCATGTGCGAGTGAGGGGGTGAGAGTTGAGATGGGTCAATAATTCCTTCAGGCCCTTTTCTGCAGCCCCAGCTGGTCCTTTTACACCACCCTCAGTCTAATCAGACAGGCTGACCCCAGCTGATCTAGACTCAGGTGTGTTGGTGTAAACAGTAGCAGACTTACAAGTAGAAGGTGGAGTATTGGTTTGAGTAGGAGTAGGTAGGTAGGTGTAATTACGGAGAAGCTCAACCTTGAAGGGAGTCGTGTTGTACTGCACAATACTTTCTTATAAAAATGACAGAATGTACTGCAACAGAACTCCTGATAATAAGTATTTCCATTTTCAAGGCTAAAATCATATTTTTTAGCTGGGTTTTTTTCTTGCCAGTAGTCCAGAATTCAAACACTATTAGTTTTCTATGATGTAATATTTTTCTTGAGAAGTCACTAAATTATGTTAATAACTGCAGCATAATTTTCTTTTGATCCTTAATTGGATAATGGATTACTTGTTTCAACAGTGCAGACAGGAGTAATGTTAACCGTTGGCGGCATTGGGGCTCTTGATCTTGTTGTTACATGAAGTACAATAGTAGCCTTTGTTGTACTAATTATCTAAATGGCTGTGGTATGCCAATAGTAAAAGTACTATAAGTATCTTTAGTAAAAGTGTGGCTGATTCAACCAAAGTTGTGGTAGTAGTAACAAATCTGGCACAGTTCTGGCACAATATTCTGTCTATCAGTGTGAGTGTATGTGTGTCTGTGCACACTCACAAGTGTGTTCACTGCTTAAAACCTCATAAGCCTTCATCCGCTCCTATGTGCCACACTAATAACCTGCTCTGCTGTCTATCACCTGATTGCTGCTATTGTCATGCTAATTAGAGGGCCACATGCAGAAAAGGAGGGGGAAAAATGCTCTTTTTTTCTTTTTTTCTGTCTGTCTCACTGCACATCAGAAAAGTGCAGCAATCTACCCCCATCTCATCATCCCCTCCTCCCTGCCCCTCTCCATCTCCTTATCTCCTTTTTATCTCCACCGTCCCTCATTTTATCCATCCATCCTCTATGCGTTTTACAATCGCTGCAACAATTGGCCCATTTGGAAAACCCTCAATTACCGAAGTCCTTCTCATCTGACACACACACACACACGCACACACACACGCAAACATTAAAAAGGCTGCTCTACAAAGGTGCTGTTAAACCCTGCAAAACCACATTTTCCTCTCGTCTTCTGTTTGAAGAAACTAGTGATTAGTTTTAACTGTGTGCTTTTGTGCGCTGAACAATAGGTGTTTCAATATTTCCTGTCAGACTCTTTGAAAGTATTCTGAATATGCATGTAGCTTTGTAGATTGGACTGCACAGACAACGACACGGGGAAGCAGGAGGGGGACCGAAGAGAAAAGGTGACAACGGGATGTAGGGAAGCAGGGGGCATGGATGGATGAGAGAGGATACAAGAGGGAGGAAATGAAAGAGGATGGGGCTTGGGAATAAATGAGGGTGATGGGGGGGAAGATGTGCAAAGAGATTTGAGGAAAGGAGGGAGCAGATAGAGGAGAGGAGAGATGGAGAGGAGACAAACGTGAGGAAATGAGAGGAGATGAGAAAGCAAAGAGGGAGGAGGAGAGGTGAAGAGAGGAGATAAGGTTATTGAGTTTCTGTCTTTCTGTTGCTCCGCTCCCCCACAACCTCGCGTGGCTCTTCCCAGAACAGAGATCTGTCCTGTGTTAAAAGCATTGTATAATTTAGTTCAGACCCTTAACATTAATCAATACAGCAGTTATTTCATTTTCTCGTTTGTACCTTGGGCCGCCTCATTCAATAATGCGGTAATGCGGCCCACTGGCGCACACACAGAGTCTATCACTTTCGTTTACGCTCGCACCAACACGCACAGAAACAGCCTCTCATAATGTAATTTGCCAGATAGAGTGTATATATGTTGTCTCTATCACTTTCATATATACACGGCAATTCACAGATTCACACAAACACACACATCTACACACACACACACATGCGTGCAACGCCTAAATGATCCCACCTTTATCCCGGAGAGAGAAGAGACAACACTTTCTTCTTTCACTTAATAAAGTGATGTAAAATAAGAGCAAACTCCTTTCTGATCCATTTCATAACACACTAAAGCACACAAAACATCAATACCCAATCTGCAGTCTGCACTAAAATACACATACACGTACGTGCATACAGTGGGAGGCGCTTTCGGCTCTGCAAACGGATGTGTTATTTCTGAAGCCAATGAAAGGCAATAAATTCGAATGAATATGAATGTGATTAGTTAATTATGTGCTTTCAGGAGGAAATTGAGGAGCGCCTGCGAAAATTTGGCAGAGAGAGCTCCATGACGAGCTGAAGTGAAGTGTGAATGGCATGTGATGAAGTTGCTGCAAGAAGTAAAAGGGATTCATTGTACCGTTGAGTGTGTGTATGTGTGTGTATGTGCGCACGTGTGTGTTTGCATGAGCACCTGACAAAAAATAGACGAAATGAGCTAATATATAACATGAGTGTGTGTGTGCGTGTGGCCGTTTCATTGGTAACCTCTGTTATCTTTTAGAGTTGGAGGGGTAATTCTGTATGGCAGGTGTACAGATGATGGCTAGTGATAGCTGTGTGTGTGTGTGTGTGTGTGTGTGTGTGTGTGTGTGTGTGTGTGTGTGTGTGTGTGTGTGTGTGTGTGTGTGTGTGTGTGTGTGAGTACATGCCAGGCTAACACGGCCCACAAGGCAGAGACAAAAGGATGAATGTGTTTCATTGTGCTTCACTCTTGACCGCTTCCAACACTGCAAACCTGAGGGCAGTCTTCACTTGTAACATACATACATGCTGCTGACACCCATGTAACGCACACACAGACACACACTCAAACACATAATTGGTTTTTAGGGTTAGTTTTTTACAGCTCTTTTCTATTTCATGGCTGTCTGCTTTGTAAAATACCATATGCACAGATGCTTGTCACAGAATTACATACATGCATTCACATTTATGGAGTCCACAAAGTGCAATTAAGCATGCGCATAAACTGAAACAAACACACTCTCGTGCAGGTAAACAAAAATGGTATGAAGAGTCAGCGCTTCTTTCAGTCATCATTCAGGATCAGATTATTGCCAGTGCGGCGTTTACATGCGCAGAAGCATGCGCACGCTCTCCACCTATGATCTGAGCTGAAATCAGACAGTCATCATTGAGTTGTCTCACCCCT
The DNA here is from genome assembly GCF_036321145.2 of Pelmatolapia mariae. Lineage (NCBI taxonomy): Eukaryota > Metazoa > Chordata > Actinopteri > Cichliformes > Cichlidae > Pelmatolapia > Pelmatolapia mariae. The sequence continues at coordinate 12,873,654 of NC_086243.1, read as the reverse complement.
GAGTTCAGTTCTCCTTTTCTCTGTCTCTCTCTCTCTCACACACACACACACACGCGCACACACACACAAGCACAGCGATAGGCCACACACAACACAGGCCCCGTGTGGAGATAAATGTGACCAGCAGTCCTCACCCCCAGCAGAAGAAAATCCAATTCTCTTTCACTTTTATCCCTGAGACTAATGTTACTGTCAAAGAAGACACCACCACCAGAGACCGGCCGACTCTGTTTGTGTGTGTGTTTGCTGTGGTGAGATACTGAATTCATTTAAGGTGATGTATTGCTGTCTTTACCTACAATCTTACTGTAGGCCTCGGTGGTGTTGTTCCTGCCTTTTCACAACATGCTTTTGACCCATCCTCCCACCATCCCTCCGCCTCTCCTCTCGTCTCTTCTCCCCTGCTCTCCCGTTCTTCTTCTTTATCTTTCTCTTCTCTCGCTCATCCATACTTTCCTCCTTTTTCCGCCTGTCTCCTCATTGCTTTCAGATCCCACCCTTCCATCATTCCCCATCTTCTCTGATCCAATGGTTTTTGTCTTTCTTGAGCTTACTTGAGCTAAGTACTTCGATGCATACAAGAAAGAAAGAAAGAAAGACTCTTTTTAAAATACTTTTTCCCTCGTTTATCTTTCCCTTAGGTTTTTTTCCCAGCATCTCTGAGGCCTGATTTGGGAAATGTGACCTATTCATCATGTTTACAAGCTACTCACACACCCACCTACATACACACACGCGCAGTCATTTGTAACTGCACATTGTATGTTTGTTTGTGATTGGCAAAGCTCGGCTGTAGAGGGTGGTACCAAGGGAGAACCCCCTTAAAGCACGGACAACTGCAGTTTTTGGTATTCGTGTGTGCGTGCATGGGTGTGTATGTGATTGCAGGTACTTTGTTAATCATTTGTAAGCCGCACCAGATGCCATGCAGGGGACCATAGTGCACAGGGCCTGTCAGTCAACCCACGCCTTCATCACACATACACACTCATGCAGGTGCAGGTGCACAGCGATCCAACCACAACCCCCTTCCCTTGAGGCTGATTAGTATTCATGAGATCTCAGGAGGCCCCCTTAAACTCACTCACACACACACACACGTATTCTGGTGGATTGGTCTATTCTAATTATCTCCTGGCGTTTATGGAGAGGGCTGATTAGAAGCTGTCAGTGTGACTGATGACGACATGCCATGCTATCCCCTAGAGAGAGACGGAGACGGAGGGAACGGCTGGTCACAGCTGTGGACTCTGCCTCCTCTCTGTCCTCGGCTCTTTATAGTTTGTGTATTTCTTCCTTGTAACTCAGCCTTACTAACAGCTGTCTTGTAATGTTCCTCTGTAGGTAAGCCAGTGATGATCATAACGGAGTTCATGGAAAATGGATCTCTGGACACTTTCCTCAAGGTGAGTCACGGCTCAGCTGGAAGGAATACATCTTTTCTTCCAAGGTCAGGGCCACGAGTCTTTACAGATGCCACAAAGAAAATGATGTCCCAGCTGAAAAGACATTGAAATTTTAAGTTGTTGTTCATCTCTTAAAGCTGAAGAATTCATTCCACCAACACTTTGGTGGAATTATTTTAAGTAGTTTTCAACAAAATATCTGTAAAGGCTTTTGTTGTACAGAATCTAAAATTATTATGTTCTTTATTATCGGGTAAAAGGTGGGAAACACCTGACATTTTTTTTAATAAAAAAAGACACATTTTCACTTAATGGTACAGTTAAAGGAGGATAATATCACTGTCGTCATGGGTACAATATATAGAGAATTTAAGAAAGGTTTGTAGTCATGTTATGAGCACGAACACAAAAACTGTGGGGGGAAAAAGCAAAGCAAACAGAAACATTTAGATGGGTAATGTTTTCCTCACACAGTTTTTGATAATCGGTCAATGAAATGCACTTAGTGTCCATATTCCAGAGGGGAATACTGCATCCGAATGCTGACTGGTAGGCAATAAAACAAAGAAAGTATATTGCTTTTTGTGCATTTTGCTCTGTCAGGATATATATTAAAAACAACAATGAAACTGTAGTGGTGGCTTCTGTTTTAACTTTAAGTAACAGATTTCTATGTGAATAGTTTTATTTTATCGATTGAATACTTTAATGAACTACTCAGATGGCAAAGATAGCATTATGAAAATGTTAAAATGTATCGGTTAAATCATGATATCTACAAATGCAAAATAGGAATATAGTAGAAGTAGTAAAGATTGTGTACTAAATTAGCTGAATCACGGTTTCCATACACCCAGCTGAACAGATTTAGATTCAGTGTTGTTTGTCAGGCAGTAAATTCACTGCAGTGCTCAGAGCCATTAAGGCTGTGATGATAGGCCCATTGCTTAATAGACACCAATCCTGGCAGCAACACTGAAGCAAAACACAGTAAAAGCAAAAAAAATGGCTCAGGCACAGTGTGAGTGCCACATACAGCCACACATATTTGTGTGAGAGCATGTACTGTAGCAAGGGTCCTAAACGTGTCCACAGGGAGCAGTATAAACATGGAGTCATCTTTATAGTTGGTTATAGTTTATGATCCATTAAGTTCCTAATTTTTTTGTTTTGTTTTTTGAGGTAACAAAAAAAATATTATTATTATAAAATAACATGCCTAAATTAGCCTAATATTCCCGCTTCTTGCTTCTCTCATCTCTTTCATTCATCTCATTGTCAGCCTCTCTGGCCTGCATTTGTCTCATCTCTCTTTCCCTGTCCTCTCCACTCTTCCTCCTCTTTACTGGCAATGCAATGTGGTGGGCAGATTGATAGAGGAAGTCTGTAGGTTTGTTAGACAGTCCAATCAATCAGCATCTCACAAAACCACCAGCTAATTAACTTAGTCCACAGCTGCCGAGGGAGGGAGCGCGAGAGAGAGAGAGAGAGAGAGAGAAAAGAAACGATAGAGGAAGAGGGTGCAGGGGAGGCACAGATGCAGAAAGATGAAGGAAGATGGATGGAGAGATCGAGACTGAATCAAAGTATTACAGAGTTTCTCCCTCTCTGAGACACAGTCTTGAGGAGAGACAAAGATGGATAGAGAGAACAAAGAGACAGAGGAAGGAGAGTTGATATAAAGGAGAGAGGGTGACTGATAACATGAATGGTTTTTTAACGGGGACCATTGGCCCAGGGCAGAAATAATTGGCACAGGAAGGTGAGCTGGACCATCATCGATCAACGGCCTCCACTCTCTGCCAAAGACAGCTCAAATCTGAAATCCAGTGAGCTCTGCATGAGCACGCGGTCAGCGTTTGAGAGGAAAGTTTTGTCTCCTCTGTCAGGTCCAATCCTCTGCAAGTTGGATTTCTATGTGATCCTCCATTGATCCCTGGAAGGGATCCATCTTTTGCTTGCCATGCTCCAAAGGGAGGTCAAACTGTGGGGTTAGCTGGATCTAAAAGAGATTCACAGCCTTACACCAGGACATTTGCTAAGTGTGTATTGCTGACACTGCAGAAGCTTAAATCCTGGGACTTACTGGTCATTTGGTGACCACAGAATAACATTTTACTCATATATTCTGACAGCAGACGTTTTCCACTTCAGTTGACATTTAAGCCTGTGTGGGGCTGTCATGTTTTACAATGAGCAGGTAAGCAATGGAATTTACTGAACACATTGCTCGTATTATGAATACGATGTATTATTTGAACATGAAGGGATGGATATTAAAAAGTTGCCATTTGTCAGAGTTTGACAAATTGTGTTAAATTTTACTTTTGGGAATATTATCCAAGTATTATGGATCTACCAGTTTTCTGCTGCCCCAAAACAAATGTTTCAGCAAAGCCTACCAATCAGAAGAAAGTGGGCTTTTAAAGGCATTAAGAGCTAAAACAGTGGATAAACTGATGGCTGCATAAATGGCCAGTAAAAGAAAAACAAGGATGAATAAAAATACGTTGAACTGCGACTTGTGTAAAGATTCTCTAGTGGAGTCCCAGGACAGAAATACTGGAACTGGGCACAATTCAATCAACCTTTCTCTTTGGTCTTCCTTCCAGAAACATGACGGCCAGTTCACGGTGATCCAACTCGTCGGCATGCTCCGTGGTATTGCTTCAGGTATGAAGTACCTGTCAGACATGAGCTACGTGCACAGAGACCTGGCAGCTCGAAACATCCTGGTGAACAGCAACCTGGTGTGTAAGGTGTCCGACTTTGGCCTGAGCCGAGTTCTGGAGGACGACCCAGAGGCCGCCTACACTACAAGGGTAAGACACACTCTCACAGTGTACTGCTGTCATAACCGCAGCTGGAGCCAGCTAAGGCAAAACACTGTAGACGAAAAGCTTTCATGCACTCGTCACTATTGAGATTTCCTCTTTCAGGAAGTTCAAATTAGTTTTACTGCACGGTGTGCAACCGGAATACAGTCTTAGATGCAAAGTGGGCACTCTGCCTCTCCACATTCCCAGTATTCTCAGCAGTGACCTCACTGGCCCTTTTCTTTGCCAAATTCAGACTTCAAGGATGCAAGCTCAAGCTTTAATAAGTAAGACAAAAGACAATGTCTTGAATGTACAGTTTCACACTATACTGCACTGGGCAAGTGTGTTTTGAACATTGTTCTACAAAGGCTTTACTCACAGCCAATAACATAAACCCATGCTGTCAAGTCAAATCACAGCAGTCTTTGGCAACAAGAGCATCCTCTCACTGAGCTCGGAGAGAATGGAGAAACTTAAATGTCAGTAAGTTAAACCACTGCGGAGTAACTCATCTAAAATGTCCACAAGGAGATGGCATTATTCATATTCATAGGAAGGGTTGGATGTTATTTTTAATATGGCATTAGCATTGCCCTGGGAGGAGTGTATCAGCCGCTGACTGCTCTATTGCAATCACACACAAACTCCTACTGATGTCAGGAGACGTAGATGGAGAGCTGCAGGCACTGAGGGGTGCAGGGGGGAGTAGGTGGGGGTTGTAGAGCCCGAAAACGAAGACGATCCAGGAAGAGAACAGAGAGCGAGAGAAAGGGGGGAAGGTGGCAGAAGGATGGAGTAAGCGTAGTTAGGAGGGGGGAGATAAAGGGGTGCGGTAGGTGTGTATAGAGGTGGAGGAAACAAAAGTACAGTGCAGAGTGACTTGGAAGCTTTGCCTTTTATTTGACTTTGACCGAGCAGAGATGGGGGATGCTAGGTGGTGCAGAGGCAGCTGCCGCATGTTAAAAAGCTGAACGGAGCCTATAGAGGTACAATGTGTCTGTGTGTGTGTGTCAGAGTGAAAGAGAGCGAGAGCTGTTGCTGCCTATTGTGTGTATACAGTGGGCTATATGAATCCTTTTGATCTGAGGATCGACAACAAAGGCAGGGGCGGCGGTGCAGGGAAAAAAAGATAACAGAAGAAAGACAAGTATAAGAACAAACACTGGAGCAAACATTAACCCCTGTTGTCGTATTAAAGCAGAGCGCTGCTTAGTGTATAACCTCTCCTGCTCTGTTCCTAAAAACAGCACTGCACCAGGCTTCTTTGCAGCAACCATTTTATAATTTGTTTTCTCACCTCTACAGTACTCTGCTGTATCTTGATTTATTACAGCGCTAATACAACAGCCTTGAAGTATTCACTCTATTATTGGCAGCACGATGCAGTGGGCCCAGAGTGGCTGATATTCAGCATGTGAATAAATGCTGACTGCCTCTGGGACCATTTACAGGGAGGGAAGATCCCCATCAGATGGACAGCTCCAGAGGCAATAGCCTACAGGAAGTTTACCTCAGCAAGTGATGTGTGGAGTTACGGCATTGTCATGTGGGAGGTGATTTCATACGGAGAGAGACCCTACTGGGAGATGTCCAACCAGGATGTGAGTCACACATAAACACATGGTCTCAGGTTCGGTGTTAATCAAATTAGTGCACTTACACAGTGCTGCCAGCGATAAAGAGCTACTTTTTCAGTCTTCAGTAAAATTCCTATCTATAACAACAAGTTTGCACATTTTACATTTTTCCTGTATAGTACTGATCATAGAACTCGATACCTCTCTCCATGCAGGTGATCAAAGCAATAGACGAAGGCTACCGTCTTCCTGCTCCTATGGATTGTCCTGTGGTGTTGCACCAGCTCATGCTGGATTGCTGGGAGAAGGGGCGAAGCGACAGGCCAAAGTTTGCACAGATTGTCACAATCCTGGACAAGCTCATCAGAAACCCAGCCAGTCTCAGAGAGCTGGCAAACAGCTCAGTATGGTCAGTGAGAGAAAGATATGAATTATGACTACAAATTTCACTGATAAATCTTGGCATACCTGGATTAAATTGTAGGAGAGTAGAGGTGCAAAGTGCAAAGCAGTAAATGAGGTGACATGAAAGAACATTATTATCTTTTATAAACAAAGCGGTATTTATGAAATGGAAATTTATTGATACAGACTCGCGTGCTTGTTTCACGTTCAGTGTAGATGCCCCTAATCCCCAGTTATATTGCACTCATCCACTGAATATAATTATTTGTGCATTTGCATTTTGTAACTTCAGGCATTTAGCTAACCCTCAGAATGAAAACAGCATGCAGATGTTCCAATCCCTTTCCACTCCGACATACTCAACAGAAAAAAACAAATCCAGGCACCTCTAAAAAAGGCAGAACACAGCAGACTCAGAGAACTGTGTAACAAGACGAAAAGACATACACAGGCTTACACAAAAGCATATACTGCACTATGTAAGTGAATATTGTAAGTTCTTTTAGCAAAAAAGATTGTGTTACCTTTGAGTGTGCAATGACAAATCGATCATTTCTAACAATTTATAAGAAAAAAAAGCAAGCAAACAAGTCAAGGGTTTTACAAGTAATACCACATAAACTTGCTCTGGGGTGAGGGCAGCAGATGATAAACCATTAATCATACTTACCCGCTAATGGTTGGGTTTAAAGTTTATGTTTTTCTTTTCAGCGGGGATTTGAGGCTGTCATGCTGCGGTCATTGCAGAATTATAATGATTCTGTCGGCAGAACCAAGACTGATTCGAATAGTTTTTATCTTTACGAATCTGTGTCCAAGCACAAATTATTGACTTCGGCAGTAACAACAAACTGTTTTTCTAGCCATAAACCGGCCAAAGCTTCATTGAATTTGTATTTGTGTTTTTTTTAATCCCAGCAGGGAGGACCCGTCCACGCCAGAGTTCAGTGTTAGTACAGTGGATGAGTGGTTAGATGCTATCAAGATGGGCCACTACAAGGAGAACTTTTCCAGTGCTGGATATGTCAGCTTGGACTCTATCCTTTACATCAGTGTCAGGTGCAGACTTACAGGATTTTCAGCATGAGTAATAATACAATCTACTTTGGTGTTGTTTGAATGTGAAGACACTGAATTGGACATGAAACTTGGTGTTTTAAATATAAAACAGATGCATTTTCTTCGTAACAAAATAGCTTTGTAATACTTTGCCTGTATTTTTTTGTGTTTTCCATCTAGTGAACTGGCTAAGATGGGAGTGTCCCTGGCTGGCCACCAGAAGAAGATTTTGTCCAGTGTGCAGAGCCTGCAGACCCAGGGGACGCACGTCCAAGTATAACACTTTCAACATTAGAGAAACACGAGGAGACAAAGTCAAACTGGATGCTCCTGTTAAGAGTTTCCCCACAGCAACAGAGTTGTGATGTAAGCTCTGTGCTTGGGCCTTCTTGGATTTTGAGACACATTAAGATGGAGACGACATGGACGCTTGCCTCCTTCACCTTCTCGCAGTTTCCCCATTTGTACCATCCTTGGTGGGCACTTCTGACTTTAGCTCTCAGAGTCCCAGCAATACAGTCACCATTATGGAGCATCAAAGAGACACATTTCCAACTGCAAGGCTGCACCTGAAGCATCCCTGATCATTTCACACCGTGTCAACTCAACAAAACAGGAGGGAAAAAGACTTTAAACAAAAGAAATGACAAAAAAACAAATTAGAATATAATATCACTGTCTGTTAGGTGTACAGTTGTTTTTTCTGTCATTTTGTTGGCTTTGAGTTTTCACCTTGAAGAGTTTAAAAAGGGTCAGACGGTATGTACATGTGTAGATATATGTTTATATGGGCTGTGTGTCTCACAACCATAGAGATGGACCTAAAGTTTGTATTGTTGGTGAGGTTTATAGGCTCAACCTTAACAGACGTAATTACTTAGTACGTGTGTGGCCCCTTGCATTGCTCTCTGTACACAGAAAGCCAGTGAATGAGTCAAGATTTTGAATGAAATGAATGTTTGGGTTTGGGGAGAGGGGAACTGAAAAACTGGACCTTTAGAGATAGAGAGGGATATAGATTTGCTAGCTCACATAGGATGGAACTATGATTCGTTTTTAAATAGTGTATTGGACCAAGACCAGGGCTTCCTTAGTGACTGCTCCCAGACACACTTCCATAAAAACTACACCCAGTGCATGTTTGCAAGTACTCTTGCATTTACAGTACAACATAACTAACAGCAGAGAATACAGCAGAAACAGTTACGGTGCAGTTAGCACAGAGAAAATGTTACTCTTCCGCCGTCTTTTCCAAACAGCAGTCTATCACAGGTGTTATAGTATGGTGTTGTTGCAAACACTTCAGCCCAGAAGTTTGCCTTCCAGTATTTCAGGTATGTTAAGAAGTTTATAGTGTTTTGTGAAGAGCAAAGTTGATGCAGACAGATGTCAGGACACATGTCGTGACAGACTTGACACTGTTAAGGACGTATAACTTGTTTTTCCAGTGTTGTGCCATGTACAGTAACTTTGAAATGTTCATCTAAATAACAACCCATCATTCCAACTGTATGGTTTTCTTTCATCAGTTCCCGTGGCTGGATGGTTACACAAGGCCAGTTAGAATAATTACAGTGGTTTGTGTTTTCCAAATAGTCTGCTTGATGAAAAGAAGCATTGGACCCTTTTTCAGCAAAATGAAATAGAAGCAGTGTTGACTTTCAGCTGTGCCACCACAAGAGGGTAAATTTGACTTTAAAAAAAAAAAGAAAGATGATTTGTGCGTGTTGTACTCTATCACTTCCCTGGTATCTGTCATTTTGAACACCCTTATTTAAAAAAAAAATACCCATAATGTAAAGAAGCATTTTTTTCTGTATTAGAAGGAAACTGCTGCTTATCACAATAACTGTCACAATAATTATACAGTAATATATGAAGGGACCCTCTTTGTGTACACTGTAATAATGGCACTGAACCCGCTTTTAGTGTATTTCTGCACCCAGTTTTAATATTTGTGGTACTCCATAGGACCAACAGTGGCATAAAGTACAGAATATATGATTGTATCATAGTGTAAAATATGTACAGTGTTGATTTCCAATGTTAGAATGTTTGTAATGATAACAATGATGATGACTATGATGTACTTTTATTGTGAAAAAGAGATTTCTGAAGTTCTCATTCAGGGGTGGGTCATACAGAGGTGAAGGTGATACGTTGGTCTGAACAAAGGAATGTAGCATGGTGCAAAGCTTCAGCTTTTATTGACAGGTGAGAGTGACTGCAGTTTCTACTATAGCGTTAGGATGAGTAGAATGGACTTTCTTTATTGATACACTGGCTTCATTTGCATATCCACCTTAAAGAGTCGTTACATGCACTTTTTTGACCTTGGACTGCATACAACACAATTTTAAAAAGATACTTGTTCAGGAGAGGGAAGGACGAAAAGTCTAACACGAAAATTCCTCAATTTAAATTTGGATCTGATATCACAGATTGAACATTTGCTCTCTCCTTACCCTAGAAATGATAGCTGAGCTTAGCAGACTTGTCAAGCGTTGCATTTCTATACATGCTGCAGTAGTTTGCATGGTATAAGAGTATTTTTAGAGGGTGAAGAGTATGAAGGGTGATGCTGCTTCCCTAAAGTCAAGAGCAAAAGAGTAAAAGTGTAAGAAATGGTTTCTGCAGCATGTTTGTCGGAACTAATGTAAGTGAGCTGTGACTGTTAGCTTATCTATTAGCTTTGTAATAAGACTTTACTTCAAAGGCTAAGAAGTACATCTTTTACTTACTAAATTGCTTTATTTTCTGGAGTTACAGGGTATTTTAAATCCAGTACATGTATATGTCCAATCAGTACATGTGGCTTGGGAAGTCACCTGGAAACTCAGTTAGCCAAGAGAGACCTTAGCTAAGGCGATAGACGGTATAAAAGATGGACGTAGCCAATGTGCTCTCACATACTTTTGTGCATGAAGTTCTGCTTTAAAGCCCCAAGGTGTGTGTTTACCTCATCATCATCTTGGCATTTTTAAACTGGATTTAATGAGGGGAAAACCACACTCTCATTTGCTAATGGCTTGTCAAGCACATGTCATTAGCCAGTGATCATATTCTGGATAATAATAATGAATTATACTATTCATTGTATTCAGTATGCCTTCAAATGAGTCACCGTTCCTCATACTGAGGAAACTGTCCCCTGAGGTTAGAGCAGAGTGACATTTTTCTATCAACTCCTACTGGACTGGAAGTATTTTTGCAACCACCAGTATCAACCCCAGTGGCTAATAAATAGAATGCAGATTTAAAGTCCTTTTCGGACCCAGAAGCTATCTTCATTTTTTGTACCGCCTCTGACTAAACCTGTAAATTTAATTGATTAGTTATCTACAACAGATAAAATGTGCCCCTGGTGGCTGTAATTTAGCATATTGTTATTCTGAAGTAGAAGCCTGTTTGTCTAACATTTCAAAAATACAATTAGTAACATGCACCATGCTAGAATGGAAATCCAGACAGGCCTGATAGTTATAAAATCTGAGCCACTCTGCTGCCAGTGAAAAAGTTGCTTTTTTAATTGTGTTGTTCGGCCCCAATGTTTTAGAACTAGTAAAATAGAGGTGTGACAAACTGTTCTGCTTTTTTCAGCATAAGCCGCAGACAAAATGCAAATTCAGAGTTTGAAACTGTTCATTCTACTCTTGCTAACTCTATGATTTCACTCTAGCGGACTACCCGTGACCGCTGGCCTTTTAGATGCCTTATTTTCTGAGCTATTTTTCTGTTTTGTTGCCCTATACAGGGGATATTGAGAGTAAAGTGTATTTATCTGTGTTCTTAAGGTGACCTGACATTAACACCCTGGTTTTATAACATCCCAGAGGCCCCCTCAAACTGTACCATCATAACTTCCATACCTTTAAGTAGATACTATTAGAACCGTCATACCTGAAGACCTGTAAAAGTGGACGGGGAAAATCACAGTGTTGTTATTTATTTGCAAATTATGAATATGATTGGCTTTCAGTTCTTTTCTTTATAAGTGCCAAATTCCTCTTGCATTTTTAACATTATGTTTCTGCCTGCAAAATAATGGTGAATTGTTGACATTGTCCTCTTTTTGACCCACTTTTTCATCAACACTCTCACTTTAGAAGGTTATGCCATACAAACCATTTTGGTTTCTACTCTGAACTCCCTGGTTTTTATCACTTTTCACCATGTCAAGGTTAGCTACGTGGGCTGGTTTGCTTGAACTTAAATACAGTGTTTGTATCCATTCTCCACAAAGTCTGTATCGTAAATGTTAATGAGTGATTCTCATCTGAGACTTTTAGCACTCTCTCTATCTCCCTCTTTGTCCTCCTCTCTCTCTTTGTTTGGCCATCATACAAGGCTTATTTGTCCCCATGCCAATTTCCTCTGCGTTGCTTGTTGTAAAGGGTGTAGGCATTTTAATGTCTTTCATGTCGCTGTAATAAATATGCTAATATTTCTAATTTCTCACCTGAAGCCTGCAGTGTCTTTTTCTTCAACACATTTCCTGCTTGTCTTTCTCCCTCAGAGAGAAGATCCCAGAGAAGATTGAAACACACTTACAAATATTATATATACACACACAAAAAAAAAATGCAGTCCCAGCATCCATCTAACGTTTTATTTTACTTATTGAACTCAGCTACTAGGTGCTTTTGGGCAGGTGTAGATGATGGCTTTCTGTTCATTTATAGTTGTCATGTATTGCATAAAAAACATCTCATTGGGTCAGCTGGCATCCCATTAATTCCATATTCTCAGCCTTGGCCTTGTATGTGTTGACAGTAATGACAGTAATGTTGCTACCACTACACTATCGAGCCTGATATATATACTGATAGTGAGTCTCATTACAGTAGATGCTTGCTGATGTGAACACTGCTCTACACACCATCCCCACTGTCGGTAACACTGAAACCAATGAGCTCATATATATTGCCACAGTAATCCTAGCAGCACTTGGATATAATATAAAGCATGCATTCATGCAAGTTCACCATGGAGAAGAAGGCTGGAAGCCACTATTAAGGAAGAAGATAGGCACATGAGAGACAGGTCTTGGATGAAAAGGAAGTACAATAAAATATCTACAACAGTGATGGCAAACAACACCAGCGCCAAGTGGCTGGTGGACCTAAGATCCAATCACAGCACCTTCCATGAGTCGGAGTGACATTAAAAAGGCAGACGTCCAACAATGAGTCCCCGTAATGAAGGTCTGGACAGCACCGGGACCTAACATGATTCATGTCTACTGGCTAAAGTAGTTAACAGAAGTCAGTGGTCACCTAGCACCACAAATAAGGAAACTACTAACAGCAGCTATTCATCCAGATTGGTTAACACAGGGCAAAACAATCTTGATCACGGCAGCCGATTACCTCCCTCACAACAACATAGAAGCTCCTCTCAGATATTGGAAATAACACCAAGCCAGATCCTGGTTGATAAAGCAGTACAACAGGGCTCTAAGATCAATTGAACCAACTTGACCCCCGCCTAGATTGATTACACAAAAGTATATGACAGACAGTATGTCTGTGAAGGGTCTCAGTCATCCAGGTCATGGTAGTCTAAGGAGCCTTGAGAGAAAAGTATTTGGACTTCTTTAAGTTGCTTCTTTAAGTTGCTTGAATCAAGTCCAGACGCTTTTCTCTCCAAGCTCCTTAGACTATATGACAGACATGGATATTGGCGTGCTTGGCATTATACAAGGCTAATAGTGCACTAATAGCATTCATCAGAAACCCAATTGGACTGCTAAAGACTGGACGCCAATTCCAAGGCAACTGCGCAAATCATCAAGAAATGAAGATTATACCAAGGTGATGCACTGTCCCCACTATTACATAAACAGATTCAGGAGTGATGCGACCATCAGCCACCTTCTATACATGAATGACATCGAACTGTATGCTGGGAGTGAACAAGATATTGACTCGCTGATTCACCTCACCAGGATCTACAGCAAGGTCATCGGGATGTCATTTGGACTCATAGGTGTGGACAAATGTTTGGAAAGATAGGGAAGGTGATCTGGACTGAAAGGGTGGAATTACCAGAAGGTAGAATAGCAAACATATAAGACAACGTCAAGTACTTAGGCTTCCCACAACAGGTACCATGATAAAGATGCACAAATCTTATCCATAGCCAAATACTTCCAGAAGGGGCTGAGAAACCAGTTGAATGGTAAAAATAAGAGCCACAATCCAGGATGAAACACTGAGCATCCCCAAACACATCATTAAGATGGCCCCCTGATATGAGCTGTTTCAAGAAAGCCTCAAACAGCTGAAGACTGACGGTGAGCAACAGGAGGAGGAACTATCATGGATGACCAAGCCCCTGCATGGGATGTAGCATTGAAAGACAGAAGAAGTGGCTGATGTCAAGAAATCCTACAAGTAGCTAGAAAAAGCCAATGTAAAGGATAGTACAGAGGCTCTGATCATGGCAGCATAAGATTAGGCCTTAAACATCAGACCCATAGAGGCAGGTACCAAGAAAAAACTCACCACATAGTAGCAACATGTAAGAAGCTAGTTGGGAAAGCATACACTGAGAGGCACAACCAAGCGGGTGGCATAGTATACAGGAACATTGGTGCCACATACAGACTAGAAGTCCCCAAACACCCCTGGTGAGTGCCAGACAGACAAGCAACTGCTGGTCAACCAACCAGAAACAGTGTTGGGCAATAAGGAGCAGAAAACTGCATTTGTGATAGACGTGGGAATGGCAACCACAAAAGCCAGAAAAATTGTCAAAACTATAAGAGTGGCTCCAACAGACAATCAGAGGTTTCTGTCCAAAAGCGTGCAATCATAGGAAGAGCTAAGATACTGCACAGAATCCTCAAACTCCGAGGCCTCAGGTAGAGGACCTAAGCTTGAAGAACAAACATATATAACCACAGGGGGCACGAGAGAGAGATTTTTATACAAAAGGCATTCTGTGAGAACAACCAAAGCAAGCAGTGCTTGTTAGTAAAATTTCAAAACAAACATCAATTAAAAACAAACTTAAAACAATATTTCTACTGGTATCTCAATCAGTTTTCTTAGTAAGATTCATAAAACATTAAGTCATGTTTTATGAATCATACTAATACAAGTATGATTTATAATAATAAGTGTATTGTTTGGATAAACTAACATGGCAAACTATGTTTTCCATATATCCATTTTAATTAAATTCTCAATTAGTAGTAAATGGTAAATGCACTGCACTTATATCACGTTTTTACGATAACAGCCTGAGTGCTCTACAGTGTTTTTGCCCATTCTCTTTCTCACTCTCTCTCAAACACACACACACACACACACACACGCAGCGAGAGCGAGAGCGAGAGCAATGGCAGCTTCAAGGCAAGGTGCTTGCCTGCCACTGGGAGACACTTTGGGTTCAGTGGTTTCACTGTCTGGCCAAAAGATTTGGCTCAGGGATTAAACCTCCAGTACTGATTAGTGGACAACTCACTCTACCACCTGAGCCAAAGCCACAGTGATGAGGTGAAGTTTTTATATGTTATATTCAGATGTAACCTACAAGTCATTATCTCATTATTGTTCATTTTGAATATTTTATTATTGGTTTCTAACACATGATTACTGATGTTGTTGTCTTGGGGGACTTATATACATTACCTGCAGATGTTTTTTTTTAACAATCTTTGCCTAAATCACATTTAATATAAGAGTTTAAAATCATATATAAGGAAACTAACTTAAAGTAACATCCAGGTATATTATTATATTAGAAGAAATGCTGAGGATTTAGTCTGTGACTTGTCTGCCACATACTACTTACAGGTTTCAGATAAAAGAAATTCAGTCAGCTTTATTAATATTTTTTTTTCCATATAAGACTTCAGTGGAACAAGAAAAAATACAAATGATCTGTAGATGAAAGTATTGTGAAGGGTTATTTTTCTGTATGTGTACCAAAGGGTGCAGGTACAAAATTTTGCTTTGGTGAGTATCTCACCAGCCTATCATAAAATCCATGCATGGCTGGCAAATCCAAAGGTGTGTTTTGTTTTGTTTGGTTTTTTTTGGGCGGGGGGGGGGGGGGGGGGGGTTGTCCCTAGCTCTGCTCTAATGGTGATAGCGCTGGTGAAATTCCCATCATAACATTCTTGAATGGCAAAATACAGCAGCCCAGCAACCACATCTTCATTATCAATGTGTGTGTGCTGTGTGTGTGTTCCTTACTGAGAGATAATTCTGTCTCAGGGGAAAGGGAAGGTCAGTGACTTCTGGCCTTGGTTAACCCCTTAATGCACTGGCCCAGTTGCTGTCACTCTATGTTACCACCATTACACCTCATTTAGCCCATCATATTGGGCTCCATATTCCCCTATCGCTCGCTCACTCCGTCTCCCTCTTTCAACCATCGCTACACACACAGACACACACACACACACACAAGGCGTGACATGCAAAAAATGCAGGCCCTGTTCGCCATTTCCTCAGTATCTATCTCCTCCCACTGCCCTCTTCTTAATCTTCCTGCTGCCCTTGTGCATCCCCATTTTTTCCTCCCCCTTCCAATCCATCCTGTGCAGACAGACGGAAAGGTTGTGGCCAGTTCTCTGACCTCGACTACCCCATTATCTTCCTCTCCTTGCTTTTTCCTCTTCTCATAGCTTTTTAATTCCCCTCACCTCCATCCATCTATACAACCACCCATCCATCCAAAACTTTTCTCCACATGGAGCCCTCTCTTTGAGGTTCATTGCCTCTTTCTGTCTTACTGCTATCACCATGGGTTTCCTCTCACCATTGAAGGCAGATCCATAACTTTGGGCTTTAGTCTCCAGGTGTCTCTGCAGGCGGAATGTCATCTCACATATTTACTCTGGATAACAGAGGCTACCAGGAGCCAAAGGTTTACAGGATTGATTCATCATGCAGCTGCTATTGGCATCATGTGAAAAGGTCAGATGTCCCTATGGAGAACACTTTAAAAGGCCATTGGTGACTGATGAGCCTGTCATATTTGTATCACATACATGCACAAGCACTCTATCTCTCATCTCCAGTCTTTGCCTTTGTTTCTGTCCCTCTCCCTCTCTGTCTTTTTTTTTGTGATCCACAGACACACATGAACACATGGAAACACATTCCCCTGTGAATGGTAATTGGGCTCCTCTGTCATAATGTCAGGTGTGGGTTAGAGTGTCCCCTCATGCGCAACAGCAGACATTAATATAACACAGAGGAGCAAACATCGATAGATCCACCACCTCAGCCAAGGGTCAGGCAAAGAGATCAATTTTATATAGAATACTATCAGTTATAAGACTTAGTTTTCTTTTACTTCACCAACGGGACTAAGTCATTCTTTAACAATGCATTGCGAGATTTTCTTTTCCAAAGAGCAAATTTTCATTCTGCACATGTCAAATTCTGTGCTAACACGATTCTCATCAACCCACTAACCCACTGAAGTCATGGTGTCACAGCTCTGCTATAATGTGAAGTGAAATAAAGCACAAATTGAGCAACTGAGATTCAACCATAATGGCACAAAAGCAGAACGCGTCATTATTGCAGCATGAGCATAATATTTGTCAACGTCCTTAATTTGCTCCTGCAAACCCAGAACTTCCCCAATACGCCCACTCAGGATGCTACAAAAAAGGGCAAGTGCAGATTTTAGCAGACATGTGGCAGAAATAAGTGGAAAAATGCTATTCTGTTCCACAAAATGGGTCAAAAAAATTTTTTTTATCATTTAAAAAGGTGGTTAGATTAACTCAAACAGTAAAAAATCTCACAGGAACTAAAAATATTCAGTAAAGTTATTAGACTTTTTACAGAATTTCATTTAACATTATTTATTTACTTTGAGTATTTGAGTTTGTGCAGGCAAAATGAGAGAAGTAGATAAAATCTGATCCACGAGAAAGATTTCATCAGTCATTGGCAAAAATCACAGAAGTTCCTGCTTTGCAGCTCTTGATTGCATTGCGTGTGTTCGCTCTAATCAAATATGGCCAAGTTCAGACAGGCTCAGTATTCCCCGGGTCTGAACACACATGCACACATCAGTGCTCTTCTGTCTCATGAGGTTTTAGTTTGCTATCAAAGCGATTTCCTGTCTCAAATTTTCATCAGTAATCAAAGTTCCTGATTGAATTTGAAAAGTGAGCCCAGCTCTATAAATCTCATTACATGCCTCACTCCCATCATGCCTGCTCTCATCAGCCACAGGAATGAGACGCCACCCCGGGTGTATGTCTGCGTCATGGTCTGAGTGTGTGTACAAGTTCTTGTGAATGCAGTAGAACAAGAAAATGGATGCTGACAGGGCTGTGATTTCAGCTTTTTTTCCTTCATATTAGAGCTGCACAGCAAATAGTAGAGTTTCACTGATAAAGCAATGAAAATCATTTAACAGAGAAACACTGAGATAAAAACTACACGGAGGCAAAGGTTCTGCAGTGACAGGAAGACTTGTCGTGGCCACTCTCAGCCTTCTCCCCCTCTTTCTGTCTCCTGTCTCTGTGAATTTAGGTGTGAACAATCAATCTCTTGTAGTAGTGGGTGTGGTCTCAGGAAACCCCTGCCAGGTTCACCTGTTTTCCATCATCAGTCGATGCAGTATTTAAACCCAGTCTCCACCAATCCACCACAGATTGTTATCCTGCTCATGTGGCAGTGTAGCTCAAGCCTTTTACTTTGCTTACCTGTTTGATCAGTGTTCATCAGCCTTGTTCTTACCTGTTTGTGTCCTTTTACTACCCAGAGAACCTCCTAGAAAAGCCTGCATCACACTTAGCTGCAACCTGCCTGACAAACTAACTCCCACTTCCTAGATACTCACCTGCTCCAAGAAACGTAAATATTGCAATACTGTAATATAGCAAGATCTAAATGAATAAAAAGGCAAAAAGGCATAACAATGGTGACAACTAGGCACTACCCCCCTAAGAAGAGAGACCGTGCCCTGAAGTTGACCGCCTTGTAATCTATCCATGATTATCACAAATAAAACAAAAAACTGAAGAATTTTCTAATGCTGTTTATTTTGACTCAAGCCAAACAGGTAACAAGAAACACAAAATCAGCACGAATTCTGCCTTATTGAACCCCTTTCTCCAAATCAGTAACAGATTTCGAAATGGAGCAGAGGCAGATATAAATAAATAACATTTGAGTTTGGGAAAAGAAAAAAGGTGAAGAAAAACTTGGAGGGGTTTGGAAGGACTGAGATAATATTGACCACAAAATCCTTTACAGATGTGGAAATCACTGTTTAATGCATGGCAGACCTGACATGCTGAACTGCTGTTGGCTGACTCAAACAGCAGTCGAACCAAAGGCGAGCTTGATCTCGCTCAGACCGTGCTCTCTATCGACACAGAAAAATGATGAAAATCTCAATTTAATCCTAGTGTAGCAAGATGACATGTTCTGATCTATGAAATATAAACACACACGAGCCATAGAGTGATCCAGTGACTCATGCGGGGTGATGGTGTTTCTAGAGGCCTTATTTATTTAAACATAAACATACGTCTAACATCTTCCTACTCAGAAATGCACAAGCCTGCTTCTGCCTTCCTGCAAAATCATTTCGTAAACTGTGTGTGTGTGTGTCTGACGGCTGATTGCAGTACATTGCATGATTTCCTACGTCTGATGCCTGCGTGTGTACATGTGTTTGTGGGGTGCAGAGACATCAGAGTTCTTTTGTACACACCACGTATTTATGTGTTTCTCCTATCCCGTATAATCAAACACAGCTCTTCAAGTGCCATCAATCAAGCTTTGGTGTTACAGGGAGGAGCAACCCCCTCCTTGTGCTGGGGCTGGGCCAGGGGAAGCAGTTTTACTGCTGGAGCATCCAAAGGTATTGTTTTCTAAATTAAATGGATTTGCAGAACCTGTGGGGCCAACAAATGACTATTTGCATTTCTGTAGCCCATTAAACAAGGTTATCTGCGGCCCTCTGTAATGTCTTAACTGCAAAATAGGCATTAAAACGATATGGTTGTGTTCTGTGCATTAGCCTGGATATACACGCTGCTTTTATTTTATTGTTTCATCTTCATCAACTGCTACAATCATTTTTTTTCCCAATCTGGAATGATTATGGAGTAACGGTGTTGCAGAAGCAGCTGTTGCAGCGTTACTGTTTTGCTTTCGATTGTGTCATAGCACACCAGAATCCCAATTAAATAAACTAAGTATCAGAGCCAACATAAAGTACTTCTTTGTAACAGTTGTGATCCTTTGATCCTTTGAAGAAAGTTGGGTAGCTACCACAATATGATATTCCAGACATATGAAGTGGTCTGTCAAATTTTCCAAAGTTTTAAATGGAACGCTCTCAACATTTTACTGTCAGTTTGGAAACATTTGAAGCTGAGAGTCTCACGAAAACATCATTAGGCTGGGAAAGCTGCCTTTGTTACCCAATTGTCTCCATGCTGTGGTATTATTCTTACCCTGTCAGGAGCTATGATTGATTACATGAAGGATTTGGTGAAGTTAAGGGGATACATCCCATTCTTTATATAAATCACTACCTTGATTTGGTTGCTTTCCTCTTTCATATCTCCTCTTCTTCCTACTCCCTACAGTTTGTCATCAACATAACGGCCATCACTGACAGGTGGGCATGTCTACTTTTTGATTGATTGGTGATGGCGCTGGGAATTTGCGAAGTGCCTTAAAAGGAAAGCATGGCTGAGAGGTGCTGCTAATCAGAGCTCATCAAAATGGTGTTGGAAATGTAAATTTTGAGTATAAAAAGTACCTAAACTGACTTCCCTGCAAAAAAAAAATACATAAATAAAGGAATTTTTATTTAAAAGTTTCACTGAACAGAAGTTTTATTCATTTATTGTTTATATTATAACTTTTTTTAAATGTCACTTGTCACAAAGTAGCTATTGCAAGCATTAAACCTAAGTAGAATTTAAATCTTCAGATTCTTGCATATAAAATGATTACAGGTTGGATGAAGAAGGAAACTGTTAAAACAACATAACATCTACACACTGGCATCTTGCTGGTTTTGGGTTTTCATGTCTCAGGTGAGAATCCTAATTTTTAGCTGCTCTGGTTCTGACTGTGGCATTCCCTGACTTTCCCATCTGGTGCCACAGTCAGGTCAAAATTTTGAATACTTTGGTAAATACCTGCTAACCTTTATTGGAAACGACCAGAATAGACAGGATTAGAAGTCAGTATATCAAAGGGACAGCTCGGGTTGGTTGATTTAGAGACAAAGTTAGAGAGACAAGGCTGAGACGGTTTGGATATGAGAGCGGAGGAGGGATAGTGAACATAAAGGACAAAGGGTGTTGAAGATGGAGCTGCCAGGCAGGAGGTAAAGAGGAAGACCACAGAGAAGATTTATAGATGTAATGAAGGAGGACATGTAGAGAAATGGTGTGACAGAAAAAGATGCAAGGGATAGGGTGAGATGGAGGTAGATGATCCTGTGGTGACTCTTAATAGGAGCAATCAACAGAAGAAGAAGACATTCTAACCTTTTGTTTAGGGCTAATTATTAACATGGCAAACTAGTGATTAATATTACAAACATTATACCTGGTAAAAACCAGCATTCGTGAACATGTTCCAACCTTAATGTTAAAATCAGTAAGATATACTAATGAATTTACCTGTACACACAGGTGGCATAATGATTTCCTGTATCCAAAAATTCATTTTAAAATGCACATTTTACCCTGACTATGTATTGCTCTCTGACATCCTACAACTCAGTGCTGCACCCGAAAGCTGTCTGTGTACTGCAGCTATGGCAACATGATGTTAACAGCCTTCTGGTTAAGTTTTTTTTTTTAATAGATAGTGACTAACAATGTTTAAGTAATAAACCAATGTAGCTTTCAGACAACCTATTCAGTTAAATCATCCCATTCATTTCATAGCAGTACGCACACAATCACAGAGCAGCTTGAGTAGAATTGAAAAAAATGAGGTATAAAGAAAAAAAACAGCAGGACAGTCAAATTATAAGTTTGAGAGAGGAATAACTCTCGGTGGGTTTTTGAAGTGTAAAACCACAAGCATGGGGTTTGTAAAATGTCATGGAAAACTAACAGCGACTTTGGAGGCCCACCAACATATGCGCGCGCGCACACACACCATCCATAACCACATGGACTGAGCTCACACGCTGGGATAGTTGATGTTTGACCACACAAGATGGGTTCCTAAAACATTGTGCAACTGCTGACTCCAACTCCTCTTGTGGTCTGCTCACCAAAAACAAAAAAACATTTAAACTGTTCTCCCCGTCTGTTTCTTGCTGTTGAACTGTGTGTGACATGAATGAATGTTCATTGTTTATATCATTACAACAGTGCATTTTTTTGTGCATGCATGTGTGTGTGTGCAGTAACATGGTTATACACACATGCAGCTCAAATTTTCAGCTAAGGGTAGGCAGTTGAGGCTCTAAATCTGCCACGTGCTTACTAACAGAGGTTTGACCCAAATAACAGCGTAATTTATGAAGGCTTTTAGGCTCCCAGGCAGCCATGGAAATAGAACAGAGAATAATGTGAGTCTGACCGTGGCTACATCACTTCAGTTTATGTCCTAGTCTTTTACTAGGACACACGTCTGTGGTCCTTAATGATACAGAGACAGTAAATGCAATGTTAATGGACACTGAGGTTTACAAAGATGTGTTCAGCTGCAAATGGGAGGCTGTGCATGTAATTACAGACCTGCTCACAAACAAGAATATTGAACAGGTGCGGGCAGTGACGGGCAGTGTTATAAACAAATGCTATGAAAAGCAAAAACTGTACAGTAACTGAGAGATAGTATAGTATGAGGGGTAAATATGATAGATAAATAGTAATAAAGGCAGTGAGAAATAGAGGGAGTAAAACGTAGACATAAAGAAGGCATCATTAGTACTCCATTCAAAGGTGTTGGCCCCAGGCAGGGTTAGAGGCTGAAATGGACTGCTTAGCAACTGCCGGCTGGAGGAGATGACATCTCGGGGCAGACCCCAAGGACGAGTTAAGACCTCGCAAGCCCTCTTATAGTTTTATGCGCAAGTGTGCCTGCATGTGCTTGCATGCATATAATCCTCTGTCCTACCCTCCTGCCCCGTAGCGGGTCATTTGCCTCAGCACTTGAAGTGGAGATGCAGCTCTGAGGATCAGGGTCCTGTCACTGCTCCACAGATCAGAGTGCAGAGCGACAAGCTGCCACGAGAGAGGAGGAGAGCGCAAAGACGGATAAATGAGTGCTTTCATACATGAGGGGCTCTTTTGCTTTCTTTTTCATGTCTGCAATGTATCTTAAAAACAGTTTAGATCTCATGTGTCCTCACATTTAAAAAAAAAATGTTCTAGTCACCTCGATCTGCACTGAAAACTGATGATGAAAAGGTTAAGTAAACATAAACACGAGTAACAACAGCTAAACTCTTCCCCTGTCAGGATGCCCGACCACAGTGTTTATCCCAACTGAAATCTGTGTGAATCTTAATGTTAACTGGTTAAGCCTCCATTGTGTCCTTTGTTATTGTTGCTACAACTACAGCCAAACTCTGATTTGGTTCTGCTGTGCGGTTTTGTTCTTGGAATACTGAACAAACATTAAAATCATGTCGTAATCCCACTTGGAGCAGCTGCATTGCATTCTCAACGTGACTTCCAGAACTGATTTCATGCACCCAAACCAATGTTTTGGGGGTTGTTTTCTTTTTTTAATTCCACCAGAAGAGGCTCTTTTCTTCACGTTGTTAAAAATATGTGCTAAGCCTACTTGTGAAGAAAGGTACTGAGCAAATGAGGAGAGCAGGAAGGTATACACAGGAATGGTTTAGGGACCCTGTACAAACTAAATGCTCTGCAGGTGTGTAAAATCTCATTAGAGATGCAACATTCAGCATATTCCCAGGCCTGCAACTGCTAGTTTTTAACCTTGTGCAGTTGCAGATAGACATAAGCTAAATTGCTGTTAGAAAACAAAATCTTAATGCATGCAACAATAACAGCTGAATTTGATCAGTGATACTGGCATTTGCGATGACTAATCAGAGAAAGGCTGCCAGTGACATGAGCAGAATTGCTGCACAGCATCCGAAAAACTCAATTTTCTTCTCATTCGCATTAAACTCAAGAGCAGTACTTTAAAAGTCAGTATACCCTACACATACACACAGAGAGACGAACCAGTCCAAAGGATTCTCTCTTTTTCTTCTCCTCTACAGAGACTCCATTGATAGAGAGCCATGAGAATCACGGAAGCAAACAGCATGTCAGTAATGACATTATGCTCTTCTTTTTTTTCTTTTGATACATAGTCAGATGATTTACATAATACCGTCCTCATACTCAGGATGGACAGAGAGCGGAGGAAGAAAGGAGAGGAAAAGAGGAAAAACCAGGAGGGGAGAAGAGAGAGAGGGGACAGCCAATTTGTGCGTTCAGATATTTTTCTCAGACTTATCATCACACAAATTAGGTCCTGCTTTCTGCTGATAAGGTCAGCTGTCAGTCGAGATGTATTTAAAGGAGTCGATATTCACAAGCAGACACATACGCAGCTATACGCACAAACTGTTTTTTTAAACCGATGTTGCGTCATTAGGACACTTACAGCACATACCCACACACACAGACACAAAGTGCATGTTATACAGTGTTTTTACTGAATTTACCAATAAAGCAAATAATGACAGCATCCTCTCACTCTCTTCTCTCTCTCCCTTAGTCAGTGTTTTGTCCTGACTCCCTTTGCGCTTTTTTTTTTCTCTTCTATTTCTTCTTTTCTCTTTCCCCAACCAGTCGAAGCAGATGGCTGCCCCTCCCTGAGCCTGCTTCTGCTGGATTCTTCCTGTTAAAAGGGAGTTTTTCCTTTCCACTGTCGCAAAGTGCTTGCTCACGAGGGATCGTTTGATAGTTGGGGTTTTATCCAGAATATTACTTGGTTTTTACCTTACAATATAACTTAACTGTTGTTGGGATTGGGTGCTAAAGAACTGAATTGAATTGAACGCCCTGCAGACACAAAAAAAACTATTTGGATTTACTGCATAGTAATTCATTATAAAAAAGCAAAACTATTCTAATGTAATATACTGTTCATATGCTCATAAGTCATAAACTGTAAATGAAATTGCATGTTGCTTGCATGAATTGTGCAATGCAATAATGAAACCAACAGTCAAGTGTCGTTCTGTGAAGAAATGCTCCCATATGCAGGTGCCAGGAACTGTCATTTTGACATATTCATTCTAACTGTGGCAGGGAGGGTGCATAAAAGGTATTGCCAAAAGCTGAGCGTTTGTTAAATGAAGATGAATGGGATGGTTTGCATTGAAGGTGATATTTTATTTAGGATCAGACGCTCT
The DNA here is from genome assembly GCF_036321145.2 of Pelmatolapia mariae. NCBI lineage: Eukaryota > Metazoa > Chordata > Actinopteri > Cichliformes > Cichlidae > Pelmatolapia > Pelmatolapia mariae. Next base: position 12,849,036 of record NC_086243.1, on the reverse strand, counting down.
CTGTTTGGTAATGCAACAGCCACTCTCGCAACAACATGACAGCCCGGGGAAATGGATATTGATTAGAAAAGGTTGCTGCTCCCCCCCCCCACTCCTCAATTTTTTTCCTCCACCCACCCCTCCACACACATACATTCCCTTGCTGTTTCGCTCCTTTTAATCCTCTCCCTCCCACCATAGCTATTTCAGAATTTCCCTGCCTCTCTTCGGTGCTCCCAGATTGTTATAATGTGTGATGTGCTGTAAAGCGTGATGGATGGTAAGAGCCGATTTTAAGGCCACACAGTTGAAGCTGGAGAGGACACCTGATCAAATTTAGGGAATGCATGTTATTTGTATGCATGATTGTTGGACGGAATGGGAATAAAGCATCAAGACAATGAATTGTGTGGAAAGATTACAGATTTGGAACAAGAAAAGTTATTTAGAATAAGCTGACTCTGCTGAAAACCCATCTAACAGCCCAACCTGCAGTAAAAAAGCATCAACGTTCTGTTTCACAAAGCAGGTAATTTAATAAATTTTGAGCATATAAGCTATGTTTCATTTGATGACAGCAAAAAAAAAAAGAAAACAGAAAGAGAGGTTTTGGTCAGTGTGTCGTATTGATCCATAACAGCAAACAGCAGCTGCAAACAAATCAATGCGTTGTGTGTGCATGTTTCCTCTGACTTTTTATTGTAAATGTGTGTGGCAGCAATGTACCCTTCCCACCGCCCTCGCATCGCTGATGTTATAGACTCGCACAGTCAACACTCAGCAAAACTCTATGCACTAAGGCTTTACCCCTACATCATACGCTAAGGCTTTATACTATATTGCATACTGCAATCTAATGATTCCACTCACCCATGATTGAGTAGTTTAGCCAGAAATTAAAAGTCCTTGTGATAAGGTGATCTTCATTATTTTCTGGTTTCTCGATATAACATAACTTATGGATGGGAGGGGTTAACCCAAACTGTGCAGCTGGAGTAACAGATTTGTCTCCAAGAAGGCAAAACTTTTTGCGTGAAATGCAAAGACTAACCCAGCAATTCTTCAATTGACACAAGGTTGTTTTGGCACATGGTACATTTTTATTGGCTCTTAATCATTCCCTGGAGTCTGACTTATCCCAATAACACCCATTAATACCAAAACTCATCACTCATGACCTGAAATAAATATTAACTCTAACCTTACCCTTAAATCTGCAAAGCAGTGAATTCAGAGAGGAAATAATAATACCGCCTTGAGTCCTCGTATGTAAGTCTACGTAAGTCACCTCAATTTGTGCAGTTTATCTTCTCCAGATTCATTAGATTGCATTATCATCTGTGAAGTGCCATGTTCATGTTTTTCTACTGATGCTGACGACAGTCCTGAAGCCATTTCAGCACAGTGTTGGCATTATGCTTCAGTGAAATCACACAGAAAGGTACGCTGCTGACCCAGTCTTGGGTTAATGAGATCTGCAGACCTTTTTCTCCATGTATTTCTCTGCATTCAACCGCCACTCTTTTTGACCAGTTTTGCTGTTCCTGCTGCTCAGAAGTCCCTCCAGAGCAAAGTTTTCGTCTTCCCCAGACAAGAGAATGTTTTTTCTCGTGATCTCGGAATTCTTTAATCAACTGAGCAGGCTGCCAGGTACCTTGAAGTCAAAAGAGACTTATGCATGGGCACTGTACCATAAAGTCCTGATTGATGTCTGCTGCTGAGACGGTTGTCCTTCAAGCAGGTTCTTCAGCCTATGCACACAATCTCTGTCTTATTAATCACTAGATTCTTGGCCACCTAAAGCCCTTGCTGTTCATTCATTAAGTTTGTCCAACTCTAGAACTCATGGACTCTTGGTAATTGAAGGTACAAAATCTGTCTATTTCCAATTAATGAGTTGACTTTACAAAAGACAAAAAAAGTTTTGCAAACTCTTTGGTGCACCATGGAAAGCTCCCTGGAATTTGCACCCAGTCATTTCAGTTTATCACACTCCAATCAGGCTCTAGATGTAGCTCAAGGATAAGTAAAACAAATTATGTATCTGGCCATGAACATGTAAAACATTTATTTTCAGTGTCTTCACTTAAATATTGTGGGTTGCTGATGAGCAAAAATGGGAATTTCCTGTGTACTAAAATGCACAGAAAATTAATCCACTTTTTTAGGCTTTTGTAAGCTTGAATTGATAGCAAGCAGTTACCTATTTACACATCTGGCAGATATAAATTACTTCTTAAGCGTATGTTTCTTTTCAGTTAGTGAATGTCAACTTAATAGGGTATGTTTTAGCCTCCAGCAACTCTTGAGATAAATTTACAGGTTTTTAGCAACTAAATCCTTCACTATGTTCAGCAGGTAGTTGTAACTACACTATTTAGCATTTGGAGCCAGACAGCATGTGTACAGTTCCTTTATCAGTGCCTTTTCACTGCAAACAGCTGGCCGATGCTCCCAGTCACATGAATAACAGCATTACACATTAATCAGTATAAAATAGCAGGAGCTCTGTGTTTTAATCACCACGAGCTGTTTCACATATTTGACACGTAGCTGTGTATAGCTATGTTGATTAGACCAAAGAAAATGTTGTATTTTTTGTGGAGGAGCGTTTTGCCCCCAAAATAAGCGCTAACAATCATTAATGTGACAATGTGAACAGATTTGTGTTTCCATAATGGGATTAAAACAAATACATAAACACACCCAAAGAGGGGGAGGAAAAAGGAAAACATGAAGGGAATGTATTGTGCTTGTGAACAATAGTGTACTCCGCAGTAGGTGGTGTCATCATTTAAATTCCAAACACACACACACACACAGCCTCCAGTGTACCTCTGCAACACGCGTGCACCCACAAAGACAACAAAACAGTCTCTTTTTCTCATACATACGTGTCTCTGGGTTTATCTCTCCTGCCCATGCAGCCTCATTACCATTCAGTTCTGATCCCTGGCGATAACCTCTCCTGGGATGCAGATGCAGGCTCACGGTGACCAAATTATGGCTTTTGACGAGTCCAATTAATACAGTCCTAACAACAGTGTTCAGTAGCATTGGTCAAACATGACAGGGCAATTCATAATTGCCTAAAGCTAAAGGTTAAATGACTTATACACAATCTTAATATAGAGTTAAACACTCGCTCTTCCTTTATGTTCACTTCAATGGATAATTGACCCTGAACACACCACCTGCAATTACTGGATTCTTTCTTTTGATGTTTTAAGTGTAGGGCTCAAAGTTCTAGCACATTCATCAATGGCTACTGATGGCATGATTTGGTTGGTGCTGTCACAGATAACACACAATACAGACTACACAGGCTAAAAACATACAGTAATACAAAGACTGTAAAAAGAAGTGGTACTGATTAGTTATCGTCATCTGAATGAGATCAATATATTCCTTAGTGTTAAGGTCCTTGACCTCATTATTTTCCTTCTTTTTTAACTCATTCAAAATTCTGATTGAGGATTTTTTTGTGTTTGTGTGTTTCTGTTTTATTTTTTAGTATTTCCTATTAAACAAAGCCCAGTGTTGGTGGAGGCAGTTACATTGTGTAAGGACGACTAAGTAAAGTCATGCAGCATGCAGAGTGCCTGATTGTCTGATTTAACTCTCATTTAAGTCCAGTAATATTTCTGATTTTAGTTCGTGCACTTTGTGCTTCTTAACAGATTTTGAACTGTTGTGATCATATTTTGGCTAACCATACTGATAGCCTACAGTGCTGCGAAAAAGTATCTGCCCCCTTCCTGAGTTAACACACAGACATGTTTCAGATCATCAAATTTTAATATTAAAGAAAGACAACCTGAAAAAATAAAAAAATGTGGTTTTTAAATGACTTATTAAGGGGAAAAAAGATATCCTACCTGGTCCTGTGTGAAAAAGTAATTGCCCTCTACACCTAATAACTGGTTGTGCCACCCTTAACAGCAAGAACTGCAATCAAGTGTTTGTGATAACTGGCAATAAATCTTTCACATCATTGTGAAGGCAATTTGGCCCACTTTTCTTTGCAGAATTGTTTTAATTCAGCAACATTGGAGGGTTTTCGAGCATCTCAATTAGACTTTGACTAGGCCACTCCAAAACCTTCATTTTGGGTTTTTTGTGGGCCATTAAGAGGTGGACTTGCTGGTGTGTTTCGTATCACTGTTCTGCTGCATAACCTGAGCACTCTTGAGCTTTATAAAATTCTCTTTCAGGATTTTTTGAGTCAAGAGCAGAATTCATGGTTACAGCAAGTCATCCAGCTTCTGTAGCAGCAAAGCAGCCCCAGACCGTCACAATACCAGCACCATGTTTCACTGGTGGCATAATGTTCTTTTTATTAAATGCTGCGTTAGTTTTATGTCAGATGCAATGAGACTCAAACCTTCCAAAAAGTTCGGTTTTTCTCCTGAGCACTCTTTTGCCAAACACTACTTTATGTGTTTGGCAAATGTGAGACGAGCCTTTGTGTTCTCTTTAGCCAACAGCGATTTTCACCTTTAAAATCTCCCGTGGATGTTTTTGCCCAGTCTCGTTCTTATTGTTGGATCATGAACTCTGACTTTAACTGAGATCTTTAGATGTTGTTCTAGATTCCTTTGTTAGCAGTGCATGACTCGTTGATGCACTGTTGGAGTAATTTCAGCAGGTCGACCAATCCTGGGAAGGTTCACCACTGTTCCATGTTTTCTCCATTTGTGGATAATGGCTCTCAGATGGCTCTCAGCCTTAGAAATAGCTTTGTAACCCTTCTTGAGTTTCTTTACAATAGATTGTAGCATAATGTGTTATTTTTTGAGATATTTTAACCTACTTCACTTTGTCAGACAGATTCTATTTAAGTGATTTCTTAAATCAACAGGCCTGTGGCTGGTGAAATTAAACTCAGCTTTCCGAAAAATGCGTTTAATCAAAGTTAATTCATGATTCAACAAAGGTGAAGAATTGCTTTTTCACACAGGGCCAATTAGCTTTTTTCCCCTCTTAATGAATGAAACAATGAAATAACTGTGTTTTTTCAGGTTGTCTTTGTTTATTTGTTTGATGATCTGAATCATGGAAGTTTAAAAAATATCCAAAAAACCTAGAAATCAGAAGGAGAGCAAATACTTTTTCATGCAATGTAGGCTGCATTTTATCAGTGTGTGACTCTTTGCATGCACTGTGATCAATCTCCAGCAGTTAATTTAGAACCTGTAGGAAAATCTAGCAGGATTTTCCCAGAGCAAATGGACCGACATTTACGTCAGATTGTTGTGTGTTGTGTCGACTCTGTAACTCTCAGCCATGCCACTATTTCGTATCTGTGATGGCTTTGTGAAAACATCAGCTAATTCCAGACAGGCATATTTTGGAAGGGCACTGAACTGTTGCATAGGGGATCAGTGCAACAAGAAAAATATAGATTTGTCACAGCAAAAAGGTTTAGTAAACATGTGCCAAACACCATGTCTTTATCTTTCAGCACCACGGTGCTGTTAAGACAAGCTATTGTTTCAACAACTCTCACATTCTTCCAGCTTTCTGCCTACATACCTACAACGCTTTAACTACTGATCTCTAAATCCTCTCATCAGATGAACTACACTCTACTGCTGCACAGCGGGGTTTCCCCCACAGCTCTCTTGTCTTATATACTCTCCTCTGAGGAGCAGCTTCTCTACAGAGATGAACAACATGGAAGGCAAGAGCCAGACTGCTGTAAGGGCATGCTGGCGAGCAGCCAGGCTTGGTCAGCTCGGAGTCAAACAACTCCCTTTAGCAACCAGCGGGGGTCAAAGCTGCCTTACACTCCTCCTTCAGCCCAATTATTTTGAGCAGCAAAAAACTACTTCAGTACAACAATGCTACAAAAAAGAAATTTAAACGTATCTAAATTTTAAAAAACTGATTCACATGAGGCATTATAATGCAATAACTTCACAAAAATGAAAAGCCCTGTTGAGGTATGGATTTATGGATTTATATACACTATCTAGATAACTGCTTTGTAGAGTTACCACTTTATGAAAATACACAATCAGAGCTAAAAATATATATAGTTTTATTTACAGTTTTGAGTTTTCGGGGCTCACCACAAGAATAGCTCTCTGCACATGAAGATCAGAGCACAGGATCTATTACTTCCTGCTGATGCGGTTGTGGGAGTTTTTCCCCTTGTTGTCACTGCCAGTCTAACATCAGCAATGTCGTTTTCATTTACTGTTATCAGACTGTGGGCGTTCTCGCAAAGCTCTTGGAGCCTGTAAGCATAGCAAAGGGCTACACAAATAAGAAGGCATAATATAGGCAGGAAAGGCTTATCCAACAACAAAACATACATTCTATTCATTTTTCTTTCTAAACCGACTAACAGAAAACGTGTTTTATCATTTTAGTTTTGATGTGTCTTATTAATCTTATTAATCATGCTGAATTACTAATTTTTTTATGTGTTATTATAAAAATATGATTTATGTCAACAGTAAAATACTTAATTGGATTTAGTTACGCTGAAATAGGCTCAGGCTGCTGAGGGACTTCCCATTTCTCCTCCACTCATGTTGTTCCCTTGTTTTCACTCACCTCCTACAGTTTGTGTTTTGTCCTTGTCTCTCCTTTCTTCACTTTTCTTTTGCCTCACCGCTCAGCTGGTCACAGCAGATGGCCTGAACCTGCTTCTGCTGCTGCTTCTTCTTCTTAAAAAGGAGTTCTTCTTTCCCACTGTTGCCAAGTGCTTGCTCATAGTCAGACTTTTCTCTTTACTAATGTAGGATTTTTACCTTAAACCAGTGAATCCTGAAGGGCCACAGTAATAAGAGAAATTCAGTTTGAAATTAAACGCAAGTATGTATAGCTACATATTTGTATCAATTCTTTTATTTATATAAAAGGTAAATTAAAAATAGTAAAAAGACATGTTTAGTTTTTGTTATTACACAGTGCTCTTACCCACATTTACCTCTCTGTTTGTGTTCCAGTGGTAGGTGGTTCGCACATTGGCCTTAACACTTTGCACATGAGTATTTATTTGAATTTAACTGAAGTGTTTACATTTCTTGAGTCTTCCATGGCAATAAAATGTTTTTACAACAGGCTATACTGTAAACTGTTACAGGAAGGATACAACAGTCCTACTGAAAGCATCACAATCACATGGCACATCAATACCATGGTGCTAATAGCCAGCTACAATAAGAAGCAGTATTTAGGTTTGTCTTCAGTCAGATCTTTTTGCGGTCATAACACTTTCCATGTCACTTCAATGATCAACTAGAGCGCTAAGATCATCAGGTCAATTACTCTTGGTGCAACCTAAGTCTCAGCTGAGGACCAGAGGCAATCGTGCTTTTGTCTCAGGTGCGCCTAACCTCTGGAACAGCCTTCCTGCTACTATTCGTGCCTCGAACTCTATCCAATATTTCAAATCACGGTTGAAAACTTACCTATTTAATCTGGCATTTCTGACTAGCCAGTGCTCTCATCTCATCTATTTTAATCCTATTATTGGATCTTTGTTTAGCCTCCTAGTTGATATTTTATGTGTATGAATTGACCCTATCTCCGAATTGAGGTCTGATACCTACTTTATTTAGCCCACACTTCTGGTCTAATTAGTGCTTCCCATCTGCTAGTGTTAGTGCTAGTGTTTGTTTTGTATTTTGTTAATGCCTTTTATATCAATTTATTTTTGATCTATTGTATTATTGTGAAGCACTTTGGTGTACCTTTGGTTTTAAATGTGCTCTATAAATAAAGTTGTATTGTATTGTATAGTATACAGCAAATTTAAAAGTGTTAAACATTTTGGTGTTAGTAGACTCTGTGGAAAAGTAGAGTTAATTTTACTCTAAGTAGGGCCACATTCTTTTCATGTAACTCTGAGGTGTAAAATAATATTATTTAAAATCGTGTGTTAAAAACGAGCGATTCTATATCATATCTGGAGGTGTTACAATGGAAATATTAACTCCTGACCTCTTAACTCTGAACTCCTACAGGGGCTACAACACTAGCAGAGTAAACTCACAGACGCCACCCCCAGTATCACAGGTTCTGACTGAAGCTAAAGCAAGAAGAACGTGTTACTCTCCATATTTCTGAGTTGTTTGTCACGCTTGGTAAGTTGTTTTTTTCTGAGATTGTTTTAATCATTATTATCAGCTTTTACTTCTGTGGCTTTTTTTTGAGCTGAAGTAAAGCTGTGTGAAAGGCATTAGCCATGTTGCTCGGTGATAGCATAATAATCTGTTTTAGCTTGCTGAAATGCATTGTATGCAGGCAAATACTTCAAATACTTGCATATGAATATTCCGTCAAACTCAAACTCAAAGCTAAAACAATGTTTAAATCATGAAATGTTGGCATAATGTTTATTTCAGCATTAACTGTTGTCTGTGTTCTTCAGTTGTTTCAGAGAGCACCATTTTAACAAATGTGTTCTGGGTATAATGTTGCCTTTAAATATGGGCAATGAAATCTGGAATCTAGAATTATCTTTTAGGAAAATACTTTACACAAGTTAAGGCTCAAAATGATTCTTTTTTTACTGTGCTGCAGTTGTTTACCAGATTATTTGTGCAATTAACTACTGCACAACAAATTTTTATTGAATCTCCACACAGTATATGCTTGCAAAGGTGGAATATGGCGGAGTGCAGAAGTATGTTAAAGTTCCACAAAGTGATTAATGGAGGACATGCATATCGTATTGAAGAAAAGAGTAATGAGCATGTTGTTATTTGCATTAACCAATCTCACCTACGTCAGACCCTTTGATAAATTCAATTCAATTTTATTTATATAGAGCCAAATCAGAACAACAGTCGTCTCAAGGCGCTTTATAAGGTAGACACTACAATAATACACAATATTCTAATGAAAGCAAGAGCATGTACATTGTTCCATATTGTTACATGTTTTTAGAAAATGTTTTGAAATTGTGGTGCACAGTTCAAAATAAATGTTTTTCAGAAAACCGTTAGCTCTTTTTGATAAATGTTTATATCCCAAGGAATTTCTAAAAGTTGAGAACAGTCAATTTTACACCTTTTAGAATTAATTAGAAGATAACTCGTATGTAGTTAAGATAAAATACTCTATGAGAGTCAATATATAAACTCTAGTTAGTGTTAATAAGTGTTAAATTATCAACTCCAGACAAATTTGGTATTTAACACTAAATCAGAGCTAATATACCAACTTTCCAAAAGAGTTAAATCAGGGGTGTCCAAACTTTTTTCGCTGAGGGCCACATACATAAAAATATCGGAGGGGCTGGGCCACTTACTAGAAATTAGGTATATAACCTTAACTTTAGTGTATTAAAGTTAGAAAAATCACTTAAAAGTGGTCAAATGTGTTATACTGTTGAATATAATCAAAGACAAAACTGCCTTCATCACAGTTTTCCATAAATGGATCTTTATTGATTTATTCAGAAAAAGCTTTGGTAGCTCATTCTCAGAACAGCAGCCTCAGATTTCTTCTTAGACAGAAGATTTACAGCACAGAGAAAAAAAACAATAAAGGGGGAAATGGGACGGGTAAATTTCAAGTTTGTTATTTAAGTTATTAGGCTTAGCAAAACATCTATTAACGTTCGTTTGAAACTGTTATCAACATTAACAGACTGAACTGGACTTAATAACAGGAGTGCATATAATTTTAGTAAATTATTCTGGTGAGTATCAGCTGCGCTGGGTATGTAAATCGGGCCATCCAGCTGCGGTGCTGATCGCCACTCGTGCCAAAAATCCAGACAAATGTCACTTGACCAAGGACCAGATCCTGCATCAGATGAGATCAGCTGACTCTGCGTGTGCGTGCGCTGTGCACAGCGGTGTGTACTCTGTGTGTTAACAAGAAAAACGCATATAAGAAAGCGGTGCGAAAAAGCAGGGTAGTGACAGAATTGATGCGCATTATTGATATTTGAAGCACGTGTACCTGCACATTAACACACGGGTACTGTGGAATACATTTTTTTACTCACCTAAAGCGCTCGTGCTCTCGTCCACTCCCCGCAAAGAAATTAGCAGCTGTGCGGTGTCTGTGGCATCGGTGCTCTCATCACATGCGATGGAGTAAAAATCAAAAGCACAGCTTTATCAGCCATTTGCAGTTTAATGTTGGCTGGCAAGTCTTCAGTGCGTCGCACAACTGTATTTCTGGACATGCTGACGTTGTTGAAGTCCTGCACTTTTTCCGGGCACATTATTTCGGTGACTTTAACGAGGCCGTGTTTTATGAGGTCTCCATCTGAAAAAGGCTTGCCATGTCTTGCGATGAGTTGGGCGACCTCATAGCTGCTATTGGAGCCTTTTCCTGGACAATTTGAGCACGAAAAAAATACTGTTGCTGACCTCGCAGGAGAGCTACCATTTGCTTTAATTTCTGCTCTCGCTCAGCACCAGTGTAGGATGCATAGGCCTGATGTTTGGTTTCATAATGACGTCGTACATTATACTCTTTCACAACTGCCACAGTTTCAGTGCAGATCAAACAGATACACGTCCCCTTGAATTCTTTGAAGAAATATTCACTCTCCCACCTTGTCTGAAATTTTCTGCATTCACTTTCTATCTTTCGCTTCTTTGGTTCTGCCATGTTTAATAACTTCGGGGTAAATTTCTTCTGTGATTGTCCTTTTTGGTGGAGCAACTGCCTTGATCAACAGCAGCTCCCCCTGGTGTTAAAACTAAGAAGTGCAATACACTCAAGCAAAAGTTGAAGTGTGGGCCATATTCTATTCTATTTATAAAATTACTTGCGGGCCAATTAAAACTGGGCCAATTGCGGGCCGGACTTTGGACACGCCTGAGTTAAATTAACACTCTTTGGTGTGGACCCATATAGACACGACAGTAGTGTTTAAATCAAATCTGACAGTGTTAATTTGGCCATGCTGAATTTGTTGTGTAGGTAGGTTGTGTCAAAGCGATTCTCTGTCGGAGTGTGAAGTAGATTTACCACAGGCACAATGCGCTACATTGGTGTCATCTAGTATGGTAATGTGTGTGTATCTGTGTATTTTTTCAACGTACTTTTGCCCATGTGCAAAAGTACGTGTGTGTGTGTGTGTGTGTGTGTGTGTGTGTGTGTGTGTGTGTGTGTGTGTGTGTGTGTGTGTGTGTGTGTGTGTATACCATGTTCATCAGGATTCCTTGTCAGAGAAAGGGCATGGAGGGTCCCAGAGGTGTCAAAGTGGACAGCAGGAAGCAGACAGAGGTGACACAGGGAGAGGGCTCTGGTGACATTTGCACAGTGGGAACTGACCGCCACAGCATAATGACGATCGAGGTCCGCTTTTACTAATGAGAAAAACAAGGAAGAAAGCGGGCAGAGAGATGGCCTTACATCTGTATGTTCGCACACAGAGAAACGAGCACATGTGTAACTAAACACCCTTTTTTGTCCATAAAAACAGTGTCTTTGCTTGTTTGACTCAGATGTGACTAATAAAATGTTTCTTGAGTACCAGGAGTGCATGCTGACACACCTGTGCTTACGCACACATACACCTAGCAAAATCCAAAAAGCCTCGGGTCAAACAGAGCTCTAATGTAGCATATTCGGAGTATCGATGCACACATGACCAGAGGCTACTGTGAAGCAGTGGAGCACAGCCTCAGTTTAAACTAACCATTGGCAGTCTCTCTGCATCTCAATAACAGACGTCCCAGGGCTGTCGATGACTCACACTAGCTGGTCAGGAATTAATGAAAAATGTGTGTTCTTCTGTACTGCAAATTTAAGTCTTTTATTAAATGACATCTGTCTTCTTTAATTATGTTTTTGTCTCATCCTTGCTGTATATTTTATTTTTATTTTTTTTAGCAGGCAACTGGCTGGCTAGCACTGCTTTTTTTTCTAAGTTCACCATATCTACAAATATCTGTATCAACATATTAAGCTAACTCTTTTTGGCCGTTACAGGATGAATCTAAAAATCTGATCTGATAATGGCGCTCAATGCAAAAAGTTATATGACAAGCCAGCTATTAGATTTCATCCTGGGGGTGGCATTAAATGTGTGTACAAAATTTCATGGCAAATCCAACTGCTGTCAGGACTATAAAACTACCAAAATGCTTCTAAAGGTTTCCAAGTCCTACCCGATACCAGATGTCAAAACAGCAATTATATAAAGCCTTTTTCTTTCTTGAATTGGGTACAGACTGGAATCCCAAATGTGCACTGCCATTGTTATACCAAGCTGCCATAGAGAAGAGCAGAACTGGCATGTATTTAAATGGAATCGAAATATGGCAAATCGTTGCTTGGCAGTCATTCGAAAGATGGTTACTTTGTTGGGAAATGGATAAACAAGCAGTAAATGAGCAAAGGTGGTGTAGATGTTGAGGGAACCAGGGAATGCAAAGATAAAGAGACTGTTTGAGTGGGTTTCAAGTGCTGTGAGAGACAAACAGACAGACAGTGGCATACAAAGGAGCCACTGGCTACAGGCTTTACAGGACTCAGACCAGAGAGATGAGCCGGGTATTGATCTGCAGAGTTTGAGTTTCTTTGTGAAACAGGATCTGAGGACACAAGCGAGAGCCTTATTTAAAAGTCTCCCTATTCACATCCATATCTATTGATCCATGCACACTTTCATCCAGCTTTAAGTAACTCTCTGGTTGCTGTTTTCCCTTTTCTCTGCATCTCTTCTTTTTTCCCCCTCATTCTGTTTGGCTGTCCAGGCTCAAAAAGTATCCCGTATTTTCTCTTGCGCGCTCATATTTCTTTCTTTTTTCCATCTCCCTTGCCCCCTCTTTAGGACTTAGGTGAACTTTTAAGAGCATACTGCATTTCCCGATCATGTTTCCATTCAATTTATCTCTGAGTGATTGAAACCGGCTCTTTTATGGGTGTTTATTTTTCTAATGTGTTTCCCATAAAAGTCTCCTTATCCTCAGAATCCCTTATCTCTGACAGCAATAAATTGAGCGGATCAACTCAGTGTGGCACAATCACATTTAGCAATGACAAGCAGTTTTCAACACCCAAACACATGCATGCATGCGTGCTCACACACACACACGCGCACGCACACATACACCCATCAGTGATAACAACTTTGGTTTTGTGGTAGTTTTGATTGGCCACGGATGCTGTTGTCAGACAGCAGGAGTAAAATACGGCTGCCGTTATTGTATGCTGTCATAACTTGGCTTGTAAATCTCTCCCTGAGTGGAAGCAGAGAGGAGGGAGGAGTGAATTGATTCTCTTGTTGTACTTCATCTTTAGCCCCTCTGCTCTTGGTGCGGAGCCAAAGGCCTTGGAAGCCATCTTCATTATGTGTGCCTCTACAGAAGGAGACAGTATTAGTGGCCCCGCCGTCTGATGTCATTTTAATTACTCTGCACTCATATCTAACATGCCACAGCTCTCCTTCATTTTCCATTTCATACCTGCCTTCACCCTTTTTCTTTTTTTTCCCCCACTTCTACCCATTTGCTTTGTGCCTACATCTTCTCCGTCGCCTCCCAGCCTCACTGTCTTCTGCCATTTGACTCCTACCCAGCAGCAGTACTGAGCAGACCTCCACCGTTAAGCGCAGTACAACTGATAAAGTCAACCATGCTGTCTGTGACTGACAGCTGCGTAAAATGGCTGTGGCAGCACACAGAGGCATGGAGAATCCTTTTTCAGGCTGCACCAGAGTCGGTCCCTGCGCCCATCTGTCAGCCGAAAACAGGAGCGCAGACTATCAGTCACAGCTGACCCCCAGTCAGCCACGCAGGGGACTAGCTGGGAGGGGAAAGGCTCAGAGCAACACAAATAAGCATGAAGATCAACAGATGGCTCGCTGTCAATCATCCTGGGGTTCTATTTTTTTTCTTAATCTCACCACACCTCTCTCTGTTCTCCACCTTTATTTACGCATTCTTATCCTGACAATCCAATAAAGCCTAATGTTATATTCCCCCCTGAATCCTTCTTTTTCCTCTGGCTCTCCGTTTGTCCCCAGGTGGCACAGCAACAAATGTGACATGAGCTCAGTAAGGTGTGCTGCTCCACTCCCCACACACGGCTTAGATTGCTGTCATTACACTCACTCTGTGCTATTTCATTCCCACTGTAATTGGAGGTGCTGTGAATGAAAGTAGGGTCCTTGATTTCATACTTTGAAGAGACTGATAGCCAGCCGCGCACTTGCCAAGGGGAGGTGTGTGTGTGTGTGTGTGTGTGTGTGTGTGTGTGTGTGTGTGTGTGTGTGTGTGTGTGTGTGTGTGTGTGTGTGTGTGTGCGTGCGTGTGTGTGTGTGTAAGAGCAGGTGTAGGTGTGCGTAGGTCTACGTGTATGTATGTGTGGGTGGCTGGTGTGAAATCTAACACTACAGAGAGTGAAAAGGGGAGGACATGCAGTTTTAAGTACTGCAGATGTTTGGATAATTATGGCAAGAAACTGTTCATTCTCACTGGTACTCCCTGCCTAGTTTTAGCAAGGCCATGACACAGGTTCCCTGCATGGTGTCTCTTTTCCCGGCTCCTCATCATAAAGTACAGAGTATAAACCTTGTTAATGATCTGCGAGTTGAACCCTGGAGACACGATGAGATACAAACTGATAGATGTAGAAAGTCTTCTCTCGGTTTTTTTTGGCTCACAGATAAATTTACATTAAAAACCATAATTCTGCTGAAAAGGGACAAAAAAGTGCTTTAAGTAAGGGGAGGGGAAAAAAATCAATGTGGCAATTTAATTTAGTGTAGAATGAACACTTTTACATATTACTGTACAAGATGCAAATGAGATTTCTCCCCTTGAATAATCATCTATCTAAAAGGCTGAAACACACTGGGAGGTAATTACACTGCTCTGATCATTAAATAACCCCTGTTCTCTTTCACACACGCGCACACTTTCTCTCTCACATTTCCCCCTCTCTCCTCGCAAACCCCCAGCACTTTTCTTTTATACACATCGAAAGTATACCGCTGGGGCATTTTTACACCGGTATCAGTTTGCTCACACAAACATTAGCCCACACAGACACAAAAAGCATGATGGTGCATGAATCATACACCTTCAGACCACTGAAGAATACAGCAGGAGCCACGCTCGCTTTTACACTATCATTTTTTACACACCTCATCTATTACGATGTACCCGTTGCAGAAAAAAAAACCTTGTTTAACCACTGAAGCTGTCTGTATTGTGATTAACATTCTCTTCTGTTCTATTTAAGAAGTAAATTACATGAGATCATCTATTTTGCATTAAACAATGGCAAGTTATCAGACTTTACCATCTACAGTATAAGCTGTTTCAGGATTCCACTGATACTTATCAGTAGTTCATGTTTTGTGTTGATGCTTTGCTAAATGTCAAAGTAGATTAATAAGTGTAACATACTCTTAGACTTCATATCGCCTCATATAACAGAATAACATTACTAGAATAATTTCTTCAATAAGTGATTTAATTGCACTTCCTGTTGTGCAGTGAAATGTAAACTTCAAAATTATATCTATATATATATAGATATTTCTAAACTACATTTACCTGAATTTAGATCCATCATTAAAACAGCTGACACAAATCCCAAACTATGAAGACCACCACGCTAATATTTATATATGCAAAACAAGGAATTATCAACAGCATTTTTAAAGGCAGTTGCATGGTACAGCAGGTGCATGTAGCAGTAAAGTGACTTTCAGCTGGGTGTCCCTTTGAAGAAGCAGAAATGAATGCTGGATTAATTCCTGATGACAGCCATCTAAACTTCCCTCAGCTTAAAAGACATTAAAATTCAAAGCACACGATGAAAAAGCCTCTAACAAAAACCGAGGCTAAACTGTCTTTAGTTGTTGTTGACAACAAATGCAAATAATGAAATTACTGAAATGTGACTCAAACTAGCAAACATTTTATGAAATTATTAACCTGATGGGTCAGATTTAACAAAGGCTTTGCATGTGATAATAGTTTAGATGGGCTTTAAGCGATTAAGACATCAGTGTAATTACTACTGTAATTGTTGTACATGAACAAAACATTGCAACCGAATACAACAATTGTAAAAAATTAACTAATTCAAACCATTGAATTGAACCTCTTGACAGTGTTTGCTGCAGTCTGAAGCATTTTAAATATTCAATAAATTCAATTCTAATCCATATTTATTTATAGAGCACTTAAAAAACAACATAGTTGACCAATTTGCTTTCCAGTCTATGCTTTCCCATAGATTTTTATAGGACCTTTTAAAGTCCTTTTGCCACCACAGCTATCGCCATTCGGAGGTCTCCAGATTAGATACAAGTTCAACACACTTTTTTCTGCCCCATGAAGCCACATTTATGTGTTATGCTATCTATACAGTATCTATGCACCTTGTTAAGCCAGTTAGCTCATAATGTTGCACGTTCCCCCCTTATGGTCATTTCTGGCTGAAAAATATGTGTTGCCATCTTGGCCAAACTTGAGGCTTCTAAGTCTAATCCAATAACCAATGGGTGGCATCAAGGTCACAGCATACATATTTTATATACAGTCAGTGACCAGTCACATTTCCATCTGTCACAGCTCCGTGAAAGCTGTCCTGCTATATACTGTAGAGTAGCAACATACTACTGCCAAGGAAAAAAAGTGGATTATTTGTGGCTTTATTTCCACTGTCTCTTACTGACTTCACCTGTCTCTCCGTTGTAACACTACCAAACACTTCAACCTGGCACAGCTGACAGTTTGCTTCACTCAGATCAAAGAATCACCAAAACTGCAGGCATTTTTGCTCCACTGGAAAAGCACCGCGTTGTGTCAAAGCACAGCTGTACAAGTACAGGTGGATACAAAATGAGTGGCAGGAAAACTCTATTTACAGCTCCCTTTACAACTTGACAGATGGATTGGAGCTGATTTTGATGCCACGGATCAGAGCAAAATGGGACACATCACTTTCTCGACTGGCATGCTGCTGCTTTTGTTTGTGCACTTTTTTTTTCAAAGTCCTTGATCTCGCTTAACTTCTGTGATTAGAAAATACGGTTAAAGGGGAAGTGAAGTTTCTGCTTTTTTCAATTGTCTCAGCCGAACGTGGCTCTAGAGGATATAGAGAGGCAGAGGTTTCCTGGACGGTTGAAATCAAAGCCTTAGGTGTAGGGACTTCAAAGTAATAACCTAAATAGCAACCTTGTTCATTCATGAAAGATGCTGCTATTCCAAAACTCATTATACTAGTTGTCAGGAGAAGGTCAGGACTATGACACAGACCTCTAAGCTGCCTAAAGGAATTTAGTGCGGATCACCTTCTGCAGCACGCAGTGCTCAATTCCAGCTGTCATCAGGCTAGAGGAGGCAGGAATACATTACCAGCCAGGATAATACTCTTTATTATATAGCTTATATGCCAGCTCACGGTGCCTTGGGGCAATGAGAGGAGCAATTACAAGGACAGGGATGTCTGGTGAGTGTGTCTCTGCACGTCTGTATATACACACACACACAAGCACACCTGCCAGCGTTTACCTCTCAAAGCCAATAAACTCCTAATACGTTATTTTCAAAGTTGCATCAATGTTTAATATGTCATCAGCCCTCTGATATGCACCACTGCTTACAGATGATCTCCAGTACAAGGACATGATCCTTATCCTGCAGTAATTTCAACCCAGTAATGCACACGTAGTGTAATAAATCCCTTCTAAATCAGTACCATAGTTGACATTGGTTTATCTTCTAAATTTTCTAAGTATTGCTCACACTGACACTAGTTATATATGTGTGTGTGAAGCTACAGCAACAATGTGGTAGTTTAGAGGGTTCAGCACTAAGTGCCTCAAACGCCCCAAAGGCTTTATTTGATTCAAAAGGGAACAAACACTGAAATCTCTGTTAGATGAAACACAATTTCACCATGATACCACCAACAGAGCCTCTCCGGTGCCCCAGCAACATTCAAAATTGCTGATTTTTAAATGTTCAATCTAACAATAATCCTCTGCGTCTGCGTTGAACCTCCCCGCGCTGCTTGTTCTTAACACACCAATATAACAACATTATGTGTTTCCAGATGGGAAAACATCACAAAAAGGCTGAATCAAATATTCATCCTGTGTTACCCGTCGATCGGTAATCTCCCATTTTCATTTCGGCACAGTCGCTCTTTCTATCCCCTTTCCCCCTGCTCTTTTGCTCCACGGTTTCATCTGCCGGCTTTTTTCGATGTAATCTCTTTACGGATAAGGAATAAAAGAGAAAGAGAAATGATGATACCTTAACAACGACACAAAAGCTATTTGCTTTTACCGCTGGAGGTACTGATGATGTTCATCTCCCCCGTGTTTGTGTGCTTGTGTATGCAAGTCCATTTGCGTGAATACCCCTGAAATGAGCATCGTCACTTCGCAAGACACACCGAATCAGTTCTCACCTTTATCTATTGGATTTGGATCAGTTCAAATTTGAACATTGTGCTGTTGACAGAACAAGACACATTAAAGCAGACATGCACGAAAAAGAAGAAAACAATGACAGAGGCCTTAAACAATTTTCCAAAGCCTGAAACTCTGCTGGGAGCTCACTGCACCCCTGTACTTGTTAGCACTGATAACTCAGAAGCGTGTGTGTGAGGTGAGTTTGTTTGTTTCTGGCCTTTACCCTGCACAAGGATGTCAGATGTTGATTGGATCGCGGCACACACACACACACACAAACTTACACACACTGAGCTGCTTTCCTCTTAATAGCTTAACAACTTCTGAGAAAGTGGCCTGAACTCCAATCTGTGGCACAAACAAAATAAAAACACTCGCTACCTTTATTCTAGACATACAGACCGTGCACTTCTTGTTCTTCACAATCTTCTACCGCTCATCCAGTTCAAGGCTGGGGGGGCTGGAGCCTATCCCAGCTGTCATTAGACACACTGAACAGTGTGTTGCAGGGCTTCTGCACAATATTTAGAAGTCATGTTTTCTTTCTTTTTTTCAAAGAAATTGAAATTTTATTTATATGTATATTTTTACCCATACCCAACTGGAAGAAATATTAAAACAAGGCAATAATTGATTTACCAAGTGATGGCCTGTTGAGTTTTGAGCTTTTCTTTCACAGTGGGGATCAGTGTATTCTTTCAGTCAGACAAACAAATGGGCAACAAACCCATCTGCTCCCAAGAATTTCTGAAACCTCTTACTGCCATGAGATGAGCCTCACATGTCTGTGCTTTGCACATATTTGCTCTCACTCTGTCTCCTACTCCCGTCATCATTGCCAGTGCTCCCAGAGGTAATTATAAAAAGTTTCAGACAGTGATTCTGAAGACCTCGGACTGTTCAACAATCATTACTCTGCAGATCAATTGCTTTGGACTGAACTGAACACACACTCTCAGAAGCACTGAACAATTAAAAGTCAGCATGAGGGAAAAATTTATACACACATTAGGTATTTGCCCCCTTCCTTTTTTCTTTTTTCTGCATATACTTACAAAAATCTACCACCGCCATGTTTAACTGCTGATTTGAAGGCCTTTTTGAGGCTCAAAATGTGGTTTTAGTGTCAGGGTTACAATTAGGTTATGGTTAGGTTTAGGGTAAGGGTTAGAGTTAGGCATTCATTATTAATGGTTAGGGTTAGGGGCTAGGGAAACCATTACGTCAATGAAAGTCCTCACTAAGATAGCTGAACGGGCTTGTGTGTGTGTGTGTGTGTGTGTGTGTGTGTGTGTGTGTGTGTGTGTGTGTGTGTGTGTGTGTGTGTGTGTGTGTGGCATGCACTAATATTACTAATCTATTACTAATCTATTCAGCAAATACTCAAGTGCAAATGTAGTCTTACAGAGGACATTCAAGGAGACCAGACTTAGACGAATGAACACATCACCACAAAGCTTATGTACATAAAAGTGGAAGATGATTCAATAGAGCTTACCGCCAATCTGCTGCTAGAGAAAAGCAGAAGCTGTGAAATCTTTATTTGATAAGAGCTTGAAAAACAGCCCACAACTGGGAGGGCCCAAATGAGCCAAATCCAGTGACAGCTACAAACAAACCTTTTGCTCCAAGCAAAACAAACATTTTTATGTTTTCTCTTCAAAGAATCATAAAGTTAATACACTCCACAGTCTGGCTTATCAAAGACCTCGGAGTGGGTGTGTATGAACGCATACACGTCGGTCAGTATGTGTGTATATCCGTGTTGCATGGTGTATGTTCATATGTTTTCTCATTTTCCCATGGTCCACACGCACACACAGCCCATGCACACAGACCCATGAGTATAAAAGGAAAAGGTAGCCAACTGTTAATTGCAGTAAACCCCCAAAGATGTGTTGATGTTTCAAAAGCTTCACAAAGTCTACTGAAAGACATTTTTTGTTCATCACGTAACATAAATCTCACAGATAAATAAAAAAGCAAACAAACAGGAGAAAGAACTTTAAAAACTGCGAAAGGCTTTTTTTAGGGGGGAAAAATGCTGTTTTTTAATGCATGTGAAGCTGCATGTATGTGCACACAAGGCACACGGAGACAGCACCACAGAGCTGCGAGGGTCGCAGATGAAATACCTGAGAGAATAATGTATTACTGAGACTTGTGTATGCACAGTTGGATGCCGGGAACAGTCTCTTATATGGACCTAAATATAGGAACTCTGCTCTTGCTGCCTGTGGACTCTCACTTAGTCTCCCTGTTTCTGTCTGACTGGCTTGAACGCACACACGCGCGCGCAAGCACACACCCCTCAACAAACACTCAAGGTTATCACAACTTTTGTCTCACACACAAACTTGCACATTTGTGTGTGTGTGTCTCATGAGGACTCTGGTGAAGTAGGGCAGGCTGGAGGAAAGTGGGGCGACAGGGGGGCGGGAAGTGAGCCCAGTCAGAATATCAATAATGGATAAACATGTTACCATCAGGAGGGAGTGAAGGAGAAGGAGTCATGGAGAGAAATAGAGGACCTGGGAGAAAGGGTAAAGAGTTGCAACAAAGGACAAGCGCATAGAAGAGGTTGGTGGAAACGAGGAGGTGAGAACGACAAAAACACTCCCACTTCCCCAAGTGAGGGGAAGATGACTAAGGAAGACGTTAAAGTTTTTTTCTAAACATTAACTTAAAGTCACCTTCACTGCACTGCGGTGAAGCTCAGAGACAAACATGTTAGACTCCAAATAAATCAGCAAAAACCAACACATTCCTAAACAAATTATTTCATTAATTTGGGTAAAAAAAACATTTTAATACAGTGTTACTGCAAACAACTTTTTTTTTACGAGTAACCATGAAACTTTTTTAGCCACTTTTGTCACTTTGTAACAGTTAATGCCGTTTCTACTCCATTTGCAAGTGAAATGTGTGCACATCAACCACCTCCGTCGGCGCGAATGCATATTACTTTAGTGATAATACCTCTGCAATTTTTTTTGGTCATCTTTTTTTTTTTCCCAAAGAGTCCTTGAATCAGTGGTAGTAAGTGCTGGAGCGGAGGCGAGTGAGAGAATGGGGGGGAAATGAAAGCAAGTCAGGTTGAGTTTGGAACTGTACCATTTTTCACATTTAAGCAGGCAAACCGATGTGAGAGGTGAGCCATCCAACGGTGTTCCAAATCCATTTAGCCTAAGGTAAATGATGAAAATAGGATGCACGGGGCTCCACTCTGCACGCCATTGTCACCCCTGATTCATATTTATGCAGCCTTTAGCATAAAATCAGCAGTGTGTGTGTGTGTGAGAGAGAGAGAAACGCTCTGTTTTTTCATGTCTGCCTCTATGAGAGTATGAAGGGGGAGGAAAAAGAAAGAGGAGGGCGTTCAGAGGTTTTTCTGCTACAGGGCATCTTACTTTTTGTATAAATTTTGCCTCTTGTAACCCCAGGTGTGTGCGCGTGTGTGTGTGTGCATGTATTCGTGTGTACTTTTGTGCAGTCTGAACTGTATATTTGCATTTGGAAACCATCTTACTGATTGGCTCCTTGGCGCTTGAGTTCAACAGTCCACGAGGCATTTTTGGGCAATTGAAAAATTCAGCTGTGTCCACTTTTGTCTGCTCTGGTCCGACACAAAAGAGGCACGATGAACAATGGAGCGAAAAAGAAAAAGATTTGTGCCCTCTCAAATGTGTTACACAGTGCATTATTGATTCAACACAGGTAAACACCAGCAAACAAATTGATGCACTATTTATTCTTAAGGGCATCAATAAAAAAGAAAAGTCATAAAGTCAGGAGAGATGGGGATTTGTGTCTAAGCATGTCTGTGTGTGTGTGTGTGTGTGTGTGTGTGTGTGTGTGTGTGTGTGTGTGTGTGTGTGTGTGTGTGTGTGTGTGTGTGTGTGTGTGTGTGTGTGTGTACGGGTTCGTACTATCCTGGTGGGGACCAAAATCTGACTTTTACTATCCTGGTGGGGACTTTCTGCACCGTGGGGACCAAAATCCAGGTCCCCTCGGGGTTGAAAGCAATTTTCACACTCAAAATGCGGTTTTACTGTCAGGGTTACAATTAGGTTATGGTTAGGTTTAGGGTAAGGGTTAGGGTTAGGCATTCATTTTTAATGGTTAGGGTTAGGGTAAGGGGCTAGGGAAAGCATTATGTCAATGGGATGTCCCCACGAGGATAGCAAACCAGACATGTGTGTGTGTGTGTGTGTGTGTGTGTGTGTGTGTATAAACACACTGACAGCCTGCCTCTGTTCTTATCCCCATGTACAAGCCTCTCTATTATTCCTTCCTTAATGGCACTAATTAGACTGTTCCCTTTAATTAATCTGCCCTTGATTGAGCGAGTGTTTGTCCGTGTGTGTGAGCGCACGGTGTGCTTGTGTACTTGTGTGGGCGACTTTGTATGTAGGCAACACTGCAAATGTGACCCAGTGATCCCAGCGCTCTGGAAATAAGTGGCAGGATTTATGCAGCATGTGGAGCTCCTTGAATTCTCAGAGCAGGGCAAAACTGCACACCTACGAGGTGCCAAGGTGGAGAGACTACAAGTGGAGTCCACTATGGTCTCCTAATTTCCTGCAAAGGGTGCAATTAACAAAAGCAGCGCTCTTGGTTTGCATGAGGAAGTACGGAGGAGCAGTGGGGGGATTGCAGATGGAGTTTGCACCAGTCCTCCTCTTTCTTTAATAAATACGATCCAGCATAGTTCTCCCTCTTTTCTCTGTTTCCTCTTGACTGTTTCTTATTTTGGTTTGCCTCGGGTCCCGTGGAAAACCGAGTCCACCTCAGCAGAGAAAATGAGGCAGTGTTTCTGCCTATTGACTTACTGTTTTCTTTCCATAATTGTTGCCATAAAGCATAATTAAACTTCATTGTTCATTCCTCCATCCTCCCCCTGCCTCTTTGCCACTCTCTTTCTCTGCTCTTCACGAGTTAGAAAGTAATTATATCTCAGTATGCCTCCAAGACGGCACACTCCTGATCCACTGATGAGAGCAGGCTGGGAGGTTGAATATAATGAAAAGGAATACATTACAGGATGCTGGAACACCATAAGCCTGTCCTTACAGATACCTGCTGCTTCGACATAGCATACCAATAGGTTCTCACAAAATCCCACCACAGCTACAAGACAGAATTGAGTTGTTCTTTTTCTTCTTCTTCTTCTTTTTTTCTTTTTTTGTAAGTCAAAGTAACATGAGTGCATAAGGGTTGATATTGCGTACGGGGTAATCATATTGCACTGTTTTTCTACTCCCGGGAGTAACCACTGGGGAAAATTTCGACTTGTTTTTCCATGTTTGCTCCAGCTATTGATAGCTACGTAACGCGCTGTCGGCCTCAAGATAATTAAAATCAAAATCTCTGCAATCAGAGCTTGAGGTAAAGTGACATCCTCCCCTATATTTGCATTTACATCTTTGCTTTTCTTTCATGTGAAAAAAGGCAGAAAAGGTGGGAGACAGACAACAACAATAACGCAACCTCGCCCCTCTCCTGGATTTTCAAAACAACAAAAATCTCCAGAGTACCTCCTGCATTGTGAGGTGTTTACTTTGTCTGACTAACATGCAGTATTCCCTGCTCAAATTTAACAGTCACAGTACTGAAAACAAAGTGAGTACAAACAGAACACAGCACCTGCTTTCTTTGTACAGTAGTTTACTATAAATTAAACCACTGGGTGGTATTCATATTAATATTGGAGAGCTTTAAAAGATGTTTTTGATGATTGATTTTTGTTTGCGCTTTAATATCAATGCATCATGTAAAGGAAAAAAAACACAATCCAATGCTCCAGTGGATCTATGTATCAAGAACAATTCAGCTCTCTTCTTTCTTTTTAAAGTAGACAACACACTCTTATTACCAGTGTTGGGGAGTAACGGAATACATGTACCGCCGTTACGTATTTAGAATACAAAATATGAGTAACTGTATTCCGTTACAGTTCCTGTTTAAAAAGGTGGTATTCAGAATACAGTTACTTTGTTGAAATAAATGGATTACACGGCGGTACTTTCCTGTTTCATATTGTGGCGGGTCAGGACTGTTTGGGTTTTGTTTGACAGCTATGTTCTGTTGTTCCAGGCGGCAGCGTTACGGTTGCCATGGTTACAGGGTGACGCTCTCTCTCTCTCTCTGCGTGTTTCCTGGGTGAGAGAGCCCTTTTTTGTTGTTGTTGTTGTGCTAAGCTAAAAGGCAGAATGCTACAGGCATGGCCCTAAAGAATGTAGCCTCATGGGCAGTGTAGTCCGTGCTGCAGCGAGAATGGACTACCATACACGTTATGTGTCTGTGAGCGAAGGAGGGAGAGAAAGGAAAAGTCCGAGCTGTCACGGAGCAAAAACGGGAGCTGGAAGCATGTAAATATAATAATAACCACTGCAGCCAAGAAGAGTGCCTGACGAGCCCAGTTGTAAGTAAGCTATTAAGACTCGACTGTACACTGTGTTCGTGTTTTCCTCCGAAAAAAATAAGTTCCGTTGGAGCAGCCTTTCAACGCCTCTCTCTGTCTCTCGCTAGCAAAGTGACCCAGACAACAAAGTAAAGCTAGTTTTCAGCTACGAGCCCAACACGGAACCCACCGTATTAGCCAGATGTCCCTTTACTACGGTTCGGAGCCGCGGACCTTCAGTAACAGTAATAAATCACAGCAATAGTACATTCACGTAGTTGTAAACAGCATGATAATATATTAAGTAATCCAAAGTATTCAGAATACGTTACCCTCATTGAGTAACGTAACGGAATACATTACAGAATACATTTTGGGGCATGTATTCGGTATTCTGTAATGGAATACATTTTAAAAGTAACCTTCCCAACACTGCTTATTACAAACTACACTACTATATATTAGTGTATAATACAATATTATTATATACTACACTGATGTAGCAATATTTTTTGCTACATCACTGTTTCATTTTACTCCTTTTCAAGCATCTTTAGTCTTAGAGAACCTAAATTCTTCAGCATATTTTCGCTAATTCATTCTCATCAAATTTCAATGCAATTTTCCGGTGAAGAAGAAAAAAACTACAACCAAACCCAACCACAAGACAAGATTTCAAGACCTGCCTGGCAAAGCTTTTTTTTATTTTTTGTTTTGTTCTTATCTTGTTAGTCACTGTTTCAACAGAGTTAAGCATAACATTAATAAGGTTAGGTTTAGGAATATAAACAAGTTTTTGGTTAAAAAGCCTTTATGCCCCACGACCTTTGTGGTTAAAGCGAAAACAAACATACCAACCAGTTGTTATTGAACCTCTACAGCAGAAATAATAATGTACAGAGACTGTTATAGAAGAGCTGTAGGACAAACAGACGAGGAGCAGCATGTGTCAA
Source organism: Pelmatolapia mariae (assembly GCF_036321145.2). NCBI lineage: Eukaryota > Metazoa > Chordata > Actinopteri > Cichliformes > Cichlidae > Pelmatolapia > Pelmatolapia mariae. The sequence goes on along the minus strand of NC_086243.1, from coordinate 12,823,334 downwards.
AGGTCAAAAGCAGCACCTTTCTTTTGTCCCAGAGGTTGTTTTTCCCATAAACTAGCTCTGTTTGTGTGTACATGTGTGTCTGTGTGTGCGTGCGTGTGACCATCTGAGCATATGAGGTAATAATTAAGGCATATAAGGCAATAGTGAAAAATATTGTGGGAAATGAAGTGTTAAAATTTACAGAAGAAGGAGGAAAAAAAGCCTAAAGAGGGGATAAATGACAAAATATGCAATAGCTTAGGGAGGTGCCACCTCTGCAGCCACTTTTCTGTCACAGAGCGAAGGAACCAGCATCACAGCATCAGCATACAAACACCTCAGTAATGAAGCGCCAGCAGTCCTGGGCTTTAACCACACAGACCTATCCATCTCCCCCATGCATTATTCACCACACACAGCCATTTTACCGCCCAGCGCACCCGGCAAAGATTGGTTCCACTTTTTATTTATCTGTTTTTCATCCCCACCCTCCTTTCCCTCCTCCTTCCTTTCCGCAGCTTTTCAATTAAATTAAGGCAAGCGCGACACTAAATCCATGCAGCAGAGGCTGCCCACATGACAATTAGACTGTCAGCTAGACAGAGAAAAAGGAAGAGACAAGATAGTGAGGAAAGCCTAGGTAGGCTGGCAGCGCCGAAATGCTCATTTAGAGAAGTCAACGACAGCCCAGACAATATGTCCGAGATAGTGCATTGTAGTTCTTTGAGAACACATTCTGCTCAGATTACAAGTACAATCTTAAAGGCCAGCTTTAAATATGTAATAAAATCAACCAATTAATTAAGCACAAATGTAAACATTAAACAATTTATACAAATAAACTACAGATTTAGATCATACTTCATCTGATTAATGTCTTTCATATGAACCCTATAATCAACCTGCACCATTATTTCCCAGCTTTGTGGATGGCTTTGGTTTGAATGCTGGCAACTGTGCCAAGAGCTGGAGTTAGCACGCTACAGGTGCACCTAACAAGGTTAATAAAGTGCAAGCTGATTAGTCTACCGTGTGGGCTAAGAGGGAGAAGCAGTGGTTTTAGATTCACTTTATTAGATGATGGAATCGAGGAAACAGTTGCCTCTTCAATTTGAAGCAAACGGAATAATGTCGAGAAACAAGACAATCTCAAATTTTTCTTTTCACAGCTCACTAAACTGACCATAGCACTTGGCCCATACCAGTCTGCCATTTTCAGAATATCTCTTCTACTAGCCTGAAAATGTGTCCTTATTAGAGTACACATTCATTCTTGTAGTGTCTGAGCAGTTAAAGAGATTACTACTTGCTCCTCCAAGCCATTTTTCAAAGGAAAAAAAAGTCTCCTAGATCTCGTGCAAAAATGGCAAGATTCAGCAGAACACTAACCCAAATATCTCAAAGATTTGAATAATGAAAAACTGCACTCAGTTAATCACCTCCAGATAAACTTTGCCTGTTTAGTCTACGCTGCCCTTTAATTGCACCACATTTTATGCATTGATGCTAAATTAAACTAACTGATTAGAATTAGATTTTTAACGTTGCTCTCCCGGCATTGATTAAACTCTTAAAAGCACATCTCATTTGCCTTTGTTTAGTATGCATGAATCTATAAATTCCATCGTCAATGCCATTGCAAATTCAGCACTGACTACCTGCAAAAACACTGTAAAGCTACCCTGTGCCGCACAGGTTGTAAAACAGGAGTGACTCAAATGCATTAAAACCAGAAATTAGCTCTGAAAAAGAGAAAGAAGACGAAGACTATCTGTGATTTTGTAGCACGAGATCATTAACAATCAGGCCTCCTCATATTTGGAAAACATGGACCATCCAGCTTATTATCAGCGCTCTGTTTCAAAGCCTGTATCTCTGGTGGTATGGGGGTGCATTAGTGCCTATGGAATTCGCATCTTGCACATCTGGAAAAGCACCATCAATGCATAAATGTATATACAGGTTTTAAAGCATCTTTTTCAGGGAATGACAGTACTAAACTGCATACTCCATGGCTTCATAGTAGAAGAATCCAGATCAGACCTTAGTCCAGACTTTCCACCAACTGAAAACATTTGAATCATCAACTAAAAATACAACAAAGAAAACCCAGAACTGTTGAGCAGCTGGAATCCTACAGCAGAGAAGAATGGATCAACAACAGTCCTCCAGATGCCAGTCCCAAGCTTGGATATATCGGGAGGGCTGAAACAGGAAGGGTATCTTGGGTAAAATCTTTGACAAATCAAACATGCAGATCACCACTAAGACTTCCATACCAAGGCCAGGGCCCAGGTTAATGACTGGCAGTGGTGCTGTTAACCACCAAGATGCCAGTGCAAACTGCTACTGTTGGCCAAAGACAAAGGAACAGAAGAGGATCTTCATCCTCTTCTGTTCCTTTGTCTTTGGACAGGTTCAGAGGTGGCAAGATGATGAAGAGGGTGAGGAAAAGAGGAAAACAGGAAGACCACAGAGAAGATTCATGGATCTAGTGAGGGAGGTCATGCAGAGGGTTGGTGTGACTGAGGAAGATACTGGGGATCTGTTATGGTGACCCCTTAAAGGAGCATATGAAAGAGGGATAATAAGAAAATAGTCCACGTACGAATGACAAAGCATAGATACTGAAGGTGTACTACCTACTGAAACATAATGAAACATAAAGAAGGATGCAGATATGACATCAAACTCTACAACCCCCATTCTCCATGATCAATACTTTCAAACGACCTTGAGTGACAGTGAAAACAAATTGCCTTACTTTCCCGGTTTTCCCGGTGTACATGTGTGCCTTTGCATCTCTGCTCAAACCTGGGTCTGTGGGATGTCTCCTGCGACAGGTAAAGTGAGGTTTTGCCGGAGACAATTGGGAGTCAGAAGTCATTTTAGGGAGACCGCTGTTCCTGAAATGAGCTGCGACAGAACCCAAACTAAGCAATTAAGGAAAAGGTCAGGCTGAATAGATAGTCTCCGCTTTTGTGAAGGAGGAGAAGCACACGCGCACGCACACACATACGCATATTGTCGTGTAATAAGTAGTGTTAGCTTTAGTGTTAGAATGAATAAATGAACACACAGGCATGCAGACGCAGAGCAACAGACAGTATGAAAGTGTGCAGATTCCATGACATGCATGAGAGGATACTTACATGCACAAAGACACCCATCAGTCCAGATTCTGAAATCAGTGCCCCACGTCAAAGGGTAGTTGAGAAGGGCCTTTTAATGAAATGTGACTGGTATAAGTGAAACAGGAAAGGGGACCACGCTTAATGATGCAATATTAGTTCAAATGAGAAAGGGCTGGGAGGGGGTGCCAGGATGCAGGAGATACATGTTTGGGATAGTTAGAAAGTGAGCAAGCTGGTGATACAGGAAAAATGAGAAAATAAGAGTCACTGAAACGGAGGAGAGTGGGAGGGAGACAGACAGAAAGGGAAAATTGGAGAGACGCTCAGCTGAGTAAGAACACAGAAAAGTCATAGCCCAGATTCAATTAACGTCTGATTGCCGTTCTATTGCTGTAATATTATACAGCTGAGAGCGGTTTCATTTTTCAAACAAAGGCCACGTGTCTGCCTCACTTATGATCTCCCCCACACATACACTTATTTTTCCACACATGCATGTGCAGAATGTGGGGTTTCTCTCACTCCAGAGGAACAGAAAGCATGGAAACAAAAGTGATGGTTTGGGAGAAAGAAAAAAAAAGTGTCTACCTGCAAGATTCACTGCAGGAGTTTTTGCAGGAATGAGGGACAGCCTATTTGTTTGGGATGATGAAGATATTTCCATCCAAGCAGCCATTTGTGGCGTTAGTGCTGTGGACAGCCTGTCAAATCTGCTTTAGCTCTCCGTCCTGTTTGCACACTGCTACCGTCACATGAACATCAACACACAACTGCCTTCTTCCCCACAGACCACAACAGGTGCGCATCGCTGTGACTGTGGTGATGTGTGTTTTCCTGAAAGGAAGAGAAAGACGGGCTCACTTTGGGCGCACCATTACCAGCACACCACCTCTGGGCTGAATTATTTAAGCCCGATACACACATGTGTGCACACAGAGTAAATGCATCATACTCACCTTTCCTAGCTGGCTCACAATCACCCAGTGGCAAAGCATTACACGAACGACAGGACAGAAGTTGGACGGTTGCTTTATAGTAAGCACGTGGAACTCTTCTGGAGGAGTATTAAAAGAAGCTAATGTAATTTGTCAAACGCCGCACATCCGTCAGCTGTGTAATAGAAGGAAATAGAGCTGAAACCATAATGTCATAGTGAGCTATAAAACAGGCGCTCAGGGGCAACAATATCGCAGAACCTCAGGTCTTCAGAGACCGGACATCTGTCACAAACGCCGACATGCACTCCTAGGCAGGACATAAACACAAAAGTGAACACACGTACACACGCTAATTGTCTCTTTCCACACAGTTATAACTTTGTGAGCTCGTAAGTGGCTTTTGGGGAGACTCGAGGCATGAACGGAAGACAGACGCAGACACAGTATCTCCGTGTCTCCCTTTCTCTTCCTCAGCACACGCATTAAGTGGTGTAGGGGAGACTGTGAACTCTGGTTGAACTCGGGGTAGAAGAGAGGTGAGAGGCAGTGCCACTCACGTGCACGGACGGATACTCACATAAACACCCAGTGGTATTATGACAAATAGTGTGTGGCCAACTGCAGGTCGGTGCAATGTGCTTGGACACAAACAGATGATGTTTTTAATCTTAAATTATGGGGTTTTAACTTTAATGTACATCCGGGGAAGCCGAGAACACACACACTCAATTTAACCCTGTATGTGTGTGCATGTGCATGCCTGTAGTCAGAATCCCATTAACCTTTACAAACCTCCTCCCTTAAATACAGCTGAGTGATTGAGTGTTATTGAAATCCCCCATCAATTATGGATTGGAGAAAAGCACCGCCATATTCCCCTTGCACATCAGACACACAAGGGATGATCATAGCGAACATATATTTACTCCCTGAAAAAAAGTTTTTAAAAAACACATAAAATTGTTTTCTTTTAATTTGCATAGTATTATGGTTATGATTATTATATTTTATTTTAGCTTTTCACCAGCAGGTATGAGCAGGGTTAAGGTAGATGGTGCTGGGGATTTCTTGTGCGGTAAAGCTGTGGTGCACTCTGGTGATGGTGGTGCCAAGTTTTCCTCTAAAAGATTAATGTGTAACTTTGTGTGACCCCGGCTCACTGCCTCACTAAGTCTCATTGGCAACCTTGGCCTGGAGTGCTCACCAAGTGCTGTTAGGCATGGCTCATCACACACATGCACAAATGTGCACATACACACAAAAACCAATCACCCGCTGTGCAATATATAAGCAAAAGTTGTCGCACAAAGGTGTGCAGACACACGTAGACACATACACACACACACATGCACACAAAACAGAGCAGCCTATGCATTTTCATATGTGCTGGTGCACACATTCATAGATGCCTACACACATAGACGCACACACACACAGTGGCTAACTGGTGGTTGATCAGGCCAATCTAAATGCTAAACAAGATTCTGTCTCAGCGGTAAGGTGCTAGCCAGCTACAGACTGTCTCTTCTCTGGAGGTTCCAAACAAGGGGAGATAAAATTCATATGTGTGTGTGTATTTGTGTGTGCATTGGAGTTCATTTTCAAGACAATCAAACACAGCGAGGTTTCTGAGGCACATGCAAGAAAAAAAGTACTTTATATTCTCCCAAATTAATTGCTAAGTAGACAATAGTAATGAAATAAACACGCACACAAACACAGCACAAACACAAAGACACTGTGCTACAGGTAACTCAGCCTCAAAACAATGCGTGTATAAAGATACAGCCTTTGAAATCATCTCCCTGATTCAACAATAAGCCTCCACGATGATGCTTCTTTGCAAACAGAAAACAAGGAGAAGTGTAAATATGCATGTACCCATACTTGGTATTCTGTGTGGCAGCTTTGCTCTCCCACAGGCCCACTGCAGATAAGCAAGACAGCAACTACAACTTAATGGGTTTCAGGGAAAAGACAACATATTCCACATTATATATTATAATATGTGCGATGTCTCACTGCTTATTCCAGTATGAGCCGCCCTGTTAAGGTGTGTTCGCACATGAACTTTGGACAATTTCTCAGACAACTGTCAGACATTTCCCACATATTCTGATGTGCACTATTGTAAATACTTCATTGTGTAGAAAAAGGAGGAGGGCACATGACACCCGCTTACTAGCAGTGAATACACAGGACTATTATTTGTGCTATTCATACATTGGTGCAATCAGAAATCCTGTAGTTTGTTCCATGGAGCCAGCAGGCCAAAGACTGTTAAATGTGGAATCTGACTGCAGACATGCACACACACACACACACTTTCTTCTTCTTTTCTTCTTCTTGCAGTTCACCTGGATTCATCTGTTTGGGACTATGTGCGTTTGAGCTAATGAGAGCACACAAAGGACACTCTGATTAAGATTGGCTTGCTGAGTAATGAAAACCCACTGTAGTCCTCCTGTGAGAGACACTGGGAAGAAGAGGAATGAGAGAGTGAAGTAATGAAGTAATGAAGGAGCAAACAGCTTGCAGTTTGGAGAAAGCAGTGTCTCTGGAGCACAGAGGAATGGAAACAGACAGGGAGCTAAAGAAATGAGAGGAGATAGTACAGGTTAGAGAGCAGTGGGGGCAGGGGATATGAGTCACGCATGGAAATACATTTGCATGCATTTGACATTAAGAGCAGAGGTGAAGAACAAGCTACCTGGAGAGTCACTGGAAAAGGATACATTGTTTGAAAGTCATGTGGTCATCTCAGCCCTTTGCTGTGAAACAGGTTGCCTCAAAGTTGTTGCCACTTGCTTCAAATTAGACGACAGGGCTCAGGTGTGTGACTGGGAGACTCTTCGGCCTTTATCGTAAATCCCACGGCTACCCTGATCTATAATTCATACCGACAAATGGAGGCAACACTAGCAGGAACACAAGTCGTATGCACACACACTTTCAAAGCCTCAAAACCCACCGCCACACACACAATCTCATTCTTTCAGGCAATCTGCGGAATGACTATGTCTCTTGGGATGTAGGCTAAACACCCATTGCTATGGTGATGGAGCTTGGGCTCTATCCAAAGAGACAGAGATGATATATAGAGAGGTTCATCCTCCTTGGATGGCCATGAGGGGAAAACAGCAGCCAAATAACACCAGTGCCTAAAGGGCCTCAGGGCCTTTCAATTTGGGGGAAATTGTTGCTCGCAGCAGCATACAGGGATATTTGTCACGTCACTGGACAATCTAGAGCAACATATCACTATCGATTGAACTGCTCGGGTTTTACGTGACATGCTTCACAGGAAAAGGTCTGCTGCATGAAGTCGGTATGTCAGCACGAATGTGTGTGTGTATATGTGTTTTAGAGAGAGAGAAACTAGAGTATATCAACCTACGTGTAGATGATGATTTTTCATTAGTGTCAATAGTCTGATGCCAGATTCCCTGACACAGGCAAGAGAAAGTGCACTGAACGTGTTGGTAAAAAATGTGTACTTAAGTGGATGCGCAGTTTTGTTCATTTATGTGCATCTGCAAGCGCATGTCTAAAACTTAAGCAGTTTGGAGCATGCAGTTAGATGCCTATCAAGGATCTGAGCAACACAAGTAGGTATTAGGTTCTCTGAAGTCTCAGGATTACCATGTAGCATCTTTTATTTCGTGCCTCTCTTCAGGGTGAGACAGGAGCCAAGGAAGGGGAAGGAGGGGTAAAGGAAGGAGGGGAAGAATATGATTTATCCCTCACGCTACTTGATGAATCTGCTCTGGGTGGCTAAACTATTTATGAGCCTCATAGCTAAATTCCTCCATGCGTCTCTTCCTTTTCTCGCCTCGGAACCCAAATCTAATTCGGCCTGGGTGAAATACACACATACATGTGCATACACGTTCGCATACACATACTTAACACAAAGTCACTAGCATTTACGCCTGTGCACAAAGAGATATACACACACACACTTACACACTTGCCCAGTGATTAGCATTTGTGCCCGCCTGTACACAAATCCATATTTCATGAAGGAAGAATTCAGAAGTGTTTAGTGCGGCAGGTTTGGCTCTTGCAAAGACCAAAACCAACACAGAGACAAGCAGATATCCTATTATCTTAGCATGCCAGGGCCTCTCCTTTGGGTGATTTCCATCTCTCTTTGACAGACAGAAAAAGACTTGGAAAGGCTTTGTTTACTGAAGAACGCAAGTCTCCAAAACATTCGAAATGTGTTCCTTCATCTGTGCACAAAAACTCTAAATGGCACTTGCTCTCTGTGAAATTAAAATCGGTGAGAGTGTGGAATATTTATGAGCTGACTGCTCCAAAATTTGAGGATATTCATCCCCGTAAAGCGTGCATACCAAAGTTATTTTGGGCAAGGTGGCTAAGCAAAAATCCTGGCGATAGAGATAGGAGCAGAAGACAAGAATTTCAAGTTTTTGTGGCTGGTGATTCTTTCTAGAAAACTTAGGACTGTGCGGCAGTTTTACTGGGTTTTATTGGGCGAGGCTTCCTATCTTTTAAAATAATTTATCTGAATTTCAGGAGCAGTACCACACCTCATACACACCACCTTCTGGTTCCCTGTCTATATATGACACCCCTGCATTAAAAACTGTTTGTTCTCATTTTCGAGCCCCACCCTCCCTCCCTTGTTCAATTCATTCACCTCTCATTAGTCCATGGGGAGCCACCTCCAGTCCCCTGTGAGGCCTTCCGCAAACCGCAGCCTTAATTAATGCTCAAGCCATCTGCCATTATCTACTAGAAATGCTGTCAAACCTAAATGAGGATGTGGTCATAGCTGGTGAAACTTTGTAAACCTCACGCAGATGTGTTACACTGCAGGTTGAAGTGAATAAAATGGATAATCTGATTACAATGCAATGTTTGTTGGGAGAACTGGCATTCTTTTGGATGTTATAGAAGCAAACACCCCAGCAGGACAGTTCACTCTGCCATCCTGTGAAAACTATTGGATCAACCCAAGAAAAATGACAAAGAGCCCAAGACTCACCCTCGAAATTCCCAATACTCAAATATGATTGAGCATCCAGTCCACAGTGGCCTGGCCCAGCAAGCCAAATAACTCACTGCCCCAAATAATCCAAATAACCCACTGTCTGCCAGTTTCCTGTTGTCAGACACCAAAGGACCCATGGTCCTATGTCCACATGGTGCCCATATCCTGCAAAATCATGCATGAGTAGAACTACCTCGTATCATCCAGGTGTTTTGTTTTTTTTTTTTTTGCTGTGACTCATTAGTGTATGTACAGATGCAGTGGCAAAAGTATCTCTTCGTAATTTACATGTGTACACTTCATGCTGGTACTGCAGTGTTAAACATCACTGAACTGCACTCAGAGAAGCTCTGATGCTGTTTGACTTCCATAACTGTAAATCAGCTGGAGGTTGACTTGGTAGATTTTCCCACGCCCTTGGGCTTGTAGATAAGCAGCGGCTCTAATGCAGCATGCAGCCAGCACTAAAGATCAATGTGTAGTAATAAAACATACCAAAGAGCTTCAACATCCATTTCATAATCTCCTAATCAGCTCAAAATCAAAAGCATGCTGTGAAAATCCAACAAGACTATGAATATGCTTGTGATTGAGATTATTTTTGCTTATCTTGTACTAAATAAATTCACAAAGCAAAGGAGCAAAAGGAGATCTGAGAGCTGAGGCTCGGTCGCTGCTGTGCGAGGTACAATTGCAATCTTTTTTTTACAATAAGGGCAGTTCAGGTGGAGCCCAGCTTTGCACTTGTTGCTTTAGCCTAGAATTTCTATAAATGAGTTAATACTATGAAAAAAATAAAATGTGTGGGTCAGTGTGCTTGCATACTCAAAATCAACAACACACTTATTAAAGAAACAATTCCACGTTGCTGGTGTCAGATTTTGTTATCTTTGGTCAGATACACGCTCAGTACATGACGTCATTTTCTTAGATAAGAGAAAGTCAAGTACTCCCTAATGGAGTTCATAAACTGTTGATGGATTCAAACAATTTAATCATTCATATAAAAGAGAAAATCCAAATTTGAGCAGCTCTGTAAATTGTCTCATGTTGGAGGAACAGACGTTTTTCATCATAAATCACAATACAATGACACTATGAGAACTTTGGTGGCATCACTTGTTTTTGTCTTCTCGTGCAGTTTAGTGTGCTTTCCAGTATTTAAGGAAATAATACATTGATTCTCTTAAAGAGCCAGAAAACACATGACAAATAAAAACTCTCTGATTTTCTTAAATTTACTTTCTGGAGACAATAGTTTTATTGTTTTTGTCTGTTTGTTTTTTTGTTTCTCTACATCACCACAGTTGATTTTATTAATAATTGGACAAACGATCATAATTTTAAATATAAGGGTTGTTTTTAAATAATTGAATTAACTTTTACAGTCAATGACCTCCTGAAATGTAGAAGCCATGAGGGCTTTACTGCAAAAATGTTCAGCTGCTGGTGTGTTTGTGGATCTTTGTCTTCAGCAGTGATGGGAATAACGGCGTTACAAGTAACGGCGTTACTAACGGCGTTACTTTTTTCAGTAACGAGTAATCTAACTAATTACTATTCCTATCGTTACAACGCCGTTACAGTTACTAACAAGGAAACGCGGTCTGTTACTATTTTTCAACAAACAGACGGTTGAAGCTGTGTTCAGCTTACCGCATTTTATATCAGCTGCAGGAAGTAGCTGTGGGTAATCTGGGTGCTACAGCTTTAAGCAGCTGCGCGCTCCCGCGGACAGCAATCACAATCACTGTCTAGCACAACACCTGGAGCTAAGGGGGCAAAACAATGGCATGAGTGCTGCTGTTTGACTGAGGAAGAATAAAGTAGTCGTGGTAAGCCAATCACATGACCACTTCAAGACAAAGCAACAAGGTGATATATACCAGTTTATAAATTATGTTGATAGGCCACGTAAAACCAGAGTCATGATAAACAATATATACGCGGCGTTTTTACCTCAATAGTTTCGCCACGTTAGCGCTAGCAAGCACTCTCTGCTATTGAGCAAAAAAAAAAAAAAACACAAAGCACAGGGGAGTGACGGAGAGAGAGAGAGAGAGAGAGCAGAAAAAGAGAGAGAGCGAGTTTTGAGATGTGACAGATTTGTGACGTTTAGCGTGTTTGGAGTGTGTAGTTAATGTGTTGTCTTGTGTAGTTAGTGTGTAGTGTTGTGGATAGTTTTGTGTTGTGTGTTAGAACAATGAGGCGACTGCTGTCTCCAGGTAGAAACAGCAGTGATACACCTGCTGCTGTCAGACCTGCAGGTATCAGGCTGTGATGTTCTCCTTTATAGTGGACAGAAATAAATTTTTTGGAGTGGCACAAATAATTTGTGTGGCATCTTATTGAAGAACAGCTGATTGTTCTGTAAATAGTTTGAAATGGTTATTTAAAAAAGGGTAAAAGGGTAAATGGATGCAAATAACTTTGTTGTTTGCAAAACTTGTGCATAGGATTTTAAAATTGACAATTTATATTTGCATTTAAAGTTATGAAATATGATTCACTAAACATGGTTGTGGTTGTTACAGTAAAATATATAACTTTTTCTACTCTGATTTTATGGTTTTTGTCTGATTTTAGATCAATTGTGTTAATACAGTATGTCAACATGAAAACATGACTGTAAATTCAGACACGTGAGGTTGTGCTGAAAAGAATGATACTAAACAAGGCAAAGTAAAGAGTTTTTAAAGGTAAAATGTGGAGGGAAAATCAAAAGTAGTAAAAAATGGCCAATTATACCCTGGACCCCAGAGGGTTAAACGTTTTGTTTTGTTTTTTTAAAGTAACGCAATAGTTACTTTTCAAGTAATTAATTACTTTTAGAATATTGTAACTCAGTTACTAACTCAGTTACTTTTTTGAAGAAGTAACTAGTAACTATAATTGAATTACTTTTTCAAAGTAACTTGCCCAACACTGGTCTTCAGTAACAGAAAAGCTTGATCTATTAAGCTGACATCAGGTGATTCATCCCATTACTTTGCCTTCAGAAACTGTTGGGTTGCTTTGACTCATTAACCATTTGCACCGTCCGATTAGTTTGTCTGAATCTGAGCAGTGAGTATAACCCTGTGCACTTCATCCTGCTACTTCATTCAGGAATCACATCAATAAACACTAGTGACCCAGTTCCGCTGGCAGCTATACATACCTATACCGCAACACGGCTTCCATCGTGGCTGACAGATGGTTGTTACACTTCGTTTCATGAGCTGTTTCATTTCTCATACTTTTCTCTGCCCGTCATTCTGGCACAAGTTCATCTTGATTTAGTCTGATATTTTCAAAACTCTTCAGGCTCTGTTAGATGTTTTCTGACAAAGTACAATCTGGCCTTCTTGTTCTTGAGGGTTTCCATTGATAAAGGTGTTTCTTGATTGTAGTCTTTGACCATGATATTCCTACCTAATCATGAGAGTTCTTGACTTGCTTAGATATTGTGAAGGGATTTTTCTTAACCAAGGAAAGAATTTTATTTCCACTTTCAGGCCTTTTGGTGTTGTTGATCTGGCCAATGCATTTATTCTTCTTTAAAATGTACCACATTGTAGATATGTCCACTCCAAAAGATTTTGCTATCCTGCTGATATGTTTATTTGAGTTTTTCAGTCTTTGGGCCTCATACTGCCTGCCCGTGAAAAGATACGAAAAGCAAGTTTAACACTTGGAGTCATTTCCAGATCTTTTGTTTCCCTTAATTTGCCACAAATAAAACAGACCAGGTCACACCGGGTCATAAAATTGTTGCCCAATTATTTTTTAAACATTGAAAATGGGGAAGTGTGTATATAAATGTCTGTCATTCCTAACACATATTAAGACACTTTGAATATCCCATGAACTAAAGCTTTAATCACATCTTGACTGCTTGATTTAAAATCAACTCTGGTGGTGTACAGAAGCAAAATTACAAAACTGTGTCATCATCCAAAAACACATAGACCTAACTTTACATGTAAAGGATTTTTTTTCACTCTTTTGTGTGTGCATATGTATTACAAGATGGCTACAGACTGGTAGAGCAGCATGTGAAATTAAAGAGATAGAAGAAAATTACAGAGATTCTGAGATGTAATATGGCCAACCAAGTAACTCAGACAGAAAATAAGACAGAAAAACAGAAACTAGATGAAATAGTTACAGCAGAGTGAGATTTACAGAAAAAAGGGAGTGACTTAGAAGTGGCAGCCAGAAAGAAAATGACAGTGCCAGGAGAAGGTGAATAGCTATTCTTTGAGGTGCACTGATCATGTGGAGAGGTCATTATGACCAAAGGAGATAGACAGACACACAGGCAGGAGAATAGACAGGCAGAAAAAGCGATTGGTCCCTCTCATCATTGTCTCTGTTTCCCTTATCTCGATGTGCGTGTCTGTGCGCGTGTGTATGTATGTGTGTCTTCATCTGCACTCCACTCTGAACAAGGTTTTCAGGGACACTTGGCAGGTTGCAGGGCATGGTGCTGAATTTCAATCAGGATCATTTTAGTTAATACACAAGAACTGTGGGTAAAAATCGAGCAAATCATCCAACCAGAATTCAATTTCTACTGCTCACGCCTTGTTTGTTCACATTTACAGTTCTGAAGGGGGGGAAAAAAGAGAGAAGGTTTAAGCAATAGATGAGCGAGGTGAAGAGAGTAGAAGTTGTTATGGCAGAGACAGAGAGCGGACTGAGATGGGGAGAGGGATGGAGAGAAGAAAATGATGAAAAATGATGGAGGAATGTTTTGTCAAAGTAGTGGGTTTGAGAAGATGAAAGAGGGGTAAGAGAAGGAGAGGAGAAGCCACAGAAGAATCGGGAGGAGGGGGTGAAATGCAGAGAGAGGTGTGTATACCATCACAGACAGGCAAACTTCCCTTTAAAACAGCTGCCATCAAAGAACAATCTGATGAGGAAAGTGTTTTGCTCTTTCCCATTCCTCGCTGGCTGTGTCCCTGTCATCGTGCCTTCCTCCTCATCAACCTCACACCATCTTGATGCCTGTTTGCTTCTTCCTCTCCTCATCCTGTGTCTGTTTTGGTCTGTCTGTCTTCATCATTTTCTTTCAGCCTGTCTCACCCCCTCTCCCAATGGAGCATTTGTTTGTTTGCATCGCAAATATTCTAAATGAAAGGGTGTTGCTTTACTCGGCAGGTCGAGATTGCTCGTGGGCACGCTGAGCATCTGCACTGTGCCCGCCTTCCACGTGTATCTGTATGTGCACGCGTGCGCGCGAGCTACAGCGGTGCATGGCAAGGCGGTAATGAATTCCTCAGCGAAGCAGCGACACACAACAGCTTGAAGATCAATTTTTAATAAGAACTCTGCAGTTCACAAGCAGCGCAAAAAAACTCTGTTTGTGTGTGTGTGTGTGTGTGTGTTTGTGTGTGTATTTGATAAGAGCTCTGCAGTTGGCTTGTAGAGCAATAAACATATTGTAATCAGTGGCTTCTGACCAAAAAAACCTAATCCCTGTGTCTGAATCTGTGCGCGTGTCTGTGTGCCTGCCTGTGTGTGTGTGTGTGTGTGTGTGCGTGCATGTGTATTTACTAAGATAGGGGGATCCGCTTGCTGCTTCATGTTTTTGTGATATATGAGTCTAATTTTTGAAAACAGAAACTTTTCATTACCAAAAAGTAAGTGAAGTCATCGGTTTGAGAGTGAAGAAAAAGTTTCTGAAAGTGAGCCAACTCTATTGTGGCCCTGAGCTCCTGAAACACAACTAAAAACACAGCAACAAAGAAAAACAACCACAGACGGTATAAAAAATGGACGTAGTTACAGCTGACATCATCCAAAGTACCTAAAGCCTCTTAGAGCCTTGAGATGAGAATTTCCTTTTCCATCTTGGTTTGGAAAAAAAAGAAAACTGTGGTATGAAACCTTATTCTCACTGGCCAATGGCTGTGACATTTCATACCACAACATCATATATGCAAGATTTACAAAAAAGACTTGATTTCTTATTCAATATAAAATGAAAAACAATTGTCTGAGACCATAAACTCAGCAGGAAAGTGTTTGGATAGGTCAAGTCAGAAAGCTGTTTTCCTGTAGATTTCAATGAGACCACAACTACAGCCATCGCCATCTGGTGGCCTTCATATAATATGCAGTTTTAAGGCAGTTCCGCACTTGTTTAATTTTTCTGACCTGGAAGCTACGTCCATGTTTTATGTACCGAATTTCACACTGAGTTTTAAAGACAGAAGACAAGTTTGATATTGTAAACTATTATTTTTTAACCAGAACCACTGGACAAAAATATAAAAAAAAACATTCACAACCTGCTCTGCTTCAGCAGTTCAATGCAGGGTATGCTCTGATATATTAAAATATCAGTTGCAAGTGCCAATTTTTCTCCAGAACACCTAACAGCACCTAGGAGTAGTCTTCCACAGCAAGTCACCTATAATAAGTTATCAGAACAGGTGTAATGACCTCCTACTAGAAAGAGAGAGTTAACATTCAAAGCACCTCCCTGAGGTGTAAGTATGAGCACTGATCTAACCAGGTGACTGCAGGGGAGGCCATTCATATTCAAGTCTTACACAGAACCTTTGCTTCTATCCATAATTCATGAGAGAGTTCCTCCTGCATGCCTCATCCTGGCCTCCTGGTCGAACCTTCTCCGCCTCCTACACTGTATCATACCCAAACTAGCAGTAAAAGCAGTTATTCAGTGAACATTATACTGTAGGGAATGGATGTGGGCTAATGTGATAGGGGAGGGAAGAAGGGAAAGGCGTTCAAGGTTATTAAATATGGAGCCCCATTTTGAGGTGTTCAACTCATGAATCACCCCGAGCAAAGAGAGCAAGAGAGGGATGACCCTGATTCATTTGTCTGATTTCCTCTCCTTCTCGTTTTTTCTCTCTCCCTCTTTATAGAAACAGATGCGAACTATCATTTCTTTCAGTTTACACACAATTCATTTCTCTTAGACTTTTAACACATCTTGTCTCGTTGTGTTTTACTCTCACAAAGACTGAGCAACGTTGACCTTGGCTACAAACAGCATGACAGTCTGCTGGGAGTCTTTTGACCTTATCATCTTCATGTTCCATTTTGAGGGCATGACATGAGTGCAAATGGACACTTGTCCTTGAAAAAGGCATTTTCCAAAGGTGTTCAACGCCTTGGGGAAAAAAAAAAAACCAGCACACATCATGAGTATTACGCTTTGTATCATCCACATCAGAAGACTCATTACTTTGTTTGCATGCGTATCAGCTTTTAGGCGTGAAAACTGCAACTACAAACACTTCATCAAGTAGGCAGAAAAATACACCAAGGCTCCTTCATCAAGTCCCAACGGGTAATGAAGAACACTGATGGTCACTTTATGCAGAAACAGTTCAGTATTAAGCTATCAAAAAAGCACATCACACAAATAAATGCAGGGAGGGCACTCTGATGCACAGCTAATCACGTAGAGCAACAAGGATAATTGGCTAGCATTGATTGTGCTTATCTGGCTCGCCATATACTCAGCTACAAAATGTAATGTGTGTGTGTGTATTACTTGTGAGGACATGTTTGCACAGTTTATACTCAAACTTACTTACGCTTCCTCTTGCCTCTACTTTTAGTTTGAAGATATGGTTTGAGAGTCGCTGTAGGGCGAAGGAATGAACGCAAGTAGTATGAAGACAAAAATGATCTAGACAGTACTTGACAGAGGTGCATGTGAAAATCATGCTGGATATGGTCTGTCTTTTATTTGCCAGCTCTCTATGAGAAAGCT
Organism: Pelmatolapia mariae; assembly: GCF_036321145.2. Classification (NCBI taxonomy): domain Eukaryota; kingdom Metazoa; phylum Chordata; class Actinopteri; order Cichliformes; family Cichlidae; genus Pelmatolapia; species Pelmatolapia mariae. Next base: position 12,806,525 of record NC_086243.1, on the reverse strand, counting down.
GATGCCACATCCAGTTGAGAACTCCGGGCAGGTGAATTCACCTGGCATAGTAAGAAAGAGTTCATTTCTGTTTGTTATATGTTACATTGTCTTATTAGAGAGACTATGCACATTCAATTGTCTGAAAAAAAGACAGATTCCAAGCAAACATTTGAAACATTTCAAACGGTCTTGAGAAGTTCCTTTTAAGTGCTTTGAAACCTGCTTTTTAGGATTTTTTTTTTGTCCAATCAACTGGACATGCCTATTTTTCTCAACTCAAAAGCATCATCAAGCTCTAAAATTGTCACCAGCTGACAATTAATGCCCTGCCAGCCAATTATGTCCTAAGGCTAGCCAAGTAAAAGGTGTATTTTCTGCACATTGCCACCTCCACTGTTTAATTTCTTTTTTGTTCTTTTTCATGAAATAAAGACTTGCAGTGCATTACTGTAAACAACTGCTCATTTTCTGCAGGGGTTTGGCTTAGCTGTACACCAAAAACACAACTGTATAAACACAGTAACTTTGGGGTTTTCATTTATGAATCCAAACAAATGGCAAGGGACATTTTTCAGATGCAGTTTAGAGAGCTGTTGCTAAGGATAGGAGTCAAGGGTGAAGTGAATTTGCAAAATCTTAATGGATGTAAGCAAAAGAGCTGTGAAATGTCATGACTTAAACATGAACTAAGAGTGTGATAACAGTGTGTGTGCATTTTGGTGTACGAGAAGCTATTTCAGCGCTTTTCATTTTGAGCTGAGAAAGAAAGCCATTACAGCAAACTTTTCCCCTAAGAGATCTATCTCCATATCTCACTTCCTAACTGGGTCAGTAGTAGTAGAGTAGTTGGAGCCTCTATTGCTTGTTTCAAATGTAAACACAGAAGGAACACACGTCTCTCTTGGCCAAAACAACCAGCGTCATTCTCTTTAATTCAGTGGTAACAGCAGGAAAATGCATCAGGGCTGTGAGTTAACTCTACACTAATCTAACAGGGAACCGTCTGCGTTTCACTGTAAAAAAAAAAGAAAAAAAGAAAAAGAGTTGTGTAATTATGTTAAGCTGTGGATAAGAGGAAGCACCTCTCTAACTACTGTGTGCTTTCCTGCCCCCGCACAAGGAGGAGCTTAACAAGGTGAGTGGTATAACTTCACCATTATGCCATAACTGTGCTGCTAAATATATCTTAAGTACCTAAAGACATCAGGTTAAGAACCTCCAGTGGGACTATTATATGTAGACTGGGGTAGCTAGAGTATAGACCATGATTATATTACACAAAATTAATAATTAATAGCAAGTACAGTTGGAGTGTGATTCTTAGTTTAACCCCTTAATGCCTCTCTAGAATAAAAATAGTGTGAAACCAGGAAAAACACAGCTTTTCACATCAAGGAGGGATCTGATAAAGAGAGAGAGCCAGAGTTAGAGATAACAAAGAAGCAGTATCAAAATAAAATGACAGGAACAAAGAAATGTGCCTACATGTCACACTGATGAGAGGAGAGAGGCCGGTTACTGAAAGAGGGCAGGATGGAGAGACAAGATGGCAGCGGAGGGAGGGCAGCCAGGTGAGTGGATAAGCCAGGTTTATTAGTCATGAAAAGTGCAGGGTGCGGGGTGAAGTTCTTCTGGGAAGTCAAATACAATTCCACGAATCAGGAGAGAGCAGGGTGACTGAAATATCACAGGAAAAATCAAGGTTAGAACTAGAAACAGAGGCGTTAGAGCAAAGACTAGAGTGATCTAATGTTACCAGGAAGGGTGATACCAAGAATGATCTGGCGAAATTGTATATAGACCAAATGAAAACAACAGTTGCTTTAAGGCGCTTTGCATTGTAAGGTACACACCCTACAATAATACAAAGAAAACAGAGAAAACTCCAACAATCATATGACCCCTTATGAGCAAGCGCTTTGGCGACAGTGGGAAGGATAAACTTCTTTTTAACAGGAAGAAACCTCTAGCACAGGGGTGTCAAACTCAAATACACAGTGGGCCAAAATTCAAAACTGGATCAAAGTCGCGGGCTAACATTAATATTCATTGAAAAAAATCTTCCTCCAAATATTACAAGGAATCTTTTTTTATGGACTCAAATAAGTTTTGCTGAAAAACTGAATATGGAACAAGCAAAGTTATATATATAACTTATATAAACGTATATATAACTTGATATTGCACACACGCAAAATCAAAATTCCAATTAAATAACACATCAGTGGAATTCATTTCTTAAATAAAAAATGTATTTGCAGCCTTCTGAATTTAATTTTATCATTTTATCATTTATTAAATTTTCATCATATTCTCCCACCTGTCCAGAAAGCTCCTGTTTTCTGCCTTTCTTTTTGCCATTTTGGTATAGGTAGCATGGCAGTATTTGCATGGTTGCTATGACTATGATCAACAGAGGACAGGGTGCTAATGGGTCCTGTCGTGACTGACGGGCCAAAACACCAACAGAGCATTCTGGGAATTGTAGTATTAGCAGTACATGCACTGTATAATACTGGCAGGCCAGCTCTAATAGTAATTTTGTATGGCTTCGCGGGCCAAATGTAATTAGGCTGCGGGCCAAATTTGGCCCGCGGGCCAGAGTTTGACACCTATGTTCTAGCAGAACCAGGCTCAGGAAGGGGCAGCCATCTGCCGCGACTGGTTGGGGGTGAGTGGCTCTGCCTCCCATTCTACTTTGAAATACTCTAGGATAATAAAGAATAACAGTAGTCCAGCCTAAAAGCAATAAACACATGAACTAGTTTTTCAGAATCACTGTGAGAGAGGATGTTTCTAAATTTGAAGATATTGGACTAATGGAAGAAAGCAGTCCTACATATTTGTTCAGTACATGTATTGAAGAACACATCCTGGTCAAAATGACTCCAAGATTCCTCACAATGTTTCTTGGGATCACGGTAATGCCATCCAGGGTAAGCATCTGTCGAGATACTGCATTTCTATTTCTAAAAGCACACCGCTTTGATGAGGGAAATCAGGCACAGCTGAGTGAAACACCTCAGCTGGGCAGCTCGGCCCAAGCACACCTGCTCACAGACAAAAAGAAAAGGGAAAAAACAACAGAACCAGCTCCAGTCTGTCCTGACCCTCACACTCTCTATGAATGCCAGTCCTTTTTCACTCATCTTCAGTCCAGTCCTTGCACCTGACCATTTTTGGCTAAATGTTTGGTAAGCCACTTCACACTGACCTATGAATCATTCAAGGACAAAAAAGATGCCTAACGCAAGGGATGAACCGATGTTGTGTCTACAATTTTAAATTGCATCTTCAGCACTTTGTTACCAAGACTGTCACAAAAACAGATCATTTGTTTTCATTTTTTTAGTTGAATCTATGAAAAATGCCAACGATAATAGTTTAACAGGCATAAAATTGTGTTTTTGCACCAACAAGGTGATTCCCAAAAAGCTATTAGCCGAGAACTTGTCATTGAACTTCTGTGCGTGTCCTTAAAAATTCAAGGAAACTTGACAAAGATATGTAAACAAAAAAACTATCTACAGCAGATGAACAAGATTTTGAAATTAATTTTCTTAAGAAATAGGCAGGCAGAAAGTTAGTAAAGATCTGACACAGGAGCTGAGAGATGCATCTGGCTCTTTAGAATAGAATAGAATAGAATAGCTCTTTATTGTCACTGTTACAAAAACAATGAAAGGCAGTTTGGCATCTCTCCATGTGTGTGAAGTACACAATAGCGTAAGTATTTACACAATAACATAGACAAATTTACATTTACACAAGAAAGACATTACTTCCATTCATACCGTTTTCTGTAGAAGAACTTTGAATATCCTTCAACAAGTCTGGCACTGTTTTTGCCTCATTTACTTCCATGCATGTTTGCACATGTTTCAATTAATCACTGCATCTATTTCCCATTTCCCAGAAAATTATAAAGAAGTGAAGGTTGGCTCAAGTCTTCTGCACAGTACTGTATGTATGAAGATATCTTTTTACTTTGCATGTTGTGTTGTTACATCTTCTCTCTTTATGGTGATGGCCTCATTTAAAGAAATATTTACACCATCCTGCACACACAAACAGACACTAATAGTCATCTGCCACTAGAAGTCAGTCACCATGAGCACCATGGGAATTCGTTGCACAGCTGGTTCAAAGGGCAACATGCAACTATATGCCTCTAAAAATGCTACACTGTACACATTGCTATCCTTCTAGCCTCTCTTTTCAAGACACATACAGCGCATGGATCTTTCCAACCAAGTGAACACATGAAGTGAGGGTCTAATTTTCTATGTGGGGAGCCATTTGCAAAACCCTTCATCCCGCATGTGCATTTCTAATGCAGTCACATTGCAAGCTGAAAAGCTTAGCAGGGCTACTGTCTCCACTGCCTTCATCTTGGCACAATTATCATCTAATGTGACAGGTGACATTTTCTACCACGCTGGGCCAGGCTCTTGTTGAGGATTCAAATGCATGATAATAGATTGTAACTGAAAAAGACCATTTATTTCTGTCTCACTCAAAAACACATTACATGTGGACATCTTTTCACCGCCTCCATGAATGCCATGTATATTTGTATGGAAAATGAGACAGCAATGGAAAGCAGGGTTAAGAAGCAGGAATTGTTTTACATGGGTTTGAATAAGGTAATTGGAAGAAGAGAAAAATAAGTTTCTTTAAGAGGACAACCTTCAGTTCATTTGAAAAAAAAAACAACAAAAAATGGAAAAGAATTTAAAAAATAATCTATTTGCTGTAAAGCAAAGTATTATATGCCCATTTTTTTCAATACATCACATATAGGAAGATACTTTAATGTAGATGACTGATCAAAACTTGTCCATTCATGTGTTTCTGTTGTAATAACGTTTTGTTCAACTGTATTCTAAAAAGCTTCTGTCTAGCCAGGATTTTTCAATTTTTGCATATTAGTTACACTTAAATGTTTCAGATACTCAAAATTGTAATATTAGGCAAAGATAACCTAAATACAAAATGCAGTTTTCAAAGTATGATCTCATTTATTAAAGGAAAAAACAAAGGTTATGCAAACCTACCTAACCCTGTGTGAAAAAGTAAATGTAATAACTGGTTGTGCCACTCTTGGCACCAACCACTGCAACTGAGCATTTCAAGCATCACTCTGGAGGAATTTTGGCCCACTCGTCTTTGCAGAATTGTTTTAATTCAGTCACAATAGAGGGGTTTCGAATGTGAACAGCCTGTTTAAGGTCATGCCAAAGCTTCTTAATAAACTTAAGTCGACTCCAAAACCTTTTTTTTTTTTCAAACACTCAGAGGTGGGCTTGCTGGTATTTTTCAGATCGTTGTCCTGCTGCATAACCCAAATGTGCTTGAGCTTTAGGACACAAACTGATGGCCAGAGATTCTCCTTCAGGATTTTCTGGTACTGAGTGGAATTCATGTCTACATCAATAACAGCAACCACCACCACACTACCACCACCTTGTTTAAATGTCAGTTTGATGTTCTTTCATGAAATGCTGCATTAGTGTTTCACCAGATATAACAGGACTGAAGCTTCCAAAATGTTCAACTTTTGTCTCGTCAGTCCACAGGATATTTTCCCCAAAGTCTTGGAGATCATCAAGATGTTTTTTTGATGAGCCTTTGTGTTCTTTTTGATCAGCAGTGGTTTCCAACTTGGTACGTTTTTTCCCAATCTTATTGTTGGACAAAGAGCACTGACTTTAAGTGAGGCAAGTGAGGTTGTTCCTGGGAGAGCCATGCACTCTTGGAGTAATTTTGGTACTGCAGTCTAGGCACTCTTGAGAAGCTTCACCATTGTTCCAGGTTTTCTTCACCTATGGATTATGTCTCTTACTGGAGTCCCAGTTAACTTTGTAACCCTTTAAAGACTGATAGATGTCAATTACTTAGTTTCTCAGCTGCTTCTTTAGATTGTGACATGATGTGTTGTTTTTTGAGATTTGTTTAGCCTAAATCAAGTGATTTCTTGATTCAACAAGTCTGGCCATACTCAGGTCTCGGTGTGGCTAGAGAAAAAGTGTGACAAATATCCAAAAAAGTAGAAAATCAGGAAGATGGCCAATACTTTTTTAAAGCACGGTATGCTTTACAACACACTATATACACACGTATAAACAGAGAGTCATCCCTAATAAAATTTGTAATAGGCTAATTTCTTGCCATCCCTCGCATACTCAGTCATGTAAAATTCCACAATGACTTAAAAATACATTTGAGCACAAACCAGTTGAAACAGGCCTTGAGGTCTCTCTGTTCACATTAACACCCAGGTCACCTCTGGCCCACACACACAACCACGTACACTTGTAATTAATGAAACAGGAGGAAGGCAGATGGAGAGGACAGAATGAGAGAGTGACGACATGCGAGAGAGAGAGAGCAAAAGAAGCAGGGTTAGGAAGGCCTTGCTCTACAAACAAGACACCCTCATTACCACATAATCTCTGACACAAAGTGAAAACAGAGAGAGACAGCTAAGACACGAGAGTTTTGGGAAGATTTGGTTTGCGCTGACGAAGGGTAAGCGGTGCTCGAGGCTAGTGTTTGAGTCTGCATGTGCAGTTGGGCAGTGGAGAAGTGGGAGAAGGGAAGAAGTAACAGAAGGATGAGGCACGAGATTAGAGGAGGAAAGGGGCAGAGAAGGAAGCGACAGACAAGAGTAGAGAGAAAAAGGGCAAAAGGTCTGAAAAACAGTGGTCATTAGCAGGCAGAACAGTAGCCCCGAGAAAGGCACACATGTACACACACAGGGGCTTCTCAGTAGGCCAGGCACATAGTCTTGATAGTGCATCATAATTAATATTTCATAGGCTGTCTCCTGCAGGTGAAAGAAAAAGAAGACTCGATGGAGAGATGAATATAAGAAAAGAAAAAGAAGAGACAAACAAACAAAGGAATATTCAGATTGTGTAAATATGTAAATTTCTATGTGCTAACATGCCCTACATGTGATTATGTGTACATATCAGAGTGCTTGTGAATAATCTGCAGGATTCACTTCAAGTATTGCTTCTTTTGCTTTTTTAAATAAAGATGGCGTTTCCCAAAACAGCTGAAATTAGTCATATAAAGGGTTAAATGCATTGTTTGTTGGGTGAAATCTTCTTGAAGTATGAAATCAAATGCTGACTGACATTTCCAGCAGGACAGCAACACAATCACTATTTTTTTATACCTCCATTATTATGCAACATCTTTAGTGCAGGCATTTTGTAGCATTCATTCAGTCAAGTGGAAAACAGCGGTGTAAATAAGCATATAATGAAAAACAAGTTGGCCATGCAGCCCCTTAAGGGTCGGGCCTTTCCTTCCGCTGAGTTTTAAGCCTTTGTTTTAAGCGTATTGTCTGCTGCAGTTCCCCAGCAGCCACTTTCCTCCACCTCCATGAAAGACTGACACGGTAGAAACTGCCTGAGTGGCACAAAATCTCTGGGGTTGCTTAGATCAGTGGGTTCCTTTGAGCTTTCCTCCATTTCGAGAAGCACAACAACCAGACAGGGAGGGGATCCCAGATTACCATAGCATTAATAAAACAAACTGTAATCTGAAACAAGAGCAAAAACAAAAGGCTGTATCCTTGTTTTCCCCCAGGAAGACTCTCTGCAACTGTGTGTGCGCCGTTTGTCATGTACACACAAGCTTACCCAACGACACGCGTTTGCAGACACACATACACATGCATAGTGGGATGCACCCATGCTTGTAATGGCATTGTTCCTCAGAAAGGTTAATTCATCACAGTTCAGCATGCTGTGATGGAGAGAGGGAGGAAAAGAGGTGAAAGAAAGGGCAGAAAAAATGCCCCAAGGAAGTACAGGAATATATACGTTGGGAAGGAAATATATACAGTGCGCTATTTGGAAATAAGGTGAAAAGAACACGGAAAGGCAAAACAATACATATAATACAATATATAGAATGGGATTAGACACATTTTTTATAATTCAAGAGAACAAAGAACGGAGCACACAAGATGTGATCAGAATCAAGTTATGTTTTCTGGTACTCAAATATCCATTATTAAGAATAGATATAGGAATGCATTGCCATGGTGAAACAGCACTGTTTCAGTGAAGACTTTCTAAAGAACTGAAGAGTCGCCCACCTCCACCCCCACGCCAACGTACCTTGTACAATCACAGATCTGCAAGTACACCCACTAAAAAAAAGAAAATCTCATTTTTAAGTTTTAGTCCATTTTTCCCTTCAAGATAATCTCTTTGGGCACTTCTGCAATGGTTCCAGCACAGCTGCTATTTTTAGATCGCTCCCTGGATGTCTCATTCGGACCACTTGTGCTTTTGCGACTGTGACGCCTCCTGGATTTCATACAGAGTCGAAACAGTGACCTTTCAAAGGTCGCTGAGAGAGAAATCTGGTGAGCAGGGCAGAGTGGGGCTGATGAGAGAAAATTGTGTTGGTGTGTCTAAAAAACATGTGCAATGTGGCCACCACCATGGGGTTAGGTGGTGCGTGCCACCTCATCACCAGTGATGATCCTTGACGTACAATAAGGTCACTATGACGCAGTGAAATCAGAGATGACTATGCACTGAGAGGACTTCCAAGGAGCAATCCAAAAAATAGTGCGGGGGGTGCTGGAAGAGGTCAAGAGGGAAATTATCCATATTTGCATCATTAGGAAAGGTTTTTGGTTTTCTATGAGCTATGTAACAGAACTTTATTATCCCACTTTGTGCCTGCCTTCTTTTGAACCATATCATAGTAGGTGGCTTTTTTGTAATCAGTGCATAATGACTTGAAATATAGTGATTTGCAAAATCCGCTTGCGTCATTCTTGGTTGGTTTTAATAAGGTTTATTATCTCTCACAAAATCTGACAACAATAGTTTGAATTAATTTGGTTTCGTAATAAAATTCCTCTCACGTTATACGATCCCACACTTCAGCGACACCTTCCATAAATAAATTGACATATTCATTAAAACATTACTCAACTTCGTGACACAACACGTAACAGAATTGCACTTGATCAGCCTTGTTGACCTCCTTGCTGATCAGCACAAGCCCTGATCTACCTTGACAATGACACTGCAGTGAGCCTCTGGCACTCTCCGCAAACAACTTCTTCCAATTTGCTGTTCAACAGTGAGTCACTAAAATATGAAAAGAGCACAAATAAAGGCATGTATTGCCTCGCCTCAGGAAAATACTTACTTTTCTGTCATAAAGCTGCATCTTAAGCTACACGCCAGAACGCAAAATGCCTACGGAGACAGAAGGCAACAAATCTTGTGTGGTCCTGTGCATCCTCTGTGAGCAGAAGGCAAATGAGTGCGTCTTCATTGTGATTCAGGGCTGTTGTTGTTTTGTGTAGTTTTCGGGGTTCTTCGCTGTGACTGAAGCATATGTCCCAGCTTAATCAAGCTAACAATTTCCCTCTGCCATTCTCGGTAAACATCACAGATAGAGTCCTCCCATACATCAACATACTAGACAATACAACCGTATTAATAATCATCCATCCATTCTAAACACAGAACCAGAGGGTCGGTGGCATTTATTTAACCAACTTGGCTGATATTTACTTTGATCACATAGGGGACTGGTGGAAGGCGAGACAGATGGCGTGTCTAATTGTCTGAGCTGGATTCCTTTTCTTAGTTGACTGTGACTTAATTTTATTTAACATTTGCGTGTGTAACAGTCATAAGTGGGTTTTCCAGAGGAACAGGCATGTGACAGAAATGAAAAAATATTCCAAAGAGACCCTGAAAACATGTAAATTACAGAAGCTCAAACCACTGCGTAGCCACCATCTAAGTCTTTGTCTTCCGCTTTAAAATGGAAATGATGTGCAAATGGGTTTCTGCAAAGTGAATACAACCAATTGGTTTCCAAACAATTGCAGCCTCCCTTCAATTTTTTCTCTCAATTTCTGCTTTTTCTTTTTCTCTTTCTTTCCCTTCTCTGTTTGTCTTTGTGGGTGAGGCGTATGTCCAGCAGACGTTAGATACTCAATGTAGACACATCTCAGTGAGGCATAGCAACCTCTTAGGAGGTATAAATGAATAAAATGGCGTGGAAAACCTGCTTTTCCTTGCGTTGTCAGACACAGAGGAAAAGGGAGAACAAAAAAAAAAGCAAGTGGATGAGCGCAAATGCCAGAAAAATGCGTTGGTCAGGGTGGTGATGGCAGACGGAGAGAGATTTGAGCAGGGGGGATGAGCACTTGGAAAGGAGGGGGAAATTAATTTAGTCAGGAGTGGGCTGTCAGAAGTGGTAATAATAGCAGGAGGTGAGATGATGATAGCCTGGATGTGGGAGTGCTCACTGTGGCCTGCTATGGCATGCTCCCATGCACACACACTCCCTGGGACACACACACACGCCCACATATACACGTAGACGAGGTATCTTTGGCTTGAAATATTATAGAACTTACCCAGACAGACTCACACAAGCACACAAATGCACACCTTCAAACGCATTTGCTATATCAGTCCTCACAGATAAGTGAGCCCTGCTGTGATGTCTTTTAGAAAATAGGCTTTTCCACCATTTTACCCATTTCCCAGATGTTATATCTAGTGGCAGATCTAGCAGACAGCCAGCTTACTTCCAGATGCAGAGGAGCTCACAAAGCCACCGTGGAAGGCTACCTGTGTGTGATGTGCTATGATTAGGAAAGAAGGAGAAGACTGTTACATATGGGTTTTTGCAAAAATACACCTGAAAGGCTGAAGACAAAAGCAACCCATAAATTATATATGGGTTTTCTTTATTTTCTTCTATTTTCATATGTGCTTTACACACTTTTAAACACACAAATAAAGACATAAACCCAAGACTTATGTCGAAGGCCATTCTCTCTCTCTTCTGTCTACAGTTTTCCTGCAAGGTTTTCCACTTTTTTTTTTTTTCAAAAGGATTCGGTGAGTGAAGGATGGCAAGTGAAGATATGGTATCTAGTTTTCCACATCATTAGCACCAGGCATGGTGTGGTGTAATGTTGCGTCTCTAATGCCCACAGCCAGTCATGTTCACTAATGATGTTGAATCACCACCTCGGGGTGCCTGCTACTCACTCTGGTGATGGCAGTGTCAGTGGTCTGTCATGATGTTTGTCATGGGCACATTTAAGGAGAAACACTTAGGTGGTAATTATTGCACTGTCATTGAAGAGTTATACCATCCATGGACAACACAACTGTCACCAAGCACTCTGTGAACATTTCTCTCTCATTCAGCTATTTAGTTTCATTTTTTTTCTATATATTTTTTTACTTTTAGGGCTAGTGGATGTTTTCTTTTCTGCTGTATATGTTTTTTGTCAGCCTTTGCAACGCTTACACTTCTTTGTTTCGTGTCTGTCCTGTTCACTGAAGCTTAACAAGTTTGCTATTATCTTATCTGCCTCTCTCTATGTCTCATTTGACCTCACCTCATTTTCTTTGATGCCTGATGTCTGTATGTTTCTCTGTGTTGTCTGTTTCCTCTATGATCTATCAGTGCTCTTTAAGAGTTCAGGTGCCTTAAAGCTCTCTGACTAATTCCATTAATTCCTCTATCTATCCTGTCCTGCACTTCAGGTTTCAGGCCATCACTATCCCTGGTTCCAGTCTCATATCACTCTATTTTTATTCCTCTTTTACAAGTAACCATTTCTAAGGCTTGTGAGCACAAGAGGCTTTGAAGTGACAATGGTCCGGGTACTGAGAGTAATCTATATTCCAAAATGCCGCTGTTCAAAGTTGGACTTTCATGCTAGCTGAATAGAGGGCACCTTTTAACTCAGAGCCAGTAAAAGTGTCATAAGTTTTTTACTTAAATCTCTCATTCCCTTTTTAGCACTCTGAAAAAGTGGATATTAAGCTTTGAAGAAACGGTCTTTTAACAACCCGAGACATTTCAAGGGTTAACTTTTACAAAATGCAGAAACCTCTGCTATTAATAAGAACATTGCACATTACAACGTACAGGAGGAAGACTTTATATGATTGAAATATTTAAGAGCTAAAGGTGAGGGGACAGAGAAAGAAATAAAAAAGCTGCAGTTTTCACTTTGATTCCCTTTAAGAGCCATTCCCCAATAACTTGTCCCATGTTTTTATGGAGAAACATACATTTATTGTTTGGGGTTATTGTTTCCTGTAAAATGGGTTTGCTTCCTTTCAGCCTCACAGAATTTTTATTAGTTTTTAAAAGTGGCAATTACCCTTTAAAGGTCAAACAACCAATCAGGCCACTTCCTTTCACTGGCACTTTTTAATGACCTTGCTGTGGCACACATTAATGCCCCAGGAATCTGTAGAACCCCTGTGAGAGATACTTAATGCTGCATTTACATTCAACCTTTGTACTTCCACGTGAACTACACCCTGCACATTTCTTTTTCCATTTCTTTAGTAATAAATCACATATGCGCAGGTGTGGCATAGCTGGTCTACAAGATACTACCTGAGACAGCATTACTCGACAGTACGGCAAATGCATTTTCTAAATTATAATTGGTGGTAATCTGTTATTATCTTTAATTAGCTGCACAAAAGAACACTTATACCAATTAAACACCAAAAGCACCAATTTTTTTATCATTTAAACACTGAATACTGATACGAAAAACCTGGAACATAAAACCTGACCACACGGTGCAAGTTTTCAGTTTGCTTTTAGAACAAAAGATTGACTTCCTCCTCTTTCCCCTTCTCTTGCTGAGCACCACCTCACACTCACACTGCAATCATAATCAGAGTAAGGGATAGTTGCACACATATACCCATCACAGGTGCCCACACAGATGGGTGAAGGCACATGCATAGACTGAGGAAAGTGTGCTCGCACAAAGGGCATTACACACGGGTAGAGGCAAGGCACACGAGTGAGCACACACGCCCACACTCATTCCAATCAGCAAGCTTGTCAGGAATGACAGCTCTGTAATCAGCAGGTAATGATGGGACCCCCATGGTGAGGAGAGGAGAGGAGAGGAGAGGAGAGGAGAGGAGAGGAGAGGAGAGGAAATGAGCTGTCACAAGGCCCTTCAAAGCAGCATCGGGGGCTGAACCTGAATCGGATCGCAGAGTCTCAATAGAGCCTGTCAGCACCAGGTGCTTGCTGAATGCCACCCCCACTCCACCTCATACACACTCACGGACGCACGCACAGTTTTGACTCATCTCCCTTAGCACTCACTCACACCACCTGGCCCATGCCATCTAAACACTGTGGGGTCTCTCCCTCTTCATTTCTCTCTTCCTGAGGATGAGGCAGATTTACAGTTCATCAGGCTCTTTTTCACTTACATGTGTTCAAGATCTGTCTACAGTGAAATCTCACACTGATTGGAGCGAGGGCCCACGCTGAGCGCACTCGCAGACCAATATAGATATGCAAACACATAGTCTACAATTATGGGCAGGAAACACGAAATGTGGTAATCATAAAATCAGAGGGCCGATGCTGCAGCTGCCTCACTGTACACTCACGAACTCAGATGAACAAACACTAGAATCAAATGCTAACTGTGGTGTTCATCAGCGTATGCTGGATCGTAACTGTGTATCTAATCCCATTTCTAACTTTCATGCATACTTGTAAGGTATACTTTTAAGTATTCAAAAAAAATGTATAAAATAGTCAGATTACAGATTTGCTAAAATGACACTGATACGTAAAATAAATTTAAAGTCTTTGAGACTGACCTGCCAAAGTATGACATATTTTTCCTGATCGCCATAAAACTTTGGACACATTTTTCAGTTCCACACTACATACTTGGACTACTGTGTGTGTGTGTGTGTGTGTATCTTCAAGTGTGCACGCGCACTTGGGATTGTGAAATTGATTGTGGCTAGATAGGAGGCAGGCAGGCAGGCGTGTGGTAGTGCCCAAGGGGCAGGACAGTGCTGAGTGAGCAATACTTTACTTGCACTAGACACGCACACAGACACACACAGACAAAACATCTAAACTTTGTCACATATACCAGACCACTGATCTGAGGTAGGACATTGAGAAAGAGAGAAGAGAAAGACAAACAGCCTGAGAGAAAATTAGAAAAGCAGAGACAGAAAGGTGTTGACATAAAGTCTAACCTTGAAGAAACAGTTCAAATGGGAGACAGCGAGGGTGAAGTCACCTCAGGGTTTATATTTCCTGATCAGAAACTGGGATAATATTTAATGTCCAGTGTAGGTGATAAGGAATTCTTTCATTCAGAACATGGATGGTCTACTTTAGCCTATGCCAAATGAGATAAGACATGAAGCACTTAAGTCTCCTTCCTTACCATTTAGAGAATTAAACAGCTCTGATACAGTTAGATACAGTTCATTTCACTTAGTGAGAAACATTTCTTGGGAAAATAGCCTGCAACTGCAACTACTGTGTGGGGGACTCAGAGTGTAACTGCTACTATGACTCACGAAGGCGCAGAAAGAGGAAGACAGCCATCTAAAGTACAAAATACTGTAAATGTACTGTAAAGAATTCTCTCTCTAACTGTAGTGACAACACATGAAACAAGAGCTCATCAAATGGAAAGAGGCTTCTTCTGTAAATGATATTGCTGTTTGAATGGTAAAGAGCTGCATAAACACACTACACTAGTTTAGAAGTCTTGCTTCAGAGATAAAAAGCTTTTTTTTCTTGTGGTTTTGGATGTGCTTAATCCAAATGTGAAGAAAATTAAGATGATTAGCTGCCATTTCCACAATAAAAGACACCTCTGTGGTTTGTCTACAGGTCCTTCTCAAAAAATTAGCATATTGTGATTTCCTGTAATGTACTGATAAACATTAGACTTTCATATATTTTAGATTCATTACACACTGAAGTAGTTCAAGCCTTTCATTGTTTTAATATTGATGATTTTGGCATACATAACTCATGAAAACCCAAAATTCCTATCTCAAAAAATTAGCATATCATGAAAAGGTTCTCTAAACGAGCTATTAACCTAACCATCTGAATCAACGAATTAACTCTAAACACCTGCAAAAGATTCCTGAGGCTTTTAAAAACTCCCAGCCTGATTCATTACTCAAAACCGCAATCATGGGTAAGACTGCCGACCTGACTGCTGTCCAGAAGGCCATCATTGACACCCTTAAGCAAGAGGGTAAGACACAGAAAGAAATTTCTGAACGAATAGGCTGTTCCCAGAGTGCTGTATCAAGGCACCTCAGTGGGAAGTCTGCGGGAAGGAAAAAGTGTGGCAGAAAACGCTGCACAACGAGAAGAGGTGACCGGACCCTGAGGAAGATTGCGGAGAAGAACTGATTCCAGACCTTGGGGGACCTGCGGAAGAAGTGGACTGAGTCTGGAGTAGAAACATCCAGAGCCACCGTGTACAGGCGTGTGCAGGAAATGGGCTACAGGTGCCGCATTCCCCAGGTCAAGCCACTTTTGAACCAGAAACAGCGGCAGAAGCGCCTGACCTGGGCTACAGAGAAGCAGCTCTGGACTGTTGCTCAGTGGTCCAAAGTACTTTTTTCGGATGAAAGCAACTTTTGCATGTCATTTGGAAATCAAGGTGCCAGAGTCTGGAGGAAGACTGGGGAGAGGGAAATGCCAAAATGCCTGAAGTCCAGTGTCAAGTACTCACAGTCAGTGATGGTCTGGGGTGCCATGTCAGCTGCTGGTGTTGGTCCACTGTGTTTTATCAAGGGCAGGGTCAATGCAGCTAGCTATCAGGAGATTTTGGAGCACTTCATGCTTCCATCTGCTGAAAAGCTTTATGGAGATGAAGATTTCATTTTTCAGCACGACCTGGCACCTGCTCACAGTGCCAAAACCACTGGTAAATGCTTTACTGACCATGGTATTACTGTGCTCAATTGGCCTGCCAACTCTCCTGACCTGAACCCCATAGAGAATCTGTGGGATATTGTGAAGAGAAAGTTGAGAGACGCAAGACCCAACACTCTGGATGAGCTTAAGGCCGCTATCGAAGCATCCTGGGCCTCCATAACACCTCAGCAGTGCCACAGGCTGATTGCCTCCATGCCACGCCGCACTGAAGCAGTCATTTCTGCAAAAGGATTCCCGACCAAGTATTGAGTGCATAACTGAACATAATTATTTGAAGGTTGACTTTTTTTGTATTAAAAACACTTTTCTTTTATTGGTCGGATGAAATATGCTAATTTTTTGAGACAGGAATTTTGGGTTTTCATGAGTTATGTATGCCAAAATCATCAATATTAAAACAATGAAAGGCTTGAACTACTTCAGTTGTGTGTAATGAATCTAAAATATATGAAAGTCTAATGTTTATCAGTACATTACAGGAAATAATGAACTTTATCACAATATGCTAATTTTTTGAGAAGGACCTGTAGATGAGTATTAATAAAAGATTGCAAGCTTATGGCTTTTCAGCTGTATACTGTATACGGTCACTTCTCCTTTGTGACCATATACAGCTTTTCTTCTTTATGCACTTAAAACTGGAGAACTACAGAAGGCTTACTATGACAGAATACTGTATATTCGCTTTGGGTTTTTCCACAGCCAAACATATTTAATTATTTAACAATGTAGACACAGGAAATGCAGTTGTTCATATCACTAGAGCAAGTTCCATGAGTTTGAGCATGTTCAATGGCACACTGAGAAAGAAAATGTAAAAATTTAATTGTGGTGTATTTTAACATGTTTAAAAACTGTAATTTGTAGTATTAAAGGTCAGTAATCCAATGTCAGATTAGAGGTCAAGGGGTCAAATAGAAATAAGACTGGCTAACTGCAAAATAAGTGCCTATCCCCATCTGGGCCATTTTGACAAAATTCAGGGTTCAAAATTTAAATTTTGTATTTTGAGTTTTGAGTAACAACCTTTGGTCTTCATTCATGAAAACTAGAGCCAACCAACAATTTAAAGCATCAGTTTCAGTCCCACTGACTGCATTTATTCCAGAAGCATTCTGGCTGTAGACCAGTGCTACTTAAATCTTCAGCCAAAGTTGTGGGTTTTTCTTCTTGTTCAGTGATTACAGAAATAAGCCTTCCACCTCCGCTTTCTGCTTTTCCTCCTACCTGTGCAATGTTCTCTGCACCAAAACAGCAGACAGATGAGCAAAGCGAATGCCAAGGTCAGGGAAGGACCACTGCTTGTGCAGTTTGTTGAGGTGACATGAAAACAGCATGACTTTGTTTTCCCGAATTGAACAAGTAGGGGATGTGAGCCCGCATTTTCAGACAAGCTTTTCTTGACACAAAAGTAGTTTCATGTGTAGAAAGAAAAAACCCTACACATCTAACCAATCACTGCATGAAGTGTGCACGTCAGGTTTTTCTTTTCTGAAAGCTGAAAGAATGAAAAATTGTCATCTGACACAGCGTGAGGTGCAGTTCTGCTGTCAGGAAGGTGTAGCGGGAGGAGGTATCAGCTGCTGTTAGACAATCAAACATGCACCACAACCCTTTCATTTAGGAAGAGTTTTAATAATCTGCAGTCTTGTGGTTAGTTTGAATAGTTACCAAGCTGGCCAAATCAGAAATCAGATATATTTGGAATCAATAACATACAGATAACATAGTGTTAATGAGTTTAATAAACACAAAAGCAACTTGTAGTACCCAAAGCATTATTAGCGTTTTTATGGTACTAACAGCTCTTAGTCAAGGTTAGAGAAAGGCTGTGGTTTAATTCAGAAAAACTCCACAGTGTCTGGAGTGACTGAACCCACAAACAGAAATGTGATGCCTGTGCAGCACTGCTATCCACCACCACCATACTGTTTTGACTCTGATGCAGTTCAAAAATACAACGCCTCACTCGTTTAAATAAAATTTCAAACACCTTTGAGCATAATCCTACCAGGGATTATGCTGCACCCGTGCGTTTGCGAAAATAATTTGGATGTGTAGAAACATGATTTCCGGGAGACAGGGTTACCCAGCACTATTGCAATGTCACACTGAATCATATCTAAAGATGCATGTCCTTCACGTAAAATGTACAAGGAGGAGGAAAATGTGTTTCTATCCCTTTATGTGAATTAAATATGCATTTTCATATTAGGACTTTGCACTTTTTTTCCATCTCAGGAGACAAGGCTGTAAAACAGAGTGACAGATTGCCCCTTTTTGCCTCGTAGATGGGTTTTGGCAAAAGGAGCCCTCTAACGGAAAAGCTCATAGTAATAATAATAACCACAATGAAGAGAAGTATTGATAGTTATTTATGGGACAGCTCTTGCATTAAACACTCTCATAGATTAGGTGTAAATGTATCAGGCCTAAATGGTGTAATACTGCGTTTCCGCTGTATTGCCTTTTCACAGACTCACTTCGGCCTATAAGGGACAGTAACTCACAGGGAGGGAGGGCTTGTGGGTACAGCTCCTAGTTAAGTAGTTGAGCTCTTTATAAATGTCATATGCATCCTATTTAATGAACAACAGGGGTTAAATCCAGTGCACGTGCAACAAACAGCGCGATCCATCAATATTCTATACTGTTACAATGAAAATGCATAGAAATAGAGCACCGTGCCGCTTTATGTAACTCTGTGTTGGAAATTTCAGTGAGGAAGAGACTCAACAAGTGTTCTATTGTTGCTCTTGTTTGTTCCCGGGAAGGCTTAACAAGAGAGTCTAATACTCGCTTATTGTTCTCTCCAAACGCCACACAGCATGATGAACTTCAAAGCACTTAGCTCCTGACAGTTATGTACACAGTCACACTGCAGCCCACACACCCACACGCACACACTCACAGTGCCTGACGCAGCCACAAAGGGAACTGCCAACATGTTTAAATCTACTGGTAAAAAAAGGGGGGCAGACTTTGTGTGTAAAAATCCAACTAATGAATCAATATGCTAAGTGAACAGTGGTTCTCCAATACAGCTCAAGGAGAGACTTTTAATGTGATGCTGCCGGGGCATATTTAAAATTAAAGTAATATGTTCCTCTCACAAACACACGTTACGGGGCAGAATGAGGAACTGAGTTAATTATGAAGATGAAAGCTTCTGAGGCCTCTGCCACACCTTGTGAATATTGACTGATCCGCAATAACAGTCTCACAAAGGACAAGGGGGAAAAAAAGAACACAAGAAGAAGGCAGGGGAAGAGCGAGAAAGGGAAAAATGATGAAATTAGGTAATAAAGAAGAAAATCCGAGGTTTCACGATGCCAACGAACCTGAGAGAGGAGTCAAAAGAGACAAATGGGACACGAACGGATGCAGATGAGATGCAGAGAAGCATGACATCAGAGAAGGCGATGCAATGGAGAGACAAAGGCATCAAAGGATGAATGATGCTAAATTTATTCCCATCCTTCATCTAGTCCATCTTACCTCTACCCATTCTGCCAGAGTGCAAACAGCACTCCATCAACATGAGATGAGGTTTTTGCATTTTCCCCAGGTCACTTAAAATAGATATACTGTTATAGCTTTGTCAATAGAAAAAAGGTGTTTAGATCAAACAAAGCCAAGGCTTGAGTGAGCTTACTCTACCTGAAACTCTCACTAGCTGCTTTATACAAGAACTCATGCATCTGTCTTTCTTCCTTCCATCCTTAATACCAGAGTATCCTTGTTCAGCTCGTAGTGATTGACAAAGATAGGAATTATTTATTTTACACAAGCCCAAGCCTCCCAGTTAGTCTAACCAGAATAACAATAATAAAGTCATCCATTCTCCCAGCCCTCCCATACAGATGTAAGGATACAATACAGCAGCTTTATGTGCCTAACGATAATGTGACACAACAGTCTTTTTTGTTCCTTGCCATTACATATCCATTCCTATTGTATAGATCCTGGTGCATACTTTTTTTCATCCCATATCCAGACATCACAGTCAAAACTATTGTAAATCTTTGTGCATGAAAGAGTTTTGCACTACTCTGAGCTCAAGCCTGATCCTTCTCATTAACGGCACAATGACGCATGGGTTTTGCGTCACAGGGGTGTGGTGGTGGCCAGACCAGCTCACACTTTGCAAATGAAACTATTACAATGAAATAAGAGCTCGGTTTGGGGGGAAAAAAGCTTGAATTGAAATTCCGCCTCTTTCTGCCTCTGCTTTAGACTGTACCAATCATTCTTCCAGTTGAATAACGTGTTGTAAGAAAGAAGACAATGTCCCCGTCTTTTTCCAGAAGAAGATCTGCACATGGAAGAATGGAAGAAAATGTACAAAAGAAAGAACACGGCTAAATAGCGGGAACAACAAATAACCTACAAGATGAAATGAGCGCGGCACAAAGAAACTTTGAGGAGATGAAGGAAACGAAGAGAAAAAATAATAGTTCACAGGAAGATCTATCCATATGGTGAAGTATTGGTTTTTTGGATGTCATATAAGTAAATGTTATTAAAAAAATGAACATAATGGAAAATCCCAAAAATGGTGACATGAATGAACAGAGCAAAGCCATGCATGCAGTAATGCAACTTGTTTATTAAATCTGCGCTGCGTTCATGTAATGATTTTTTTTCTCCTTTTTTGTAGGGAGAATGGCTTCTTCACACTTGATTCTAGCATAGTGAATTCACAGAGTATTTACAGGGTGTATACACTGCATATACAGAGATAGACTAATATAAACGGAGGGGGGTAGTAAGTGAGAGAGAAGAAGCGAGAGTACCATGCTTCTACAGTAAATCAAGACTGACGGAGTGACCTTTGATAGCCCTAGACAGAAAAGGTTACATGAGCGGAGGAGAAAATGGGTCTATCTGTCACTTACCTGCTACAGTAGCCATAAATGATTGTGTACATGTGTGTGTGTGCATCTCTGCGTGTGTCTGGGTGAATGTGTGTGAAAATCAGGTGGTATGTTTCTTTATTTCTTTCATATTAACAAACAGTTCTTAGCAACAAAAGAAAGGCAGAAAAAGAAGAATTTATTATACCTTTTTAATGCTTTTTGGGTTGGTGCCCATTAGAATAGCTAGCTCTATTACAAAGATTGTTACCGTATATATTAAAACATTTTTATGCCAGGAGCCCTGGCTAGAGGCATTATGCCTGGGAGTGGGCGAGTGATATCTTAGGAACACCTGGAGGGGATTTCTGTAGCATTGGTTTAAATGTTCACTTAGACTCAACGATGAACTGATTTCAATGGTCAAAGTTCAAGGTCGCTGTGACCTCACATCCATTGAAATTCTTGTGAAGAAGCTATAACAGGAACACCTTGAGTGGCTTAAATTACATTAAAAGTTCATAGCGTAACAGAAACAATATTTCACGCATCTATTTAAAAGGATACAACAATAAATGTGACATTTTGAATCAGGGTCTTTATTTTACAGTATAAAGCACATTGAGTTGACTTGTTGTGATTTGGCGCTGTATAGATAAAACTGAACTGAATTGAGCTAAAGGTCTAAAGATCAAGGCTGCATTAGGCACAGATTTAAGCTGGGGCTTGACTGCTAGACAGCAACTGTAGTTTTGCAATCTTAAATTGACGTATGATCTGCTTTGGAATCTGTCATTAAATAAACAAATAAATCGCACTGCTACCCAGACTTTCCTACAACACACATGAACTACGCAAAAGCAGGATTCATTGTGCCAAAATTAGCCTCTCGCCCTTTGACAGCTGGGATAGGCGCGAGCCACCCCACCCACCTCCACCGCCCCGGGGCCTTAAATTTGATAAGCTGCTGCGAAAATGGATGGCTGGATGGCAATTATAGAACATTGCTCACTGGACACAGCATGCATTATGGAGGTGTAACTTTTGGTAAACAAGACAGTGTTGCAGCAAGTGAGCCAACTTATAAGAAGCATCAGTGCCCTGGAGATATAAATAAATAAAATATAAAAAAATATATATAATTAATCACATCTGTTTGGATGCTTCAGAATAAAATCAGAGTAAAAAACATTATTCAGAGCTGTATTTGTTGTGCCTAGCCTTGTATTACATGTATTACAAAAAAAAATCATGTGATTTAAAAAAATTCATTGAATAATCTTTCGGCCACATGTGCCACCAACTGTGTGCAAAAAACATACATTGCATTGTGTAAGCAGGTTATATGCTAATTAAATGGCAAGATATAGTGCACTGTATGTTACTTACAAATATATAACCACCCACCTTGCCTTTGTGCCTCTCTAAAACATCACTCTGAAAAGAACTACAACCTTTAACCAAATCATCAAAGCCTCTGCAGCATTTTCTGTTTAAACATCCAGTGTCAGGTAGGTCCTTTCCTGAGAGCAGTATACCGAGAAGGTGAATAATTCAACACATTAGCAACGGCAGCAACAGCTGTTTGTTTAGAATAAAAGACTACCATCTGCACAAAGTCTGCTCCCTTAATAGAATAAGTAAGCAAAAAAACTAAAAAATGTCAGTATTGGTGATTCTCTTTGATTGCAGTGTGACCTCTGGGAGGTTCAGCACGACCAGTGCTACAGAAAGCCACTGACAAGAATTAAAAATATCACAGATTAGCAGCTTTTAAAGCAGTAACAAAAATATGTAGCATTCACAGGGTGGTTCAAGTCCTGGTTACACAATTATATTCACAGTCATCAGCACCTCTCAGGCAGTTTAAAAAGTAAATGCTTATCTGAAGGACAGGATGGCTATGGTCAACTAATTTACATCCCAAGCTATGCCAGTTATTCATGGCCCCGATACTTCCTTAAGTCCCCTATGCCCCTCTAGTGCCAAATGTGCTAAATTAAGCTTACTGTATTTTACAAACCTCAGCGACCCATGCTATCTAATAAACTACTAATGGAGGGAAACATAGGCATCTCATTAGCTGGCTGCCAAAAGGCATGCATGCACACACACACATACACACACACAACTTGAGGCAACTTTCCTCTGGCACAGAGCCGGACATTAATGATGTTCCAGCTGGTTTTAACAACTATTTATTTATTGAGGGAGTAATTTTGCAGTGTAGGGAACCTAATGAAGGTGTTTGGGGAATTCTTATGTATTAATCAACCTGCAGTGTTTGTCTTTTTCCAGAGAAAGTGAGAGAGAGAAGATGAGGGGAGAGTCTGGGAAAGCAGAGGAGATCACAGCACAGGAGGGAAAGGGGAGTACTATTCACTTTTGTATGCATGCATGCATGCATGTGCGGACACCCCGCACATTTAGTTGAGTAAATAGAGGAGAAAAGAGCTATTTAAATGGTGACTTGGTGACAATATACTGTGACTGACAGAAGAAGGAGGGAGTTGATGGGAGGATGCTGTCAGCGCCTGATAACAGCTGTCTGCTCCACTTACAGGAGGGTAGACAGAAAGTGAGAGACAGAGAGAGGGAGAGCAGGAGAGACCCATACACACATAAACAGATGCACAGTAATGCACTCTTGCATATATTTCCAATTAAAGTTGTTGGTAGCGTCATTCATAAGTTACGTAATGCATATGGGAAAAAGCAGATTACAGAGTCCATCATGTAAATTTCCATCAGCACAAACAATCCACTGGCACTCAACACCCTAGATGTCAACTGAGATGCAAAGTCACAAATCCACAACTCATACACACACACAGACACACAGACACACAGACACACACACACACACACACACTCTTATTAAACATTCACTGGAGTGAGTTTGGGGTAATGAATGGGAGTCAACAATGAATTATGGATCATATTCTAATGGTTGACTTACCCCTCTCATTACTGGCATGCTAATGTGATTGGGAAACAAATGATTATCAGCTTTATTAGAAGGGGGAAAAGAGCAGAAGTGCAGGAACCCCCAATACAACCCCGAGTCTTTCACCTGGAGAAAGGTGATGAGGAGGAAAACTGAGAAAACAAGAGAGCAGTGATCATCTCAGTTTGGAAACTGTCCAAGGTCCTGGAATAATTCTTTTAATTATCATTTGCATCATTAACATTATTCTCACATCATTAAATCCAGCTAGGACACAAGGACAACAACACATCAGTTAACAATATCACTCCTAATTACCATATTTTAATCATTTCTTCGTGGATTGAGTTTGCTTTAAAGGAAGACATGTCTTTCTTTGTTGAAACAAAAATTATCGCATAATGAATTCCTCTCTGTACAGAGCTAAAACTTCCAAATGTGATACATTGAAGTGCATGCATATGCACCTTCGGGCATTTATCATAGCGCTGGTCAAGGTGGAGACATCGCCTACAATTCATCTCTCGGCGTATTGGCACCAAAATACCTGCTTTTATGCTTTGCCCGGAGATTTATGAGCAACTAAAGGCATGAGTGGGTGCGCGTGAGTGTGTTAGGGTATGAATGCATACATTAGCAGTATATGCACACCTCACAGTCTGAAAGGGATCACGCTGATGTGCTTATTGACACATCACCTCCCGCTCACTTTTTCCTGTCCGCATGTCCCTTCTCCCCTCCCTCCATCCATCTATCCCTCAATCCATCACCTTCCTTTAAAAGCCTGTTAGGAAACCCAATACCTTTCATTAGCACAAAAAGATTAGCTTTTTAGCAGGAGGTGTGTGTGTGATTGTGTAGGTGGGGGTGTGTGTGAGCAGAGGAACAGTGGGTGGGAGAATAAATAAAGATAATCAAAGGATGCCTGTGCCAGACAGCCACTTAGTTTAACCTAGGCTGGGATGGTGCAAGTTCAAACACAAGCACATAGTTATAGGCACAGATACAAGACATTAAAAACTTCACAACAGTGATATTGAAGGAATTGGAGCTATCTGAAAAGTTTCATTCCAAAAGGAGGTATTCACTAAAGAAGCTGAGAGAATACAGACTGCTATGAAAGAGAAGCACATTATGCAATATAATTAAAGTTATGACTCACTGTAATCCGTTTGCTAGTCATTTTTGATGATACAGTCATTTGAAATGTTAACTGATGAAGCTTAAATAGTATGAAATTGTGACGAAGCAGCATGTAAAAGATTTTTAAAGTCAGTGGTTTAGAAAGAAATCATGTTGCAACCTCCCCCCCCAAAAAAAAAAATTGGATCTTTATAAAATGTAAATGAAAGGAAAATGAAGTGGAAATCACCTGAACATTGTATCTAAACAAAGGCAAGACCTCAAATGCTGAAACTTTTTCATACATATGCTAATCTGAAATTTCTAAATTTTCACATTTCAAAACATAGGGACAGGGACAACAATAAAAAAAACACCTCGTGGAACATTTCACAGCTAATAAGTGGCAAATTCACAATGACAGAAATGGGTTTGTAAAGAGCCTTTTATAAATAAAAATAGGTGTTTACTGGGCCATGACAACTACATCCTTTCATGCATCTTTTAATTTTCTTAAACACTTTTTTAATTCAGGCTCATGGGGGGAACTTGGGCTTATCTCAGCTGTCATAGGGTCAGCAGTGAGCTATACTCTGGACAGGTCTCCGGTCAATCGCAGGGCTAACACAGAGAGATAGACGAACATTCACACTCATATTCAGACCTACAGCCAGTTTAGAATAAGTAATTAACCTAACATGAATGTCATTGGACTACTCTACGGCATTAATGCTGAATAATTTGGATTAAACAGGTGTATACTTGTGCCATTCAGTTGGCATGTTGTCAGGGAATGCCTTGGTTGTTTTACAGTGGGCTATAAGCAGCCTGCCTGTGCATCAGGAGATCTTGCTTTTTGCTGAATTACTGGTTGTTTAAAGTAAAATTTTATGCATTGTTTTTCCATTTTGTTGTAAGATGCTCTTCAAAGTTATCTGAGTAATCAAAGCTGGCTTTTTGCATGTACAAAAACAGCATATACAGTATGTCAGTATATAATATGTCTGATTCAGTTTGTGTACAAAATGTTTAAAAGGCCATTGAAAGAAATTCAATTCTGCTGGAGGCACACGGTTTTTTTTCATGCATAATAAAGTACTAAGCACACAAGAACAAATGCTGTATACACAGATACCCTCTCATTAGGAAGATTTTGAATAATCTTAGAGTCCTTGCAATCAGTAAAAAATGTCCATGTATTTCCCATAGGATAAGATAACAGTCCTATTATTCTATAAGACAAACACACACAAAGGCAGCAAGAAAAATCAGTTATTTAGCCAACTGTTCCCTGGAGAGAGGGTCTTTAACAGTAACAAAGCAGCATCCAATCACTTACATGCTTTTCCCTCGTGCCTCCTTTTTCCATACAACACAATCTGAAGAACAAGATTACACATGAGTGAACGTACACACACAAACCTTCAGCTAATACCCATCAGCTTTTGGGACAGGGGAAAATCTATATTTCATCTGAGGAGCTGAAGTGTTTGTGCACATGCTGAGTTTGTTTGTCATTAGGCCTAACCCCTGCAGGTCACCTAATCAGGCTGATGTGTATGTGTGTTTAATTCAGTAAGGGCTGAGAAAAGCAAGAATACAGCTGTGTGTGTCTGCGTGCAAATAGTCATGCTACAGTGAGAGATGTGGGAGACAGAATCATGCAAACACACACTTGAGGCTGAATTAAAGTTATCGATTGGACGTGGCATGCTCTCACACAGAGATCAAAGCTTAACCCTGATCAATGCCTAATCTATTTGCTTGTTTGTGTGCGCACATGTTTTCATGCATCATCTCAATTTCTATCTTTCTGGAAAGACACGTTCAACACTGTGAGACTTTCAATGTTTTGTAACCAGGCTTCATCATCCCCACTGATGTAAGGCTAAGTCCACTAGAATGGTAATGGAATAATTTAAACATTATATGGCTGGTAGAACTGTCAGATTTTTCCCATAAACCAGAATAATGGACCTTTTTTACTCGGTACTGTAGAAAAAGTGAAGAAATCACCAAAATTAAGTTCAGGAGACTCATTTAGATACCAAAAAAACACTGAATATATCAGATAATACTCAACATATTATTTCACTGCAAGTCTTCTCACACTTACCAAGCTGCTGGACTGTATAGCGTCCCCCCCCCCTCCCCCCAAACGAGTCCCTCTCAGGTAGTTCAACACAAAAAAATCTTTTTAAAAATGTATCGGCATCCTAATAATCCGAGCCGCAAACCAAACACACCACAAGCTAGCTGCTGAAGCCCTGGTCTTCTGGCTCTAAGAATAAATCGGAGTTTCCTGAAGCATTTCAGCACAATGACATCCACTTTGCATACAATAACACTGGAAGAACAAGATCTGTTTGATAATAAGGACAATGGATACCACCACAGTTAACTTACATGCAACATTAAACTGGCCACTGCAACAATTATGAATGAATGGCACCAAAATGACAGACAATCAGACTTGATGGCCCACGATTTTATTCATCAGAGTGAGACCTCACTCTATCATTTCCTCTCCGTCTACCTTCATTAGGACATCTACACATGCAACGGCCAAGTACTGTGGCAGCCAATCACACAAAGTAGTATAGTCATTTGGAAGGAGGATAGCTGCAGTTAGTGCATCAGTATGTTCAACTCCCTGCTTTGTCCTCAGATATATTTTAATGGAACCATGGAAACGCTCTTCTCCTTTCACCTCATTTGGCTAAACCACTGAGCATGAAAAAGATATAGGCTACATTATGCCATTAATCTTTATCTAATCGCACAGCAGGACAGTTTTTTAAATAAAGCACATGTCTTAACGTAGAACAACTGTGCTTAAAAGCTTTACTATTGTCATCCTGGTAAACATTAAAGTAACAGTAAGAAATAGAAATTTTACTTTTCCTTCTTTCATCATCTTTCCAGAATTTGTACTCTTAAATGTAATCCCCACTGCAGTCTGGAGTCTTGTCATTTGTATTTGCCGAGAGGTTACCCAGGTGTATTTCATTCTTCTTTTATTGTTTTATGGTCTTAATATCTCTGAGGTGAGCAGATGATGATAAATCAATACAAACAATACTTTTTCTCCAAGGCAAACACCAAGGGAGCGGTCAGTGTGTGTGTCAGAGCTTGAATCTGTGCTGGTTACCATCAGTGCAAAAACGTGCAGTAATATAGGCATGCAGTGCACTTGCCAAATCTAAATCAGCTACTGATATGAAGCATAGGACTTATATGAGTAGCCACAAGCAACAAGAAGATAAGACATGGTGGATATTTAGCTTAGACAATCCAGGGGAATTTCTGTGGCGCCTCATAGAGAAACAGCCCCATCTGCAGGATTTTAGCATGAGTGGAACCCAACGCCATCCCCTCCCACTTGGCGAAGTTACCATAACTTTAAATTCAAGTGCATCTCTTTGTTTCAGCAAAGCTTAATGAGTCTCCTGAGAGTACCCCCAGGTGAAATCGCTCTAAAATATACTCCCCTTCTCTAACACAGAACAATGCTGTTTGGGTTTTTTGTTTTTTTTAAATACAGAAAATACTGTATGTGCAGATTTTGGATGGGACACTGCAGCACTTTGCCAGCAAAATAAAGGTGTTCTCTTTCACAGTGTTGACTTGGTGAACAATATCCTGGAAGTGGTCAGCATGGACTCAGCGTTTCTGGACACAAGGTGCTGGGTTCCCCCAGAACTAAAAGCAAAAAAAACACGAGCATCTGCACATGTTCACACTTGATATACTCAGAGGAGCGCAAGCTCAGGGCTTAAACACACACACACACACACACACACACACACATACACATACACTGGGAGATTGGCCATGCTCTCTAACCCCTTCCTGTGTACACGGACCTGCCTCTCAAATATCACTGAGTCCAGACAGAGGAGAAAGACCTTTGCAGAACAAAGAAAGGTTCTGATAAGGAAGCGCTTGCTGGTGACACTCTGCCTTTTCTTCTAACTACAAAGAGACCATCTGCCCCTGCTGGCTCGTCCGAATTGTCCTCCTCTCTTGACTCATTTCAGATATGACGAAAACACCAAAGACATTTGGAGAAAAAAAACACAGGCGCGAAAGAGGGGGCAGTTTTTGAAGTGGGTTGCATTGGAGTGATGAAAGGGACAATATTGAAGTTGCAGAGTTGAGCGAGCTTGTAACATAGGGTTAGGCTGAAGAGCTCAGGAGTAAGCAAAGTAACCTTGACAAGAGCAGCTACATTTCACCCAGACTTACGCTCTTTTTAGGGTGCTTGAGGTGTCAAAAGGCTGCTTAAATTAATAAAAGAAAAGAAAAACAAAACTCTACAGTATAACAGTATACATCATTATAGAGTTTGCTGATTCTCATAAGTAGTGCTGTGTGTCTTCGCCTGTGCATGCATGTGAGTGTGTCGAAAAGAGCTGGAAGCCATGCAGAGGTATGAGACAGATGTGTGTGCCAGTCATTACTGTAATCGCTCCATTTACTTCATCTACCCTGGGAGGGACATCTGGTCAGCACCATCTGGACACTCACAACCCATACATGGCAACCGCCATCCGTGGTGGGGTTTCATGGGTAGTCAGCCAGCAACAGGAGGAAAGCTTCAAAATGGTCATTACATATGTGTGTATGTCTGACAGTGTACGCATTAGCCATCTCTGTCACTGTCTCAGTTTCTCTCCCAGTGACTTTCTTCTCACTGAGTTCACGTCTTCCTTTTTTCTCATCTCGAGCCTCCTCTTTCATACATTTCTCAGCCTCCCCTGAGTCCGACTGCTTCTGAAATGAATCCGTCGATTTTGCCCAGAGACTAAAATGCAAAATGAAAAAAGCCACGGTGAGTAGTACCAAAGTGCAGTTGTCTGAGACTCCTACAGTGCCCGAGGAGATGATGGTCATCATTTTCTAAGTGCGTGTGTCTGTGTGTATGCGCACGTGTGTGTGTGTGGATGCGCGTGAGTGGAAGATACACAAACCTCGAGCTCATCTACATGTAATTTCCTCCTGGGTGAGGACAGGGAAAAGCGTGATGAGGACAGGAGTAGAAGGAGTGGTTGAGAAGCGAGGCAGAGAGTGAGCCCAGCTGAAGCTCAAGAACGGCAGCCTGATTGTCAAGCAACACGTAGCCATGGCAACGACAAATGGGGAGAGCAATGAAAAGAGGTACAGAAACAGTGGAGGGAAAAAAAGAAATGAGGGAGATGCTTCAGGTTAAAACTACATTGCTCAGAGATTTAAAAAGAAAAGAATTTAGCTGCTTTCTTACGCTACACTGGAGACTAATACTACATCCACTCACAGGTGATATTTCAGTTACAGTCAAGAGCACGGAGATTAAATATTGCCTGGGGATACTTCTTCCATGTGGTCTTGCCCTTCCTGTTTAGATTGCTCAGCAGTGTTCAGTAGTACACTTTAATATTTATCCCTAAGTGCGTTTCTCTTTTCTGCTTTTGTGCTCTTCTACTCCTTCATCACTCCATTCTCACTTTCATTTGTATTCTGTGTGCTTACTGCCTCTCCTCATTCTCCAGCCCGCCATACACCCTTTTTTCCTCCTTTGTCTCTCCGTTGGTTCCCTCTCCCTTATTGCCCAAAGATCTCTTTTTCTGGCCTCCATCCCTCCAACCCTGCAGAGAAGAGCTGACATTGGGCATGAGGTCAGAGAGATGGGCAGTCATGCTCCTGCTGTCAGCCGGCTCAAATGGGCTTAGATACAGTGTGTGGAGAAACCTAAGGGACACCCTCACTAGCCTTCGGCGCTGGCTTGGCATATACAGACACACACACACACACACAACCCCTACACATTCAATCACACATACATACATTAATACCAACAAAAACGTCACCTTCACTTGTAACAAGGACATTCATTCAAGCTGCACATATAAAATGAGCGTGTGAAAGCCCATACATGAAAGCACACACATGGTTTTACTCACACAAACACAGTGAGACGTGGAATAACAGATTACAGAAAGGACAAATTCCTTTGGAGAGCAGTGGATTATTGGCTGTTAAAAACAGACTTTTGAAAAATAGAGATATAAACCTCCGTGTGTCATATGCATGGACTGGATATATGGAATAGGCATATACCATGAAAAAAAATAAAGTAATTAAAGTAAAATATTAATTAAACTTCATTAGATCTTTTCAACCAGCCTTCTGTTCAAAGAACGCTTGTGTCATCTATTGGTGGATATTACATTGCCATAAGTAACTATAAGGTTAGCACCGCACTGAAATGTCAGACATCCCAGAAAAGCTCAGGACTCTCCAGTCAGCTCATTTGAAATTGGGATATGATTACATCTTTGTATTAATGTTAAACTCAGAAATTGCAGGATCTTTAAAAGGGTAATCATTGCTGTGGTATTTTAAGTAACACAGTTAGAGAAATGTCCCATTTTTCCACATTTTTACACAAATGGCATAACATATATAATAGGATGTCATGGCTAGGGTCACTTTGGATTACAGAAAGAAGGATGCTGTCAGAAGCACTGTACCAAACTGCCCCCAGGTGGCAATGATACACATTGCAAAGGTTAGATGAAGAGGACATAAACAAAGCTGTGTACTTTGATAAATTAGTCGAATTGATATTTTGCTCTGTATTTTGCTTTATTATTAGAATAAGAAACTCTTTAGGGAAACCTGTACAGTATGTTTTGTTTCCCTAAGACACACCTATAATATAAATTACATCATTTGAGTTTCTTAATAATATTAAGCTCATCACACATCAATATATATGTATATTTAAGGTGGAACATTACCTGCACTCGAGTAGTTGTTGCAGTTGGGCCTCCTCTGAAGGCTCAGGTTACAGGATAGGATTGCAGGGCACACAGGCTACATAAATGGCCACCTCCATTCAGGGTAATGAAGGCAGTCCGTAGTGCTTCGTCACCTGCCCATCAAGAAGTGTATCACTTTTCATACCTGGAGAAGAGAGAAGGTAAAGTTTGGAGAGTAGAAAGAGCTCATCCATGTTATGTGCTGGGAAATACCTGTTTCTAGCTTCATAGGTTATTATAGATATTTGACAAGAAGGACTGGTAAGTACATACCTGTTACCTCACTGTAGGTGATACTCTTTTCTTACTTCACATTCCTCTACACATTTTTGTGTCTTTCCTGCTCACTAAGAGCTTCATGGCTGAAGCCACCAGCATGAGAAGCAGCAGTGGAGGTTTAGGCAGCGGAGGGGGAGTGCGTGCCTCCCAGGAGCCCACTCTCAAAGCCGGAGTGGTTTTGTCAGATGAGAGAGTGGACTTCCTTCGGGAGCAGGCCTTCTATGTGCTGAGAGTGAAGACAGATAAGTGGAACCGCTTCATTGGTGCTGATGAGAACCAGAAGATTATACTGGATTTTCTGGACCACATCTGGACTAACAGGCTGCTGCTCTTCACCGGACCTGGAGGGACACTGCATGCAGGGGATGCTCAAGTAAGATAAATGCACAGAAGGACAATGATAAATGTATATGTATACAGATAAAAGTAATGAAAAATTCAGGCAACTGCTTTTATAAATGTTGTTTTCATCTCCCCACCCAGAGTCAGTTTGGTAGGTATATAAAATTCTAAAATCAGTCTTGAATAAATATTTAATAGAGCATAAACTGTCTATACTAACATCTCTGAGGTAAAGATAAGAGGAACAGTTATGATACACATATTTTCACAATCTTTAATGAACTTAGTTCCTATACGTGACAAAAAAGCTGGCATACAGGTACACAGGTGTTTAACAGAAACTCCTGGGTTTGTAATCTGCACTCCATCTAATATACACACTTTTCTGAAATAAGTCGCTACTTATTTCTAGTGCTTTCAATGTTCTTGAAAGCATTCCCACTGTTTTTTCATCTGTGAAGACGTCCCCACCATGGAAGACCAAGCTGCTGTGTGTCCTAAAGAAGGGCGTGAAGAGAATTTCCCGAGAAGGATTCAGACACCAGTTCAGGCTGGGAGAAGTACCTGGATACCCAATGGAGCACCTGCCTGTTGTCATATCTGAGGTTGGGTAGTGTGTTCAGGTGTAGGATGTCTACAAGTGCACATTTTCATATATGTTGACTGTGGATGCAAAATTTTCTGGTTTACAGTTTTTCTGGTAAGTTCTGTGTATGTGTCCTTGTGTAATATGTGTGCGTGTATAGCTACCTTATGAACACCTCTTCATACCATACAGGTGCTGGTGTGTGTGCTATCCAACGGTCTCAACCACGAGGCCTGGCCGAGGGTGGTGACTGATGACATCCACAGGCACCTGGAGAAGCTGAGGAGCAAGGTGGTCACTCTGAGAGGCCGAGCCGAGGGGCGAACACTGCTGCCCCTACCCCTGTACGTGGAGAGAGCACGACCTCAGGACATTGTGCTGAGGTCGGTGGTGTCACAATACACAGACAGCCAAATTACAGCTAAGAATGTTGGGAATTTTTAAAGTGTTGCGATGGCTTTGAATGTGTCTCAGAATTAAGAGGTTATTTTTAATTATAATGTAACCGTAAAACGTTTCATTTGCCGCCCTTATTTCAGGATGGAAAAGGGGCAGGGCATGGGGAGCATTTACCTGGTAAACAGGCTGTTTTCTGGTCAAGTTCGTCGGTGAAAATGTTCCGTTGCCTCACCGTTTGTCAGACATATTACAAGAAAAGTGGGCGTCCTTGTGTTTTACAAGAAACAAAACAAAAGACGGGATTCAGAAAGTGAAAAAGCAGGGTCAGCTGTCATATTTGTTTTCTCCCTGAGTCAAGTTTAGACAAATTGCTGCACAGTGCGGAATGTTTTTCTTTCATGTTAGCTAAAGTTTACCTTGAGACCTTGAGAAACTTGGAAAGTGCCTTCAACACAGCAGCGTCAGTTAAGCAGCTAAGTCTGACAAAGTTTAATTAAGCAGTGGAGTTAAGTCATTAGCGCAAAAGTCCTACAGTAACTCGTTTTATTTCTGGTATTAGCTTAATAGTGAAGCGTGAGGGTTTACATACTTGGCTATTGTCAGACTTTTGAAGAATGTATGGAGTAAGAGGTAATTGAATAATGTAACATGGCATAACCTTTAAAAAAAACTAGTGCGTAAAGGCACTGGTAAACGCTGGTTGGCATTTACAATTTCGTAGAGAAATAATATGCAGTACCTCATTTGTAGCGTTCGTATTGTACGTATAGCTTCAGTAGCTCACTTCTATTTTTATCCAGACTGATTGCTCTCACTCTGTCCCTCTCAGCCACACTGGATGGCCACTGGACCGTGGCTTGTTATACTCTATAGAAACTCTGATTGTGCAGTGGTCCGGACAGATATGGAGTGTGCTGAAGAAAGACTCTGGTATGATGCTGCGTCAGGGACACCACCCAGGCCCCAGCGTGGAGCTTCAGTTTTGGGCAGCTCAAAGGGAAAACCTGCTGGGCATCCAGTCACAAGTATGACGTTATAAAATAAGTATAAGACTCGTGTTATTCATTAGTTAAAAAAGAACAAAAAACACATACCTTATTTTCTGTAATGTATGTTAAACGTTCATTAAATGCATCCAAAGTTAAATAACAGTAGAGGTATATAAAAGTAGTCCCCGTGAGCCAAAGCTCAGCCTCCAGATTGCTCTGAATACTGAGTTTCCACTTGTTATTTTCTATTGCTGCAAGGAGCTGACATCAGCTCCTCCTGGATTTCTTTATATAGTCATCTGCTACAGGTACAGCCACCTTTAAAGTACAGACAGCACAGCTCACAAGCAATGGCAGACTTCTGGAAAATGATCATCCAGAAGGGACGTTTAAGGGGAAGGTTAAAGAGTCAGCTTGTTTCAGTCCATTTAAAGAGCTGTGAATCATGCTGGAGTGCTCTAGTGGAATCACAATATACAGTAGAGCAGGAAACCTGACAACTAATGAAATTTTACTTAATATTCATTGTATGTGATGCTTAATGTTGAGATGTGTTCCTGTGTCCACCACTACAGATGAACAGAGAGGGCAGCAATGACAAAAGTTGTCAATGTAGTACAAAACCTGTACATTTATTATACTCTTGAAATAATAAATCGGTGGGAGCTGAATGTGCATGTTAATATGAGATCCTTGGTTCCAGATCCGCAGCTCCAAAGTGGAGCAGATCATGGAGATCCTGAGAAGAGTCAAGAGCAGTTACTACTCCGCCTTCAAGGACGTCTGCGTCAAAGTCAATGAGGGTAGATCAGCATTACTTCTCGTTCATCGGGGTTATTAATTTGTTTTGTCATCATGTCAGGAGTATCTAACCGCTCCAGCTCCCATTTAGTTTAATTTAAG
Organism: Pelmatolapia mariae; assembly: GCF_036321145.2. NCBI lineage: Eukaryota > Metazoa > Chordata > Actinopteri > Cichliformes > Cichlidae > Pelmatolapia > Pelmatolapia mariae. The sequence continues at coordinate 12,771,531 of NC_086243.1, read as the reverse complement.
AAACAGATCAAGCATTAATTTTTCTTTATGCTTACTGAACCCAGAATTTTACAGCATCGCTATCCTAACAGAACCTTTTTTTTTCCTATATTTAGCCTTTTCATTGCATTTTCTGTGTCATCATGCTCATTTAACAATCGTGGGAAGTGCAGCTATCATGTTTACACTGGTGCTAAATAAATGTAATCAAAGATCACACCTTTTAGAGCACCATAAATGCCCCATTAAGTTCACGTTATCGACTGATACTTGTGGATGTAATTATCACAGCCGTGCTGGAAGCAGAAGACATAGATCTGTATCTACGCCCTCTAAGGAGACTGATTACAAACTTGGAGGAGAAGAGTTTTCCACAGGTGGATACACTATTACCTCCTCTTTTTCACACGCTCTGCCTCATCTGGAGTCATTCCCAGTACTACTGCACTCCTCAGCGAATGGTGGTGCTCCTGCAGGAGTTCTGCAACCTGATCATTGAAAAGGTACAGGTGATGCATGTCTGTGCACATGTGATGAAAAGGAGACGAAGGAAGAGGAATTAAAAATTTATCTCTGTAACGACTTTGTGTCTGAATACAGGCCTTTGCCTATTTAATCCCTGAAGAATTGTTTAAGATGGAGCTTGAGGAAGGAATGGAGAGAGTACAGATAAGCATCTCAGTTCTGCGCACCTTCAAGAAATTGTTTCACACTTACCGCGAGCAGATCCCGAAGTATTACAAACACTCACAGAGCATCAAGCTTTGGGACTTTCCAGCGAAACTTGTGTTTCAACGCTCAGATTGCATCATGGAAAGGCTTCTTATGATCGAGGTCTGTATCTTGGTTTTCCAGGAAAATTGAAAAATCGACATCTCTCACTCCTATAAAGGAGGGAGTATTTTTTTAATCGAGTAAATCTGCATAAAAATGTATATTTTTGAACTTTAGCTCCACAATATTATGCTGATCCATCACTGTCTTTTCTCATTTCACTCGTAGGAACTTTTTGCAACAGCACTGGACTTTCTGAAGCTGGAGAAAATTGAATTAGGTGGATCCAGAGGGAAAATCTTAAGTGAGATGGTCTTCAGCATGAGTGAGGAGTTTCATGACCGCTGGCGGACCCTTAGAGAGAGCAAATATGACCCCTTGGACTGCACTAATGACGTGAGAGCTACTGAGAGAGTTGCCGTTGTTTTTAATATCACGCTGCTCTTTAATTGTGGCATTGGCTGGCACAGGCAAATAATAAAAAATAACAATTATATTTTATTTTTCTGCCCAGCAGTACAATAATTGAAAGGTAGAAAAGCAGAGTAGTTGCTAAGCAACGCACAAGAACGAGTGGCAGGAGTCATTATTAGTCAGCGCATCAATATTTAATTTACTGGATATTTTACAACAGTTTCCAGCGTGGCTCAGAACAGGAACTCGATCAGAAATTGATCTGTGTTATAATATATTTCTCTCAAGTATGTGTTAATCCAGTCAATACTGATTAAATGAGCTAAGGAGGAATTTTATGGAATGAAATTGTCTAATAATTTAAATTGAATCAAAGCTTTTTAATCACAAAAGCCTCTCAAAATACCCATCATTTCCTCTCTAATGCCTTCTCAGGATTTTGTGAACCACTACAGGCGTTTCTTGGAGCAGAACAAAGATTTTGACCAAAGGCTGGGAACTGTCCTCAATTTGGCCTTTCAGCACTCCAAAAACCTGAAGTCAGCCTTTAAGGTAGGCCGGTTACTCCTTTAAAGGTCATTTAGTAGTTTAGTTAAAGGAGCAAGTGTACGACATTTAGCAAGTTAACATAATAGCATCATTTGGTTGTTTTGGGGGATTTCAACTAGTGGTGTGTACATGTTTTGTGTCTTGAATGTACAAAATGTCACAAAGCTGCTGTTGTGTTCCATCTAGCTGTTGAAGATTTTTGGCACCCTGCTTGAGAGACCCAGAATCCACCAGCTGTTTTCACCTAATTACAGTGTGCTGTTGGACATGTTTAGCCAGGAAGTAGGCCACTGCCAGTTTATACTTGATCAACACAAAGATGGGGTGAGACAGATTGAAATTATGTTCCTAATTACTTACACACATTTGCTTCACAATACGCCACGATTCAGCTGCCGTATTTTATGCGTGTGTCTGTGTGTGTTATGAGTGTTATGTGTGTATTAATTGACTGTTTGATCAAGTTTAGTAATTTAAAACACTTCATTTTTGTCTTAGCAGTGAGTTTTATAATGTCTCTGGGTACCTGGGTTTTTCCTGCATACATAATTTGATTTTCAGTTGCCCCAAAGAGATTTTAGATTGAATAAAAATTAAGATTACAATGCTTGGCTATTATTTTTAATAACCATCTTACTCAAGCACATTAGGCATTTTTTTAATCAAATAACCAGACATCTTTGTTTAAGCACATGTGCACTTATTACATGTTTTCGTTTACAGTTATTATATGTTTATATGTTTACAATGTAGGTTGTCTGACACACAGGAAAAACAAAATGATGAAATTTCATTTGGGATTGTTCTGTATCTTCCGTTTTTGGACCCAGCACAGTGCTGTGACACACAGGACACTGTGAGAGAAACAAAGTTAACACCAGCTGGTATTCACAAAATAAATGGCACTGCTAATAAATATATTTCCTGTATACTGGGAGCTTAATTTAAATAATATGAATATTATTAAAAATATGTAAACAGAGCCTTTGCACACTTGCATATAAATGTAAACATCCACAGCTCACTGCTCTTACACCCAGCGAGAACAGTGTAGTTAATTACAGTGGAAACATAGTGCTGTAACAGCTGCTTCATAAATAGTTTGCATGCATTACATGTTAATTGTAGCCACAGCAGAAGATTTGAGATGACACAAATGGCACTGGGGTCCACATACCTCCGCGTGAGAGTGTTAACTCAAAGTGATTTGAAAGATTAAGTTGTCAGCCAAATGGAATGAAACCTTGTGTTTCAGCTGCAGTCAGGTTTTGCGATCCTGGGAAAGAATATGCCTCAAGTGGCCGGTAACCTCAAATGGTCGCAGGAGCTCCGAAGCCGGATTCTGACTCACAGGAGTAACCTCTGCCAGCTGCCCCACATGTAAGAACCTACCTAATAAACACAATAAGGATGATTTTAGAGTATTTTTTTGTTGCAAAGCGCTTGGTTATTAATCACTAAGGGTATTAAATCAATAAAATTTTACCTTCCTCAGTTGACATACATCTTGTGTCCATTGATTATTTAAAGATTTTAAAAGAACATCAAACATTCAAGGCTTTAAGCAGTCAGCTGTAACTAATATTTCAGATTCTTGTACCCTGTATTTAATCATCTGACTAACAATGTGTAACTAAAATATGTATTTTGGTTATAAACGCTTTTTTTTTTTTGCATTTGGCATATTCATTACCAGAATTTATTTATTTTACTGTTTCTGCCAAATGTTTACAGGATACACATGACCTATACTTCACTTGCTGTATACTTCTTTTCCTGCATTATCTCTTTCTCCCTCTCTCTCTCTCTTCCAGGCCCCTGGATTGTGCAGAGGCACAAGATGTCCTCCAGAGGTGTGAACACGTGCTTGAGGTTTTGGACCAGCGTGATGAGGAGATGTTCTTAGAGTGGACCGAGGGGCTTGAAGAAATCTGTGAAACACACCTCAAGGAGCCACTGTTGGCACTGGATAGTGAAACTGGCTTCTTCCAGGTCAACTTCAGTCCTGCTGTAAGCCCAAAGACGATTAATTTTTGAACAGACTTTAAAAATATTATCCTACTAACACAACACAGATAAAAGATATTACATAGAGGAAAGTAAAGGTGTAAATCTAAAAGTCACAGTCATTTTGACTGTATGAGTTCAGAAGTGAAATGACTTGTCAGACTGCTTCTTTAAGCTCTGCAGGAGGGAGATCGAGAGAAATTCAAGGTTTTGTGAAGAAAACCTGCTAGTATCAAATTGAGCACATAGAGTGTTTTTCTCTGCTAAATCATTATTCAAACTAGTGTCTCTTTCTGCATTTCCTTCAACTCAAGGTTAATAAACTCACATTTTTGTCCACTAAACTCACTTTGTGAAACATTCCCCAGAAGTAGCAACAGCAGTTTGATACACAGATGAAGTATATTTTACTAGTATAATTAATCACCATGGGAGGAAACAATGGATACACATAAATATAAAATATGAGAAGGTGTTTGGTGCAAATTTTAGAAGTAACTGATATCTATTCCAAAATCATGCACTATAATCTATGAAAATCAGATTGTACTTTCTTTTGTTGTCACTCTCCACAGTTAGCATCTGTGCTAAGAGAAGTGAAATATCTGGGCATGCTGAAGACCCAAAACATTCCCCAAGCAGCTCTTCATCTCTATTCTAAACGAGAGAGACTACACATGGTAGGTCATTAACCCTCAAACAGTTTACTGGACTTGACAGCTTTCTTTAGAAAGCATGTTTTTTAGAAATATGTTGGGGTTTTAATGCTGCATTTTATTATGCAGTACACACAAACACTGACTTTGGTGACCCAGTGGTACAACCAGCTCCACAGCACCATCCTAGCTGTAGAGCTGGGACTGGTCAAAGATGAGATGGATGGGATGAGACGACAGCTGAATCCGGCCCTCCGGGAACTGACATGGGCTCAGGATGACCTATGGGACTACATTCAGAGTACACGAGACCTGGCACAGGTACTGAAAATATGCAGGAAATGTTGTATTGAACTTATAGCAAACAAAAAGATGCAAGGCAGTGCCTGCATTAATGGGTGAGTTTTTCAGTACATGTGTTGACACTATTTTGCAGCATATTTAAATGATTTTCCTTTTTTAAGTAGAATAAGCACTGTCTCTGTCAACATTTGGGCTGATGTGTGGGCCAAGCTAGTTTTCTTAATTATAGCCCTATCTCAGAGCGCTTCAACTCTACAGCAAGCACTTGAAAAACAAAAAGCAACATGATGCCGGAAACATAATTATTGCCTGTAATTGTTGCTCCTTTTTTTTTTTGCCATCGCCAGAGCATTTCTAGTCGTGTCCAGAAGAGCAAAGCTAATGTGGAAGCCATCCAGGCCTTGATGGGTAAATTCAGCAACCGGGCTTTCATTACCAGAAAGAGTCGTGATTCTACTCTTCTTGTTTTCGCTGACATTGAAGAGAGTGTTTCCAAACAGCATGCTCTCATTACTAGTACAGGGGAGCAGATACACAAACTACTGCAGGTATATTCATCGTATTAATCTCCATGCTGGAGAGATGCTGTGCACACATTGCAAATGTTAACACAACCCATATTCATGTGTATGTTTATTTGGTGTTTAAACTTTTCATTCAACACATAATTTTCAGGAGAACCAGTCTCTCCTCAGTGTGACGGATCTTGACAGCAGTGAGTGGCATGCCTATACTGAGTATGTTGACAGGATGATCCTGGCAGGCTTCACCAGCGCAGTACGCTGCTCTCTGCAGTACCTCATGGACAACACAGATGCAGCTCAGCGTATTACACCTCTGTTTGAAGTCCAGTTGGTTCTCAACAGCAATGAGATGACCTTTGACCCTTCATTAGACTTGAGCCACACTGGTAACTTCTATGATATTGTGGATAAGATGGTGGGCAACATTACAAGCATGGCTTCCCTCATTCCTAGAGTGGCAAGTCACAAACAGCTGAGTAACTACCAGGTGCCGCACAGATTAGATTCATATACATATACATACATATACTTCCATGTAAACAGACCCTTATCATAAGCAATCTTGATTTTCCATCTTGCAGTGTGACATAAATGAAATGGAGGATTTGTCAGACATGTGCCACATAATCCGCTCACGGGCACGCGCATCTGTCGCTAAGGTTAGTGACATTTTTTTCTGGTCACATATGGAAGATTATTTTATGACGTTTACAGGCAAATAGTTGTGAAAGTGTTTATTTACAGGTCAGGGAGTACCAGGCATCATTTTCTAGCTACCGCTACCTCTGGACTGATGACAGGTCAGCTGTGTGTGGCTGTTTCTGATTTGTTTTTATTGTTAGCAAGTACAGAAATAATTTTTGAATTGTCTCATATATTCACAGGTCTGAATTTATGAGACAGTTCCTACTTTATGGACATGCGTTAAGTACAGAGGAAGCTGAGCTGTATGCCGACTACGAACTAAAAAAGAACCCACCCACCCTGGACAACTTTAAAGAACAAGTGTGTTCAGCATTTGTGATCCATTTATGCTGTATCCTTGGTTTATTTCACTCACATTTGGAAAGCATTACAACAATAATAACTGAATTATTCATTATTTCAGATCAATCTGTTTGAGTCTCTGTATGTGCGAGTGAGCAAAATGGAGGACCGAAGGGTGTTTTGTGGTTGGCTACAGCTAGATATCAGACCCTTCAAGCACACACTGATGAATGTCATTAAAAAGTGGAGCTGGATGTTTAAAGAGCACCTTCTTAACCACGTGAACCAGAGGTGAGACACATAAAAGTCAAAATAAATAAAACTTTTTTATTATTTAAAAGACATTTTTTAAAGCCAGTCCTCTGAAACCTCACTTCATCTCCCTTCTTCTCTGTTTAACAGTGTGAGGGAATTGTCCCAGTTTGTCCAGGACACAGCATGTGGCCTTTCTACCAAGGTGTCAGATGGCGATTATGCAGGCCTTGTGAAAATCATGGGACACCTCATGGCCATACGAGACAGACAGATCAGCGACGAACAGCATTTCAAACCGCTTAAGTCTACCGCTGAACTTCTAAAGACCTACGGACAGCAGCTTCCAGAGAGTGTCTGCACACAGCTAGAAGTGTGAACCAATTCAAAAACACACATTTTTTCTTTTATCATAGGCGATATGTACAGTTATCAGTGCTTCTTTCCCACACAACACAGGAGCTGCCGGAAAAGTGGAAAAGTGTCCGAAAAATTGCCTTCACGGTCAAACATGAGGTGGCACCACTACAGTCAAATGAGGTTTCAGTTATCCGCAGGAAATGTGTTCGGTTTGAGGTGAGGCTTTGTGTGATTGGGGTAGGATGTCAGTCTGGCAACCCCTTACAAAGAGCTCAATATCTGACACATAAAACTTCTTTCCTGCATTATATATGAAACCCACACAGTGTCTGTAAAATGATAGACGGAAAGGTGGAGGCAGATATGCATTAATCCTTAATTTGCTATGATTTCATACTTTAGGTCAAACAGCATGAGTTCAGAGAACAATTTCGTTCAGAGTCAATCTTTAAAATCAGTGTGGAGGAGCCATATAAGCTTATTGATAAGGTGAGCAGGGGGCACATTTCTTTTAGTGTCTGTTAAAGGAGAATCTTAACAGTACTTCTTTCAAATGTAGTACACAGTTTGTGATTAAAGAAAATTTAAATAACATATCAAAATCGCCTGCAGTGTAATCGAGGCGTAGCTACGATGGAGATGGAAATGAAGAAGTTGCAGGACACAGCTGATCTGTTTGAGGTCAGCTTCCCAGAATACAAGCAGCTGCGGCAGTGTCGCTCTGACATCATACTTGTCAAAGCAGTATGGGATATGGTCGTCTTTGTAAAGGTACGGTTGAACTACAGTTCCAGAAATTTGGGATGGTGTGTAATATGTAAATAATAACAGGCAGTGATTTACAAATTTACAAATATCACAAATCCATATTTTATTCTCTATCGGACACAGAAAACATTTCATGTCATGAACCGAGGTGTGTGGTAGGCAGAGAGTGGACAGCTTTTTTGTAATATCACAGCTTTTATTGTGCTGGCAAAAAAAAAACAGAAATCAAAAGCTAAATAATGTGGACAGTGTGGCGTTTTAACAAACTGACTAAACAGACTGACAGAGACTACACACACCATGAGGGTAGACATGACAAAGAACAGAGAGAGATGCAGAGAGTATATAGACAGAAGGGAATTAAGGCAGATTGAACACACTTGTAAACACAGCCGAACAGAATCTAAATAAAGAGACACAAGAAGCAAAACTGAGACAGAGACAGGAGCTTGATGCAGGGACCAGAGCTAAACATACATGGAAACATAACTGACTGGGGAGACAAAAGGATAAAACACAGAAGATTATGGGCACAGGAAAGCATAAACATGAGGAATAGGAAGGAAGACATATTAACTTGGAACGGAGATTGGGAAACCAGGTAGAACCCAGGAAGACCAGAGAGACACGGGAACATGACCAGGGAGACAGAAAGCGTTGAAAACACTGAGATACTGATGACACGATATGTAGATGAGACTAGGGCAGACCAGACACAGAAAAGGGTACTCACGTAATCAAGAACCACGATGTAGAAATATAAATAATGACAACCCATAGGCACTAGGAAATACTGAAGTCAGGACTAACTAATACAGAACTAAAACCCTGAAAATCTTTTAATTCAAAAAGAATGAATCACAAAACAAAACTCAAAATAGAACACAGCAGCATTTCTGGATCATTCTCACATGTGGCCTCTTCTTTGCATGATAGAGCTTTAACCTGTGTTGGTAGATGGCACAGTGAACTACACTCACAGAAAGGGATTTCCATGTAATAAACATTCTTTCAAGTTGAGGAACATTATTCTGAAAGTGTTGCATAATTTCTAAACGCTGTATTATATTTACATTTTACACAACATCCTGACTTTTTGGAATTGGGGTTGTAAATACAAATATGCTAGTTTTTTTTAATACAAGGCAGGGTCTCCATAGTGAGTCACTGCATGCAAAATAATCAAATGATGCACTTAATCTCCTGCAAATCCTAGACCAGTATAGAGGATTGGACAAAGACTCCATGGAAAGAGATCAACGTTGAGCAGATGGACATGGAACTCCGGCGGTTTGCTAAAGTACAGTATAGCACTCTTCTCTGGATAAATACTTGAACTTTGATTCAGTTTAACTATTTCATGTTTGAAACAAGAGTACCTTTTCAATAACTGTGAGTATGTCTGTTGTCTGTTGAAGGAGATGAAAATGCTGGATAAGGAGGTGCGAGTGTGGGATGTCTATATGGGTCTGGAATCAACAGTGAAAAACCTGTTGACCTCTCTGAGAGCTGTCAACGAGCTGCAAAACTCAGCTGTCAGGGAGAGACACTGGCAACAGCTTATGAACACCACTGGGGTAGGGGAATATCTGTGCTGCTGCTGCTGCTGCTACACAGTCTCTCATACCATCTGCTGTGCCATTTTTCATTTTGTTTGTTTGTCTGTGTAACCCAAAAGTTACAAGTCCAAATTTCATTAAACTTGGTGGCGGAGTGGAGAATGTGTAAGAGAACAGCCCATTAAATTTTGGTCCTCATACAGTTTTGTTCTTTAAATTTGTTAGCGCTTTGGTCTTGGCAGAGGACTGTGCCCCGAGTGCTCTTCTTGTTCAGTAACTTTTCATCAGTTTTACTCATGGTATATTATACTTGCCACTCTGTGGGGGTTAATCCATTCGTTTGGCTTTAGTTTTCATGCAGTGTGCTCTCATTGTTCTGCAGACACTTCTCTGGATTTGATGAACCCAGTTATCTGAAATTTCATCACACCCATAGTCTGCTTTTGTTTTTAAATCTTCAGGTTAGGTTTGTGATGGGTGAGGGCACCACCTTGGGGGACCTGCTGGAATTGCAACTTCATCGTGTGGAGGATGAGGTTAAAAACATAGTAGACAAGGCTGTGAAAGAAATGGCCATTGAGAAGGTAAGACGCCAGACCAACCAATTACTGTGTGATATATCTTGTAGTAGTGGATTATTGATGGATGGATTATTTAATTACTTAAGCACTCACTAGACTTTCATTATATTCTTAGAACAGATATTTATGAGCAGATTCAGAAAGCTGAACTCACAAATAATGATACACAAATAGGAATGAGCCGATGTCAACGAACGCTTTCGCTTGTTTTTTGGTTGTCTTTAAATAACAGGCGTCATTGTGAAGTAACTTATCTGTCTTTGGTTTTTAGGTTTTGGCAGAGATAACCCAGACATGGAGCATTATGTCGCTGTCCTATGAGACTCATGCCAGCACAGGAACCCCTCTGCTCAAAGCAGATGAGAATCTGATAGAGACACTGGAGGACAACCAGGTGTGCCTGCCTGCTGCAGAATGTGATATGCAGTTTGCTTTATTCTTTCAAAATGCAATATTAACACCCCAGCGATCCATAATATAGTTTTAGTATGAACGGCTTGGGTTTATTACTGACTCCTCAAAGACTAGTTATATAAATGCATAGGCAATGGGGAATATAAAAAATGTTCATGCAATTTCAAGAGCAGCTCATCAGGGCTTCTTTGTACAAATTGCCATTTAAAGTTACTGCTTCATTTCTTTTCAGGTGCAGCTGCAGAATATCCTGATGAGTAAGTACATAGAGTATTTCCAGGCAGAAGTAAGTGGATGGCAGAGGAAGCTGATGGTGGCAGACCTTGTCATCTCATCTTGGATGTCTGTCCAGAGGACCTGGGCCCATCTTAACAGCATCTTCACCAACAGCCATGACATCCGCTGCCAGCTGGCCAATGATGCTGAACGCTTTCAGGGAATACACACTGACTTTCAGGTAAATCATACCTCTGCCTACATATAGTGCCGTGCTTGGCTACATATTTTTAGCATGTCTTTTTGCATTTCTCCCTTTATTTCCTTTGATTTATTTGTTTGTTTTAATCAGAGTTTGATGACTGAGGTGGTCCAGAACAGTAATGTAGTAGATGTGACCAACAAGCCTGGCTTCCTGGAGAGCCTTGAAACCTTACAGCAGAGGCTGTCTGTGTGTGAGAAGGCCCTTGCTGAGTACCTGGAGACCAAGAGACTGACATTCCCCAGATTTTATTTTGTCTCTGCCTCCGATCTACTGGAGATTGTGTCTAAGGGAACACAGCCCAGACAGGTGATAGATTACATTTTAATCATGTTTTTCTAGAAAGAATCTATAAAGAGATTGTTAGCACGTTGTGGTTATTTGTACATTATATACCAACCATATTTCAGTGTTATGGAGTGGAAAAAGTGAAAAAGGAAAAACACAATAATGAAAGGCAAAAGAAATCTTGTTTTCTTTTTGATTTTTTTGTCAGAGATCAGGGTCTGTTAACGTCAGAGCTTTGTTAACATCATAGCCTATAAAACCAAACTCAAAAATAGTCTGTGTGTCTTTTGAGTACACATGTATATTTTTTTCCAGGTGACCCGACACTTGCTGAAGCTGTTTGACAATATAGCAGATCTTCGCTTCAAGGACTCAGACCGGGCTGAAGGAGGGGGGGAGGAGAGAGAGGCAGTTGCGATAGGGATGTACAGTCGAGAGGGAGAATATGTTTCGTTCTCTGAGCCCTGTGTCTGCGAAGGACAGGTACTTTGAAAACAAAATGCCGTTTCTGTTTGTGGAAGTACATCAGCACCGTTTTATTTGAAAAAATATGATATTGCATGCAATTCATTTTAGAGTTTTTTTCAAACATTTTTATTTTTTTTATTCAGGCAGAGTGTTGGTTAAGTGCTTTAGAAACCACCATGCGCTGTACAGTTCGAAAGGAGATACAGGAAGCTGTAGCTGCCTATGAGGACAAACCCCGAGACCAGTGGCTGTTTGACTACCCAGCCCAGGTCTGTTCATGCAAAGTCTGTAGATTTACCATTTTAACTTTATAAACATACAAGCTATCTGGTGTACACCTCTGTTTCCCTTCCATCAACAGGTGGGGTTGACTGGTAGTCAGGTGTGGTGGGCGACAGATGTGGGCATTGCTTTTGAGAGGGTGGAGGAAGGATTTGAGACAGCTCTCAAGGACTACAACAAGAAACAGGTACTTCCATAATGTAAGATTTTATTAGGCTGGTAAGTGATCGTAGCATCATTGTATTTGTCAGTGATGTCTGCTGAATTCTGGTTTTCTAGATCACACAGCTCAACTCGCTAATCCACATGCTGCTTGGCGATTTAACCCCTGGAGACAGACAGAAAATTATGACTGTCGGCACTATTGATGTCCATGCTCGAGATGTGGTCGCCAATCTCATTACTCAAAAGGTACTGCGACTATTAGATATTATTTCAAATGAGTTTTGCATTAGTTAGCAGACCATCCTGATGCTGTTGTATGTCTCTAAGGTGACATCAGGACAGGCATTTGCGTGGCTGTCCCAGTTACGGCATCGCTGGGATGAAGAAATGAGACACTGTTACATTAATATCTGTGACGCTCAGTTCCAGTTTAGCTATGAATACCTGGGGAATACAAACAGACTGGTTATCACTCCACTCACTGACAGGTATGTGCACATATATGTTCTCCTATAAGCCAAACCTTTGCAAAAGTATACAGAATGCATACATTAGTAATGATTTGTATTCTAAAGGGAGAGACTTAGATATGAGTAAGGGCACGCATAATTACTAGACTTGCTTTGCAACTACAAACAAGGCCGCTTTACTTTAGCACTAAACATCTTAATGCTACAGTCAAGCTGTGCAGAACGTGATAGTAGGCACCCATGCAAAATGTTTGAGATAGTTGTTATTTTAAAATAAAGCACAAATACTAAAATCTTGCATATTTGCTTTTTCTATATCATTCACAATATCCACTATATTCAAATACATTGCATTGTTGCTTTAAATCTACATTATTTTCAAATGCACAACTTCATTGAATCCAAATTATCTATTACTTTCTTTCTCCTGTGATTTAAATCTCAACCGTACCATGACAGGTGTTACATAACCCTGACCCAGTCCCTCCATCTGACTATGAGTGGTGCTCCGTCAGGCCCAGCTGGCACTGGTAAAACAGAGACTACTAAGGACCTTGGACGCTCCCTGGGTATCATGGTATATGTGTTCAACTGCTCTGAACAGATGGACTACAAGGTAACCTGGACTGCACAGATGTTTCTTCTAGTGCCCGTTAATGTCACATTTATTCTTTTTTTATGTTGTTATTGATATTTATTCCACCATTCAGCCATAGCATCTCATCCTTCAGTCTATAGGTAACATCTATAAGGGCCTGGCTCAGACAGGAGTGTGGGGTTGCTTTGATGAATTCAACAGGATCTCGGTGGACGTTCTGTCTGTGGTAGCTGTGCAAGTCAAGACTATACAGGATGCTGTACGCAACAAAAAACAGAGGTATTATGTGGAAATAATGACATGTATGTTGTACCATCTATACATTTGTCTACTAATCCATTCTATATATTTTCTAAGCATCCATTTAGCAGCATGTATTTGTTGCTGTGTATGTAGGTTTCATTTTCTGGGGGAGGAGATTGAGCTGAAGCCAACAGTAGGAATCTTCATCACTTTGAACCCAGGTTATGCTGGAAGAGCAGAGCTCCCAGAGAACCTCAAAGCTCTATTCAGGTCTGATATGAGACAAAGAGCAGACTTTAGGGTGCAATAAATAAATGTCAGATATTACATGATTATTTATTGGTTAATTTTCTAAATGCTCAGGCCCTGTGCGATGGTGATCCCAGATTTTGAACTGATCTGTGAGATCATGTTGGTGGCTGAAGGATTCATAGATGCACGGCTACTGGCACGCAAATTCATCAGTCTCTACACTCTCTGTAAAGAGCTGCTATCCAAACAAGTGCGTACATACAAACAATTTGTCAGTAAACTGAACGAACTCTGACTATTTCTTCAGGGTTTTTTCTGATGAGTGGAGGGAAGAAGAGGAATTTAATTTCACTGTCAATGTTCTTATAGGCATCAGAAGTGTGGTCCAGCTTTTATTAAAATGCAAAGTAGTGGTAGTGCCATTCATCAGATTATGGTTTTGTGTTTAGGTGTGAAGATTAATCGCCATAACTTTCCTATTTATATTCCAGTTCCTCTGTGTGTGATGTAGTAAATATAGTATATTAATAAAAATACAAACTATTTTTGCTTATACTGTGTGGAGTACTAGCTCTCAGCTTAAACTGGCTGTTTGTGTCCTTCTATTATAACATCCACAAACACTTAAATTGCTTATTTTGTCAGGATCATTATGATTGGGGTTTGCGGGCTATCAAATCAGTGCTGGTTGTGGCTGGATCTCTGAAGAGAGAGGAGCGTAGCAGACCTGAAGAACAGGTGTGTGTCTCTTCGTGATCACTAATGAGAGCTGTTCTTTACACTGAAGTGTTTCAGCTCTCATGGTTGTTTCCAGAAATTTGAGGTTATCAGAAATTGCCTCATCAAAACTGTGCGTCCAATATTGTCTCACCAGGTGTTGATGCGGGCTCTTAGAGACTTCAACCTTCCTAAGATCGTGACGAGTGATGTTCCCATCTTCCTTGGGTTGATCAGTGACCTCTTTCCACAGCTGGATGTGCCCAGGAAGAGAGACCCAAAGCTAGAAAATGCTGTTCGCCAGTCAGTCAGTGAGCTGCGTCTGCAGCCTGAGGAAAATTTCATACTTAAGGTTCATCTGTGTTTTTATTATATAGTATAGTTTATTTGGCAACACCTTTCGTTAGTGGTGGTAACGGTGAACAAACGTTAATTTTAGATTTCTCAGAATTGTGGGAAAAAGAAAAACAGTTGTTATAATAAAAATGTCAAGGGATTATTTTCCTTTTTCCATCATTCTGTGAGCAACCGTGATGTGGTTTTCATACCGTGCATGGCCTGAGTCTGCAGACAGAGCACAGTGAAAGGATCTGTTACCTCACTGTGAAGCTGGAGGTGTGGAGTCTGTCACCTGCAGCTCTTCATCTGACAGTTCACTGTGGCTGCTCCTCGTTCCATTTTTCCCTGCAGTATTTCTGTTTTTTGCAGGGAGTAAGGAAATACAGACACACAGTTCATAAAGCTTCCAATATATAAACACTAATCAGTTGCCTCCTATTGTGTTCATTCAATTAGTGATTTAATAGACAAAAATCTTTAAAATCTAATAGAAGTATTAAATTAAGTGTTAAACTGCTTCTTTTTCAGTGACATATGAGCAATGATAGTTAAGGGTGATCTGAAATCAACGTGCCAGATCGCTTTACAAACACATTCATGAAGTTCTGAGCTAATTTTAACTTGGGGAAAATGCATAATTCCCACAGGTCAATAGAGGAACAATATATAAAGCTTTGTGGTTTGTAACATAAACTAATTGTTAATAATTTTGGTTGTATTTTTTTGTTGTATCTCTCTGAGTGAACTTGCAGTATTTTAGAGAATTTTTTTCAGAAATCCCACCATTAATGTGATTCCATGTTTGCAGGTGACCCAGCTGGAGGAGCTGCTGGCTGTTAGACATTCTGTATTTGTAGTTGGTGGACCGGGTACTGGAAAAAGTCAGGTTAACTCAACTAATGAACATTTTTAAAACTGTTTATGTGGGTTTTTTATAAATATCTGTGTGATCCAACTTCTTATACCCAAAATATGCCCAAACATATTAACTAAAACCACTTATATAAATGATCTTGTTTACTTATCAGATCTTGAAGACCCTTCATAGGACTTATGCAAACATGAAGATGAAGCCCTTATGGAATGATATTAACCCTAAAGCTGTCACCACAGATGAGCTGTTTGGATACCTGCACCCTGCTACCAGAGAGTGGAAGGATGGTGAGAAGCAGGAGGATTATACAAAGGATTTAATGTGCAATAAATGATGATCAAGAGAACCAGTTTTTCCTCCAGAATTTGGGTCGCTGTCAAGTCTGATTTATTTTGGTGCCAAGACCATAATTTATTCCAAAGCCTCCTCTCAGAAATAATTAGAAAGTTAATGCACTTTTTCTATTTCACAGCCCACTCCTGTTTAAATAGGTTTCGTGTGCAATAATTTCATTACCAGTTCATTTCACAATTTTGCATTCAATACCTTTTTTGCTGCAGTGATGGTTTAGTATGTAAAAATGGATTTACCATGTGTCACTGTTTCCTTTTACAGGTCTGTTCTCCTCTACCATGAGAGAGCTGGCCTCGGTGGGCCATGATGGACCCAAATGGATTGTTCTGGATGGGGATATTGACCCTATGTGGATCGAGTCACTCAACACAGTTATGGATGACAATAAGGTAAGAGATCATCTCTATGTTTGCATTCTGCTAATGTTACATTTTTGTCTTTCATCCAGGAGTTTGAATATGTCTCGTTCTTTTTGTATTAACTTAACCAAATTCCAAATAAGTAATTAATATGTATATACATTTCTGCCAATGCCAGTCATTAAGTTAGTGCATACTTTATATTTCTGAACCAGTGCTTGAGCTCCACTCCTTCTGCTTTTCTCTCCACATTCAGGTTCTGACACTTGCCAGTAACGAGAGGATTGGCTTGTCCTCGTCCATGCGTCTTCTCTTTGAGATCTCTCATCTGAAGGCTGCTACTCCAGCTACAGTGTCAAGGGCAGGAATACTCTGTGTCAACCCACAGGACTTGGGTTGGAGCTCGTAAGTCACACACAATGCTTAAATGCACGCATGAAATCACAGTCTTCTGTTTCTTTTCTTAAGGTTATCTTGGTTAGCAGAGCTGCCTTTACTGTGTTTTCAGTTATGTGACAAGTTGGATCGACACACGGCAAGCCCAGTCAGAGCGAGCCAACCTCACTATTTTGTTTGATAAGTATGTGCCATACTGTCTGGAACAAGTTCGCTGCAACCTGAAAACCATCACACCCATTCCAGAAAACAGCATGGTGCAGGTACATGTAGGGTTTTATGGATATCAAATGCAGCCTACAGAGCCATAATATTATATTTTTCTGTTGTTATTGTTCAGTCACATGCAGCATTTCTGTGTTTTGCTCAATCAGACATTGTGCTCGTTGTTGGACTGCTTGCTGATTGAGGACAACACTCCAGCTGATTCTCCCAGAGAACTCTATGAGATCTACTTTGTCTTTGCCTGCGTCTGGGCTTTTGGAGGCGCTCTCTTTCAAGATCATGTGTGCAGTGACTAACTGTTTCTTCTAATCGTATCAGATAATTCACATTATTATACCATATAATGACAGTGTTTTTACCTTTATAGCTCAATGACTACCGTGCTGAATTTAGCCGCTGGTGGTCCAAAGAGATGAGAGCCGTAAAGTTTCCCTCACAAGGGACCGTCTTTGACTATTTCATTGACCCTGAGACTAAAAAGTTTACTCCGTGGAGTGAGAAGATGGTGCCATTTGAGCTGGAGCCTGATATTCCGTTACAGGTATGTTATTAGACTAATGAATGCGTGTGGTTGTCTACAGCAGGCCAGAGTGTCCTGTATAATTATAACATGTTGATTTAGATCTCTCAGCGCGCTCATCCACTGTCTGTTTCAGACGGTGCTTGTCCACACTCCAGAGACCATCTGTCTCACCTACTTCATGGACCTTCTGCTACAGAGAGGCAAACCTATCATGTTAGTGGGCAATGCAGGAGTGGGAAAGACTATTCTGGTGTCTGATAAAGTCGCTAAGCTGAAGGAGGATTACATAGTAGCAAAAGTTCCCTTCAACTACTATACTACATCTGCCATGCTGCAGCGTAAGGATCTCTGAAATGAGCATACACAAACAGATTTTTTCACATGTGTATTTTTTATTAATATAGCAAATTATATAATACATATGATAATCGAATAATTAGGGAAATATAATAAGATAAATCTAATAATCTGAAAAAAGGCTTCTAATGAGATATGTGTGCTTCCTGTCTATGCATTATGTTATTGTGGTAGTATCTAATTGTGTTTGCCTGTTCATACTGATTGAATGGCACAGGCTTCATAAAAAAAATTCTGAGTTTCCCTGTATCTTCAATTCTTTTTTCCTTCAAATTTCAGTTCAGATTTTCAGTCAGTGAGTTTCTGTGAAGACTGTTGTCACTTTGTCATTTTCCTAAACTGTCTTGTGTATTAAATGTACTCCAGGCATCTTGGAGAAACCTCTAGAGAAGAAAGCTGGTCGTAAATTTGGCCCTCCCACCGCCAAAAGACTTATCTACTTCATAGATGACCTCAACATGCCTGAGGTGGATGTTTATGGGACTGTCCAGCCACACACCCTCATCCGCCAGCACCTTGATTACAGCCACTGGTAGGATAAGACGCACATGATGGACTCGCATATTTATACTGCTTTCATACTGCCAAAGTGTACAAATACACATATATACTCTGTACACAACTGTTACACAGAGTTTAGTGCTTAGTGTGAATTTTAACCAACAGATCTTTGTACTGTAGGTTTGACAGACAGCGGCTGGTTTTGAAAGAAATCCATAACTGCCAGTATATCACCTGTATGAACCCAACAGCTGGAAGCTTCTCTATCAACCCCAGACTGCAGGTACTGCCACACATTTGCAAGTTCTTTATGCGTAAATTGTATTTGTTTATAAATGTTATTATCAAAATTCTCCTATCTACTGAAACTATACTTGATCACTATGGCTTTTTACATAATTTCATTGAATACTTATTTTAAAAAATTTAAATAAGATAAACTGGCAAAGACATGCAGAAACCATTTTGGCTCATTTTACGATTTTAAAGGTAGTTTTTTAGTTTTAAAGGTAGTTTTAAAGGTAGTTCAGAATGCAACTTTCTCAGTTTAAGTGGGTCCAGACACAGATTCCTGTTGGTAAAATCTTTACTGCCTCCCTTTCAGAGGCATTTCTCAGTGTTTGCAGTGCATTTCCCCAGTGCTGATGCATTAGCTACCATCTTCTCCAGCATCTTGTCAGCTCACTTTCTTCAGGGAGGATTTAGCTACGGGGTCTCTCGCTCAGTTGGAACTCTCATTCAGGTACTGTACACTTACAATGCCAGTGCAGCATTCATTTGTATTAAAACTTGACTAGAGACAACATTTATCTGTTTCTGTGTCACTATCTTTTGATTCTCCTCAAACAGGCAGCTATCTGCCTGCACCAGAAAATTAGCCAGAACTTTCTTCCTACAGCCATACGCTTCCACTATATCTTCAATCTGCGTGACCTTTCCAACATATTTCAGGTAACACACTTTGCTCAGTCATCCAGAAAAAAATAAAAACATAAAAATATAACTGAAATAATACTTACTTCTGTTGAAGATCTTTTCCTTGAACTGGTTAAAAGGATGCTGTTGACTCCTTTTTTCACTCATGGTAGCAAATTCGAAAACGTCATATGAATCCATTTGCAAAACTGTCATTGGTGGCGGCTTGCTTTATATTTTACTTTTGTAGGAATGTTAATCCTGAAAAACTGAAAATTCTGGTGTCAAAAGTTCTCTCGTGGCATAGTTATGTGTTTATTAATACGATTTCTGTATAGGGCATCCTGTTTGCCTTGCCAGAAAGCATCCGTTACCCCATGGACCTGGTCCACCTGTGGCTTCATGAGAGCTCCAGGGTCTACTCAGACAAACTGATGGAAGAAAAAGATGTAGAACTCTTTGATAAAATCCTGTTGGACACTGGCAAGAGATATTTCGAAGTAAGACATGAGCGATTTAAAATAAAACCTTAGTCTTAAAAATGTTTCAAAATGTAAGAAGTGTGGCAGAAGTGATGCTTTTGGTATTTAGTATTAAAGTCAGCTATGGCATGTTCAGTATTTTCTTGTTTGTTTGTCCTGCCACCCTCTCCAGGGAATAGATGAGTCCATCTTTATCCACCAGCCTTTGGTGTACTGCCACTTTGCCCAGGGAGTGGGAGAGCCTCGCTATCACCAGGTCTGATACATTCATACACACACAAGCTAGTCTGCACTCCAAGTTCTTTATGGAGTTTAAAATAAGAATTAAGAGTGTAGTCAAATACGTTATGGGAGTTTAATTGCTTATCACTTGAATCTGTACTGTAGCATACTTATTTAGTGGCCTCCAGATGTGTCGTATCTGCTCTGACAGAAACCAGAAATGAGGATGACTGTATTGTCGCTAGCAAAAAGATTGCCTGTCTTTGATATGTGTGTGGCAACTTAGTTTCATTGTATATGGAATTTACCACGTAGACACGGGTTAGTGCTGGCTTTCCTCAAGAGAGACAAGTTTATTTGTTTTATTTTTCCTTTCTTGTCAGGCTTCAGACTGGGAGAAGCTCCAGAAGACACTGGCTGATGCTCTAGAGCACTATAATGAGTTGCACGCTGTCATGGACTTGGTACTGTTTGAAGAAGCAATCCAGCATGTGTAAGAGGCACACACAGACACAAACTAACATGCACAAAGAAGAATTTACAAAGCAAATGTAAACCACAGGCAAGAAACACACCATCAGTTCTGTGTTTGTGCCCAGGTGTCGCATCAGTCGTATACTGGAGGCCCCCTATGGTAATGCCCTGCTGGTTGGGGTTGGTGGGAGTGGGAAGCAGAGCCTGTGTCGACTGGCTGCTTTCCTCGGCATGCTGGAGGTTTTCCAGATCACGCTGCGTAAAGGTTATGGAATCAGTGACCTCAAAGTAAATATGCACTTCCACATGCAAAACACGGTTGTATATCATAACACATCTGTTTTGAATGATGTGGGATGTTTTGTTTCCCTGCTTTGTGTTTGCTGCAACCCTTGTCTGCAGAGTGACATAGCTGCATTGTATATAAAGGTGGGGGTGAAGAATATTGGGACAGTGTTTCTTCACACAGATGCACAGATTCCAGATGAGCGCTTCCTGGTGCTGATCAACGACATGCTGGCCTCAGGTTTGGCTACACAGACCTGAACTGAGATAACTGAGATTTTTGCTTTAATAGCTGTCAGATCTAAGGAATGAATGTCATTAATGCAAAAAATATTTTTGGATGGTGTCAGTGGCTTTGAGAGCATTTGAATAGATAGCAAAGAAGTCTCATTTGGTCACATAGACTTGCTCCAAGTAAGAGTGACTATATAAGAAAGAACAACTACACAGTGAGTTTGCATTCTTTGCATTTGTAGGGGATATTCCTGACCTTTTTAGTGATGAAGAAGCAGATATGATTGTTTCATCGATCCGTATGGAGCTGAGGGGATTAGGACTCATAGATACCAGAGACAACTGCTGGAGCTTTTTCATCGAAAGGATACGAAGACAGCTCAAGGTCTATAATGTAAACCATGTAGAAACTGTGATGTAATGATCAGTGTTGATAGTCATCTCACCAAATCTTTCTGTCACCCTTTCTGCCCTCCAGGTCGTCTTATGTTTCTCTCCAGTTGGATTCACGTTAAGGACACGTGCACGGAAATTTCCAGCCCTAGTAAATTGTACAGCCATAAACTGGTTCCACTCTTGGCCTCAGCTTGCTCTGCAGTCTGTCAGCTCTACTTTCATAGAGAAAATACCTGGACTGGAGGTGCTTCTCGTTTAAATTCTGTGATACAATCTAAAGCTGCTTTTAAAAGTACGAACTCTGATGCTGATTATGCAAGTGTTTCAAATAATAGATACCTAATAAGCATAAATAGGAACTAAAATAACTATTAACTTAGACACATGTCTATAGCTACTTTTATGTGAATAAATCAAATAAGAAGGTTCTTCTTACTCTCTCAGTGAAGTGAGTCAATGTGTGTGTTCATACTGTGCAGCCAAATGTGAGGGCATCTATCAGTGAGTTCATCTCCTACGCTCACACGAGTGTCAATGAGGTAAGAGCTGCTGCACAGCACTGCGAGCGATGACCTCTCTTGATGTCTTCTTTGATATGATTTCTTGGTTTCCTTGTTGTGAATTCACCTCACAGGTGAGTGTCAAATACCAGCAGAATGAGAAGCACTTCAACTATACCACACCAAAGAGTTTCCTAGAGTTTATGAAGTTGTACGACAACCTGTTGAGAAAGAAACGCACAGAGCTGACTCAGAAGATGGAAAGATTAGAGAATGGACTTCAAAAACTGCAGACTACCGCGTCACAGGTCAGGCGGAAAAACACCACATTGCACCAGTGTATACAAAAGTTTATGTTTCTTGTTCTTACTTTTTTTTTCTTTAGGTGGAGGACCTCAAAGCCAAGTTAGCAGTGCAGGAGGTAGAGCTGTGGCAGAGAAACACAGATATCGAAGCCCTCATTGCTAAAATAGGACAACAGACAGACAAGCTCAACCAAGAGAGAGCTGTAGCTGATGCTGAAGAGCAGAGGGTAAGAGTGTGATTCTAGGGCCTCTCGAGCAGCAAAATGACAGACTTAAAGCCATGTATTTTCAGAATTACTGCACATTTTGAGGTTCATTTTAAACCACTTTGTCAATGAGAGGGCCATTAGAGAAGAGAGGGCAGAGAAGTAATAACATAGGTCAGAAACAAGCCAAACTTTCAGCAATCCATTCACAGCATACACACACACACACGCGTGTTGTATTTTTGTGATTCAGGTGGCAGCAATCCAAGCTAAAGTGACCAAACAGCAACAGGAGACTGAAGAGGACTTGGCGAAGGCTGAACCTGCCCTACAGGCAGCCAACACAGCTCTCAATACACTCAACAGAGTAAAACACTTGCACACACATAAAGTTTTACTTCATTTCATTCCATTTATTTTATGAGTCCATTGCAAGCATAAAAGAAATCTAATAAAGTTGTCCTGAGCTCCTGATTAAAACTGTGGGCGTTTGTGCATTTGTGTGCATCTGTTTGATCTAGTTAAACCTGACAGAGCTGAGGACGTTTCCCAACCCTCCAGCCATCGTCACCAACGTCTCAGCAGCTGTTCTAGTGCTACTGGCTCCTCAAGGCCGAATCCCCAAAGATCGCAGCTGGAAAGCTTCCAAGGTGGTCATGAGCAAGGTGATAGGATTTTTAGGTTTTAGTTTTCCTTCATTTAATGGCTTGATACCGCCAAAGTAAATCCATTTTAGGTTAATGTTATGGTAGATCTGGCGACCTGTCCGTGTACTGTATGTAACCTTTCATATGAAAGTTAGGATAGGCTCCAGTCCCCCTGCAAACCTGAACTGGATACACTATTAGAAAAATAAATGGAGAGCCAAAAAAAATCTCTCTAATCATCTGAGATAAAAATATTTAACATTTAAAACACGACCTTCTCTTTTAGTCTTCATCCTTGCACAACTCCAATTTAATATTGATTGCGACTGCAGTTATTTTGTTGTGTGACTGTTGGCACTTTTCAATCTGATATACTTTATACTTTGATGAACCCATTCATATTTAATTTTTGTAACATAGGGTTCTTTCATATTGTTAATATCTCCTGTGTTGTTGATACCACCTTGCCTCAAAAACTCTTTTTTTAAAGAGAGGTTTAACCTCTGTGAGGCACTATGCTGGTTGAAAAAGGTAACAGCTAAAGCAATGTTCACACTCTGTAGATCAGATATGGTTTTTTTAGTTAATTCTACTTTTTGACTCAGGATTTAGAATTCAAAAACGTTGAAAAATATTTTGTTCATTTGAAACCATTTGATCTAACGCACACCCATTTGAACACAAATGCTTGTGCAGGTGGATGACTTCCTGCAGGCTCTGGTAAACTTTGACAAAGAGAACATCCCTGAGGCCACGGTGAGGTGTGTGAGAGATGAGTACCTCAGTGACCCAGAGTTCAACCCTGACTTTGTAAAACAGAAATCCTCTGCTGCTGCGGGCCTTTGTGCATGGGTGATCAACATCATCCGCTTCCACGAGGTAAACATCTAAACCATCTGCCACAGATATTTAGTGTCATCCAAGCTAATCCATTTGCTATATTTTTTTCTGTGTAAAACACTTTGAGTTTGTTGTTTGATTTGTTTTTTTGCCTTTTTCCCCAAAACTTGTGCTGCCTTGGATAGATTTTTGTAAGTACATCTCTTCTCTTATTTCTTTATTATAGGATTATATGAAGAATATTTGATGAATATGTTGATTTAGATAAGCTGTTTGTTATTTTGAATGATGTTCCTTATAACAAAGGTTATACTGTACTTTAGTTTCAGCTGTAAGGATGTTCTTGTTTCCAGGTGCTCTGCGAGGTAGAGATGAAGAGAATGTGTCTGACTCAGGCTAACGCTGATTTGGCTGAGGCTGCTGAGAAGCTAGACGCCCTGCGGAAAAAACTAGCTGTACGTCTGTTTAAATTGGACAGATTGGATTATTTGGTGCTTGACAACAAAATTAATTAGTTAATTGCAAATGCCAGCATTCATAATATTTTCATCTGTTCCTTTTTCTCCTTTCTCAGGAGCTGGATAGCAGTCTGGAAACTCTGAAAATAGCTTTTGAGAAGGCAACATCAGAGAAACTTCGCTTTCAGGAAGAGGTCAACCGCACAAACAAGACAATAGAGCTAGCTAATCGGCTGGTCAAAGGACTAGAGGTAAGTATACAGTGCTGTGGAAAAGTCTTAAGCCACCTCTCATTTCTTTATATTCTGCTGGGAAAAAGGGAAATAGATTCAGTGATTTACTTAAAAATGTTCTGACCTACATGGAAATACAGTATAGGCAAAAACAGACTTTGTACAGTTGTTATATGCTATGACTACCTTCATTGTGCAACACAGCCTAAACTCTCTCAAGAAGCTCCAGTAGTCTTCAGGAAAAGCTCTCCAGGCATCTTGAAGGACATTGAAAGCTCTTCTTTGAACGTTGGCTGACTCTTGTTCTGTTCTGTCCAGATCATCCTACACTGCTTCAATAATGGTGATGTCAGGGTTCTGATAGTGTTAATTGTGCGTTTTTCTATCCATTTATGCTTTTACTGCATATGAAGTGCATTGAGGATCATTGTCACGCTGAGGAATTAAGTAATCATTTGAACCACAAATATGACATTTGTATTCATCACTCCATCAGACCTGTTGTCACTGATTTTCAGTCCAGTTCTTGTGTATTTGGCATACCTCAGTCTTTTCCCCCAGTTTCCCCTCTTTAATAAGGGAAACCTCTTAGTCTCAGCGACCCCTCCACTGAGACTATTTCTGAATACGCTTCAAGGAACGGTTCATTTAAGGGCTAGATGCATCTCTCAGATCAGGTCATTGTTTCTGAGTTTTGTGTCTTTGTTAAATTGTTTCTTATTTCTTGAGGACACTGTTCAGATACTGTTCATTTGCTTTAGATTGCTTTTTAATGCCTGCCATTTCTTTTGCCCTCCACTTGCCAGGTTTCCCTCAAATTTTTTAGGGACACACTACACACCATGCTGCTGCCAGTTTTTTGGGCTAATAGCTCTAATACTATTTTATTCCTGTCAAACTGTGTTATCTTTGCATTTTTGGTAGATTTAACTGAAGACATAAAAACGAATTATGTGTTTTTGCAGGCTGCTAGTAACAACAAGCCTAAGGATTCAAAAGCAGCCAATGTCCAAAGAAAAAATTTGAAAGACCTTCAGAAATCCTGGGGAACTATTGCTCAAGACCATTTTAAAAAGCTGTCTGAGTGTTACCCAGAGCAACTGTGTCTGTGTGTGTTTTTCAGAGTGAGAACGTGCGCTGGGCTCACTCAGTGGCTCAGTACCATGAGCAGGAGGAAACGCTTTGTGGGGACGTCCTTCTAACCGCAGCCTTCATCTCTTATGCCGGATCCTTCTCAAAGAAGTACAGGAAAGAGCTGCTGGACAACCTCTGGATGCCGTTCCTACACAGCCAGAAGGTTAAAATCTTAAAACACTGAGATATTTCCTTTAATTTTCTTCTGCAAATGCAGTTATTCCCTCCGGTATCTTTGCCGTTCCACAACAGCTTGTGTCTTATTTCTCTATGAACACACACCATTGTTTCTATCAGATGCCCATTCCCATGACAGAGGGCTTAGATCCAGTTTCGATGTTGACTGATGATGCAATGGTTGCCCAGTGGAACAATGAAGGCTTACCAGGAGACAAAATGTCTACCCAGAATGCCACCATACTTACTAACTGTGAGTGGAGTTTTTCACTTAGTGTAACTGGCTTTTTATAACAAACATTACAAACGCTACGGTACTAGGTTTCCTTCTTAGCACATCTCTGTGTATAAATAAGGAGTTTATTGTTGCAGGTGAGCGCTGGCCTCTCCTTATCGACCCTCAGCTGCAGGGCATCAAATGGATTAAGAGTCGCTATGGTAACAGCCTCAAGGTTGTCAGTCTGGGGCAGAGAGGGTGAGTGTTTCCTTTGTTGATGCTTGCTCGAGACCTCCACAGCTCGAGGAAGTGTAAATTTGTTTAGTAGCAATTCAGAAATAATAACAGTGCTACAATTTCTACAGTTTTATCAATTAATCTTAAATGTTGTTACAGATATGTAGATGTTATTGAACAGGCTGTAGTGGCAGGGGACACTGTCCTCATCGAGAACCTCGAGGAGACGATTGACCCCGTTATTGACCCCCTTCTGGGTCGACACACAATCAAGAAGGGCAGGTAACACACAGAATTGCTGTGATTGAGTTTTTCTCCTTTCTGCAGATGCTTTAAGAACTGGACTAAATTTGTATGTGCAGTTATTTTGGGTTCAGGGTGACAACATTTCCACACAGATATTGGTGAATGAAGCCCAATTTAAGGGAAAGCTTTTTCCTTGAAGAATTACTGCATTACTTGGTTAAGTACTCACCTAGCCATCAGGGCAGATAGTAGCAGATAAGGACACAGAAAAACAAAAGCCCCGTAAAAACAAAATCTGACGGTAAAGTACAAAAAAAGATGTTGTTATAGATTAAACATGACCTAGAAAAAAAACTGTAAGACTCCAGGAGAATTCAATCAATTTTCACATATTTATTAAAAAATGAACACATGAACAGAGCTGATTTGTTTCATCAGAAATATATTGATCTATGTTCAGTCCTGTCTGTAGGGTTTTGTGAACCTTTCACTACATGTTTACACGTTGAAAGCAGACGAGGTGGTACAAGGGTTATGGATCAGAAGGAAGAAGAAGTGGGTAAATTCAGAAGGAGAAAATGGTTAGGAGGCTGGTGGGGGTGGGATGGTAGAGAGTGGGTAAAGAGAGAGGATGATTGGAAGGGTGGGGGGGGGGGGGGGGTCTAAGGAGGTATGGGGAGAAGTGGGTAAGGTAGAAAGGAGGGAAAGGGGTAGGGGTGGGGTATAAGGAAGTAAGGATCTCATCACTTATCCACAACTTGCTCATCAATGCCACTTTTCCATGTATCGAAGATCATTCATATGACACTGGGTTCATTCATTTTATCATGCTCCGCACTCTTCTTCTTCCTTGTCCCGCTGCTACAGTTGTATAAAGGTTGGAGACAAAGAGTGTTTCTTCCACCCAGCCTTCAGACTGATTCTCCACACTAAGCTGGCTAGTCCTCACTATAAGCCAGAGATTCAAGCCCAGACCACCCTCATTAATTTCACAGTAACCAGAGATGGATTGGAGGACCAACTCCTGGCCCAGGTGGTGAATCAAGAGAGGCCAGACCTTGAGCAGCTTAAGGTAGAGTGGAACAGTTGATGGAGTTCTCTGTTGATGAGTCTGTTCATTTTGTACTGCCTGTCTGGGTCCGAGACCAGCAGTCTAAGAGTTTAAGAAACGTTAAGGCCTCCCTCTCCCCAACCACTGCCTTTTGCTTCACAAGGGGGCAACATGCAATCTCCCACTTAATTCCTTCCTCTCTTGTGTACAAGACCCGGGTTACCTGAACTCGATTTGCTGTTTGGTATTTAGCTGTCCCAGTGCATGTTGGAGTTCATCGTTTAATGAGGCCAGCTGGCATTTTTCTTGATGAAGTCTAGTATATGTAATTCATCATTCTGGTTCCATTTATGCTTCTTTTTATATATTTGCATCGTCTTCCTACAGAGTGAACTGACAAAGCAGCAGAACATGTTTAAGATTGAGCTGAAGCTTCTGGAGGACGAGCTGCTAACCCGGCTCTCTGCTGCAGAGAGTAACTTCCTTGGTGACAATGTGCTGGTGGAGAAGCTTGAGACCACAAAGCACACTGCTGCTGAGATTGAGATGAAGGTATCGGGTTACATGACTGCGTTGTTGCAGTAACATGAATGGAATATTAGAGTAAGTTAACTTACTTTTTACTCCCTTTCATATTTTTTCTTTTTTCTGTCATCTCTCATTCGCAGGTTCTGGAAGCAAAAGTTAATGAAGTAAAGATAAACGAAGCCAGAGAGCACTATCGCCCTGTTGCTGTCAGAGCTTCTCTGCTCTACTTTATCATGAATGATCTTAACAAGATCAACCCCATGTACCAGTTCAGCCTCAAGGTAACCAGAAGTAAATATAGGGCCTGACCACAACCTAGGAACCAACAACTGAATTTAACATAAGATGTAAAATATCCAAATTTATGTGAAATTATGCAGCAAACAAATACATCCTACAAATTGGTTTGTCGTTTTGTTCTCAGGCATTTAACGTTGTTTTCCACAAAGCAGTGGAGCTGGCAGAAGCCTGTGACGACGTAAAGAGCAGAGTAAACACGCTCATAGACTGTGTTACATACTCCACCTTCAACTACATCAGCAGGGGACTATTTGAGAGAGACAAGCTCACCTTTACGGCACAGCTGGCCTTCCAGGTGTGTGTGTGTTTGTGGAAGGGTTAGACAAAGACGGTGTTTGTCCCTGACTGTGTTCTCCCTATTTCAGTTGCTCCTGATGAGTAAGGAGATAGTTGTGAGAGAGTTGGACTTCTTACTGCGTTTTAACATTGACCACAGCTACATCAGCCCCCTTGACTTTCTTTCCAACTCAGCCTGGAGCGCCATCAAGGTTCACAGGCACATACACGCAGCATTTATTTTTGTTGGCATTTGAATTGCAATGCAAATCAAAAACTGCTCTCTCCTTTGTATCGGTCCAGGTTATGAGTTTCACTGATGAGTTTCGTGGTCTGGATCGGGATATTGAAGGTTCACCCAAGCGCTGGAAGAAGCTGGTGGAGTCAGAGTGTCCCGAGAAGGAGAAATTTCCTCAGGAGTGGAAGGGAAAAAGCTCGCTGCAGAAACTGATCATGATGAGAGCCCTGAGGCCTGACCGCATGACCTATGCTCTAAGGTGATGAGGATTTGTTTTCCTGCTTGTTTCACTGTGTTTTTGTCTTTTCTATTTTTTAAGTGTATTTCCATATAAGGACTATTAAAAGCTGTGTTTGTTCATTCGTTTATGTCAATATAACCCGACCCTAGGAACTTTGTTGAAGAGAAGCTCGGTGTGAAGTATACAGAGGGACGAAAGACTGAATTTGCGAAGTCCTTTAGAGAAAGTGGTCCTTCCTCCCCTATTTTCTTCATCCTCTCCCCAGGAGTGGACCCACTTAAAGATGTCGAATCGCTGGGTACTGTTCAGAAAGCTGCATGCATCCAAACACAACTGCCTGATCACATACTGTAATGTGTTGATTTATTAATAATTTAAGTGTCCAGCCATTGCTTTAGAATTCAGTCACAGTTATATAAAAGAGTGTTTAGGTTAGCACATAAAAAATCAGTCCTTTGTTTTCCCAGGAAGGAAGCTGGGTTTCACTATTGACCTTGGGAAGCTTCACAATGTCTCCCTGGGTCAAGGACAGGAAACTGTGGCTGAAATCGCCATGGAAAAGTCCGCGAAGGAGGGTCACTGGGTTATATTGCAGGTCCAGTTAAAAGAAAGATTATTTGAACTACTTTAATAGACAAAACACATTTACTTATGTTAGAATGGGGAGAATCTGAAAAAGAAATCAGCATGACAGTGCCTGTGGAGTATGCTACAGTTATTGAGCTTTGATTATGTGTTTCCATTTCCCTGCAGAACATCCATCTGGTTGCTCGCTGGCTGGGTGCGCTTGAGAAGCTCCTGGAGCGCTGCTGTGAAGACAGCCATCCAGACTACAGAGTGTTTATGAGCGCTGAGCCGGCATCTACACCCCAAGAACACATTATCCCACAGGTAAAGATTCAGCAAGCATGCAAGAAAAGTCACACTTTGTCTCACTTTAACACTTTAATGTAACATCTACATAAGGAATTTATTCTCCCAGCTGTCTTAACCTATACCAGCATTTTATTCATTGAATTACAGTTGCACACTTTAATAGTGACAGGAAAATTTTATTTTTATTTTTTTTACTCAGGGAATTCTGGAAAATGCTATAAAGATCACCAATGAACCTCCTACAGGCATGCATGCTAATCTACATGCTGCTCTGGATAACTTCGACCAGGTGATTTTTTTTTCTTTCCTTGTGTTCTTTGTGCATTTGTTTTGATTTATTTATCAATTCACTTATTGTTTTGCCCTCTCTCCAGGATATCCTGGATCAGTGCAGCCGTGAGCAGGAGTTTAAGACCATCCTGTTTTCTCTCTGTTACTTTCATGCCTGTGTGGCGGAGAGGAGGAAGTTTGGGCCCCAGGGTTGGAACAGAAAGTATCCATTCAGCACTGGAGATCTGACTATATCAGTTAATGTCCTTTACAATTACCTGGAGGCTAATGCACAGGTGGGTTTTGTTGTTGTTGTGGATAGGAAGCATGGTGTATAACTGGATGACCGAAACACTGATGTATGAGGTTGTCAGTGGTGCTGCGAGTGACGGTGCCACAGGACAATTAGGGTTGTGATTGCCTTGGCAGTGATTTTTATAATTATGATGACACAGGTGCCATGGGAGGACCTGAGGTATTTGTTTGGGGAAATCATGTATGGAGGACACATCACTGATGACTGGGACAGACGCCTCTGCAGAACTTATCTGGAAGAATACATGCAGCCCAACCAGGTTTGTGTGTGTGACAGTAAAAGAAAACAGGGACGTAGTGTGCCAGCAAACCCGGCTGTGTTCTGCAGAAAAAGAACAGGCTTCTCCGCAGGCATTATATGGTAGCCAAATGTAACTGCTCTTCTTGTGCAGACTTGGGCCATTTTGGGATGAAAATCAGCTCCAGTTAGAGCAGATTGACTACTTTTTTTACTATAGACTGTCCATAAAAGCTAAAAAATACTGGCATGAGTTCCTGGCAACCAGTTGCACCAGACCGAGGGAATTTTGCCTTCTGGGTTTGGAATAATTTTATGTTTTGTACAGTATGTGAGTCCTACAGCTAACAATACTTCTCTCTGTTTTGTGTCTCCTAGTTTGACCGGAAGCTTGCCTTGGCACCGGGATTTGTCATTCCCTCCAACCTGGATTATCAGGTAAATTAAATCCAGTAGTTTTTTATTAAAGTTTACTTTACACTATTGTACCTTAAACCCTGAAAAAATATTGTCATGTAAATGAATATTAAAGGCCAGTTTTCATACTAAATATTTCTGACTGTACAGCTCATTAAATGAATGTGTTACTCTGCATCTCCAGGGCTACCATGATTTCATAGATGAGATGCTGCCCCATGAGAGCCCAGTGCACTATGGGTTGCATCCCAATGCAGAAATTGAGTTCCTGACAGTGACATCAGATAACCTTTTTCACACTCTGCTGGAGCTGCAGTCCCCTGATGTTGTGATTGGAGAGGGAGCCTCACAAACACTAGAAGAGAAGGTAAATGTACAGGTTTTTTTTTTCTTGGAAGGTCTAAAAAGACAATTATAGATCAAAACCAGTGACCAGTGAAGTCATAAAACAGATAAAAAGTACAGAAACTGATACATTCACTCATCTGATGTTTAAATTATTCACAGTAGGAACACAGTTAGCCCACTTCTCTAATTCTAGGAGAACCAAGATAGAAATGAGCAAACCAGTAAATCCAACATCTTGGACTGACTATATACTTGCTCTACACACATCCAGGTGAAATCAATTTTAGATGAAGTTCTGGAAAAGCTGCCAGAGGTGTACAACATGACCGACATCACTTCCAAGACAGCTGAACGATCGCCATACATTCTGGTGTGCTTCCAGGAATGTGAGCGCATGAACACACTCATTTATGAGATACGCCGCTCGCTGAAGGAGCTTGACCTTGGACTCAAGGTATGCTTGACACCTTTGTGTGTTTGAATGGGTATTTACAGTAGAAGTAGAAAACTAGTCTGGATAATATATAAACACAGAAGCCATCACAGCACAGACTGTCATCTCAGCAGAGTGTGTGTCAAACAAATGATGTAAGGATGAAAAGAAGCCTGCATCAGGAGAAATCAAAGAAGCTTTTACTCTTTATGCAAAAATGTGTTCAGATGAGTTTCTGACAGTATTTACACTGCTGCTTTACAGGTCACGTGTTAATGTCTCACTGATGTTAAATTACTACATGCATAAATTCTGATCTGTGCAGTTATACTGTTGTAACGTTCTCTGTTGCTCTCTCAAAGGGTGAACTGGCCATGTCCTCTGAGATGGAGAAGCTACAGGCAGCCTTGTTCTTTGACAACGTCCCAGATACCTGGACCAAGCTGGCCTACCCCTCAACTTACAGCCTGGCAATATGGTGTGTTTTTCTTTCTCCAGGGGATGGATTTCCCAAATCTTATATAAGACTCTGCATTTAATTTCAGCTGATGCAATTTTGCATAGTGTGCAAGGGAATTAAATAAGCCAAGGTACTGTACTGTTATACATTTCGTATAGTGAAGAGTCGAGTTATAGTGCCCTATATAGTTTCCACATGACTGACATCATCCAAACAGCTGTCTCTGTCTATTTCTTTTCATTTGATGTCAGGTATAACGACGTGATGCAGCGTTGCAAAGAACTTGACAGCTGGACTCAGGACCTGTCTCTGCCCAGTGTTGTCTGGCTATCTGGGCTGTTCAACCCACAGTCCTTCCTCACTGGTAAAATTCATTTACAGCATATAGAAAAATTGTACTAATACATTGACTTCTAACTAATTCTTAGTTATTTCATCGTGTCCTTGCATTCCAGCTGTGATGCAGTCTCTGGCACGTAAGAATGAGTGGCCTCTTGATAAAGTGAATCTGACAGTGGATGTGACCAAGAAGTTTAAAGAAGAGTTCAACCAACCGGCCAGGGAGGGCGCATATGTGTATGGACTTTATATGGAAGGTAGAAACACTGCCACTTATTTTCTGTTTATTGTGGTGCAGCTTGGAGAGCCACAGGCCACTTTGTACATAATTCTCCTTGTCTGTGTTTTAGTTCAAATAAAATCATACATTTAACTGTGTGTATGTGCCTTTGCACTGGGGACAGTTTTCCAGTTGTCTGTCTGTCCTGTTGTCACGATATCTAAAAAGTAGCTTGAGGGAATTTCATTAGGTTTAGCATAAACTGTTCACTTGGGCTCAAGGATTAATGATTGGAATTTGATGATCAGAGATCACCGGGACTCTATAAAGCAATTTTTTGCTTATAACTTATAGATAGAATAAGCATATAATGATTAATTGACACATTTAAGTGAAAACTTCACTGCAACATCATGATACTCTGCAAAAAACAGACTTACTTCTCAGGATGAGCAGCAGATATGGCCTTGAAAGCAGCTAGGAGAGTTAATGGGGCCCATAAAAATCCCCAGAAGTGTTTTAAGTCTTCTCTCTTCTTCACCTGCGCCCGACTACAGGTGCAAGATGGGACACTCAGACCGGAGTGATAACTGAGGCTCGTTTAAAGGAACTGACCCCAGCCATGCCTGTTATCTCAGTTCGAGCTGTACCCAATGACCGTCAGGAAACCAGGAATATCTACGAGTGTCCCCTCTACAAGACCAAGATCAGAGGACCCACGTATGTTTGGACTTTCAGTCTAAAAACCAGGGAGCGACCTGCCAAATGGGTCCTGGCCGGAGTGGCTCTTCTACTCAGTGTGTGAAAAGTGTAAGAGTCCACAGTGAAGATGCAGTGTGTCCTCAGTGCTCCTGATGTCCCCTTTGAACTTATTAGTAGCGCAAAATGACTGGAATGTAATAAGATTTCTTTTCTTTTTATTGAAAAATGATAAAATGTACAGAGAAAAATGCCAATACTTCACGCACTAGATCACAGTTAGAACTGAAAGTCAAAGCATGTTTGGAACAAATCAAATCTATAAACTACAAGATACTCTATAAGCAGGAAAAAAGAAAACAAAGACAGTGCTGCCTCATTAGAGCGGCGTTCAAGTGTCTTATTTTGTTACACTTGTACCTCTTACAGTATGTTATGCATCAGTTTTAATAGCACATTAAATTACACAGGTGAAGCCAATCTGACAACATGACAGTACAACCTCAAACTACCTTTTCCTTCCTTCCCTCTTCACAGTACACATGGGTGTAGTATTCGTCCATTTAATTAAAAAAAACAAATTAACAAAAAATGTGTGTATACCAGCTCTTTTTTTAACAGGAGATCGCACATACTGTAGCTCAGATACTGCATGTGCTTACAAGTCAAAATCTTTCTAGTTTGGCCTCGGTGTGTATTTCTGTGTGTGTTTTCTGTGCGTGTTTCTGCTAAGGTGTCATCTAATCACTGTCAGACCAGTCGAGCTCCATCATGTCCATGGCTGCTGTAGCCATGTTGATCTTGGTTCCGTGCCGCACGCTGCAGCTCTTAACAGAGTTCTGATTAGACGATGACCGCATGCTCACCTGCACCCCAGAGTGACCGACGACACCCACTTCACCCCTGATCTTTTGGCTGATGGCCTCGCTGACGTCTCCTCTCACACCCTGGACTACAACTCCCATGTCACTCCTGCGACCCCTGACCCCCAGCTCACTTCTGACGCCGTGACCAATGACTTTCATCACTCCCAGGTCCCCCATGTTCATGTCCATGTCACCCAGTCTTTCCATCTCCCCCATCTCATCCATATCTAAAGACAGCATGTCCCCAAAGCCCCCCATGCTCCCATGGAGACCTTTGAACATAGTTGGGAGCCTCCCTCCTTCGAGACCACCCTCCATCCCTCTCTCTTCCAGCGTGTCGCCGAGTTTTTCTATCTCCCATCCTCCCTCTCTATCCCTCTCTCCT
Organism: Pelmatolapia mariae; assembly: GCF_036321145.2. NCBI lineage: Eukaryota > Metazoa > Chordata > Actinopteri > Cichliformes > Cichlidae > Pelmatolapia > Pelmatolapia mariae. The sequence continues at coordinate 12,736,807 of NC_086243.1, read as the reverse complement.
TCCGCCTCCCCAAATCCCCCCGAGTACCCTCGGACAATAGTAGTCACCCTGCTTCTTTGCATTCCTCCCCTCTCCCTGTCACCTTCCTCCCATGTCCTCTCCTCCCTCTCCACTACGCCACCGGGGAAACTCCTGAGTGTCACCTGCACCCTTCCTCCCTCCAGACTCCCACTGTCATCTCTGTCTCTCTGTCCCCAGCTTTTCTCCTCTAGGGTACCCTCCTCTTCCTCGTCCTCCTCCCCTAACCTCCCCTGCAACCCTCGGAACATGGCGTGCAGCCTCGTGCTGTCAAGCGAGCCCATCCCTCTCTCCAGCACCGCACTGCTCCCCCTCTCTGTGTCTCCGTTGCTTAGTGTGCGAAGGAGAGAGCTGACACCAGCACTGCTGACCCCAGCGCTATTGGAGTCCTGAGAGTGTGAGCGGAAGAACGAGCCCGAGGAGCTGATGGACATCGGTGTGAAGAACTGATAGAGACAAGGGCAAGATTAAGAAAAAGGTATCAGTTAATTTTGTTTATGGCAGTTTGAGATAAATTATATACAGGCAAGTTTTGCATACCGGTGAGATGTTTGAGCGCTCCATGAGTAGGGAGGTGGGGCTAGGAGTCATGTTGGACCTCTCCATTAGCCTCTCTTCCCACAGTCTGAGCCTCCTCTCTCTCTCCTCTAGCTCCTTCTCCTTGGAGTAAAGTTCCCTCTCTAGCTTCCGGAGGCGCTCTAATGTTGACTCAATTTCACACCTAAAGTATTTGTACATATGAAAACATTAGTGGTCAGTGATTAACTCCAGATTTTAAAGGAGAAATTACTATATTCAGAATGAGAATATAATAATTAATATGTAGTCTGCTAAAACAGCTACTAGTGCATCTAAAAAAAACTGTATATAATGAAAAAGTTTTATTTTTAATTTATGTCATATATATTCAATACACATAAAGTGAATTATTTTAAATCTTTTTGTTTTAACATTGATGCTAATGACCAGGGGTCCCCAATCCCAGTCCACGAGGGCCGGTGTCCCTGCAGGTTTTAGATCTCACCCTGGGTCAACACACCTGAATCACATGATTAGTTCATTACCAGGCCTCTGGAGAACTTCAAGACATGTTGAGAAGGTAATTTATCCATTTACATCAGCTGTGGTGTATCAAGGACACATCTAAAACCTGCAGGGACACCGGCCCTCGTGGACTGGGATTGGGGACCCCTGCTAATGACTTACAGGTCATGAAAATCAGAAATCCAGTACCCCAGATTATTTGAATGCTTTCATTTTAAGTAAATTGCTATGCCAACTCTCGATCTAGTTCAGTACACACAACTACAGTCATGGAGATGACTGCTGACTTGGCAGTCGTTCGTATGATGGTCACTGACACTTTCCACAAAGAGGGTAAGAAGGCGTTTGCTGAAAAGGCTGGCCTTTCAGAGTGTTGTATCAAAGCCTATTAATGGGATGCTGACTGGAAGGGAACATTGCAGTAGGAAAAGGTGCACATGCAACACAAATGATCGCACCCTTTAAAAAATTGTCAAAAACTTAAGAAAGATTCAGAGTGAGTGGACTGATCCTGGTTTCTGTGCATCCAAAGCCACCACACACAGAGGTCTCCAGGAAAGCAGAGACAACACCAAAAGAGTCTTAACTGGGCTAAGGACAAAAAAAACTCGGTGAAAGTCCTCTTTTCAGATGAAATTTAATTTTGCATTTTAGTTGGACATCATGTTCCTAGAGTCTGTCAGAAGAGCGGAGAGGAGCCAAGAATCCAAGGTGTTTGAAGTAGTCTGTGCTGATTTGGGGCGCCATGTCATCTGCTGGTGTCGGTGACGTTGTTTGATCCACCATGTTATATTAAGTCCAAAGTCAACATGAGACAGTCAGAAAGAGATTTTAGAGCACTTCATGCGTCCACCTGCTGACAAACTTTATGGAGACAGAAGTTTGTTTCCAGAAGGACCTCTAGCAGCACCCAGCCATAGTGCCAAAACTACGACTGAATGGTTTGCTGACCGTGTTATTACGGTGTTATTATTACTGTTATGGTTTGTGACCGGCCAACTTGTCTGGCCTGAACCTCATCAAGCATTGAAATATTGAAAAAAGGAAGGCAAGAAACACCAGACCCAAAAATACAAACAGCAACCTGGGCCTCAATAACACCACAGCAGAGCCAACACTTGATTGAATCCGTGCTAAGACACTGATGCAAAATATTGAGGGCATAAATAAGCATATTATTCAAAAGGTGGTCATTTCTGTATCGTAAACGTCATTATAATTAATATTTTTAATGATTTAAGATACTGGATTTGTGATTTTCATAAGCTGCAAGACAGTTTTCACTTTATGTATTTTGAATATACAAAATGTGAAAGTTTACCTTTGAATTAAATTCAACACTTTTTGAATTTTGCAATGACCTCTGAGGCATACTCACTGGAAACTACAATTCATTTTCATTTCTTTCATGAATTTTATTTTACATTCACTTGATACTTTCATTTTTTATAACATTAAAATATTTTTATGTTCCTGAGGAAGTAGTTTGCAGTTGTGAGTAGTTAACTTTTTACAGCAGAACACAACATTGTTTTATAGTAGTCTTTTGATGCAGTACTCTCCACTGCCACAAGAGGTCCCTATTGGATTGGCTGTCGATGAGCCTGCATTCACAAACACAATCATCTCTCACGGCAACTAAATATAGACATGTGCAGAGTCATACCTCCTCCTGTATTCCTTCCATACTTCCCCTTTCATTCATCCCACCCCTTCACCTCCTTCACTCGCTCTCTCCTCCCTGCTTGTCCAAGTTTTTCCACCCATACCTAAAACTTCACTCAGAATTGATTGCCTTCCTGTACTCATGTTAAATATGCACAGAATTTTGCACCTTCTCTCCTCCTGCTGTTCCATTGGCCACCTCTCTCTCCCTTTTTCCCTGCACCCCCCAACCTCCCCTCATCTGTCCACTCTTGTTTTCCTCTATCCTTGCTGTTTGTGTCTCGCTCAGTGTTTTAGATTTCACACTCACACAATACATTTCTGTTCCTCCCTGAACCTCTCCTCCTCCTCCTCCTCCTCTTCAACTCTTCAGTTTGATTTCTCCTCAACCACCCCATACCACCTCCAACCCCACCCCTTGTCTCTTTCTCCCCATGTCGGAGTGAGGGCAGAGTGGAGGAGTAGAGGAATCTCTTCCATGGCTACTTTCCAGTGAGCTTAATATAGACTGAAGTAGAGTACAGGGTCACACATTCAGCTTCTCCCTTGAGCTTCAGTGTCCACAGAGTTGTGTATGTATACATGTATGTGAGCGAGCGTACATGCTGATGCGTGTGTGGATTTGTGATCTACCGTGTGCACACGCATTCAAGAGAGTGGATTTGTCAGCCTCATAAGAGAACAACACTTTATAGCATACACTTAAAAACGTCAGGAGATCCCTCTGACACAGTGCAGTTACACTCTTCTTTTGGATGTCTACAAGACTGTGTTTTTGTGTGTGTACCTCCACTGGTCCTTGTTGTGTAGGAAGGAGTTACACTGGTCCGGTAGCCTGCTATCGTTAGCCATGGTCTCCAGGGTTGCCAGCACCTGCTTAAACTGCGGACGCTCCTGTAAATACATTTGTACACACAGGATATGATTGTGTATCTTTGAAAGCATTTGGTGCGCTATATGAAACTTTTTTCCGCACATTAATCACTGTTTCCTGAGTCAGTTTAGCTTACCTTTGGGTCTGCTTGCCAACATTTTCTCATCAGCTCTGCAAAACTTGCTGGACAGCTGGTGGGAATGGTCAGCCTCTGGATAGCCAAACACAATAACACAGGCACATATAAAAATAATTACTACACAAATGAACCACCTCCTTTTTTTTCTTAACTCACCAGAGTGTTTTCATTTAGTCAACCATTCATTCATGCAAATATCTATCTGGTGATCAGGTCAAAGTGACCGCAAAACACACACTTTTGGCCCAAACTCAAGATTTTTTACACTAATTATCATGAAACTTTACACAGTTGTATAATAGAGGAAACTAATGAAGTGATCACGTTTTTCATCATAATGTTGTGCAAAAATATTTTTAAAAACTAGGCAAACAAAATTGAATAAGTTTCCCAAGCAGCCAACCCGTTTGACTACTTCAACGTCAACAACTTCAGAATGAGAGTCTGCAGCCTTATATTTGGCTCTGTGAGCATGTACAAAAGGATGGAGCTTTGCAATTTGATGCCTTCCCCATAATGACAATGCATGGTAATAACGGCATGTGAGGATACTTCCATTTGCTAAGTAGAAATGCACAGCATTTAACCAAAAGCTGATCTGATCTGTGTGATCTGAGGTGATATCAGAATTGGCATTACATTTCATTCTAAATCAAGTCAGAAAAATAGCTTTCAAACACCAGAGACTTTGCGGTTCCTAATTCTTTTTACTCCAACACTCTGCCAAAACTTTACTGTATTATTCCTCTTTAAAGACCTCCACCTGCTCCTTTGACATAATAAAGTAAACTCTGGGGACCATTAGCCCTCAGCCTTTAATAACTCCATGGTAACCAGCATTGTTCACCCTTCCTTCAAATGTGCAATAGTCCTGCCTCTTCTGAAAACCAGAAAACGGCATTTTAGAAAAATCCCACTAGGTAACAGACTAAAGTGTAACCTTTTCCACTTTAGCTCTCTTTATACATTTGTCCAGCTCTTCATCAATTTCCTCAATCCCTTATATACCTTTACTGCTCCAGTGGTCTGCAGTTCCCTGTTGAGTAGCATAATTCAGAAAACGCAGAAAAAATGTCATTTCTTTTTTTTCCCCGCCTGTCACGTTTGGTTCTTTTGCCATCAGAATTGTTGTCTAAAGGCAAAGAAAGATGCCCAACGGATTTACTTTACCAAATGGACCATCCTGGCCTTGCCATATTGGTCTATTTGATTCACCTTTGTTTTTATTGTTTATTTTATTTTATTTTCACTTGCTACACACGCACATGACCAGGGGAAAGAAAAGAGAGAAAGAAAGAGAGGTAGGGAAAGAAAAACAGCGGGGAAGAGGGACGGGGATAAAGGGCAAAAAACAAAAACCAACAAAACAAACAGACAAAAAATACATATACCAATCACCTGGAGCACCTGTTGAGAAAGAAAAAAGAGAAAACAAGCAAAAAAAGAGAGCAATATAATAAACAACATCATCGCGATGATCTATGTGAATATAAAGGTAAATATTAAATATTGAATATTATTGTGCAGCACGTAAGATCGACAGCGCACAGTGTGCTTTGAGGTAGGAGCTAAAAAGGGTGTAGTTTGTGTGTGTGAGCACCCGTGTGTACACCTGTGAGCATGAGCGCGCTTGTATTTAAAAGGTTCCTTCATGTAATGATCTGCTAGAGGGTGTGGGGGGCCATAGCCCCGTCCTCCAGGGCATGAAGCAGGTTCCAGACATCCAGAGGCCCTCAGAGCACAAGAGACCAAGGAAGACCAACGGAGGGGCAACCGTGCCACTCTCCCGGAAAGAGCTGAGGAGAGCCCCAGATGAGGGGTCACTCACCAGTCGCGGAGCAGAAGCCAGGGGGGGTTGCAGTGACGTGCCCGTGAGCTCCGCCGGCAGCCAGCTGTGCCAGAGTGACCAAGCCCCAGGCCCAGAGGCCAAGGGCACCCGACCCCCCGAAGGGGCCCAAGCGAGCCCCAGGCTCCAGGCCCCGACAAGCAGCCACCAGGAGTGAGCCGGTGCGTACCTGGACGCCCATCCCCGGACACCAAGAACCACCAATGCACCAATGTCTGAGGGCGTCTGCCACTGGCAGGGGGAGTGGTGGGGGGGAGATAGGCCTCCGTACCTTGGAGGGCCTGAGATGTCCCGCAGAAAATATTTCCTTTAACTTTTATGTGGATGACACAGATTTGGAGTAACTTTAACAAACGTCACCGGCTCTGGTGGCTATAGAATTCAATTTAGAATCCTGTCATTTGGTTACTGTGTGTTAAATGGTGTTGCTTGTTTCTCCATATTATACACTGAGAGATTTGAAATTGTTTAATGGTAAATGGTAAATGGCCTGTATTTATATAGCGCTTTACTAGTCCCTAAGGACTCCAAAGCGCTTTACATATCCAGTCATTCACCCATTCACACACACATTCACACACTGGTGATGGCAAGCTACGTTGTAGCCACAGCCACCCTGGGGCGCACTGACAGAGGTGAGGCTGCCGTACACTGGCGCCACCGGGCCCTCTGACCACCACCAGTAGGCAATGGGTGAAGTGTCTTGCCCAAGGACACAACGACCGAGACTGTCCAAGCCGGGGCTCGAACCGGCAACCTTCCGATTACAAGGCGAACTCCCAACTCTTGAGCCACGATCGTTTAAGTAAAGAATATATCAAGATCCAGGACTAAGTGCTCGGGGGAAGAGACTGTGCCAAAACTGTCACCCTTATACTGAAATTTTCAACACAGCTGAAATGAGTAATGAGTGAACAGAGATGTCTTAACTTTAGCAGAAAACTGTGTGTATTATGTTGAAAAAGCCAAAAAGCTGAACAAGGAAAAACATGTTCATGTCCTTTGAAATTAGGACTAATCTCAGAAGAAACTACTTTATAGGTTCACAATATTAGGTTTATAATTCCAAGTTTCAGCAAATTACAATCCATCACAGTGTTTATGAGCTAAACGGTGGGGGAGGGGGTCCATGTATATCTTTCTTTTGTACTGTGTAAACTGCAGTAACAAAACCAATCCCTTTGAACATCATAGGCCCAGACATCTCCATAGTACAATGCGGTAAATGGAAACAGTTTCCCTGGGGATTAATCCTAAAATATCACCAACTCAGAGTGGAGAGAGGGCGAACTGAAGGGTCAGGAAGAGAGGTGTAGCAATGGAAAGGGAAAATCAGACGGAGACTGGGAAAGAGGAAGAGAGAGAGAGTTATTTAGGGAGAGTATTTGGAGAGGAGCCAGCAGCTACGAAGGAGTCATGTTCTCTGTGTTGTTTTGTTGAGAGTGTGTGTGTGTGTGTGTGTGTGTGTGTGTGTGTGTGTGTGTGTGTGTGTGTGTGCGCGCGCGCGTGCATGTGTGTGGGGGTGTGTGCATGTGTGTGCATGTGTGTGGGGGTGTGTGTTTCTCTTACAGGGGATTCGGTCACTTTAGTAACTGAAACACAGATGCAGCATAACCATCATCCCCTACCACTCATAAACTCAAAGAATCGACCCTCCTACTGCTGCAATCTTCTCTTCTTTTCCTCCCTCTGTCTCTTTTACTCTGTCTGCCTCTCTCACTCGTAAAGGCTTTAACCAGGGGTAGTCTGGCCAAGCTCCACTGCTGTGTATCCAGGCCTTACAAGAGCAGAGAACTGACATCAGGCCTAAAAATACTCTGCCTTAGCCTCACCAGCTCACAGTGGAAACCATGAGAGCATCACATTGTGCCTCCAGTCGCTTCAAACTCTGGTGGGTCTAAATGCTTTCAGTATGTTCAAAAAAAATGCGCATGTATGTACGAAGTCTATGTGCAGGTTACCTCTTGCTTTTCCACCACCAGCCATGCGACCTGCAGCCCTTCGAAACCTTTGAATGGAACCTCCCGAGTCAGCATCTCCCATAGCACCTGGCCACAGAACAGACTGTGTTGGTTCACTTAATGCAAAGAAACAGCATATAGTCGCTAGTGACAACAACATGGCCTCAGTACTGGTGATACGTGAGGTGAGAAACTATTGGAAAGAGTCTAAAAACTGTTAGTGTTCAGGCCAGTGTGCTCTATTTAAGTTTTACAGTTTTTTCTGCATTATTTTAATCTGACCTTTGCATTTGCCAGAAATTTTATGTTATCACCAGATTATTTGCAACTTTATCATATTACCATTCACCCAAACCTCTTAGCTACTACTCAATTTAACCGTGACTCATTATTTAAAAGGACTCATTGTTTAAAAGGACATTGCAATCTTTTATCCATACTACTAGCTAATAGCTGCAAATGTTATAACTTTATAACCATGCTTTAAGTTAGTACTGTGCAAAAGTCTCGAGCCACCCATAAAGTCAGGCTTTCATGTAATTTTGAAGCAATAGTTCTTCAGGCTGTCTAAAGTTCTTTCAGAGTTTTTCTTTGGCTACTTTTCCCTTTTCATTAATTTTCAGTCCATTCCTTGTACCTGACCGTTCTCAGATACATTTTTTTGGTTGGTTGGTTAAGCCTCTTAATGCTGACCTATGAATCATTCGTAAAAAAGGTATCAAACTCAAGGGATGAACCAGTACACATAACAACAGGGCAAAGAACCAATTTTAAATAGTATCTTCAGGGTCTTTGTTACTAGCACCCTGTCACAAAAAAACACATAACTAAAGAAATTAGAAGAAATTGTGTCTATCAAAAATAGCAAAGAAAATACAGTTTGACAGACATGAAATATTTGATTCCCAAAGAGCTATTAGCCAAAAACTTGCCATGTCTCGGTATAGTGTACATGTATCCTTTAAAAAAAAAAACATGTTGCAATACTGGACAAGTGGTGGACAAAGGAAGTAGCAGGCCTAAAAACATCTACAGCAGATGAACAGTATCTAAAAGTCATGTCCTTAAAAAAAAAAAAAGTTAAATCCAGCAAAGCCCTAAAACAGGATTTGAGAGGTATATCTGGCCCCTTCAGTTGATCCATCTGCTGTTCCTCCTCAGAAATGGACTCGGTGGAAGAGTGGCTGTCAAAAAGACATTGTAAAGGAAAGGAAGCAGTGAAAAAAAAGGCCAAGGTATGCCAAATTACACAAGAACTGGGATGAAAATCAGTGGAAATTGGTCTTATGGAGTGATTAATCCACATTTGATATTTTGGGTTCCAATTGTATGTAGGGATTCGGTCAGGATAGAGGTACAACAGTGAGTATAAACATCTTTAACACACAGTGAAGTCTCTGTCATGGTTTGGGCATTTTAGCCAGTGGGATCTTGTAAAAACTGATGGAATTATAACTGCAGAAAAGCACAGTCAGATTTTCACCCACCACAGAATACCATCTGGAAAGTGTCTGCTTAGCAACGGTTTCATTTTTCAATATGACAATGATCCCAAATATACTGCCAATGCAATAAAAGCATACCTGGTGGATAGAAAAACACACAGTGAAACACTATCAGTCATGGATTGTCCTCCCAAGAGCCCGGACCTCAACATTATTCAAGCTTTGTGGGATCATGTTGACAGGGAACAGAACAAAAGGCAGAAACAACCAAAGAAGAGCTTTGAATGTCCTTGAAGAAGCCTGGAGAACTATTCCTGAAGACTACTTAAAGAAATGACAAAAGAGCTGCCTCACAGAGAATAAATGTGGCCATACCAAACACTGACTTTCAAGCTCATTATAACTCCATTTCTGCCTGTACATACTGTATCAATAAATCACTGCACCCATTTCTCATTTTCCAAGCAAAAACAAAGAAAGAAAGAAATGAAGTGGTTTGAGGCTTTTGCACAGTACTGCATTTCAGTTATTTATTCTCTTATTTATACTTATTTAACCACTTATCTAGTTTATGAATTTATGAATCCCTCTCGGTGGTTTATTACTATCACCTAACTATTAACTTTACTGCTTAAACCTGCTCTGGTCTGCACATTTCTTTAATTAAATTGTAATTTCTGTATCTTAGGATTAGTAGCGCTCATCCGTCAGTATGCCCCATGACTACCTCAAAAGTACCCCCTGGGGTACCTCTACTCCTAATTGTAATTCACTAAATTACAGCACTAGCACTGACTGCTACTTCTTAGACTTATTCCTGATCTTAAAATACTGATATTCCTACAGTACTGCCAACTCACCACACCATAGGAGTAGGTGTCACAGGTCTCAGAGACAGGCAGGCTCTGAATGACCTCTGGAGCCATCCAGGGAAAAGTGCCCACTACTGTCATATGGGTGGTATGGGAAAGAAACTTAGATGCTCCAAAGTCACAAATCTGAAATATCAACAGAAAGACGCTATTAAAAAGATGCGCAAAAATGCACAAGATGTATGTCTTTTTTTTGTTTTGTTTATAAATACATTATAAGTACAAACCTTAAGCACTTTATCTGCTGTCATTACCACTGAAAAACAGACCACATTATACAGTCCAGTTAATGGTGCACAACACTGAAAATACCTGACATTCAGGACTCGTGATTGGGCACATGGTACCAAAAGCAAGTTAGAAAAACTAATCAGAATGGGGTTTAAATTATGTGTTACCATTTCGGGACTTGAGGTCTCTGTGAATCACTTTGACTGGAGCTTCTGCATGCAGGTAATGCATCCCTATGAGGAAACCAATCATTAATAACGTTGTATCTTAAAAAAAAAAAAAAAAAACTACAGCACTTTGATTTAGTTTTTGTGGAATTATCTAACAATACTCAATGTTTAGGTTTCAATTCATTTGTTTTTGATCAGTTTCAGTTAATGCAGAAATCTATTAAATGAACTGACCTTAAAACGTATGTGTGAGACAAGATCTTCAGCAAAAAAAATCAGCTAAAATAAGGGCAAAATACTAAAATGGTTTATAAAATTATATAAAAATAAATGTTTAAAATGTTTATCTCTAAAAATGTGTGACAGACTTTATCACATCATTGGGTGTGTCGGTGCTGAATGCACACCCAAGTTAGAGACTGTAGATCTTCTCTCATATATAACCTGTTATATCCTTATCGAGTTTTTAATCATCTTTATTTTTCCTTATTACCCTTGGCTATCTGTATGGCCCATGTCATGATCTGGTTCATGTCCATCTCTTCACTCTGCTCACTGGCGAGGTACTCATACAGAGACCCTGCGCTAGCATATTCTGCAAGTACAGCACAGACAGACACAAACAATTTTTTCATTATGACAAACAACAAGGAAAATCATGCGCACCAATGCATCATGTAAAATGAGTCAACAAGTATACTGATTAACAGGAGAAAAAATTATAAAAAAGGACAGTTTTTATATTAGTCTGTCACTCTGAGTTTGACCTTTGACCTGAAAAACAATTATATAACACACACACGTATACTTTTTTTTCATAAAGCAATAAAAAATCCTATTTTATTATTGGATGAATTAGTTTCTCTTTTTGTCACCCTAATTAGCCAAACATTCAGTTTAATAGTTACATTGCCAGTACCACGTTGGGTCTCCTTTTGCCTTCAGAGCTGCCTTAATTCTTCATAGCATAAAACATATAAAAATTCCTTAGAGATTCTGGGCCATATTGACATGATGGCTTCATGCAGCTGCCAGAGATTAGCCGCAGAGTTATTCTGTGTTAAATCTATGCCGTAGGTACTTTGTAACTACAAATCCCTCTGAAACCCAACAATGTAACCTATGCCGTAAACTGATGTGCGCCTCCGTAGAAATGTAGCTACACATCACATCGAGAGCCCGCAACCTTCCGCCTCTTAAGTCAGAAGTCATTAGCTATTTCCAGATCCAAACACTTCTTCACTTCCCAAACTCAAACAAACACTGTGGTATCACTGAGAGTTAAAAATGACCCAGATTATCTCATCTTCAATAAAATGAAACTTCAGATCAAACACAACACAAAAGCATGAATGTTGGTAACGGCATCATTTATTTATCTTCGTTACATTGTAGACTGGACAAAGGTTCACCACAGAAATCTAAATCCAGTTCATCCTATAACCGTGTGCCTCATTCACAATGTGTCGTTGGGTTTAACTCAGAAATGGCTGCCTAGACCTTCCTCACTCAAATGTCTAATATATAAGTGTATTTAAAAATTAATTAATACCTAAATACCTGCCACACACTATGCTTGGCTTATTTATTTACTGATGTCTTTATTTGTTAAATAATCAATTATTTCCTTATTTTTGTAAAAGTATCTTGAAAAGAGCCAGCCATTCAAATGACAGATCTTCTTCACAGCAGCCATTTTTGACGCAAAATCGTAGGCAAACACAGGAGTTATTAGTAAGAAAAATTATAGCTCTGCACCAGTGTAAAACAGAGCCTCCATTAATCTCATCAGCAACAACCACTATTTTAAATAATAAAGTCTACAGTAGTGTATATTACAGCATCTTCAAAACCATTCACTGCTATTTAAACAAGTGAAATAAACTTGGTACTTGAAGTTATATGTTACAATGTGTGAGCGCTACAGCCCACTTTTAAGCAGTGCACAAATCATACACAGTGAGAAGCTGCCTCAAATCATTGGAAACGCCTTCAACCTTCACATCCTGCCCTGACTTTTAAATCCAAAATATGTGAGAATTTTTCCATTTTGCTACTTAATGTCAGATCAAAGACAGAAAGTAGAGCACACACCTTTGTAGCCTCGTGAAAATAGAAATAAATGCCTGAATGTTACCGTCTGCACACAGAGACCAAAATGTGCTGATACCTACTTTACTTTTGATATATTAGTAAACATTAGGCATCAAGAAACGTTGCTGGTGGTGTTTCAGTGCTTTATCTATACCATATAAACCCAGCCGGGATTACAACCACATCCAAACATGCTGGTCTCAGTTACAAATGTCCTGCCAGGAATCACCGCAAGAACCAGTGTTCAAAGTATGTTCTGATATTTCACCATACACACATAAACACTTGCCGGCCATCAGAGCATGTGTTAACGCGTGTGTAACTTTCTCCGCCTCGGATCAAATACACACCAATTAAACCAATATACACACACGTGCAGTTTTAGATGACAGCACAGTGTGCCCTGACTTTATTCTGTAGCTTTTACGACCTACCTCAGACCTTGACCTGATAATGACTTCATACTTATATTACACCTGAACCCCAAGGATAGTCACACACATTTCATTTTGTGCATCTCGTCTAAATTTAAGCATTAAACTACACTGACAAAAACATCTGAAAGTGTATATGAATTTCAAAAACACACTCATACACACACTCCGAGTCTGACCTGTGACAATGCCATAGTTGGGAGATTCCAGCACGGCTCCATAAAACTGAATGATGTTCTTATGACTCAGTACACTGAGAATCTCAGCCTGGATGAGGGGTCAAGAAAAAGAGAAGCAGAGAAGTATGATCATCTTCATTAACTTAAGTTTTACAGTACAGGACTCTGACAAAGGAGCACAGCTTTTAATAATCATTAATCACAGGGTGTTAGGCTAACCTAAATGTTAAAACCAATTTTAAAGTTAATCCTGATTGCATCTCCGGGATTCCTGAGCTTAGGTCGGAACTTATTCCATTCCACGAGTTATCCAAACAAAAACCCTCCACCCTGCAGCAGTAAACAGGCCATAAATCTGAAATAACATCTAGATCATCATCTTTGCATGTGTGGAATATGTAACTTTTGCCAAGCAACATAATAAACTAACAGTGAAATGGATTTACACAAACTCCAATCAAGCATTGAGCAAAATATTTTCTCTCTAAATATTTTTTTTTCCAAAGAGAAATTCATCATTCTGGGTTTACTCTCATCTATTGTTGCAAGGCTATCAGTTTGTGCAAAGTCTTGCAGGAAAACGATGCATGAAGGCTCCACATGAAGCTGCACTTCTCACATTATCCATCAACTTGTATTTACACATGAACTATGCAGACAGCTTTATGCATGCCTGCCCACCCTCTGTGTATTTTTGTGTGTCAGAGAAGTCGCTCAACCGACAAAATTTCTTCCCTGTGTAATCTTATGAAGTTGGCCCACTTGTGACACCACCTTTTATTTCTCTATAATGCATGTGTGCACTTGCTTTTATATTATATAAAATCTGACACTGTGAATGAATGCACCCACAGGCCCCAACTTCAGTTTCCTGACACAGACCCATTAGCCTTTACCAGCCCGGGATCATTAACATGGAAGGAAATCATGCAGCCCGCCTCATACTCGTGGAGACTCACACCCAGGCCTGAACTGAAGTGAATTAAGCCTCGAGGTACTACTCACCTCACCCTAACATACAATGGGAGGAACAGGGGAGTCCAGGCATAAATAAAACTGCTATATCTACAAAGAGTGGGAGGAGGAGGAGGGGGCATGAGAAGTGGTATGTTTAAGATAAACACATGTACAATGGCAGACAACAAGGGAGGGGGAGGTGGGGGAATGGGGGGCCTTTGGATCCAAATCTGGGTATTGAGTGGAAAGTAACCGTTTTTGAAGTTTTGAGCAGTAACGTCCCACGAAGGAGAGGAAATACCTAATGACTACTGTAAATTATGTGTTTGATTGGTCTACGTCTGTGTGTCTCCACTTTACCTCTTTGTCGATCTTCAGAAGCTTCTTCACAGCCACTTCCTTGTCCTGGGATATCCAGAGAGCTCTGTAGACGCTCCCAAAGCTGCCTCCACCACAGTTCTCGTAGAAGAGCAAGTCCTCATGCTTTATCTGCACAAACGACGAGCCAGGGGACGACATGGCATACTGACTGACTCCCGCGCACTCAAACACACACACACATACACGCGCGCAGCAATAAAGTGTGACTGCCCAACTACCTAACCGCTATCCCGAAGGTATACAAGTCACGGATGAGCTGAGAGCAAGTGAAGGAGACAAACACAAAAGAGAAGTGAAGTAGTTTCCTCCACAGGGCCAGAGTGGATGTTGTCAGTCAGCAGAGCAGATTGTCAGGGAGAAGAAAGCAGAAAGTGCTGGAAAGAGAGAGCGAGAGAGAGAGAGAAGTTTGCTCCCTGTGAGTGAGGAAAAGTCAACTGTCACTACCAGACAAGGTATTACATTGCCTGATAGTGGTGATCTAGTGTAACTACAACACAGAGCACACACACACACACACACAAGCTTGAAGATGAGGGAGAAGTGAGCGTTGACTGTGTGCAAGTTACGGTTTGCAGTCAGTGTGTGCAGTCTGTCTGCAGCAGACACACAGTTCAAATATGGTCATTGGCATCCCGGGCATTCCTTCTTCCTGGATAACTGTGGCTATATAAAGCTCTACATGCACACACACATACAGCTCTGGCTTATAGCGCGTCTGACATAGTGTAAATCATTTAGCAACAAGGTTGTTGCTGCCACTTATGCACCTAAATCTATCCGCTCACACTCTCTGCAGCTAAAAACACACACTCACCAGAGAAGCCAGGCAAGGCCGGCGTGTTACTCAACCAGACAGGAATGACCCACTGACATCAACAAGCAGGATAGCTGTGCTGACATCACCGTGCAGGGACAGGTGAGATCAGCCATGGGAAGTTAGGGACACTTGTCACTTGTTGACTGTAATCGAGTACAAATGTGGACTTCGTGGTGATTCACTGAATAAATAAAACACGACAAACCCTGCCAGCAGCTCTTAGAAGCCGTAGTGAATCATGACAACATGTAGTACAAATGCACTGTATAAAATAAACAACATCCCGAGAGACCGGCTGCTTGAAGAGATAAAAATTTACAGCTAAAAATGAGTTTAAAAATACAGATGGCGAATGGAAATTGTGATGCAAACGTTATTCGCCGCCATGCAGTTTTAGTGTAGAAACTTAAAGACACAGTATTTCATTGCAGTTCAGTTTTTGGATGAAAGGTTGGTGAATATAAAAAGTCTGGGATCCATAAGAATCCCCGTCACTGCTTATTCAATACTGTGCTCAGCGCTGCTCGTTTTCTGTTTCTAATATTCAGAAATGACCCATTCAAGGGGAAATGTTTAAAGCTATAACCCACTGTACACAGGCCTCAACAGAATTTACAGCGATGACATTCAAAAAGACAAAGTTCTGCAACATCCCAGTGTCAGAGTACCCTCCTGTCTGGCAAACTCCACAACTCAGTTTGCAGTTTTAGTGTAGAGAAAAGCTCAGTGGTACAAATCAAAATGCACTGGCCTGGCAATAACATTGTCCTCTATCCTACAAGTGTTGCAAGTGTTTTGACCTCTTCACTTATTCCTCTCCTCTATCATTCCTAGGAAGTGGATGAAATCTCCACTCTTTACACTACAGTTTATCTCATTTGTAGTATTCCTAGGATCAGCTCTGTTCAAGTCCAGACAACACTGAGCAGTTCCCACTCTAGTGCCTCCCTGTTCCTGTCTTTCACAGAGGTCACATGTAAGCAAATGCCGGTCTTTGTCACATATTAGTTTTTCAGGCCTCATGTGTTGGCGTACCTGTCTTCAGACGTCAACTGAAATCAAAAAGCTCGGCGGCGGGCTTCTCCAGTGGCGGCTGAAATATTTTTGATTTTTGCTGGATATTCTTTGCACGACAGATTTTCCAACAACATCATCCCTTCAGCTCCACCACACGCACTGAAATATCACAGTCTCAAGAAGGTTACCAAACCATTAGAACTGTTAAATTAGCTATTTTTATTTACAAGGCAGACTACACAGAGTACAGTTAGAGGCTGCTTTGGGAAAAGGCAGCCTCGCTGCAGTTCTCAACACACACCAGCACAGCAAAAGCTCCTGAGATCAAAGCAAAATTAATGACACTTGTAAAGAACGCACTCAAAATCTACACGCACATATACAAAAATAAAATTACATGGATTGAACACAACTGGTAGAGATGACAAGATTTTCCCCTCAAAGTGTAAGTTAGACTCTGTAGCTGCAGTCGGTCCAAATCTAAGACATTGCAACTGACAGCAGAACATATCCGGGATGGTTTAAGGGCTTGGCTGCACCCTAATTCCAAATAAAACTCACAATAAATACTACAGTGACCCATTTGAACACTGCCGGTAATACCATTAAGGATTTAATCCGACTAATACTCTGTTAAGTAGGTTTAAAGTGTCTAACTAATTAATGGACACTGATATTTACCTAAAGGACATCAAATCCTACAGATTTTCAAAGGTCCTTATAGACTTATTTAGATTATAAAGTAAGTATGCTCTTTGAGATTTAATATTGACCAGGGTAAACAAAGAGTCTCGATCACTACAGTTTGTGGGGTTTCCTGTTTTGGGTCTATGAGTGGGATCATCAGGATAGAACGATTTGCTCTACAGGCAGGTACAGTACTTTATTGTAAACTAGGGCTCATTTGGGGTAGCACGACATTACAGGACACTCTGATAGAAATCCACTGTATAGAACACAAGGTCTATGAATTTCAGTCATGCAGGATATTGATTCAAGTTCTATACATTACAGTTCTATCTAACAGGTCCCAAACAGTAATAATTAGTACGATATGAACCCTCAGCCTGTTGACTGAGACACGGCGACAAGAGAGCAGCTGAACGGCTTCTGTTTGTTCAGGGAGAAGAGGCTTTTCACGGCACAGTCCTTAATAGTCCATAATAACACTAAAGCCACTGAATGCTGCGATTTGCTACTGTTGTGTTGATTTATTTTATATAGTTTTTTTATGCTAACATCACAGAGAAGGCGTTGTGGTGGAGGATCTGGAGCTCATGTCCGCCGAGGCTCCAGCCGGTAGGAGAGCTGCGTCAGCGCCCTCTGGTTGTCAATCACGCAGAGCTTCCTAACGTAACCCCGGACCTCCGCTTGATTCTTGTTCGGCTGGCAAATGTCAGGATCTAACATTAGGCAGAGATAAAGCAGACAAAAAAAAACTTTGACGGGAAAGATTGTTTACAGTCTGTCTGCAAGGCCAACAGATTAGAAGATAAAAGTGTGTTCATGAATAATAAGCAGACTTACTGAATGGCTGGCTTCTACAGTGTCTCACTTGTCGAATTGTGTTTGCTATAATACGCTGATGGAACAAATAGAAAACAGCTTTAGATACTGTGCAAACATGAATGAAGAACAACACGGCACTAAGAAAACTGCATGCATAAAACATGCTCTCTCTTCTTTCTGTGAAAAGGAACTCACCATTTTCTCAAAATTGACCATGTTGTCAATGAATGTCTTGTTGCCCTCATGTGTAAATGTCATATCTGTAAAGAAATAGGTTAAAATGAAGCACAACCCAAATCTTCCATTTCAATAAGTACTTCCTAAAGCCCTGTAAAGCCCTGTACTGAGTCATACCTTTTAGAAGAAGTGGCACAAAGGGGATAATCGGTGGTTCCAGTTTGGTAACAGTAAGTCGGTAGGACCGGTGGTTCCTTGATGGGTCCTATTGCCAAACAAGTTTCTGGTGTTAGATACATTTATAGATCAAGTTTTTTTTCTTTAAAACACATACTGTTATGCCACCAGCCACTTATTAGGCATGCCTTTTAACTGGCCATTGAAGCAAATATCTGATTGATCAATCACATGGCAGCAACTTCATGCGTTTAGGCATGATAACATGGTCAAGACAACTTGCTGAAATTGAAACCAAGAATCAGAATGAGGAAGAAGGGTTATTTAAGTGATACAGTAGTATAGTTGATGGTGCCATACAGGCTCATCTGAGTTTTCACAAACTGCACAAACTTCCTTCTAGGACTTCTAGGATGCTAGTCAGAATTCAGCATAAAAAACATAAAATCATGAATCCTTCCTACTTTATATCAGCGGTTCGGGCTGTTGGTGGTGATGTAAGGTGTGCAGGATATTTACTTTGGGCTCCTTAACACCAACTGAGCATCATTTAAATGTCACAGCATACATGAATACTGTTTCTGACAATGTATATCCTTTTATGACCACTTAAAGGGACGTCATATCAATATGGACCAAAATCTCTGAGGAATGTTTTCAGCACCTTGTTGAATTTGTGGCAAAAAGAATTAAAGCTTTTCTGAAGGCAAAAGGTTGTCCAACCTGGTATTAGTAAGGTGTACCTAATGAAATGGCTGGTGAGTGAACAGCCATGCAGTTGGTTTTCCCTCCATTATTTTGTGCTTGTCCTGTAATTAAAAACCTGTTTTCTTCTCTGTCACCAAGAAAACAGGTTTGAACCTAATTTTGTTTGTAATACTCATCACTGAAAACCAGATACATTCACAAAGAAAAAAAATATTTCCAGAAGAAGGATCTGTTTTACTCTGAGGAGACAGCAGGAGACTTATAAAACCAAAGCGGCAGTATTAGCATGGTTGAATACAACTAAAAGTTTATGCATAATGAATTTCAATAGACCTGAAAATGAAACTCACCATCATGTTCTCAAACTCAGCATAGAACTTCTTAAACTTGGTGGGAAGTTTCTGTCAGGAAAAGCAGATGGCATCTCAGTGAATCGAGGATTTAAGCAACAGCAGCATGCAGATCTGGTTCACAGCATAACTGTTCGCGGATTATTCAGTTTTTCAATAAAGTTTACCTCCCACGTCTGGCAGAGTCTGCTCACAGCAGGGTTGCTCATCCCCATGATGATGGCAAAGAATGAATTGAGGTTCTTAAATTCTCGACAGCTGCAGACAGACGCACACAAGCAGAAACCAAAGTGAAAACCAACAACATCGAGCTCAGCTTCCTCTACTGTTAGCTAGAAATACTTCACTTAGTGATGTGCGTCACATTAACAGTCACTTCCTACTCACTGTGCTGCTATCTTGATGAACTTCTTGAGGAGCTGGACTCTCTTGCTGAGCTGTCCACAGAGGCAGACCTCAGTGACGACCCACAGCTGGACCTGGTTGAACCTCCTCAGGAACAAGTCTAGATTAGCCGTGGTTCGTTTAAAACTTTGGCGGCCAAACGTGTGGTAGAGCAGCTCATGCTGCGGAAGAAGACAGGGGAAACAAAAAGAAGAGCAGGTTGAGAGGTGAGAGATCCTGCCGGTTTAACAACAGTCTGTGAAAAAGCAAAACTGCTGAAAATGAATTGACTCTGACTCTAAAACAAGAGTCTTTGCAACATTTAATGTACACAAAGGTGAGCAGGGTACCTCATGAACACAGCTGAAGAGCTCCCAGTCAAACATCGTCATTTGATAAGCCAAGTCCTTGGAGCTCATCAGCTCAAAAGTTGACATGGAGCCTGCAGTGGGCCCTTCCTGGTCTGGAAGAGGAGTCTTGAAGCACACAAAAACAAAAACCAACACAGTTTCATTGTTTTCCCTCAGCATATAAAACCAATATCTTCTTGCTTCGAGGCCACTTTTTACTAAGTACTAAGTGTATTTCTTGTATCTTCCATATATATTTGCAAAAAGATTTAATTCTAGGTGGTAATGCAGTTTAATAACAGCATAGTTCATAACATTACTCTCTTACCAGACTGTTGAGCTGCTCTCGAGGACAGGCAAATAATCTCCCATTGATGCTCAAAGTAGAAAACACTGATACATCATTTGGCTTCAAGATTTGTTTTTCTGTAACAAAAATCGGGACAGATTCGCTTTCACCGCCACATAAGACACCATCACGTGCAAATTATTAAAAAGGTACACAAAAGTGCTAATCTACGAGTAGATGACGCTGCAAGTTAACGCCTGTCCACGTTTAAGATGATCTGTTTTCTTACCACCCGCAGAGCTGAGGTAGACCAGCAGGAGCTCATCGGTAGTGCCGAGCTTGTCCGTCACGGCACTGATCACTTCTCGTCCCGTCGCTGCCACGGGAATCCTGATTGTAGTGTAGGTGTGATCGCTGCAGTACACCTTCAATAGGACTGCACACGCACACGTGAAATTAATACAGTCATATGGTATGTGACAGCTCCTGATCTGTGATGACAAAGAGCTGCTTCCAAGATGAAGAAGCAGGAAGCTCACAAAGCTCACTGAAGGTTTTGCCTTTTTGTAGTCACAGACTGAATTATTCAAATATGAAAGCCGGCTCATTTCAATCAAATCAAAAGTTAAGTTAAGTTAGCCCTTGCATCTCTGTTAGAGTGATGACTGAGGTCTTTCTCTGCCTCAGCCAGCTGTCACACACATGAATGACAGGAAAATAATCGTGTTGTGGATCTATGCTGTCAACCTATCCGTAAGATTTTGTCACACCTTTTGTGCAAACACAAGTGGCAGGATGACAGGCAGGGAAAGGGAATATTCTTATCTAATCTGTCTTATGAAAATAGGAAAATCCACTTTAAATAGCACATTCCAAGGCAACTTGGCAAACTGCTGTCAAAATGTCTTTTTCCTTCAGGTTCAACATGGGTAAGAAAAAAAATACATAAATCACACGTGTGCACAGAACTTACTGTCATCTTGATTTCTAATTGGCTGTTTCTTCTGCAGCCTTTCCTCTCCGTCGCTGAACTGTCGTATTAGGGTCTTCTGTTTAATAAATTATATGACAGCATCCAGATAACTACGGATGAAGCCGACATGTGAAGTGGACTGTAAAATTTTATCGAAAGTTATATAACAGATGTACCTTTTTTGTTACTTTGGCCTCTTCGGAGCTAAAGAAAAAAATTTTAAAGTGATGCAATGAATTTGTCGTGTGCATAAAGCAATGACAATGAATGTTCAGCCCACAGAAACATACTGCAATTTGACGACTTTCTCCAGGTCAGGTACCAAATCTTTCAAAGCTCTCAGCATACGGGAGTCATTGGATAGACTTCCATACAACTCCTACGGAGACAGAGAGGAAGAACCACTCAGACTATGCAGAGGATCTGTGTGATTTCCTACATTTGAAAGGCTCAACGTGCTCACCTCCAGGAAAAAGATCGCAGCAGGTTCCTCTTGTAGCAGGTAGGTATGTGTGTTTGCCCAGCGCAGGGTCATAATCAGGGCTCTCCTTTTACTGTTGAGTGCATACTCCAACCTCTCCTGTTCAGAGCCAGGTGGAGATGTCACATGGTACGTGCGCACAAGGTTAAAGGTAAATAGAAAAGCGTTGAACCATTAAAGTAAATAAACACAGGTATATGCATACCTACATTTATGTCTCCATTTATCCTCAATTAAAAATGTACCTTTCAACCAGCTTTAGTTAAAATAAAGTGAGTTTTGAGATCATTCATTATGTTAAAAAAATGAATAAAGCATGGGATGTATTGCGTTAACTGCACAGTGCTAAACTTACATTACAACAGCTTAGGGAAGAAATACCTGTGCAACTGGGATTACAACTTGTTACTAAGGTGTGAAGGGAACAGCTGCTCAACTGCTGTTTCAGCACTTCCATAAGCAGAAACTGATGTTTCACAACCTAAAAATGGCACCGGAAGTGTTCTTACATTACGCAGCAAACCGTGAAGAAAACCAGGGTTATGCACCCGACACGAGGCCGGTTTATTTTTATTTTTTTAAACACACAGTTTAGATACAGCAGGAAGGAAATAAAGAATTTAAAGACAAAAAGGATATTGTGACAGGAGTAGAGGGCACAGCTGGCTGTTGGGCATGAAGACACAGTGCATGAGGACAAAATCATCCACTGCTGGGTCTGACACACGAGAAGAAGCAGAGTCAGTAGCAAGAAACGAGCAGATATTTAATCTTTAATGCATTCATCCTGTCAGTAGATAGTACAAATCCAGAGTCTAACCCAGACTCATGTAAACTCCTGAAACTTGTTTTAATGCCGTTTTTAGCAGCAAACCTTTTCAAACCACAGCAGAATATCCTATTTAATATCGTGTTTTATAGTAAAGAAAATACTGAATTATCAATTTCTTGTTTTAAAGTTCACATTAGTAACATTTTTTGATAAAAGACACTCTTCAATAATTCATAATTTATGCTATAGTTTATGAGTATCCTGCAGTATACTATCCTGACAGCATATGATCCCAAATTAATCTGATCATTCAGCTCTGCTACCTGGGTCACTGTGATGTATGTCCATCCTCATCGTCTCCAAGAAGTGCTCAAGAATCTTCTCTGGAGTTCCTGATATCACAGTGTACCTGCCAAGGTCACCAAGGATCACATAAAAAACCCCAAATATTTTTAATAAAATAGAGACAAATACACATATACTGCAAACACAGTTTTAAAGTACTTTTAGGTACAGTGTGTATACACCCAAACACATACTTTATGTTTCCCAGTGTGGAGGCTCGAGGACTCTTTTCTAACACCAGCACAGGG
The DNA here is from genome assembly GCF_036321145.2 of Pelmatolapia mariae. NCBI lineage: Eukaryota > Metazoa > Chordata > Actinopteri > Cichliformes > Cichlidae > Pelmatolapia > Pelmatolapia mariae. Next base: position 12,713,900 of record NC_086243.1, on the reverse strand, counting down.
TGATCGTGCTCTTTCAAACGCACCGTGTTAGCTTCCACATCCTGCGGAATAGAATATTTCAAAATGAGTGCAGTACCATTCATCTGTCAGAGGAGGGAGACAAACATCACAGGGGCGGCTGCGTCATGAGCGATTAAAGCATTATGAGACATTATTGCTTTACACAGCTTCGGAGGATGATGCATATTTTCCCTCCCCTATTTTCAGATCCTGATAATACAGACACATTTTTCAACAAAGGGTTGCTATGTGAAATAAATACACATGTGTACCACTGCCTTGCATCAGTTCTTCATTTATAGTCATTGGGAAGGAGGAAAGCAGATGCTGGCTTTAATAACTAAATGTTTCCACCATTTTTTCTTCACTGATCTTCGATCAGATCGGGGATAACTGTCTGCCTACCCTGAGTATCCTGTTGAAGTCTTCCTTATCCACACGCAGGAAGTGACAGTTGTCCTCTCTCAGGACGATGGATGCAGCCCGAGGTGAATCTGTAACCAGGGCCAACTTTCCAAAGTCATCACCCTCGTGAAGTGTACACACCACACCCTGACACACACAGATGAATACACAACTTGCTCAGACACATGCTCAGTTTACAAGCTTAAGATCTGAAGAAAAATATCAAGGACGAGTAACTTTCTGAATCATCTTTGCATTTCTGTACATGTGTGATCAATCCGCGTGCAGCGTATTTGTCTGTACACTGGTTGTGTGGTGTATGAGTACAATCCCCTAAGCCAGTTAATCACAGTGATGAGTCACGATGAGCTACGCAGAGTTTGCCAAACTCACTGCTGGTGTTTCCCAGCCCTACAGGGAGCACAAAACAGCTCGGCTCTTTGCAGATCTGATGAGCTACATATTTTGCTCCATTACATTCATACTGAATATCATCAAATGAAGCAGAAAACTAGAACAATGTTAAAGTATCAAACTAAAGAACATAAGCAGGTAGATGGATGGAAGCCTTTCAAGCGCACCCACACACCTTTCCATAGATAACCACATTAACGGAGCCCTTCAGGATGATGTACCATGATGTGCCTTCTTCTCCTTGGTTAAACACTGAAAGGTAATGAAAACAAACACATATTAGTCCTGGCACACACATTTTGTACACCTGAAGTTTTTCAAATTGTGAGGCATGTATCCCCTCTTAGAGTCAGAACTCAAGTCACAAACACAATTTTTAAATTTAGACGTCCCTTTTAGAATATATAATTTTCTCTACATGGGTGTAGCACAGGATGAGGCTAATGGGTTAGCTATCATGAAGGTAGCTCTCTCTTTTTACATGGTTAGATCACCGTGGTAACATCTGCTGAACACATAACCTGGTCAGGAGTAGGTTACATTTAGTTTCAGTTTAAAATTGGCTGCAAGCACCACATTATCACTGACTCTTTATTCACAGTAAAAAGAAAAGAAAAAAATCTCTGTGTTCTCTATATATGCACATTATTATTAACACCGCAGAACAAAACAGCAATATAGCTGTAAATTACTGTAAGTAATATTAACACAATTTTAAGAACATTTTAAAACTACTCATGCACTACATAAAGTTACTTATACATTACTTAAATTTAATTACAGTATATTTATTTCTCACCTCCTTATTCTAGTAAACCTACCTTTAAGTATCTGTAAGTAAATTTAATTATATTGTGATTTCAAATAAAATGCATCGAAATTCCATTTAATTACAGGACAATTAGTCACAGGCCGAATTATAAAGTGTTACTGAGTAATCCACTGATGGCTGTTTCTAAAAGCATGCTCCAGCTGCTAAAAGATAGATACACATTAAGACTGCAATGCAATCAATAGCACTAATGGAAATTTAAAAACTGATCTATGCAACTTTTTTTGCGCTGTTCTATAAATACTTTGTCTGGAGTAATCTTAGAAACCCTTTTTAAAATGGATGGTTCAGTTCAGTTGCCTCAACTTGTCCTTACAGGGGACCAGCACTGTCTGACAGACTGAAAGACCTTTTTACAGAAGGAAAAATGTATTCTGTGACAGAAGAAGACTCACACACAGTTCCAGCTTTTGCATGTGACTCAAAGATCACCACGCTTGCCAGTTCCCTCTTCACCTGCAAACCAAAACAAACTGCTTCAAAACTCTTGGATTTTGCTGCCCTGCAGACAAAAATGGAAACTAAACAAGAAGATGCCCAGATCAGGGTTTTTAAAGGTTATAAAAAGTGACCTGAAAGCAGGTAAATTACTGTTGCCAAATAAAAATACACCTTCATAATCTCTGTAGTTATTACAGACCTATTAATGGTATAATACACATTTCCACGTGACAGTAATGTGATTGCATAAAAAAAAAGAACAACAAAGTACTTCTGGAGCTAGTACACATTTAATTAATTCTGCACATGGAAAACGCCTGCGAGCACAGGACAGACTGAGCACCACACTGTCGAGATAAATAGTGTAGCATCTTCTTCTTCTTCCATTTTTAAACATAAAAAGATTGTGATGTGGGGTTCTGATGTATTAACAATGTTCTTGGCATCTTGTACACTGTATGTAAAAGAGTGGCACACCAGCTAACTCACAGTGTTGGAGAGGTGAGCTAAGGCCTTGATGTGAAGCAGCTCGTCATAGATGATCTCTAGGTCATCGCCTGTTCTCTGACCAGGCCTGCAGACACAAAGGAGCGAGTCACAATGCAGTCACCATAAAGACTTCATGCATGCACATCAATAAAGTTACTTACAGATGATCTCTGCCTATTCTTTCACATGCTTAGTACTTTATATGAAGAATGTTGGTATGACTGGATATGACTGGGTTCAATTAGCGAACCCTTCAGCACTCTGGTATCAGAGGGGAATGTTAATTATTGGATAAAAAGCAACAATATATTGCCAGATATTGTTGCTTTTAATGTATTTTGAATCTGTATTTCAAGAGTAAATAATAATACTGACGATTTCCTGAGGATCATGCGCAGCAGTGCATCAGGGCCAATCTGGGCAAGAAAGAGGATGGTCTCCGGCAGCTCTTCCTCACTTTCCCTCTTCTCCTCCTCACTAGGTAACGGTGTGTCCTCCTCCTCATCATCAAGAAAACGGTAGAAGAGGTATTTGTCATAGAAACCGAGCTCCTGGTCCACTGGAGAGCAGAGAAGCACACACAGTCAAAACACCACTATATAAACGAGTGTGCATACAGATGAACTGTTTTCTCATCTCAGAACATTTCAGCCATGTTCTTTGAAGTGAAGGACTTTGAGATTGGTTATATTCATGCTTGGAAACTCATTAATTCTTACTCTAGCATTCAAAGAGAAACCCTCCCTGATGATTGATGTTTAGATTCAAAACTCACATTCCAGCGCAGAGCCAAATGGAGACACACTGGCTCTAGTCTAAAACTAATTTGCGATTCAAAGTTTCAATAACACTTTATTCTAATTTACGCTCTAAACGATAAGTTACGCGTGGAGTGTGAATAACGTCTCCCAGCTTTTCAGCTGCTTTGAGGTTTGGGAATTGACTTAGTATGTTAAGATGACTCACGGAAAGAAATGAACCCAAAGATATGCATGATGAGAAACATCAGACTTAAGTATTACCATGATTTAGCACCCCTTCTTCTAGTAGTGCCTGCCACATCCCGACAGCATGGGAGCGAGTGAGCACACAGGCGCTCTGCAGCACCAGCCAGTCCACCAGCTCTGTGCCTACACAGCACTGTCTGCAATACACATGTAAACACACTGTTTACTGTATATTTGCTGTGGGGAGGTTTAAAAATACTTAATGTGATTTTCTGTAAATCAACACCACATCCACAGAAAGCTTCCCCAAGCACTTGCATCACATAATTTTACAGAAATACAAACAGAACTGCAGACCCACATACCTGTATGTCTTCAGGTGATACTTCCTGTCTCGAATCATGTGAGGGGCTCTGGACAGGATGGCGTTGCGGAGAACCTTTCCAGCTCTCTGCAGCTTCTCTGAGGGGATCTGAAGAACACAGGGACATCGGCTTAGGTGACTTCATCTAGTCCATCTAAATCTCTGACTGACTAGATTGAGATTTTTTTCTAAAATAGGCTGCAATAGAATCCATCATGTTGATTGTTAATTTTGTTGGTCAAGCTTCAAGTGGTTTGTGTTGGCAAGAAGAAGTTTGGGAACCATTATTTATCCAGGATTGTGGTCCGATCGCAATCTGACTCAAGTAAGAATCCACAGTTGTTTCTTTATTGGATACACTGAGTAGTCACTCACAGTGCAGGCCAGGAAATGAAATGAATTTAGTAACTTGTTTAGCAGCAACAATAACCATTGATGTTTCCTGTAGCTTCTGCACGGTGATGAAGAGTCATTTTGGAGCCTCGCGCCCATAAAACTGCTCTTGCTCATCGATATTTATGGGACATTTTGGTTAAACAGCCACAAAATCTCAGTTTGCTTAAGATCAGAACACGGGTATTCCAAAAGGTAAATTCTCCTCTTGTTAAAGCACTCTGATGTTGACTTACCTTTGTATTTTGGTACATTGTATTGTTGCAGTACTCAACCTTAAAGTTAGAGTGTTTAATATATCACCAATACATGTCAATAGATTGCAGATTTCTGTTAACTGAGTTCTGGTTTCTTACCCCTCCCTATTTAAATACATAATCATACACAACTCTATGACACAACGCCTACGACTTCTCTTTTCCTCTACCTTTGGTGTGCTACATATGTATATGTATATGTGTATAAAATGCAATTATTCAGGATGCCGATGTCCATCTTGGCCACTGTATTCAGGATAGCTGGGCAACATGGCGGCTTCCACAAACCATTGCCCACCTTTATGTATTTTTAATGATTTAATTCTAATTTTATGACAATGCATCTGTTTTTTGGACATAATCACACACTGATCAAATATATTTATGAGTACAATGTTCTTTTTTCTATTAAAAAAATGATTTTAAAAATGGTTGACTGCACATTTTAGTGTCATGTCATGGCCTACCGCCCTCACATTCTCGTGTAAAACTTTTAGTAATAAAATTTTTAATTCCTTCTTGTTCCCCTCAATGACGGCAAGCCGACCAAGCGTTCAGCTGGCAAATTAGACCCTAACATGATGCTCCCTCCGCCATGCTTCACAGTTAAAATCTTATTAATTGAGAATGTGATTTTGAGTAGCACAGAACAAGTAGCACTTAGAATTCAGTAGCCTGAATTGTGTGTGCAAAAAATGTCTGACATCAGTTTGCTTATATTGCCTGTGTCTATAATCATGATTTAGACAAAGCTCAGCTCAGGTTTTATGTTTAATCAACGCAAAAAATTCCAAATAATTCACAATTTTTTTCTTACAGCGATATGTGAATGTGTACATGGGCAGATATTGAATGCTGCTCACGTATACTATGGATCACTCAAACAGTAAAACTGTATCAAAACACACAGCACATACAAGCAGACACATCCTTTATAGGCCGCACCTGCATAGACAGCAGGGAAAATGACAGATGTGTGTACACACACACATACACATACACATCTGCTTCTGAAAACAACAAAGGAAGGCATTTTAATTGGGCAGATGGGATCTTTCTTCTGTGTGCATGCATTATCTAACATTAGCATAACTACAGAGCATCACAGCTGTGAGTCATCATCGGTCTCTCCTCAGAAAATACGCGCACTTCCAAAATTCATTCTGGCACTCTGGTTCATTCACAAACATGAAAGTATGCAGCGTTAAAAACAGCTCGATTTTATGACCCCCGTGGACCGGTTTACGACATGTTTCCAAGAAATATTCAAGTTACTTTCAGTTTTGGATGTTAACAAAAACAAAACATTGAGCTGATGTAATGATTACTTATTTTTACTTATTTTACTTACGCATTTGAATTAACTGCATCTTTTTCATTTCAATTATGATCACTATCAGGTTTTTATGTATCTACCCTTCAAGTTGCAAACAGTGTAGACATGGCTCGAAAACTGGGAAAATGGAAAAACAAGAGTCTTAACTGCACATTTAAATGTATAAAGGTTTTAACCTGAAAAATATTTAAGTTCAAAATACATTAATAGCATTGCTTCAAACATTAAAAAATACACAACTACTGCTCAGCTGATTTTTGCACAGTTCTAAATTTGTCTAGAAACTTCTGCCTAGAGATATTTTGACAAGCAGTGACAAAAGTGGGTTTTTTAGTCAGGTTATGATGGTCTAGAGTTTTGTTAAGTCATGCTTTCTGTAACTTAAGGCTGGGTCTGTTTCTCATTTTTTAGTTACAGTAAACTAATCTAAGAACTTCATTTAGGTTGAAAATGTAATCAGGAGGAAACATTTACCTTGTTGTGAGCTTTGTTTGCAGAGTCTGAATTCATGTTGTCTTTGTCTGTGAGTCCTGAGGAGAAAAAAAAAGATTAATGCTAAAGCACAACAGGATGCTCTGCTTCCCAAAAGCAAAAAAGCACTGTATATCAACTTGAAAAAAAGAAACATAGCAATTTTATATTTACATATACACAATATAGACTCATCCATCCTTTTAACAGGCTGAGAAGGAAAGCTCCTGCTTCCTGTTTTTAGTCATCATACAGAAGTCTCCGTCTTTTTTTGTGCATCTGCTGCACATTTCCAATTTATTACTTGCAATATGTTTGTTCGCGTAAAAACGTTCATTGAATAAACATTTAAGCACCACCCAGAGTGTCTTTTTCTATTCCCGTGTGTCCACTTGTGCATCTACTCACTGTCATTGTTGGATCCACTCTCCATGGCTCCATAAGGAGGGGCCAACAGTGCAGCCAGGCTCTGACGATACTTCTAAAAAGCAACACACATCAGAGGCCACATCAGTCTTGAAAACACCTCTAGCAGGGTATCATCTATAAAGCACCAACATCTTTTAAACATCAAAACCCATTCCTGTTCCATCTCTCTCTCTCTAAAGCGCACAATGTTGCTTGAACACAAAAGTGCCCCTCAAAACAAAGCCCTTTGTACAACCAAGATCATTTACATGCAGAACAACATTATATAATACACACACACACACACACACACACACACACACATAGCATTTAGACAAGGGTTAGACTGCTTTGATGTGTACAGATGCTGTTCTTACAGTTGTACATTTCTGTAGCAGAAACTATGAAACACACAGAGCCAGAGCTTTTGTGTCTGAATGTGCCACTGCTCTTCTGCAAGGTCATTATCAAGCAACCCATGCTTTCTGACAACGGCCAGGAATACACACACACACTGGAAGAGAAACAGAGAGAGCATCTGTTTGACCTAAAGACACAAACGCTCCCCTATCCGTGTTTTTCTTGCACTCACTCGATCCAGAAGCTAGTGAAGCTAAAACACTTCATGTCAATAGTAAAAAATGCACAAAGGTGATTCCAGGGAGTTTCATTCTGTAAAAAGACAACAACAGAAAAAAAACATACAAGCAAAGATTATGCACACTACATAGTAGACACAGTTAAAGTCAAGGAGTCCGACTCACCTGAGTTAACACACTCAGCTGCTTAATACTGAAGCGACTGAAACCCCAGAGAGCTGCCCTCTGCTCCTTTACAACTCACACACACGCCACCGGATAGCATCCTGCTCAAAACAAGCTGCTCTCTTCCTTTTTTTCTCCCCTCTCTCTTCCTCCCTTCCACTCACACAGTCGCCCCACTGTCTGCCTCCGTCTCACTCACCCTCTCTCACTGCGATCATGCCAGGAACCAAGCCACTTTCTCTCACAGGTTACCAGGGTGATTCGAGTCTCTGTATTACTGAGCTACTCTAGTGTAGGAAAAGGGGTTAGTAGTCAGAGAAGGGAAAGGCAGAAGTAGTGTTGAAGAGGAGGAGGAAAGGAAGGAGGCTAACAAAAGAAACGTGGCCAATAGAAGAGAGGGGAAGCTGGCATTAGAAATGTAGAGCAGGTGAAAAGGGGCACAGGAATAAATCAGAAAAGAGAAATGAAGTAACCACAGTCCAGACCAACTAACTATTAGCAGTAATTGATACATATAAAAACATGTCTGTAGGCTATTTCCCATTCAAACACTTTTTTTGATCTCAATTTTACTAGAATTATGGAGCAGCGCTTTTTTTCTTTCATCCTTTCATCAAACACATGACTGCATTCATCCTGTAGCTTTTTAGTCTCCACCGCAAGCGCACGCACACAAATTAGTCCTTGCACACGGGCACACACATAAAACACAGAGAGCCATATTTTGGAGATAAGATTGGGGAAAAAAAACAAAACAAACAAAAGACAACAACCTCAGGCCATGTTTTCTGTTTTATGTCCACTGTCCTTAAAATAGACAGCCGAGAGGGAGACAGAGTGCACTTAGTCAAAAACACACGCACACACACTCTACCAGCTGAATAATACGATGGCACACATGCTTTAATTATTGTCTTATCTAGGTCTCATGTGTTCCTGTAGCACAAAATGGAGGAATCACATTTGAGTAAATTTAATTTCAATTCATCCACGGTCACACGGGGAAAAGTCTTTTTTTTTTTTTAGACCAGATAAATCAATAAATCAAAACAATGTGATCGATAAAATTGTTTGCGAGAGGGGTCCTAAAATCTGATTTAAAAGCCAAAAAAATTAAGAAAGAAAAAACACCAGACAGAAAATAGTTATTTTTTATAACCAAACTGTCAATTACCTTCAATTTCATTAAAAATAAGTACCTCTGACCATCAACAAAACTACTGTTTTCTCACAATCACTGTATGGAGATGAGAACCGTAGTGTGGGTCGGAAAGAGAAAAACTAAAATAGTGGGCTTTTTGGATTCTACAATACAAAATAACCACCTGTCAGACCGAACAGCAGCTCAGACCACACAGTCTTTCATTGTGAGGTTACAGTGAAGTGCTGCCCAGCTCTGTCACGACTTCCTCTCTGAGAGAGAAACAGTGAATGGAGCTTGTAACTCCAACAAGGAGGCCCACGGAGAGGCATCTACCACAAAGCCAACTCTCTCGGGGCAAGGTTGTGTGAGTGTTCATACTAGTAGGTTGTGCGATATAGTAACTCTTTGCAACACGCGGTATATCAACTGACTGTGAGCTTTTACATCTTCAAAATGAAATATGCTGTCAAATCCAATTTTTATTTTATTTATAAAGCACACAAAGCTAACACAGGAGGGTCACACAATAAAATGCCACACCCACATCAAACAACAAACAAACAACAAACCATCACTTTCAGTCTTTTTGTTCATCTTTACGCTGAAGATACTTGATAATGACTTTGGCTGTCTGTTTGGGGTCGTCGTTCTGCTGCAGAATACATTTGGGGCCAATAAACAATCATTTATATTTCTGAAAGCATTCTTTGTTTACAGCTTTTTTTCCACACATGCCTAAAACTTTTGCACAGTACTATAATGAGATCGAAAGTCAATATCTGGTATTACCAAATCTATTACTTGCTATTGCTGTTGCATTGAAATCTGACGATTCTTTTCAGCTTTAATAATTCCATCAATGTTGACAAGATCCCAACACCACTGGCTGAAATGCAGCCCCAAAACAATGCCAGAGCCTCCACCATGTTCTTCTGTAAGTTGGCATACTTCAGCTTAATTTTCCTGTTTCCCTTCCTGAAGAATAACTTCTTGACTTACCTTCTCCTTCTCTTAGATCATTTCTGATGAAGGTTCACATAACTCAGCTGAAGGGTCTGAAGCATCTCTCGGGTCCTGTGCCAAGTTTTTGACATATTTGTTCTAAAGGACATGACTTTCCTATAATATAGCATATCTATAGTTTAAGCTTTCCACTTCTTCTTTAGTCCTCCACTTGTCCAGTTTCCTCAAAATTTCTTAAGGACAATTTTCACATCAGGCTAAGATCTACCAAGATTTCAGCTAATAGCTCATGGGAATCACTTTATTGGTGCAAAAATGCTAATGCTAATTTTTGCTATTTGCCCAAACATAGCATTTAAAATAGATTCTTTGCTAAGTTGTATTTTGACACAACACTGATTCATTCATTGAGTTAGCTACTTTTTTAATACTTCATGTACTTGATTCTTATTCTTAACAAACAAAGAAAAAAAACATGGAAATAGTCAGGTAAAAGGACTGGACTGAGAGTGAATTAAAAAAAAAAAAAAGCAGCCAATAGCTAAAGAAAAAACGTTCAAAGAACTTCCGAAAGTCTCAAGAGCAATTTAACAATTAGAAAAAAATCTGGCTCCTTACATAAATAAATAAATAAGGGGTGGCTCAAGACTTTTGCACAGTAATGTAAATATCAATATTATTTCCCTTGCCTAGTGTATAGCCCCTGTGTATGATCTTTTCATGTTTAAATATGTTTATGAATACTCAGCTTAGATGAGAGTGTAAAATAAGATTGTATATATTATTACATTACCACTCATTATTTAGTTACTGAATATACAGTATATGGTATTATGGCTACAGCCTATCCTAGCTGTCACTTTGCAAAAGAAGGAGAAACACCCTGGACCAAGACACAAAGACAGACAACCACACTCACATTCACATCCCTTGACCTCCTGTGCATGTCATGTGCTGTGGTAGGAAGCCAGCATGTCAGGAGAGAATCCATGCAGTACACAAGGAGAGCATGTAAACTCCACACAAGCTGCATAAATCACTTTTAAGGGAAAACATACTCTGAAAACTTAGTAAGCATCTTCTGGTTTCTTAAAAGAATTGTCCTTGGGCTTTTTGTTTTGATGGCTGCCTCACTGGAAAAATGTGACAGTTCATCCGAGGCAGAAAACTGTATTTCAGACATGCAGATACAGATCACTGAATTACAGTACGTCCTTTTGTTTGCGGCTTCGTTATTGCAGGAATCTGTGTAACCTGCCTAAACAGAAAATGTAATGGCATTTTTGGGACTTTATAGTTAGTTTTATATAGTTTTATAGTTTTTTAGTTTAAGAAACCAAAACTATTATGCATATACATTAAAAAATTGTACCAATTCAAACAGATTAACCTCTCTACAGCAGCTTAACAACATTAAATTGCATTTAAAATGTCCTTAAAATCATCGTTTTAATATTTCTCAGAATTAAAATATTTTGTTATTAACTTATAGGCTAAAGGAAATCTGAGAATACCTTTATTTTCCCAAGTAGGAAATGTGAATCCAATTAAAAGAAATAAAAAAGGAATCATTTAACTAATCGTGTTTAGATTTTTCTCACTGTGTGTATACTTTAAATAAATCACAACTAATAGATGTGCAAAAAGGCACTGTAACAGTGGACAGCCCTCTTGTGGTTAAAAGCACAATTACAATAAAAGTCTCAAAAGCAAAGCTCTTTCCACAATGGAGTTCATGCAGAATCATGAAGTTCCATCTCATGTCACACCTCCCAGAGAGTCTTAAACTCCCTCTGTTCGATCCGGAGCAGCTCGCTGGTCTCTCTGCTGACAATGGTAGCGTGGCGCGGTGTGTTGTCCAGGATCGACTCCCCAAAGGCTGTCCCAATCCCCAGCGTGCAGATTGTGACTGCATCCTGCACACAGACATGACAACTTTTAGTTACTGTGTTTCTATAACAGACGAGCATTTGTTATTGAGCAAACATGCTTTGTAGCAGCATAGTGAATCCCCGCGCAGTGAAATTATACAGCAGTAGCTACAAGCAATGTGTATTAGGTTATTTTAATGAACTCGGACAGACATGGAAAGCAGACAGATTAATATGTGCAAATGAATGCAAATAAATCCAAATATGAGCAACTGCTGTTTACTGTTAGACAAACATCTCTTGGTGCTGTATATAATTGGGCAGGCTAGAGGGAAGCAATGTACGCATACTCACTGCTTAGTGGTTCAAACAAATACACTGCTTGCTATGGAAACCTTTTCAGCTGTCCAAACTGACATTTCAAATATAGCCACAGAAAGTAGGCCACCAATTTCACTTTAGGGCTACATACATGAAAAGGACGTCTCACAATAGAGGAGCTTCTTATCGCCGTCTTTCTTTCGAAGCAAATCCTCTCTCCTTCTCCTCCCACGTGTCATTCTTCCCCACTACATGTATAGTATAACTCTATTTCCACGCTCTCACAGCAAGGGTTTAAAGTAAGGAGGAAGCCAAAATTCTCAGTGGCAGTTTCGCTCTGGTATATTTAGGAAGGGAGGCACAAATGGAGGCTAAAGAGTCAAACAAATTCAGCTCTCAAACATACAGGACAGAGTAGAAGCCCCTTAAAAAGGATCTTGTTTGATAGAAAATATATGAGACCACTAGGAAATATCAACCATGAAAGTAACATTACTTTCATGGTTGATATTTTTACAAAAATAGGAAGGAAACTACAGAATCCAAAAGCATCCAAGTCATTATTCATGTATGTTTCTCAATGTGACTTGAACTTTATCACATGACTCTCACCTGGTGGTTAGCGGTTTCTGACACTTTGACATCCAGGGAGCCAGAAAGGACTGCATACCAGCTGGTGCCAATGTCTCCCTGTCGAAACACTGCGTACAGTAAAATACATTAAACCACATTGAGAGCCGATGAAAAAACGTCACTAAGACAAAAGCACTCATACAAACATGCCCTGCCATCTGATGATAAACCACAATCACTGCTGAAAGAGACATCAGCCAAAAAGGTTTTGATACAATGATAAATTGATAATAAATATATTTGCAATAAACTGAAATGTGTTTGAAAAGGTTATAAATGCACCTATAAAGGAAAGCTTTTTAAATATTTTTATCTTTAACTGAAAATAAATTGACTTGAGTTCAAATAAGCAAAACGCTGACAAAACGCTGGTGTTAAAGTAGCTACATTAAATATTGTCTTGATTTTGTGATCATTAAATTACACTACTATAAGTATTTATTGGATATGCAATTAGATCCACAATTTGTTGGACAAAGACACAATTTTTGCAGTTTTGCTTCTCTACGTCACTGCAGTGAATTTTAAATCAATCAATCGTGGTGTGACTGAAGTGCAGACTCTCAGCTTTAATTTGCATTAACGGTAAAAAGACATTTTTATTTATAATCCCCCAATTTCATAGAATTATATAGAATTAATTGGACAAACTAACAGGATTTTAAACCCAAGGATTGTTTTTAACACTTGGATGAAAATCCTTTGCAGTCAGTGACTGTGTGAAGTCTACAATCCATGGATGTCACCAAATGCTGTATTTCCTCCCTTCAATGCTCTGCTTAGGTCTTTGCTGCAACCATCTTCTGTAGCTGCTTGTTTGTGGCTCTCTCTATGACTTAAAAGTCTCCAGCAACTGTAAAGCATGCGCTGTTGTGTTGAGATCGTGTGACTAACCTGGCCAGTGAAGAATATCCAGTTTCTTTGCCTTGAGAAACTCTTGGGTTGCTTCTGCAGTATGCTTTGTTTCATTATCTATTTGCACTGTGAAACACTGTCAGGTCAGTTTTGCAGCATTTTTCTAAATCTGAGCAGAGAGTACAGCCATGTACACTTCACAGTTCATCCTGCTGCTTCTATCATCTATCAGCAGTCTCACCATCAATAAACACTATAGTGACCCAGTTCCACTGTCAATCTTATGTACCCATGCCCTAACATTTTTTAGATGATACACCTATTCCTCAGGAGTGTCCTTGACTTGGCTAGAAGTTGTTTTTCATAAGCCTTGATTATAATCCATTGTGAATACAGACACAGGCAGCTGGAGACCCAGTCACAAAAAACAGGCAGGATGCATACACGGACCCTTGCGCTCATCTTCTGATGATGAAATTTACTTAAATCACTTGGACTCTCTCAGACTCATGGACGCAGGAAGTATAACAGAGGCTTTAACCATAGAAATACTTCTATCATAATCCATTTTAATTGCCCTCTGTGGTCTTTTAGGCCTTTCGGTATCCTGAGCTGGTCAGTCCTCCTTTTTAAGAATACACCACATTAATACTTTGGCTACCCCTAAAGTTTTTTTCTATCACTCTGACAGACTGAAAGCAAAACAAAATAAACCTAATGATGGCCTCCCTCACTGGCACTGACATCTCTTTGGGCTTCATATTTAAAATGAATGTGAAAAGCTATAAAATGCAAATTCAAGACTTTTAATCAAATCCTGACATTATGTCTGTTTAATTTGTCATGAAATTACATGAACAGGCCCCACTTGGCCATGAAACTGCTTTTCGGTGAACTGTCCAATTAATTTTGAGCCTCTGAAAACGGGGGACAGTGAATAAAAAACGTTTGTAATTCCTAAACAGCTGACACAATATTTTTATTAAACCCACTGAATTAAAGCTGTGCTTCAATCACATATTGGCTGATTGATTTAAAATCCACTGCTTGCAGAAAAATCAAAAAGACAAAGCATGAAGTCCAAAAGGAAAACATATAAAACACACTGGATCCAGGAAACAATAGGGCAAGAGGAACAGAGTAATGGGAGGATACCACTGTATATACTTACTCCTGTAAGTATATCGTATACTTATAGTATACTTATACTTATATAGTGGTGTCAGGGAAGTGGAGAGAGCTAGGGAAAATGATACACAGTTGAACTAAATCACAGAGGATGAGGCAACATAAGCAAAAGTAAAAGCAAATACAAGGAACAATTAATAATATTAATATTAGTATTGCACAAATTAGTTAAAAACAGGCAGTGAAGAAGGTTAGGCACATTTTTGCATTCCAGTGCATCGTAAGTCTTACTGCGCTCTCTCCTTAGGAGACAAAAAGGTATATTATATACTGTATGATGATTTCCTCCAATCCTTTAGAGCCTGACTAAACTCGACAGCATCAAAGACATCATTTTACATTCCTGTCAGTATTGTGTGTTTGTGAGTGTGAGTGTGCGTGTACGTACACGTGATGCCTTTCTCCAGGCATTCATAAAAGGCACAGGCACAGATCTGCAGTAGGAGCGGAGGTGGGAACCTCTGGAAGGCTTTGACCTCTCTTAGTCGGGTCAGAATAATATCCACGTCCTCTCCCGAGCGCTCCGCAGGCCTGCGCAGAGGAAGAGCCACCATTAAACCCACACGAGGCATTAAAAAGGTGTGTTAGGGGTTGTGCAAAAAACAATTGGCATGATGTAACTTGTTCAGCGTGATGGATTATCTATCTTATTCAGGTCTATTTCAGCCTGAACGATAGCAAATCAATCAAAATCCTGCAGTATGCTTTCACTAGCAGTCATGTTAGACAGTTGCAATTATCAGTCAATGGACTAAACCGTGAGAAAGCAGCGATATTGCCCTTTAAGTAAGAAGGCTGCTCTATTGTTATAATATTATCTATGAATATTTGTGCGAGAGCACGCTGTCTTCATTGTTCTGCCTGGTGTCTTAGTGATAACAGTGAAGAGCTGCAGGCACCGTTTCTCTCAGCTCAGACCCCCCACAGGCTGTTGATGTAAGATCTCATTTGTACTGCTGCTTTTTCTAATGCGCTTAAATCTGAGCACACACACACACAACTAAGTCACTGTTGGACATCTAAGCAGGCACACACACAAGAGACTGCACGCACACACACACACAGAAGTTTGATCTGCGAGCTTAAACAGTCTGTTCTGAGACGTGGTGGTGCAAAAATACCAAGCCAAAATGTCTCAGAGTAACACACTGCACTTAGCACCATTCATTCACTTATTTTCCCTTTTTTTCCTGATAGTGACTCATCTTTGCACGTGTGTGAGTGTCTGTGTGTGCATATATGTGTGTGTTCATACAGAATAGCTAATGCACTGTGGGCTCTTCCTTCACAGATGAGAGCCTCTCAGTCCCCTCTTCTGCTTCATCTCCTTCCTCTTCCCTCACTCCCAGCCCTCGCTCCATTCTGTCTGCTTCTTCTAAACCTTTCTCTAATCTCCATCTACTTTTCTCTTCTTCCTCTTTCAAGACTTGCCTGTTTTTAGAACATGATAGGCAAGACTGAAAGGGACAAATGCAACCCATTTTTCTCCTTTTCACTAGAAGCACCGATTCCTGGAGCATTTAGTGCCACCACTTACACATACCAAACGCCCTATTTATCCCTTTACGTCTGCTCTGCAAGCTCAAAGGCAAGAGTGACTCTCACTTTACTCACATGTAGGTGCGTATGGTAATAAACACCGAGCACGTGTGTCACGAAGCAATGAAATGTACCTGTACCGTGTAACTGGAAGGGTTTGCCACAATAAAAACAGATCAAAGGCTGCATTGCACAGCCCATCTTCCATTCCCATATCAGCCACGAGCTCAGAGCTTTTAAAGGTAGGTCTTTTTTTCCCTCTCACTTTCTTTTTTTTTTTTGGTCTCTGACTCATCTACCTAAAGCTCGTGTATTGGCCCTTGGTGCTTCAACAGGGTGTCATATCCCAGAGTAGGCTGGGTTAATGGTTGAGACAGGTGGGGTCTCACACACTACCACAGACAGGGAGAGACAGGGAGGTGAACTCTGCAGGGTTGAATGGGTAATACAAACACCACCCTTCACATATGCGTCTATAGTAAAACTGTTCGGCTCTGTCAGTTATCGTCCCCTGGTTAAGTCTTCACCCTTTCCCTTTTGTCCTCTAACCTGTGCTTGCTCACTCGCTTCCTGTCGGGAGGAATCTGCCTCCCCCGCTGGTGAGAGAAGAATGTGACCTGAGAGTTGTTCACCTTCTACCACTCTCCCTTCATGTCTCCTTTCTTCCTCGACCTCTTCCTTTTGTCAGCCTTCCCCTCTCCCTCCCCCACTCTTCGTGTCAGCAGAGATCTCAGCTTTCAAGCACAAATTATGGCGTGTGCGAATACACAAACACACACACACAAACAAAGGATTAACAAATCGACCAGCGTGACACACTGAAGACAAAAACCAAGAGACAGCAGAAGGTTATGCAGATTGTTTCATGAAACAACCATCTGGAAAAATTCACTGGTCACAGACAAATAAATCAGAGGTTGATTTGTGGCAGCCTGTCAAAGTGCCGCACAGATTCAAAACAAACAGATTTATTCGCCTGGTGGATTAATACATTACTGCAACACAGATTATGTGATTGTATGCAAGAACCTCTTCTGACACTCATCTGCATCACCACTAACAACCAGAGATGGTGTTAAATCACTGAGTAGCATAAACCCTGCTCACTTTGCATTCAAATGACCAATTAGAGTTAGAAATGACTCATCAAGATTTGCAAGATTTGCAAATTACCCTACATAATACGCACACTTATACTTTTCACCTATGAGGAATTGCTTTTGCTAAGACTTACTACTTTGATATGTCACCCTAGTGCTAGACAAAAATATTTTCCTGCAATAAAAAAGGCATTAAATATAAACTTGGATCTGGCTTGGTGCTGTGTGTACGTTGAGTGTACCAGCTATTTAACTCCTGGGTCAACAGAAAACAAAGCAAATAAGATTTTATCCCACATACTTCACAGCCACCGGCAATAAATGTCTTCGGACAGATATATTACAGACAGTCGTCTCTTAACCTCTGTCTTTCTTTCACCTTCCTCCCCTCTCTGCCCCTCACTCCTCACTTGCTCACATCAACAGTTAGCATAGTTGAAAGCTCCCAAACACGCATACACACATACACACACTCCTAGATATTGATTGAATAAGAGGTGGATAGCTTAAAAGCACTGAGTGCTCTACAGTAAGATCCTGCAGAGTTCCCGGTGTCTTTATGAACATCCAGCTAATACTGCATACTGGTGACTTTAAGTTTCCAACATAATTATTCTAGCCTTAATTTCGGTAGATGTTTTCAGCACTGACTTAAACAGAAAAAACAACAACATTTTGCACGTTTATTTTATGAGATATATGAGCAGGAGAAGGACACACTCAATCAAAGCTGCAAAACAGAACACAATCGTTAAACTTGGGAAACCAAATTTATTTGCAGTGTTTCTGTGCTAGACCACCAAGCTAATGGCTTATGCTAAAGAGAAGCCCTCTTAAATAGGGAGTGGCTGTAAGTCTGCAACCAATCACATTCCCCATTTGCTCACCAGACCACAGCAAAGATCACACCACCCTTTGAATTTTTACAAAAGCATAAGCTACTTTGAGCAAATTGTTCAAAATATGTGCAACTAAAACTGAAGCAATCTGGAACTTAAACAATTTCTAAATGATTACAGATTGTAAAATATATTTAAGCAAGAATGTTCAGAGATTTTAAAGGCGCCAGCATCTCAAGTTGACTATTGGTGGTAATATGTCTTTTATGGTAACAACTCATTGATTTTTACACTGTAAATCTGAAGATGCCAACTGGGCTTCTGGAAAGCTAAGAGGTCTTTCTCACTCATTTCTGACAATTTATATTCCGATCAATTACTCGCCAAAATAACCCAGTGACTAATTAATAGTTAAACTGGTTAAAAAGTATAATGCCGTGTTGTCAATACCCTTATCAGTGACTAATAGTTGCATTTATCCACTCAGTTTTATTCCAGGTGAGGATTAGGAGACAAGATGGTTGCTTCAGGTTGCCATTGGTAATGTGAGGATGTGTCAGATAGGTGTGTGGGTGGGTGGGTGTGTGTGTGAGCTGTGCTGTGCATGTCATATATGTCACTGCCTATGATCTAGAGTAATTACTGTAGTGCTGCTCTTCATCGTGTTTATTTATTCGAGCCCTCTCCCTGAGCTTTTTCAGCACAGTAAGGGAGCTTTACTGTTAATTGGGCAGGCACAGTGTGGACTAAACGATTTTCTAATCGCTGCAGCTTTTGGATTGTTGAGCTGTTGATAGACAAACTGTGAATTGGATGTTCGGTTATTCTAATCTGTTCAGTCAGCCCAGACTAACGTAGCCTCATGCAGCATTGTGAGATAAACGGGAGGAGGAGAGAGAAAAAATACATTGCCTGCGCTGGCTGGCCTCTAGTATTTTATTCAAATCACTAGCATACACGCCACAGTTGTATTTTAAAAATGTATGGCTATTTGATTCAAGCAGGCAGAGATAAACCATGTGCGTCTCATCATCACCCATGCAGTGCAGAGACACCACAGTGAACCTCGAAGCCACCAACGCCTTTTTGACCGGAGATACAAAAACAGGAATTTAAAAAAAAAAATCGGTGTGTATTGTTATGCACTGCAGTCTGTACAACTGGGCGACAAGTGGTGTCTATTTAGTGAAATGACAGCGATAATATACTAAAACAAAATGAGGCGTATCACGTTATTATTGCACAGTCACAGACTGCACACGCAGCGATCACCGGTTCCGATTAATCACGTTGACGCGGATGAATGAAAGAGGGCAGAGACAACACAATCGTTGCTGTGTGGAGATGCGCGGCGTGGCACTGGGTCATGTAGTGCTTTCACCCACCTTTTATCCAGGCAGCAGATCCACTCCGCCGATGGGGACGAATTAGGGGACGTCTGCACCGCGACCATCTTCCCCGGCTGTGTGTGTGCGTGTGTGTGTGTCACTAGACGCTGTGATGCTTACCGGAGGAGGGTTCCCGGTTGTCGGTGGTCGTTAATGGTTGTGAGCTCCGACTGCGCCCCCTCCCCGCCCCTCTGCCTCACACAACTACAGGATGTGT
Organism: Pelmatolapia mariae; assembly: GCF_036321145.2. Taxonomy (NCBI): domain Eukaryota; kingdom Metazoa; phylum Chordata; class Actinopteri; order Cichliformes; family Cichlidae; genus Pelmatolapia; species Pelmatolapia mariae. The sequence goes on along the minus strand of NC_086243.1, from coordinate 12,694,321 downwards.
GTTCATATATATATATATATATATATATATATATATATATATATATATATATATATATATATATATATATATACATATTTATTTATTTTTTTAAAAACAACACACACACACATATATGTGTACAAACTTCAGTCTTTAATTAGCTCAGGTCTCTTCAAATGTCACTGCGTGTCAGCATGGGGTGGACCCCAATCTGGGAACCCATTTATTAGTCTGTTAGTCTCCTGCAGATACCTGTGTATGAAGACAGAAAGGAAATATTGATAAGATAAGATAAGTTAGCCTTTATTAGTACCAAAAATGGAAATTTCAAGTTGTTAAAGCTGCAAAGTATACAGGGCAGGAATAAATAAACAGATGCAGCATATATAACAACAACAATACTATGCAAAAAAATTTATTTCATAGTGCAGTGGTTACTGATCAAAGCTGAGATTTTTTTAATTGGGCTGGGGGCATTAACTTTTAATTTTTCCAGCGTAGTGCATGTTTATAGACTTTATACATACCACATTGAAGAACTTTGTTTGTCTCCAAAGCCATTCATAGTTGGTTTCCTTCTTACATCACTGACCTGCTCCAGATTCAAATTTAGCGTGTTTGTCCCCAAACTGTGGGGCAGCAATACCCCCACAATCAGATTTGTCCCTTCTTCTAAGTCTTTTAAAACTACACTTAAAACTAATTAGTATTCATTGGAATTTGTGATTTGTGAATACATTCATGTAGTGCTTAGATTTTAAATTAAACATCCAGTAGTGTTAACAGTTGATCTCAGACATCACAGCTATTTTCTTATAACACAGGATAATGCTAGAACAAATATCAAGCATATTCATCAGTTAAACAATCCTCCCAGAAAGCATGATTTAAGAGCAGAGGCTGACATTGTTATTGGGGATTCTTCAGACTCACCATACCCACACAGTGTATCATTTTCCATCTTCATCTCTGATCCCTATTGTGAAAACCCACCCAGGATCATGTATGATTTCATACAAGGAAATCTATGTATTTAGTTTCAAGGGAGTTTGTCATCAGGCAAAGATTTGTGAGACCAGGCAGCATGAAATTCACCAGTAATATGAGAAAACGTGATCTTAAAAAAAAGTTATGTTAATTTAAAGATTGAAAGCATTGCATTTAATTATATTCTTGAGAATGATGATTAACATGACGATGGGAGACAACCCAAATCCAACCTGCTACGCGCGAACACTGCTTCTGTATTTAATTTATCTGGCTAAATAAAGATCAGCACAAGATGCAAATCCAGAGGCCTTGAATGCAGCCTCATGTGAAATGGTGTCTAAACAGCAAGGAAGCAGCATTAGTTTTATTTGTTTTGTTTCAACCAAGTGATGATTAAGCAGCAGAGACGCAGCATGTCACCAGGCTGACCACAGCTACCACAGCAAAGGCGGGATGAGAGGGAGGGAATGAAGGGAGTGCATATGATATAAAGCGGAGAGTTTTGGAACATTCAAAACCAAAAAATAAATCCAATGCATCTCCGAAAACAGGCAGAGGATGAAGGGAGGGGTGCAAGAGGAATTTAGGGAATTTCTCAATTTTCACTGACTGCACTGAAAAACCACAGCAGGTCAGACAGAAGGAGGAAGGCGAGAGAGTTACGATCCCATGATGGGCCCTCTTTTATCCCCTCATTCTGGCAACTGATAATATTAACTCTATTGCATCAGGTTAATTACAACGTGTGAATGTGTGCACCTGTTGAAAGTGTGTGTGTGCACGAGTGTGCGCGCAATTGTTTACGCTTGCCTTAATGCATCTGTTTAAAATGGCACTTCAACACGCATGAGAGTAATACTGGAGGGTGAAGGAAATTTTCACCAGACTATCTGCGTGTGTGTGTTCCTGTCTAGCTATCTTTGTGAGGACCGAAATCTGCATTCTACTATACTTGTGAGAACCAAGGCATTTTTGAGGCTCAAAATGTGGTTTTAGTGTCAGGGTTACAATTAGGATATGGTTAGGTTTAGGGTAAGGGTTAGGGTTAGGCATTCATTTTTAATGGTTAGGGTTAGGGGTAAGGGGCTAGGGAAACCATTATGTCAATGAAGGTCCTCACTAAGATAGCTGAATGGGGTTGTGTGTGTGTGTGTGTGTGTGTGTGTGTGTGTGTGTGTGTGTGTGTGTGTGTGTGTGTGTGCCAGTTGTCTCACAAAGGGTAGTGCTCTTTTTTAAACATTTCTCATTTTAAAAAAAATGTCTGGAAATTAAAGTGGACAGAGATGTACAATATAATACATTTTATCATAATATCATCTTTATTGAGATTGATACTTTTAAAATAAAACACTGTTGGCAACCACACAGCTGACAGTTTTGTACTGTAAAGCTTATACTCTGGGAAGCACTGTTCAGGATTATTGTTATTGTAGTTTACAATAAATTGCAGGTACATTAGCGGTATCTTTTATGATCTTTCATGTTTGATCTAATGACATCTAAAGGCTTCACTCTGCCATTTATGCTCTTCATACTCATCAGCACAGGATTAGATCTCTATTACTTATGTTTTTAAAATGAGACATCTGCAGTGTGCACATGCAATACAACAGTATCACTGTGCATATTTATACGCTCACAAGCTGATCTATAAAAACTGCCACCTGAGGGACACGTGAGACTATGTCCCAGCACGGTATAAAGGGATTCTGCAGTGCAGCGGCACTGCTACATCGTGCTTTGCTCATTTAAACTGCCAACTTGTGCGTTCATCCCAGATACGAGTTGAGTGGAGAGAATGTGTGTGTCTGCATTTAAATGCTCAGAGGATAGAAGGCAATTCCCTCATGAAACTGGGAATCTTTAAATATGGCTGACTGAACAGACAACCATATGGGGCAAGGCTGTGTGCCAAATGCAGCCTACACAACAACACACTCAATCACATGCACACAAACACACAGTCGATACAGTCAACTATTATAGTAATACCATCTGCCAGTCACTTCTAATTTGTTTAAATAACGATGATGTTGCTGTTTATTAAAGCAGTACTCAATACTAGGTGTTTCAGAGATAATCGGGGTTTATAAATGTGCAACCCCAATTCCAAAAGAGCTGGGATGTTGTGTAAAACGTAAATAAAACCTCAATGCAAATATTTGCAAAGCTAGATCTCGATAAACACATATTTTATTCACAATATACCACAGAAAACATCCATCTTCTTATCCACATCAGGGTCATGGCTGGGCTGGAGTCTATCCCAGTAGTCATAAGGGAAAGAGCAGACTACACCCTGGAGAGGTTGCCAGTCTATTGCAGGCCTAACACAGAGAGACAGACCACCATTCATGCTCACATTCACAGCTACAAATTTAGAATCATCACGTATGTCTTTGGACCATGGCAGGAAGCCAAAGTACCTGCAGTAAGTAACCCACACAGACACAGTGAAAACATGCAAACTCATCTACATCGACATCTGCATACCTCACTTGTCTTCACTTAGTTATTTTTGTACTTAGTTATTTATCTTTCATTAATTTTTATCCTTATTTTTATCTTTATTTATCTTAATATCTTGTCTTATATTTATCCTTATTTACCTTGTTCCTTTAAGCCTTACCTAACTTGGCATTTGTGTATGGACAGCAAAGGAAGAATTTCATTGCACAGAAAAATCCTGTTTCTTCTGTACACATGACAACAAACACTTTGAATCTTGAATCTTGAAACTCCACTGATGGATTTGAATCCAGGACCTTTTTACTGTGAGGGAATGTTGCTAACCATCGCACCACCATGCTGCCCCATTGAAAACATATCAAATGCTTAAACTAAGGGAAAAACATTTAAGAAAAAAAATGATATCAGATTCTAGCTGCTCAATGGTCCTGGGTCTTCTTTGTATTTTTTGTTTCATGATGTTTTGAACTGGGGAAAAGTCTGGACTGCTGGCAGGTCAGTTCGGACTCTTCTACTATGAAACAACGTTGTTGTAATAGATGCAGCGCACATAGGCGCATGTGATGTTTTAAAGCTTGCGTATACCTTTCAGCGTTGATAGCGCCTTTCCAGACGTGCAAGCGTCCCATTCTACACACACTAATGTACTTCCAAACCATCAGAGAAGTAGGCTTAGGAACTGAGTGCTGATAACAAGCTGGATAGTCCTGCTTTTCTTTGGTCCCAAGAATGTGAAATCCAGTGTTTTCAAAAAAGAATTTAAAATTTTGATTTGTCTGACCTCAGAACAGTTTGCCACTTTGTCTCAGTCCATTTTCAATGAGCTTTGGCTCAGAAAAGATGACAGCATTTCTGGATCCTGCTTACATATGGCTTCTTCTTGTACTACATGTACTGCAGATGATAAGATTTTCTAACGTCTTCACGATTTTACATTACAGAACATTATTCTGAAATTGTTCAACAATTTATATATACATTTGTTTTGCAGATTGATGAACCTATGCCAAACTTTACTTCTGAGAAACTCAATGCTCTTTTCATACCCAGTCATGTTACTGACCTGCTCCCAGTTAACCTCCTTAGCTGTAAAATATTCCTCCACCTGTTGTTTTTTTAGTACCACTTGCTTTTCTAGTATTTCTTCTCCCATCACAACTTGTTTGTGACATGTTAGTGCCATCATTATGATGTAGTGAAATTTGTCAGTTTAAATATTTAACATGTTTTCTATGTTCTAATGTGAGTACAATATGGGAGCATGAGACCTATAAATGATTGCATTTTGCTTTTGTTTACATTTTACACAACGTACCAATTTTTCTGGATTTGGGGTAAGTCAGAGTAAGTTTAGACTTTTTTAAAATAAATTGGTTAATATTTAAAAAAATGGATATATAGTTAAAATATGTACAATAATCCCTACATGAGGTCATGAAATAAAGCCGTCAGTGCTCTCTGGTGGACTAACAACAGAACAGCTTTACTGATGGTAAATATATGTCCACATCCAATTTCTGTGCTGCAGTTTCATGCTGCACATCAGCTGAAATGTTGGGATACATACTGAAACATACAATCTGTAATAAAGCAACAAAACAGGTGAAACTGAAATAAAAGCTCAATAAGAACAACAATGTGCTGGTGTGTGACAAATCTGTTCTCCAGAGACACTGACAGCAATTGTTTAGCTCCATTTTCCACACTAGCAGCACACTAGCCTAACAGTAGTACTGTCCACAAACCCACAAACACAATAGCACTGCTGCAAAGAGAACCTATGTATTGGCACAAGTACTGACGGGTCTATTATTGTGTCTAAATTGTAACCGTCTTTTTTTATGTCAATCTGAGGAGAGAAAGACAGAAACTCCTGTACAAGTCAAGGTGACCTGAGAGCTATCAGCACAAACAGGGCTCTGTATTTCTCATCTTACTTGCGATCAATCCGAAATACTGCTGAGTAAAACAGAGGGGGCTTGCTGTCACTTCACAGCATCTATCATACCTACAATTTGCTGTTTTCTCTACTCTTCAGTCTTTTACATTTCTACTGCTTCTCACATTCCAGGTTAGATTTTCTGCCTCCATTCTTTGTCTTCATTTACTCTGCCTCACTCACTTTTCTACCTCTCAAAATTGACTTTGTCGCCCACCGCGACATCACTCCCTCAATTTCCATCTTCCCTTCATTTTCCCTCCCTCTCTTGGTTAGCCTCATTCAGAAGAAGGCTTTTGTGATTGGCCAGTATTTATATCAACTAGGTCCCAGTGCCACCTGGGACAATAGTCTCCTGTCAGATCCAGGTCATAGCAAGCAGAACCACTCTCCGACTCTGCACAGTTCAGTCCAGTCCATTGAAATCCAGTCCAGCCCATCTGCCACACAAGCCAACCTCTCAGACAGACATAGGTACTGCACCTACTCACCCACTGGCATCACACAGACACACATAGGTAGGCAGGAGCACGCACAGGTGCTGCATCACTGCTCCCATTTGCCTCACACACACACACAGGTAGACAGTGGGAGATCTGGCTGACTGCACCAACCTGCATCATGCACACAGGTGAATATTCACACCAAGCCTGCCTCTGAGCCCAATAGAGGCTCTGCTAGTGACATTTTTCTTTACTACAGACAGCAACCCTGGCAGTGATGCTGAGAAGCAGGAAACAGGTGAAGGTAAGTGGATGTAGCACAGATCTGCATGCTTGGTGGAAGTTTAAGAGAGAACTACCATGTTTAGCATTATGCAATAATATGGGGGAAAGCTACAAAACAGGTATTACAACAGATGGCATTATTAGCCTCACAATGGTTAACAACCACCACTAAATATGGGACTGTAATAGGCTTTAGTGACCAAAATAAGACTTTCCACTGAAGATAAATACTTTATAGGGCACAGATGTTACAACTGGCTCTTTAAATGTAGGCTAACTTGCCCGAGGACTGGTACCCACTCACCGTCAGTGCTACACAGTTACTGGAGTAGTTTACACAGGATTACAGGGGGATAATCCATTTACAGTATTTAGAGACATGAGTCGCCATCTGTCTGTATTTATCTCAGCAAGGGAGCCGTCAGCACCGACTGACAGCAGCAGCACTTTTATGGTAAGACGAAACTGTCGGGGACGGTCTAGAGAAAGAGCTATTACTTTAATATTCCAGTTACTTTCTTGTAGTTTAGCTAACCGCTGGACCACGAGCCCTAACGCGCTGGAGCCCGCGACCTTTAAACTGCGCGCGCACACTCGCCAGGTTGGTGAACTTTGCTGCCTTCACATGCCGTCGTGAAATCCGAGCTCTGAACGACAAATTTGCGATTTAATTTTTGCGAGAGAGTTTTAGTTAGTCACAGTTAGTCCGAGGAAAAGTCTCGTGCCAAGAAAAACACTGCTTTTGCAGTAAGCTGTCAGAAAGGTGGGTGTAGGGTTGCAATGAAAAGAAAGCTGAACTGACCCGGGCTTGAACCCAGATTCAGTTAATGTGACTAATTAATTTATGTAATTGGATTTTTTTTTTTGCCTAAAACATTAAGGAAACAATAATCTAAATAAACTGATTTAGACTGTCGTTGACATTAGAAGTGCAAAAATGCGCATGCTTACGTTCACACGCCCTGTCGAAAAAAAGGATCGAAGGCGTGTGAACGTAAATGTTGTGATTGCCTAGAAGGGACCGCAAACAAGTCTAATTGTGGATACCTGTGTCAAGTAGATATACAAAAACGTCTACATGCTACGTTTTTATCTTTTAAACTGTTCTGGCGATTGAAATTCTTCGATAAAAGAGTGAGTATTTTTTAAAAATGTGTTGCTCTTAATCCTGGCACTGGGTAGTTTGTCTCAGTCAGTAACTGAGGCTTAGCGTTTTGTTTTCTTCTTTGATTCAAGGGTTTAAGGACAGAGCGATGCTTTATAGATTTTGAGGCACCTAAAAAGGTATTATTTATTTCATGTTTGTTTGCACTGTACGCCTACTGAGCTATTCTTAATGTGCTTTTCAGGAGATTTTCACTGTGGTGGTGATAATGAATTGAAGAATCTGGAGTCTACCTTATGACAATGAACTTCCCAGACCAAGAGCCTGCCTTTAATGTTTGCTGTCATCACACAAATGCAGTAAACTTGTAAACCACCAGCTTTTGTCAAGAATATCTTGCCTTATTGCAACCATTTCACTGTACCAGCAAGTCTTCAAACATTTGCCTTTCCCCAGGTGCTTTGTCTAGCTACGAAAAGCATCTACTTCAGATTGTCCACAGTTTCTCTCTTAGCCAGAGAACCTCCAAATTATCCAATGATGCGGACAGAGAGCAAAGGCCGAAGTGCCTCCCCTCACAGGATAACTTACAAATCTGATTTCCATGCTATCAAATGCTCATTCGACACTGGGACCAGTTTACAGCCAGGGACCAAAACTGCTGCTGCCCAGCGCTCTGCTGTGCACCCTAACAAGCTGGAGTCCAGCCTGTCAGAGCCCCTAATGTCCTGCACCAGCACCAGTGGTAGCACAGGTTGCAGAGGTAGAATCCACAGCACCAGGGGGACCAAAATCAGAGATAACATCTTTCTTCAAATGGACAGCCAGCAGTTGAAACAAGATAGTGGCCCAGTGCCAAGTTCTGGCTCCACGGTGCTTATTTCTCCCCAAAATCCTAGCATACAGCTCCAGACTTCACCTTTTCCTGGATCCAGGTGTTCAGTCATCAGTTCCTCATCTGCTCTGAGCACTGTAACAACAAATATTTCTATCCCAGAATCCTCCCTGAAAGATAAACCATGCAGAGCGGAGGAAATTACAGATATTGACCGAGCTGCTCTGGCACAGAAGTTCTCTGTAACTCGAAGATTGTTTGAGAGCAAGATGATGGAAGTTGGAGGTGGTGGAGGTCAGGTTTCAAAATCCCTGATTGCCAGGGGAAGCAAGGGAATGGAAGATGGGAAAGTAGAAGTCAACAATGTAGAAAAGGTGGAAGAGGGAAATGGGAAAAGGAGGAACACAGAAGAGGATGGCTTAGATAAAGACAAATCCATGAACCATATCATAAATGTTTCCTTGCTGAAGCCTTCTACACCATCTTCACTGACAAGGTGCCCTAAATCCCCCGTCTCAGATATTCCTGGTGATGCATCCAACAATTACAACTATTTTGACAAAGACGATCAAATCAAAGTATCACAAACAGAGGGAGAAGCATCCTGTCTTAACCCCTGCTTGACCCCTGAGGAGACGCTTCGGGCAGAGTTGGTCAGCATAAAAAATGAGTCATCAGAAAGTGATGAGAATGAAGAAGGGAAGGAGTGGAAAGAGAATAAATGCTGGATTAAGGATCAAGTGACATATATTAGTATAGCTCCAGGTGAAGAGTCCTCAGTGGATGATGTGTTTGAGGAGCCTAGTGTGGAAACACCAGGACCTGACAAATTGGAAAACAGGGTGGTATTACAAGTACGAAATGTTGGACCAATCATTTCATCAGGAGACCACCAGAAGGAGCTGTCAGGGAGCATGAAAGAGAAAGGAGGAACGGAGAATGGCAGGGAAGTTGGAAGAGACAAGTATCTGCAGGTGAGTGAACAATGGGAGGGTCGAAGGGAGGAGCAGAACAGAGAGTTCGTAGCACGGGCTGAGGAGAAGTCAACAGAAGAAGGAGGCAACAGGGAAAAAATGACTGATGCAGTGGTAGAAGAAAGTGTTGGTGGGAAGGAAAAGGTCATCGTGCAAGAGAAGGAAGTTTACAACAAGGCTGTGGGAAAGGGCAAAGGTGGAGTGGAGGAATGTAGACAAAGTCAAGAAAAGGAAAATGGGAAAGAAGAGAAAAGTAGGAAGGAAGAAGGCAGAACACCTGAGCTGCAAGCGGAGTTTGCCACTGAGGAGGTCAAGCATGTAGCATTAAGAGGAGGTAGTGATGGAAACACTGAAGCAGGAGGCGGCAAGGAGGCCCAAAAAGAAGATGCATTAATCAGTGGCATTGAGAACAAGGCTTTTGCATATGATCAGGAATCCCAGTCCCATCCAGAGCTTTCCACTCCACCAAGACAAGAGTTGGAAAACCAGCTTTTGTTGGAGTATGAGGAAATTCCCGGTGTGCCTGAACTTTCCGACGAGGAGAATGAGGATGGATCTGCCGAGAGGAAGGTCAGGTTCTGCTCGGCACCAATCAAGGTAGGGAAACCTTTGTGAAAAATAATGCAAACTTTAAGGGTTTGCAGGCTTTAAGCTACCATTGCTCATTTTATTGAAAGCTGCAAGGTCTGTAAAGTCATGCACTTAAGAAGCTCTTTTGTCGTAGATTTGTGTGACTGTCCGTTCCAGCTGCTATTTGAATCTGAGTAAGCGAGGTGTTAGCCCAAAGCAGTGTTTCTAATCCATTACAGGAGGAGGAAAGACAAGATGCCACACGCTTCCCTCTGTCAGCGCTCGGCTCAGAGCTGCCTTTACACCGGAAAAAGATCCCGCAACATTAATCTGGATCGATTTATAACAAACTACTGTAGCAGTGGTCAGTGTGGCATCAGTAAATGTCACATGGAAGTTGTGTGTGTGTACGCTTAGATATTTTGCAATCCTGTAATTGTTGGTACAGTTTGCTCAAGTCTTTGCATTTACTCGATCTGATGCTGACTCTCGCACTAACCACATTTGTCTGTATAAACAAGGTCTTGTTGTGTCAATAGCTGCAGATGGTTCTCTTTCTAGTCAGCCCACGGTGAACATATGCACCAGATAAGAATGTAAAAAAACCTCTCAAAAAACAGGCATTTTCATTTAGCCTAAAATTGCCATCAATGTTAATCTAAGTTGAGGCCTTAATTGCATGTTGAATGGTGTGTTTCAGGTGTACAACACCTATTCTAATGCAGAGTATGACAGACACAATGAAGATATTGACCCAGTGTCTGCTTCGGCTGAGTTTGAGCTAGAGAAGAGAGTGGAAAGGATGGATGTTTTTCCAGTGGAGATAAAAAAGGGTTTGTATGAGCATCTGTTTTTCCTCTCTCCTCTGATTGTTAAACGTCTAATGATTTTTAGCAGTTAATATAGTTAATGTAAGGATAAATTCCTAATGTCTTCACTACCTTTTTTTTCCCCACACCCTCCAGGTGAAGATGGACTCGGCATCAGCATCATTGGGATGGGTGTAGGTGCTGACCAGGGACTGGAAAAACTCGGCATCTTTGTCAAGACAATCACTGAAGGAGGAGCAACCCAGAAGGACGGAAGGTTAGCTTTAGTGTCTTTATTTTTTTTTTCTCTGAATAAAACCAAGATAAAGGTAGATACTCTCCTCAGTCTGTATGTGTTTATCTCTGTAAGGATTCGGGTGAATGACCAGATAGTGGAGGTGGATGGAGTGAGTTTAGTTGGAGTCTCCCAGCTGTTTGCAGCCACAGTCCTTAAGAACACATCGGGTCTCGTCAAGTAAGTTATCACACAGCAAGTTTTCTTGTCTGTGACACGTCCTGATTCTTGTTATGTTGAACAGCTTTGTGTATTTTTGCTGTTACCTTACACCAGCGGTCCCCAACCCCCGGGCCATGGACCGGTACTGGTCCGTGGGGCGTTTGGTACTGGGCCGCAAGAGTTGAGACTAAGATGTGAAATTTATGGTTTTCAGGGGTTTTATCGTTAACTTGGTTTCCCTGGGTCTTTTCCCGTGTTGTAGTTGTGTGTCTTATTTTGAAAGAAATATTTACCATAGCGACCCGAGAGCACTAAGGGGCAGAGAGGAGGACGTTACTCTCAATGTTGTTGGCGCATTTCAGGAGGACGCTGCTAAAGTTACACAATTACACAGTGAATTTGCTTTTATTATTATATTTACAAAATACCACAGTTTTTGTCTTGGTTGTATCATTTTACTTTGCTGTATTTATCCGCGACACCTTAAAGGCCGGTCCGTGAAAATATTGTCTGACATTAAACCGGTCCGTGGCGCAACAAAGTTTGGGGACCGCTGCCTTAGACGAATAACAAAGCATGCGGACTTTTTTTGGTAAACAGTATATAAAAGTGTGTTTGTGAACTTCTTTGATATGCCACTTTAAAAATAATGTGCAAAGATAAGTGACAGGGCCTCCTAAGATGTTTAAAAGTTATATAAAGATGAAACAATGTTAGTGCTATAAATAAAGTCTTCTCAGATATTTTTAGTATTTTATCATAAGGGTGATATTATATTTGTAGTTTAATTCGGTTAACACATAATATATTCTTCACAGTACTGTCTAAGAGTTTCTTAAGTCTGCCATAGTGTGCAGGATTGTCTGTCAGCCCTTCAGACCATAATGAAAAACACTAATAGATACATTTTTTAAATTTACTTGTTTTATAATAAACACTTGAGCACCTCATATTGTAGGTTTTGGGTGCCATCTGACAAATCTTTAAATGCCAGAAATGAACACATCAGCTCATTATTTCCTCTTCATGACACCCACATGTGGTCTGTCTTTGCACACCACAATGTTTTGGGGTTTTTCTTCTGATATAAACTTTGAAGCAACATTTATAAATCGCATCCAACATTTTTGGATAATCTGAGTGTCTGTAAATGCACCGACATTTAGAGCGTGTTTAAAAACAGTCAGCGCCTGCAGCTATACTAGCGTACGATGACAGCGTACCACCAACACTCAGAATACATTTTGATACGCCACAGCAGGAAGAACCCGGTAGTAAATAATAATGACGAATCAGTGTCCAGTCGGCTGCCTTAGTTCAGGGGTCGCCTTTGTACTTTTGCACTTGTTATCTGTGTTTGCTGACTGCCATTAGTTCTCATGCCATCATTAATGTTATTGGTGACACCTGAAAAGTGGGATAGCTCCTCCTAGTGAGGATGAGAAAGTGAGAAGCAAGGGGGCACGGCTGCCAAATGGCAAATCCTGCTTCATAAACATCACCGCTTATGACTTGTAGGGGTGCAGTGATAATATGTCACACCAGCTGATGAAAGACAAAGTATACATCAGTGTTTCCTCGTCTCTCTCAGGTGCACTTTAGTGTTTGAAAGATCTGCCATAAGTCTGCAAATTAAAAAAGCATCCAGAATGTCTGCTGTAAAACACACAATTTAACACAATCTGCACAGGTGTGTGGTGAGATGGAGTGATTGATCACACCTGTGATTGATTTCTGGGGATTTTTTTTGTTTTTTTTCCTGCAGGTTTTTGATTGGCCGAGAGAAGGAGGGGGTGGTGAGCGAGGTGGCGCGACTGATAAATGAAAGCCTGGAAATGGATAAAAGCAAAAAGGTGTGTAATCTTGTAGAAGTGGGGGAGGTTGGCTTGTTTTAACTATTTCTGTTCAATTTAACTGTGCGTGTGTGTCTATATGAAGAGAGAAAGAGATGGCAGAGGAGTGGAGGACAATGATTGCAGCATATCAGAGAAGGGCTTGGTGTTTGATGAAGAGGAGGCAGAGGATGACGACTGCGAAGAGGAGGATGTGTCCGCTCTTTCGGGTCTAGACAACTACCAGCTCTGCCTCAAATACCAGCAGGTACTCTGTGTTCAACCAGACGTTTTAGCTTGGATTCATATTCTAAAACTAAAAGAAAAGCTGAAAGTCTGCGTCCTTTCCTGTAATTGTTAATATGTCCAGGTTTATTCATGAATTTGCTCTTTAATGTGCTTACAGCTTCAGTCCAAACTAAGAAGCAAAGCAACCCAACTTGAGCACACTAAAGAACAGGTAGGTCACTCAGTTGAGGTTGAGGCTCTCAGTCTCTCACTCGCAAACCAATGACTGTACTCACTTCAATACACTACCTTCGCATCCAAATTTGGAAGCATCTGACCCATTTAACTGTGTATGAGACGGCACAGAGTGGAGTTATTAGGACATGCTGCTTTCCAGCACTCTTCGTCAAGCCCTGCTTTTTCTGCCTTTGACTTGAAGTAATCACCACTGTGACATAACTGGGTTGGTGAAAGCCTTTCTGAAAGAAATCTTTCTTCTTTCTTCTGTGTTGAGTTTTGACTACTTCAACAGCTTTGATGGCACAAATAAAGCAAGAGGAAGTGTGTCGTTTCTCCAACAAATGTGTCTTGATGCATATGATTTACCAACATGAAGGCCCTTTTTTGGGAAGATATTTTTTTCCTCTTGTGCACATGACATGCTTGCATTGCATAAAGATATAGTTTTGTCTGTTTCTTAGTTAAAGGCTTGGGAGGAGCAGCAGGCCTGTTGGGAGAGCCAGAAGGCTGACTTGGAGCAAAGAGTGGAGGATGGAGAGGACAAAGCAGACAAACTAGAGAAGTACGGTTGAGCAGCTTCAATGCGTTGTCCCATTTTTTGTGATATTTTTCTAGAGCGTATGGAATAGAAAAGCATTTTACCGGAGCAGGCATGAAGATTAAAGGCTGCAATTGGAGACTGTTGATAAATACAATGAAGATTATGATGTGGCTTGATAAGGTGCTAATGAATCCCACTCTGTTTATCAGGTATTGGCAAGAGGCCCAGACCCTGTGCAGAGTTGTAAGCCAGCGACTGGCTGATGCCCAGAGCCAATCAGAAAGCCTGGAGATCAAATACAATAAGGCCAAGAGACTGGTCAGAGAATACCAGAGCAGGTACTCATGAAATCCTGTTAACTCCCTAAAAGTGTTACTGGTGAGCAGGCTGTGCAAGTTAGTAAAACTGCACCAAGGTGTCTTACATGTGACTTAATGTGTTTTTTAAGAGAGGAAGAGGGGGAGAAAAGGGAGGCAGATTTGAGGAGAGAAATGGAGGAGAAGGAGAGGCAGCACAGAGAGACGATTGAAAAGCTTCAAATCCAGGTGAGGGGAGGCTTTTCAGTGCTTTGAGGATTTATTTACCTGATCCTGACATTTCTCTGTAGTCATTGTTTCTCACTGTGTATCACAGATTACACAGCTAGAGGGAAAAGAGCCAGTATCTGAGAGAAAGAGCCACTCAACTGACACTTCAAACACCGGTAAGCATCAGTTTTGGTGACAGTGAAGTGTCTTTGCATGTCTGTTTGACTCGGCAGCTGGCTCTACATATTACTGATGATAAATTATATATTTTTTATTTTTCTAGCTTCAGAAGCGGAGGAACTCAAAGCTTTTTGAGTTGTCTAATGCAACTTCAGTATGGAAAATTATTATTTAATTTAAATAGGCTTTTATGCATTTGTCTCAGGCACAGACTGGTCGATTCCAGTTCCTAATACCAGCCGTTTAGACTCCAGCGCTCACAAAGCCAGGGCTCAGCTAGCCCAGAAATCCAAGCGCCATCCGCCTTCACGAGACAAACTCAGAGAGAGCTTCAGAAAAGGGGTAAGGAACAGTTTTGTTTTCTTTATTTAAATTTTTTTTTTTTTTAATGAAACGGGGGGGTGGAAGAGGGGGGTGGAAGAGATGTAGTTTCTAGCTGTGATCATGTCTTCTCTCACTACAGGAAGAAGGGGCCCAGAAAGGACAAGAGGGACGGTCACTGTCTGCACCCACAGCGATCCGAACCAGTAGAAGCGACATGTCCAGCACCTCATCGTTCCCAGCCTTCAGTCCTCAAGCTGCAAACAACTCAGTCTTCACCCCTCCAATCTACATCACGGATACCACCCCGTCCTCACCGACCAAATCCTCCACCTCTAGAAAATCCAAAAGGAAATTTCCCGACTTCAGGTGGCGGCTCTTTATTTTGGCTCACACTTTCTAAATTTAAAGCCTTAAATTGCTCTTCAGCCTCAGAGTTCTGATGGTTTTGCCAAACATACTGAATGTGGAGTGAAATTTTGCTGGTGGTATTTTTTTCTTGTATTTACTCTTTAAAGCTGCTTTAATATTTCTTTTAGTGGCCTTCGCAAGTCTCTCAGCAAAAGAAGAAGCGAAAAACGCAGCAGGACGTCTGTGAGCAACAGGTGTGGTGACACTAATATGGGTGGGGGGGGGAAGAATGTTTTTAAAGATGTGAACCTAACATCTGTTTTGAACACTACTGCTCTTGACAAAGATGAAAAATGTGCATACGTTTTTAATGAGGGCATAACTGCTCTTTTCCAGGGCATCCAGTGATGACCTGTTGGATGAGCCCGCTGAAGTCTCTCCATCAGGCTCTGTCACCTCCATGCCCTCTTGCCTGCCATTTCCTTGGTTCGGCGAGAGAGGAAGAGAAAGGGAAGAGGAAGGGGAGAGTAGGCGGGAGAGACTTCGGTCTGTATCCAGCAGCAGTTTGCCGTACCTGACCACCTCAGGGAGAAGACAGCAGGTAAGAAAATGAACCCACAACCTTCTCAGCATGGCCCCTTCTTCCTGCCTCAGCTTCCTGACGTAGAGCAATCTCATACAAACAAAACCCCATTTCAAATTGGCTCGCATGCTTTTGTACATATGCAGTAGATAATGAACTACGTAGGCACCCCAGTTTCATTTCTGTTGGTTCCAGAGTATTGGCTCTCCAGTGGGCTGTTCCAGTATGGTGGGTCATGTGTCTGATCACTCCCTCTCTGGACACTCTCACACTTGCACCTTTTCTTCCACTGAGGTGAGTCTATCCTTCCCTTTCTTTTCTTCACTCTTCGCTTCCTCCCCCCCTGGGCCTTCTCTGTCCAGCTTTCACACACAGGCTCTTTAATCTCTTTAATCATAGCTTCCTTCTCCTGCTATATTCTCTCATGCCCGTCAGACTTTGGACGATGACCCAGTTCCCACGAACAACAACAATCAGTGGCAAAGTCGACCTGTCTTGGAGTGGAACAACCAGCAGGTGTGTCTGTGGTTAATCGCTATGAACATGGATAAATACACATCAGAGTTTGCCGCCAGCGGTGTGGATGGGACACAGCTTCTCAACATGGACAGTGAGAAACTCAAGGTGAGCAGATGAGCTACTGCTGTTGGGGGCAGGAACCAAATGTTTTGTGTTGTGGTGTAACTATATAGGACGATTTATTGTGGACAAGGTGACTAAACCTCTGCTCTTCATGCTGGTTGCAGTGTTTCTTAGTAATCACAACAGAGTAGCCTTGATACCAAGTAGTCCAAGTGATTGAGGTTTTATACTAACAAATTTTAAACTTGCTTCTTGTTAAATGTGAAGTCGGTCTCCTGTGTGAGGTCCAAAACTGCATGCGTACCAAATCCACTAGTCCCCCATTTAAACACACACTTTTGTTATCAGGCTTTGGGCGTGTGCAGTCAAAGCGACCGCTCTGCCCTGAAGAAAAAGCTCAAGGAAATGAGGAAGAGAGAGGAGAAGGACCAGAGGAGAGGAGCGAAGAGGCTAAAGGAGGAAAAGGATAAAGAAAACGTGGACAGCGACGGCAAAGAGAAGTCGAGGATGATGAGCGAGGGGAAGCCCCTGAAAGACGAAAGACGCAGTGGAAAAACTGTAAGAACGGAGTCGCTCTTGTGAAGGAAAGACGGAGATGAAATGAGATGTACACCACCAGCATGAGTGTGTGTTTGCGGTCTCTCGCAATCAGAAATGCACTTACTTCTACTGAACTAATAGAAACGTCTAGATCGACTGAACACATCCGTAGACTTTAAGAATGAGACCATTAGTCTTCAAATCAGCACTAAGGTTCAAAGCCACAGCACTTGTCTGCTAGGTATTCCTTTAAGTGTGAATTAACTGTATTACAGTATGCTTTTATTTTAAACTTGAGTCATAATTTATCCTTATTTTAATATTTAATGAAGTGCTGATTTAAGCACTCAAGTATTTGCTGTACATGTTGGGTTTTTTATGTCTTAATAAATAATGCTTTCAGCATCTTGTTGTTGCTAATGCTCATTCAGTGTAATCACACCCAAGGAACACGGATATTTAGAAAAAAAAAAGTTTATTTGTTTGCTGTCGGGCTTCTCCTATTTTGTTACAATGTAGTAATTTTAAAAGATGAATTGTACAGTGGATATTTACAGCCCAAGTTCTCGAACTGTAGAGAAACTGCAGTATCTGTCAGTCGGAGGCACTTAAAAGGCAGATGTGTGGTAGATTTAAAAAAAAAAAATATGGGAAGCTAATACAGCTTTAGTTTTTAAAAAAGGAAAAAGAAGTCACTTGTATGCACTGCATGATTCTTTGGTCTGTAGAGCGTGTAACAGAAGAAACTCCTTGTGAGAATAAATACGAACTTTTCCAAAACGTACAAAAATTGTGCAATACATTCAGAAACATTTTAACCCCAACACTGAATTTCCACAACACAAGCACCGAAGCTCCGATGATTGTGGTGCTGGACCATCTCCCACACAGCGCATCTCCTTCCAGTGATTCATGAAGACTTAATAAACATCAAATCAGCCCCTGAAGCATAATGTTTCATCCCGTATTTTTTTTCTTTTTTTTAACACATTTGATTATTTACAGTCCTCACTGTACAAATGCAAGGCAGCAGGAAATTTATGAAACTGGAGTTCATCCGTAAGCGACGGTAAATCTGTGGTGTCATTGACTGTTAAGAATAGTGTTCATTGTCATGCCAGGTTGTCATCCAGGGTTTCTTTTCCAGGTTTTCCCAGTTAGCATTTCCAGGATTTATCGCCCTCTCCTCCCGTTTGATCCGAACTGCGTTGTAACTGGGAACCTTATCTTCATATTTGGCACGTTTAAAAAAGCCACACTGCAGAGAAAAGAAGGAAAACAAAACTCAGTATTCGGTTTGAGAACGAGGCCGTTTAAAGACGTTCAGAGAAAGCCAAGCGGTTTGAGATGTTTGTCATCGGTCTCTTTCACAGGTGCCAAAATGCAATTAATCCCGTAAGAGGCGTAGATGAGCCATCTGCGCTCCTCTATACAGGAAGAAAAGGTGTTCAGTGTCCCCCATTTTTAAATGTAGAGTGAAAGAAACCTTCAGACCGTGTGAGCGCAGGTGTAATAGCAAGAAAACAAACTGGAGACAGAAAAGGGGATGAAATCAAAGAGATGCAGAAGTTACCCCGAGTCCTCCTTAGAGCTTTAAGAAACAGTCGTTGCTTATCAGCCATCACCTCCCCTGGCCATGCATGTAGTAATACACACTTTGTTTTTGTTTTCTTAAATGGCACATCACAGTGTGAGAATTGCCCACAGCCTGCCTGGTACCAGAAAGCAGCACTTTTGCAGCAAGGAGGAGCAAGACAAAAAAGGTTTCACTCAGTCATGATAGGCTGGGTAATTTTACCCTCTTTCTCTTTTTTTTTATGCATTTGGTGTCAGTCTCTCTTTGTCTGACGGGTCCGCTTTATTCTTTTTCCCAAAGACTCCACACTGAGGAGAGGCAAATTATTAGAAAATATGTGCAATCGCTATAATAAATAGTGACAGTTGTTCTGTACAAGGTGCTTCACAGACTGCTAGACGTTCACAGATTTAAGCCTGAAGGCTTTATCAGTAAAACGTAGGACTACTGGGATAGGGTCTGTTCTCCTCTAGCCCTACCTTCCAAAGAAGGAAAGCCAGCAGGGCCAGCAACAGTAGCCCGAACAGGATGGACAGCACGATGATCCACCATGGCACTCCCCCATACCGAGCCTCACGCCTCTCTGGGAAGGCCGTCAGTCTCGCCTAGGGAACACAGCGAAGTGGCAAAACGTGATGTCATAGTGTTCTCTGTATACTGTACAAAAGCTCAGGCTTTATGTTTAGAGAGTGCACAGAACTGTGTAAAATCTGCCGCTATGTTCAATTACCTGTGTATTAGCGTTCATCAGAACGGTGTTCTTTATGTTATCAAGGTGCAGAGCAGCGTTGACTATCACCTCCACATGATGTAACTTGGAATAATCCTGTTTAAAGAAAAGGTGAATCAAATCAAAGGAAATACAAAAGTAGAGATTCATGCCAATAAAGATGCTTTAACCCCTGAAACCCATATGTTATTTCTTTATTTCTAAATTTCCACCAGCAGGGAAAAAAACCTCCCACATTAAGTCAGTAACAGCTGGAAGACTGTGAACTTATTGGGGGATGTAATATTGACAGTTAACACTGTAACACTGTCAGTCAGCTGGTGGTGTGATGGTTTGGGCCCTTTAGTAAAAAACTGCAGTCTTGAGGTCAACAATAAAAGTTGAATTATGATAACATGGGTTGATACAACTGTTATTTTTGAGATTAAATAACAAATATAGATTACACTGTTGCCATTGAAAAACATTTGGGGTTTCCTTTTTTCAAATCCAGAGATAACAACTGAGTACAACCACTTACCTCGATGAAGGTGCTATTCCAGAGGCGAGAGTGAAGAATGATGGCTGCATTACTGTCCAGGCCCCGCAGAGGGCACCTTATCTTCACACATTTTGCCCCATCGTCACAAGACTGTTGACAAGGGAGTACAAAGTTACTGCCAAATGCCCATTTAGCTGGCCGAAAGGTGCATAAAATAATGTAATAGTCTAGAACAAACAAAAGGTTGCATTACCAGAGTTTTTGATTTCTTGCTATCAATTAAGCGGGAAATAGTGCCCTCATCACTCTCCTTGGTGCCTGAGACTTCTCTCCTCATCCTTGTGTTATCTTCTTCCTGAAATAAGAAAAGAAATGTATTTAGTTTATTGGCATTAACTCAACATCTTGTCAAAATAAAATACATTTATAAATTCTTTCATGGGAGGATGGTGATGACACATTAACGTGGCGTTTTACCTTTTTAAGAGGATTAATCTCACTTTTAGGTGTGCACTCTATCTGATCCACTCCCGTGGTGCTGATTTTCATCAGGTAAAGCAGCCACTTCCCATCCGCTGTCTCCTTTGGCCAGTCAATGTCGAGAGTGGCGGTCCCGAAATCAGTCAAACGCCTTCCCAAGTTGATTATCTGTAAAAACAGGAAGTAGTACAATTTAAGTTGAAATGTTCTTACTCGCCCCGTTCGGAACACAAAATTGTTGGATTAACGATAAATTCAGGAAAATAAATGAACGATCTAGTTGCTTTTCCTGTACTCACTCTGAAGTGATGTGTGATGGCACTGCCAATGTCACTTTCAGTTTTAATGGCCGTCTCGCCTTTGACATCTCCCGTAAAGTAGACCTGAGATGGCGTGGCTTGTCTGCAAAGAGAAAAAATACACAGTAGCCAGCATGAGTCGGTGCACATCTATGTGTTTCCTGCACATTTATGTATATGCGTGTGTTTCTTACCCTGACACAGAGAGCTGTAACTCAATGGCCACCTTTGCCTTTGCTTTGACCGGTGCTAATTGCTGGACGCTAGTCCTGTTGAAACAATATTTACACAGATATCAAACTACAAATTTTATTCTAACATACATAAACTAAGTTTGTTATATTCCAGTAGTGCAGCTATTGCATTTGCAGGTGCAACCAGTGTTATTTAGCAGTTGGGGCTGCAGGATTACAAGCTCAGATGTACTTACGTTTCCAGTTGAAGATTAACCTCTACTTCAGAGGTGTTGAAAGATATGCCAGCTGTACCCAAAATAATGTAGAAGGTGGTCTATAACCATACAGAGATCCATATTTTATTCCGTGCTATTATTATTATTTTATTAAGTGTTAATATTTATATATGTGGAGGGGAATTAGATGGTGCCAAACTGTGATTTTTCGCTCACCATTTCTCCCTTTTCGAAGGGATTTCCAAGATCACAATCGACCAGAGAACCATTTCTATTGGCTTGGCAGTTTACCTGAAATCAATAATAAGTCCAAATCAGAACTAAAGTGGGTGTCTGTGTATGTGAGAGACAGAGTATCAGACACACTTACTTTATTAGGCAAGCGGGTTGCAGAGTAGGTTAAGGAGCTAGGAAAAGAAGCGATCATGGAGGCTTCGTACGCATCATCCCCACCTGCATTGCTAACGCTGACCTCCAAGGCGATTTCCTTCTGGTTACTGAGTGAGAGCACCGGCACACCATTCTCCCTTCAAACACACACAAACCGTGAGCCCGTTTGATGACAAGTGTGCACATCTTTCACAGCTCGGTGCGGGAAACAGTGTGGTGAACGCATCTCAGGATGAGCATTTTAAATCAAGTTTTAAAAAAGAAGAAAACGAGAGAAAGAAAAGTGTTTTTATAATCTTACTTTGGTAACGGAATGAATTTTTCATCGTTCCAGTGGCCATAGTTATATTCCATCTTCAGATTGCTCCGACACACATTGTCAGACCCACAACCGGTCTTCATGAACTCCACCTGCAAACAACATTTTCACATTTAAGAAATAATACAGAATAGGAGGAGACATCACAGAAACTGAATAAGATGCACACACACACCACTGATCGAGTTGGCTTTGACGCTTCAGCATTCAGGACCGGCTGCAGCCCAGGACCTGAGCTCTGTCTGCGTTTACGTCTGCCACCAATGATTTCCACAGACACATCAATGGGGATCCCGCGTAGCTTGTCTCGAATATTTTCCTGAAGTATAACAACATAAACAAAGCATTACGCGACGCCGGCAGTTAACTTGGATCGTGAGAGAATGCAAAAACCTTCGATACCTGCAAGGCAAGTTGTCGTTCAATGCACTGTTCCACTCCTTTCTTGTCCAAAGTGATGGTCCCTGAGGATTCATGGCTACTGCCAGGGGAGGAGTTAATGAAGGCCGCCCTGGTTTTAAGATTATTCTTCTTGTTTTCAGTGTCTGCCGCAAGGGTGTATTTGACCTCTGGATGCAACAGAGAAAGAAATACAGTGTAAGTGAAAGTGAAGTATTGCTGTGATAATAAGGGGAGAAAATGCAATAATGAAAATTGTTGTAAACTGAGGAAAAAAAAATTGTGCCTCAACTTACCCAGTTTTGGAGCATAACTCATAGGATTGGCAGAGTAGGAGAAGCACGCTTTAATAGTCAAGCTGGGGACACAATCCAATTTATGTACAGTCAGACAGAGCACAGTTTTACAGCTCAGTGTTGAAGAAATTTAGAAATTCAATAATAGATTGGGCACACGCACCAGAACTTGCTATTGTTTTCACAGTTGTTTTTGAGGAGGTCAATTTCCTTTGGTGTGATTGTGATTTTCTTCTGGATGTCAATAACCGGACGGGCTCTGTGAAGAGACGACTCGGTGAGCTTTTAAGTAAACACGACGAGAGATAACACAACGTGATCCATGCGCCAGCTCACGCACTTGTAGACAAAGACAGAGTCTGAGAGGGATCCGACAGCCAGGTCAGGGTAGGAGTTGTAATCCAAGTCCATGTTTCCCGCCAAAGAGTAGCCAAACAGTTTCACTCCTGAAGGACCAGGCAGCACCTGACGGAGGAGGAACACATACCTTCATCAAAGCCGCGTATTGTACAGCATTTACATCCAGATACTAAAAGCACGCTATCTTTTTTTTTTTTAATTATTCTAATTAAGATGCTAAATTATAGTTATTTACTTCAATTCCTGAACAGAAAATCGTGTTTTATTGGTTGAATGTTATGCCTGATGACTTCTCAGAGGAGTCCAGAGTGCCGGCTCAAATCTGGGTATAAAAATGTGAATTTGGGTCAGCGAATTCATAATGCCAAGCCAAAGCACGTGTCATTTCAGGGCACTTATTAAAAGTAACATAACTATTCCCCTTTGTTGAGCACTTGGCAGCTTGGCAGCACTTTTCTGCCACAACTAACAGGCATAACAGGAGAGTAGAAAGATAGAAATCAGGTGTTTATTGTGTACCTGTGAGGCTTTTGGAGAGATTTGTCCTGTAGCTGATCCATAGTAGATGTAAACCTTCCCTATGCCCTTATCATCATAAGGAGCTCCCACTGCAAAATCTGGCATGAAGAACAACAACAGGGTGGTTATGTATTTCTGCTGATGTCAAGACTGACTAGCAGACCACAGTATACGTGTATATGCAGAACTATTGCATGCTCACCATCATAACCATCCAGATTGATGTCTCCCAGGTTTTCTACAGCCAGGCCAAACATTGAGTCCAAGGGTCCATTTATTCTGGTGGGTGTTACTTTGTTCCACTTTCCAGCATTGTTGATGTAGACGTAGACAGCTCCTCCAATTTCTCCATCCTTCTCAAAGTACTGTGGTGCCCCCACCACAATGTCCTCCCAGCTAATAAAGAAAACAGCATTGCACATTCATTAGAGTAAAGCCACAGTAGCAACAGCGACGGTGCAGAAGTTGCAGGTTGCTGTTTGTATCATCCGGCATCACTCACCCATCCTTGTTGAGGTCCAGCACCGTAAGATCGTAGCCAAAAGATGAAGCCAACCCCTCGCCTTCTAGTGAGAACTCTTCAACTAATATGTTGCTTGTGCCCCCACCTGTCTTTAGCAGTACCACCGCTCCACTGTGGTTAGCTCTGGGAGCTCCAGCCACCACTGTTAGCTGGCCTTTCTTAGTCAAACGTTTACCTGAGTCCAGGGAGAAGCCTGACACAAAGAGACAAAGAAGCGATTCCTAAAATAATCAGAGAACCATGAAGTGCTAGAAAATGTGTCTCTGTATAAAGCGAATGACTGGAATCACAGTCAAGTTAAAGTTTTTACCCAGGTAGCTACTGGCAGGAACAGGGACCAGGTCAGGGTTCTTTTCGTTCTCGTCTCCTGCCTCATATGGACCGTCATCAAAGATGCCCATGTCTATGAAAGAGTCATTTTTCTGCTCCACACGTACTATACCTTCAAGATGAAAGCGGAGGGGAGGCTTGTAAGTATTGACTGAAATAATCCTCACAAGCACATTCCTCTATTCTGATAGCTGGAAAAAAATTCATACAAAGTAGATTTATTACATTTCACAGTAAACATATGCATGCACACTACCTTTCCAGTTGTAAGCTCCAGGAGCCCCAAAGATGATGTAGTGGTAGTCCTTGTCGAATGTAGCAGAGAGGCCCTGCTGGCAGGAACCAAACATCTCGTGGCCTCTGTTCCTCTGGTCACAAAAATACCATGCACCTCCTTCTCCATTCTCAAATGTGTTGATTTTTAATGACTGACTCAGCACGTAGCAGCGGCCAATTATGTCACGAGATTCCAACAACAGTGAGCCCACATTGGCCCGGCGCTGGTAGCGATGAGCACAGGTCTGCCAGGGGAAGCAGACACAGTTAAGTGCAGTGAATGAGACTAAGGTGTGCTTTGTTGGAGCGACAACGGTTATTTTTTTGACAATATCAATTTGTTGTTACATTAATAACCATCTGTTTGAACAACTAAATAGTAATAATGAGTTTAAATTAAATTTGTGTTCAGATACAAAAGAAAAACCTTACCACAACCTGGCCTCCTGGTCCCTGACTTTTGACTGTCACTCCCATCCACTGGTTTTCTTTGTCCTCTATGTCCTTATTCTCTACACAGGGATAAAAATAGGCACAGAGAAGACATTGGAACTCGACTTAATCTTTGAAATGACCAAATTCATATTAAGAAAAAATGCTCAAATGTCAGCTAATGTCTCACCATCATTATCAAAGATAACCCTGCTGCAGTCACTGGTTGTGGAGCTCATGTCACAATTGTAGAGCCCTCCTGTCACGGCAGATTTTTGACCTCTCAAAGCTTTTGCTCTCGGGGCACCAACCAGCAGCCTGCAACAGATGCATGTATGAATCGGGTCCATACGCACCACAATCAAACGCTCATTGTTACTCTGTTCTGACATACATTTATTAGCATGAGGAACAATCTGGCATTTCTTTCACTTGCACATAAAATGATCACACATTCCACTGATATTCACACACACACAGACTCACAAACACATATGCACATCCGCCACAAAACTGATGTTCCATGTCCTCACAGTCAACAGTCAAACTGAGTCAAAGAATCCTTTCAGGTCGCCTGCTGAGGATTATTGCACACACACATATACACAGACTCTGCCTTTGTGGTCCAAAAAAAGGGCAAATGCCACACCCAGCCATCGATGATGGGCCTCCGGATCTCAGGGTTTCCTACAAAGTGAATCAAGTCAACAATGTCATCCTTTGAAATTAAACTCTGCACAGGTTTTCACGGGAGACAGAGTAAAGCACTGCCAGTACAATGATCCGTCTTTATCCAGCTTGCTTGGTCTGATCGCTGACCTTCAGAGTTAAGGTCGTCCGGCAAACTGTCATCCACAGATAAAATAAAGAAAAGCCATTTTAGCTGAAATGCAAAGCATCCTCAGATACAAACACCATCCTGAAACATATAGCAGAGTA
The DNA here is from genome assembly GCF_036321145.2 of Pelmatolapia mariae. Taxonomy (NCBI): domain Eukaryota; kingdom Metazoa; phylum Chordata; class Actinopteri; order Cichliformes; family Cichlidae; genus Pelmatolapia; species Pelmatolapia mariae. The sequence continues at coordinate 12,668,777 of NC_086243.1, read as the reverse complement.
AAAAGCTGAGGCTTTATGAAAGCATCACATCAGCTGTACAGACCCGCTGCCAACACCGAAAATGGTAGATGTCAAACTAAACAGCCAGCTTACTGAGGCAGTATAAATCATGATGAATACTAACTCCAGCAAGGGTGATGGGTGATCACAACTGTTTATGGCATACAAAAAATGGCAGACAGATGTCCAAATAGTCACGTACATTTGGAGTAAATGTCTCTTCAGTAGGCTCCCTTTGCACAACGGACAAGTACACTTTGTTTATCCTGTTTCAACCGCTGGATTGGTTTGGCCTTGTTTCAGAAAACAGAACACTATAATTTTTGCTGTTATCCACCCATTAAGTGTCCCATCCAGCCTTTTTTAAATTATAAGGGGACGTGAATGACACTTGACGGTTCATACCACAAAGTCTGGAGTCAACTCTCCAGCTCCAAGCTCAGTATGCAAAAAACAGAAAACGTGTTTTCACACTAAAATTCTTGCAATGAGCCCAATTTTAGTGAGTCATCACCTCAAAGAGAGAACCGGTGGCTAACAGTGAATTCCAGTGGATGCATATCCGCTCCCAGTATCCTCTGGGACACATGAAGTAATAACAATGAATAGGAGATTTTAAAAAAATCCCTCTCTCTCTCTCTCTCTCTCTCTATATATATATATACTCAATCAGCTGATTTTCTTTGGAGTAAATCCAACTAACAATAATGGGTTTGTTGGGAGCTGAAAGTGACGTTAGTCTACTGCACAATTTCTAAAACACAAAAACATTTAGCAAAGAATATGAATTATTTTTATTGCTGCACATTAAAACCTTTTTGTCACATGACACGATGTGTCAGGAAGTGTGATACAGCTGATGTGCGGCTTCGCTGACAGTGACCCGGCTGTTAATCTAATCATTTACCACCAGGGGAGGAAGGCCCGATGTACGACGTAGACCACAGGAAGAACTAAGACAACTAAAAAGAGAGAGTGTGTGTGTGTTTGGGTCCAGCTGTACATTGACGGTCGCACACATAGAGGCAGCAGTTGAACACACAGATCAGCTCGTCCTGTGTATCGCAACAGATAGTTTAGAAAAGCCACTGGAGAGACGTCCCATTGAGAGAGGTGTGTCTTTTCCTTTTCTTTTTCTTTTTACAGCAGTGAACTGGCTGCCGGCTTAAGACACAACCCGTTGCCTAGTAACAGTCAGTGGCACCCTATCAACTACAGGCATTTACTTCCAAACGGCCTTCAGATACAGAGGTTCATGACATGTTGCCCAACTTCTCTCTCCATCTTTCTGCCAGCATCGAGTTCACTGAATCTTACTGGTTGAAAAATGCTTGTATTTGGTGCCCAGATGTACACCTGATTTGTGTTCCTCTCAGCGTTCTTCCAGCCATTACCTCTTTCTTTTCTTCAGCTTCCCCTCCTTTCTCTTTGATGTTGGATAACCAAAACTATCCTCAGGGGAATCTGGCTCTCATATCTGTTCTTTACGCAATACACAGCCCACATACACTAATACACTGAGTTGATTTGGTATTAAAAAGACACTGACAGCAAGATACTGACAATATCACTGAAACTACTGAAACTCACAGCCTGTTTCTAAATTCTTTACTCTTCTTGTTACATGTTTCCATCTCTCCAGAGTCATATTATTTCACAAATCCCACAGAAATACACACACATATGCATTTACTTTCTCCCACACATTTCTCACACTCGATCCGACCTCTTAAAATACCCTAAACTCTCACTTGGTCTCCTCCTTCTCCCTCGTCTCTCCACTTATGTATTTTGTGCTTTCCCTCTTGACTTTATTATACAGACAGCTCCATCTGGCAATTATGAAGAAGCATGGAATGCTACACACATACACACATACAGATGTGTGCGCACATGCATATTCAGGTCCTGCCCTCTCCTGCAGGAACTTGCAACACTGATACCTGTAGGGCACAAACACTGTGAAATAAATAAGTCTGAATACAAGTTGGCATGCATGGCTTGCAAAGAACTATGACTAATAGTGCACACCCAGAGGAGACAAACATGGAGGTACACAGGTACAGACACACTAAAAACACATTAGCAAACATTTTTCTGGAATGGATATTATTGAACTTTGACAAAATCAATCAATCAATCTATCTATCTATCTATCTATCTATCTATCTATCTATCTATCTATCTATCTCTCTCTCTCTCTCTCTCTCTCTCTCTCTCTCTCTCGCCCCAGGTCAGGAATGTATAAAGCAAGCAGCACACTGAGCTCTCTGACAGTTTTCCAAATGACTGACAACAAGGCAACGCCTCACTGCTCAGCCACAGCGTGCATCAGCACCATTAAAACCCACCAAACAGGCACTCACATGTGCACACACATCCACTGTCGGGACACGAATGCAAGTGCAGACACACAGATACAGCATCCACAGTGAGCACACACTTCTCTAACAGCTACTTGCAAAAAACAGACATGGCTTTATACTCCAACACACACACACACATATCACAACACGTGCACCTGATAGTTAGAAGTCAGCATATTTTAATTTATGGTTTTGCTTCAAAGGTTTTCTTTTCCCTCTCACAAAGCAGTCGAAAAATAGTTAGAACTACCTGAGCATCCAACACTGCAGCATCTGACGCCTCCACTAAAAGTTCATTCTACATTATTCCTACATACAAGTATTTTTTTCCCTTTTTTTAACAGACTTTTCTGTTTTCTTGTATTTAACCTGAAGCTGACTTTGTGATAGCTTATAGCTTCAGTCTCGTGCAGATCACCATGTGTCTTTCATTTAGCCTGGAGCCAAGACAGAAACTGGCACTGTGTGTGTGTGAAGGTGCAGCAGTAGCAGGAGTGTGTAAAGTTTAAACTGTGTATTTAACAGCTGTGGAGAAGGTATAAAACCTAGGGGTTTTAATCACTGCTGGGCGTACAGTGCAGGAAATCTTGCAGCCTGTGGTGTTGTGAGGTTCGGGTTAATAATTTAGCAAATACAAGTTAACTCAACTTAAACCATAATTATACTTTATCTACGCAAAACATAGGAATGCCTGAGTATTGATTTTTTGTGTGGAAAAAGCCAGTTAATAGATGCACTTTACACATATTATTCCCATGATTACATCTTAGTCTCTACTGGAGGCACTTATGCTGTCTGCACCGCTGGTAATGTACAGTTAAAAGTTAAAATGTGACAACTTTCACTCGGATACTCTAGATTACATAATACAACCTGAACAACATATCGCATGACTGAAATTGCCAAACCATATAGTGTTGCCTGAAGCATGTAAGTACATGTAAGTAGCCACAGAAGAGACACAAATTCTAACACAGACGCTTTTTTCCGACAGGGCAGATTTCCATGTGTAACCTGGTTGTCTGTTTAACTACCTTCTAGCACAACAGTGTATAGCAGTAATCTAAAGCTAGGAAGTACATTAATGCTGGTAATATGTAACATCTTCATTCGTATTAGAATCAAGGCAGATATAAAAGTGAAGTGTCAGTTAATCCACCTGGTTAGATGTGATTGAGAAATGTCTTTGTAAATTAAATGTAAATTAAATGTCAATGAATTACTAAGAATTGCTGAGACTACCGTGCAGTTTAAAATAAAGCAGGACATGAACTTTCAGTCTGCCAGAGGGGTAAAAAAGTCTTAGTTATCTGCTCTTAGGTCAGTTTATAATCAGGTTGTTCCAATCAGTGACCACTTGATGGCACTTGTTCTTTATGCAGGGTGACAGTCCCCTCTGAAACAGTGCCCAAGAAAATACCAGCAGTGATTCACTGAGATGTTTTGCCCCCCCAAAAAAGCCAAGGCTGGGTCCCGGTTGAAGTCAACAAGAAAGGAAAGATGTGAACGTGCGCCGCGTGCACGTGAACAAAAAGTTGCCTTGGAGTTCCAATAAAAACTCACAAATAAGTAACCTGGAAGAAGGAAATATTAACAAGCAAGACGGGCCTCGAGTTAAACTTATAAGAGCTCGTGTGGCCTAAAGAAGAAGAAGAAGAAGCTGTTGGTGAAAATGTTTCGTACCTAACAAACCTGACCTGACCTGATCACGTACTGGCCTACTTGCGGTGCTGCTGAGGTAACTCACTTGCGGTCTGCGGCTCTCAAAAGTAGTTTTAGGCGGATTTTTTTTTTCTTCCAGCCGTCTAAAGTGTGTATTGTGCAGTAATAATTTAATTATATGTATACTGGAGTTCATTTTAAACACACTGAGGTGTGTTTCCAAGGTTCTTTCAAGAAAAAGAAAACAATTCAATTAACAGCCTCCGGACATTTTATCCTTTAAAAGCAAAACTCTGACACTTACATCCTCTTTTCCTGCGGAAGGAGCTGCCGGTGCATGGCGAGAGAGAAGCCGAACAGGCTCCCGGGGTCTCCGGTCTTCCGCTGGACATTGTCGGTGTCCAAGTTGAAAGCCGAGAGCAACCCACAGCTAGAGAGAAAGGCGATTAGCCAAAGTCCACAGGTGATCCAGCCCTCCATGAAAACGCGAAGCTTCCTTCAACTACTGAAAAGGGACTCCTTAGTGCAGGAGGTGCAGAGTGCGACTGAGTGCTGCTGCTGGAGGACTGACTGCTGTCCACTTGTTAGCCGCTCCTCCTACCTCTAATGCACCCACTCATCCCACCCCATCCTACCACACCTCAGATTGCTTCAAATGCAGTTTACATGCCAAAATGTAACTCTGATGGAAACATTAGTCTGTTGTTAGTTTCCAGTAGATCAATACTGTAATCTAACTGGGTCACTAATGCCTGAGTCTGCCTAAAAACGCATTTATGGCAAGAAAAATGGTGCTTGTGCCTACACTGGCAGCATCTGATAGTAAATTTCTAATTAGGCCGTATAACGCTATTATAAGGCCTGCTGGTGAGCTCCCCTGGAAACGACCAAAAACAAAATACATCATAAAATCCCACAAGTGGGAAAAGATCGTCAAGATATCCGGTGACATAAGAGCAAATTGTGCCTGAGCCTACCGACTTCAAGCATCCATTTAATTAAGAAAGAGACAGCAGCTTTGGGAGAGAGGAAGAGTGAAACATGCTGCTATAAGTAGATACTAATTCCCCCTCTTGGCACTGGTTGCACAGTCTAGACAATGGCAACACAATGACAAGGGAGTGGAAGAGACAGATGAGAAGAGAGAACAGCATGTGAGAAACATACAATGTTTGAGCGCAGGAAGGGAAGAAAGAGAAATATGCAGGCCTCTACAACAACAACAATCCACAATTTAAATTTACAATCTTTCTGGCACTGTTGATCAGATGGTACCACCCTGGGCCCTGTGTCCTCTGTAATGAATCATTAGATGAGTCAAAAGGAGCCAGAGACTGCAGCGGGCACAGACCCACACATTAGTAGACTCTGTCACCAGATGATTTTCAAGGCATTCCATGAGACGGTGACCCAAAGCTTGTCCTCGCAACGCAGCATATCAGCAGACAACGGCGGCTTTGTCTGCCCACAGAGAAAGAGGGCAGACAGGGAGGGAGAGGGAGAAAGAAACTGCCCAAATACTGTACTATAAAAGGCACAAATAATGGAGGAATAGAGTGCAGAAAGGGGAAAGGGCAGAAGAAGAATGTGGTTCCTGTACAGGTCTATTGTTAATTTAAGTCTAAAAATTGATTGATGATTGGATCGTTCAACATTACAAAGCCTAATTTTGAGGGGTTTTAGTAAACATAAGGTGCACTTTTTTGATATTCCAATGTTAGAGGAGACTACGGTAATTCAATCAACGTTTAAAAACATTCTTTTTCTCTCGGTCAGTCACATGTTTGGCAGCTGATAATATTATCACGTCAAAATCTCATTCTTAATCTAGTGGAATCTTTAAATCATGTGGCCATCTGCCTTCCAACTTTATATTTGTGTCTTTGTCTTGGTACAGTAGAGCTTTTAAGGTGAGCATGCCAACTGGGCAACCGTCAGCGATTTATGACTGCAGAAGGTCGGATACAACAGTCAGCCTTATCACTGATAAGAGCGGGAGTCTGTGGAGCAAAGCAGCGTGGGTTAGCTTAGTTCACCCTTGCCTTGAATTGATTTTTTCTTATACTAAACCTTCATGTTTAAAGTGTGTTTGTGTTTATATGTGGCAGTTCTCATTACTTCTCGTGTTTTTATGTTTTCATTCCACTTCTGTTCTCCTTCGGTCTTACTTTGCAACTGCTGAAAATTCATAAAGATTTTATTATCATTTTTCTTTAATTCACATATTTCACTACATGCTGTTTCTTTTTCTCCTTTACTGTCCTACAGTCACTGGTCTCTCCACTGGGTACACCCGTTCAACTCTTTAACACAATTATCTAATCAGCCAATCACAGTAACTAATGCAACTCCTGCTGCAGTTTAAGCCAAGACTCAGAATGAAGAAGAAAGGTGATTTAAGTGACTTTGAATGTGTCTTGATTGTCGGAGTCAGACAAGCTAGTCTGTGTAATTCGGATCTACTTTCCTGCACAACAATCTGCTGAGTTTACAGAGAATGGTACAAAAAAAGAGAGGAGTCCAGTGAGCAGCAGTTCTCTGGGTGAAAAACTTTTGTTGATACCAGAGGTCAGAGTAAAATGGCCAGAGTGCTTTTAACCTATAGAAAGACATAACCAAGGTGGAGCAGGAGATTCTCACTATGGATGTGCAGCTGACAATCTGTAGCCACTGTGTGATGCTATCGTGTCAGTATGGACAAAGTCTCTGGGGATTGTATCCAGCATCTTGTTGAATCTGTGCCATGAAGAATTAATGCAGTCCTGACAACAAAAGCAGTCCAATGTGGTACCAGCAAGATGTGCCTAATGAAGTGGCCGGTGTGTGTAGCTCACACATTTCGTCTATTGTAACTATTGAGCATCAATCTTGTGACAAACTGTCCTGACAATAGAGAGGCACAAGTCCCGTACAATCTCACCAGTGCATCCATCTTCAAATGATGAATTAATTTAACATCATTGAATTTCAGTTTATTTGCTGCTAACATTAAACAGTCAGTGATTTTCTTCTTCAACAATTACAATAATGTGGACATTTTCTATAAAAACAATTCATATGCTCACACACATAGCATATTTTCTTAATGATCTACACCCACAATTAAAATCTTAGTCATGTGTACGGGACAGGATGTTCAGTGTTACAACAGGAAAACCCTTCCCCCGGGTGCCAGAGGAGAAAAATGGCAGATAGCAAACTTCTGGCACACGCAAGTCCAAATGCAGCACCTGAACTTGTCCAAGCCACACCCCAAACTTCTTAAGCTGCACCTGTGGGTGTAGCACACTGAACTGAGAGCATTGAGTGTTGTAGAAACATGTAGCCTAGGGATACTGAGAAACACACACACATCGGTTTCACAATTGCACCAACCCGCAGATATTTCATAACTGCAGCACACCGACTCTCTGTACTTTCACTGAGTGCATAAGGCTGTAAATATCCTTAACCTGCTTAATGCAAGCAGGCAAATGATATTGTAAGTGCAAATGAATAATCTGCATTCTAACTGGCCTCTTTTATTCATAGCATTGATCAAATTTCTTAGCATATCTTATGAGATGAAGACACACTCACAGTGTAGGCTGTAACAGATCCTTGATCTCTCTCGATGAGTGTATTGATTACAGTCAATAAGAAGTAATTGCTGTAAGTGCAATTGCAACATGCTAGCAGCCTCACCTTTGTGCATTTTTCTCCCAAATAAGCAACACGTCATGTCCCAGTCCTGCAGGGGATGTAATGTAAGATGGCTGTAGCTGTGCATTGATGAGTCCAGGTGTGCTTCAAAAATGTTGGGTAACCTGAGTGGGTCAGTTTTCTGGTTAAGACAGAACACCTTCATTTAAATACCATCTGTAGATTGAAGTAAATAAAAATTTGGGTAGATTGTTTATTGGATTTTTTCTCCCCTGAGTTATAAAGAAATGGGAAGCTTGCTCTCCTTTCAGGCCTTTCCATCCTTACCCAAATTTGTCCACACCTCCCAGTGAGGCCCATGCACCCACAGCTGAAAGGCCATTGCTTTAAGCTCTATAACCGGTTTCTCTGAGCATTGTGAGACATTGTGAGAGAGCATTGTGCAGGGCATTGAGCTCCCAGTGTGTTTTTGGGAATAATGCCTATGTGGGAGTGTGCATCTCAGAAGACAACAGAGGCAGACAGAGGCCATTTATCAAAGACCTTTTGGAGCCGCCTCAGGCGATACATACCATCTACACACAGACACATAACACTGCACTCTTGCTCTTATTTTGACAGCATGCTTTGGATGTTTAGACACAGGAAGGACAACGAGACACGCAGAAGCCAAGCAGATCAAGCCCAAATCAAGCCACTTATCTGTGGCTCAAGAGCACAAAATCGGTTCTTTCATTTTTTTTCTACTCTGTTGAAAAGCCAGAAAGAATTCCTCACAATGAAACAGTGCAGAGGTCATAAGAGAAAGCTTTCCACCTTAAATCAATCAAATGGAAAACCTCCCTGTGTCAGTCTGGCGACTCCAGTTTACTTTCTTGCATATTAGCTATAACTTGTGACACACATACTCTATAGAGACAATTTTATAATAATTAATGTAGTTTGTCCTTGATGATTTTTAAATACATATACAAAATAAGGAATTAAGTCTCTTTACAGGACAATATGTAAAATTTATATAGTAGTGTTTTTCAACTCCAGGTTTTCCAGACTTCTTGAGGGACATTCAAAGCTTTTCCTTGGATTTTGATGACTTTTCTGTCAAGATAATCAGGCACTGCTTTAATAATGTTAAGGTCCAGTGCCTAGTGTTCCATGGTAAGGATATATCCTCTTCCATACATGCATACATGCATTCCCAGTGTAGATTACACCTACCTCTGCCTTTTCTCCTTCTACCTTAACAATGGCTTCTTGACCTCCTTTCATTGAAACCACTCCTGATGAAGCTTTAGTGAACAGTAGATTTTTTCCCTGCAGATACAATTTCAAATTTGTTCTTTGCTATGTTGTCTGTTATTTGTAGATGCAACTCAGATTCATCCCTTGAGTTAGCTGTCTATGCTTGAGTTACGCAAAAGGGCAGCAATAGGTCAGTAAACAAATAAACTCAAAACTTGAAAATCTTCAAAAAGTCTGGAGAACTGCTTCTCAAGATCAAGTCTGGCTCCTTTGAAGCAAATATAAAGAAATGAGGGCTGGCAGAAGACTTTTGCACAGTAGTTTAGGTAACATATGTGGATGAATTTTAGCTCAAGGGGTGAAAATCTCATTTTTATGTTTGCTAGGTCACTTTCATTATACTGAAGTATTCCAGCAGCTGTAGGAGGAACTGCCTTTGGTACATTTGTAATTTTGGGATCTAATTGTGATCCAACTAGTAAGTTTGACTTCACCAGGATGGTTTTGACCAAATACCTACAATCTTAGGGACAGACTGGGCTTGTGTAATTACTCCCAATAGCCAAACGTTAGCATGCTAACAAATGGACATAATAAACATTGCCAATAAATACCTGTTGCTAAACCACATTAAAATAATTTATGTTGTTTTTTCCTCATTGCAACCTCAGTCTGAAGAAGCTGAGTTTATTCCATTGATGTCATCATGTAGTTACATGTCCTGTACAGTGAATGTTCAAGTAACGAGCAACAAACTCAGCTCTTTTTGTTTTGCCTTTAGGTGTTCTGACTAAGTCCCTACTGAGACTCTTAGTCAGAAAGATTCAATAAACGCCATCTGTGCATGAGTGAGTGAGACAGATCTGCCTCCACAAGTCTGAAAATGATAGATCATTGTGTTAACATCATAAATTCAGAGGGCACCAAGGAAACCAAGAATTTCTGCGGTGATCCTCACAGGTACATGTGATATATCGCAGGCTGGCTGTCTCGCACAGACACACACACACATACATTAATGCTGGTATGCACAGACAGAATGTGAAAAAGTCTGAGAAACATAACACGTTAATCTACTTCCACAGTTATGACAGAACAACTTTGTGCAATAGGCGGTAAATATCATGATGTAGAATAAGGAATGCAGATGTCATATGAGCATCAGATGTGCCTTTAACTTCAGCATTAGTGTGTCTGCAGAAAAAAAAAGCACATCTAATTGCACAGTGCAGACCCAGTACACGAAATGTCAGAATTCAACAACCACCAATCCAGAAACCAAGCCTGTATGTACTCTTGGAGAAGGTGCTGGTGTGACTACATTAAACATTAACTGAAGCTCAAAAACAGACAGTTTAAAACTTAAGAAAAGCGCTGGTTTAGATTCAGGCTTCTGGCTACAAACATGTATTTTCAGTTTTAAACATTTTGATACTTTGGCTTTAAATCCCAGAAATGGGAAGTGTTGCAACAGGTCTTGTCAAATACTTTAATTACAGAGAATACTTTCTGCATGCATAACTCACATGTGCTACACACCAAATCTAGTTAAGACAAGATTAATGTTGCTTTATTGCACAAAAAACAGTCTTTCCCCACATAGACAAATAACAAACTTTGGCATCCTATTGACAAAAGTCCACCTCTTGCATTATAAGAACTATAATCATATCAACAGTTTCACAAATGGTCACATGATGATGTGGCAAAAAGCAAACAAGTTCTCCTGTAACCCTTCTCTAGATCTCAGGTGTAGCATTGCCACACAAATACATGTACACAGTTTACTTGCACTTGCAAGTAAAGTACAGATTTCACATCTTTAACAATAGAAAGTGTTTTGTTTTTTTAAATAGTCAATGTTCCATTTGAAATGTAAAACCAAGCAGGGATTTATTGGGAAAACTGCAGTTCAAATGAGATCAGGAATGAGTCCCAACTTGCAGGAAAAGAATGTGAAGAACAGAGTATTCGGATCCAGAGACCAACACCTCTGCCTGCCACTCCCTGTTCCTCCCTAAAACCTTTCCTCTTACTCACCTCTGCTTGCACTTGTATCTGATCCTTGCCCCCTGTCCCCTTTGCCTTCTAAGATTGTTTTCAGATTTGTGTCATGCTTTATACTAAATGAATCACATGCTTTTGGGAATCACTAAGAACTGTTTACCTCACTCTTGAACTGATTCACAGGCAGCTCACACACACACACAGCTCAACACACCCTGCCCTAAAATCAGATGAATTGTTGGGGGGGGGGGGGGGGGAGCTACAGTAAACAGAACACTGCTTCACTTCTTTGAAAGCTTTCTTTGCCACATTACATGTGATTTTTTTATTTTAAAAAATATATCATAAAAATGATCATGATATAGTCTTGTTATCATGTGTCACGCATAAATTAAAATGACATGAATCATTTCCTGGATGGACATGTGCAGACTACACCTTTATTTGATTAATCCTTCCTGCCTCGCCCACAGGTGGCACTGGTATGGGCACACAGATACAGATCATACACTGGCAGGAAGTGAAAACGCCCTCTGGCAGGCTTAAATCCAGTAGCTCTTCCCTTTTTTTCCTCCCTGAAGCATCATCAGTTCAACACGCCGCCTCAATTACAGCAGCATTATGAGGTTTTACATTTTCAACAACGCGTAATGTACAAACACTCAAACATATGAGAAGACAGCTCTGCAATGTTGCTTTACTCTTCTCTGCTAAATCGACCTAAGGAGACAGAAGATGCAGACAGTGATGAGGAATTTGAAATGTCGAACAAAAGGATTTTGCTATGCCTGGAATTTAAAGCCTCGAGCACAATTTTTTAACCTCTTGTTTGTCCAAATTCTCCCACTCACCGCGTAAGTTGGTGAAGTGTGCAGTGAGTGAATCTGTTACATTTAGTGAAAAAAGATGTTAAGAGTTTATGACCATATAACAAAAATATTTGTGTGTCAAGTGAAGTAAACCTCTGGCCCTGTGAATAGATGTGCCAAACTGATTAATTAATCTGAATTAAGACTGATTCATTTATGTTTTTATGTTTAACAAGTTACAATTGTGAACCCGGGGCCAGAAGCAAATTATTATTATTATTATTTATTTTAAGTAACCAATCTGGCACATGAGAAACCTATGGTGATAATACAATGTCTGATGGTGTGTGCTGCCATCTGCTGGCCATACTCCACAGAACGTCAGTCATCAACAAGCATCAACCTTATCTAACTGATGTATGTCATGCACGTGTTTCAAAAGTCTCACTAAATTGTCGTAAATGACTCTAACACAGAATAAAAAGGAATTTTGACACCTAATCACAATAAAAGGCTTTGAAACTGCATTTTGAGTACAATGAGAGATCTTTTACAGAAAATATACAAAGAAGCTGAAATGTGGGGTTTGTGACATCATTAAGTCTGTGGAAAGTCTTCTTGAGAGAACAGATACAGGTGTTGTAATGAGGACTGCATCATGCTCAAATTTAACCATGTTAAAAAGAAAAATAGATCAATGTTGTGATCCAGCAAACCAACAAGGTTTTAATTAAATACTTTAAAAATCCTCACTCATACACAAAACCGAGCTTCAATAAGATCCACTCCAACGCCAACTTAAATATATCGATACGTGTAGTTCTTTATATTTACTAGAGCCCTTTTTTTTACTTTACAAATAGAAACTGTGTAGATTAAAATATGTTCCGTTATTTCTTCCACTTGTCATCCCAAAAGGTAGTGTAGATTTTCAGCTGAGGCACTCTAGGGCTCATCAGTTTGATGCACTGCTCTCTTCTGGCAGTTTGGTGAGAATATCCACACCGTCCGCTGTGATAACCACTGTGTGCTCAAACTGAGCCGACCTGCAGGACAAAACAAACATGTAAGATCTTAAAAGAAGAGATCAACATTTAGGGGAATAGTTTTGATGTTTTTGGGTGCAGCTTATGGAACTAGCAGACAATTATTTTAGTTTAGTGTAAAGATTGGAAAAAGGTCTGGCTCTCCAGAGTTTAAAAGTAGCAATACCAGCATCTAAATTTCTCGAATTAAAGTGCTAAATAAATAAATCTGCACAGAAATCAGAATAACTGAAACCTGAAAGTCAGGAAATAGCATGCCATTTAAAAAAGGCCTTCATTTGTGCACTGTGTACCTTTTATCATCTACAGAAACTGCAGTCCACTTGTCCTTCAAGATTCTGAACTCTGCAGACCCCTCCATCAGTATAGGCTCTACAGATTAACAGATATTAGTAACCCCACACTCATAAACAGCATCATCTTAATGTGCACACAGAGACTGTAAAGTGTAACTTACCTATCGTGAAAGCCATCCCTTCATCCATGGTCATGTCATTGTCGTTAGCTAAAATAAAGGAGAAGAATAGTGACGGCAAAGAAAAAGCATCAGGCTGAGAAGAGAAGATGTTTTAAGTTAAGGTAATTTAGTGAATCAAATTAGGGGAAACAGCACAGGCAAACATCAAATAAAAAGTGAATTTGGATAAAACCAAAAGCGTGTTTTTGAATGCCTACTATCTTATGACCTCACAGAGACATTTAACATTTGACTACAGCCCCAAACTCACCGTGGTGCCAAATCTCAGGATGGCAATGAAAATGGGAGCCTATTCCATGCCCAATGAAATACGGACACACTTGGAAGCCACTGGCATGGGCTATTTCACTGTAAACAGTACAAAAAAATATATGAAGAAAGAAAGAAAAGTAGTACTGTATGTAATATGCAGCTGACGAGTATGTGTGTACCTGATAGTATTTCCAATAACACAAAGCTGTGCACCTGGTTTGCAGGCATCGATGGCTTCATCTCTGCAACGCCTGGCGGTTTCCACCAGTCGCCTCCCAACCTCGTCAACCTGACCAATCAAGAAGGTTTCTGAGGTGTCACCATGGTAACCATCCAAATACACCTATCAGGAAGAGGCAGTGATAACTGATTAGATTACTGCCGGCCTGACTGATCGCATGCACTATGGTATGTGAGTTTCTCTGGGTGATTACGAAAGAAGTGAACTTACAGTTACATCAATGTTGATGATATCTCCATCTTCAAGTGGCCGACTGCAGGACATGTTAACAATGAAATCTTATTCAAAAGTGTAATACTGAAAGAATTATATTACCACCATTCATTTAAATGTTGTTTTTTACTAAATGTTAGAGAATAAAAGGAAGGAAAGTATTCTAAAGGAAATGAAACACCCACTTACCTGTCAGGTATGCCATGACAGACCACGTTGTTCACAGATGTACAGACTGATTTGGGGAAACCCCCGTATCTGAGAGGGGACGGGTAGGCATTGTGCTTGATTGTCTCTTTGTGCACGATGAAGTCTATTTCTTCTGTTGTCATACCAACCTGAAAGGCACAAGCTGTTATCTTCGTGTTGTTTTCGATGGCATGAGAACAAAAACAGGGCATGCAGTAATATGCTTACTTTCAGACTGTGCCCAGCTAGGAGCAGCACATGTCTGGCCAGCTGACATGCTCTAGTCAGGCCTTCGATCTGCTCTTTGTCTTTGATTTCTATGTAGTCTGGCCATTCTGGGACAAGTCCAGTCTGCACATAGTCAGGCTGCACAATATGCTACAGGAAGGGAGCAGAGGCAGGACAGGATGTTAAGATGAGTCTGTTTTGTAAGTTCAATATAAAAGTTTAAAAAAAAAGAAGAAGTTATTTCTTAGAGATTGGAGTCCAAACCAAAAGAAATAATGAAACTCCTCAAATGACAGATGTTAAGAGTGTTTCTCATTCTGAGTACCTTTAATTCTCTTAATTCATTTTTACTGCACCTCTTGTACATTTTATCCAACATGTGTTTAATCCTAACTGAAAAACTCCAGTAGAATAATATAAAAAGCTCTCATAAGTTAGTAAGAGTTGACATACTTGACCATGAAAATAAAACTTATATTAACCTAACTAAACTAGTCCCAAGATCCCTCATCTCCACTGATGACCCTTAACCTACCTATATGCATATGTTAAACATTTCAGCTTTTACCTACAGTCTATTGCAACTGCTGATATTAAAAACACTGCTCTCAGCATGTTGAGCAGAATCATAAGAAGTTCAGTTGTTGATTCAGCTAATAAGGGGGTCATTTTAGGCAGGGTACTTGTACCTTGGGTACTGCATAGGCGGGCCTGACAGTAGCTGGACGAACTACATTGTGAGAACTTTTCCACTTCCTCCAGAAGAAACGTCGATGCTGCTGACACAGTAAGGCTGTGGGGGGACTACAGCTGCCCAGACAAGCTCTGCGCAGAAAACTGGCCACTCCTAGAGAAAAGAAGAGTAACGCAATGATGAAGAGAGCCCTCTTAATTGAAAAAGGGTTCATTAAGTGCTAAGAAGTTTAGACTTTCAGCACATTTTCTTTAGTCTCCTCTTCAGCAATTATTAGAAACAATGTTTCTTTTATACTGCATCAGGCATGCAAAAAACCACTGATTTTTAGAGTGGTTCTCAAACTTTCCCTGGCATGCAGACAACCCCAAAAACATCCCAAACAAAACAAAAGCATCCATTATGAATTTTATGAAGGAAGTCAGCATCATTTTGGATGTTTGGAAGTTTGAAATTCTCTGTAACCAGTAGTATCTCTTTGGTTACCCATGTGAACATTATGCATATAAAGCTTTTCCAGCCTTCTGTGTAGAAAAGATTTGGAGGCCACAAATAATGAGTGGCCACTTTAATAGGTACACCTGTGCTATCTCATGTATACCAACTGAGCCGTTTTAGCCTAAATAAGGATACGTTCATTGTTGTTTGTATTTTCAGTTCGCAGTTATGTTAAGAGTCTTATATGCTTATTTTACACTGGGCTTAATTCTACTGAGGGTTGCTTCAATAAAATCACCTTAAACAACGAATGGATAAAGCCATGTTTGAGATGCTGCACGTTGCGTGGGCTTTGCGCCCACAGTCCAAAGACGTGCAGGTTAAACGGTAAATCTAATTTGGTTCTAGATGGTCGTAAAGGTGTCACTGTTTTTTGGTTCTCTCTGGCGGTCTGGAAATTTAGCAGCCTCTTAGAATTAATGTTATTCCCAGGCACTCAGATTGAAGTCTTCATTATTTAAGTGAAACGGAACAAATGAAACTCGTTAACTTGTTTAAAGCGGTCTTCATATGCTGAACTCGCTGATGCTGAATGAATGAATAGTGTGTGTATGTATGCTGGAAAATGAGTGAGAAAGGCTTCAGCACTGTACCTGACGATATTGCAAGTCCTGCTGAACAGCGCGCCGCCATGCTTTCCTTGCAGAGGTCACGTGGTTAAGGAGTCACGTGGTGCTCGGCAGTCGTTTGTATATGTAAGCAAACATTTTTATTTATTCATAGCACCCGCTATGAAAAGTATTTCCCAAGTGCTGTTAAACAGACCAAGGGGCTGTTAATAGAATTTTTTCAAATATATTCTGGATACTCACATGATTTTACTGCACGCAGAAACAAAATTATTTCACTAAAAACAAATTTACCAGGGTCAAAATTATTAGCTCCCCTGATGCTAATATTCAGTTCTGTTTGATATAGTTTTTAACATGATTTACAGTGGAATTGAAGTCGGGGCTTTGTGTAGGCCAGTCAACAACGTTCACTTTGGTCTCTTGGAGATAGTTCTTCACCAGGAGCTACATATGTTTTGGTTCATTGTTGTGTTGAAAGACAATACGACAACTCAGACCCGGGTTTAATGCTGACTGCTTGAGGGGGGGGGTTCAAATTTTTTTTTCCTTCACATATCACATATCCGTGTTTCTTCATGATTAGTTCGACCCTGACAGGACTTCCAGTTCCATATGAAATGAAGCATCTTCACAGGATAATACTCTCACCATGGTGTTTCAATATTTGGATGGTGTTCTCTGGCTTGTTCTCCTCTCCCTTTTTTTCTTCAAACATAAGCAGCATCTCTGTGGCAAAAGAGCTCAAGTTTAGTTTAATCTGACCAAAGGACGCGCTTCCAGTATCTTTCTCCAGCTTGTCATTATACTTCAGTCTGGTTTGAAAGTGTCTCTTCTGCAGAGCTTTTCTTGGTCTGAAACCTCTCAGTTCATTGCTGTGCAGGGTTCTGGTGATTGAAATCTTTGAGACTGCAATTCCAAACTTCATTAAGTCATTTAGTTGCAGCCTGGCAGTTTTTCTGTGTTCTATAGAAACATCTTTCTCTAGTTTTCTTTCCAGAGTCTTTGAAATGTTTCGATTGTTCTGCTGGCTTGTTCTGTACTGTGTGTTTTATTCTTTAGATTTGCATCAGACAATTGCAATTCTTTGTTGTTTTTTACTTAATTTTAAGACCTGTTAAGGTCTTTATACTATAACCCTAATAATTTAAAAAAACAAAACAAAAAAACAACTACAATTCACATGGAGACTAATAAAAACAAAAACTGAAACCAGAAAAATTATTGTGAAAACTAAGTTGCAATAAGTAAAAGCTGATTTTAGAAAACAACAAATGGAAAATCCATAAATATGCAGTTGTTTCATATTAATAGTAAAATCTCTTAACTCCTAATTACTAGTAAATTACAGTAGCCTGTGAATCTGGCACCTCCCCTGTAATGTCACTAGAAGGTCAACCTCCAGAACTGTTCTCTCTGTCTGCTAGACTCTTTGATATTTATTATTGTTTAGTTTCACAGCGTCTGTTTTCCTTCCAGTCAGTTTCCTGTCTGGATTCAGTTTTCCTTTCCCAGTGGATTTTTGTATTCTTTAGATTTGCATCAGACAAAATAAAGTGTCACCTTTTGTTATTCAGTTTGTCTCAAAGTCTTTGTTCTTGTCCTCTTTGTGTAATTCTTGATGGTTGTTTTTACTTAATTTTAAGACCTGCTAAGGTCTTTAAATTATAACTTTAAAGATAATTTTTAAAAAGTACAATAAACAATGGACACTGCTAAAAACAAAAACTGAAACCAGAAAACTTAATGTGGAATCTAATTTTTAATAACAAAAAAATATTATTAAAAAAACAAATGGAAATCCATAAATATCCAGTTGTTTAATCTTAATAGTAAAATCTTTTCACTCCTTTATTGTTAGTAAATTACAGTAGCCTGTGAATCTGGCACCTCCTGTATAATGTCACTAGAGGGCGCTCTGATTGTCTGTAGAGCGGATTGACAAGCGCGATGTTGGAGCATGCAGAAATTGCTGTTGGAAATCTATACCTGATGGTGCTGCTGTGATTAAATATTTTTGTCCTTCAAAAAAATGTAGGTAAATATGGAAAATAAAGACTGAGTCTATGACCTCATGTCCTGCAGGGAGGACAGTACTTCTTTTTTGGATGGATGGATGGATGGATGGATGGATGGATGGATGGATGGATGGATGGATGGATGGATGGATGGATAAGACATGTATAAGTTAGAAGAAAAGAGTGAAATGACAAAAACGGCTGTGTAAAATAGAAATACACAAACATGTCTGGAAGCATCTCCACACCTCACTGTCACACATGTCGTTTTACTGGTAAAGCTTTTCAGCGGGGTTTACTGGTAAGTGGTTTTACTGGTAAGTAGTGTTTGTAGTAAACCCAGCAGGAAATTAGAGTATCACGTGTAAAGGGGGTCAAACCCGTTCACATGCTCATTTAAGCTGATGTGGTTCAAACACTGAAGTCTGTGATTGTCTATGTAATCCTGCGATTGGAAAACAACTTGTGTGATTCCTTTGGTTTTTATTTTATTGAAGGTAAGGTTAAAAGTCTCAGGACTTACTGTTTAGTTCACTTTGAGACTCGAAAATGCACACAGTGCACTTAGCAAAAAAGAAAAGAAGGTGTAGACAGAGCTTCTCCACATTGTAAAGAAACCATATGGAAATGAAGAAGGAATATGATAGCATGCCAAGAGAGGAACTATGGTATTGTATGAGGAAGCCAGGAGTGGCAAAGAAGTATGTGAGGGTGGTGCAGGACATGTATGACAAAAAGACACAGGTGAGGTGTGCGGTAGGGGCGACATATGGGTTCAAGCTGGGGTTGGTAATTATTCAAGGATCTGCTCTGAACACCGTCTTGTTTGCGATGGTGGTGGACAGGCAAACAGATGACGTCAGGAAAGAGTCTCTGCAGATGCTGATGTTTGCAGACGACACTGTGATTTGACAGGTGGACAGGTGTGTGCGAATGAGAGGGAGACAGGTATAACAGTGAAGCTGCAAGGAATAGAGGTTGTTAAGAATAAATTGCTGAGGTCAACAATCCAAAGCAACAGACGGTACACTGAAGAAAAGAGTAAAGACAAGGTGGAGCAGGTGGAGTCAGAGGTGGTTTGTGACAAAAGGATACCAGCAAAAGTGAAAGGGAAGGTTTACAAGAGGATAGTGAGATAAAGAATCTTCAATACAGAGCTACCAGACTGGATGAAAAGAGGAAGACCACAGAGAAGATTCAGGGTTTATGTGAAAGAGAAGCATATTAGGAATACAGTAAGATTTAGACAGGTGATCTGCTGTGGTGGCCACTAAAGGGAACAGCCAAAGGAAGAAAAAGACATTTCTGTATTTATTCCTAGTTTTTGTGTTTTTTCCAGTTAAGGTTAGTTACATGTCAGTTGTAGAGTGAGCTTAGTAGTTTACCTCAATCTTTAACTCAATCTTTCCTAGTTCTTTTTTTTTTTTTAATCTTCCCTCTCCCTGTGTAAGTGTGGATTTGCATTTCAGACAGACTATGGCAGTTTTGATGTTTCCTGTGGTTTGCCTACCTGTTTGGCCTGTTATGGATGTGTTAACATCTTCTGCTGAAAAAGCCGCCTCTTTATCAGATGAAGATTTAAGTTGATAATAGGTAGATTTTGATAATACAAACCACAGACTCAGTGACTGGCTCTGTAATGTAGCTGTGCCATTTAAAAACAGGGTTAAACGTACAGTACTCTAGTTAACACCTCTACAGTATATAAGAACCTGCAGATGACATTTCTACAATTATCATAGCACAGACAGATAACATGCCATAATAGGACTGCTAGTGGAGATACTGTAGTAGGTAGCTGCCTTATCAGTGAAAACAAACACTGCTCATATCTCTCATAAGGACACCTCACCAAGGTCAGGGAGATAAACTCTTATCTATTTTTAAACAAACAAAAAGTAAAATAAAGTATGTGTTTTTTGTTTTTTAAACATGAAAATAAATAATTGCTACGTCATCTACAGGACATCGAAATAAAGCTGAATTCATAGATATTTTTGGAGCAGAATTCAAACCCACAGGTCTTTGTTGATGTTTTTATAATGAACATTCTTTATTGATCTGTTCCAACAATGTGTAGCTCGAGGGTGTCATCAACAACTAAAGTGACAGTATTACTAGCTGCTGTGGTATTTGTAGTATTAGCAGTGGGATAGTCGCAGTAGTGTAATACTTTTACTAACCGCAGTAACAGGAGTCTCAGAGCTGGCACAGGTTGATAGCTAAACCAATTTACTGGCCGCACCTTCTTTTTTTCAAAGCGCGCGCTGTTTCGTTTCATTTTCCGACACTTGTAGCTACACGTCTGAGCGCGAGCGCTGCGTCTTGCTCGCTCACTGTACTGACGTCAAACCAGCATGGCGGTCAAGGTGACTTGTGGATCGCTCTCCTAGCGTTTTTCAAACCTCTACTTTGCCGTGTTTGCATGTTTTCTGTTCGTTTTCTTGTGTAGGAGCTATCGAAGCTAGCCTTTCTGCTCCCTTCCGGGTTGGCTGTCTCGGGCTCGGTGTATACCGACGCTGTAGCATCCCTGCTAGCTGCCGCACAGCGGTGGCTGGCCTTGACGAGACATCCACGAAGCCCGGAATTAGCGAAGCAATGCTATACAGCTATCGGACTACTATTACTGCAGTGATTAAACAAAATCACTTCCGCTAGCTGAACTCCCATCTTTTCACAGCAGTCAACTCTTAGTTTGCTCTCATCATGTTGCTCGTTGCCCGATTTAAAGCGTAACATTGAAACGGTTTGTGTCCTTTTCACATGAGTAGAGTGTGCTTGCTAGCTGGCTACCGGATAACGGTAGTTTTGATTTTTGTAGAAGGGCTTGGCTTGTTGGCTGGTGGGCTTTCCTACATGGCTCAGCTTAAATGTACGCCACGTCGCAGTTCTTAGCTTTTATATATTTGCCGCAGTGGGTCGGTTCTCCTTCACGGCAGTGGACGCTTTCAAGGAGACATCACCCCCTAAAGCTTTTTTTTTTCTTGCTCGCTTTGCTTCTTGCTATGTCCAGCTCTCCGCCTGCAAAACTTGCTTTTGCTTTGTTGGTGTTTTAAAAGCACTTTCGAAAATGTCATCGTTATTTTGGTGTGTGCTGTTTTAGGTGCAATCTACCAAACGCGGGGACCCAAGTGAGCTTAAAGCAATCTTCCAGCAGGTAAGCGCTAACAAAATCAGTATGTCATCTTATGCATAATTACATATTAAGTCGATATATCTGTTAAACAGCTGTGTGTGTGTGTTGGAGGGGGAGCTGTTTTTATTTGGTGAATGAGCTTGTAAAGTTGTGTCATGAGGTTTAAATTACAACATAAGCCGGGGTGTATCTGAATGGCACATTCATTAGTTAGCCAAACAGAGCTTTATTTTTCCTCACTGAAGTTAAAGCAGTTGTGGCTTATTCTTGATTAGTCACTAACAGCAGATGTGAGTGGTTGATACAGCGTTGCAGAAGTGCAATATGTTTTTTTTCCTCAGCTGTCTGCTCGTATTATCAATATGTCATACTCGGTGGTTGCTCTCCGAGCCTGGTTACCTCAGTTAAGCGATCAGGCTGAATTTAGTTGCATGTCCGAGGATACTGGTCCATGTTTGACCGTGTGATGTAATGAGAGACTGTGGTAACAGCAGACTTTGCTAACCTTCAGCTTTCTCCACTGTCTTCTGCGTGGAGAGTGTGTGACCCGCTGCGTGGTTGTCCTGCCGGTCAGCAGTTTTTAGCACACTGACAATAAGGAAGGTCAAATAACTTGGAAACTCCTGCCAAAAAACATTAGCCCACGTGTGCCTGCTCATGCTTGTGCAAATGTGTCTCTGACATGTCATGTTGTAGCTGCATGATTCGTGACCTTGGTTGTTCAGGTGCAGCATAAATAGTCATTACAGTTTGGTAAGACGCCAACAAGTGGTGCAGGGTGGTTAACTTGATAGCTTTTATTAATAATCTGCAACTGTAACAAAGTTTGTGTAGTTTCCTGCTGTATAACATTTGCACCTCATGACTTGTGATTTTAATTTGAGGTAAACAGTATACAGTGTGTTACTGTCGTTCTCCACTGCTAGTGTCCCTGTGAGCTCCTTGGAGGAGACACAAATTCCTTTGAGGTTGTTTGAAGGGCGTGTATATAATTTAAAAACAAAAACAAAAATAAATCACACCAAATGAAAACATGTGGAGCTATCCACTGTGACAACCCTTCGTGAAAGTAGTCACTGTCATGCTCCACTTTTGTCTCCAAGCACTAGTCTGTGGGCACACAGGTCTTTGGTTAGGGTTAAAAAGCTGTAATGTCAGGTCTCATACTGGTGGATTGGGTGAACTTATGAATCAAAATGGCAATACCTGTATTTGTTTAGCATGTCTTTTAAGGCATCCAAGATGATGGTATGTTCTTTCTCCTCTCAGTATGCCAGTGTAGAGGGCAAAGATGGAGAGAGGTTCATGACCCCAGGAGACTTTGTCCAGAGGTATCTAGGACTACATACACAGATTCACCACAACCCCAAAACTGTTCAGCTCATTGCTGCTGTGGCTGACACCACAAAGGACGGGTATGTACTGATAAAAAAACTGTGCATACACAAGCTCTCAGTTTATCAGCACTAATTGACAATTTATTGAGACATGTCTGATTGCTATTACAGCTACTTTAGATAAGATAAAATACACAGTGAAAAAAACCCTCTGAAAAGTGTATCGCTTTATTCAGAAATGAAAGATGATGTTTCTGTCAGTCATCGGCTTGCCTTCTAATTCATACAGAAACATAGTCACTATGTTTTTTTTATAGGGGTGATAAAACTGAGAAAATGTATTGGTCCTTGAACTAGTATTGTGTGAGCTCACCTTTGCTTCATTCCAGTCTTTAATCTCTTAATGATGCCTTTTAAAGGTTTAACCTTCTTTTTTCCTCTCTCTCTAAAACCCACACACCTTTGCAGGCTGATTTCATTCCAGGAGTTTCTTGCATTTGAATCTGTGTTGTGTGCACCGGACGCTCTCTTCATAGTAGCTTTTCAGCTGTTTGACAAGTCTGGAACTGGAGACATTTCCTTTGGTATGTGTGCATTTATGCCTTATTTCACTTAATATGTGTAAAGACTGAGCTTCATGCAGTTTCAAAACATTTCAGCATGGAATTTATTGCGCTGCACTGAATTCATTCCTGTTTGTCAGCAAAGACATTTTCATGCTTTGCTGCAGTGGAGAAGTAATTTCCCAACATGACATTGCTAATCAGATTATTCCTTAGGCTTAAGCATTACACATGGATGAGTTTATGTAATTGTTCCCATGCTGTCTCCCTTCTTTCCAATGCCACACATGCAAAACTCTGTTGTAGAAATGAAATGCTTTAACCTCATTGTTTATAAAGTTTAAGAAAGTCCTGCTAAGATTTTTTTTTTCCTGATGTGTATCTGTGCTGCAGAAAATGTGCAGGACATCTTCAGCCAGACCACAGTGCACCACCATATTCCTTTCAACTGGAACTGTGAGTTCATCCGTCTGCACTTTGGACACGACCGCAAGAAACACCTCAACTACCTCGAGTTCACCCAATTCCTGCAGGTAAATTGGGTGCCTTTTATGCTTTCATTTCTTTGTTTCACTTTTCCTTTCTCGACATACTGTGTGACTTTGACTATATTTACATTATTTACACACTGTCTTGCGATGTCTTTTTTTAGGAGCTGCAGTTGGAGCATGCACGCCAGGCATTTGCCCAAAAGGACAAAGGCAAGAATGGTGTCATCTCTGCCCTGGACTTCAGTGACATTATGTCCACTATCAGACACCACATGCTCACCCCTTTTGTGGAGGAGAACCTTGTCTCGGTGAGTGTTTCGGCTCTTCAGAGAGAGCTGACTCGTATTGTAACCTAAGTTTGAAATGGGATTAACGTGATGTAAATCAAAAGCTTAATCTTTGCTGAAGTTTTGATCACTCACAAGTAGAAGTGTAACCTGCTGTGAGGTACTGAAATTTACAACCTCGGCAGAGGTGAATCCTGTTTAGCTTCTCATCTGGGGTTATTAGCATTAAAGGATAATATGGTTATTTTGAACATGGCCCTGATGTTTTTAAATGATCTTTTAAGCATCACACTCAGGCTCGTGTTCTCTTAGTGATCGGTGCTTTCAGACCTTCCCACTTTGAAGCATCACCTTTTTGGCCTAAAAACGTTGGGAGTTCTAAAAGTTTTACAATATGTCAGTTATTTTAAAGTCGATCCTGTGACCTCATGAAGAGATTATTTTTAAAAGAAAAAACTTGCTGATAAAGCCGTACCTGATGTGCATTGCCTTTTTTCTTTCTGCCAGGCTGCCGGAGGAAGTACCTCTCACATGGTCAGCTTCTCTTACTTCAATGCCTTCAATTCTCTCCTGAACAACATGGAGCTAATTCGCAAGATTTACAGCACACTGGCTGGCACGCGGAAGGACACGCTCGTGACCAAAGGTGCACATATCGTTACATTACTGTGACATTGTGGCTTTCTGTTTCAAATAACATGTTTCATGGTTGACAGTCATAAATGCTGATGTTTAACTGAAGTGTTTCTTCCTGACCTCTCTGATCTGCAGAGGAGTTTGTTCATGCAGCCAACAAGTTTGGTCAGATCACTCCTATGGAAATTGACATCCTTTATCAGTTATCAGGCCTGCACTCTCCCTCTGGGTAAAGACACACTCATGCCCAAATTCTTACATTCAGTATGCATTTGACTGATATTTACATACAATGCTGATAATGAGGAAATGACCATGTTTTTCAGGCGCCTGAACCTTGCTGACATTGACAGGATAGCTCCACTAGAGGAGGGGTGCCTGCCCTATCACCTGGCTGAAAGTCAGAAACAGGTAGGATGCTTGTAATGGGCTGGCTACACATCCTGTTATTAATAACTGACCTAAAACCAGAACAGGATTTTACTGTGTGTAACACACTGCACTGTGTGTATTTTCAAACCCCAGTGCAATGTTTAATTTAATACAGCATGAAAAACAATTTAGATGATATTATTTGTGTTTTTTTCATCAGGCCCACGGAGATGCTTCAAGGTCTGTGTGGCTCCAAATTGCAGAGTCCGCCTACAGGTTCACCCTGGGCTCCATTGCTGGAGGTGATCTCAACAGTGCTCTCAAACAGACACATACCAAAAGCCTGTTATCTCATTTAGTGGATTCTAATCAGTCTGACTTTGGGTGTGTTTTTTGTTTTTAATAGCCACGGGGGCAACAGCTGTGTACCCCATTGATTTGGTAAAGACTCGTATGCAGAATCAGAGGTCCACTGGATCCTTTGTTGGCGAGTTGATGTACAAGAACAGCTTTGACTGTGCTAAGAAGGTGCTGCGCTACGAGGGCTTCTTTGGCTTCTATAGAGGTAGGCCCACCTCCTGCCTGTTTTATCCTCCTGTCTCTACGCAGAACGTCATACGTTTCTCAACTTCTGTTATTTTCTTATCTGCAACACACTTTATCTTGCTAAAAAATCAGTGTAAATACTTTTATCTCTTTTTTCACATTTCTGTTTGCCCAGTATTGCTAATGAAAGGAGAGTCCTGTAACCCAATCTCTCATAATGCCCCACAGGTCTGCTTCCTCAGCTCATAGGTGTGGCACCTGAGAAGGCTATCAAACTTACAGTGAGTACTTGTCATCATAAAAGGCTTTTTACAACCAAACGGGTCCGGGGTCTCCCTCAGGGTAACTACCAAGTAGGGTGCTCCACCCTGTGAGAACAAAATGCCTTCAAGAGCTATTTGTATTTGCATTTCCAAACCCTTTGTGATTGGTGTCTAGTAATGAGTAATGTATACTCTGCTTTGGTTGCTGTGGGTTGTTTTTTTTTCTGTTGTTTTTGTTTTTTTTCTTCAATTCCAATTTTGGTTTCATCATGTTCTCTCTACATTGCTTCACTGTAGTTTGGAAACCTCTAGGTAGTTAAGAGGAAATCTTACTGAAGGTTTTTCCATTTCCTGTGTCACACACAGGGTTAAAAAGCCTGGACTTCACTTTTGGTACATTTCTGTGTTTAATGTTTAGAGCCGTCTTTCTATTTTTAGCTGTTTGTGCAGCCAATGTCAAAGTCCTTCTGTGCTAATATTTACATGTCCTTTTTTTCCTTTTTATATTTTTTGAAAACGTCCGTTATTTTTGAGACACTATGTCAAGATCAATCACAGTTACATCACTCAGTATTTCCTAATGTGCTGGAGAGTACCTGAACTAAAGCAAGAGCTTAAAGGGTTCACAGCAGGGTTGTAGGAACTCTGATTATTGTTAGCAGTTGTAGTACAGAGAAACCAGATAATGGGGGACTTCCTCTGTAAGTGTTGAGATTAGGTTCTTGTAGTACAACAATACATTGGCTTAAGCAAACATCACTAAATACAGAAATGCTGCAAAAGCACACAAAACACAGTGGAAATGGAAAAGTGTTTTCGGAACTGTTCCGTCACGTAACCGTCTCCCCAAAAACATTTCTGTTGTGTCTTTTTCTGTTTGTTGGTGTTTTCTTAAGTTGCAGTGGGTTTGACCTCTCAGGGCCACCATATAAAAATGCCTGTACACAATCTGTAGCATTTCAACAGTAGTTTTGCTAACAACATGGAAGAGGGGGGGCAGTAGGGCATTATGTTGAGGCAGCTCCACAAAAGTAAGATTAAGCTGATTGAGTTTGTCCTTTTTTGTGTTTTTTGTCCCACAGGTGAATGACTTTGTAAGAGATAAGTTTACCGAAAAAGATGACACAATTCCTCTCTTCGCTGAGATTATGGCGGGTGGCTGTGTAAGTACTGAGCGTCAGACATTCTCTCTTTTTTTCTTCTTTTAAAAAAACAAAACAAAAATCTTTTCTGCGTGTGAATGAATCAAAGAGCACTCAGTAAGAAAATGTGGATAGTCACTTAAGAGTGTGTGCAGTAACATGCATGGAGTCCTCTCATTTGCTGCATTAAGTTGTCTGCCGAGTCCGACTTGCGTTACTAACAGTGGATGCACTGCTAATTTGCTCCCAGAGTGAACCGAATGTCCAATGCAACATGTTCTTTTTCTGTTTTTGTTTTTGATAGCGTTGTTCATCTTTACACACATTGGCCCAGCACTCCTTACCGTCCGAGGAAATGGCAAAGTAATTGATCGATCAGGATGTAATTTTTACTTTTGATACTTTTTCATGAGAACAAAAAAACTTGGTTCCCATCCCTGAGCTGCATACATGTGAGATGCAGGAGCAGATTTAAAATTGCATGCGTGGAAAAGTCATCCGTTGCCTTCTTTCTTTGTGTATTTAGGCTGGAGCCTCTCAGGTGATCTTTACCAACCCTCTGGAGATTGTGAAGATCCGCCTGCAGGTTGCAGGTGAGATCACCACTGGACCTCGAGTCAGTGCACTGAGTGTGGTCCGTGACCTGGGCTTCTTCGGCCTCTATAAGGTAACATTCTTTGAAACGTATGAAACCCTCTCCTCAGACGGGAGGTTGTAAGACCAGTCTGTAATCATGAGAGTAGCAGTACAAACGGTATTTTTTCCTCCTTGGTGGAGAAATAAATTCTTTCACTTAAAGCTTCTCGTATCTATGGACACTTGCCATCTTTACATCTGGTTTTCACTGTTGCATTTTTCTGTCTTTAATGTCTTTTTAGGGTGCTAAAGCTTGTTTTTTAAGGGACATCCCCTTCTCAGCCATCTATTTCCCTGTGTACGCCCACATAAAGACTCAACTAGCTGATGAACAAGGCAGGCTGGGACCTTTGCAGCTTCTCACTGCTGGAGCAATCGCAGGTGATTATAATTCACAACATGAAGTCAGTCAGTGTTCCGTATTAGCATGCCATCTGATCTGTGCTACAATTTATAAAGGAAACCATGAGAGAAATATGTACTTACTGTTTTTCACTTCCACTTAAAGCACAAAGACCACATTTTCCATTAGCTTCATGACTCCCTGTAACTGTTTTCCAGGTATTCCTGCTGCCTCCCTTGTGACACCTGCTGATGTCATTAAGACACGTCTACAAGTTGCGGCAAGGGCAGGGCAGACCACCTACTCTGGAGTCATCGATTGCTTCAAGAAGATTTTGAGAGAGGAAGGTTTCAGAGCTTTGTGGAAGGGAGCTGGAGGTGTGTGGCTGTGTATCACTGGACAAGTAGATGCGCTGTGTCTCTGATTGTTTTTTCATTTAAAGTAACATAAATTGTTTGTTATTTGTTTTGTTTTTCTTTTCTCCAGCTCGTATGTGCCGATCTTCTCCTCAGTTTGGTGTGACTCTGGTGACTTATGAACTCTTGCAACGGTGGTTCTACGTTGACTTTGGCGGACAGTAAGTTTCTTTTTTCTTTTAAAAATGAGTATCCAGCTAAGTCTTCTTCTTCTTCTTCTTCTTTTTTGTGTCCATATAAGTATTTAAAAATATGTTTGGAAAGTTGTCAGTGCTCCTGTGATGAGAGAGAACAGTGTGCTGTAGCACAATAACATTGCTATATTACAAAGACATTTTCAGAAAAGCAGCATCGTAACACATGTCAGTATAAAAGAGACTTACAGTGGTGCCACAAAGTATTTGGATACATTAGGTATAAATTATCCGAGGAGACGGCATTTATTTGAAATGAGGATATCACAAGCACAGTTGTGAAAGAGGGGTTCCAATATTTGAAAACATTTTGAGTCATGTTTCATGTCAATCTTGTAATTTGCTGCTCTTTAAACGCCTTAAATCAACCACTTTCCTTTGTGGTCTAAGTTTTCTTTACTGCACTTTTTTACCCTATTTTTATCTCTGAAGTGATTCTTTTACAGTGTTTTGCTCCGTTATGCAGTTACATTTTTTTACAAATTCCCTCAGAAAAAACAAAGTGGCACTTAGTCAACCGCTTTGGGGTTGATTAAGGGAGGCCGTCTCATTTAAAAACAGACCTTTCTAAGTCCATTAAAGTAGTTATTATGGATGGTTCGACCATAAAAAATACATTTTAGAATCACTGTGAAGTAGATGCCTACAAAGTTGCTAAACAACTTTGGTTGTGAAATGACTCGTCATGTCCTCTCCTCTCTGCAGTCGTCCATCTGGATCCGAACCCAAACCCAAGTCTCGAATCTCAGAGCTTCCTCCCATCAATGTGGACCACATTGGAGGTTACCGCCTGGCTGCAGCTACCTTTGCTGGGGTGGAGAATAAATTTGGACTCCACCTTCCCAAATTCAAGTCGTCCGGTGTGGCTTCCATACATCACCCAGCTCAAGCACCGTAGAGGTCTCGATATCCATATCATTTCATCATCCCTCTCCACCATTACCAGGAGCCAGACACTCAGATAGACACACAAATGAAGCACACACTCCACAAAAAGAGGTCACTGACTTAGGAACAAACACCACTGGCCCATTACTCTCTTCGGGGTAAAAGGTGTGCTTCAGTGGCCAATAGCCAGCCATAGAGGTGGAGAGCTGCTTGCAGCTGTGTACAACAGAGCAGACAGCGATGGGGACCAGAATCTCTGACTGTGTTCAATCTTCAGTGGCTGTATGCTCCTGGCAGCTCCATCTTTTCTCTTCTTCTCAAAACGGAGCCTTGGGCACTCCTCTGTCTCTCATGATATGATTTTCATTTTGTTTTCTATCTGATACTCAGTATGAGCAGGACTTCTCTTCTTGGACAGCGGGTATAGAAAATATTAGATTGATCTGCACGGTTTGTGGGGCTTCACTGTCAACCTGTCCTCATTCAGGAGGTTTGATACTGTACATATTGTATAACTGTACTGACCAGATGTTACGAGAGAGCTCCATAACATTCAGTCAACATCACGGTTCAGTAACTGTAATGTTATGGCACTGTGGGGCTTTGGGTCCTCGCCTCTGAGAATCACTCTTACTGATGTACAGAACTTTTCAAGTGTTTTCTTGATTAAAAAGAAGAATCATGAGCAGAGAATTAGTTATTAATAAATTAAGTGTATCTCATTTGAGTCATTGTATTTTAATGAAATAAATAATCCATATGGTTTTAATTTTACCAGTATGTCTCAAATTTTATTCCAATGGGAAAGTGCAACCATCCATTGTATCAGGAACAGAAATGGAGAAGAATACAGTACAAGTAGTGTAAGCAGAGCACTTGTCTTATTTTACATCAGGTGTGGTTGCTTCAGTGTGCTTTAAGCTTTGTTTTTTTAAATGTTAACTTTGTGAGGCAGGATGTTGAATCCATCAATCATGGAAGGAATGAAAAACAGGATGGATAAAAAGCGAAATAAAGGACTCCCATTTTGTGGTTAAGTTAGTTTCCAACTTTTGCTTCATGCCTTCATCTAAAACTTCATTTAGTTTATCTGGCTCCTCTTAAAGAGGATGTGTCGGGGAACTGTTTCCAATAACATTAACCTTTGATACAGGAAAAACGCATCCCCTTTTCACTGTACTAGTGTCAATAAATTCAAGCCAAGTAGAGTAACATTTTTGCTTATTAAGAAGCTTGTAGTGCTAATTTCAAGATTGTACAATTCAAACTTTTAGTACAAAGCAGCGTCTTTAAAATAATACACACAATATTTAAATAAGTACAACCACCGTGATAAATATTAAATATTGTAGTGGTTAAAATGTAAGAATGACACGCTTCTGCACAGGCCAGGTATCTATGTGCGTGAGTGCATTAGCTGTTTTAGTGCTTCTCAGAATAAAAGGGTGTTTTCAGTCTTCAAAATTTGTCAGCTGTGCACAAGCGTGTCTGGGAAAACATGTAAAAACACTCAAACGGTAATAAAAAGGTGCAAGTACAAAGGTTTGCATATTTAAAAAAAGAGCCGAGTCTGTTGAGGCCTCAGGAGAAGAGCAGTTTCTGGAGCCCTGAGGATGTTATCAAAGCTAGAAGTTCAGAGTGGACAGCCACATCTACACTGAAAATCACTTTCCTCTATTCTTCTAAGCTTTCAACAACTTACTCTGGTTTCTGTGCTACTACTACACCTGACATTCATTGTTCCTACAAATGTACTCTAAAACTCTGAAAGAGACATTCAAAAACACATCTAAAGCTGCCACTTCTATCCATTCTAGCTCTGCACATCTCCTCAGGCCAAATGTAGAATGTGGAGAAGCTGGCAACCAGAGAGAGGCGAGCGCAGCTCTTCTGGCAGTACTGTGTAATGTACTATAGGTGTAGCGGACTGGAGAGAATTTTATGAGTGGTTGTGTGTGGGGGTGGGTGGGGTTTGCAACATCATGCATTGGCCAGTTCCTCAGCTTCATCTCTGTTTTCATTGATCTCAGCCAGCGTCCTGACGAAGCGGGTCCACTCATCTGCTTTGGGAACACAGATTTGCTGCAGGAAGACAGAAGCATGTAAACGGAGGGGTTTGAGGGGGGGGTTTGTGGCATTAAATGAAAACACAAAAGGAGATGACATCTCACCTCGCCAACATCGTAGACCTGAACCTGTCCCTCTGAGTCCCCAGTGGCAATCTCCTTTCCAGTGTGAGACCATCTGACACGGTTCAGTGCTGGAGCCCCATCCACATACACACTAGCAGTTGGAACCTAAAATACACACAAGAGCTTACCGAGAAGCAGATGCATACATGCTCGGGTGTGCTCAGGTACGCTTTGGATTCTCTGTCAAATCCAAAGTCAATTCTGTAACTCAGGTAAAAAACTGGGCATACTTCGGTATCATTGTTGAGGTTCCACAAGTCCAGACGTCCAGCTAGGTCCACACAAGCAAACAGGGCAGGGTGTGTTGGAGACCACATCGCATCGTAGACGTAGTCACAGCTGTCCTCAAAAGAGTATAGTGGACGGGTACTCTACAAGGGAAAGCGTGGGTGGAAGTGGCAGAGAGAAACAATAGATTTATGTCTGGAAACTGTTCTAATCTTGACTCATGCTAAAAGTGACTGATTCAGTCTCACCTTAGTGCTCCAGAGTTTGACGGTCCAGTCAAACGAGGACGAAATGAAGAGGTGAGAGAAATCGACAGGTCCTCCAGCACTGTGGCAGCTCAGTCCAGTAACCGGACCATGGTGACCTTCAAACACTTCAGTGATGCCTGCCTTACTGTAACACACACAGGACAGCTCTGCTACCTGATGTTTTAACCCCAACATTGAGCGTTTTAACACTCTCACTTAAATGGGTACAGAGACTTTATATTTTATTATAGTAGAAATACAGGCATTTTACAGGGTCTTACCTGCCATGGCGACAGGCGGTGTAGACGGAGCCGTCTTCGCTCCCTACCACAAAATTGTTAACGTCACCCAGAGGAAACGCCATGGAGGTGACAGCCACCGCTTTGCTCTGTTTGAACACCAGCTCCAGACTGTCCTGCAGGGAAAATGCACAAAGTCTCAGACAAAACAGCTCATATTTATGTCTGTGTTCATTGTGGCAGCAAAAAAGGTCATTGACGTTATGTCTGCGTGTCTGTACATGCGTCCATACATCTCGTGTACCTGTGGCTGGGAGAGCATGTCCAGGCTCCAGGAGCACATCTTGCCATCAGTGGAAATGCTGATCAGGTTGTTGGCATTTTGGGTTCCCACCACATTCACGCAGTAGACTGGGTGCTGCACACAGTGGTGCACAGTTCATAGATTAAAAAGATGCAGGAAAAGAAAAGTGTGTGTAGACAATGAAAGATTGTGTGGTCCAGTGCATTACTGTGTGTGCAGCTGCAGACAGGGGAGTCCTCTGCACAGGGGTGCGCTTGTTGCTCCTGTTGTCCCATAATACTATCTGTCCCGAGTATGTCCCACCCACCACAAGGTTGGGGTGAAACTTTGCAAAGCCGGCTGACATCACTTCAGACTGGGGAGAGACAACAGTAATGTCTTAAGTATTTCTTATTCCAAGTGGAAAGAAGAGAAGCTTTCTGTACTTGAAATGCGTCTTTTACCTGGCAGTGGAAGATGTATTCAGGGGTGGGCTTCTTATACTTCATGTTCCAGACCAGTGCCACACCATCAGGCTCATGTGGAGCATCCTCATTGTTGTTATATGAGGCCACCAGCAGCTCTGGATACTAAGAGAAATATAGCAGTCATTAGTAAGCGCAGACAAGGAGCAATGATGCCTACTAAGATTCATTCAGTAGCACTAATCTAATTAGTAGTCATTCGCCATACACATAATTACAGTTCCTGAATTTTAGTTAGGTGTTACTTCTTAGATGTGAACCTCTGCGAGTGTGCCTGAATAACCCTGAATTCCCACTGAGGGTGCTGTTATGGACACATGAGCCTTCCTACCTGAGGAGACCAGTCGAGACAGGTGACCACTCTGTTTTTAGTCCAACGCTCATCTGCAAACTGCCTGTTCAGAACCAGCTTTGCCCCAGCCTGCAAGTCACTGAAAAGGGACACGAGGAAATGAAATCACTTCATTTCTATTTACAGCATTGACACTTTTCTCTGTCATGTGCCTCACCCCTCCTTGTCCTCTAGATCTCTGCCGCTGTAGTCGAAGCAGACATCCACCTGCTCAGCCAGAGCTCTCTCCACAATTCTGCTGCCGCGCTCAAAAAATGATAAGAAATCATCCGAGTGAAGCAACTGCAACTTCTCTTCCTCGGTCAGCTCCTTGGGGGCGTCTATGTGGAAATAAAGGAAGAGGAGTAAATGCTGATCATTAATGCAGATGTCTTATTTGCCATTTTAAATTTGTTAGGAAATACTGGAAAGAGTAGAAAAAGACACTAAAACCATAAAAGTTTAACTCTTTCCCCCCATAAGGATGATATTTGATGACGTTCCCTGTACACATGATGATATCTCAGCAAAGATGTGGCTTGATGATCATTTCCAGGTTTTTCCAGGGATAGCTGCATAGGCAGAGACCACCCTCAATAACTTCTAATGCAAACTCAGTCGTTTTGTTCTATAAGCAGACCTGATATATGACAGAAACTGCTCAGTTCAGAAAAGAGCTTCAAGGGTTATGTCCAGTAGGCTTTGTATTTTTTCCATTAGCAGCGTTAACAGCCAGCTCACACAAAGCTTACATTCTACAAATGTCTTTCCTTACCTTCCTGCTGCTGTTCACCCTGCTCATCTTTGTCCTCCTGGTTGTCCTCTGCTGGTGGAGGAGCAGTTATCTCCTCATCCTCTTCCTCATCTGCAAAACACAGATTCACATTCTTTTTTTTCTCCCACCACTCAGTTTTGATTTAGCTGGGGTGAAAGTTTGGGAAAGTGCTGCTTTACCTGCTTTTTGATCGGTGTGTGTCATTGCCTCCGTGGGTGTCTGCGTTTCTTTGGAGTAGGACACCATTTCCTTTGGCAGAAAGTCCACCTGGGTCACTTTGGACATGCCTAGCCTCACGGCTCCACGTCTACACGTACATTGCGGAAATAAGCAGATGCACACACGGGTTTGCAGTATGAAACAAAAGTGAATGCCAATTTTTTTCATGTACAGACATAAATAGTGATATATGGACATATTTGGACAAATCTAAGATGAAACCACAAAAAAAGCACAATAAAAGTTGGAAGACAAGCTAAAGGAGAGAGGAGGTGCAGTACCCCATCAGCTCAGAGTCGGAGTGGAGTTGCAGAGTAGAGGGGTCAGGATCCCAATGCAATGTCCTTATACAGCCAAACCACCAGATATCGTTAGTAAGTGACAGAGAAAAAGGAGCAGGAAAACAGGAGAATGAAACAAAACACAGAAGACAGACAAAAGGTGAGCCATATAAGAGATGTTAAAGATGGGACATATGGCAAAAGGAAAGCAAGAAAGACAGAGAAAAGTGCGTGTTAATTGAGAAACATCAGCGTGCTGGTGAAAAGGCAAAGAGCAGACAGGTCAGAATTCATCAAATTAGAATAAACTTGTTAATACACACACCCACACACACTTAGCATGCACTTAATGCACACTTAACTGACTAAATCACATAAGAAAGAATGAGAATAAGCAACCAATCCCCATCTCTCTCGCTCTCTCTGACCTTGGTCCTGCGTTTCCATCGCCAGAATCTTGACTTCCTGCATCGCTGCCGACAGATTTGTTGGAGGGAGACATTGGGGCAGGGACTAGGTAGTGAAACAGACATGTATCTTCTGTTACTACCCTCAGGGGCTGAGCTGTGAAAGTGTGTGTGCGCGTGTGTGTTTGTCAGAGTGTGAGTGACAGGTGGGCGAGTCAGGGAGACAACAAGTGAGTAAGTGAGTGAACGAAGGAAGGGAGGGAGGTACAGAAGAAGTGTGTGAATGAGTGGGTGAATGCATGCAGTAAAGAGGACAAAACACAAAAGGACAGACAAAAGGGGAGAGAAGAGAGAATGAAAATAAATGGCAGGCAGGTTTTAGGTGTCATGCGCAAAACATGTAAAAACATCCACATATTGTGTTATGGAGAAAGCGATGAGTGTGAGACCGAGCCAGAACCAGAGAGCTTAGAGAGAACTTTGGAAACGCTGCAAATCCATCAAGCACATGAGCACAAAGTTATGGCAGATAAGTGGAGGTGAATGTTAAAAAACAGGAGCATGGTGGCAGCACGCGTTTACCGTGGGGTACGTCGGGGGTGATGCCAACGCTCTGCAGCAGAGCCTCAGCTTCCCTCCTCTTCCTCTCCAGGTCTGAATCTTCATGGCCGGCTGAAGATCCACCCATTGCCTCACCTCCACGTTTAGAGTCTCCCTACAAAGCACGGCACACAAACAACTTCAGCCTCTCAGTCTGACTGCTGCACTGCCTTTCTACAAAATTTATGTAATAGTTGCTATTACACACATCCTTCTTTTTCTTCTCTTCCTCTTTTCTTTTCTTCTCCTCTCGAATCTGGGCGATCCGTTGTTTCTTCCTTTCCAGCTCAGCCTTGAGTTCACTCTTGTCAGACATGCTGCAGGATGGAGCAGGTCGTTACCACATAACAAATTACTGGTCCACAAATATGAGTCCAGTCGTTTTACCTACTTGTGAACAGCAGACCTTCACTAGTTTAAAGGGGGTTTGAATGGGGTTACTACTAAGCTCTGACCTTAGTATGAAGACAAAAGCCAGGAAAAAAATATTCTAGTAATGTGATACTAAGCTTGTGGAAAACATATGAACAACTACTTTAATAGCCAATTACTCTACCTGTCATTTTTCAAGCAAAGAAATCCTAAAACTGTCCCAAATTTCCAGACTCTCAAATGTGAAGATTTACTGCTATTTTTCTAGTATGTTGATACACAAAACTTTCTGACACATTTTGTTTTAAAATTGAATTAAAGTGTTTGTACATGACATTTAATCCATTTTCCCTGAAATTGTTAAACATTCACTCAAAGAACTTGTTCATGAAGTTTTATTGGTAGTCCATATTATGAGCAAGTATTAGCTATTTGCTGGTATCAGTATTTATACCAGCTCATAAATTAAAATTTAAAAAGTAAAGATGAGACAGTAGAAACACCCTTCAACCGTGTTATGAGTCTTGATGTTGCACAGTTTGTCCAGCAGTCTCAACAACCAGCAGTCTCAACAACCAGCTAATCTGAGCACAGCATAAATGCCGAGCATAAAGGAGTACATTAACAAACAAAACAACAACAACAACAAAAAACTATACATAAAAATTTTTAGGGAAATCTGTCTATGTTCCCTGTTTATGGAAGAAAAAAGATTGGGCGATTGTATCATAATTTTGGAATTCTAAATCACCAAATATCTATACTGGCCTTAAGAAATCATGTTGTTAACAATTTTTCATGTTTTTTTCTTAGCATTTTTTTTACATGAACCCTATCATACTATTACATGCCAATTACAGGTATTGTGCACGCTAGTTATATTGTTAACAAATATAATGAAAGCACTCCTATCTTCCATTGTTTACACAAATAAAATTAAGTTAATTTAAGCTTCCCCTTTGACTCAGAAACTTAACAACGGAGTGCATCAGTTTGGCTGTTTGAACTGAGATTTAAAGTAGCCGTGGGCCTATCACACTGCTAACATGTGAACACCCGCCAGTTGCTGATAACAATGTTCTCTTTATCTCTTTTCTCCATAATGTTACAGTCGAGCGCGAACGGCCGAGGTTTCATAAATAGAGAAACAAAACAAAATGCACAGATTATGCATTATCATCCCTTCAGTCAAAACTCATCCAAGAAATAATGGGTTGTTTTTTTTAGTTTTCATTTATAAGCCTGTGAAAAGTCAGAGCTAGCAGCGTTTTAAATAATAACCTGCACATAAAAACCTCCACACTGTGTCCTAATCCAAAGACATTGATTTCTTTGGTGACCACAGCCGAGATGCTCGTCACTACTCCACCCAATGTCATAAGTGCAGAATAAAACACAAAATTAGCTGCTGCGCCTCTTTTTTAAAATCTTTTTTCTTAATCCTCGTCGCGTAACTTGGCTTATTTTTCAGCATGTTAAGAGTTTACATGTAGCCCGCCGTTTGTCAAACGCGTTTCTAATGTAATAAACAGCTGCGATGTCAGCACAGGCGGCTAGCTGTGCTAGCATGCTAATCTCCATGGCAGCCGGCGGGCCCGCTGTTACAATAAACCGACTAACGGAAACGTCCCGCAAACCAGCGGCCGAGCTTTTCTGCTTTAATGTCCCCGCACGCGTGTCTAATTACATAGTTATAAGAGTATAAT
Source organism: Pelmatolapia mariae (assembly GCF_036321145.2). Taxonomy (NCBI): domain Eukaryota; kingdom Metazoa; phylum Chordata; class Actinopteri; order Cichliformes; family Cichlidae; genus Pelmatolapia; species Pelmatolapia mariae. The sequence continues at coordinate 12,631,007 of NC_086243.1, read as the reverse complement.
AACGCACCTGCTGTCAGAAGTCAAATTTACGTAGACAGACAACAACAGAACCCAGTTTGTTGGACGTTAACTGTGAAGGGAGATGATGGAGACGGAGGGGGGACTGATGATGCTGGAAGAGACAGCGCTTGGCTGCACTTAGCTCTTCTTCTATACGGGTCGGACACAAAGCTGTTAAAAAGCAACAGCATTACCGCCTCCTGCTGGCAGAATCCCCATCTAACCGTCTCTTATTTATATTTATATGGTTAGGGGTATAGTTTTTTAAAAATATTTTTTATGCATCACTGTTGTTATTCACAAAGGCCTATAAAACAGGAACATATAACACAATAAAAGTCATAAAAGATACACACAGTGCTACAGTCTATAAAAAACAAACTTCCCTATAAAAACATATCATCTGCCAGCGCTAACAGATTTTTTTAATAAGCAAAGTCTTACTTATTAACTACTAACCAAACATGCTCACCTGCCACTGAACCTCAGAGTTCTTGTCTAATCTCTTGTCTAATCTTCATAAGTACAGCTGTGAATACTGAACCAACAAGACCTGGCTCCACCTTGATAAAGGCTTGATAAAGAATTAAAAGGAATTAAGTATTAAAGTGGCAGGTATTTGGTGACCATAGAGTTTTTGTGATTGGCTGTTGGCTTCAGTGTGTAGCATATTTGTATAGGCCAAATGCTCTCCTCAGATGAGCCAGATGTTTAAATTTACGGTGATTGATTAGTATTTGCTTTATTGCAACCTTCATGTGCTTTCTTTGCATTTTTCTCAGGGTCTATCAGCCAGCCCTGTGTTTGTCATTTCAGCAGCAGAGTAAATTCTATCCCTCAAACTAGTAGAGAAGTTTGTGATCAAAGGGTGCAAGAAGGAGACAGTGAGTCTGACGGTTTGTGACATCTGGCCAATGGTGAACATCATGCTCTAAATGCAAGGGTAAAGGTACTATTATATTATTATAATTGTACCTTTTAACAGTACCATACTAGTACCATTATTGTATCATATACTTTGAGTCTACCTGAACTCTCAGACAAAGCTCCATGCAACATAAATCAGTCTGTTTTGCAGAGGGTGTAAGCTGGGCAGGAAACATGTATTTTTTTCATGACGGAAAGAAACTAAACAAGATGGTTCAGATGTAAGAAAAAGCAGTGGCTGCTTACTGCAGAGTCACTGGCCTAATCCATCTTCATCTTAGTGTCCTGCCCTGCCCCCACCCTTTCTCTAACTTTAATGCCCCTTAGGCACCTTAATTCTTCCCACTACTTGAAGGAAAGATTTTACACGCAGTATAACACAGCATAATCCACTCTGTACCTTTTACTTCAAGTCAAACAGTTTCATTGCACAACTTCAGCACTTTCTTCAAGGTATCATGTGTTTAAGGTTATTGTGGAAATTACACATTGTCTCTGGAGCTCTCTGCTGGACATAAGAGGATCAGTTCCCAACTACACTAGTCCAAAACCTGGGATAAATGGGGATAAAGCACCCAATGTAATGTGCCATATCCTTCGTACTTTGAGGCCAGCTTGACTGTAATCATTACCAAATTTTCTGATGCAGGAAGAAATTTGCAACTGTTGAATAAAATAAAAAATCTTGCACCAATGACCCCCCCACAGTCACCTTTACTCAGCCCACATAGAGCTAGAAAAATACTGTTCAGTGGTGGTTATAAATTACTTACCAGAATAGGACTGTGTTCAGTACACAGATCTTTTAAGCCTTCTATAGTCATTCAGTGAATATCTAAGCTGATTAGATTGTCATAGTTACAGTATGCCCTGCATAGATCCAGACAGTCACTACCACATTAGTCACATGCATGTACTTCGAGTCTTCGAGCAAAACAAAGAATAAAATGTTCGCCTGCTAATTTGTGAATAGCAAAGAAAACACAGATATTCATATCAAACTGTCAAAGTCATTGGAGAGATGTGTAGATAAATAGCTGAAGTTACAGAAGGAGGTGGGAGAGATAAGAAGCAGGAACTCTAATCAGAAAGAACAAGAGATCGCTTGTAGGCTCAGAACAGGACGCAGTCATTTACACTGAACATTTTTTACTGCAGGAAAGCATCCTACTGGTTGTGGTAATCAGGAAAGAGAAAGTGTGCAATGTCTTAATCTTGTGCAAGAAGTTTTACGAAGCAAGAGAGCTGATAAGAGATATGCAAAGTTTAGGGTTACACATTATGCTTATGTGTGGGACACAAAAGAGAGAAGGAGAATGTTATTTATTGAAAGGGATCTTCTCATTAGGACGACTTAGAACGAAAGGACAATGACAAACTAAAGATATAGAAGGAGTGATGCAACGTAAAACGATGCCAGCTGCTGGAAGAAGTAGAAGAATAATTCCAGTAGGTGGCAGTCGAGTACAGTCACGGAAGCGCCCGTTGTTGTACCAGTTCCTTTAAGGATGTCCAAGTTTTGTAGTTCCTGTGTTGTTGACCTGTCAGCCTTGTAGTACAGGCTGTCACTGCTGAGAATTTGTCTGTCCTTCTGGTTGATGCGGTATCTTGACAGCGACACAGAAAATACTGGGACGTTGGACGCACAGGATTGTTCATCTTTACCGTTGTCACTTGTGCTAGCGAACTAGCGAGCTAACGGCTAAAGTTAGCTAATAGGCGGCCAACTTTAAAAGGTAGATTGGTAACTAGCAACTGAGGGTGGCTAGCAGCGTTAGCTAGCATTCTTGCTTTCAGCCAGCTAGCCTGCTGGCACTGCGAGGGTAGGAAGCCGCCCACTCGTGCAAGGCAGCATTCCTAAAAACAGCGAAAGGTAAGCAAGCAGAAACTTCAAACAGATACCTGACGTTAGCTAATGTTACGAGCCGGGATTTTTAGCCTAGTGAGGTTGGGAATTTCAGTGAGAGGCGAAAAAGTCGGCACAGCCAGGTTTTTTACTGCTGTACTTCACAACTATTATCACCAAGCCCTCTGTCAGCTGTTGGTGTCTCTCCTGTCAATAGTTGAGGTTAGATGCCTGTTGCACGCTCTGTGTCAACTTTGCATGTGTCTGCAGCCTTACCGAACAGCATTATAACTTCCCAGGGATACTAGACATTGGGAACATTGTGTTAAATGCTGTGTGGTTTTCAAAGTGTGGTCGGAGGACCTTTAGTGAGCCGGGCCAAGGCCGAGTAACTTCTGTGTTTAAACCTTACTGCACGAGCGAAGACAGCGCTGGATGTGCACACAGTTACTATTCTTAGATGTGACCCGAAACTGAACAGGTAACTTCCTGTAATCAATGATTAATCATTTGAGTCATTTGTGGAACAGTCCCGCAGTCAGTGTCTCATTTCAGTTTTTGATGTGTTTCTGGAAGATATGCAGGTTTTAGCCTGATAGTTGGCTTAAGAAAGATATCGAAAAGTCTCTTTTAGCTTTAAGAAGGTAAAGAGAAATAAAGATGATTCTGTACTAGGCTAGCCAAGTATTTATAAAGCAGTTACAAAAAGAGCAACCACTGACCAAAGTGCTGGACAAAGCAATAAAATACAATTTGAATAAAGTTTAAATAAATAAAAGGCTAGAAGGCTAAACTTATAGGTTAAGGTAATCACTACAAGTTTAATACATACTATTGTTTTCTTGGATTTGCTGAGAAGCATTGTGTTATTTAATCATTTTACAGGTTTGATCGTGTACCTCATTTGCACAGCACTTATTCACACAGTGCTTGGCACTGGCCTCTTTGTTGCGTTCTTATTATAGCAGTCAGTTTCAGTGATGATGACATGCGCTCTTCATCTAAATCTTCTCTGTCAGTGTGTGGGAGCCCTGTAGGACTTCTCAGTCCCAGTGTTCAGCTGCTAGCGGGAGGGGGGCGTTTGTGCAAGTGCCCAGTGTTGGATCAGGTAGCTGTCACCACCAGGAACGTTGAGCTGCCATGTCCTTCACTCATTGTACTGAGTCACAGTTTCATAACTGACACAGCAGCAGATGTCCAGCCGGGGGCTATTATGACCTAATCGCAAGTTAAAGGAAACCTTTTCTTTTGCTTTTCCATTTCTTCTAAATTTATTGTAAAAGTTTCAGATAATTAGGTCAGTTGTTAATGCTCTCAAATCTGGATACCAATGTTGAACTTTATTCATACATCACTTTCCAAAAACATAGTTGTGAAGTGCTTTGCATTACCCAGCAAAATAGATCACTATTAAAACTTAAAAAAAAAAAGAAAAGTACACACAACTATAAAAACAAAACAGCGAAAACATGATATATACTTGAACAGTGTGTGAAATATGACGGGTGAAATAAATATATGCAATAAAGCATCAGGTTTTTTTAAGTATTGATGTTGTCTGCATGAATTTGTTAGATGAATTTGACATAAAAGTGGTCATAAAGGGAGAACAGATAAAAACTTGTTTAAGACACAACTAGTGTTAAGTAAAAGGATAAATTGGGATTATCCTAAACTATAAACAATGCACATCTACTCTAGTTGAATAATAATATGGAGCTGGATATCTGAGTATGTCTCCTTTAAGGAAGTGCCAAGGTTAATCATAAAAAGTGAATATCCACTTTAATGACGTGTGGTTTGATGGAATGTGTGGAATGAGGCACAGCCTCCACCCATAACACTAGCACACTTATATTATAGACTTGACTTTTTCCTATATTCTGACTGTCGGGGTGGTTGGAACGTCTTCGCTTTGGATGAGTCGTGAAGCTAAATGTCATGTGATGCTAAAGAGTCTCGTGTTTTACAAGAGCACAGACACACTGCAGACAAGATACAAACACAAGACCTTCCCATATTTGTTCTCTTCTGCATGGTTGATTAATGAACATACACATATTCGGTTGTCATTTTGGCTATGGATTACTCGTTAATCATTTTTGAAAGTAAGCATTTCTAATGTTTAATAACTTTTATAATGTGAGCTTGTTGGTTTGATAAGAGAAGCCGACCGAAGTCTCATGAGGGGATTATTCATCTTTGGAAGAAGTATTCCTTTATAGCTTCCTCCAAATATCTCAGGCTGTGCCATAAAGTTGTGGAAAGGCATCCAGCAGGCTCTTATGTGTATCACAAAGTCAGCTGAAGTCTATCAGCATAGAGTATAAAAATACGCCCACTTGTGGTGACCTGCTGACACTGGAGAAACGGGGCTGGGTTTAATGTTCCCACATGCGAGGCTAACTTGATCTCACACGAGGCATCAGAAGTAAAGGCTGAATGGGGTTAATGTTCTGTATGTTTAGGAATTAACTATGGTATGTTGGAACAGGTGGTGTTTGCTTAATTTTCACTTGACCTGTATCTCTATGGATGTGAGAATCTGTCATGGTGGTTCATACTGTGTTCTCCCAGTTTCTGGGTCAAAGGTGACTCGGCATATATCACCTGTCATAACACGACAGCTGTATAAATTTACAGTCTGTCCGTGATGTATATTATATTGTGAGTGTGCTTGTGTGCTTTAATTATGTAATACAGTTCATACCCCCAACATAAAGTGTTACTAATTAACCTAGGACATGGAAAAGAGTTGAATGTGAAGTGTGGGGTATTTAAATTGCACTTGTCTTGACCTTTGACCCAGATGGAGGCCCAAAGCTCCAGCACACTGCTGCTGTCAAGAAAGAGAAGAAGAGATGGCTCCAATGGGGAGGCCGAGGAGGGTGAACGGTTTGGGAAAATCCCCAGGTGTACTGTGGTGAGTCTTTGTGCTTTAACAGCACCGTATTTGCTGTGCAATCTTTGTGCGTAATGCTGTACAAAGTGCACACCAATGCAAAGAGCCTCAAGCAATAATACTGCAGTGTGAGATATCAGCTGATGTTTGCTTAGGAAATGTCATCCGTTCACCCACAAGAACAACACCCTTGATGTCCACATCAGTTTATGCTGTAAGAGTCCAGGAACGAGCAATTACATCATTTTAAAGATATGACGACAGTTTTTCTGGTTAGATATATTGAGTATACTGTAGTATTTGTGAGGAAATTAATTTAAATAAAAAACAAAAATGCACAATTCATCCTTTATATCATCTCATTCTCCTCCAATGTCTCTTTCAGGGGCTCAGGCACCCTGCACCCTTTGCAGATGAGCTAGAGCCAGCTGATAGTAAAGCTTACAAAAGAGTCAGCATGGAAGAGGCCAAGAGGGGAACACCACGTGAGTCTGAATGCTTAAATCTCTCACACTTTGATTGCCTCTCTGGTGCCACAGTCTTAAGTAAATTCACACATGTGGTCAAAATGAAACCATTTGATTCTCTCTGTCCACCTCCTAATATCTTATCTCATCTGTTCGTCCAGCTGAAAGACCTGTGAGGGTCTATGCAGATGGCATCTTTGATCTTTTCCACTCAGGTCACGCCAGAGCCCTCATGCAGGCTAAATGCCTCTTCCCAAATACACATCTCATTGTTGGAGGTAAGCTTGAGTGTGTGTTGCTGTTCTCAGCTGCTGGATGTTGTTCAACAGCTGGATATTCTTTCAGCGTTTCGTTTTTATGCTCTGTGAGCGTACGTCACATTCTGTTCCCAACTGTCTAATAAAATAAGAACAAACAGTGCGGTGGTGTTTTTAATGGCAATGCAATCAGAGATTGTTACATGTTGCTCCTTGAACTTTAGTCACAGTAAATCCCTCAGCTGAAGTGTTTGAGTATTTTCTTTCTCTATGGCTTTCCCTTCTGTTTAAATCAGTTTTTCAAAGCCTCTTTCTTTTGTGGAGAAACTTTAAATCTTCACTACTTTAAATATTTCCTGTCAGTGTGCAGCGATGACCTGACTCACAAGTACAAGGGCTTCACAGTGATGAACGAGGATGAGCGATATGATGCGATCAGACATTGCCGCTATGTGGATGAAGTGGTGAGAAACGCCCCCTGGACGTTAACGCCGGAGTTTCTTGCAAAACATCGTGTGAGTACATGACACAGAATTAAAAACCACGACTAGAAACTTTCAGTCCCTTCACTCAGAACTTGGAGTCAGACTGTAGACATATTTATAGTGCTAACTTTTTCCCTACTGTTTTTTTTGTTTTGTTTTATTTTTGTACAGCTTGTAGATCTGAATCTCCTGTGTTTATCTGTGTTGCTTGTAATGACCTCTCCAGATTGACTTCGTGGCCCACGACGACATCCCATACTCCTCAGCGGGCAGTGATGATGTTTACAAGCACATTAAAGAAGCTGGTGAGCAACAGCATAATGGAGATTAGGAATGTGGTATGCAGTCAACAAGGATCAAATTGGATAAGTCCAGAAACTCTTATCGCTACAGCTTTTTCTGCTTTCTTTAGGTATGTTTGCACCCACCCAGCGGACAGAGGGCATCTCCACCTCTGACATCATCACTCGCATAGTCCGTGACTATGATGTATATGTCAGGCGCAACCTGCAGCGAGGGTACACAGCCAAGGAGCTCAACGTCAGCTTCATCAATGTACGAAACTTTGCTTTGCTCTAACCCGGCGTTAAACAGACAGCGGATGTGTTCGTTAACCTGTCTCCTTTGCCACGTTCACCCTTAACAGGAGAAGAAGTACCATCTCCAGGAGCGCGTGGACAAGGTGAAGAAGAAGGTGCGTGACGTAGAGGAGAAGAGCAAGGAGTTTGTCCAGAAGGTGGAGGAGAAGAGCATCGACCTGATTCAGAAATGGGAAGAGAAGTCCAGGGAGTTTATTGGAAACTTCCTGCAGATGTTTGGCCCTGAGGGAGCCTTGGTGAGGATGCTGGTTTTGTTTGGTCTTTAAACACTATTTAATGAGGAATTTGATTGGAAACATGTGCTTTTTGGCAATGTTAAACGTCTGGGAGACTTTTTCACTTGAAAGAAAGGCTTTATAGCTAGTGATACACACATCTGCGAGGTGAGAGTATTGTTGGTGTAAATGAACAAAGCATAAACACGGTAGAAATGGTGAAGACTAAAATAACATGACTTTGTGATAGTAGGCTTCAGTCACACAGGACTGTAGACCAGTTACTGACAATGTAGTAACCACCAGTGTGAGGGGAAAATGTGCAACTTTTGCGAGTGTCTGCTGTGCAGCCGCTCACAGTGACGTGGTATTGTTTTGATACAGGGACACAAAATATCACTATTTTAATAAATAAATGTAAATACTCTGGGAATATTATGAACAATAGGGCTCATCTTATGCATCACCAACATCAGTTGCCAACTGGTCAGGATTACACATTTTTCCTTAGCGACTAGAGGTTACCAGGGGGTGGTTAAGTCATAGATGTCTTTTATCTTTATTTTAGGTTATTAGTTCGTCGGTTAATTCCATTGTGCATAATATGTGTGATCTACAAATGAGAACAATTAATTTTGTCCTTCAGTTGTTTGAACTCAAAGGCAGGCAAAGATCCAAACTTATTTTCACTTGTCTCGGCCAAGGTCTTGCCTGGGACTTTTAAATCTAAGTTTTCAGCTCATAGTTCTGATATCAGGTCGGAGTCCCAAAACACACGTCTTCCCATATGTGACATGATAGTACTATAGAAATGAAATGCAGTCTTAGTGTTTTTTGATGGTGTCTGGGATTTAAAGCAGAGATATAAACTTGTAACAATGAGAAAAGCAGTCAGGAAATGAGACTCATAAAAAGAGCTTTACTTTGAGAGTTGACTTCCTTTCTTTCTTGCACAACTTTAGCTGAAAGTAAATTATGTAACTTCAATCAAAAAGAGCTATAAAAGCAAGAGACCCCCACATGGTAAAATTATGCACTGTTACAAACAAGTTTCCTCTTTGCAAATATTTCAATGGCAGAAACCACCACCTGGACCATGTGTACTGTATGTTTTTGTTACCACTGTATGTAGAAAAGTCACACTGACTTAAAATCAGACGGCACAGCACATTATTCCTGCATTCAGCTGGATCATCAGCTCATCTCTTCCCGCCTTTGTCTCGCCTCCACAGAAACACATGCTGAAGGAAGGACGTGGCCGCATGCTGCAGGCCATCAGTCCCAGACAAAGCCCCAGCAGCAGCCCCACCCGCGAGGAGCGCTCTCCCTCTCCCACCTTCCGTCTCCCCTTCTTCTCCAAGACCTCCCCGCCCCCCTCACCTCCCCATCACAGCGGGGCCCGCGGATACCTCATCAGCGAGGACGACGACGATGAAGACGACGAGAACTAGACTTCGTTCGCGCTCTCCGCTGTCAGGTCGCAGTCAGCTCTGCTAAACTGGTAGCACTGTCGAGTAGCGTGAATTTCATTGAGCTCCTGCTTTAAATGTCTTTTTGTTTTATGGTTTTACTTTGACCTTTAGGACTTCACTGTCATTAAAACAGCCAGGTTTTTTGTTTTTTTTTTGTTTTTTTTTTAAACAGCCAATTTGATCCTCTTTGTTCCTGTGTAAGGATCAGTTAAAGTTATGGCTGTAGTCACTTGAGTTCTTTACAGGTAAGTTTCATTTATCTTTCACTTTGATGTTTGCATTGGGTTTTTTCTTTTTTTTTAGTTTTTTTAGTCACTCACTGTCACAGATATTTCACGCGGTGCACTCGTCTACCACGGTATTATTAAGGTTAGCATTGTATTGCATTAGGAGTGGGTCCACCCGCCATGGCTTTGACACGAAATTCGGTGTCGGAAAGGTCAGCCGAGGAATCAGGAAGACACTGTTGGGTATCTCGGGCTGCGGGTTGTCAGAGCAGGTCAATTAATTGAAGTTTTACGTGCCCTGCTCATGCAGCGGGGCAATTTATATTCTGCTCATACTAACAAAACAAAGACCTGGCTCTTTTTTATTTCTCATTTTTAAAATAACCAGGAAACTCCAGATCCAGTGTGAGCAGAATCTGAGAGTACATTTGTTCTACTAAACAGCAGCGTTTTTCCAGTGTGTGTGTGTGTGTGTGTGTGTGTGCCTGCCTGCAATTGGGCCTGTTTTTGTCAGTGTATGCGCATGTTCGTGTGTGAAAGCTCTTAAATTGGCATGTTTGAAACGTGTTGTCAATATTTCCCACCTGTTGACAGATCTGGTGTAAGCTACGACTTTAATGCATATAGTAATAAATTTGCTTTTAAATCGTGTCTGCAGACGGGAAATCGGTCTTTGAAAGACTAGTTTGGGACTAGACGCCTTTCAGTGGTGTAAATAGAGGAACAGCAACAGTTTAGATGTTGATGTAGATACTTAAATGCTTATTTTTGTAGATTTTTTTTTTTTCACCTGTGCTGCTTCATTTTGAGCAGATAATCAACATGAGCAGCGGTGGAAAAAGTAAAATACACAACAGTCTGGTTGCCCATCTTTACAAATAAGTATTCATAAGCACAAAACAGGTTTCTTTGCTGAATAAAGCCTCCTAATGGGAAGCACACTAACACAGCAAATCATAAAAACTTAAGACCGGACTTCCACTTTCCGACCTGGGCTTGTGTGCACCACACCTATGTAGCTACCTCCCTCCCTGAACTGTTTCCGAAGACGAGCACAAAGTATGGGGATAAGGTTTCCTTTCTGAACAGAGCCATTGTTCCTGCACTGAAGCAATGTGACTTGCTCAAATATTTAAGTCCAGCCTCTGTGTGTGTGTTATGTCCTGTATCTTTGGGGATAAATCATGTTTTTTTCCTCCCCTCCTCTGTAACCGTGACTGAAACATCACAGGATATCTGAAGATGTAACGCAATACTGTTAAGATGACGCTAATATAAATGTTGACAGATGTCGATTGATATGCTCTAGGCTTGGTTTCCCAAAAGCACGAGTCGTTGTGGGTGAAATCTTAATTGGAACTTGAGGGAAACAGCTGAACAGGACTTGAGTACTCACCCTGCATTATTCCTTGAGGAAATCAGCCTAGTCTTTGGTGCTGAGCTAGTTTTGGGAAGCCTTGCTTTGTTTCTTCTGGAATCTTTTCCATTAAAAAAAAAAAATCAGTGAACTTCTTATTAAGAGCAAATCCACCTACAAGGTGGTGGAGGCTCAAGTGGCAAGCCAAGCCAATAATAGCCACTATTACTAAGAGGCATGTAAATGTTTTAACAGGAAGTGTTTTAATCGTGTTATTTTACCGTTTGGGGCAATTTTGTTTTATGTCCTGTATGTAGAGAAACGGCAAGGCAGGAAAAATGTATTAAAATTGTTGGCCAAAGCATTTCTGGATCATGAGCCATCATTTGTCTTTCAGTATTTTCCATGTTAACTGGATTCTTTGGCATTGTATATAACCTGCATTAAAAAACCAAACCTGCTCCTGTTACAAAATCTGCTGTTCCCACAAAGAAGCCCATCCTTATTTCAAACAATGAGAAAAGGAAACTGGTACAATAGAATTCAGACAGCCTAAAATAACATCAAATGAAAACAAACAGGTGGGTTTGGTTACAGAGTCAGATTTAATTGGACAGAACGGTCACCAGGGCTACAAACATGAAGAAGCAGACAGGTGCAAAGCAAACGCCAGGGGGAGACCTCACCTCACTGCAAACACGTCTAGGGCCTCGTCTTTGAATCCCAAAGAAAACCAAGTGTGCCAAAGGTAAATTTAGGTGTGAATTTGGGTCACGACTTGCTTATCATGATGATGGTCAAGCTTAAAAACTGTCTGGAATGTTCCCTTATGTTTTAACTTCACTGACTGAATGCCAGGGGGAAAAAAAGTGAGGGAGAAGTAGTGGAAAAATACCAGGGAAATCTATCAAAAAAAAAAGAAAGGCTTGCACATCATCATTTCTGCTCTGCCTGCTTTTGAGATCCGAATGAGCACTCCTGAAAACACGGATCACATATCAGTCAATTCATTCAAAAGGGTAGATTCTACTGAGAGACGTTTGTATACAGGAACTACATCAGGATTCATTTTAAACCACAACAGCTACTAATCATCTTAGCAGGGATAACTTGAAGATGTGGGACTTCTAAATAAGTGTAGAGTAGATAGTGGAACAATAACACTGAATAAACACAACGGGGGGGAAGGAGGGGGGACCCTTCAAGCCTCTAGTCCGCTCCCCCGGACACTCCCGCATCACTCGTCTTTTTCTTTCAGACACCGGCTGGTTCATGTTTACTCATCACAACGAGATATATACGATACAATGGTTCACATTTTGCATATATCTGTGCATTATAACATATTTACTTTTTTTTCTTTGACAATGTAAATTTCAATCTTCAACACCTAGTTAGGGAGAGGTGGGAGGGGGTGAGAGAGAAGTGATAAGGGCTGAGGGAGGAAAAGGAAGGGGGAAAAAAAAAATTCTTAACAGGATAGATGGGAGGGGAAGTGGTGAGTTTGCTGCCTGGCGGGGGGGAGGGTACAACTTTAGCAGCGGGTTTCATAGATTCCAGAGCGGCCGATGTACCGCACCCATTTGATGACATCGTGGTCACTGTAATTGAGCTTGGACTCAAACACCTTCAAGTAGCGCACCTTCAGGCCGGATGGCGCAAAAGGAACCTGCAGGGACAAGGGAGGAATGTTACAAACGTGCCAGAACATGCAAGGTGTAGGTCGCGGGTTCTTGCAACAGGAAGTGTATTTATGTGGAAATAGTAAGCAGGATGTGATTTGCATGGAAGATAGTAGAATTTAATCCAAAGTCCATTTTTATGGCTAGCAGCTCTATAATAAGGTCCACTTAGCATTCAGAAAAGTAAGGCTCATGTGCCACTCCAATGAGCAATCTCACCTCAAAGTTCATAGAGATGGGAGGCCTGGCCCATTTCTTCTTATCGTTGGTCGGCAGAAGCTCAATCTCAGCACTGATCTGAGACTCCTTCATCCCAGCCATCCGTTTGATCCTAAACAAGCACAGAGAAAGATGTGAGACATTGCATTTTCACTCCAAAAAAGAGGGAAAAAAGGAAAAGCAAAGATATGAGGTTGTTAATCATCAACTTTTCAGAGAACATAAAAGCAAATTTGCTTTTCCCATGTGCAGCAAAGTTGATACTCACTTCCAGACAATGGCGTTCTCACTGGCCTTGTACTTGGCTTTTCCTTTCATACAAATCACCTGCACACCGCTAGTGTTGAGGGGTGTTGGGATACGCACCTGAGGAGCGATGATAAAACAATAAATAATTAGAGCAGGTAAACTTTTGACCCATAACTGCACATTTTCTCTGATTTAAGTTCTTAGAATTTAAAACGTATTTTCTTAACACCTTCTGCATTTCTGAGTAAAACGCTACATGTTGAGAGTAACATGAAAAAACAGCTGACCTCAATCTTCTGAGCCAGCAGTGATGGTTTAAAGTTGGACTTGATGACCACTTTCACCTCCAGTTTGGTGCGGCCCACCTCCCTGACTAGAGGAATAACTCGGAACGGCAGGATGATGTCCTTTGTAGTGCGATATCTGCAAGAAATAGCATGAGAAGAAACGGTGTAAATTAGTAAAGCAGAAACAAGCCTAGTCAGTGTCTTCAGTGTTCATCCATGCCAATTAATGATGCTTTTAATGTCATTAGAGCCAAACAATTTCTCATGACTTCACGATAAATAAAAAGCTAAAAAAGAAAGAAAATTTTCATCTACTGACCTCATAAGCTCATACTCTCCATCAGGGGGGATGAAGCTGATGCTACGCTCAGAGTCAAACTTACTGAGGCGCACACACTGGTGGAAGGTGCAGTCATCGATGGCTATGGACTGCTTCCCACTACCAGGAAAGAAAACACATCAGACACCACATGAGATGAAAGAACAGTCCACCTGTTTATTACTAAAAAAAGTACAGGAAAAACAAAAAAGGTACAATGTCCCAGTCTCCAAAAGCTAAAACTACAACTTTCCCTCAATTAAGGTTTATCATACGACTACATAAAGGGACACAACTGCTTAGTACCAAGACATGTGCACCTGGTTGAGGTTAATGTCATTATTCTGCACTTAAAACAAATCACAGTCACTGTTAGGTGTTTGGGTAAAGGATTAGATGTCAAGCAGGTAGGTGTGGGTGCAAAAAAACAAACAAACAATTCTACCAAAAGAGGGAAAGCAACCACCAGGCAGCACACTCAAAAGTTAAAGACGTGTTCTGTTTGTATTGACTGTGTGGGGAGCAACAGTGCATGAGATGTACAAATTCTTAATTTGCTAAAGGGCTGAGATGAGACGGGAGCTGGTGTGAGTGTGCGTTGAGGTGGCAGAGGGTGAGGACACTTGTCAGTACAGTACCTTCCTCCCCCTAAATCACTGAGGTACAGCACATAGAAAAGAAAGAGAGGGAAAGAAAGAGATGCATCCAAAGGAAAGAAAAACGAAAAAGAAATTGTAAACCCTGTGTCGTTGCAAGCAAGACAATATTAACACAGACAAGCATAACTTAGGGCTTTTAAAACTTGGACAATGACATTTCCTGTTGTGGTTTTAAAAATAAAATGCATATCACTCACCTCTTCCCTGCATCATCAGAAGCTCCTCCCTTGCCCTGCTTGTCGATGACGATCTTGTCGTTCATGCCAAATTTGCACTCGGGCATTCCACTCAGGTAGCTCTTCATCACGACTCGGCCGGACACGTGAGCACTCAGGACCTGCCCTGTATGGGAATTCTTATGTTAGGCAAAGACGTCACATGAAGCTCAAACTGTTTTATTTGTGGGATCTAATGCTGCTCAATATTAAACTCTTACTTAGAAATTTATGTCTCAAGTATGAAAACAAGTAGCAGTGTTATCACAAGTTTAGAGTTTATCACTTTCAAAATAAAATACATGCATTTCCAAGACAACAGTAAAACTTCTAAACATGTTTTCTGAGTAATTGTTGTAAACATAAGGACCCATGTTTTGGAAATTTGTAACTGAGACACCCATAATCATCTCAATCATGAGTTGCAACTGTAAACGTTAATACCTACTGCTGCTGGGGAAAAATGTCTGATACGAGACAAGAAGACAAAAACAAAAATCTGCTTTATTATTTTGAATTTGCATGATTTGAACGATAAATTTACAGAAAAACAGTGCACACTTTATTTTCATTGCCACTTTTTCTAAAGGCGCCATAAACACACCTTGTGGTGACATAAGCAGGTTAACGCTTTCCAGTACGTCCAGGAAGAGCTCATTGCGGCGATACTTGATGCCCTCGCGACGCCAGCCAATCTGCCCCGTCACCTGGCTGGTGATCTGAGACTGCTCCTCTTTTGTCTGAGAAACAGGGAGGGAAAATGTATCACTACTAACAAAAGTCAAAAGGGGATCATCAGCTCAGATTATCAACAAGGATCAACACATGGATAAAATGCATTTTCAGTATGCCGTTACCTGGTGCTGAAGTGTCCAAAGGTTGCAGTTGAGGGAAAACAATGAGACAAAAACAAAACAAACAAACAAAAAGAAGAAAATTATTTACATTTTAAAGCAGTGGTCAGCAAGTTTAATTTTATACATTTTATTTTAGTATCATGACACTGACTAACTGCTAACCCTCTATTTATTTTTCCTACATGACAAGTGGATATGCACTTTTTCATTTCTAGTGTTTCATATTGTGACACCGACAGTCTGGGAAATGGAGAGTGTACCCTTGTTCTGTCAGAGAGGGAGCATTCATTTATACTGACCTGTCCCTTAATGCCCTGCTGGGTTATGAAGGTCTTCAGCGCCCCAGTCTCTGAGTTCTGGGGGTAGCCAAAGTCCAGGATCTCTGTATGAACAAACACAAACACATAGCTTGTTGGGTAAGAGGGGAAAACTAGGACATGTAGGGCCAAACACAACCTGTTGACTCTGCATTGACTTTAACCTGGACACAAACATAGTGAACAGACTAAAGCACTGACCTCTTTTCCCAAAAATAAAACTATTTACACTCTACCATAATAGAAAAAAATATGTATATATTAGGAAAATTTAACTGATCTCTCACACGAGCGCTTGTCATCACCTACCATCCAGCAGCTCATAGATGAGCACAAAGTTGTTCTTGATGTTCTCCTCGCTGATCTTGCCGAAGTAGGCGGTCATGACGTCACACATTTTGTAAAGGAACTCAAACACCATGGCGGCGTTGACATTTTGCTTGGTGACGGCTGCCAACCAGATGTTGGAGCGCTTCACGTGGAAGAAGCTGGTGCGGGCAATATTGGTTACCGGCGATCGAACCTGCTGCCTGGCGTGGATCACGTTCACGCGGAACGCATCCACAGCATTACGCCTAAGACGCAAGGATGAAAGATAGAAAGAGGAGAGGAAGTTGAGATAATTGTTTACAACAGTGTGACATCATGTGAAAGTACTCCTGCAGTTTAACTACAAGTTAAGCTCTGCCCAGACTCATAACAAACAACTTCTTAATACCTCAGGAACATATATATTCATTGAATAGAGTACCAGTTACCACAAACACATTCAACCAACAGAAAGGGGCCATGTTAAGTTGGTGTTGTTTTGTGTAAAGTGGGATAATTACCATGAAGAGACAACTGAGACATCAACGCAACAATGTCATAATTAACTCAACTTTATAGGAACAAAAAAAAAAACCTAACTAAATCACACAGCTAATCTTGCACAATCTGATCTTTGTTTTAATGTCTTTTTATTTAGGCAGAGAAAAAAAAAAAAAAGAGCAAAATAATCTGAATTGCTTTCTACACAAAGTATACTGTAGCTTATTGCCGAAACTCAACCATGATTAACATGGATTTATAGATGACAGGGCTCTGTATGAGGGATGCAGCAAGTTCTGACAAGAATTGGTAAATCCCACTGTCCCGGGAACATCTTCAGGGCCTTTTCCAGCCACGATCTCCCACCTTTACAAACCCCAAAATAAGTAGATAAGTGAGTATCTCCTAACCAGGTAACATTGCAAATAAGCCTTTCAAACACTGATGTTCTACTTTTCTACTGTACAACAGCATGAAGGTTGGTTGATTTGAGTATATTTGCATATCCCCAAATAAAAAGCTGAACGCTAATGATGCCCAGCGCTGCGGTTAAGAGCTGCCTGTCAAATACAGGCCATGTAAAAATAAATGAATGATAACTAAACGCAATCTTGTCTTGTTGCTGCTGCATATACAAGCAAATGTTTCACTTAAACAACAAAAAAACGTTCTAAATGCGGAAGGGTTATAAGAAATGCGAGCATGTACTGTGGCATACTGACGCGGCATGTCGGAGAAATTCTAAGTCTGCAATTGTAGAGCTTATTGATGTAGATGCTTTAAAAAAAAAAAGTAAAAGAGTAAAAAGAGTAAAAAGGTTTGTTGCCTAATGTTAATTTTGCCTCATGACTTATTTCATGTTTAATAAGCAAAGCTGTGACAGCATGAGTGCAGTGGGTAGCAGGTTTAATCATCATCTGTGTGTTAACACAAATACGTGTGTTCAGAGCAATAGCCTACTATTTGACAAAAACAACCATGTACAGAAACTCCAGTCACTACTCACTTCCATAACCACAGTGTAATGTAATAACTACTGGGGCAAACAGGAACACATGAGAACAATGCATTGTATTTTAGCATGACAGTTGCACTGAACAAACAGAGGGAGTTAGGCCTGTGTTTGGCAGTCTTATTTCTGCTGTCTTATGCATTTGAAGTACATAAATGCCCCATCCACTGTTTGAGGAAATAAAATGGGGAGGACTACTTTTGCAATTCAAATGTAGCGAATTCCAATTACATCAACTGTCAATTCACCCAGATCACAGTGTATTGAACAGCAGCTATATCACAGTTAACTAGACATTTCACCTTATTAGATCAGCTTCAGATTTAAATCATTCCATCTATTAAAATTTATACACAAAAATCATTGTTAAAATCATATGTTCAATTTATCTGAAGGGAAGAAAAAACAATAATTAGGGCAAAGGATCAGAGGACCATCTAACCATGCTCAGACTACATGCTTAGGCATCAGCAGAACTGACTGTGAGCAAGACTATTCACTGAAGTGGCCAAGTTCTCTGGCTATGACTGATTTGCTGTTATATTTCAGTATATGGTGGTTTATTTACCACTGTAATGGCATGACGGGTGACTCATGCTTGGAGAAAGTATTGGGAATCTGACTGTGGAGTCAATGGGCATGCACTTTAGGGGATTATGGGGTCATTGATTGGTGGCCATGAGAAGGAGAGGTCATGCTTTAGAGGCTCGAGCATCTCTTACCTATTCCTACAGGGGCCAAGATGAACAGATGGAGGAAAATGGTGATACAGAGGATAGAGAGGAGACACGAATGAAGTAAAAGGACACGAGAGACAAAAATGCACAAGAGACATTTTCGTGCATCATGTAGACAGAGTGAGTAACATGGTGGTATTATGATGCCATCACTATAGCTGAATATGTTGGGAAAAGGTCAGCAGTATCATACTGCTCCTTAATCTAGTGCTTTACAACACAAGAGCATGGCAAGTGAAAGATTATTTATGCCACTGCATTACCGAATTGTTATTTCAAGAAAATCAAGTTGCATGACAGCTTCAACTAAAAACTCAGTTCATAATGTAGCTGTCAAAACAACAATACTGAGCAAAGCACCATGTCTGGTTTACCCTGCATTCTGCAACAGTGAGGATCACCAATAGCAACCGATGCTGATGAGCTCACACATCAAAGATAAAGGACCAAATGTGCAAGCAAGAACATGACATTAGAATTTTCTCTGGCCTTTTTTCCCCCGGTAAGCGTAATACGAAGTCAATACCTTTCCTAATTCACTGCCATTCTGTAGGACACACAGCGCTGCGTTTCAGAAAGCACAACAAGCAGCTGTGTTTGTGCTACAGCTGACAAGGAAGGAGCAACCATGAAAACTAAAGAAAACTATTACTTTACTGATCCTGCTAAAAACAGCACAGAATGAATATACAGATCTCTGCATGACACTGCATGTAGCCAACTCAGACCATTAAGTGGTGTCTGAGTGGCTCAGCTTTTCGAGGCAACAGGTCATACTGAACAGTTCTGCAATGCAGCACACTGCTTGCTATTCAACCTATTTTCTCCCCAACTGTGTTTGTGGTGTCACCATGCCTTCAATAATTAGATTAAATGTTAAAAAAGGTCAAAAATGTATCTCTTCACCCGAAAACAGGAGATTACGAGTGTATCAGTTCATACACTTATCCCTCTACAGCTTGTCAACCTTCACTGTGTAAATCTACAAGGGCCTGATCTGCCAGTCCTGGAAAAGAGCCTACTTGCACTTCAAAACAGTCAATGAATGTGAATACACAGAATTTAATAGGCAAATTTAGCTATGTTCATTGGTGACTCTTTCTCAGTGTAACTCTGTAGAGCTAAATATGATACTACAAGCACTCAGCCAAGTCATACCAGACATTAAACAGCTCTTAGTACAAAATATATGTCATCCCAGGTGGCCCGGTGTGAGAACTGAGCGTGTATTTGTCCACCAAAGTGCCGCATGCTGCCTGATGGATGAAGAGCATCACCCAGGCATTGCTACCGAAATCAAACAGAGTAGGACAGCGAAAACACATTTCAAGCAGACCATCTCCTGCTGTGTTACAAATATGAGATGAGGCAACTGTGGCTGCCTGACATAATTTTACATGTATTATCTAGGGTGTTTAAATGGAGAAGAAGAAGAAGGAGATGCGGCCAAATCTTCTGGCTACCAAGCAGAGCCCTTACATGGCACATTTGAAACCACGTAGGCAACCTGACACCTTCATGGACATTATTACAACGTGGCGAGTATACTGTCAAAGGTTTCTCTTTACAACTGGATTAAAACTGCTGTGTTAGGATAAGTTATGGTCTTCCAATAACATAAAAGTTGCTTTGTAAAGGCTTTCACATGGAAAAAACTTTTTTTTTTCTTTTTCTTTTTTTTTTTTAAAGCTGGTGTACATGTTCCACTCCTAATATGACAATCAAACTTACTTTCTGTGATTTTACAGAGAGTAAGTTTGAGGAGGGAGAACATGAACTCACAAATGAGCTGTGCAGCAGTAACAGATCTGATCTGATATGCCTAGAGTCACACTTTATGTCTGTATAACAGATTTCCACAAAATTTGCAAAATACATTTCGAATTGGGACTCCATGTTAGGATTAATTAAGGATTTTTAAGCAATCTACAGCATGAATTTCTTCATGGCTTTTGTTTTCCTAACATGTGCTAGATTTAACTGACCTTATGTATTGTTATAAGCAGTGAACATTTCAGTTCAGCATACATCAGATATTATGCATTCGGTTTAAGACATTTCCTGACCCCAAGGAGTAACCTTCTGTTTGATTGAAGACTTTCAAGTTAAAATATGTGATCACTGACTAGTAAATGAATGTCTACAGGATATTAAGCAATCTTTATGGGGAGGAAAAGAAGGCATCATCTCTGTGTCTTTCTGCCATATGGTAAGAATTAATAACTTGTGTCTTCAAGGGAGAGTCGACACTGAATCAATTTGGAAGAGCTTTTCACTCAGCTGCACTTAATCTTTTAAACACAAGGTGTGGTTGGATAAGCTTGAGTGAACCAAATGATTACCTCAGACAATATGGAAAAAGAATAACTTTTTTCCCCCTCAATTGTTCTTTTCTGTATTTAGTCACTTATAAACCAAGTCCGTAATAAATATTTTTGTATCCATATATACATTTGATTATTTAAAAAAAAAAAATTGTACTACACAGAGGCAGTAACACTACTCTAAATTTACTCCTGGTGCAGGTTTGTATTTGGTCAACAACAGGAAAGACACGTGTGAACTTAGCCAAGAGGAGACATAATCCTCTCTCATCCTGGATCAACTGCAGGCTCTCCACCCACACTGCATCAGGACCTTCTCTGTGATCTGGAGTGTCTCAAGATCTGGGAACATTAGAGCGGGGTTTCTCTCAATTGAACATACCCTATGTCATCTCGGTAAACTCGGGAGATGAGGACCTCCCCCTTGTGGTTGTAGATGAACAGTCCTCCAATCATTGTGGCTGCTCTTCAATCCCAACCTGCCATGGTGAAACCAAAGCCCTCCTGAGAAAAGACAGAAATGAAGACAGGATATGTGGGAAGGAAAAGGAGGAAGAGAAGTAGAGAAGTGAAAGCAGCAAAAAAAAAAAGTGAGGGAGTAAGCAATAGTACAGAGAGGCATTTGTCCCTCACATCCGCTTTTTCTGTCCTTCTCACTCTCTCACACACACACACACACACACACACACACTAAAGCCAGATGGATACATCCTGCAGCTGCACCACTGTGGTGACTCATTTTTCTGTAAGACACGCACACATGCATACATTATTTACTCCGTACAGGCTAAAAACCACTGCAACTACTCTCACCACATACAGTTCCCCGTTTTCTTCTAAAGTAAATAAGATTATTAACGAGAGATTAGCAGCTACCAATCTGACGCCGGATGCCACCAGACAGCCAGCTAAAAATCTGATGGCCTAACTAAAGTGTCGTCTTACTGGCATGTGTTGTCCGAATCGGGTTATATTCTAAAATTAAAACATATCATCAAAAATATTCTAAAGACATTTTTGTCGTTTGGTATTTAATTCTTGCAGAAATGTGCCCTCCTTAAAGAATGAAGATTCTGGAAAACAGAGAATGAAGGACATGCCTGACATTCCTCGAAGATAGAATCCAGACAATTTACACACACACACACACACAACAGCATTCAGAGGAAAACCACCGCACAGATATAAGCCCGCAAGTGAGAAAATATCTCCTCGTTAAAGCACCGCCGAGTCGTGAGAGAATAAACCTCGCACAGAAGCAGAGGGCTTTAATCGCCCATTTATCGGCGAAGTCAAGATGTCTGCTCACTCGGGCCATTTCCTAACGTTCATACATTTTTCATATTTTTCATTTTTTTTCCCTCGACCACCGCGCGGCCGGTTAGCTACCATTTTTTTTTTTGTCTTAAATATTATTAAGTGGCTTGACTGTGGTTAGAGGCTTGACCTTCAACTAAGATCGAAGTGATGGAGAATACACCGAGTGAGATATAAGCTAGCCAATTTAGCTCACGATAGCGGGCTAGCTGGCGGTGATATTCAGCGAACCGGAGTCGAGCCGTGCAGAATTTTAAATGGACTTCCGGTCAAAAGAAAACCAGTCAATTTGACGAGACCTTAAAGAGAACCATTAACTATCACCGACAACTTACGAGTTAGCCATGCAAATATACATCACGGGTTATTCAACAATGTTGGGTAATATATAACGTAATAAGAGATATTAACAAGGGGGCCCTTGCTTGCTTTTAATTTGAAGGAAAAAACGAGTCCTTTCCGTTATCAGTCTAGTTACTGCTAATGGATTGACGTTAGCTAGCGCCGCGGCGGCTAATGTTGCTACGTTAGCATCGCTCACGAATGAAACCGTTTCACCGGCTTTCCGTAAAGGTTTCCGGACTACAGTTACCCTAATTAACGAAAAAACTGCAGTCCTTTCGTCTTTAGTGACCTTACCCTAGTTCTCTCAAGAACGCCACCAGTCTTTTGCCTCCCCGTTCGGCCTCGGATAGCTTATGTCAGGATCCAGTAGGTTCCCAGTTCACACGCCCGCTAATTCCGCTCCTTCCTCCTGGTCCTCTGATAGCTGTCAGCTGACCCGCCGTCCTTACGCACAGCCGTTCCGCCGTGACAGGAAAAGGCGCGGCTGGAAAGATGTGTAAACCGCACCCAGGCCTCGATACGATAAGCAACATGGGTTACTGGCCAGTTATTTCAGTTATTCCGTAAAACATTTCACGTTTTACGGAAGATAATGGTTATGTTTAATAACCGGAAAGTGGGCTAGAATCCCTTATACAATAGACTTGAATTGCGCTGACATGTATTTGTACTTGTTAAACATCGACAATTTCTCATTGGCTCCAGGAAGTTTAAGAAGAAAAAAAAACACTATTGCATTTTGTTTATTTTTTCCATGGTGGTAGTATGGGTGGTCTTGTTTTACCCTGTCCTGCAGAGTCAACTTCAATTTTATTTTCCAAGCTGAACCGAATCGCCTCTCAACAGGAGTTTCCGCCTCAAACCACAGGGAACATTTTGCATAGAGTTGTTCAGTCTGGGGCAAGTCCAAATGTACACAGGCTGAACGTTTGCACACTCCCACAGCACTCCCGCCCCACTCTCACTCACTCACTCACTCACTCACACACACACTCACACACACACACACACATCTGTACAGCAGACTGCCCAACCTTCACATTCCTGCGCCTGGACGGTTTGCAGTCCACTGCTTTTAAATGCAAATATAACCTCAGGTACCATAGAAGGGAAAAAAAAAATAAACTCACTAGGTTTCAGTTTTTGGTTTTGCAGAAAGGTATACACAAGCAAACAAAACAGAAGCACCAGATTTAAGTCATAAAACTATATTTATAAATAAAAAGACATTTTCCTTGATAAAAAGAGTAGTGTGAAAGTCATGGTAAGAAATTTTTTTCCACTATACATTATCACAAGACAGTCTGAAGATTTGCTGGTTAGCAGATGAAAATGTAGTTGTGCCGTATAAAAACGACTCTGGAAACTGGATGCTCATGTTAAGCATTAAAAAGAAACTAGTTGTGACCAGCTACAAATATAATAAAACAAATGCATTCTCAAAGTATGGACTGTAATTCTCTTGCACTACATACATTTCTTTCTTTCTTTCTCTCTTAAGTCAAGCAAATACTTTAAAAGTCTGAATAAGGTTAACAGTTAGTGTTCATTTCAGCTTCTTTCAGTCATTCTTTTTTTCTTGTTAGAGGTCAGCAAGTGGGGGGAAAAAAAAAACAAAAACAGGAAGAGGGAAGAGGCTTCAGTCTCTCTCAGTTTTGACGTGGACAGGGGTGGGGGAGGACAGAGAACATTAGATAAGGAACCCAGAGGAGGGGAGGGAAGAGTGAAAAGAAGAACAAATGAAAAACATCCATGTGGAAAAGCACTGAGTCATCTTCCCCAGCTGACCATTTCCACTGCCTCCCTCCCTTCTTCTGCTCTTTGTCCTCGCTAAAACTCTTCCCCACCGTGGAGCGGAAACTGAGAAAGGCGCTTTGGTTCCATCTGGAGCAGGGTGGGGGGTGTTTCTTCACTGAAGAAAGTATGACCACTACAACTACTAAGAAAAAGTACAAGAGAGGAGGAGCATTTTCTCTCAGCATACACAACAGGGTGGTTCCATTTCTGCCTTTAGGTCTCTATAATCGGTGTCACATCACATCGACAAAGAATTCTCCGGCGTTGCCCACCGCCATGCGCAGAGACTGCCGTGACGCAGTGAGCTCAGGGGGCACCGAGGCAAGCTCTCTGCCTGGTGGGGCACCAGGTGCAGCTGTAGAAAGATGTGGTGGCTGAGGGGGCAGGCCAGGGGGGCCGTACACAAGACCAGGCCCATAGGCTATAGAGTGGGAGTTGGCACTGCGGTGGCTCACAGAGCTGCGGATGCTTCGTTCACTAGGGGGAGCCACTGAGCGCTCACTTGGCGCCCGGTGGCTCCTGATGTCTGATTCGCTGCCACTGCCGCCGGATTTTCGGCCCTCATTCTTGCTACAGTTAGAACCGCTGCTCCCTGTGAACAGAAAAAAAGAGCAAAATTATTATGCAAGTGAGATGTATGTTTAAGAAAATAAAAATAAAAATCACATCTTTTTCTAATTGGGTGCCAATGACATGATGAAGGCAGCGCTGACCCAGTTTGCAGGAGACTCTTGGGAGAGCTGCATGACTAATGCTGACATAGTCTTGGAGCATTCAGGCCAAACAGCTTAGCTATTCCTGAAGGCAGTCACAGGTCTTTATTTTATTATCCCACTCAGACTGCTTAATTTTAGGGCAAGTTCCTGAGAGTGATTAATTTAAACCAAAACAGCTCATCTAATTAAAAAGAAACTTGATGTGGAGGACGTTTGGTCCAATGCATGTAATCAAATCCAAAAACAAAGGAAAGTATTCATGTCAGTTTAATTTTGTGTCTACTAAAGAGCGCGAGAGAGAGGTATAGGATGTTACCCTATCTTAGCACAAACACTGGAAGCATGGGGGAAAAAAATCTCTTCTCCACCAGAAATATTAAAGCAAACCCAAACCTCAACACTTTGTCTTTTACATTCTGCATCCTGCTAGTTTGTGCACTACTCACCCGTGCATTTAAATTAAATGAGTACAGAGCATCTAAGATGTTGTCTCAGTGGGCCCAGCTGTTGTTGGTTAGTAAATATCTCCAGTGTGTAAGGAAACTGCACCTTAAACCACAATGTCTGCTTTTCTAGTTCCACACACATTAAACACAGAAACCCCAACATCTGAAGACTTTGGGGGTGATGGAAAGAGTCCTTTTTCACTACTCACAGAGCTAGGCTGTGTCCTTCAAGTTTTTGAAGTCAGCTTATTAAAACATACACTGTTCCTATAGGTGAATTCAAAGTGTGGTGGTAAAACTCCACACCTTTTCTCATCTCATACTGCTCAACAGCGTAAACTAAATGTAAAACACCGCAGAGATGTTGTAATATCACTTAATATATCCCTTTCACACAGAATCTGTCTACAGGCTTATAAAGTCTTTCAGTACACTCTTTCACAAAAAAGCAGCTATAGCAAGCCCTAATGAACCTCAGCAGCAATGGCTGGTTACCCTCTTGTGAGCTCTGCATCTTTGTAGAAGCATAGTTGTTAAAGGTTTTAGGGAAACTGTGTGCTACTGACATGAATTTTGATTTTTCTTTGAGGAGAAACTGCAAAAATTAACATTGTAATTTTATATGAAGTGCTTGAAATTTATCTGTTGAGGACTTATTTAAACTGCACTAACCACTGTGCTGGCTCCCTGCGCTGCCAGCTCCTGGTCCACCATGGAAGGGCTGCGGCAGATCGTAAGGGTGCGGAATAGGGAACTGGTAGGGCAGGGCCATGGGCCAAGGGGCTGACCCAGGATGGGGCAGAGGGGGGAGGGTGTCCTGATCTGAGGCACCACCGCTGGATCCATCATGATCATGCAGAGACAAGTGGGTCATGTCTGAGGGAAAGAGAAGACGACTCCGTTAGATTTTCAAGTCGCATCCCACTTAAACTTTGGTGAAACTTGCTGTTACTGCTCACGCTCTAAGCAGATCAGTGAGCTCAAAGTCCACTTACTGCCACAGAGGTCTCCAAAGACATAGTAGCACTGTTCAGAGAAGGTGATCTTATTGACTGTGTGTCGGATGTACCCAGCCTTCAGCAAATTGCTGGCATATTTACGAGCTTCACGGCGATCTGTGAATCCTTCCACATGATGGAAGAGCCAGTCCACCACATCAGAACCTGAAGCACATGTTTTAGAAATCAAATCGTGAGGCTACAGCTTCACTGATCATATTTAAAACTTTTTTGGCAACTTTACATAAATCTGATGGTGGTTAATTAATCTATACTTCAATTTAACATTGATTTTTGTTTTCAAAGTTGAGCTCTGCTAACCTGGTAATACACCTTGGTATAATAAAGGCAACTCGAGCTCATGCTGAATGTTTCTCAGTTGTTGGAATTTAAACTTTTTTTTTTCCAAAATGTAAAAAAAGGTAAAAAAAACCCCCAAAAAACACAAAACAACTGAATTAATCGAAGCAGTATTTAGGTATTGCTTTGGCATCAGTGAAACACTCAATCTAAAAGCTGAGAAGATCTGTGTATGTGTGCGTGAATACTAGTGAGAGTAATTTTCAAAAAGCCCAGTCAAGCTCGCTTTGACAGACGTACCAATAAAGGCATTAGCGATGGTTATCTTGAGCCACATCCTGTCTCGCACCTCCAGACCTGACTCTGGGCAGGCCATTGCCTTAGCAACCGTTGCCATGTCACTGTGGATCGAGAGGTGGAAGTCATCGAATCCTAGGAAAGATGACATGAGCAAGTTAACATGTGGGTGGTGTTAAATCTTTTAAATCAGAAATTGAAACATTTTGGTTTGAGGACAAAGAGGTCCGGCTCCATCAAGTATAAAACTGTTGAGCCACGTTGTGTTTTGTTTCCAAAACATTTAAAATTAAAGAACTACTGAGTGCTGTTTTCTGGGGTTAAAGAAAAAAAAATGTTGGCCTGTTTCGGAATTTGCCTCAAATAATATTTGGTTTCCTGCGGTCTCGGCTGTTATTTGACCCCGTTCTGTTCTAATCGTGAATCAAGACTGGATTTGACTGGATCTTTGTTTGAAGTGGACTGCAACTGACTTGGATTTGATAAATCCCCCAGATGAGCCAGACCACAGTGAATTACATGTCCTCCCAAGAACACTAATGTATCTTACATATCATCTCACTGAGTTTCAGTCCATTCTCAGACCAGCTATCATGACTAAGCATCACAGTGTCCCTTCTCATCTGCCTCCATTTCAATAGGCTTTTCATTTCTTCTTTAAAAAAAAAAAAAATTCCCTTCACAATACATTGTGGATATGTAATAAGATAAAGGGCATTCATATTTTCTATCAAGTGAATTATAGACATGTAACTAATAGGTAAAAGGCAAGTTAAACAATGTTTCAAGAGAAAAGAGAAAATTTTTCCCCCGAAAGAAAAGGCATCGCAAAACTTCCAAAGATTAAAGGAGACACGAAAGTTGTGAGTTATGGCTCTATTTGGACACGAGTTACTGAGCAGATGGTAGCTGAGGCTGAACACAGCAAAAGCTGGAACAGATAATAGTCACAGGAATGTAGTGAGAGGGAAGGGCCGCACTTAACACGGAGACTTACTAACAGAGGTTTGGTGGTCACAGGGAGGGAGAGCTGAATGTTCCAAGCGGTATGACAAACCTGGAGTTTTTTCTTCCTCAAATGCTCAAATTTATTTATTTTTAACAAGTAGGCTATAAAGAGGTACCAGGAAACAAAGGACAAAACTAAAAAAAGAGGAACAAAAGAGTAAAAAGAGGTACATTAAAAACTCAAAAGGTGGTACAGTTTAAATGTGGAGACCATGTGGTGACACAAAGAAAATGAACTAAAAACTGTGACTAAGAGTTAATGAAGGATGAAAGTTGCTTTGGATAAAAGTGCACTGATGACAAGCTCCAACGGGCAGCTTCGGGGGGTGATGTGACTCACGTTCAGTCTCAGGGATCGAGCTGCTGATTGAGGAGCTGGTGGAGGTGACTGTGCTCATGGAAGGGCTCATGCCATATGGAGGGTACACCCCAGTCATGGCTGCCGTGTGAGACACCCATGCGGCGGGGTCGATAGGCCGGATTGGCTCACCTGTTAAAAAGAGGGAAGCTGAAATTAATGAGGTTATTACAAAATCTTTCAAGTAAAAATTAAAAAATGTGTCATTGCGTATAGTTATTGCAGAACAACCACTCACTCCTGGGCAGAGCAAAGCAGCTCCGAGGGTTTGGGTCCCAGCACTTTGCAACTGTCAGAGTAATGGGGCTGGTAAAAAAGACACATAGACAGTTAATTATTGGTCTTTTTGCACTCCTGTGTTATAGATGCTGCTTTTGCATTCGCTTACCCCGGCTTGTGCACTATGTCTCTTAGTACTCGAACAGCATCATCATTGCTCATGTTCTCGAAGTTTATATCGTTCACCTAGATCAATAAAAACAGAAAAATATCCCAATGAGATGCCAAGTTAGATGTACCACATGTGGAACTAATACTTTAAAGGAAGAGCTCAGATAGTTCAGAGGCAAAGAGACTGAGCTGGTTTGGACATGTGAAGTGAGGTAGTGGGTATATTTAGAGCAGGATGCTGAAGACAGAGCTGCTGTGGATGTAAGAGAGGAAATACAGGTGGATGGGATCACAAAAGAGGATACAGTGGACAGGAAGGAATTCTTCAGTGTGCTTGAAAGATATATAAAGAGAGATAAAGCAATATGGCATTAAGAAGTAGCCCCAGAACTACATTTTTTCCCTATAAACAGAAATATAAAAATTTCACAGCCCCACAGCGATTCCAGTTCTACTGCAGAAAGACATCAATATGGGGTCCCAAATAAGCAATTTTCCTGGGAAGTATTTTTTTACAGTATGATAAGATTGAATTAAAATCAAATTGGCAAAAAGGAGAATGTGTATAAGAAGAGTAAAAACACTACGAATGATGTCAAGCGATGACATTACAGCCAATTGCATCTGTGACACATGCATAAGAACAGAAACCCTAGACATCATTCATTTCAGTAAAAGTGCTGGTCACAGTTACAACGTGTACATCCACTCACACTATGCTTGTCTAAATTCCAGATATTCAACTGTAAACTGTTTTCATTTTGTGTGCATCACTCACCTACTTAAGACACAAACACAGCTTAATACACACCTGCAGCAGCATATCCCCGGGCTCTATGCGTCCGTCTGCAGCCACAGCTCCTCCCTTCATGATGGAGCCGAT
Source organism: Pelmatolapia mariae (assembly GCF_036321145.2). Lineage (NCBI taxonomy): Eukaryota > Metazoa > Chordata > Actinopteri > Cichliformes > Cichlidae > Pelmatolapia > Pelmatolapia mariae. The sequence goes on along the minus strand of NC_086243.1, from coordinate 12,601,711 downwards.
GTAGATTCCTCCATCACCTCTCTCATTACTCTGACCCACAATACTGATGCCCAAGAAGTTATACTTTTCTGTGAGGTGGGGAGGAACAGAGTATATTCAAAGAAATGAAGTAAGTAATGAAGTTTACTTCATATGCTTGCTGAACAAACATCTAACTCCTGTGTGTGTGCGCAAATCACCTACCCATGTTGAGAGTCACAGTGATGATGTTCAGCGACATGGTGGAGTCTGTGATGCTGCTGAATGACGAAGACTGAAGAATGAAATAACAAGAAACAAGAATTATGAGGGATGCAAAAAAATACATTAAGAGCAGAATCATGACTTATAACATGGAAGATAATTTTAGGTAAGTTTGGTTGATTTATTGTCCTTTACATCTAAGAGTGTTCTCACCCTGTCCATATTGGAAGCCTTGGGTTTCCTTCGCCGGCGTCGATGTCGTCTCATTAGACGAGAAGAGCTCTGCTCAGTGGAGCTGCTAAACCTGAAGAGGAGGAAAAAAAAACATGATTTAAGATGAAATAAATAATAACTAAATAACAGATGCAGATCAAATTGTCTCATGGGAGTCTTTGAAAGTAGCCACGATCTAATCTTTGAAGTTTCTGGATACAAAATACTTATTAGCAAATATCTAATTTTTTTTACATACTAATCTTCACCAGCGTACTAATATTTAGTTATAATATTGCTGCAACAATTGAGACTCTGATGTCCATCCGTTTATGACCACAGTGTACCCATTTCCAACAGGAAAGTGTGCCGATGCCACAAACCTTAAATCATCTTAAACTGGTTTCTTGAACATGGTCATGGGTTCAATGTACTTAAATGATCTCAACAGTCACCAAATCTCAATCCAACAGAGCCCCTTTGGGATGCGGTGGAATGGAAGATTCATATCATGCGCAGTCGACAAATCTGCAGCATCTGTGTGATGCAACATGAGCCACTATTGCTGAGGAATGTTTCCAGCACTGTGCTGAATCTTTTGAATCTGTGCCACAAAAAAATAAAGGTAGTTCTAAAGGTGGGCAAGAGTCCAAATGGGTAGTAGCAAGGTATACCTAACAAAGTGGCCAACAAGTGTATGTGCTTCAGACACAAAGAATACTTCCTATGCTCCTATACATTACTTATAGTCATGCTGCCTCACAGAAATTTGTTTCTATGAACATGAATAAACAGATAGCTTCATCGTGACCATTTCAAGTTTGTTACCAGGGCTAAAATACTCCAGTCTATAGTAAGAATAAATAACCCACTGCTGTTTAATTTTACCATATAAATTTAGTAATCAAAAGCTAACCATACTACTACCTACTTAAAAGAAAGGCATTTGCAAAACTGCTGAAGCCTCACTGATCCATATGTACTGGTCTTGTCCCAGTCTTGTTTAGTTCTGGACAGAGGTTTTCTATAACCTTTCCAGGATTCTCAGTGTGACGCTGGCCCCTGACCCCCTTCTTACTTTTTTTGGCATCAGTGGGAATGAGATGCCTCTACCGGCCTCTAAAAGACAGGCGCTATCATTCTGTTCCCTGTTGGCCAGGAGGGCAATTCTACTGAGGTGGCGGGGACGCTGCACCTCCCACTAACAAACAGTGGTTATATGACCTCATGTCTAAAACTGGAAAGAATAAGACACTCCAAAACTCTACTAGGAAATTTCAAAACATGTGCGGTTCTTTCCTTGATGCATTTCAAAATCTATAAGAATTTTTCAGGTGCATCCACTTTTGTCTGTGTGCAACTCCCTCATGTCAGGTGAACAGGTCTAGGGCAGTGACCTGGGTGGGAATCAATGGGATTATTTTGCAGGGACTATGTTATCTGGGGGACATATTTTATTTATTTATTTTTAAAAAGTTCTTTATTTTACCCTTCTTTTTTTTTTTTTTTTTTTAAATACCTTAAGTGTATGGGCTAATTGTCCCAAATGTACAAATCATCTGTAATCCTTCTATTCTCAGAACCTTTGTTTATATGCACAAAGGAAAAACAAAAGACATTGTTTAAAAGGAAGCCATTTGAAAGCCAGAAGGAAAACAGTTCCACAAGTCAGAATGAGCTTTAACTATAAGACAGCATCAAACTACATTTGAAGGTTACAACATAATCAAGAAAAAAAAACAAAACAAAACAAAAAACCCTGATTTCTTTCTGCGTCAGAACCCCCCCAAATACGTAAGAGGTTTTTAATCCAGCTCTTTTGAAGCTGATTAAACGGGAAAAACATCCCGTCAGATGCCTAAAGACTGAGACCAGCAGAGTCTCTGCAGTGGGCTGCAAGGATTACCGCTGGAGCAGAACCCTGAGGTTACCACAAAAACCAGCACACAATTAGACAGTACTAATCTTTGCCATAAACCATCAACTATAACTCCACATGCATTCCTGAAGCCAAATGCATTTCTTCTTTTTGCAAGAAACCAGCTCAACAGCTATATAACACATCTGACCTGCTGGTTGCATCATCATCATCTGAATCAAAGCAGGAAGTGGACTCCAGCTCGCTGCTCATGAAGGACGAGCAGCTGTCGTACTCGGCGCCTCCGCGTCCCATACCCCGCGATGAGTACCCGTTCTGCCTCCCACCTGCAGCAGGTTTTTAAATGAAAAACTTAAGCTAGAAAAATAAAACAATCAAAGGATACTGCATGTCTAAAGTCAATCACACTACACTTACTTTCTACCAACAAGATAACCGTTATTCATAAGTTGTGAAATACATGGAAACAACACTGATAGGTGCAATGAAAAACAAGAATAAGCAGCAGGTTTCTTTCTGACCATGGTCATTAGTGTGTTTCCGTCGCGGCCTCTCCCTCTCTCTCCTCTGAGACACCATGGAGCCGGTCTCTGTGTCATTGTCCAGGCTGTCCCGACCACTTGCTGCTTTCCCACTTCAGACAAGAGAGCGAGCGTTAAAGAGAGACAGAGTTACAAAACATCATGATCAGGGCATTCGAGCTTATTCAGCAGCCACTAAAACTAATGTTTATATTAAAAGAGCTTTATAAGAATCAAATTGTTGGCTACTCTGGTTCACTGTGGTTAAGAGAGCGATCTGTACCTGAATATTTGGAAAGAATTGCAGATGTTGTGTTGATGGATTTTCAGTGTGGTGATAAAAAGAGTCTCTTTTTTTTTTAAACACTTTACTTGCAGACATAGCATATTTCTTTAGATAGAAATATTAAAAAACAAAACAAAAAAAACAACTAGTAACCAGGGGCTTAAGTATGATAATAATAGCCTATGGATAAATGACTGCAAGAATTAAGCTAGATTTTCTTTCCTCCAGGGCAGTCACAAGATATCACACTTTTTTTTTTTTTAATTTAATTTGCTCTTTCCTGTTACTGTTCTTATTAGGCAACACAGAAGAACTCATTCAAGACACTCAAAAACACACAGACACACACTAAGCACAATATCTTTCATTCTCATTCACAGTAAAACAAAATATAAAGTATCAAAGTCCACAAAGTCTCGTTTGAGTTCACTGACTGGTAGGAAGGGGGTCTCGAGTCTCCAATGCCCCCGGTCCTCTCCAGAGGTGGTGTCGGCTCTAAACTATCCGCCACCGAGCCTGCGTCCGTGTGCGCACCATCTCCAGAGACCAACTGTCAACAGACAAAGAGTTGGGTCATTCAGGGGGATGAGTATCTTTTAGAGAGAAGAATTTACAGAAAGACACAGAACGAGTGAGCAGCAGACCTTCATTCACATCCACATTCAAAGGCTATACACGGTGTGTCATGTTTTACTCTAACTTCCTAAAAGTATGACACAAACATTTCAAAATCTCCTGCAGAAAGGGACTACAGTCTCTTGCTAAAATTCAGACTTAATCTGCCTCCTACTAGTTTCCTACTGAGAGAGCAAAGCTCTACAAAAGCAGCTGTGAATTCAGCGAGTTGAAAAAGAGCCCAAGCCAAGACTTGTGGTTTGTGTACCTGACAGTGTTGCCTAAGTTACCAAATTGTAGGGGAAAAAATTGTCTCCAACAGACCATAACTAATGTTTTCTCAGAAATTAAATTACCGGTATGCATTTATTTCCACTTTTACCACATTCTAGTGTTCGTTAGCTTGAGACAACAAAACAATATAACTTAAATCCTGCTGTGGTTTTTGTGGAATCTTGGAAGTCATCCATATCAGAAATGAAGCGTGTATTTGCATGCAAAAACAAGTTTCAACGATGACATGAGACCAGTGTGAAACTGTAGCCATCAATAGCAACCTGTGGTGCTGAAAAAGTTCAGATTCAGCAGCTGCTGACCTCAATCTTAAGGATCCAATGTAAAAACAATATTTAAAAAAAAAAAAATCAGGTTCAATTTCATTGTACACACAGCCATTATGCACTTGAGAAATCTCTTTCATTCAGAGCATGTTTATTAGAAATCAAGCTGTGACATCTAAACTTTTAAATTAAAATACAGCAACAAAGTGAGTGTCAAGATGTTGGAAAGATAAATATGTTGTGCTGAAACAGGGCATCAGTATATCAAATCAAATCACCTGTACTGTCATAATAATTCAGCTATGTGGCAAGATAGCTAAAATTAAAGTCTTCTGCTCTTAATCACAATCACAAGAGTCTACTTTGGTGTGCACTAAAGGGAGCCACAGAACAGGAGACACAGGGTGCTGGCTTGTTGTGATGAAATGATGTGCAGCGAGCCAGGCCTCTGGACCCCAGAGAATAATCAATCAGATCACTGAAACAACAGACGAACAGCGGAGACAAACAAATGGACATACTCTAACAGAAATAACATTTGACTGTACGTGGAACATTGCAACAACCCTCAAGAGATAACAAACACTTTGGAGCAAACACACACAAAGGGGAACTGGCTTTTAAACACATTAAACTAAACCTCCGCGCAGTCTAATGAAAACGACCACAACAAAGAGACGCATTAGGACGAGCACGCTGGAATATACGCTCCAGAATTGAGCAATAACGCCATGTTGATGATGCTCGAATAATTAAAACCACACTGTAGAAATTAAGCGAGTGCTTTAGCCTTTCACATCACGACACAGAGCAGTCTTTCTCTCTGCTTTATTCTCTCCTCCCTGTGAGATTCAATCTTCTTGTTAGATGACCTGCAGTGAGGCCCTTTGTTATGGAGTATTTTCCGGTTATCCTGTGATTTCACTTGCTCTTAATCCAATTTCAATGTCGAGAAGAGAGGAAGGGAGCCCGTGCACGAGCGCCAGATGTCTCGAGTGTTGTGGAGACAGGAGTATTATTGCTTAGAGGCTTTAAATAAGAAATTGCATGCAAGTACATGTATGTGCTACATGTGCCAACTAACCCGTGTGCTTAAAAAACCTGATATTTTACAGTGAAAAAGACAAGGTTTAGGAAAAGCAGTGTATGTATACTGCTCTGAGGATCGTTATGTGATAATGATATTATCACACAGATGTGCAGTGCCTCCCCCTACGCTTGAGCATGACTGGGGTAAGTGCCCAACAGATGGGAATCATTGTTACACATTCATGTACGCCACTTAACCACACAAGTTATCGCACACAAGCAAACAGCAAAAAATAAATAAATAAATTTTATTGCAGCATGTATTTTGGACCTACCCATGACACCACACGTCCATTGAAGCAGGGCAGCTTAGCATTGTCATCAGATATTTCTTCCTTTACCACCCTGTAAAGAGAACAAGGCTTTGTTTCAGTCAAACATTACCAACACAAAAGCACTCCCTGGGCAATAAAACATGAGGGTGCATTTAGAGGAAGTGGAGCTGGACAATATATTCCACCAAGCAGGACAGACACTGACAACTGGGGACAGTTGTACACATTAAGAATCAATGACAATGTTCAATATAACCAAATGTTTGAGACTACTGGCACACGCACAGAAAACTAGTCAAAAGATGGCTCACTTGTCCATTTCATATATAGAAGTAAGCCTTAATGCGTTACAGACTGGTGCAAATACATTAACAAAAGGCATGTGTAAATGTAACCATGTGAATTTCGTGCAAACCCTCCCATTCATTCAGTCCTGCTTGCAAGGATCAGATGGCAGGCAGATCTTAACAACACCTTGTTACACAATGAAGAGGACAAATAAGGCATGTATTTAACAAGCGCCTGAGAGTATTGGAGATGTCAAGATTAGCTGGGTCTTTGACAGGGAGAACACTGATGGTCAGTGAGGCTTTCCTGGTAAAGATCACAGGCTCCAAACCAGTCTAACAAGTTCCTAAAACACCATCAGTCTAGACTTTAAGGCTTCAACAGTTAATTTAGTGCATGCACCTCCACTCTTGAAACAACACAAATAGCTGCGGATCCTTTCAAAACTCGTCCTTCCTATCTAGGTTGTTGCCCCACCCTTGTTTGAGTTTAGCCAGAAAAACTTTGGCAACCTGGCTCGAGTTTAAAAAAAAAAAAAAGTACATTTCTCCCTTTTATTTAACTCTGAAGAAGGTAAAGTGTGGAGGATCATAAAACGTCTACTTTTCTGGCCATGTTTTAACACAAAGGGACACGCTCATAAAGCTGCCAGAGTGATGAACAGGGCATTCCTGTGTCCAACTTTGCATTCCTTAGGCTAATAGACAACAACAGCAGGGGCCTTCTGGTCTCACTCACTCACCAAGTGTCCGGTTAGATCCATTCATTAGCCTGCTAGCATAAGCGTTTCATACATTAGGCAGCAACTGACAGCTGTAACGTCAGTAACTAGTTAGTAACAGTATTCTGAATTGCTCCTTGTTTCATTTAGTCTTCGATAAGTTTAAATGCGATTAAAGGCTTTCTCTTAGTGTTCATGAAACTGGAAATGACCAAACTTGGTAAGACAGTACAGCATAAGCTAAGCACGAGCAATGTAAACAAACGGGGTCGGGACGCTGAACAGACCTGCTAACGATGCGACCTGGACGCTAGCAGCTAACAAAGGAACGGCAAAGCAAACGGCTAGCTGATGACTGAAAGACAGGTAACCTTAGAAGTGATGACAAGCCAGCTCCACGAGGTAACAAATATGTTACAGTTAATCTGACTGGACTGAGGTTAAGCAGACTCGGGTTGCTATGCCGATTCCACGTTAAACACAATGAACCTTTTAACAGTTACCCGAAGTCATCGTCCATAGATTTGAAGAAGAATTTGTAATTTGGTTTCTTGAGGACATTTTTGAAATCTGCCAGCGTGACTTTGTCCGCCGGCACCGACAGTTTCACCAGATATGGTGTCTCCTGGTCGTCGAGGTGGTAGATAATTTTGGTCTCCCCCATCTCGGACTGCGGCTAAGGCAAGGCAGACTGGTTGCATCAAGCCAAGGGCCTGGCAGGCTCCCTCTCGGGCCCCGACTCCCCGTGGCGCTGGCGGCTGCGGCTTTGCCGTGGTCCACCCGGCTCTCTCTGGCTGACCGACCCGTTCCGTAGTGTCCGGTTCTGCCTTTTTTTCCCCCTTTCTTTTTTCTTCACGGCAGCTTGCTAACGTTACGCCTGACTCTCTATTACAAAAACACCTTGCTGTTCCACAAAGCGTCCAAACACCGCCCCAGGACTGAATTGGTTTAGTTTCCGTTTGTGTAAAACGTACAATATATCACAAAAACCTTAAAAATACGTGAGGAAAAACAGTTTCAAAGCGGCGCAAAAATAAACAATCTCAGAAGGGTCCGTACTCCCTTCTCGCTAGCTGCTCGGCTTTACTTTGTTGCACACGAAACTGCATAAAATCGTCCAAGCCTGTCTCGGAGGAGCGCCCTCCGCAGGTGAGGAGGAGAGTGACAGCTTTTCGAGGACAGCTGGGGCACTTTAACTGCTCCCATACGGCTCTGGCAAGGCCATTAAACGGCCTTTAAGCAGTTTTGAAGCCCCACAGACCCACAATTATATGATGGTATACTTACACAGAGCTTCAATATGTTTATACTCAAAAGTTTCCAATTTTACAGCTGAAACCCTTAGATGGATTGCAAAGAATAAGAACATCGTTGTCAGTCATCATTTTACTCTCTTAGAATTTGGATCTTAATCACTCTGAAATTAAAAATTTCAGACACGAAAGACAAATGGAAAATTCCCCTTTGCATTTTAAATCTGGAAGGAGGGGGTTGGGGGGTGCACGAATGTAGGTCCTCCCATCATACAGCAGAGAATTGGTATGGAGGGAGAAGTTTTGAAATCAAACGACTCCTTCCACATTTTTATTTGTGTATGAATTTTGCTGACCCCTTGTTATTGCTATCATAGCACCACTCAAACTGAGAAGAAGTCCAATCAGAGTGATTGAAAGGCAGTAATATTTCAATGTTGTTATCAAGATTATTTGTTTTTCCCACATCAGCAGGTCAAATAACTTAATTTATGACTGTGGATCATGGTTAACCTTCTTCGGTTTATTATATGGTCATTGTTCACACTTTAGACAGGTTTTATAGCACATGAACTTGTAGACAGGTGTTACCGACATTAATGCCGGTTATGCTGTATTTAAGCACAAAGCTGTAATTAATGTGGTTAGTAACATCTGTGTTTACCTGCTATTCCAGATAAAAATGTGTCTTATTACTTTGAGGGGTGCAGTGAAATTTTACACACAAACACATCTACACTTTTAGATAGCATACATCTGACTGAAGGATAACATACTTTTATAGTACTTTCTTTACAGATACATTTGCATTTTGATAGAACAAATGCTGTAAATTACATCTTTATTAATGTAACCGTCAAAATATTCCACCTTTACTTTTGCTACTTATCAAAATGTCATAAATAACAAAGCAAGATATCAAGTATCAAACACTGCCTTTTAAAAACTGAATGGTGGCTAAGCTGTCATCCCTGCTGGACAACATCTCCCACCCCATGCATGAGACTGTGACAGCACTGAGCAGCTCCTTCAGTGGGAGACTGCGGCACCCACGGTGTGGGACGGAGAGATTTCGCAGGTCTTTCCTCCCCACTGCTGTCAGACTCCACAACAAAGACTTTAACTGATCAAACACACACATCCACAAATGTGCAATAACACAAATGTGCAATAATCTTTCTGGCACCGTTGTATTTTTCACTCTGTTGTATATAGCATTTGTATTCTATTTTTATCCTATTGTATATTTTATTCTACTGTATATAGTATTCTATTTTTATTCTATTCTGTACAGTTGTGTACTGTATTTATTCTTATTTTATTTTATTCTAATTGTCCTTCATAACTTTTGCACTGTCCACTTCCTGCTGTGACAAAACAAATTTCCCACGTGTGGGACTAATAAAGGTCATCTTATCTTATCTTATCTTATGATGAACGCAGAAAAGCACAATGTGGAAAGCTGACTTTTCTGGCATAAAAATGGCAAACACACTGTCAATGCAGTTAAAGCAACATGACAGTTTAAAAAGTCTGAAGCTACAGTTAAAGTACTATAAGATAAAAGTACTCTTTATGGGGAATAAATGATATCTTTTCATACTAATATTGCACCTTGTGCACGTGGAGCAAGATTTAACTGCTTTCTGAGATGCTAGTTATTGTGTCAATACTCAGAAAACAACCTAAAAGAATGCACCTAAGTGCACTGCAGTAAAAGTGTTTTTGTTTTTTAACATGTTTACGAGCATAAAGTCGTTTAACCTGTCCAGAACAGTTAGATGCACAAAGGGCCTTTCTCATACAGAGAGTAACAACTTGAATCTTAGTAAAGGCTGCATATTAGTCATGTCTGACTTACTGCCACACCTACAACAGAGACACTGTTAATGTTAATTACACAAATGCTGCTGCTGCCAAAAGACGTTTGTAGGTTTTCCTGTTTTTTTAAAAGCAGGTCTGTTTTTTTGACAATTACAAGACTTGCATCACTGGAATTTTCAAAATAATTATGCATTATTATGCTGTTTATTATGCATGTGTGTCTGTCTAATTTATACAGCTGGCAGTAGAATGGGAGGATGGCATGGCTCAGGCCAGCGAGAGGAAGAGGCTATGATATCCTAAGTTGAAAGTGGAGGTGGAACAGTGAGGCTGGAGAGCAATAGTTTGCACAGTGGAGATTAACAAACTACAACAGTCTAGTCTGTTTCTGTTACTGTACTGGAGCAACTGTAACCCACATAATTTCCTTAGGCATTAATAAAGTATGCTGATTCTGATATAACCACCCAAACTCCTTAAAAAGTTAGAGATGTGTGGCCAAGCCGTACACCACACCATCTCAGGAATTGCTCAGTGCTGCAGTAAGTGGCTGTAGATGAGGAGCAAAGACCCCAGCTAGACCCTGACACACTCGATGCTGCTGAGGAATTTATTATTGCTTCATTATTAAAAGCTGCATTTGTTAGTTTTTGCGATAACTATCAAGAGTAAGACGCTCTTTAGTCAAATGTGAATATGTACAGAAACCAGTTTATTGGACTGAATGAATGTTCACTTGCCACAACAGAAAAAAAGCAAAACAAAAAGCAAAGAGTAATAAAATACAGCCCAGTGGACAGTTTTTCTGAAATTTTCAAACAATAAATGGTTTACAAAATGAGGGAGTCTGTCTACCTTTCTTCTGTGGATAAAACATCACTGATATCATGATCTGCCACTCAAACACTGCAGTAGGCGGATATGACAATATAACATTTTTACGGACAAATACAAAAGAAAAAAAAAAGTGGGGAAGAGGGATTTGGTCTCTCTTTTTCTTTTAAATATGCTCTATAGAGTGCTTGGGAGCAGACTGTTGGCAGGTCTCAATCAATCATCGAGAAAGTCATCATCAAGGTTAACATCTGTGGTGTCAATGTCATCCAGCTCCATGTTGTCCAGGTCCACCTCGAGCTCATCCAGAGTCTAGGACGGAGAGACACATACAAAAAAGGAAAATCCTTTTTTAAACAATGTTCCAGCTGAATTTTCATTTGATTTTACTTCATCAACTAAGAACAGTATGTGCTACAAGTTGTTCTGTATGAATAAAACCTAAGTCATCACACTAGAAGAGGGATTGATTGTGACAGCATAATAAATCAAAAATAAAGAGCAGAAGTCTTTACCTTATCTTTCTGTGAGAATTCATAGATTTCAGCCTCTTTCTCTTTTTCCACTGCTGCAGGAGGAGCAGGCTCAGGCTGTGAAGGTGTCACTGCAGCAATGGGAGCTGCTGCCTCCTCTTCATCTTGTGTCTGCCAAAAAAAGTGAATTAAATAAGGGAATTTTAAATTGTACTTGCCACTAATTTCTCTAGCTTTTATTCATTTTTACAGCCTACAGAAGATACAGAACAATGAACAGTAATCAGGTTAATAAAAAAAAGGTACTGAGATATCGATACTGTATGCAAACCTTAGAGACAGGAGGTAGGAAGGTTCCTTTGGGCTCGTATCCCTGGGCCTCTTCAAGAATGTTTCTGTCTTCATTGAGCTGAAAATATCAGATACAAATTCAGAAGTGCTGCCATATTAGCGATAACACAGTTAATTTACCTCAAAACTAAGCATCTTTTTTACTTAAGTCATCAAGGACTTTCAGTGAGTACTTTATAATGACCGTCTCCTCACTGAATAATTTAAGTATTTTGACCAAAGTCATTTAGCTTACTGTAACAAGTGGATAGTCTTTAGCAGGCCTGGTGGTGCCCAAGCAGGTTTCTCTCAGGTAGTGTTCAGCTGCAAAGGCTTCTTTCAGCCCGGGGAACAGATTCTCATACTCTGTAGGATCTGCTAGGGATTCAGCCGCCTACAATGAAGATGCAGGTCATGACCAAGAACAGATATCTAGACTGATGCTGATTGAGTTTAACAACTAAAACAAAAATCTCAAGGACGTAACTAACCTTCTGGTTGACCTTGGCCAGATTCTCCCTCCATAATTTGACCACACGGGACACCTGGCTGGGTAGGTAAGTGCGAGCCAGGAAGGCAGCTTCAGGTAGTCTGTTTGTTCTGATCAGAAGCTCCAAACACTGATCCAGTCTGTGGAGAAAGCACAGCAGCAAGGCATGAATTACCCTGGTAGCCTCATTTTCAGTGTGAACAACAACATGATTCTATTCCACAATTCGCCCCTGCAGGCTCATACATCTCACACTTACTTTCCCTGAAGGAAGTAGGTCATGAAGGCTACATTGTTTTTGCCGTCCCTTTCTGCCCCTTCAGCCAGCTTGCCCACCATGACAGCATTACCGGAGGCTGTAGCGAGGAGGAGCAGGCCACCATAATCCTGGGCATGGTGCAGGCACTCTTGGGCCAGGCCAAACTGGCACTTACTAATAGCCAGCTCTGCTAGCTGCTTCCACTTCTGCTCTGACTGTAGAGAACAGAGTAAAAAATATCAGAAATGTACTGGACAGAAAACCTGATCCATTGTGACATCAAATTACAATTATGGTCAAGCCTTTGATACAGAGTTTGCGTTTGCTTCTGTGTCCTTACCTCTGCTTCTACAGCCAGCTGGTAAGCAATCTTCAACTCTCCCAGCTGCAAGGCTAACTCAAACCTGTGCTCAGGGTCTGTGGACACTGCCAGGGCCTGCTGCTTGAAACCCTGATGAGCCAAAGAAATTGAAACCTTAAGCATACTCACAACTCAAAAGACAACCATTAAAATAACCTCTAATAGACCATTTTTCTACAGCTTATGTTTAAAGTCCAGTTGTGTTTCAAGATGAATGAATCGCCTTTGCTAACCTGTTTCTCCAGGAAGTGTGCCACCCTGGTCCTCTGCTCTTTAGGGATAGTGGGTAGCACCTTGTCAGCCATTCCAAAGTCCCGCCTCATTACAGCAGTCTGGTACTCCAGGACGGAGACAAGCAGGGAGTAGCTGACGATATTGAGCTCCTTGTCTCCCAGATACAGACGGTCATCTTTAGGTATGTAACCCAGTAGGTACATGGTCCTGCAGAAAAGGAAGTAGGTGTGAAAAAGCATCAAGGCTAATTTTAGAGGCCGCTTATTCTTTTTGTAGATTACATATTTACTGTAATCATCTGCTGAGTAGAGTTTCCGCATTGCTGGACTGTGTTTCTAATAAAGTTGGGAGAGCAAATCTATTCAACTCGAGCCTAAATAGTCTGTATTCTTACCTGTCCAAGTGTGCAATTGTGACAATCTCTCCTCCAACGTAATAGTTGAGTCTGTTTACAGAGCTGGTGTAGATGAAGCAGTCTCCAACCCAGAGCCCAGTCTTGACAATCTCCTGGATCTCTCCCTGGACCTGAACATGTCATAAAAGGTCAAATATATTTCTTAGATCAAGTATTACATTATGCTAAGCTATTCTGAACAGTGACTTCCAACAAAGGATGTGAATGCACTCACACCCACACACCTACCTCAAAGGCATCTTCAATACCATCCTCTGTCACTCCCTCGTTGTTCTCTTGGGAGGCAGCGACTTTATCTGCCAGGTAGCGCAGGATGAAGAAGGACTCCTCTGTGGCAATGCAGACCAGTTCACCAGAGTCTGACCAGAAGATCTGAAAAATATGAGAAAAAAGAAAGAAAAAGGTAACCCTACTAGAATTACTGGACAACAGCTTCTGGCAGTCACTCACTAACTTATTTATATAGGCCAGTGCTAAAAATAAGGTTAGAGAAGCACAAAAGTAATTTGTGGTGACTTCAATTAAAAATGCACAGTTTCCAGACTGATAAACAGAGACTAGGACTGAGAACAAATATCTAACTCAGTAGAAGAAAGCCAGTCTTACATGCTTGGGCTGGATCTCAATGCGGCGGATTAACTCTGTGTTCTCCCAGTCGTAAAATGCCAGGCCGTTCACCGACCTCACCCCAAGCAAGAAACCTCCATAGATACCTGTAGAGCAGAAATACAGGGAAAACGTCTGGTGAGGAAGACAGCCAACATACTTCCACTTCCAGTACCACAAATCCATCAGGCAGCTAAGATTTCATTACCTTCAGCTCCAAAGTCGGGCTTAAACGATTTCTTTTCTTTGAAGTTTTTAAAGATTTTGACGACACTGTTGCTTTCTCTGATGGCATATCTTTAACAAAGAAATATAGATGTTATTTAATAAGAGAGTAGCAAAGGATTAGGGCAAAGTTACGCTCAAGTTACGTTTTAAAATGTTCACTTACTCAGAAGAATCGTGTGCCCACACAAACTCCTGTGCTGAGCCGAAGCTCTTGTTTCTCAATGCCATAGCGGTGTAGATGATGTACTCTCCATCTCCACACACCACAACAAACCTGGTAAACGGAAAAACTGCAGATGAAGCTCCTCTGATAGAAATGTTATTATAAAATGACCAGAAACAAACATCTGTGATGCTCATTTCTGTGGATTTATAAAAAAAAAAAGGGTTGGACCAAGTGTATGTCTACCTTCCATTAGGGTTGTGCTGGATGGTTTGAGGGTAAATCTCACAGCTGCCCATGTCTTTGACAGCCAACGGTAGCCTCTCTCCATCCTTGATTTCGGCATCACCCATGGCCTTCAGGTTGGCCTGCTGTATTTCACTGTGTTTGGCCCAAATGATTTTGCCATTGGTGTCCATAGACATGGCTGGCTCCTCCCGACCCACCTATCCGGGAGTGGATGACGGAAGAAGAAAACAGATTGGAAGAGGATGAAAATAGATTTAAGTTTTGAACACATAATTCATTTACAAAACATGATAACCTTGATAAAATTCAGCTATAAATGAGTAAATTTCAAATTCATAGTGAGTCTTTTTCAAAACACTCTTCCTTTCCCTCACCTTGATAATGATGCTGCCTTCATCGTAGCCTAGCGCCACATTGTTGGAGCCCCTGAGACCGGACACACACCACACTCGCTCCATGCCATAGTTCAGTGTGCTCTCTAGGCGGTAAGTGCTCGAGTGCCAGATACGCACGGTCCCTGTAGAGGGAGAAGGAAAACAGTGTGAAAAGCAATAATTAATGAGACGGCAAAAGATGCATTTTGTGGGTGCACAGGTGAGGATGAGTGGGATTCCTGCTCACCATCCTCTGATCCAGTAATGATGATGGGCAGCTCTGGGTGGAAACTGACGCAAGAGACATTTTGGGCGTGGCCCTCCAGAGTTTGAACGCAGGTCTTGTTCTACAACACACAGCGGTGAATGGGTGAAACACTCACATTCACACAATGCTAAACCAACTCTTCCAGCTGTAGCACAAGTAAATAATCACAACATTAGGAAAATCAAGTGAAATTCTCCTACCTGGTAGTCCCAGATCTTGACTTGGCGATCATCAGCCCCAGATATCAGGTAGGGCTTGTCTCCTCCACTGTAGTAATCAATACAATTTACTCCTTTCTCATGACCTTCCAAAGTGAAATTGGGAGATGAAGAGCCAAGCTGCCACACCTGTAAGAACCCCGAGAACATGACTACAAACACTTCAGGAACTTTTAACTACATATGTGTAATTTATAGTCATAAAGGAAACTAGAGTACATACAAGAGTGTATGACCCACAGTTCACAATCCACGGTGCAGATATACTATTCCTCCAGAACTCTCCAAAACATTTAGCTCCTAGGACTAATTTCCAGAAACCTTCAAGTGAAGTAAATATTCCTGTGGGATTTCACTATAGTATAAAACCTTAAAAGCAGACACTGGCCTGATGACATTTAAAAAAGAAAAAGCTATTTTACCACATAATTTTTGCGCTCACCATCACAAAATAAACATTTTACCTTAAATGCTGACAAGTTGATTTTTATTTTTAAGAGTATAAGCTCAAATTCCAACTGGATACCATTGTCTGCATAAATGCTTAAAAAATCATGAACCTTCTCAAGTCTTACCACGGGAGACAGGACTCAGCTTTAGCAGAAGCAGAAGTGAGAAAATACAAAGCAAGAGGCTCCTACCTTAATTGTTCTGTCCAAGGAAGCACTGGCAAACTGATTGTTGTCCTTGGGGTTGATGACAATCTGCATAACATAATGAGTGTGACCCTCAAACACCTGGCTGCATGACCACTTCTTCTCCCAGTCCCAAAGCTTGATCAACATGTCATCTGCAATGACACAAAAACACAGTCATGCATGTGTGAGCACATAAATACATTGAATAAAGACAAGTCTCCATAGTATGATCTGTGAAGTAAGCATATGCAGAATGCCACAGATTTACAAAAAAACTAAATGAAGAAAGAAATCATGAGTTTACTAGCGTACCGCTGCTGGTGAGGATGTATGGCTGGGTTGGATGGACAGCAATGCAACGAATGTAGTCGGAGTGTGCCTCAAACATGTGGACTCGCTCCAAGGTGTTGTAGTTGAACACACGGATCTGCATGTCATCCTACACAGGGATGATAAAAAAGCTGAATTACTACTTGAAAACACATCATTTTAAGATTTTGACAACATTGGAAAATAGGATATGATCATGTGACTCCCTCAAAAACTTAGTGCACATAACATATCAAACATAACATCCTTAAAAAATCATGTCATTAGTTTTTAAAAGTATTACTTAAAAGTTACTATTTGGCACTTCTGTTGCTTTTACTAGATGCAGGTGGATGTCTCCCTAGTGACCTGGATAGTTGACTATTTGAGTGGCAGACCACAGCATGTGTGGGATCAGGTAGGGTGATGAGGAACTATGCTGTGGCGGCAACTTTGTTACGTAGTGTGAGCAGAACAATCTGCATCTTAACGTGACAAAAACTACGGAGCTAGTTGGGGAGGACTAGAACACTGATGATTCGTATTTCTATACATGAGATCTGGGTAGACACAGGGAATGACCACAATAACAAAAAACTGAACTTCAATAAAAATACAGAAGACCCCCTACAGTAAGTGCCAGAGGAATATCTACTTTCTGAAATGACTGAGCTCTTTTAATATCTGCTGGATGATGCACAAGATTCTCTGGTGGCCAGTGGCATTCTCTATTCTGTTGTGTTTGATGGGGCAATAAGCTGATCCACAGGACCAGAAATGTTGCTGATTTGGAACTTGACACTCTGAAAGCAGTGTCAGAAAAGAGGATGCTATCCAAGTTATCGAGAATACTGGTCAATCTTTTTAACCCCATCCATGACAGTCACCAGAGCATGTTTTCATTTGCCATGTCTTGTTTATAATATCCATAACATTTTAAACTTTTTGGAGTATTTCATTTAACATACAGCACCTTTGAATTTTTCAGCTTTTTTTTTTTTTTTTTTAACTTTTCTGAGCTGTGATCCCAACAGAAACAAGTAAATATCACTCACCGCTCCTGTGATGACCCAGTTCTTCCTTGCCACAAATTTAGAAGCTCTGACAGGCAGGTCGCAAACTTCGAAAGTCTTGACAAGAGTCTGAAAAAGAGAGCCGGCTTATAGTTTGCAACATATGGATGCGACACATCAGTGATCATCTATATGGATGTGAAGTCAGTAGTCTTTTTTTATATAAGCAATTTGGCACGGCTGTCACACTGGCTTCGTACCTGAGTTTCATGGTTCCAAACACAGACGCTGCCGTTGTACAGACTAGCCAGCATCCATGGCTCAGTTGGGTGAAGGTCCACACTCTTCACCCGGTCTGACCTGGCTGTCAGCCTCCGCTTAATGTCCAGCCTCAGAGGCTGAAAAGACGGAAAGAGATCAGTGTTTCCAAGCGCTGTTACAGGTGTTATATTGAACTTAAAGTGTATCTTAAAAGCAATGAAGCTTCAAACAACAACTGGAAGCAAAACCAAAGCATCGATTAGCAGCTAGCATTCAAATCAATACATTTCGTTTAATCGAGCTAAACCTGTAACTGTGCATCCGTTAGTAATAACTGCGCAACTAACTCAACACAAATGTACCCACATACTAACATTGAAAAAAAAGCTTAGGTTGGAAATCCGAAAAGGCCGTAAGCTACAAGCTCTCGTGCTAACTCAAGCTAATTAGCCGCTAAGCTAGCTGCAAGATATTATTATTTGACATTGATTCACGGCTCTTTTTAAAACAAATAAGTTGACGTGTATACAAACAAAAACACACTCTGGGATGTTTAAAATGCCTCTTACCATGTTTTGTCCCCGTGTTGTCACAATAAAATCAGAGAAATGTGTTGCGAACAGTTTCAATCGGGGTCCAAATGTTGCGTTTTTCCAGTGAACAGCCTAGTGGACACTGACGTGGAACTTCCTGAAACGCAATCTCGCGTGAGTTGAGCTGTGGAAGTGCTGACGTGACAACATCCGTGAGCTTTGCTGCAGTCAGTCGTCAGGCTGCCACGGTGTCATTCTATGCTGTGTGTAAAGACTATATCCTATGTCTATTTTTATTCTATTATATCAGTTGCTATACAAATATAACTTCACCACCATCCATGGTTAGCCTATAGGATAAACAGGGCGCCTTTCCAATGTCATATTTTAAGATGAGTAATTTGTTGTCAATTATTTGTTTCGAAAGCAACATGAAAATTGTCCTAACTTTCTTGTCAGTTAGGTCTTATTTCCGTTTTATAATAAAAATGTAAAAATATGTAATTTTTTCTCCATTACTATCACATCATTGTCTGTTGTTAGATGCACTGGTTGGAAAATAGTAGGAAAAAGTTCAATATAAATCCAATATGGTTCTCAAAGCACCTTTATGCATTGATTCATTCTGCTCATATATTTTTTTATTTAAAAAAACATGTCACGTTCATTTAGAAGCATTGACTTTATTATTCTTTTCTCTTGAACACCTGCCGACAAACTACACCTTCACATGTCAGCTCCTGTGGATGAAGAAAAATCTGTTAATGTTATTCAGCAGAGGGATCAGAAGAACATTGAACAATGTTATAGCTGGCCATTTTATACTTAACAGTCACATCCTGATTATGCAACACCTCCCACTAATGGGAGACATTTCTTTATTACCATTCAGCACAAGCTCAGTCTCAAATCTTTCAAAACAATAAAACTCTAAATATCAGAAGCACTGTCAGCCCACCAGGTAGAGTTTGTCTCCTTCAGTCCAGTGCTTCCAGCCACGGTTGGCCTTCTCGCCTTTCTGAGTGCACACCAGCTTGTCCCCATCCCACTTCACCAGACTCTGAAGACAACAGTTAAAGAGTTAAGCCAGTTTTTAGCTGGCGTAATGTAATTTTGTCTGAACATTGTGATAAGGAATTTCATGTTCAGATAAGCTTATATCATTGCTGCTAACATGCTCGGATTTATGACCCGAAGGCTAATGAACACTAACCAGCTTATCCTTGCTTTTATGCTAGTTTTTTTTTTTTTTAGCACTGACTTATCATAGGCCTACTTGCTCATTTTTTAAAAACATTAAAGCATCAGCTAGTGCAGAGTATTAAAGAAAACTTGACACTGATAAGCTTATAAATCAGTCTGAAATATACAGGACTGAATACTAATTACACATATATGAAAGATGGATTCATTTTTTTAAGAACCTGTTGTTTCAGGTACCCTGGAAGCACATGGGCAAGGACTGACTCATCACATCTGGACTCCAGTGGTTATCTTACCTTGACATTTCTGTTGTCTAGTCCCTTGGTGTACTCATCAAACTCCACGCCTACAGTGAAGGCCAGCTCATAATTCCTAAAGGTGCTCAGTGTTTTGAAGTCAAACTTGTCCCCATCTTGGAAAACCACTTTGGTCTGAGATAGGGAGATGGCAATTTTCCTTGTAGCAAAGTCAATATCTAGGAGCAGATTACAGAAGATTGTTCAGGCTGTATCAGGAACAGATGATGAAGTGAGGATGAACTGTGGTAACTCCTTAGTTACATATTAGTAATATAGCTAGCTGTGATTTTATATGTTGCGGTGATTTGAAAAAATATTTGCCCTCTTCCTGATTTCTTATTTTTTCCATATTTATCACACTTGTTTCAGATCATAGACATAGACAAAGAAAACCTGAATAAATGCAAAATGCTGTTTCTGAATGATGAAGAAAGAGGATAAGGATCAAATTAAATTTGTTAAATTATATTTTTTGGAAGGTTTTAGTCTCGTTACATATGGAATAAAACTAACACAGCATTGTATTAAAAGTACAACAAACCAACAGTTAAACATGGTGGTGGTAGTGTGATGGTCGGTGGCTGCTTTGCTGCTTCAGGACTTGGATGCTGATAAAAACCATGGTTTTGACTGATAAAACCACAAATTCTGCTCTCTACCAGAAACTCCTGAATATCTGAACATTAGTTTGTGTCCTGAAGCTCAAGAGCACTTGAGTTATGCAGCAGGACAATGATCTGAAACATACCAGTAAGTCCACCTCTGAATGTCTCAAACAGGCCATTCCTGCTTGAAAATCCTCCAGGGTAGCTGAATTTAAACAATTCTGCAAAGAAAAGCGGGCTAAAATTCCTCCACAGGGATGTGAAGAGTCTTTGCCAGCTATTGCATTAATTCTGTACTTGCTGCCAAGCGTGGCACAACCATTTATTAGACTTAAGGGGCAATTACTTTTTAACATGTTTGGATGACTGTTTTTCCCTTAATAGATAAGATAATTTTTCAACTAGGCAACAATCTAAGAAATCAGGAAGGGGGCAAATACTTTTTCACAGCATAATATGTATGTATGATGTATAATCACACTCAGTTTTACTCAACAAGAATCTGTAGTAAGTAACTCAAAAGTAGACGGTTGTTCTGTTAAGAAAAAGATTAGAAGTATTAAAATCTTTTAATCTTTCTTTAATCATATAACTAAGACATTTTAGTCTAAAATTGAACATATCAGGATGTAAGTTTTCTTACTCAGTACTTTCAAGTAATCCTCAAATTTCTCACTGGATTCCAGTATCCATTTTCCACTAAAGTCTGCTGGCATGGCTGCAGCTGGTGAAGCTGACATGTGTGGACTGAAGAGTGTAGGGAGTGGGGAAGAGGCAGGGTGTCCTCTTGCTTTTATATGAGTGGGGGGCACGAGGGCAGAGTGCTACTGATAAGTGAGTTTATAGCTTAAAGAGGACTGGCAGGGGCAGTTATTTCTGAGGGGGAGGACCTGCTTTCTGCGGTCACTGACGGAGGTTACCACAGGCACATCTGTGGGCATCCACGTTAAAGTGTACCATCACCATCGCTCTCGATGCACGTGCACACTTGCAGTACGGGTCAGCATACAATGTGTAGCCAGGAGAGGCTATTCTGTTTTCAGTGCTAACACTGTTTGGTCTGTTTCAATGGCAAACTCAACCAGAGCATTTGAACTTTGAACAGGTTTGAAGGTTAATAAAGTTCAACCCAACCGTTTTGTTTTCCAGAGATCCCCTCCAGAAGGTTTTATGCTACAGTATAATCACATTGAAGCACATATAACTGAAACTCAGATTTAAAAAGAGCCCACCTTCAGCAGATGACCCGCAAATTTATTGAGAATAAACACGCTTCTCTGGTTTTGTGTCGACACCTCACTCCTTCACAAAAGAGCGCTTTTTTTAACCACCCAAAGCAAGAGTACAGAAATCAATAACAGCTCCTCTGAGGAATGATAAGTCAACAGAGCTTGCAGGTATACGCTGGTGAGGTGCCTGTGTGTGAATGCACAAGAAGCAGCAGGAAGGAGTCAAAAGAGCAGCGCGATCAGAAGCAGCAGCGAAGAATGAGCAAGTGAGTTGCACAGCATGTATAGATTATGCCCAATTGGTAATGACATGGCACAAAGCGAGGTGACAGATTAAGTGATTCAAAGCTAAATGTGACCTGAGCTGTTTGGTTCATTCGCAAGAGGAAGCAAAGAGATTTCTCTCGCATGGGAAGAGAGGTATTTTCATCTCAAAAGAGCTTCTGATACACTGGATGGTTTAGAACGGCTTCATTTATTGATTGATTCAACTTTCACAGCCACAGTCTTAAAGGAACTGGGACAAATACATGTAACATTTTTATTCTGGAGACTGAGCATCTCAGCCAAGTTCTGCTCTTACCATCGTCCTTCAGCTGTAATCATTTACAAAACTAAGTCATTACATTTCTCTTCACTGCATCCACAACATTCCCAGCTGGCTCACCCATCAGATCAGCTACAGCTATGGCACTTACGCATGCGTCCAGCACATCTAAACCTGCTAATCAAAGCACCCACCTTGAAACAAATACACAGTATTGGATTTTGTGGTGTTATATGTCAACTTGCCCATTTGTGCTACAAAGAAATTCCTTTGGCAAAGTAAGGCAACAGCATGATGGAACAGAAACGTGTGTTTGGTGAGTTCACTACAGTAACACGGACACACGGACAGGCCGGAGGGATAAAAGGAAAGTCGGACTGTATGTTAGAGGAAGAGGTTGTTCCTGATGTGTCTCTCTGAGCCAGTTTTTGGTGCGGGCACCAGACTGTTCACTGAAAGCTGCTTTAAGTCTTCTTGAAGACCTGCTTGGAAACAACTCCTGCAGCTCTCAGCTCCTGGAGAGAAAAATACATGTTTGATATGTTTATTCAGACATGTGAGAGACTCAGAAAGTAATGCTGACCAATGAGAACCTCTAAGCAGTAGATGGACAAGGATTAGTGTCATCATTAACCAGAGGTAAGTGGTGTTTCTTTACTTTAATCATAAAAAGTGATACAAAAAATTACCAACTTGCAGTTAGTAAGTGGGGAGGGGCTAAAAACATCAGAGCTATCACAAACACTGGCATTCAAGGTCACATTGAACCCTGTGGCCGATTTAGAATCACCAGTTAAAATAACATGCATGTCTCTGGACTGTGGGAAGACGCAGGTGAGAACCCATGCAGGTACAGGGAGAATGTGAAAACACTCCACACAGAAAGGTCCCTGCAGGCCGGTGGATTCAAACCCAGGACCATGAGGCATCACTGCTAACCACTGCACTACTACACGCCCCCCTAAAAAAATTAAAAATTAAAAGAAAATAAAAACAAAACAAGGAAAAACAAAACAAAAAAAAGCTTTAAAAGTAAAAGAAAAATAATACCCTGTAGTTTATTTCATTTTAAAAAGACCTATGTAGTTCTGCCAAGATAAGCACGTAAACATGAAATATGGCAGCACTGTGGACTATTGCAAGATATAAACGAGAAGAACAAAGCGGTCTCTTTAATCACGACAAGATTGTTGGTTTGTGTCCGTTCAACCTTGTAACACAGAGATCACTGATGTTGTTTTATTTTATTGATAGCAGATTATTTATTTTCCCAAAGACATGGGTGAATCTTATTGACCCACAAAAGAACACTGAATCCTTCAAATGACCTGAAAAAAGTCGCCCCTCTTTACACTGAATTAATACACATTTCCAGTTGCAGTTCATGTGTCAGCCACCAGAGGTCTCTGTTGCTCTACACTCAAACCGGCTCTGGGGAGCTCTCCACTAATACTGTAACTAATTTCAGGGAAGCTGATTGAAAACATCTGCTAGCATCACTTAAACCAAATAACTTGGCAGATTATTTTTTGTTTAGCTTTGATGGCAGTAATCATACACAGGAAAATCTGATAATGCTGTGCTAATGAAAACACTAATGGGCTACTTATTGCGTTAATGTATTTTCAGATGCAAATGCGCTTTAACAGAATTTATAAAAGCATTTATGATGCATTTGTTGGCTAACTCGAAGGCTCTGCTCGTAATGACTGACAGAGGTGCCAACTACAGGAGAAGAAGAATTTGGATGGCTTTTAATTTCACAGTATGCACACATTTTTTTTTTAAATTTTAATCATGCAGTTTGCATCTGGAGGGAACACTTGGGAATCAAATATGTGAGCAGAGCTATTTAATTAAGTGGAAATAATTATTTGGCTGTGAGTCGGTTGTGTAACTGTCAGAAATCCTCCATACAGACTGTAATGTTACTGCAGCTTGAGCTGGTAGTTAATTCATACTAGAGTCCCACATAAAAATCAATGCTCTTCACATACAGCGCTGAGAGGCATTCTGGATTTGGATTAAAGTGTCTAAATTGAATGCATTAATATTCATGGCAGGGACTGATGTTTTCTTACCAGATGAAGCTCATCTCCCTCCACCCAGTGGGTCCAGCCTCTCCCTTCGATCTCTCCCTTCTGCACACACACCAGCCTGTCCCCCTCCCAGGTGATGGTGGTCTGCAAGACATCACAAGACAGAGAGAGAGAGACAGAGTGAAAAAAGCATGAGGCATCAGGGAAGGATCTCTTACTACTCTTAAAACAGAGCATATTGATTTTAGTATGCAGAATACAATAAGCTGAATAAATGACCCATTTCCCATAATTATTCAGATAGATCTTTACACACAAACATGTGAATTTCCCTCTTAGCGGCACTCCAAACAGCTTAAAGCTTAACTAAAATCAGCCTATAAGCATACAAAAAAAGGGCTTTCGATGGGGACCACAGATAATCTGTGATCCTATTCAGCAGTCAGTGACATAATCTGATTAAATATGAGTTCTATCCTCAACCAGTTCTTTCCATGCAGCATTTGACATTGTTCCTTATTACAACAATTTATAAGAGTTTGTAAAAAGTTGGAGGAAACTTTTATGAGTGGGTAGATTTTTTTTTCCTGCTATTGTATAAAACAACCAGTTCTTGCAACACCATGCGCTCATTATGCTGAAGGGTGGAAGTCGTTTACACGCCCACAGAATCTGCACTCCTGTGTCAATGCCAAAGATCCCAACACCTGGCAGCAGTGTGGTTCATCTGTGATGTTTAGTTAAAGTCTCAGCAGGTTCCTAACTACAGATGCATTTAAGTACAAAAAGTAAAAAATCTTACCATGCATTTCCTGTCGTCCACTCCAGACAGATCCTCCTCAAACTCTTGGCCCACGTAGAAATCCATGTTGTAGTTTTTGAAGGTACTGAGAGTCTTGATGATTATGTGGTCGCCCTCGTGAACGATGTCCTTGTCAGGCTTCAGCAAGGTCGCAATTTTCCTGATGGCAATGTTTACATCTGGCCCATGAGCAAGGTGACAAAAAATGAATTGAAAACAAAGAAGCAGTGAGGTTTTATGCATATAAGGACACAGAAAGAACTGCCTCAGATTGTGTAAAGATCAGGTTTATAATTTCATCATTGCTTTTTCGAGCTGTACACTTGTGATCTGTGCCTTCCTTCTCTGGGCATGACTCCCTGCCGAACTAATAAACTCACCCAGAGCTTTCAGATACTCCTCGAAGTTATCATTGGAAATCATTTTCCAATATCCGGTCAGATTAGGAACCATGTTGGCTGTTCCTCTGCTGGTTTCTTCACTTCCAGAGAATGAGGAGGTCTGTTGTGGACATCTGCTGGGGATGGAGTGCAGAAAACACTCTCAAAAGCCCCAATTTGAACCAAACTCATTTTAATCCGATTACCCTGCTGGGTTTCACTTCTTTTTTTTTTAATGGAAAATGTTGCTGGCACCTCCCACTTCCCTCCCAATGCCAACACCACGTAATCTCTCAATCCTCACCACGCTTTTACTGTGCTGGGAACCAGCGGTATGCGTGATCTACATAATGTAAACACTTGTGTGCCTTATGTTGGAGAATGCTTACGTGTTTAGGTGGGATTAGGATCAATACGCCTCCTCTATTAATTTGACACAGGCCTGTTTATTTATGAAGCCACGTGTGTCAGATTTGGCCTGTAAGCTGATTCTTTTATATAAAATGAGGCCTGCTTCAATGATGTTTGAATCAGTTTTTTCTTTTTTTTTAAATTAAATATCGGAGCCATCGACAGTCAGACTAAATGAGTACAAAAGAAATCACTCAGAGAGCAAGTGAAAATGGCTGAATGGAGCATGCTAAGAGGATAATATTCACAGCACAAAAGCAGAATCACCTGAGCTTAAAATGATCCAACTCAAACAATTAACTGTAGCACAATATGCCTGTCACATCTTCTGTCTCGCCTAAATAACTCAATTAATTTGATAAGCTCTCTTTTGGGCAGCGCGCTGCAGCCAACACACTGCCTAAATCCTTTGCTGACTGAAAGACAGGCAAAGACACACACCATCATCATAATCGCCACTATTTAGTATCAATGGAATAGCAGCGCTTTCAGCCATTGGTCTCAGTGAGAAAACACCTCCCGTAACCGAGCAACTGTCAGGATTACTTTAAATCCTTTGGTGGAAGAAACGCGGGCCTCACAGACACAGTGTGTGGATGACAATGGTGAAAATGAATAGAGCCAAGAATGAATCGCTGTTGTTAGGAGAGGCAGCTGCTGGGTAGAAACACCCACAGTGACACTCACATAAGAAATACGAATCAAAGAAAAAGAAAAGATGCAGATTCAAGTCTACTACCTGGAAGCCTAGCAACTAAGATGTACACTCACTGGCCACTTTATTAAGTATTTATTAGCTTACTAGTACAGCTCTGGACCTCCTTTTTGCCTTCAGAGCTGCCTTAATTCTTCATGGCACAGATTAAACAAGGTGCTGGACACCTCAGAGACTTTGTTTCATATTGACATGAAAGCATCACACAGCTTTGCTGGCTGCACATCCATAATGTCAATCTTCAGTTCCACCACATCTCAACGGTGCTCTATTGGATTGAGATCTGGTGACTGTGGAGGTTGTTTGAGCACAGTGAACTTATTTTCATGTTCAAGAAACCAGTCTGAAATGATTTGAGCTTTGTGACATGGTGGGTTATCCTGCTGGAAGCAGCCAGTAGGAAATAGGTGTACTGTGGTCATAAAGGGATGGACATGGGCAGCAGTAATATTCAGGTAGGCTGTTGCACTTAAATCATGCTCAGTTGGTACTGAGGGGCCTAAAGTGTGCCAAGAAAATATTGCTGGCACAATTACACCACCACCACCAACCTGAACTATTCATACAAAAAAGGACGGATGCGTGCTTTCATGTTATTTATGCCAAACTCTGTTTGAATGTCACAGCAGAAATCCGGGCAACATTTTCCCAATCTTCTGCTGTTCAATTTCTACTGGAGAGCCAGCACCAGGATGCAAGGAGACTGGAAAAACTGGTGAGAAAAGCTGTCTCTGTAAATGGAGCCACTTGAGATGGTTGGAAAGATGCACACTAAAGATCTTAGAAGCCATCCTCAACAACTCTGATCACCCACTTTACAACATTTTTATGGAAAAAAAAAGATTCCTCTCCCTTCATTGTAAAATAGAGAGATAGAGAAAGTCATTTGCACCCACAGCCAACAGGCTTTTCAATTCTCATACAAATAGCAGATGAGCCAACGCAGACATGCGAATTTCCCTCTGGGATCAATGAAGATGTTCTTATGCGTCTTATTCTACATGCCTAAATGCATCATGTAGCTGTCGTGTAATCGGGTAATAAGATATTTACATTAATGAGCAGCTGAACACCCGTGAATCAAAGTGTATTCTTGTGATATTTGAAACGCATCATACTTTATTCATGATTTCTTTTCTTTTGTGTCTGAACTTGCGTTTAAAAAATAATAATTTTTCATATAATTGAATTGTCTTGACTTTCTTTGTTAAAGTGAGTGTATCTGTCTCTATGTCAACAAATGTTTGTGAACTATATAAACATCTGGCACATAGATGGCCAGATGTTTCAATATGAAAGCCTTTTTAAATGTTTTAAATAAATAAAAACCCCAGCAGTCATTTTACAGTCTTTTTTTTGTCGCGTGTGTGTTTTTGGGACTTGGGCCGACAAAAGCAAAGAAAAAAAAATAGTCATGCGGGAATACAAAAAATATTTTATTTGAATTAATAGAACTGCCATCAAGTCCAATGAGTAAAAACAATGAATGGTGAAAAATCTCTAGGAAAAAAATGTAGGATGACGATGTGGCTCAGTATTTGCATCACTTCTGAAAACACCATGTCGGTGTTTGGATGCTTCTTACTTAAAAAAAAAAGAAAAGTGATGCCTGTAAAACACACTTAGGCCAACAGAGCTTCCATTCCCTGAAGACAAGCACTCATCTGTGAGTGAATTCACCCTTCGAGGGCTCCATCAGTCGTCTAGACTCTTTACCGGCTCTTGTGCCTGCTTAACGAGCGGCCTAAGCACCGCGCTCTTATTTCTCATCTCACTGTCTTCTGTGTAAAGGTTGTGCCGGTGAATATATTCTATCACAGAGTCTGGAAGCAAGTACTTCACACTCAGACCCCGTCTCAGTGCCCGGCGGACCTCCGTGGCGCTCGTCTCGTTCTTCACCCACTCCCTCACGTGGAAAATGTTGTGCCTGTGGTGGGACAGCAGGTCCGACTCGTGCACGGCCCGCTCGGGCTGCAGCTCCCCTCGACTGATGCAGACGAGGCCAAAATGCCCGACCAGCTCCTCGACGTGGTCGTCCCGCCACAAGCCGGGGATCTTGAAGGTGTCTAGGAAATCTGCCCCACACAGAAGCTTCAGCTGGGGATACAGATCTGAGTGGGGTGGCAGAATAAAACAGAGAAGATGACTATTTACACACTTTCGAACCAGTTTTTATGATAAAACAAAAACAACGATAAAACACGGTGTGACAAATATAACAAACTTCATTTAATTTCCCTCCAGAGATGGCTTAAAATATGCAAGGGTCTATTTCAACCCCTCCAAATTCATCGTTTTTATATCCATCTACACAATTTTAATCATCTTCCAGCACTATTGGTTTCCTTCAAATTAATATGTTGTCCTGCAGCTGGATATGCCAGTCTTCTTTCTGAGCAATCACAACAGCAAAGAGCGACACAATCCTCATGTGCTCCTCTTTTTGAATACAGGGACAGAGTTCAGTGGGTTCTTGCCAACTGCCTAGTCCACAACCAAGCTTAAAAAAAAAAAAAAAAAGTACTTTATTGAACTGTCTCCTCAAAGAGTCCACACACTAATAGGAAGCAAAATTTAAAAATTGAAGGCACCAGTGATGTGAATATCAAAGAAAAAGAAAGTGAACATTTTGCGCCTGGACAGGGCAAATAAAATGCACAACATGACTAAAACGGACTTGTTCTACAAATTACACAACTTAGATATTCATGACGCTCGAGGCTAAAGAAAATTATAACAAGACTAATTATTCTAGGAATTCAGCTTTCACATTAAAAACTTTGAAGGTTTGCATAACCCAGATAAACTGCAATAAAAAGGAGACTGAAGCAGCAGGCGAGCTAAGACTTTCTACTGCAAAATAGGCTCTGCACACAATTGCAAGCTCTACCGGCTTTGTTTTTTTCTAAGAATTCTAATTGGCTAGCTTTCATTTATAAGATCTATCTATCTATCTATCTATCTTTCGCAGGGCTGGTTAAATATCAACCCAATGTCAAAATAAATCCTCACCATTTCTAGCAGCAATGTTAGCATACTAACAGCCTGACAATAAAAATTTCAACATCTTCATGTTTAACAGAAGAACACAAAGCCCAGCTGATGCAGAGGGCTGACATTAATGTTTCACTCTTCAAAGATACTACAAGTTTCACTTTGAGCTGACGGTAGAAGAGTCTACGAATCATTAATACTACAGTAACACTAGTGAAAACAGTAGTTGGAGAATGCAGCACGACCAGATTTATTGCAGTTAGGTGCAATGAACTTGTGATCTTGGTTGCCCCGAAGACGAGGACCAGGTCTGCAACTACTCACAGTCTACTGCCATCTTTCAAAGCAACTTTGGTCCGTCAAGATGGCAATAAAACAGCAATCAGACTGCTGTCCGTTTGTAACTGGATGGGCCCAAGTTCACAATTAGATGCAATCTATTTTGACAATTTGGCAGTTAACTGTGATAAATTGCCAAAAATCACCAATCTGCATACACAAAAAATCCAATTAAACACAAATTCATTTAGAAAAGTCTTGAATGAAGGAGCAATAGTAGCTTTCTCACATACAAGGACTTAATCGATCTGAACCCCTCCCTGCAAAATGACATAAGCGCTCAGCAAGCTTTTATATAGGAAAATAACCACAATACAACCATCTGGCAACCAGCTGAGTCGAGTCCCCTATTGCGAAGAGTGTTGTAGAAAAGTCGTACTCATTGGTGCAGACTAAATTACGTGGTAATTATATGCAAATGCTTGACAGTCTGTCTGAGAGTGACAACAGTTAGTCCAAATGGGACCTCACTGTCTGGAGAACAGGCTGCCCCCCACCAGGTGACCCATGCAAATGTACTGGAACTGAAAGTAGTCTACCAGAGGTTGAAGATGTTACATGCTTAACCTATGGGGAACAAGTTATGTTGGTTTTATGGTCCCACAAATGTGTTAGTCCACACACAAGATTCCAGTCGGAAAGAGGGGGGAAGAGATCTGAGATGCGCTCCTGTGCAGTCCTCCAAGACCTCGACTGTGCACCTGCTCTTCTCTGCAGCTGGTTGACTGACCAACAACAGCAGAAGCAAGAGTCGTACCACATACTTGATTTGGGCGGTCCATGGAGCAGACAGCAAACATGCCGCCGTGCTGGACCATAAAAACAGCTTTTTCTCCTAGTCCTAAGGAGGCCATGCCATGCTATTTTCACTGTAGAGCGAGGAGCCACAAATTCGACAAGATTTCATTCTCTGGGGCTGTCTTTAAAATGTGCATATTTTGTGATAATAAAAACATCATATAAATACCTCTAAAAACCTGATAACACTCTGTGGTCAAGGGTTTCTAAGCTGATCCAAAGTTTTTAACAATAAGAGACTCTTACTCGAGTTGTTGTGCATTCCCACGCTCCGCTCATACTCCTTCAGAATACGCCCGTAATGATACCTGACAACCAAAGGAAAAAAAGAAAAGAAAAGATACTGATACTTTGTTTTTTAAACAGTTATGTGGTAATACATGCAGTTTTCTTTAATTTGTGTTTGTGAATCTAACCATTTCCTCTTTGTCCTCAGTTTTTCTGTTGTTTTATTCATGTGCAGTGCATCATTCCTGCTTTGTGCAGTAACTTACTGTTCATGCATGTGCTGAGGTAATCCACTATTCAGTCTAAACATGTCAATAAAGCTTTATTGAAGTGATTAGAAAAAGGAAAAATAGCCACGACTTATAGAAAAGCCTTTAAAAGAGATGAATGAAAACCTTCACCTTCAACTTTAAGCTTCTTAAAGTTGTTCTGTATGTAAAAGTGTGTGCGTGTGTGTGTGCGTTGAATAATGTGTGACGTGGCCTGCTCACAGACTCATAACTCATAACAACAGTCCACTTCATGGCTTGATCAGCAAACATGGCTTACAGCAAGAATGAGACACGACTGGGCGTGTGCGTATAAGTGTCAGTTGTGGTCAGAAGTTACTATCCACTCATTGTGGGCATGAATTTCATGGTAATTTGGAGCTTTTAATAATTTCTCTGAACTGTTCTTTTACCAGGGTGGAATGATTTTACACCATACATCTTTAATGACTTTAAAAAACACAAGAACTGGGTCCACTTGTTTGAATTTTCTCTAGTCTACAAAAAGTCAAAATTATACACACAGGTTCAAATATATACATACACTCTAAAACCACTTATTAAAGGATTTAATAAAGGCTTTGCAGTGTCTATTGACTTGACAAGGCCTATTAACTTCTCGTTGGTCATCACGATTGACTAAAACCGGTTTCTAGTTGCAAACATAATGGGATGTATTTGAGCACTAATTTGATTAATCAATACTCAGAAGAATTGGAAATTCCAATGAATTCAGTGAAGATTGATGAAAGAGATTTGTAGATTTACACAAGTTGAGAAGGTCTCTAGAAGTCATTTCTACATAAATGTAGATTCAAGAGCAGCAGTTCAAACAACTGTACCTAAGTACAAGTTATTCAGAGGGAACACCACTTTGCCAAGGTCTGGGGAAAGATCCGGACTGTCACCATCAGATGAGACAAAACTGGTTTGGATGATCAGGAACCACCCAGCCTCAATCCTGGTCAAGAAGTTGCTCATACCTACAGTAGGCTAACGCCACCACCCCCCTCCCCCATCCTAAATTGGATAAGCAGAAAAGAACGGATGGATGGATGGATGGTTCTCTTGGGTCAAATAAATATGAAAATTCTGTCCAGTTAACTTATGTGTTAGTGAGCGAGCAAATACTCAGTGGGGCCTCTTTCCTATCCTTTCGCTCAGTGCAGCACCTCTCTTCAAACATATTCAGGCAGCCTTTTGCCACTAAACCGTTCCCAGTTGGCCAATGAATTTAACAGCCCGTGGTCCTAATTTCACCCCATGAAAAAAAACCCCAGACCTAATATGGGTCCAGTCTAGTCTAGTAGCCCCCAAGAGACTAAAACCATAAATTAGGCAGGAAACCTGGTGGCACTCTTACATAAACAGCACGAGCTTGCATGATAAAGCGCTCACAGAGGGGCAGCAAAGGACAGTGGATCCCTGCGAACTCTGCTGGTAATACTGGGATGATCTTATCTTCTTGCACATTAAAACATCATACATATGACATGATATGAGACTCTCTAGCTATAGAATGCAGTTATTATGACAGGAGATATATTTTTTGACTGGAAATACACAACACAATGTTTCAACCAGTTCAAAGTTTCTGATTAACCATCGAATTGCCAGGGCCAGGGACTTACTGACTGTGCATGTAACTGTCTGTGAGGTGTGTTCATAAAGGGTGACAGGAAAGAGAAAGCAAAAATTGTTTCAACCATTCACCTTCTTGCACAATATCACAAGAATTCTTTTTATTTTACTTTACAACTAATCTCCAGCAGTAAAGATGGTTTATACCTCATAGTGACCACTGTCTCCGTCCAGTCTGGCTGCTGGCTCTCCCATTCATCAACTGTGACCCAGTTGGAGCTCTGAAGCGCCAGCTCTGCCATAGCAACACGATGCTTAGCCAGTACTAGGCCTTGCTTTCCATAGCTGTCACTCACTGGGGACACAATGCCACCCACCACTTGGTACTGGCCTGAGGGGAGAGAAGATTAACAGAGTATAACTGGGTCATGACAGCCAAAAAGAAATGTGGTAGTGGCGTTGATACAATTAATGGTTCATCAGATCTCACATTTGAGGACAAATAAGACAATTAATCTCTTTATAACAGAGTGAGAAAGGTGGGTGATCGTGACAAGGTGTCTCAAATCATACTGTGTCATCAATTTTATTATAAGGCTTTAGAAAAAAAGTGTGTTTATTTAGCTGACAAAGTTGGAAACAATCAGACAAAGGACGAAAAACATCTACTGTGATTTCTGAATGTCAACCTCAAGCTAGTCAGCTGATGCCTTATAGGTAAGGGGGTCGAAGGGAAAACTGTAAGAGCATTAATGTTCCTGCACGTTGAAATGCTGCACTGTGTTCAGAGCAGCTTTACGATGTAAATGTCCTGAATTTATATAAGGAGGCTGTGTCTGCTGAAGCTGGGATTGTGTGGCAGAGCAGATCAGAACATAAAGCTTAGGGTGACTAAGCGTTTTCCACACAAGAGTCTCCAAATCACGGAGACGGCCATATATTAGCATTGTTTGTATGATTGCATGGGATTCTTCGTACTGGGGTTTTAAAAGATGCAGCAATTGATTTTTTTTCGGCCACTAGGGGGCAAAAGACCTCCACTGCCTGCTGAAAAAAAAAAGAGAGCCTAATTTCGCTTGCGGCAGACACAGAGAAACATTAGCATTCGTTTGGAGTTGTGTTTATGGCAACTTGACATAGGTATTCAGGTCTCTCTTCTCCAGCTAGTCTTAAAGTTTGCATGTCTGCTCTTTAGTGCCAGAAAGGTCGTAGGGAGTTTTATCAGGGATTGTTTGCCACCGCAGCAAGGAACAAGACAAATGACAGGGCGACACTCAATCAAACAGTAGATTTAAAGGCCACAAGTGATAAACAATGAGCTAGTCTAAAGAGCTCTGAAAAGTGGCATTTTTGGGTTGTAATACATCACATATATAGTACCGTGCAAAAGTCTTGAGCCACCCCTCATTCCTTTATATTTTGCTAGGAAATAGGAGATAGTTTCAGGGATTTATTGAAATACATAGAATATACATGGAAATGCAGCATATAAGGCACAAACAGTTGGTACAAGTCTGATGAGCTTCAAAGTCAATGTTTGGTATGAACACTTTTATTCTTCAACACAGCTTAGGCAGGTTTCTTTGTAATTTCTTTAAGCAGTCTTCAGGAATAGTTCTCCAGGTTTCCCGAAGAGCTATAAGCTATTCTTTGAATTCTGACTGACTTTTGCTCTGTTTTCTGTCAAGATGATCCCACACTGCTTCAGTAATGTTGAGGTCCGGGCTCTGGGGAGGCCAATCCATGACTGATAGTGTTCCACTGTGTTTCTCTATGCAGGTATGCTTTTACTGATTTGCCAGTGATTTTTGGGAAAAAGAAACGAAGCGGTCGCCAATTAGACGCTATCCAGATGTTCATAATTCCATCAGTTTTTACTTTTTGACAGTCACCCTTCCACTGAGACCATTACTACAGCAGATACTGTTCATCTGCTGTAGTTTTTAGGCCTGACATGTCTGGGTGTGGCCTCCACTTGTCCAGTTTCCTCATATTTCCTCATATTTTTAAGGCCACCATACACACCACATGCCAACTTTACAGCTACTTGCTTTTTGGGAACCACCTTGTTGCAAAAATAGTATTTTAGGTCTGTCTAACAGTTACATTTGGCATTTTTTGTAAAATCAGTTAAGAAAATGAGAACAAATGATTTGTTTTGCAACAGGCTATTAACAACGTACCTAAAGATACGTGAGTGGGTGGCTCTTGGGTGAAGAGGTTTAACAATCAAAAAACATTCCTCTGAAATTGGGCAGGTACAGGGACTGGATTGAGTGAGTGAAAAAGCAGTCAGTGTCCAAAGAAAAACTTTGAAAGTCCTTCAGAGGCTGTGCAGACACAGGTTTTCTTTAAAGTCAAACGATACAGTGATACACAAATGATAAGGGGAGGTAGTGTTGTCTGTATCTGACCTGTGCTGTGCATGTGGTCTCTGGCCAGCTCGAACAGCCTCATGTGCTGGCTGGTGATTGGATTAAACGAGCCGCAGGCTAACAAGACTAGTGGAACACGGCGGGCAGCCATCTTGGTTTAACCTCTCACACCGCAGTCAAAGAACCTTAGAGGAAAGTAAAACAGAGTATTAGCCAGAGTCACATGATGGGACAGAAGATGATGAGACTCAAGGAAGACAGCAATGAGAAACAGTCCTCTTCTGGAAACCTCTGCATGTAACATAAAAAGAGATTAACACCACACACACAGATGAGCACAGTCTAACCCCAGAGAAGAAAAAAATAAATAAAATAAAACACTCAGGTTCTGATCTTCTAACAATTTGTCATTGGGACAGCAAATCCACTTAGAAACACCGAAAAGAATAAAGGATGCAGTGTTTTTCTGAGGCTGGGCACTGGATGAAGTAAACAGCTACAGTGCAGTTTTGTTTTACTGTCCATGTTTGTGTGTGTAAAGAGCCCAAAGGGAAATTAACACCAGCCACTGCTCAGCCAACTCACCACTCACTCTGCCAGGAATCCAGCCAACATTTATTTCACTTTAAATTAACAACTTTCTTGACCAAAGTTAAGTGAGTAGTTAGCTTTATCTCAACATTTAGATCTAAAATGTTACTAGTTTGGGATTTTGAAATTGCTCATAATTAGGAAATTAATTCTTAAGTAAAGGTCAAAAAATGTTTTTATGAGGTCATACTGAACTCAGCCTTTGACAATGAAAAGAGTAATGACTCTATCATTGACTGAGTGTTTGAGCAAAATTTTGAAGCGCTTACATGAGTGGGATGAATGTACAAAGACAACAAAATGCTTCTGGCCACAGTTGTTGGCAGCATAGAAGCAAATAGTAATCCTTCTGGATTTTGGGCTTGCCTGATACCACAAAGGTATGCACTACTCTACTATCTGTGCCTACACAAAAACACACCGTCAGTGATAACACTAAAATCCATTTTTTGTTGTTTTTTTTTTGCTTACCCAATTCAGGGTTGGGTTGGAGCCTCGACAAGCTGCCAGTTTGTTTCAGGGATACGCTCACATTCACACCTACACCTAATTTAGAATCACAGATTTCCTGAGCCCAGAGATTTCAAACATAAGGCCCGGTGGCCAAAGCCTCCAGTAGCTGTCCACAGGACGGCTTTGGAAGATGTGAAGCAGAGTGTGGATTTTTTTACTTTTAGTAAGTAAGTCAGTAAAATGTATTATGTGTATCATCTTTTGAGACAAAGATCAAAGGTCAACTTCCTTCACAACAAAATACCAGAGGATTTCAAAAAATAAATAAAAATAAAAAAGCAAGTCTAAAAAGATGAGTTTTTAGTTGTTTCTTGAAGGTGATCACTGAGTCCATAGATCAGGTCAGAGGGAAAGATTTCCATTGTCTAGGGGGCCACTGTAGCAAAATCTCCATCTCATTTAGTTTTCAGCCTTGTGTGATGCACAACAAGTAGGCCCTAATCACATGACCTCAGGGACCCACTGGGGATGAATGGGTGTAAATGTTTACTGATGTGAGCTGGTGCTTGTCCAGGAAGAGCTCTAAAAGTCAGAACCAGAATCTTAAAATATACTCTGAATTTAATGGGGAGCCAGTGCACCTGTTCAGCAACAGTATGACTTGAGTACAAGTGAACAATGAATTACACTAATCCAAATAAATCCATCTCCAGTTCAGAGAGTGACAAAGTGGGCCAACATTTCTTAAGTGATAAAAGCAAGTGCAAACCAGAAAAGGCCAAACAGCAGCAGAGTCTGGATGAATCCTCCTGCGGTCTCAGGCGCTGCGTATCCAAGCAGGGACACAGAAGAATAATTCCCCTCCATGGAAACTCGCTAAACACAGGTAACCAGAAATGCTCAACGTCACTTATCAGCCAGACCCTCACTTCCAAGAAAAGTCTTAGCTTCATCTGCTCTTCTCCCTCTCCTCTTCTGTGGTCTGTGTGTACCCAGGAGGGCACCAATGAGGACGCCAAATGAGGCAGTAGGGGATAGAAAATGCAAACACAGGAGGTTGAGGCACCTCCTGTGTTTTTTTTTCCATTATCTACTATACAAATGCCTGTTTTTTAAACAGTGTGTCCATGGTTTAAAAAACAAACATTTTTTTCTGTAAAATAATATAAACTTTATATTTTATAACTACAGTACAGCCTGCACAATGAGCTCCGTAATCACTCATCTGCCTGCTTTCCCGGGTGCTCGGCTGCTCTTCTATTCTTTACATCACTTCCACTTTCTCCTGTGAAACTCAATGCTGATATCATTACTCTGGTCCAATCATCTTCTTGCCTGCCTCCTTTGAGCCGATCAGCCTCCACTCCACATGCTTTAAATCTCACTGCTATTCTGTCATTCTCCCTTTCATTCTTCTCTCTCATTCACGCGACCTACCTCCTCCCCATCGTCACCTCACCCAAGTCACTCAGACTCACTCAGACACTCAGCCAAGCCTTCATCTTCATCTTCACCACAACCAGCATCTACACATCCTAAATCCTGTCCTGCTAGGATTACGTTCTGCCATGCTGGGTCACCTGAATCTAATTGCAAATTAATGGCGAAACAAAATTATTTCTCTATTTCACTAAATCATGTTCAGTTCTTCTAAATGTTCTCTCCTTACTTAAGACATGTCAGGGATTGTTTAGTTTGTTTAGTTACGTTTAGTTAAACGTGCGCCATATAACATGGTGCAGGACCTTGAAATTGATGTATTTAACTAGTAATTGTAATTTTGGGTATGAACAGCAACAGTAAGATGCTGAACAGGAAGTCCTTTTCAGGAAGCGCTTTCAAACTTCCTCTTTGCAGAAAGCTTTTAGTTTGGATGTGGACACTTACACCCTGCCTCACTCTGACAGAGTAATCAGACTCTTCTAGGTCATCTGGCAAATTCATTTTCAAAGTTAGTACACTTGCACGCATTTCTACAATATCAACTTTAAATAAAGCTATGCAAGCAGGATCTCACACTCTCACTCCAACCCTAAAGTGTGTTTTTCTGTGAATACTCTACAATTCACATCTGCTGGCAAGGCAAAATATGCCCTTTTTTTTAATCTAAGTTTCTAATGATGTTTTTAAGGCAGAATAACGTATGTGTCATAGACTGTAACGTAATGAAGTTAATGAAGTAAGTTAAAACACCATCAACATTTGAGGAAGCTTTGACAGTCCACCTTGACATTGAGCAGGCAGCTAACAGTCGCTAGCTTAGCGGACTAATAAACAAGGCGTAAAGCGCTTAATCGGTTAAAACAGAATAACAGCACAGTCAAGCAGGCGTCATACAATCTACACAGTAATTAAAGGCAGTAGCGATAGTTCGTTTCATTACCTTCTTTTTACATTGTTGACATTTGGCGAGTGTGTTACACTGATACCACTCCCCCCTCCCCGCCTTTGGATAGGCGCTTGTTTGAAGGTTCCGCAGATAAAACCTGGCTGAAGTGCGACCCCTGGTGGATGAAGGTTACAGCGACGGAGCTCTCCGTGGTACTGAAGTACGTGCAAGTTGTTGACAAGTCTTTGTAATTAAACGTAATAACGGTGCCTTTTCATTTATTAGATGCACATTAAAGATCAGTGTTACTTTTTTTGCGCTAGGCAAAGCTCAGTGTTGCTGCATCTGTGGGCAATGACGGCATCTTCCCAGAACACCTTACAATTAGAAGCTGACCTTTACAGCAGTGCAGCATCAAACACCTATGAGCTCCAGGTAACCTTTCATTCTATTGTTGTAAACTGCTTGTCAGATGAAAGGGGAGAGCACTGTACAACACTAACTGACTGTTTGTAGAGCAACCTGCAACTGATTACAAAAATGGCCACAAATCCCTTTTCCAATAACTCTGCTTTGCAGCGGAGGGACTAGAATAACTTTAAAAGAATGTAAGCTTTCAAAGAAGTGACATGGCATTTAGCGAGCCATTGTTATATATCACTATAAAAATAGAGCAAGCCCTTTCCTGTGGGGACAACTGCACCAGTTTCATATAGGGAGCAGTGTGTGTCAGTTAAAACCAACAAAGGAGGGTTTCAGATGTGTTCATGTTCACACGAATGGATGGAAGTTATCACTGATCTTATATTTATTGCTGTTTGAGGTAAAAATTAAGTTATCGCAGTGAGAATCCAGTCCCCTAATGAATGAAACAACTGTTTTCTTTCAGTTACATGAATAATCTAGCAGTGATAAACTGTTCAACAGTTTATCACTACTAGATTATGCCATGACTGCTCATAAACAGGAAAAAAAAAGAGGACCAAATGAATCCAACCTACTTTGTGTGAAACATCCATCCATCAATCCAACTTCTTCCGCTTTATCAGGGGCCGGGTCGCGGGGGCAGCAGCCTGAGTAGAGAAGCCCAGACCTCCCTCTCCCCAGCCACCTCCTCTAGCTTATCCAGGGGAACACCAAGGCATTCCCAGGCCAGCCGACAGATATAATCTCTCCAGCGTGTCCTGGGTCTGCCCCGGGGCGTCCTCCCGGTGGGACATGCCCGGAACACCTCACCCAGGAGGCACCCAGGAGGCATCCTTGTCAGATGCCCGAACCACCTCAGCTGGCTCCTTTCGATGTGGAGGAGCAGCGGCTCTACTCTGAGCCCCTCCCGGATGGCTGAACTTCTCACCCTATCTCTAAGGGAGAGGCCAGCCACCCTTCGGAGGAAGCTCATTTCCGCCGCTTGTATCCGCGATCTCGTTCTTTTGGTCACTACCCACAGCTCGTGGCCATAGGTGAGGGTAGGGACGTAGATCGACCGGTAAATTGAGAGCTTCGCTTTTACACTCAGCTCTGTCTACACCATGATGGACCGGTGCAGCCTCCGCATCACTGCGGCTGCAGCACCAATCCGTCTGTCGATCCCCGGCTCCCTTCTCCCATCACTCGTGAACAAGACCCTGAGATACTTGAACTTTGTGTGAAACATTAAGATTAAAATGAGTATTTGTCAATAACACAAGAAGCAGTCTTTTAGTGATGCCACAGTGATTTTCTCCCTTTCCCTATACTAAATAATTGCTGACCTGATGGCTTGACCACAATTAAAAAGACAGCCTGCACACCATCGTCCCCCTTGTCACTGCTCCGCTGTGACTTAGCTCCCATTAGCCATGGAAACAGCCAGTCG
Organism: Pelmatolapia mariae; assembly: GCF_036321145.2. Taxonomy (NCBI): domain Eukaryota; kingdom Metazoa; phylum Chordata; class Actinopteri; order Cichliformes; family Cichlidae; genus Pelmatolapia; species Pelmatolapia mariae. The sequence goes on along the minus strand of NC_086243.1, from coordinate 12,561,706 downwards.
GGAGCATGTGCGTGTAAGTAATTGCATGTGCATGTAAATGTGGCCCTCCTTGGACTCGTGTGTGTGTGTTTTCTGTCTTTGTTATCCTCTTAACTCTCCTGAGGTCTGCCCTTCTCTCTCTTGCTCCCTCTAATCCCCAGAACACACACCCACACCCAGCAGAAGAGGAAGCAGGAATGTGTGTGTGTGTGTGTGTGTGTGTGTGTGGGGGGGGGGGGGGGGGGGGGGGGGTAATTGAAGAACATGTGGTCCTTGCAGAAAACCAGTGATTCTGCCACGGGGTGGAAAGTGAAAGACTCAAATCTGTGAGGGGGAGTATAGCTGTGCTCTTCAGAGGCTCTTGTTAGGAGGATACAGCTGGAAAAACATCTCACTGTGGCAGCTGCTTCATTTGATTATAGCTCGAAGAAAATGCACTTTACTTCTTAATTAACGTACATTTCCCAGATGTAGCATATCTAAGATAACTGAGATGATTAAGGGAGGGTAACTGCTAATGACCTCACTCAAAGATGCTCGTGGTTGCTCACTAATCTAAACACTTAAATGGTCGGCAGCAAGGTGTGGCAAATGACACTCCAGTGAGCCTGTGATCAAACATGATGTTACATTTACATTGCATTAGTCACTGGCAGATTGCTCCAGGGGTTTCATTATCAATCCTCACCCCGTCTTGACACTAAAATACTAACACATTGACACTCTTCTCAGACAGATCCTCCCTGCATCCCTCCCTTCACATCTCCTGCTCCTTCTCTCTGAGAAACATTTTTTGTCAAGTTTGTCAAATAAAAAGCCAAACTGTTTTTTTTCCCCAACATAAAAGCGTGCAATTTGTCAAAATTTTTGCAAATCTATTTTTAGGTCCGTGCAATAAAGGAAATGTTGTCGAAAAAGATTTTCTATTCCATGTAATTACAATGCTGTAGTAGTATTTGAAATGCTTCAACCGTTACAGTCGGTTACTTTCTTTTATTTTGAAAAGCAACCCCCGGAAGTGTTGGTGCGTTGACGTTATTTAAACGCCAGCCTCTCTCTCCCCCTTTTCTTACATTAACACTGACTGTCTCTCGACCTGCCGACTATCTGTCGCGCGGCCGGCCAGCTGAGAACATCCACGCGCTCGGGAGGTGAGCGAGGATATTTGGAAGAGGACAGGACGCAGAGACATCTCCTTCACGGCTCGACAAACATGCACACACTCGGGGTCCCATTTCTGCTGTTTTGGCTTATCTGGGGCCACTCCTGCGCGCTCGGTGGAAAAGGTAGGAACAAAAAGGAAATTTTTTTTTTTTTTTAGAAAGGGTTAAAAAAGAACTTGGCTTCGAAAATCTTTGCCCCCTTTTTGCGTTTGAGTTGCACAAGTTTGCAATGCGAGCGGCAGCCGTCCGTCCAAGAACTTCGCAGTCAGGTTTAGCTGTCTTGAAGTTCGGCTGCATTTAAATGATTTTTTTCTTATGAATTATTGGCCAGTGGTTAGCTGAGGTTTCCTGTCCTGGCTGTCAGTTACTGTGGCAGGTGTTCAGTTAATTGGAAGTTACCAGCGTTGAGTAATTTAAAAGAGAAATGTGTTTATATGAAACCACAACGTTAACATCAGGGGGTCACTTATGATAATTTTAATTTATGGCTAATGGATAGTCCTAATCGTTTGCTTTTAACTCTTCAAATGTGTGTTTTTGTACAAACGAAGCCTTAAAATACATTCAAATTTTCATTCTAAAAGAACATTTAATCTAAAAAATGTTTATTATTGTGTTGTATCAGACATGACTTCAGTTACATTTTACAGGTGTTTGCATGCTGTTGAACTGGTCTTCACATAATCTCCTCTGTTCTCAACAACTGTACTTGGCCTGGATGCCTTTGAAATGCACGACAAACATGACATTTATGGCAGTTATGTTGTTGGTCATGATTGGTTGGTTGGCCAGTGATCTGAAGATGATTTCTGTCTACAATTATCGATCAGTGCTCAGGGAGGGCAGCCATGGTTGGGATGCTGTATTCCATCACGTCTTCACCCTGTGATACTCACATCTTTCTCCATCTCTCTTTCTCCATCTCTCTCTCTCTCTCTCTCTCTCTCTCACACACACACACACAGCTCTGGCTGTTGTTGCCTATGAAGGGCAGCATTGGTTTACAGTTGTATTAATTGGGTCTCTGGAGTGAGAGCGCTGGGCTGACTGGCTGTCTGCGCTCAACCAAACATTATCATTATTTTTCTTGTTTATAAAAGACCTCCATATGGCCTGGAGCCAGAGGGAAAGCTAACTAGGTTTAGATTAAGTTGAGAGAATTGGCTGTTTTCTGTAGAGACTTCAAAGACTCATTAAGTTTTCAAAGGTGAGTATAAAATGTGTGAACTCGGCTTTGATTGCTACGTATATAGTAAATCCAGAGTCAGTGGTGACTATGCAGTGCATGCTTGGCTTGTAGCTCTCTTTTCTTTTAGTCATGCTTTAACACCATAATTTCACAGATGCATGTGAGTAAAAAAAGGAAAAGGTTTGAAAGGAGAAGTTGTTGTCACACAATCTTGAACCTTTGGGAAGTGAAGTGTCAGCGGTTCATATCACTTTATTGCACACTTCTGCCAACAAATCTTCAATGCAAAGTAGACAATGGAACAGACACTCGTGTGAGAAAGAGTCTATAATCAGTAAATTTTATCTTAGGGAACGTCCACACAAATGCATTTTAATATCAACCCATGTAGCTTTTGCTACATTATATGGACAAAAGCTCTTAATCTTTTCAGTCCCTTTGCTGCAGGTATGAAAAATCACGTGCATCAGATTTCTCATCAAATTGTGAAAGAATGGGTTGTCCTAATGAGCTCATTAAGTTTGATAAGAGTAACAACAGTCCAATGTTGCAACAAGTTAGTTTGTGATATCTCTTCCCTCTAGATATTCCACAAGCAGCTGTTAGTGTATTATTGCAAAGTGGAAGTGTTTAGGAACCACAGAAACTCAGCAGCAACTCAGCAATGAAATGGCAGACAATGGAAAGTTACAGTGCAAGATCATCGAGTGCTGAGGAGCAGAGTCTGTAAAAGTCGCCAACGCTCTGCTGACTCAATAACTACAGAGTTACAAACCTCCTCTGGCATTAATATCAGCACAAAAATTGTGTGCTGGGAGCTTCGCGGCATGGGTTTCCATGGCCGAGCAGCTCCTGGAGGGGCAACGTGTAGGTGGCCCAGTGTTTTTGTGTACATAGTGTAAGTTCATGCCTGGTGGAAGTTTTGAAAATACTTATGACACAACACAAAGAAAAAAAGCAAATATCTGTATTTTTTTCTTTTTGTCTGGGTACTTTTTTCCACATTGCCATGTTTTTTCTGGCAGTGGATAATACTCCCCATACAGCTTTAGTATGTCATGATATTTTCTTTCCAAGCACTGAAAATCTGTCCTCTACGTATACTTTCAGTCACAGTTCCAGCTCATCATCTGACTTTGGTCCCAGCAAAGAAACCATGATGTACATGAAAGAAAATGCATTTATATTAAAAAAAAAAAAAAAAAGCTATTCAAGTGTAGAACCAGAAAGTAATATATCATTCTTTGGCTAGCTAATATAGGTATAGCATACCTCGGTTTTATTGTGCACTGCTCTATACCGCTATTTGGCTGACTCATCTGTATCATTAGACCTTCTAGCAAAATATTCCCATTTTTCTCTTTTAAGAGTCCCACATTCCCACCGGGGCTTGCCATTTTTCTCAGTTCAGTTTCTTGCCTGCTCCAGTCGCTGTTATCATAAGTTATAGCGGCACATGTTTGGTATTAGACTATGAATCTTTGACAATCACAGTAATATTGCCCGATCTCAATGCAGTGCACAGCGACTGAAGGCCAAATCTTGTCTACTAAACATTTAATGCAACAGCTGAAATGCCTTCAAAAGTGGTCTCTGAATGTCAATGCGATGTCCTAACATTTGACAAGGCATTGTATTGCGAAGTACCATTTTGAAAAACAATAGATCAAGGCCTGAGAGTGCTGGTTGGATGTTTGCTTGTTGTTTAAACAGACAAAGAGCGATTTTTCTTTTACATTCTTGTGCGTCTGTGCAGCTTCTTTGTATTTACAAGCTTTACAAGCTCAGCAGAACACATTATATACATGAAACAAAGGCTTTCTGCTGAATACCTTTACATAAGAAGTCGGGGAAAATAGACCAGAGCAGATGAGCGCCAAGAGAATCTGAAGGGTGCTGGGAGAGAGAGAGAGGGAGAGAACGGCAGGAAGAAATTGAAAACAAGACCAGATTTATGGGTGTCTTTTCAACAGAGCCATCCAGCTGCATTATCCCCGCCGGAACATAAATCGTGAAAGCGATGTGGAACGCAGAAGCATAACTCAGGTTTTCCTCTTCTGTGCAACGACTGGTGAAACAATGTCTAGCGGGAAGTGCTCTGCCCATCCTGTCGCTCTTTTCCTCTTTACTGTCATTCATGCCCATTCTATTCCCTTTAATTCCCCCTGTTTCTTCCCGGTTGTGTTTTCTCTGCCAGCCTCTCTCTTTCTTCCTTTGACTCTGTATCACTCTTCGCTGTTCTGCTCCGTTGAGCTGATGCGATTCAGAGGGCAAATGTCACAGAGAGAGAGAAGTGTTTCGTCATTCTCCTTCTCGCTTCTTTTTTCCATGCTTGAGCAGCCTTCGTTATGATTTCCAGAGGTAGCGCTGCTCCCTCACTCTCTCTCTCTCTCTTTCTCTCTCTCTCTCTCTTTCATAGCCAGGATTCAATTCCAAAGGTTTATGGGCTCAAGTGAGATGTATAAATGAAGAGGCAGTCTTCTTTCTGTCTTACTTTGCCTTTTCTCATTTGCCGTGTGTCGCATTCTCACTCTATCCCGGCTACCTCTATTACTGGCCACCTCCTCAGTCTCATTTATATTTGCTCTCTTTCCTGTAGCTTGCACAGATTTGACTTCTGCTCTTTTATTTTCCCCTCAACTTTTCACCTCTCTGCTTCGCAATCATGTTTTCTAAATGAGAAGGTACAATATGCTTACTCTGCGCAGTAACGGTTAGGTATTGACTTAAAAATGTCCTGAGCACCAACGTGTGAATGAAATGCTCGGTCTGACTCCTGCAGAGAGTATATGCAAATGAGGGTAGATATGCAAATAATGTCCTAATTTGGGTGTTAATTACTCAGCACAGCTAATTATAATATGTCTGATGAGGCGTAAGGTGGAGGAGAGGAGTGAAATGGAGGGGCTGCCATTGGATGATGTATGCACGGCGATAACAGTGTGTGTTTGCAGTGTGTTTGTCCGGGTGTGAGGGGAGTGAAGTGCTGGTGTTTAGCACTGTGTGTATGCCAGTATTACACCAGCTGGTCCAATGGCCCCGGTGGGGCTTTCTGGTCAACACGGCTCAATATGTGGAGGATAAACATTGCATGCAATGCTGACTTCTGAAAGACAACCTCCTGCACTCTTCCCCTGTTATTTCACTAATGAAGTGACACACAAATTCACACACCTAGACACTCCTGTACTTTAAAAAGTACAGGAAGTAAACACTTTATTTTTTTATTTACACACAGTAATTAGCAGCCACTGAGCTGGTGCTATAGAGGAGACTCAGAGTGAAAGATGAACGAGGAACAATAATGTGCAGATGGATTTTCTACTGTAACAATAATCCATTTTTATTTTTCTTTCATTATCCTCTCGGTGTATGTTAGAAATAAGAAATATATGAGGCTTTATGACACATATAATGAACTTGGACCTCACATTTCACAAGATTGGCTTCATTTGTTTGTCGCTCTCAGTAAAGGCACCAGTTTGAGTAATTTGGACTTAATTACAGCAAGCACCAAAGGCATTTTCGTTTCTCAAATGGTCAGAAAAATAACAATAAAATCCAAATTTATGTCAAATAAGGTAACACGATCGTTTCCTTTGATGTGTCCACATTGATCGTTTTCACTGTTTACTGTTAATCCTCCGTACCCCCAGAAAAACCCAGATGTAAAGATGAAATCAATAACAAATTAAATGTATTAGAAAATACTTGAATTTTCTGGCAAATGATTCCAAACACAGGGGAAGTTCATGCTTAAAAGACTCAAGCTGCTTCTTCAAAAATAGCGCACTGTATGTACCTCAAGTCAGATGGTCATAAATCTTTTGGACATTAGCGCAGTGAACCAGAATGAAAGCTGCGAGCAGCAGTTATGAATCCTGTGACACTTTAGGTTCGTTCTGTTTGTGCTCATGTGTCACGTCTGCGTGGCAGTTTTCTTTGAAACAGTCCTTGCCAGCAGAGTAAGACCGAAGTGATACTTTTATCATCTCGGCTGATTGTGACAGTGATTGTGTTTGTGTTTATATTCCAGCCAGAGTGTAGGATTATAAATCCTTGACTGTTTTTGTTCATAACTAAATAAATGGATGCATTTGTAATTTAGCAATTTAATTGCTTAAGTGCAATTGTTTCAGTGAGTAATTCTGTTGCTTTGATGGCTTATTTGTTTGTACTTACCTTTCAGAAAACATGGAAAACGTGGCTAAGTATTTGCAGAAAGAGTAAACAAAGTTTGAGCTCAAGTAAGCTGTGTTTTTAGTGCTTAGACAGCCATGCAAAACTACCAGTATTGAAATGGCTTGTCCTCAGTTAACATTTAAATAGAGCAATGTTGAACAGCGGCTTACAACTTGAACTGAAATGCCGTGCCTTTGTTGTGTCCCACGAGCCGGTGTCAGTAAAGCGTTATCAATTGTCTCTATGTACACAGGCCTAGCAATCCCTTATTAAACAATAGACTGTGGTCTATTGTGACTCATGATAAAGCCTGAAGTTATGAAGACATGCACCACTGCGTGCTGTTTTAATTATTATTCCAATACAAACTTATTAGCCTGCAGTGTGTTTGCACACCTAATAAAATGTGTTAGCATTGTGGTGTGTGTTCAGTTCCAACCAAATATAATATAAACCCCCTACACACACACATACACGGAGAAACACACACATGCATACCCACTCTCGCACACAAAGCTCTTTTCATGTTACCCCGAACTCGACTGAGTCATCTCCTTCATCTCTCTTTCAAGTTGTCTTGTGTGGGTCTCTTGTACAGTCAATCCAAAGCATCGCTATATGCTTTGAAATGGCTTTATGTTTGATTTTTTTATTGCTTCTGATTCCCTCTTGTAGAGACCGTGAAAGATCCTTGTATTTTCCTTTGTGAGTTATGACTCTAGGATACCGGTGAGGTGGGCTCAAAGTGAGACTGCACAGTTCAACATCATAGGTGCTTTGGGAAGCCATGCCAAGGGAAATTCTTTTAGGTTTTCTAATACTTTGTGTACAAGGCAGCTGAATGTGTGACTGAAAAACAAATCACTTTGAAAACAAAGAATACCTTGAGAAAAACCACAACTCTATGTGTGTGCGAGAGAGAAGGAGAGACAAGAAAGAGCGAGAGAGGGAGTTTGTGGGCTTTTGCTCACACCTTTAGTCGGCATGCATGCACAGATGCATGCACCAGGTGTACCTGGAGCTACAATTGCTACTCAGTAAAAAGGGATCACAGCAGGGGAGGGAAAATGAAAGCATGTCGCTGAAAAGAAAGGTTTAATTTTCATGAGTCATCAGTCACAAGAGCTATCTGTTTCTCTTTATCGGTCTTCCTTTTCTTTATGACTATCTTTCCACCATCCCACCTGTCTCTATCTGTATCATTGATTTTGCCACATATTCTCCTACTAGCAGCACATTATGAGTGAGTTTTGTATGTGTGTGTGTGTGTGTCATTACAAATATCCCAACTTCAGATCACTTTCAAATTCCATTTTCTCCTTCCTTTGTAAAGCTGCCAGTCTGGGGCCTCACCTCACTACAGAGAGGTTGTTTTCGCCTCTGTCGCTGCCTTTCTTGTCTCCTCTTTTGTCCTCTTCCATTTCTTCTCCATATCCCCCTTGCTTGCCTTGTCTTCCACTGCCATTATAAATCATTTAGATGGTGTAGTTATAAAATGTAACTGTGTTTTGAGGTGACATTGCTGTGTTCAATTTTGTGTGTTCGTGCATCACTTTTGTACAGTGTGTCTCTTTGTGTGTGTGTATAATAGATTGTTTATGCAGAATCCTTTTATAGCAACTTGCTATTTACCAAGAGCTCTGCCTGAGACGCCGACAAATTTTGATGTGCTTCTTGAGTTTTGGGCTTGGATTTGTAAGGTTTGACCTCACTGTGTAAAGTGCCCTGAAATAGCTTGTGATTTTGCAGCGCTTAGATAAACTCAAATAGACTGCGATGTTAAAGTTGCATGAAACAAAATGAACATTTCTCTTACAGGCACATCAAAAGTAGATTAGTTTTGTTACTTGAGAGTATATGTTCTCTTGTATAACAACCGAGTTTGCAGTTTTCCCACTTTAATTTTCTCCCGTAAAACAATAACGCCTTTGATGAAATATCAAAGGATTTCTTCTTTTCATTGATTAAAGTCTTGTTGGGCACAAAATTTTACTTAGCTGCCTAATAACACACTCAAGTTTCAAAGTCGTATAAAGAAAAATAACCACAGCAGTAAACATCAAGGGCCATTTTTATATTATTGAACAGAGATAGGTGCTCTTTAATACAATTGCCTCTAAAATTGACACTTCAAAGAGTTGAGGACCCAAACCTGGGTCAAAGAAGACCAAATAAACGTTCAAACCCTTTAATTTAAGGCTTAGAGTGCTACTCTAAATAGGCTGTCCATGAGGTAAACAACAGAGAAATATCAATGTTTTAAAAATGAATTCTGTACAATTATTCATCTAATGTTGAATAATAATGTTTTTATTACTTTGCTGCTCTGTGATTAGCCAAAGTGCCCATGGTTTCTGGGTGTGTGCGTAACTATATCAGCTGCTGCGTCTAGTAGATTTGAAATTGAGAGGTTACTGTTTCTGTTTAACTTGATGAAGATGCAGTTTAATTGAACACCATGTGTTTGTTTTAAAGCACAGTTGTCTAATAAAGTACAGGTTGGACACACTCACTCTTATGAATGATTAAGTGTGATCAAGCTTTTGACTGTATTTATGATAAAAGTGTAACTTGGACAAAAAACAAGATTCCTGATTACCTGAAAATGTTGCTTTGATCTTGTTGATTAATGCAACATCAAAAGTCCAATGTCTGTAAAAAGAAGGTATGTTGAGTTTGTCTGAGAGGTTAGAGGAACAGTCGTGATTCAGCTGAAGCTGTAGTTGTGTTGACACACTAGTTGTGTTGTGTTTAAAGCAGCAAAGCCTACAAAGCTCAAAGGTAGACCATTTCTAAATGGTAGCCACGTTAATGAAATATCATGTGAAAGAGCAGCACTGCCTTCAGTTTTGGTTGAATAAATTCAGCATTTATATATTTACTAAGGTTAGAGTCATTATGCATATCTTTATCTAACACCTCTGTTGTCTCTGTAATGGAAGAATTCATGGCTAAACTAGTATTGCGTTCTATTTGATTTAACAAGTTAATAAAAGTTAATAAGGCCGACTGGGACTCTTCCGTGTGGAGTTTGCATGTTCTCCCTGCGCCTGTGTGGTTTCTCTACGGGTACTCTGACTTCTTCCCACAGTCCAAAGACATGCCTGTTAGGTTAATTTGTGTTTCTAAATTGGCTGTCGGTGTGAATGTGAGCGCAAATAGTTGTCTGTGTGTCAGGACAAACCCGGTAAATTAATGTACTAAGACACACCAGCAGGAATGTGCCATCCGGCAGTATTCATTATTGTCACGTAGTGGAGGTAGGTGGACTGCAGCTTAGACATCATCTCTTTAGTATGATCATTCCTATTACAGGGAACAGGTGGTGTTTGTTCCATTGTTTATGTTTCTGAGGCATTGAAAAGCCCACTTTGTAATGCAGTGTTTGTGTATTATAGATATATGTATGTACTTGCATTATGGTGACTTGGCAAGTTCAAGCAGGCACACAGTGCAAACACACACAAACACACACAGAAAATGCACTGCCAGTTATAACAGTGAGGAGGTGCAAGTGCACACATAAAAGTTTTACAGGTTGAATCGAAGTAAACAGAGCTGTCTTTTATTGTGTTTACTGTATTTGCTGATCGACTCTGGAAACCTGGTCACAGGAAACTCTCTGTGTGCCAGAGGACAAAAAGACTGCACAGAAGAGAGTTGGGGCTGTGTCTTGTTTTAGGTGCATGCTTTTGCTCCAACCAAATGAACACTTATTGGGGTTTGACAAACAAAAAATGGCACCTGGTGTTGGCACCTGGACACACACACACACACAAATGAATGATTCTGATTCTGCTAATAGGTTCGAGGCTATTTATCCACTAATGTTAGTTTTGGTTAATCAGAAGCACAAATATTTTGGTTTTTGACAATTAAAAAGTTACTGTTTAACAAGAACATACATAATTACATAATTACCTAATTTCATCACTCACTTAATAGTATGACGTTTCCTCTATTAATACACATAAAAGATAAAGTGTGGGCATAGGGTTTATTAGGCTGTTCTGATTTGTTCATTCTGCTGTTGGTTCACTATCAAGCTCTCCTAACTCTTACTTTCAAACAGAAACTCCCTCTCAATGGAATAAGCAGAATTTTGACACTCACCACTGTTGTGTCAGCACAGCAGCATTTCTCATCAAGTTTTAATTTTTACGTACTCTGTTACATTAGCATTTTCTGCTGTCATTTTATTCTTGGTTCACAGCTTTTGCCATTACAACTCTGTTCTCTGTCAGCAAAAAATCCCATTTTTCTTGGCAGAATCAGCATTGTGTTTGCACACTCTGATAACGGTGCTTTATGTGTGTGTGCGCGTGCGTGTGTGTTTTTCCAACTTTTCAAAAGTCATCATTTTGAATCACTTTACAAAATGAAACAATAATTTTATTGTAAGAGGGTGTTATTTGCAGTTCACACACAATAAGGCCTTTGTGTATGTGCTGTTAATTTGTTTTGATTGAAACGCAGTGAGGTGCCGGTGTGCTGTGTTGGACGTAAGCATGTTCTGACAAACTTTTTGTTATAATTTTGTTATTTATAATCTTCCTCCTTTAGAGTTTAGCGCTTTTTGTAATATTGTTAAAGCTACTAAGTGAAGCTTAGGTTGTTGCAACAATTTACACTCACGGGCTACTTTGTGAGGTATACCTGTTTAACTGCTCGTTAATGCAGATATTTAGTCAGCTAACATGGCAGCAACTCAGTGCAATTAGGCATGTTCATATGTACAAGATGACCTGCTGAAGTTCACGCTGACCATCACAATTACAAAGAAAGGTGATTTAAGCGAAATTGAACATGGTACAGTTGTTGGTGCCAGATGGGCTGTCTGAATATTTCAGAAACTGCTGATCTACTGGGATTTTTCCCACACAATCATCTCTAGGGTTTACAGAGGATAGACTAAAAAAGAGAAACTATCCTGGGTGAAAATGCCTTGTCAAATGGCCAGACCACTTTGATATGACAGTAAGGTAACTGAACCTTAAAGCAGATGGGACAGAGTAGCGGAAGATCACACAGGGTGCCATTCAGTCAGCTAAGAAGAGGTAAAGAGTCTTGATTTCTACTTTGATTTTGATGATAGGGTTAGAGTCTGACAATGAACTAACTGTACTCAAATGGCTACCACAGTCACCACATCTCAACCCAGTAGAGCACATTTGGGTGTAGATTTGCATCCCATCCTGGGTGCACAGCTGTCAAATCTACAGACATGCTATCATGTCAATATAGACCAAAATCGGTGAGGAATATATCCAGCGTCTTTTTGAATCTATGCCTTGAAGAATTAAGACAGTTCTGTAGGCAAAAGTAGGCCCAACCTTGTACTACCAAGGTCTACCTTGGTAAAGCATCCAGTCAGTGTATAAGTACTATTTATACTATTTTCTGCTTCCCGCCTCAATTTGTGAAATTTTCTGATAAAATCACAGAGCATATGTTTAGATTTATTTTATGTTTTCATGAAACAACAACATAAATCTTTCTTCGTGTTAAAAAAAATATTTTTCTCCAGTCAAACTGAAGAAATGACTGTCTTGCAAAGAAAAAAGCCAGGCAAGAATTCATAATGAAAGTAAAGAATGTCTTCTATAGTCTACCTGTCATAATTTACTCACGAGTGAACTGGCAGTAAAATGCCAAAGCTTTGTGTGTGGATTTCTCACCCCCACACAGCATCTCTATAGCACTTTTCCTCTGCAATTATAGTTAGTTTTCTTTGCAAGCAGACAATAACTATATTGTACTGAGTTGAAAAAACACCAGCACCATACTGGCATGTCATAGTGTGAAAAATAGCTGAGAACAAGGAAATTCTTAAAGCCGTTGACCTCTTTACTGTGCTAAACATGTGTGTGATGCCACATACTCATATTTAGAGTATGTGGCACCTTTTTGAGGTTGGGGAAACCTGCAGTTAGCTGAGACTGAAGAAGTCACTTGGATGAGTGACGAAACGTTTTTTATACTGAAAACACTGTCCAGATGAACAGAATAAACTTTTTAGGATTTCCTTACCTGGATGATTGAGCATGCATCAAGACATACTCTAAATAATAAACTCCTGAGACTTAATCACTGACTTTTCTCTAAAGTCAGAAGCAAGCTTTTCTCCTACCCAATATTGGTTGAGAAAATGAAACTCTTCAGCCAATAAAAACTTTACAGCAACACTTTAATTTTACAATTTATTGCAACATATTGAAATACGTTGCACATTTAGTAAGCAGTAGGTTGACTGTGAGCACATTTCCATGATCAGTGTTCCAATTGTAAGTCTGTTATGTTGTTTTCAGCATCATTTTCCAAGCTGAAGTTGCTGCAGTTTCAAACCTGTAATAACACTTTATTACATGTGACCAAAATAGACATTTAGAGAGAACAGACTGGGGATTCTCTAAAGCAAATCAGGAGGTAGTTGAGGGGGATCAAAAGGTCACCGATGGAAAAACCAGAAGTAAGGTGTGTGAAAGTGAGGGCACTGACCACAGTGCATTCATTTGGGACTCTCTTCGCCCCTCTTCTCCTCTTTATGGCCACTCAACAGTTATACTTTATCCAAATTGCCTGGTCAAAAATTGGTTTTAAGATGCCATCAATAGTGTAAATGCAGCGATGCTTATAAGCTAGGCCTGTAAATGCTATTTGCCTTAATTGGACTTGAAAAAGTTATTTTTCTGCCTTGTGCTTCATACTTTACACTGAGACTGCAAGGCTCGCAAAATTTCAAAATATCTGGTAGCCCTTTGGGCAGGCACTCTTCAGTTTTCGGTAGCCCAAAATAAATTTAAGTAGCCCAAATAAAAAAGAATTTTTTTTATGTTTTATTTCCTTTGCAATAAAGTATAATATTGTAACGGAAACAAAAATTAATCAAAAAATTGTATAAAAATTACAATCATCAACTCAAATACTTGTTTCTAATTGAACAAAAATTTCTATGAACTTGCAAGAACTGTGTAGAACATGAATCAGTCTGTGTCAGATCCTGAATTTGAAATTTCCACTGAAGTCAAGGGTAAGAGGTAAGTGGAACCAAGATCTAGGCCATTTGCTTTTTGAAGTTTGCAAAGACTGCTAAATTTTGCCAATGGTAGTTCACTCTTTGCAACACTGTTCTAAACAGATTTTTCAGGGCTTCTTATTCTGCTTGGTTTATTTTTAGTATGTTTTTTGCAATTGCTGTTTGTTCTGGGAAAGATATTGCAGACTGGGCAATAATGCATTTCTTACATTTCTCATGGGTTCTGATGGGGTCTTTCTTAAAATTACTGGTCCCAGTAACAAAGGCGCTGGTCGACTCAGAAATCGAATGAAACACAACACACCTGGCAGAACATCATGTTATTTAGCTCGTCATATTCCAGCCATAGAAATTCTTTTGTCAATGAAACCATAAAGCTGCACTTTCTTTTTCCCTCATAGTCTGATTTGTCATAACTTTTCCGTTTTGTGGTAGGCTTTTCTTTGGCTGTCCCTTCTTCACCCTGACCTGTCTTTGGCTCAGCAGAACTAAAATACCGGGGTAAATCCTGCTGCTTTTACACACTTACTTACATAATGGTCAGCGATTCTCTGCGCAATCAACCTCTCACATGTTTAAGCTTGCTGTGGGAGATTTCACTTGTCACGTTTGAATAGTAAGCTAATGAGTGATAAGACGATATCAGAGGAATTGGTGCGCAGTTAATCGTCACTCACCAATCAGTACTGCCGCTCTCTACACACAATTCGCACGATAGCAAAGTGAAAGCAAAAAACAAGCGCAAATTCAAACGCGATTTAAATATCTCACATATTGACAGTGGCTCATCGATGCCAATGACATAATTACTCAGCTACATTTTCGAAAGAATGCAAAAGCATTGACATATATTTTTCCTTCCTATGATAGCCCGACGGGCAGGGCTGAGATAGACTTTGGTAGCCCGACTGGAAAAATCGCTAGCCCCGGGACGTCGGGCTAGCGATTTTGCGAGCCCTGGACTGTCTTCTGGTTAAAAAAACTCAACAGGTTGTTTGTGCAAGACCCTCATTACAGCGTCCAGGTGTATACATTTTAAAACTAAGCAACTGGATTAGGTTTGTGTCCATGTTTTTTTTTCACCTAAACCATAATCTTTTCATAACCAAGTATCTTTAGTGAATAAATTTAACAATCGCTGATTACATTTAAAAATAGTCCTCCGAGAGACTTGAACCAAAGTCTGCTGGATGGAAGTCACGTGTGTTGTCCCTTTTAGACTGAAAAGTAGTCATACTGGTAGCGCCAAAGATGAAACATCATACAATATTAAAGATCTACGGTGTTTACTTCTCAAGGTGATGTTTGCCTCTCCGGCATCATTTCTTTATTTAGACAGCAGCCTAGAGGAGCAGTGTGAAAGGGGGAACACTAGTAATTGCTTGGAAAGTCTTGACAAAAATTCACAGACTTGGATTTACCAGCTCTTACAGACCTTGTTTACTAGTATCATTATACTCAGACTCTTATTTTAGTCCCGTGCTGTTTTTTTCTGTCTTTGAGAAATGAGGTCAATTTTGTAGCTATGCTATGATTTAAAAAAAAAGGGGGAGGAGGTGATGCTACCCTCTTCGTTATTGCAGAATATGTAATTCATCCCTGTTGTCAGATATTGATTTTTGGAGAAAAGTGATGATAAACAATGTTTTCTTTCCCACCCTGATCCCTGTGGTAGATTAAAACAAACTGCTGAGAGTAATATGACTTGGCTTAGTATTAAATTCTGAAAATACCCTCCATGGTCTTCTGACTTATGACACTATGAAAGTGTAATACTCCAAATATATCGAAATCCCTCCTGAATCAACCTCACTACCCACATACTTTATGCTGAGGGGTGATGAAAACAAATGCCATGAAAAAAGTATTGGAGACTAAATAAAATTCCACATAAATATGGCTTTCTCGGCTTAGAATTACAGTTCAGATTGCCACTGGAAAGCAAAGTATTGAACTGTATATTATTAGAAGACGTCCAAAGGAGAACAAATAATGTTTAACATTCTTTGTCATTGCTTGCTGACATTTGCCGTATAGTCCTTTCAGTCCTCAGTCAATCCACATGTACAGCAGACTTGCTGAAATTGTCAAATACCAACAGACAAACTATCATTAAACTGTCCAAAGCTTGCAAAAGTCACCTCAACTGTCCTTCTGTGTATTGAACCTCCAGGCTTCCTTTCTTTCTTTGGTGTCTGCCCCCCTGTGTTTTGAAAGAAGAAATGAAGGACAGCGATGCATCAGAAAATACCAAAGAGAAGGAAAAGAATCAGACCAACAAAGACGAGGAGGCCTAAAAACGAGACAGTGCGGAGAGGATACAGAAGGCAAGGACAGATGAAAGGCGAGATGTTAGGAGAGAGGCAGAGATAAGCAAAGGAATGAAAAAAATGCGAGAAACATGACAGAAAGAGAAGGAAGATAAAGGGGGGAAAGGCTGCATGGTGTGGCTATGTTTGCCATTGCCACTCATTGTTTGGCGGCGTGAGCAGTCTGTGGTTGGTACCAGGCCCCAGAGCGATTCATCATGATTATGTGCTGGTAGGCAGGTAATGTCACAGCAGGCAGGGCCAGGCACACCCGAGGTGGAGGCTGCCGCTATTTCTGAGCATCTGTCTTTTCCAGCCAGGATCTAGTTTGTCGCATCAGCCTGTGTTGTGTTTCTGCCGTGCCCCCTGGATGCCTTTTCTCTCTCTCTTTCACTTTCTGTTTTCTTTAATTCTCTTTGACTCTCACACACATCTGCTTCGTGGGTTGTTATAGTTGTTCTACAGGACCACATAGCAGATGTGCATGTGTTGCTTTTAGATTAACAAATGGACAGAATGTTTTGAGCTACTCTGTGCTGATGTGTTTGGATTTTTTTCCCCTCCCTAATCCTGTCTGGAGGAAGTAATTTAAACATACTTTTAAATGTTAGATTCTGCCTGCACCTGTTTGGCACTCACCTCCCCTCGTTTCATTCTCCCCTCCCTCTCTCTGCGTCTCGCTCTTTTTCGGTGACTTTCTATCTTGATACTTCTCGTATCGCTAAATTCTTCTGTGTCATTTGAAGTAATTTGAATTCCTAGCCTTGAAGATTTGCATCTCTTTTATGTTTCAGTTTTTACTTATCCCAGTCAGCCACCTTTTGCTTCTTCTAAAAACAGCCCGGCGTGCAGCGATGAACAGCAATGCTTATTTGTTTAAGTGTTGGCAGTTTCGGGTATAATCCAGTTGGTGGTGGTTTCTAAGCTTGTGAAAGAAGTGCCACGTGCTTGTAACTTTTGTTTGTGTTTGCACGCTTGCAGTTTTTCATGTTCATCATACAGTTGTGGGTGTTATTGGAGCAGTAAGACCAACACACTCACTCATACATAAACACACTCTATGTTATGTATTCTTCTTGGCTTCCTGTACACCAAGTCTCTAATGCATTGTGTGGTGGTGGGGAAGTCTGAATGATTAATGGTCGAGTCTGTGGTGTGTCTGCCGAGGCTGCGACTACAACCAGTGTCATTCTCACTTGCTGCTGTCACTCCATGAATATTGTATAGGTTAGGTCTTGCTTGCCTCAAAAATAAGTCCATACCTGTTCGTCTACCACCAGTTGGACATGTTTTAATTTGACTCTTCAGGCAGTTGAGCCTTCACTAAGACAGGAAATTGCTTTAATAATAGTTTTGAAATATGGAAGAGAAGTTAAAAAAATCACTAAAATATGGACTGGAGAGCTAAAAATACAGTGTAAGGATATTTTTAATAAAAATGGTATTAAAGTCAAGAGAGTCAGCACCTGATTTGTTGACATTTTGTGTGAAGGAAAAACTTAGACATGGACAACATGTTCTTGCACAGCACGGTAAGTTAAGTTATCATTGGTAATGTTTGGTACAGATTTTTTTTAGCCTTCATTGTTGTCTGTTTAAAGTGCACCTGGCTAATTAATGTGGAGTGCAAACCAGTTATTGTTTGATCCATATCTGACATCTGGTCTCTTCAGTTTTTGACTTTGTAACTCCCCTCAGCCACATAGCCACAAAAGTCATTATGAAACACTATGTAAAAGTCTTCTTTACAAGTAACTCGTATATGTATAGTGTATAGGTGTCCTTCACTGTAAGTTACCTATTAATATGCTGCAGTACTTTATTCACTATTGACTCAGGAATTATTTCTGAAGATGGATCTGGCGTAGAAAACAAGAAGGCTTAAAATAAGAGATGGAAATTACCACTTCATGTTGACTATGTGTTTTAAACCACTTGTCCAACCGGGGAGGTACTGTCAAAGTCATCATCTACTATAATCACTTAGTTGACAGTTTACATTACTGAAAAGTATTAGAGTGTCACCGTGCTGCTATGTGCCTCCAGGTGCTCTGGAATATGATTACCTGTCTGTAGAGTTGCTCTGTCAGCAAAATCTTGGAGGGAAACGAAGCAGAACATCATTTAATTTTTTTTTTATATCCTCACATCTTCCGCTTGGACAGCTTTTTAGCAGAATGTTTATATACTGTGCACTTCTCTCTTTGAAGTAGTAATACACGGTGAAAGTCAGTGTTTTTTGATTTTTTAGATAATACTGGCTTCTCAAATGTTCATATTTTTTCCTTGTCCTTGGACAGCTAAACACATAAACAGAAAAATTAACGCTCTGTGATAATGACGACTTAGATTCTATACTTAGCAACCATAATCAGCACCTTTGAACCGGCCCTGCGCTGCCTTGGTGCCTACACTGCTCTTCATTTGGCTCTTTCTACATTATTTTGTCAAGTGTATGTAAGTCAACTAAAACCATTGTCTACAAAGTAACTGAAAGACAAGGCTTTTTGTTGAAAGAAACCATAAATAACATAGCACTTCCTAATTCACTAACTTTACACCATTACACGCTATCCTCCTGGTCATTTTCTTCACTCTTCAGCTCCTTAAAGTCCTTCTTCCATCTTCAAAACAAACTCTCTTCACTGGTTAGTACATTTCCATCTCTGTCCTTAATCATCCTAACCTGCTGCACATCCTTTTCTATTCACTATAAGCCTTTTCCTTTGCCACTTTGTCTTTAGCCCTAGCCTCTACCTTCACTTGCTTCCTTTTGATGATTTCCATATTCTTCCCAGACACCACTTTACAGTCTTGTATCGCTTTCAGATTGCACCTTCTGCACAAGATATAGTCCACCTGTGTGCATCTTCCTCCAATCTTATATGTCACCCTATGTCTCTCTGCTTTAAGGATATGCTCATCATGGCAATTTCCATCCTTTTTACAAAATCCACCAACATCTGTCCTTTTGCACCTGTGTTGGCCAACAGCACAAGAGACAGTATTTGTGAGACATTCTTGAAAACTTGGCCACTGAAAAAAGTAACATAATGGAGCAATAAAAAATTAAATAAAAACAATAAATCTGAAGCCGACATATTTTATTGAAAGACCGCAGGTAGAGTAAGTCATTTTTTATCAGGCTTTGTTATGATCACAAATATATGCCTGCTTTTTGAGTGACTTTATATTGTTTTTCCTGAATAAACCAAGAAGCTATTGGAAGAAAAGAAACCTTTCAGCTTATGAAACAACATCTGCGAAGAATGTATTAATTATTTCTTTATTATTTAGACTCTACAAAGGTAATATTTTAGAATAAATATGAGTAAAATTATATCCATGTCCATGACTTGTAATTTTGTATTAAAAACCATTCAATGTTATGATGGTTAAGCTGACTCCAGAATAGTTTTTTTCTTTTACCATCCCATTAGTTCAAATTACTAATCTGGTTTAAAGCATTTATGTCTTTCTTCTACATGTAATAGCCTTGTATTTCCTGATTTTATCCTTAAATACATCTTTAAAAAAATTAACTGGTCTGGTTTACATTATATGTAACTTTTAAAACTCCAATATCATTCATAGCATCTTTGTTCGTCCATGAACCTTCTCTGAGGTCTTTTCCAGATGCCTGAAAGCTACATCTTTAACACTCATTGTCCAATATATCCATTATCCCTCCTCTGCACATGTGCAAATCATTTGAGCATTGCTTCTCTAGCTTTGTCTTCAAAATGCTCAACCTGAGCTGTCTCTCTGATATATTCATGTCTAATCCTATCCCTCCTGGTCAGCCAAGCTCCGCCTCCTATCTTTCTGTCAGAGCAACTGTCTCCAAACCATACATCAAAGCAGGCGTCACTGCTGTCTTCAATTTCATTAAAGGGTAAATCAGTTAACATTGCATCATTACAGTAAATGTATGATTTTAAGGGTAAAATGTTGCATATTTAATCTCATAGATGAAAAGAATAGGTTAGCTATAGTCCAATTAAAAAAAAAACAACCCTGCAATCTAAACTAAAATGGGATGTAGTTGAGTATTAAAAAAAATTCTCGTTATGTGTTTTCCAAGCATGTTCCCTTAATTATAAAAGTTGTGCAAGGTCAAAGAAATGTTGAAGAAAAGAAATGTAGACGAGGCTAAGTGATTGTGTAATAAGACAGCAGATTTTAAAGAAAGAAAGAAATCCATTCTAACAATCACAACAATGAAATTAAAAGGTCATAAGACTGATATTGGTCCCTCACGTTCCTGTCCACTTATGTCAACAATTCTGAAAAGTAAAAGGTGCCTAAGGCCTTACTCAATCAAGCAAAGACTGGTGATGGACGCCTTGGTAACGTGTATATCCCAACTAGTTGGCAAGTGGTTGCGGGAGGTTGCGTGCTTTCACTGAGGAAAAACTTGTTAACTATTTGCAAAATGTGACAAGTGTGACAAAGTGTGAAAATTGGAAGCTGAGACCGTTCACCTTCAAAGTTAAAGTTTCAAAAGGTACAACTTTTACTTTGCAGTTTACTAGTCTTGATAACTTCTTCTGACTGGTTAGTTTGAATTTGTTTACTGAAAAATCTGTATTGTTCATGTAAGTTACAGCTTGTGACCAAAGCAATCACCTAGAGCTTTTTAGTGCAGCATCCACTTTGCAACAATTTTACCCAGCCATAGCAAGCTACCACTCTCAAACTGGTCACGGAAAACATATTTTTCCATCCTGACCAGAAGTTGCCAGGGGGTTGCCAACCAGTCTTGATGCCTGTGTGACTGAGACCTAAGACTTAACGTAATATGTTAGGCTTTGAATCTATCTCTTTCCCCTCTTAAAGATGGGTTCAGTGTATCTTACACTAAAGCAAATAAATAGGAATCATCAAAATAGCTTTTTTTTGCATTTAGATAATTCAACCAGCTCTTATCACAGTTGCCACTTTGATGCTTCCAGGTCATTTGATTCAGTTAGGAATCTTCCTAAGCTAAAAAGATTATTCAGCCTCAGTCCCAGTGTTGAAATGTATGACTTAATCATTCCCACAAGATTCCTGTACACGTCTAGTTTATCACTTTGGAATATTGGAAGTCAGCCATAGCCTTCTCTTCAAGCAAAGAACATAAAAAGGTCTAAGCTTATCAGAGTTTTTAATAGATGAAGCACATTTGCCTTAAGTGCCTTAAAACTGATTAGCTATTCATCGTGCTTCACCCCTGTTAAGGCTTCAAACACCAAGCTACATATCACTAATGCAAAACAGTGCGAGAGGGTGATCAAATTCAGGAATGGTAAAAACTGAAACATCTTTCAAGTCCTAATTTGAGCAGATGCTGAATGAAAAACATTGTCACCCCACTGCTTTTATGTCCATAAACACAGTAAGAAAATACAGAGCATTCTTCCTTTCACTGATAATGGCACCATTTTATTTCAAGCAGTTAATGGGCTATTTGGACACGGGAGTTGTTGTGGAGCATTGAAAGGAAACAGCTGTGATTACCTTGATCATAGTCATTTAACTGAATATTATCAGGCTTTTTTTCTCTGTGAGTACCATGTCAACAAGAGACATTTACTGAACCTGTTCCTTCTAATACTCAGGTTAAAGGGGTGACAGTTTTCACAAAATTTGTTTATAGTGTCTTAAATATCGCTGGTTTTTATACCTATGTCTTTAAACGCCCTTGTGTATTATCGGAAAGCATGGTGTCTGTCTCACAGCAATAAACAACTTATAATCGGTGTCATACTCTCCCGCACATACTCATCTTCCTCTTTATATATTTAAATTCACAAGGCCATTTTTGGATTGTTACTCAAAAGTGGGGTTCTTATTAATCTGAACTAGTTACTAACGTGGCTTTCGTTTCACTTCACAAGTGGTAATACCTGGTCCTTCAATTGCTCTTTCAAATTGTATTTAATTTTTCAGCTAATTAAAAAGAAAATAAATGAAGCTTAGCTTTAGAGGGGCATGAGGGATCCGTTAACGCACTACTTAAGAAGTGTGATCTCTTGCAGCCAGCTTATTGCTGTGTGAAGAGAGAAAACGTCAAACTTTCAAATGAAAATCAGCTTCCACTTATAAATGCTACATGAAAACCTATAATCAGAAACCATGAAAACCCTCTTTGTATATTTCAGATACTGCTGTGGTTCAGTGATATTTTTTGTACATCAAGTAGAAAGTCAATAAAAAATGATAACATTATTAACTGCCTTAATAGTTGGACTGTTCTATGTTTTTAAATGTCAAATGTATTACATAGACAGTTTGAAACACAATTTATGAACATTGTAGTTATTTTATTAGATATTAGAGCTCTGTTCTACAGTATTAAATTAAATGTTGAGGAAGAAGAAAAGATAGTGAGTTTTCAGAAATCCTTCCTTGTGTGATTGTTTTGTGACACTAATGGATGATATTTGCAGCCCTATGAAAAAGTTCACCACACGATTAAACCACTTGTACAGCCAGCTTTAGCAGCAATAACTTAAGTAATAATTTTCTGTAGGACTTTATCTGTCTCTCACATTCTTGTGGAGCAATTTTGGTCCACTCCTCTTTACAACATTGCTTTGTTTTATTGAGATTTGTGGCCATTCGTTTATGCACAGCTCCGTTAAGATCCCACCACAGCATTTCAGTCAGCTGGGCCATTGTAAAACCTTAATTCTTTCGTTTCTTTTTCAGGCATTGTGTTGTACACTTGCTGCTATGCTTGGGATCATTTTCCTGGTGTAAGGTTAAATTTCAGTCATGCTGTCAGACAGATAGAATACTAGAATACTTTGATAAACGGAGGGGTTCATAGTCAGCTCAATTACTGCAAAGTGCCCAGGTCCTGTAGCTGCAAAATAAGCCCAAACCACCCCTCCACCACTGTCCTTGAAAGCTGGTATGAGGTGTTTGTGCTCATATACTGTGTTATAGCCAGACATCACCACTTTAAGAAACGAGATTAGCCCTCATTTATTAATATTTTCATTGACAGAACAACTGAATACACAAAATTACTGTTTGATTTTACCGTACATGGTGTGTATTTTTACACATGGGTGTGTTAGTGGATCAGAGTCAGTCTACATACTGTATACCACCAGACTCCCATTTCTCTATATAAGGAAAAATGTTCCTCCAGGTAAAGAATTGAAAGTGGTGACAGTGTTATTAGTGAGAATTCTGCACCTCTAAGGCAAGGAAGCTGCAGAATGTTAAACCGGAGAAACTGAAACAACAATGTCTGAGGAGGAAGCTACAAAAAGCGCACTTTTCCAAAGTGTTTCCACTAGAGTGTTGATGGGTTCACAAAACAAACATGAAAACAAAAAAACAGATAAACAAACAAACAAAAAAACAAATGTAAAAGTTCAGGCTGAAATAATGGAGGTTCTGAAGATTTTTTACCCAGAGACACTTCACTGTGGGTCAAGTAAAAAAAGAGGTTCAGGCATCAATGTTCATATGAACATTACAGCCCATAAGAAAAAGAGGAAAACAGATAGAGGACAAAGGAGCACGTGATCTATCAGCCCAAAGAATGATCAAGATAAGATAAAGAATATTAGAATATGTTTACATTAAAAGCTGACAGAGTTACTCAGCTCGCAGCAGTAAAATGGAATTAAACACAATGTTGAAGACTTTGTGAAAGGGATGTCAGTTATCCAAGCTGTCCAAGGTATATATTAAAAAAATTTAAATCCCCAAATTGAAACTGAATACCCGTCAAACTAATAGATATTCTAATAGTCTTGGAGTCCAGCTCTTTCCTCCATAAATCCATTCCCCTATAAAGAAATGAGAGCAACAGTTGCAACACTACAAAGAGAGACTCACATTCAGACTGAGACAGAGAAAGGCTAGCAGGTGGTGGGAAGACAGACAGCACAAACTGTGAGGATGGGAAGGGCATCCAATGTTTGACTTTCAAAGAGTCAGAAGGACAGAGATAGACAGCACAAGCAGATGAAAAGTTGCTCTCAAAAAACAAGCACACATACAAATTGGCACACTTCAAGGATAAGAATTCCCATTAGAGTTATTTTTGGGTGGTAATTGCTTTCAGCTGACTGAAGATAATGAAACAAAAAAAGCAAAATATGAGCATTTAAAAGCAAGTTCTCTTTTGATCTTATACCAAGTAATAGAAATGATAATATTAAATTTTTTTCTACCAAAAAGAAGTCTAATCTTTTGAGGAAAAACTCCTAACATTAATCATCTTATAGTGTTTTGCTGGGAATAACTTGAGTCCTGCATTTATGTGGATGTTATTTTGACATATATCATCCAGCTAAACACTGATGGAGGCCAAGAATTTCCCTCTCACCGCTAGCAGGACAATGTACCTAGCCACACTACAGACACTGCTTGGGGCTGTTAGTTTTTCTTGGGCTAGTGTTGCCACTCTAAAAGAAAATAAAACTTTCATTGTGGCTTGCCAAAGGCTCGCTGCTCCTTTATGCCTGTTTAGATTTATTTATTTCCCAGTTTGCTTTGCTGCAAAATGCTGACTGTACAGGACTGCCTAACAAGCCTAATCTAGTTAACAAGCCTAATCTAATTTGCTATCTTTAAACTGTACAGGTAGCAAATTTGATGCAATTTTCTAGGGGAAAACACAACCTGGATGGATTTATAATAGGGTGAGGTTAATACAAGGGCAGCTGTCTTTGGCAGTGCATTTGTTTTTATAACAGGTTCATCCTGATCATTGTTTTTTTTTTTTTTAAACCTGTCCCGTTTGGTTCTTTTGCCATCAGAATTATTGTCTAAAGGCGAAGAAAGATGCCCAACGGATTTACTTTACCAAATGAACCATCCCAGCCTTGCCGTAATGGTCCATTTGATTGACCTTTTATTGTTTATTTTATTTTATTTTTTATTTTTACTTGCTAGATACGGGACAGGGGAAAAGAAAAGGGAGAAAGAAAGAGGGGGGGAAAAAAACAGCGGAGAAGAGGGACGGGGATAAAGGGCAAAAAACAAAAACCAACAAAATAAGCAGACAAAAAATACATATATCGATCACCTGGATCACCTGTTGAGAAAGAAAAAAGAAAACAAGCAGAAGAAAACGAGAGTAATAGAATAAACAACATCACAATGATAAATGGGAATATAACACTAAATGCTTAATATTAAACATTATTGTGCAGCACGTAAGATCGACAGCGCACAGTGTGCTTTGAGGTAGGAGCCAAAAAGGGTGTAGTTTGTGTGTGTGATCACCTGTGTGTACACCTGTGAGCATGAGCGTGCTTGTATTTAAAAGGTTCCTTAATGTAATGATCTGCTAGAGGGTGTGGGGGGCCACAGTCCCATCCTCCAGGGCATGAAGCAGGTATGGAGGAGATCAAAACTCCAGACATCCAGAGGCCCCCAGAACACAAGAGACCAAGGAAGACCAACAGAGGGGCAGCCGCGCCACTATCCCAGAAAGAGCTTAGGAGAGTCCCAGATGAGGGATCACTCAGCAGCCGCGGAGCAGAAGCCAGGGGGGGTTGCAGTGACGTGCCCGTGAGCTCCGCCGGCAGCCAGCTGTGCCTGAGTGACCGAGCCCCAGGCCGAGAGGCCGAGGGCACCCCACCTCCGAAGTGGCCCGAGCGAGCCCCAGGTTCCAGGCCCCGATAAGCAGCCACCAAAGAGTGAGCCGGTGTGTACCCGGACGCCCACCCCCGGACACAAGGAACCACCAACGCACCGATGTCTGAGGGCGTCTGCCACCGGCAGGGGAAGTGGTGGGGGGAGATAAGGCCTCCAAACCTTGGAGGGCCTGAGATGTCCCCAGAGAGGTGGCGTCTGATACCCAACCTGACATATAGACACAGACATACAGGCACACTCAAATACAAACATCCATTCCCACCCTCATGCTCTCATAGGCAATTACTCCACACTCAACCAACGTGGAGACAGACATAAAGAGACGCTGTACACACAATCACACTCCCCAAGCGTACTCTAAGAACCGGGTCTAGGTGCCCTTGCCCCTGGAGGGGGAAACTGCACCCAGACCCAGGTGGTGTTACCCTTTTCCCTGCAGTGGGGAGAAGCAGACTGCCCCGACTCCGCAGAAGCAGGGAGGCCCCACACACCAGACCCCAGTCGGACGGCCAACTCCTCCTCCTAGCCCCCCCGCTCCAGCAGGCCGCAGAGACCGGGGGTGTGAGAAGACTCCAAACCTCCCTCTACCCGCTCATATGTAGTGTTGATGTATATGTGTTCTAAGGTGCAATTAAAACCCAGGAGGGCATGGAGCTACCTGCCAGAGAGCAGCAGGTAAGTGCATAGCCCCTCCTGATAGCCCTCAATGTCTACGTGTATTTAAAATTGAGAGGTGGGCAACGACGCCAGGGGTGAAGTGTACACCCTGATGGTAATTTGGAGTCCGTGTTGTGAGCCCACCCCCAAGCCCAGAGACGGAGCGCCCCCAGAACCTCACGCCCGTCCCGGACCGACCCAGGGGCAGCCAGGCTACCAGGTCAGTAACCCACGTCCGTCAGCACAGACTCTCCCCTAGCCCCGCTGCACGCAGCCACGAGGAAACCGTCACCTAAGAGCCAACAGAGCCCTTAATTGGCCATGACCGCTACCCCGGGTTGAGCCCCCCAAGGAAGATGCTCCTGGGGAACCCCCCGACACCCTAAGCCTGTCCCTACCCCCACACCAATCACAACAGTGAAGGTGGGACCAAACTCTGACCCCCCACCCCCACTAGGTGATGGAGCTGATCAAAGGAGCCCAGAGCAAATAATCTGATGTGGTGGCAGAGGCTGTATCAAGACTAATGTAATCTAATAGATAATTTCTATACTGGTTAGAATTAAGATTATTTTTATTTTTCCAGTTCATGAGGACTGTTTTCTTGGCTATGCATAGGGCAGTGAAAACCATGTGGGCTATATTCTTTTCTGAAGTGACATTATCTAAGCTGCCCAACAAACACACTAAAGGAGAAGTTGGAATGTTACATTTCAGACACTTCGATAAGTCTTCACATATCTCACGCCAAAACTTCTGAACTGGTGGACAGAACCAAAGAGCGTGGATATAATTGTCCAGTGAATTGGTTTGGCAGTGTGAGCAGTTGTTGGTAGACGTAAAGCCCATCTTGAACATCCGATGACCTGTATAGTGCACTCTATGTAGTATTTTGTATTGAATTAATTGAAGACTGGGATTTCTAATTAGATGAAAGGTTTTTAAGCAAATCTGAGACCAGAAGTTTTGGTCTAAGTTAACTGATAAATCCGCTTCCCATTTTGCAATAGGAAGTGATATTGATTCATCTATTTTAGAAAGCACTCTGTATATTTTGGATAGTAATTTGGGGGTTTTAAGAGTAAGAAATTGAACCACACTTGGTGGTGTTTGTAGTTCAACTTGACCCGGTTTAAATTTCTTTTTTACTATGGATTTAATTTGTTGATATTCTAAAAATCTTTTCTTGTTGATCCCATATTGTGTAACTAGTCTGTCAAATGAAATAAATTCTGTTCCTTCTAGTATATGTTCTAAATATTTGATTCCTTTACCACTCCAATCTGAAAAGTTTATCATATTATTGTTTTGTAATATGTCAGGGTTGTTCCAGATAGGTGTACGTTTGCATGGGATTAATGAAGACTCTGTCAACTTCAGAAACTCCCACCATGCTGTCAGAGAGGAGCTAATGTTGACGCTTTTGAAGCATTCATGTCGTTGAATGTTTGAGCTGATAAATGGTAGATCTGAAATCTCTAGATTATTGCAAAGTGCTTGTTCTACATCTAGCCAAGGTTCATCTAAGAGGGTATGTTTTAGCCATCCTGAGATAAATTGGAGCCTGTTGGCTAAGAAGTAGTGCTGAAAGTTAGGTAGTTCTAATCCTCCTTTATCCTTGGTCTTTTGTAGTGTTTTTAAGCTTATACGTGGGGGCTTATTTTTCCAAAGGAATTTGGACATATATGAATCTAGAGATCTGAACCAATCTTGTGGCGATTTAGTTGGGATCATTGAGAATAAATAATTTATTTTTGGTAAGACCATCATTTTTATAGCGGCAACCCTTCCCATGAGTGATATGGGTAGACATTTCCACCTAGCCAGATCGCCTTCTACTTTCTTTAAAAGTGGGATATAGTTTAATTTAGTTAGATCTGCAAGCTTGGGAGAAACATTAATACCTAAATCTTTTATATTTCCCGATTGCAGTGGAGTAGAAGAGGAATTATGGAAGGAGCAATTAATCGGAAGGACTGTAGATTTTGACCAGTTAATTGAGTAATCTGATATTCTTGCAAAAGAGTTTATCAATTCAATCACCCCAGAGATATTGGTTTGTGAATTTTGGAGAAAGAGTAGCACATCATCCGCATAAAGGCTGATTTTATGTTCCACGTTCTTGCATTTTATGCCCTTAATTACTGAATTCTGTCTAATTGCTGCTGCTAGTGGTTCAATAAAAATTGCAAACAGTGAAGGGGAGAGTGGGCATCCCTGCCTGGTGCCCCTCAGGAGACAGAAGCTGGAGGATGTCTGGTCATTTGTTCTGACACAAGCTGTTGGGGAATTATATAATATTTTTAACCAGTTGATGAAAGAAGATCCAACACCAAATTTGTGTAAAGTTGCAAATAGAAATTTCCAGTTAACTCTGTCAAACGCTTTTTCTGCATCTAAAGAAAATATTGTAGTTTCAAGGTTTTTACTGTATGAGTAGTCTATCAAATTAAGTAATCTATGTGTATTTGTTGATGAGTGCCTACCTTTTATGAAACCAGTTTGGTCAGGATGAATTAAGAGGGGGGTTATTTTCTCTAGTCTCTTCGAGAGAGCTTTGCAGATTATTTTGAGGTCTACATTTATAAGGGATATTGGACGATAGCTTGAGGGATATACAGGGTCTTTGCCTGGTTTTAGCAGGAGATTAATGTTTGCAGAATTCATATTTGATGGGAGTCTGCCATTTTCTTTGATTTCCAACAGCGTTCTGTAAAAAATTGGGGCTAAAATCGTCCAGAATTCTTTGTAGAATTCTGCAGGAAAGCGGTCTGGACCTGGAGCCTTATTATTGGGCATACTTATCAGGGCTTCCTGGAGTTCACCTCGTGTCAGTGGCGAATCCAATGCCATTGCTTGAGAGTCTAATAATTTTGGGAGAGTTATGTTGTCTAAAAACTGATCAATTTCCTTTTTAGATGGGTTTATTTGTGGTGAATACAACGTTTTATAGAAATCCCTGAAGATGTTGTTTATTTGTTTCGGGTCATATACTGTGTTCCCAGATGAGTCTTGAATAGCACATAGAGTTGTTTTTTCTTTATTTATTTTTAGCTGGTTTGCTAGAAATTGACCGGATTTATTACCATGTTCATAATTTTGTAAGCGTAGTCTTTGTACTAAGAATTTTGTTTTTTTATCAATTATCTCATTTAATTCTAGTTTTGTTTTGCGTATTTTGTTCAATGTTTCTTGATCTTGGTCGGACGCATAGGCTTCTTCTAGTGATTTGATGGTTTTTTCTAATTCCTGAATATTTTTGTTTTCTTTTTTCTTTTTATGTGATGAGAAAGAAATTATTTTACCAGGCTGGGAGTTTTTAAAAGCCTCAGGAATCTTTTGCAGGTGTTTAGAGTTAATTCGTTGATTCAGATGGTTAGGTTAATAGCTCGTTTAGAGAACCTTTTTATGATATGCTAATTTTTTGAGATAGGAATTTTGGGTTTTAATGAGTTATGTATGCCAAAATCATCAATATTAAAACAATGAAAGGCTTGAACTACTTCAGTTGTGTGTAATGAATCTAAAATATATGAAAGTCTAATGTTTATCAGTACATTACAGGAAATAATGAACTTTATCACAATATGCTAATTTTTTGAGAAGGACCTGTATATAAATGTCCCAAAGGCAAAATATCAAAATATGATGGTTGTGAATCTATTTTGGATGCAAACTACACGCCCTTCTCTGTGTTCTTGCATTTTTCTTCCTTGTGATATTTCTCTGTCTGACACAAGATAAGAGCAAAATATATTATTGGACAACTGAGTGATTTCTGATTTGATTTCACTTCCTGGAAGAACGAGTTAGGCAGACCAAAACAGCACACGAGAGGAAAAGAAATAATCCTCTCCCCCTCCTTACTTTGCTTCCTTCCTCCTAAAATGCTGTTTCCTTTCCTTTGTTTGTTCCTTCACTCTGAGTGTTGGGTTGTCACAGTTAGTATTTTGGTGATGGGTTGTCTCGCTGTTGTAGAGTTTGCAGATGCTCTGTTTATTTCACTCGTCAGTCGAGTTAAAATTCAGAAAAATACAACAAAAAATCCTTTTCATCTCAGCATGCTGCCACTGCCTAGCCACAACTTAATTTGCTTTTCTTTTTAACTTTTAATTTGTTTTTATTAGTTTCCTTTTTTTATCATACTTTGCATAAGCTTTCTTTTGTGGATTTGATTGCCAATTAGGAATTTTTTGAAGTATGATTGAGCAGCTCTGAAACTCAGTATTAGTGTGTATTTGTCATCTCATGTTCACGAGTTATAGAAAAGTACAGACTGTAATTTATCATCTCAGTCATGTTTCATTGTTGGGGTTAACACATAGTTACAATTATTGATGCTCTGTGTGGAAACACTCAGTAAAGTTTCAGGTATTTTATAAGCCTAAAGGAAAGACTGCTCCAAACAGCTGGAAGCAACAAATATTACCTAAGCTCCTATTAATGTTTTGCCAGAACCAGATTATGCTTATTATTGGTGATTCTCATTAATAACCTTTTACAGACAGGTCCTACGGCATAGGACCTACGCTATGTGCATATTATGTGCAGGCAGCGGGGCGGGTAGAAACCCTCGGAAAGATGGAGGAGGCAGTTGCCATTTTTCATTATATTAGAATCTTTAAGTATACCCCATTTGAATGTCT
Organism: Pelmatolapia mariae; assembly: GCF_036321145.2. NCBI lineage: Eukaryota > Metazoa > Chordata > Actinopteri > Cichliformes > Cichlidae > Pelmatolapia > Pelmatolapia mariae. The sequence continues at coordinate 12,530,933 of NC_086243.1, read as the reverse complement.
GTCATCGTAAATTGAATAATACATCATTATGGTCATTGTGATCAAAGATTTTGGTGCCCTATGCAAAGCAAGTGATGTTGATCCGTTCCTTTACGGAGATTTACCTTCAGTAAATTGACTATCAATGAATAAATTCCTTAGGCACATCAAACAAATCAAAAAATTAATTTAGTATTTGTACACTGGACATTTTAACAAAGTTGTCAGACAGTCTGTTCTGGAAAAGTTAATTTCCCTGATAAACCCCCTCTTCATTGCAGTGTTGATGTTTAAAAAGCCACGTTTGTGTTATTGATATCTTCCAGTATCAGAGGTGAAGGGTTGAGAGGAGCGAGGGAAAATTAATAACAAACTGCAGGAGTGCATAGCAGAGCCATTGATCATTTTCAACAGGCTACAGAAAAAAACATGTTGCCTTCTGCATAAATAAGTGATCTACAATGAGAAATACAACATTTACATAGATAATAAAATTACTTGTCTTGAGATAAGGCTAGAGCTTCCTCTTTCTTAATTTATGGCTGATTTTTCCCCCCTCATGCTTCTTTATCTCTTGCTTTATTTCCACTCTCGGGTCTTTCACTCACTCTTGTTCTCTCTCACCCTTACACAACATTCTCATTGAGGCTAAAGAGTCTTTTTACATAATTTCCTTTGGAAAACACTGCCACAAGGAAGAAACTTCCGGTGTTATGTTAGGGATTTTAACTCAGAAATGTAATATTAAATTAAAACATGAACTGCCACATTTTTCATTCAGTCTTTTTTTCCCTCTTACTATAAAAAAATAAATTTTGAAATGATGACACAAATATGTCAAAATGAAGTGCTTTCTCCTTTAAACCTTTAACATGTTAGTGCAACATTTCTTAATCCCTTTCACTGTAGTGCTTGGCTTCTTCATTCCTTTTATCTGCCCAGATTTCTTCCCAGAGTACTTTTGTTCATTTATTTCTGCTGTGTAATTAAAGTAATATTGCTGGTTCCCTTATGTGGAATTTTTTTGTGCTTCTTACACCTCTGCAAATGAGAAGACTGTTTTCCGCTTGAGGGATAAAATCTGTTGTCTCGCAGCACTGATACCCATGAATGTCAAAGAACCTTGACTGGACTTAACTGGTATTATATAGACTTAAGACAAGATTCTCCCAGGATGCTCTGGGGACTGCCTTGACAGTCTGTCAACATTACCTCAAATGACCTCTTAATAATCTTGTCCTCTTCTTTCCTCTGTCTTTACCTCCTATTTCTTCTGATGATACTTTCAGCCAGGCACTGAAATTAACCCCTGGTGAGCACCAAGTATGGGTAGATTTTCTGTTTGGATAGTAGCTCTTGGAAGGCAGTCCATTTTAGTCATTTAGTGATTTTCCCCGTAGTCTGATCATCCTATCATCCCGTTGTGGGATCGCAGATGACTGATCGCATTGCCAGCAGGGTGAGATATGTTATTAAAGTGCAGATATTATGGTATTGGCTGATTCCATAATCCACAATGCTCCAAAAAGAAAAAGAAAAAAAGAAAGAAACTCCTGATGTGAGACACCATGAATTTATTTATTTATTTATTTATTCACTTTAGCATGAAGATACCTTGTATGTATATATTTTAACGGATAGGCCAATGTGAGGGAATTTTTTTTTTGCATGAATACAGTAAAGGCTATAGCAATAATGGGTAATTTTTAAAGATTTTTTATGAATTATTTTCGTATATATGTATCACATTCATTTTATCATCCCCCTGAAAATGCAATGTGACATTCTGTGTTTGTTTCAGGTGTCAGGTTCAGTGTACATCACCAGTCGGTAACTTAACCATCACCAATGTTTAATGAAGTATTTAAATAAGTCCACATATGAGATCAGTAAAGAAAAAAAATACAAAAAAAGCAGTCATATTGAATTAATAACAATAATATTTTATTTTCCTTTTAAAAATATTATTATGGCAGCATGTTATAACACATCGCCCTGCTGGACTTGAACTAGACATGTTCATGGTGAGAATTTTAAGCCTCAAGCTTTGGTGGTATCCTTTTAATTCTGTTATTTTTTTTATGACTGTGCAACATCAACAAACTTGTTTCAACCAAAATTTCATCACCCAGCAGTAAATAAGCATGCCTAACACAAAACCAGTAATGTGTGGTTTTCATTTAAAAGAGCATACAGTACAGTATTTCTGCTGTAGAGCTATTTTGCCTAAAGATATTTTTCTTTTTTTTTCAAATTTTAAAAATATTGGGAACAACTAAGAATATGAACTAAAAACATTCATTCTGACTACAGTCAAAGTGTTTGCATTTGTATCACTATTCACCATTCACAGTCTCGTATATGTTCCTCTGTTAATCAGAATTCATTGCACTGCATTGTTAGAAAACAGGATGTTAAATCTGTGACTGTGACTGGGTTGAATTTTGGAGAGGTGTGTTGAACATGTTTCACAACAGCATGGAGTCATTGCGCATTAGAGTGTTAAGTTTCTGACTTCATTAAAATTTAATTTTTTCCCCGAGAAACCAGTGCTCCATTTTTACTTTTCTCTGCGCTCTGCACACACCTTCACTATCTAGGCCAATGCACCCCATGGCCCTGGACTAACTGCAAGTGTCGTATTGCAGGGAAACAAAAAACTCATACACCGTTGTGTGGGCAAACCTGAAGAAGTTTGTGCTATATTTGTGAGGTCCCTTCTAGTTCATATCTATTTTTTAAGACCAAAACCTTAATAAATAAAAACAAGTGAAAATCTTCAATGAGTGTTTAAAGAAGTGATGAGCGGCCCCAAAATGCCCTCATTTTGCCCCCCAAAAATATTTTGCTCTCAAGGCCTATAGCTTACATAAAACATATGGGCACACGCACACAACCTGCAGTGTCAGCTGTCCTGCTGGCAGTGCCAGCCAGACAGGGCCAGCCCCTCGGTCTAGCTGTGTCCAAGAATAGCGGTGTGTACGTCTTTGTGTTTGTAAATGTGTGTACACGTACACTTTGCACCAATAAGAGAATGTGTTCCTATCCAGGAATAGATTACTGCTGGATGCAGGAGCTTTATCATCTGCAGGATGTTTACTCAGAGTCGCCCATACACTCGATTCGTCTCCCAGAACCCCTAATATATCATACTGGACTATAACGACACACGGGGTATTACAATAAAAATGAATGCAGTGCAGCATGTATGACACACCAATATTTTAATCCACTGTGCAATATATTTGTGTGTATAACAGAGGATGTTCTCTTTTTCTGATACTGTCCTGCTAATATTATACTATTTTGCCATTTCAACCATTTCACTTTCAGAGTATGAAGGGAAAACACTAGTAAAGTTGGGTTGTGTTCAAATTTGGTTGAAACAGCTGCGTAACTAATGGGCAGGAATGCAGTGTAACGCTTCCTCTGTACTGTGCTGCCTCTCCTACACCAAAAAAGTCAAAACAGGTACAGGTTGTTGCAAAATGTGGCACAATGACCACCTCCACAAGTTGTACTTAGTTAATTTTTTGAAAGGTGGAGTTATTTTTTGGACATTTTGTTGACTGTTTAACTATTTGTGAGTTTTTGCAAAGACTTAGCGTGCGCTGACTTCATTCTGTACACCTGTGTACGGAACAGAAACGATTTCTGCCAGCGATTTAAAAATTTGCTACTGGTTTTGTATGTGAAAGATAAAAACTGGGCAACAGTGATATAGGTGAGTTAATGCATATAAATAAAAACGAATGCAACACCACTGTAAAAATTGCTATACTTAAAAAGGAACGGGGATGTTTACTTTTAATACCACAGCCTAAAAACTTTTAAGAAAGCTGAGGTGACCGATGATTGCATTGTTGCCTGAGGAAAGCAGGAACTGTATAATCACAGGAAAATACACACAGGAATGCTGTTGCAGAAATATGACACATTGTTTCCTCATCCCTCCTCTCCTATGTGTTTTTATCTACAGCAGTGTTGCACACAGTTAAACGTTACCCTGACAATAGCAGGTTAACTGTTTGACAAGAAAAAATCAGTGTGGCAGAAGCGCAGGAACGATAAAGACTATAAACATGTGCATGCACAGAATGTTTGCTAATGTAAACAGTGTGGTCCATCAGTTTTGTTTTATACACTATATCGACAAAAGTATTGGGCCACACCTCTTAAATTTAGAATTCAGGTTTAATATAGAATTAAACATCTACCCTTGCAGTCTTCCTTTAAAAGACTGTTATGAAGGATTCTGGGCCATTCTAAAGAAATTACTGAAATCAAATTAAAATTAAAATTATAAATGCTGATTATAAAGATGAAAACCTTGAAGCAAACCTAATTTTTCAGTTTCTAATTAAGGCTTTTTTTCTGAGCTATGACAAATGTAGTTAAATTTGTTTCTTAAATCTTATATCTAAACTGAAAATTATTTTAACACAGGCAGTTGTTTTACTTGTGTGTACGATCGCTATGGACAGTAACCTTAAGCTAAAAAAACATTGACAAATTAGTTTTTTTCAGTTTTCTGTTAATTGCTTTTTCAGTTTCATTTTGGTTTACAAAACAGATCATATTTAAGGGTTGTATTAAGGAGTTAAGGAGTGTTTTATTAATATCTCATCTTCGTAAATCTGGAAACATTTAAATAAATGGGCTTTCTTTTCCACAGCCAGCCATCGTGCTCCTGCGTTTTCACGCACAAACACACAGACAACATTGGCCATGGTTCACCCCTCAGGCAGCCATAGACTAAAGTTGATATGGCAGCTTTTAAGATAATGTCTTAGAACATTAGCCTTTATGAGTAACATCACTGCATGAAAGGAGAGCTATAAAGGCAGGTAGAGAGATACCGCACTGAAATCATCATCCTCTGTGAAAATCATGCTGCTGGAGTTTTTTTTCTCCAGTTTTATCTCAACAGGGAACCACGAGAAACTCTCTCCATTCCCCTGCAGGATAAAATCTAAATAAAGAATTATATCCTGTGTTTTTAAACCATAATGCTATTACTTCTACATTAATACTACATCTGCTGTCACTGATAATATCCTGAAAAAAAAATCTTTGCAGCTCAGTGCACGTGTACCTCAACAGTAGACTGACAGCTCAAGCAGATTGTAAAACAATCTCATGAAGAGTGAAAATCTGGAGAAAACTGATACTCCAGTTTTTTTAGTTTTTACTCTAGTTTTTCTTCTTTTTTTTTTTACAGTACAGAGTTGACATAACAAATCGGGTTTGTGTCAAAAAAGTGATTGGAGCCATTCAGTATAAATGATGCATGTAAACTTACACACAGTTACTAGCTGCCAATCAAATGTAAAGTGGGATCTGTTAACGATGGATATTGATACTAGTGCAGCCATAAATTCAGTTTAAAGGTTTCTTTAGTGATTCCTGATTTATTTATTTTCCCACATGGGGAAAACAGTAAAACAGGTAGGCTGACAAGTCTGCAGTTTTTCAGATTGTGGGGGGAAAGAACAAAAAAACATCACCAGCTCTGTCTGTCAAGTGGCAGAGAACACAAAGCTGGATTTCTGCTGCACAGGGAGGTTAATGGAGCACTATCCACCCGCAATACCACATACTGTGTGGTAAAGTCACAGCAGCTGTGTAGCGTAGGCCTGGATGCAGCTCTTGCTGATTTAGACTCCACTGCTGATGGTGAAGAGAGAAATCAGTGGGAGTCAGGGGGGGAGAGGAGAAAGGCTTTATCCTACCTTAATTAGGAACATAAGTGAACAGAAAGTGGCTGAACAACTGAAGGTAAAGGTTAAGTCATAAAATGGATCCTTTTCCCCAATGCTCATGCCCAGTGAGGGGTTAGTTTGGTGTGGAGTAATTGAAATGATGGCTGGGAGTTCACAACCCATCTCGGCTCCACAGAGAGCAATTTACAGTCTGAGCCCTCCGTTGAAATATTTAGGATTTTTGGTCAGCAGATGGCCCAAACTGTAGAAGTTTAAGTGTGCTGACTGAATAATGAATTGTCTAGTGATAAAAGCTTCATGCAGCACAGGTCCTTGATGGTTTGATTATTTCCTATTGGTTGGGTAAAAGATAACTGTTGTTCCGTGTTTTCGCAGCAGAGCTGGATTATGGCATCAGATGTTTATTCTGTGTAACCTAAACGAGTTATTTTATTGGTTTATTTTTAACGTATAGGTATGTAGATGTTTTGCAAAGATCCATATGTTAAAATAAATGAGCTAATACCAGTGGTTCTATCTCTCATATATGTTTTTCTGTTTTGTTGTAGACATTTTAATGTCAGAATGTTTTTTTAAAAAAAAAATTAATAATCAAATAATCAAACAGTACAGAGACAGAATACATTAAAGCCTTGCATGGAACACAGGTGCAGAAAAGCTCCACTGCCATGAGTATGACGTCAATGATTTGTCATTTGTAGCTATTAGAAAAACGTGCCAGCACTGATGAAGGGAATTGATAAGTTTGGAGACAAACCATTCCAAATGACAGATCACAGCTGGAACATGTTCTTAAATCACATTTTGATTATTTCTCTTAGATTAAAATTTACAAATTCACCAGCTCTTGGTAAATATTCAGCCTTTAGTTTGCCATCTTTCGCTTTCAGCTATTTTTTATTAAGACTTATTGGGTCAGTGTCAGATTGCATGAAAATACAAATATGTCTTTTGACATTAGAGAAGGGGGTATTGAGTTTAGGCACAGCTGCACACTGGAGACCTAGATGCATTGACAGTTTTCTCGGTATAGCCATATAACCCTGGAAGCTGTTAGCCGTCAGTCTTGTTAAGGTCTCCTGAGGTAAATTGGTCCCTGCAGGTGGCCAGACACAAACGATTTCAAAACCCCTAATTAACTGCAACCTTTGGAATGATCAACCTCACCTGGACTAGTGGGAACAGGGCCCTCTGCTGGAGCCTGACTTGGCACAGGGGCTTATGAGTATGAGTGCCTGGGACTGTACCGCAGCCCAAAGGAGCAAAATGGAGCTGCAGCCATATGGGCACACCACCTGCAAGGCAAGGTGCTGAGATGTGTTGCATTGCCAATCAAGTGACAGACAAAAGCGGGATATCTGGCATGCTGATGCAAATCTCTGACAGAAACAGACATATCCTGCCGAAAACTGCTGCTTAGGATGCAGAAGCTTACTACTGCCAAGTTTCAGCGCTGATTAATTGAATTAATACAGTAAAGAAGAAAGGAAGGGTCTACTAAATGATAATAAATTGGTCTGAAGATGTGTATTGAAATAAAAAGCCTAAAATGAGTTCTGCTCAACAGGGGAAAAAGAAATCCTGTTTCCATTTGCGTGTCCAGTTCTACCAGATTCTACCTGCTTATCTGAACCCATGGGCTACCTATTATGTTCAAACTGAAGAGTTTAGAGTGATTTATTCTCTTTTGATCTTGCATCATTGCTCTCTCCCCGTGGCCGTCGGTGTCAGTGAACAACACCGGCAGCCTGAGTGCATCAGTGAGCTGCGGCCTGAACTCTGCTGAAGCGTGAATCACCACGGGCAACAAAACTTTAAAGCTACTTTACACCTTTGATGAGATGCAAGAAAGCATGAGCTCAATAATCTTCTGACAAATGCTACACTTAAAATATTTTGGCTGTAAGCAGTATTTCATTTTAAAAAGCCTCTGCTCAGATTAGGATTACTATGACAATCAGAATAAACTGATGAAGTTTAGCATTTGATGAGAATTAAAATCCACAATTAAAGTAAAATAAATTCATTTAAAAGAAATGGGTTTCCTGATTAAGCCTGTCTGCAGCTTAAGCGTAGCAGATATCAAAAACATATCTGTCTGCTCATTTTAATGCCGCTGAGATTAAAACACAGGGTGTCTTGTTGATATGAAACACACAGCACATTTAGACATATAGGAAAAGGAGCAACACATCTATCCTTTTCAACCAACATGAACAATGCAGGGGAACCGTGTGAGCTGGTGATAAGACTCTGCATAGATCTTCACTGCTGCCATGTGGCAGAACCACTTACACTCGCACACCAACACGCCACCTCAAAACCAACCCAAAATGCACTGTAAATATCCCAAAAACACAGGCTGGGGATGTGCTTAAATAAATTAAAGAAATTGAAATTTAGTTTGGGGGAGGAAGATAACACGCTGTTGCACAAATCATCGCTGGTGGATATGAAGAAAGCGGCCCTTATACCGGGTGTTACAATGAGGCTTTTCGCGAATGCACCAAGGCTACTGTCAAGTTCTTTTTTGCAGAAAATCCAAAGACCAAAACTTGATGTGATCAAATATTCGGTGCCAGAAATGTTTAAAAAACAAAACAGTGCAGGCATACCAAGATGCTTTTAAGCTAATTTGAAATGTCTTATTGAATCAAGGAGCTGGTGGCATGCTGCCAGGATGTAAGAGGATTCTAATTTGCTTTTATCATGGAGGAACATTTCTGTTCTACTCAGCATGGTGAAACTAAAACATCTGTCCTTTTCGAGGTCCCGAGCTGTGATTGAAAAGAACAGATTCTTCAGATTTTTAGGATTTGTGCATAAATCCAACATTGTAATGTTTTCGCAGCTTTTTGTGAAATAAAATGTCTAAATGTGTTGAAGAAGGAAGATCACTGACTCTCTACATTTATTGCTGCTTGCCCATTAATGTGCTAATCATACACATCATGAAGAGCTCCTTCAATTATACATGCAGTAAACTGAGGAGTGGATAATACGTTTGTAATTAGTATGAAGTTTATTTAAGTTGGCAGGTGCAGTGCTTATACATTAAGAATAATTATTGCATTTTCATCTGCTGTACACAAAGCGCCAGCGACTGAGACTGTATGTAACTACAGGGAAGGCAATAATTCCTCACAGGGAATATTTCCTAACACACAATGAGATTCACTTCCTCCCTCTCTCTCTCCATCTGAAAGGTCAGAGGATGAGAGCCATTTTCTTTTGCAGCTCTCTGCTTCCCGCTATTTTTGATCCAGACTTATGAATCCATTCTTTATCATCTCTAATAAAATTTGCCCGCGCTCCCTATTGCATTACTTTCTATCCCTGTCTGCTCTGTAAGACGACTCTGGTCTGATAGGGCATTATCAGACAACAGCTAAGCCCGGGACAATTATTCAACCATTAGACCAAGCAGGAAGTCTGATTAGCTTCGCTGTCAGACATCTGCCATCCCACCTGCAACCCAAGGTCTAAATAACCTCAGCTACAGCAGAGAAGACTGCTTAGTGGGCTGAATACTAGATGGTCCTTCTATGACTTAAACTCGCTTCATTTGTATATGATTAAAGTTAAATGTGTATATTTTTGGTACGTTTGAACTGGTAAACGCATTGTTATTGCAAAAGTCAGTTCCGGCTTTATAAGCGGTTATGGTATGGCTTTCGTTTTGAAAGCTCAAAATGAACGTTACATATATATTTATATATTTCTTTACTGTTTTACTTGAAAACACAAAAGAGATCAGAAGAGGAAAATAACCTTGGATGGTTTAGTGCAATTTTTGTTGCTTTAAAATACTTATGTATATATGCCTTAAAGAACAAAATGTTCAAATCTCAAGATTTGTGTCTAATCTCTGGGATAACGCAGAGTGTGTTACTTGAAAAACAGCTGTAGACTTAGTTGATTTTATGGAACTGGAGCTCTCTGGCATTACCAGCAAATTAAGGACAAAGTTACCATTTCCAGTCATTTGATATCAGTGATTGTTGTTAATTTCTGAAAAACACATTCAATAATGTTGCTAATACTAAAGCTGGTTTGAAGCAGTAACCACAGACGGCAAGTCCACGCTGGTTCAAATCAACTATTAATACAACATTTACACATTTGTTGCTGTTCCAATGCAGAAAATTTACCTCAAAAAAAGGTCCAATGTGGTACACACTGTTTTTGTTATGCATGTTTTTTGCGGCTCTCTTTAGGACTTCACGGATGTGTTAACAAGCTTCACAGCACCAATTTGAATTCTAGCTGTCCAAGCAATTTTACAGAAGCGAATGATCTTCCCTTGGAAATGCCTGCTTGGCTGACAGTAAAGAATCTGCAGTGCTACTTATCAATGTATACATACTTTAATCCACTGCGTGACTATCTGGTTGAGTAAGTGGCCTATAGGGCAAATGTTACATCACTTCATTAAAGTTCCACAGACAATAAACACAGCCCCTGTTATGAAGAGACTGCACTGATCCCCTGCATTTCTATAATTAACCAGCAAATTAGCAAGCAGCAAACAGGGAAGGAGGGTGAAGAGGACAGATGGTGGGGTTGCCACCCATGCCGATGCTGTACGAGTGAGAGTAGGCAAGAGCCTGAAAATAGATCATTAAACAGAATAAAGGAGGCTGAGGACAAATCATTGGCATAGAAGAATGAAAAGAAATAAAACCACAGGCGCAGTATCGCAGCAGATGTGCAGCCTGAAGTAGCACATAGTTTAGACTGATACATAGACACTTGTGGTCCTGCAGAGTTTGGTCAGTATATGCAGTTTTTTTGTGAGTATTCACTTATGGGTTAGATTTGTAATGATATAAAAACTGGGGGTTTCCAATTATAACAAATATTTATGTAATTTTACTTATATTTACCATTTAAAAAGTAATACAAAAATACAACAAATGTATTAAACAAATAAATATAAGAAAAAAAATGGGAATTGGTACACAGGATCATCTGATTACTTAGGAAGCATTCCCACATCACCGCTCCAATGTTTGACAGTAGGATTTTGATATTTGAGGGCGCATCTCTGCTGGAATGATCCTCATAGCAATAATGACCAATTGTCATCACAAGTCAAACTAGCCAAGCTGAGTTAGCATTAGCCAACCTACCTGTATGTCAGTAACATTTATATACAGCAGGGAGAATTTTTTAACGTAAATATCAAATATCATTTTAGCTGCACCAGCACATTTTACATCTCAGCCATATTCTTTGTATAACATGATTTCATTGCCTAACAGGCAATGATGGAGCAATTGAATAACTGTGATGTGATTGGCTGACGCTGGTGCTGACGCTTCAGAAGTTGGATTTTTCAACTTTCAGCAAAAGCAGCGCGAGCAAAGCGACGTCACCCGATTCAAAGTAAATGAAAACCGAGGGTTTTGAATCCTGTGTGAATCCTGCCTTAGGCCCAGATGAGCGGGTGTTTTTGACAAAAAGGCTCGTCTAGCAGGGGCAACTACAGGTCCCTGCCAGCCCACCACAAAGAGCTGAACCTGACAACCAAACGACACCTCTTTTGCGTGCTGCTGAAAGCTGAGTGGGTGAGAGCCTCCCGGTGATCCGGAGACAAAGGTAGCTGCAGGCAGCTGTTACAGGCTTTTAGAAGTGAAAATTTAATTAAAATTACAATCTGATTACTTTCCCAGTCCTTAAAAAAAGTACACACCTCTGTCTGTACCACTCTCATGAATGCAGTGTGCCTTGAATGTCTTGAGAAAGAACTTATTGTAGTTGTTAAAGGTCAGGATCCCTGTGACACCATGTCCATCCCGTTTTTGTGAAAAGAAAATCTCAGAAACAGCCTTACCTGACTTTCATTACATATGGAAGAAGTGATCTCAAATCAAGAGTGAGCTGCTTAGGATTTGGTTTACACCACAAAAATAGATTTTGTAGCCAAAAGTCAAGAATTCTTAATTATGCATGGATGCAAACTGCAACTTGATTTGTTCGCAGAGGCAAAATAACTGCAAAGCTGTAACTCTAGTCTGCAAGCCTTTTTTTTCATTGTTTTTCTTCAGACAAAGCAGTAACAGAAGTAGTTAAAAGCCTTGTGCTTCAAATATTTCACTCAATACCCAGCCTGTATTAATTCATTAGCGCTTCATCAGTGTTACATATGCATTGGGTTGGGGAAAAATGATACAGTAATATATTGCGATATTTTGTGTGTCAATATTATTATTGATACAGGGACACCAAATAATATTTTATTAAATAAATTAAAATACTCTGGGAATACTACAAAAAAAGAGCGCTCATGTCACCTATGAGCTGAGCCATAGGTGTCACCTATGAAACCACAAAGAACCACATAATAAAGGGAAAACGGAAAACTGCCACTTACTGAATCTAAAGTGGAAATATAAACTACAACTAGGAACCAATGGGAAACGGGGAAAAACGAGCAGACATTCTGACAAGAGAAAAGGGGAGACTGAGACAATATATACACAGGAGGGTCATTAAGGGAGCGGGGACAGCTGGTGAACATAGCAGGAACAAATCATCCATTTTCTTCAGCTTATCCATGGCCAGGTCATGGGGGCAGCAGCCCAAGCAGAGAAGCCCAGACCTCCCTCTTTTCCCTGTTTCCCATTGGTTCCCAGGAGGCGCCCAGGAGGCATCCTTGTCAGATGCCCGAACCACCTCAACTGGCTCCTTTAGATGTGGAGGAGCAGCGGCTGTACTCTGAGCCCCTCCCGGATGGCTGAACTTCTCACCCTGTCTCTAAGGGAGAGGCCCGCCACCCTTCGGAGGAAGCTCATTTCCGCCGCTTGTATTCGCGATCTCGTTCTTTCGGTCACTACTCACAGCTCGTGACCATAGGTGAGGGTAGGGGCGTAGATCAACCGGTAAATTGAGAGCTTCGCTTTTATGCTCAGCTCTCTCTTCACCACAACAGACCAGTACAGCGTGCGCATTGCTGCGGCCACTGCACCAATCCGTCTGTCAATCTCCCGCTCCCTTCTCCCATCACTCGTGAACAAGTCCTCGAGATACTTAAACTCCTCCACTTGGGGCAGGAACTCGTCCCTGACCCGGAGTGGGCACTCCACCCTTTTCCGGCTGAGGACCATGGCCTCAGATTTGGAGGTGCTGCATGGCCTCAGATTTGGAGGTGCTGATTCTCATTCCCACCGCTTCACACTCGGCTGCGAACCGTTCCAGTGCGAGCTGGAGGCCATCACCCGATGAAGCCAACAGAACCACATCATCTGCAAAAAGCAGAGAGGAAATCCTGAGACCACCCAAGTGAAAGCCTTCCGCCACTTGGCTACGCCTAGAAATTCTGTCCATAAAAATTATGAGCAGAATCGGTGGCAAAGGGCAGCCTTGGTGGAGCCCATCACCCACCAGGAACGAGTCCGACTTATTGCCGGCTATGCGGACCAAGCTCTTGCAACGGTTGTATAAGGACTGAATGGCCCGTAGCAATAGGCCAGACACCCCATACTCCTGGAGCACCCACCACAGGACCCCCCCGAGGGACACGGTCGAATGCCTTCTCCAAGTCCACAAAACACACGTAGACTGGTTGGGCAAACTCCCATGCACCCTCAAGTATCCTCGAGAGGATAAAGAGCTGATCCAGTGTTCCACGACCAGGACGAAAACTGCATTGTTCCTCCTGTATCCGAGGTTCAACTAACGGAGTTGTCGAAGGGGATGACCTGCCAATCTCTGGGGGCGAGGTCACTGAGGAAGTTAAACAATTCCTTGGTGGCAGAGCCCCTGGGGTGGACGAGGTCCGCCCCGAGTTCCTTAAGGCTCTGGATGTTGTAGGGCTGTCTTGGTTGACACGCCTCTACAATGTTGTGTGGAGATCAGGGGCAGTACCCCTGGACTGGCAGACCGGGGTGGTGGTCCCCATCTTTAAGAAAGGGGACCGGAGGGTGTGTTCCAACTACAGGGGAATCCCACTCCTCAGCCTCCCTGGAAAAGTCTATGCCAGGGTGCTGGAGAGGAGAGTACGTCCGTTAGTCGAACACAGAACACATGAACTTGATATAGGCAAAAGGTAAACAGAGATGTGACTGACTTAACACAGGAGATACAAATAACTAAAGACGGAAAACTAGATACAAGAAGATGGGAAATATTAAGGCAGGAGAACAAAACCATAAGATAATTAAGAACTAAACTCTAGACTAAATATTCAAAATACAGGAAACAAATATATAAACATTCAACAAACCCAGCATATTAGAATATTCAAGTAAACATTAGAAAGTCCAGAAAAATGCAGTTTGCCAACATGTTGCCACCGATCTGAGTGAGTTTTTATCAGTGAGCATGACCTGAGCACACTACTCAACTGGCTGCCAGCTTGTTGCATTCTGGTTATATTCTGATAGAACAGGAAAAGTGCTGAGTGCAAATGTAAGAGTTAAATGTGAATTTCTGTCTATTTTAACAGCAACACGTGTGATTTTCACTGATTTATCACAGTTAATTATTGTATTATCAGAAACAAATTGCATATAATTGCCAAACTGACCCATAAGACTGATAGCTGACTAAGTCTGTCAACATTTATGGCAGGTTTTAGTGACAGTGTTGGTACACTTGACAATCTAATTTTGCAGCAAAAAAACAATAACTGAAGTGGGATAACTTTATCTTATTGGATAAAACTGATATTGAGAAAGTTTAAATTTGAGGACATAAATTAGAGTTGAAAACGGTGATGAATTGCTATATATATTACTGCAATACACAATTATATCGGATTGTGAGTGAAGTATTGTGATAACATCGTCTCGTGGGGTGTCTGGTGAGTTCCATCGCTCATAGGCATCCATAAATCACAATCAAAAATAAAAGTAAACACATTTAAAACAACAAGAATGAAAAGCAGACATCTTGTACATCGTCAATATAGTGAGATTTACACATGTTGGCTTAAAAACACGAGTAAATATCACTTCTTTTTGAAATTCAAAGAGAAGGGTTTGATGTGTATTTTGTTTCAGGCTTGGGAAAGAGTAGCACAGATTGCTAATGGTCCTGTCCCCCCAGCAACATCCTCTCTTATGACTCTTAACAGCTTGGTTTGTGTCAGTTCATCTGGACATCACAGACGGATACTTAGGGCAGAACAAGATAGAGCTTTTAGTTTGAGGAATAAACTTTGGTAAATTATGTTGAGAGAAATGTAGGTGTGCAAATTGCCCATTGCATCTCTGGACTCCATAGTGCATCCCTGTGAAAATGTCAGTTTATCCCCATTTTAATGTATCCACAAACCCCCACACATGCACATACAGACACATTAGCTTTATGGTTGTGACCTTTCCTGATAATGGTCAGATGGCTATCCGCTGACCTTGCTGTGTTAACAGTTTGTCCCCTGGCAGCTTTTTTTCTCCTTTTCTCACTTAATGGATCCCCTAATGTGATATTTCTAGAAGAAGGGAAGTGTGTGTGTGTGTGTGAGTGAGAGATAGAGAGAAAGATGAGGAAACAAAATTGGTAGTGAGAAGGAGACAGAGAGAGAAAATAAACTCTGACTGAGAGATGACACTTTTGTCTGAAAGTTAATGCTATTTTTAAGTACACTCTGAAAAAGAAAACAAAACTAAAAATAAAGTATGCAGCTGTCTCCAATTCTCTGCCTAATTTAACAATACAAGCACTGCAATAGACAGAACCAGCTCTGTAGTTCTCACTAATGCGAGGTCATGGCTCAATTTCTTTCACAATCCATGGGCACAGAAACAAAATTATAGGCTTCCAGAGTTTAGATTTATGACTTTATTGCTTATTTTAAATGCTGTATGTGAGGGTATTATGATTCAGGGTCAGTCCTTTGTCATAAAGAGTTTGATGGATGGTTGTTGAATTGGATCCACTAATGACTAACCATTTGGCCAGTTCATAGCTGCTAGGAAAGCATAGACTCCATGCAAAAACACATCTCCTGGCCCTGCCATTAGATGCACTTTCTGGATTTTTTAAATTGGGTGACACTGTGAGAACCTATATGTGATGGAGTTAACTCCATAACTTGCTGAAACTATAAATATTTGTTATTCTGTTGAGTGGCACAATTAAAGAACAATGTTTTGCACATAGTTTAAGTTCCTGCTCTGGCTCTACTCTAAGCAGCTCCCTGATGGCTGAAATCCTTTCCCTATTTCTAAGGGAGAAATAGGGAATCTCCCTGAGATGGATTTCTGCTTCTTGTATCCGCAGTCTCTTTCTTTCAGTCACTAACCAAAGCTCATGAACATAGGTGAAGGTAGAGACGTAGATCGACTGGTAAATTGAAAGCTTCGCTTTTAGGCTCAGCTCTCTCTGATGGTGCATCCGCTTCACTGCAGCTGCAACACCAATCCATCTGTTGATCTCCCACTCACCTCTTTCGTGAGCAAGATCCCGAAATACTTAAATTCCTCTACTTGGGGCAGTAACTTGCCCCTGATGTAGGGTAGGCTCTCCACCCTTTTCCTGTTGAGGAACGAAGCACCAAGAACAAGTCCTACTCATTGCCATAGCTTCTCTTAATATCGACATGTTTGCTTTGTTATGTTATTTATTTTAATAGTTTAGACATCATCCCAACTTTTTGGGAATTAGGATTGTATATGTGATTTTGATACAAAGTGCAGTGGATTTGAAATGTTTAACCGTAATCAGCTGGGTGTTTTGCACCCATTCAAAGTTGACGGTTTTTCCATAGCTGGTCAGATATTTATAGTCTATGTTCAGTGTTTCAAATGATACTTAATGTAATGCTTCTCTAAAATATCTATAAATTGTTTTAAATTGAAATGTTAGACTTTTTTGGAGACGATTTTGCCTGTCACTGCTGTTCATGTGTGAACTACAACCCTCCACATTAACTCCTGTTTGCAGCCATTTTTTGAGGCAGAGCAGGGAGTAAGTTTTGTCAAAAAGTCTTTTTTTTTTTCTTTTGTGTATTTGCCAGTTTTTTCATGTTGTGGAGACATTTAAAATTGAGCAATGATTTTGGAGAATTTGTGCACACAACACAAATGGCTGGCATTCAGTCTTTGTCAAGGTGTCAGAGATAATTGATGTTTGAATAGCTGCTGGTCTGAGCAGTTCTTTTAATAAAGACAAAAACTGCATGTTTCATTCACCAGATTCTTTGTTTCCTTACCAAAACCTATTTTTGAGCATCACAGCCCTTAGCATGCACAAAACACAGTATGTGTTTGAAATCAGCTACTTTAAATTATTAATGCAAACCAAACAACTCACAGTCTTGAGTTCTGGCTATAAAACCTACTCTGCTGTTTTTAGAGTCTATCAGAGGGCAGTAAGGAAAGTATGATGAAACATAAGAAAGATAAGAAGTATGTAAAACAGCAACAGCAAAGAGTAGGAGCATTTTCAGACTGCCACCTCAGGGGAAATCTATGAGTTTAGTTCCCTGCCTGGGGAAATTACCTGCAAATGATTAGTGTCTGTTGTATTCACGAAAGCTATACCTGCAAAGGTATTTGGACCCACCGGACAAGTTCTGAAGACCCAAACCGTAGAAAACTGAGGGTGCTCAGTTTGTGTGGAAAGGAGCAATGGACTGCCCCAACTGATGTCTTGTAATATTGAAGGTAACACAAACTGAGTGCCGTTTGTGTACACGTGGATGTAGAAAAAAAGCAACTTGGGAGACAGGGAGGAGGAAATTCAATTTGATTGTAATCTGATGTACACATTCTACTGTTTGTGAGTTAAATTAGATTTTAGATTTGTTTTCTCTGCCTCTCCCCTATACCCCTTACAGTATTAGAGGGGGGATTTATCTGGAAAGATCTATGGTTGTGCCTGATTGAAGAATCATGCTGTGGGAATAGTGGGCAGATGGTAATCTATCAAACAGACAACGAAATGTTTTATTTCTTGTTCCGTTGCCAAAGCACTGAAGAACAAACATCTTATTTTACCCTCAATTATAAAAGCCTTGGTTCATGGACAGGCTGCTTTCCATGTGACTGGCTTAAAACGCCTAAGCAATTGTTAGCTTTTGGTTTAGGCAGCGTAGTTCAATATGTCCCATTAGTCCATTTTCTTATTGTTAGTGTCTCTCTCTGTCCATATCTTTCTCCAGATCTTTCCTTTTTTCATTAACTAACACATTATACTATAAACCGGCATGACCCCATTTAATTTTCATACACTGTTATCCGCCAATTTCCACATAGTGTGTAAATTCAATGCGTTTCAGTTAGCTGCTGAACCATCTTCTCTTATGCGCAGTATTGGGGACTCTGGCACAGGTTTTTGAATTAGAGGAGGTGAAACTAAATTAAAATGTAAAATTGTTTGTTTAAAAACAGTGAAAAAATTGGACTGAACCAATGTGATATCAGTCACAGGTTTTCATTGTATAACTTAACATTAGTGTTTTGGCTGTGGAAATGTTGGATACTTTACTTTATGAACGCATACACCGCTTCATACACATATGTCTAAACACTACAAAGTAATTGGCTAATAAAATACTAGAATTTCATTCATCAGAGCTGAAACAAAAACTTCTTGTTGGGCCTGTATCACAGCAAGTTGGCGATAGTCAGACAAATCATTAAAAATGCTCCAAAAGGCACCAAGAGCACACACACAGGGAAGAGGTCCAGTTTAATGACTCAAAGGAACAGATGAGGCCTGACAGACTCTGATTGGCTCAATCAAAGCGGCCATGCCCCTACCTCAGTTATCCAGGTTAATGAGTTAAAAAAAAAAGTTCACTCCACTCATAGATATTATGGGGGTTAAACTAAACATTAAGGCTGAACCTGACTATATATTTGCTTGTTAAAGCTGTAAAGTCGGTCATCTTAACATTGGAGTCTATGGGGATTGACGCCCTTTTTGCAGACAGCCTCACGTGGAACCTAAAAGTACTATAGGTTATGCCACTTTGGTATCACTTTTCAGCATGCCTGTAACACAAAATACAAACACCTGTGAGAGAAAAAAATTAAGGACATCATAATGAAAATTCCTGAACTATGTTTAGTGACATGTCTTTCAGTGTCTTTAAAGATTTATCTTTGAAAAATATCTGGAAGTTGAATCTAAGTGGTGGTTGCAGACTGTGGTAAAAGCAAATAAATTATACTTAAGCTTTGCCATTGACCCGAAATCTCTACACTTGAAAGAAAATGCTTGTCGGATGGTGAAGAGCATAAGAATCGGGTAGGATATTTTCAGTTGTTTATTTAATGTTTAAAAAACCTAAAATTGAACAGTTGCAAATAGTAGTTGCATGGCTCAAGGTGAGAAAGTAAGTGTTTGGAATTTTATGCCTTTATATCTTAAAATCGGTACAAATATTAATCACGAGGACTTAATGAAAACCTGATTAGATGTTGTTGACTAAAGGTGACTCTTAAAGGACGCAGGGATGAAACTGATTAGATTTTAGTGGTCATTGTTCAAGATAACAGTGACCACTAAAATGTTTTTGACCTTGGCTTAAGAATTAATTTACTAATTTGCCTTCACAGAAATAAAGTCCTGACACTTTCTCCATGTAAACGTTTGCAGTATCATAATTCAGCAATAAAACATCTATTGGTATTATTCAAGTTTCACATCTGGGCAAACACATTACTGAATTGTTGATAACCTATTAAATTCCTTCAAATTCTTCAATTTATAGCATCTGGACGGAAATTGATACACACGACAAGTTTACAGTTTGGTGCAGGCAAACAACCCCATCCTCCATCCTTCATCTTAATTGTTTTTTCTTTCTTCACATTTCCACATCGACTCATTTACAATTAACTGTTCTTAGACACATAGTTAATGTTTTTTCACCCCCTTTTCTGACGACATGCTTTAATCTTAGACAAATGAAATAACATCTTTTGCTTTTAAGCAAACAGATGATCATATAAAGCTGGTTAGGAAATGAGGAGAAACAAATAACATGCAACTAGTGTCCCCTTTTCAAATGAAATCACTTGTCAGCATCTTGAAACTCTAGGCCACCTGACACCACAAATCTCACCTGTGCATTCCTTTCTGTTTCTTGTCTATCTGCTGCCCAGCCTGGCTGGGGAAAAAAAAAACAGAAATTCTCTCCCTCTGGCTGTCTCCAAGGGTAGTGGGGACAAATCACCTGCTGTAAACCTCAGCCGTGCACTCTGCTCACTGTTCCCTGTCTAAATTCAAATCAAGAGCCAAAGCTGGCGAAAATTTGATGGGGCAGTGCAGGTGGGGTAGGAAATGAGGACAATCTGTCAGAGGAATTTTATGAGTAAAATAATTTTTTTACACTTTGCTTTCTCTCCTTCTACCTTATGTCCTCCTGTTTTCTTTCCTTTGGTTTCTATCACATTGTCCTTCTGACCTTTTTCTCTTTAGAGATCTCTTCTGACCCTGGTTGCAGAATACCTCCTATAACTATTTCTCCCATAAAGATAACATTCGACAACCTCCCCCGTACCCTTAATGATGCGTTTTGACACCTCAGAATATATCATTATATTAAAATCCTGTATTCTGACAGAGACCAACCCCCACTAACTTCAGACGCACATCCAGTCATTTTGTTCTGTAAGCAGAAACTGCCCAGTTCAAAAACGAGCTTCAGGCCTTACTCCTAGCAGCGGTAAAGAGTTAAATTTTACCTCATGTTGTTATTTCTGACCTCTCTTTCATGTATCATACTTTTTCACCACATGACTAGATTCATTTTCATCCAGGCAGTTTAATAGGAATTTCTTGTTTTATATTTGGCCTGGAATCACAAAGGTACTCCTTTTTTCCCACTTTCTTTTAAATTCACTTATAAAAGTTTCTTTTTTACCAAAGGGAGAGTCTTACCTTTTTAATATAACTGTAAATTAGATGTTGCCGGCACCTAGAGATTTAGTTTTTTTTTTTTTAAAAAGCATGTCCCTGTTTACATGCAATAGAGGACACCGAGTGATACCATATAGTCCCTGGATCTCTTCCTCATTTTTCTCATTAAAGTCAAGTCAGCTTTTTAGCCTACACAGCGTCTTCGTTAGCATAAACTGAAGTCAGCCAGAGATGGATTTAAAGACCTCTGTGCTGTGAGACTAAAACAGACACAGATGTCAGATTTAAAAGCTTGATGCACCGGCACCGTATTGGAATAAGTATTGCTGTTGAATCACTACATCACAGTGCTTATATAAGATGCGGCTCCACTGTGAAGGAATCATCTTATTAAAAAGACCTGAATTGACCTCATATCTACACGGCCAGCACCACATGCGTTGTCACTATCTGCAAACCATACTTTATTATAACCTGGCCTTCCCTCATTTTTACTTTTTGAGTTATCTGTGCAGCTTTTTTGCTATCAGACTACAACTACACAATGATTCAGTGTCTGCAATTAATTTGACTGAAACATTTGAAAACCCCAGCGCTGCTTGTTTCTAATGCGGATTCTGGCCCTGATGCCTTTTATCAAGTAACTGTGTCAATTGCCATGCAGTGATGCTGTGTAGTGTGCACCAACACAATGTCCTAATGACTGCAATACAACCACTGTGCTGCTGTGTCAGGAGCGCAGAATGAATCAGCAGGCTAAGCATAATTATAGAAAGGTGCAAGGTAACAGCAGCATGAGCACCAGCTAAATAACTTTGTTTTGAGTCGCACCATCGTCCCATTTTGTTCACATGCAGTTGCGGCCAAAGTAAAGTGCCAAAAATGTTTAATCATCCATGTTTTTTTCTATTCTCTTTCATGTATTGAGTAGATATTTCTACCTTCCTCAGTTTGTGTTTGACTGGCTATAGATATAACCCTGGAAACCTGTCAATAAGAATAGCCGGCACTGCTGTTGACACCTTGGCATCTTTGCATTAGTCAGCCAATCAGAAAAAAGATATAAGCTCAAACCATCATTGTGAATTAAAAAAGCTCCAAAAACAGTCCAAAAATTCTATATGAAAGTAAAAAGGAGCAGGGATGCTTTAATTGTAAACTTCTGAAACAATTCAAATATAGTTTAAATCAAAACAAACAAGCAATTATTGTTACAAACTATATATCTATATCTATATCTATCTATATATATATATATATATATATTCTTTATTCTCCACATTAATAATGCAGGTTTTTTAAATTCATTTATCTTCACGACCTAATGTCACGGGCTGCTTCACAAGCCGGAGTCTGAGGTTTAAGCCAGAATTTAATTGGTACTGTGATTCCATTGTGGCGTTATAATATAAATAACATATGACTTAAAATATCATGATAATTTGTAGAACTAGCACATCACTTTACTTACTTTTCTCATGCCATGCCTGTGTACCACCTTTTACTCCCAACAGACTTCCACTGTCGAGAGACTGCATCTCATTATCATTTTCTTGTTCCCCCGAAACATGCGGATCATCAAGAATGCGATTTTCTTTTTCCTGATAATGCATTCTGGAAACGCTCTAAGCGGAGACAAATTCAGCGGTAGGTGGGTTCAGTGTCATCCATTCTCTGTACAGTAAAAGCCAACAGAGATTACATGGTAAGAAATGACAACCCAAAAAGAAAATTACTGCATTGATATTATATGCTGTTTATTTATATATAAATGTTTGACGACAAAAGCAGATGTCAGTCAAAATGTTGTGTTTGTTTTCTTGACTCACCACCTTGTGAAAGTATAGTTCAGTAAATTTATACATTTATAATTTATATTTCTAAAACTTGTTAAGGCGGTAGGTCCCACCCTTTAAAGCAGATGTTTTTTAAATATAAAAACAATGAATCGATCAGCTTGATTTGATACTAATGAATGTGAGTGTATGAGCAAACTTGTGCAAACACTCACTTATGCAAAAGCAATTAAGCAGTCTGCACTATAACATATGCACATGAGTTTTTTTCTTTTAAAAAACCCCCACTTTGATTCTCACCAACCTCTTTCCTCTCACATCTGTACTCTTGCTTTTGTTACTTTCTTTGTGCTCTCTGTCAGAGCACAAAGAAAGTAATTTTTGGGAAAGATTGGAGAGAGAGTTGGTGAACAGAGGGTGCAAGCAGAGAGCAGGCTAATACCATACTGTGAGGTTGAGAGTTGGGTGCTCGAAAGAGAAAAATGACTTCAAATACTTCTGTTCCCTTCAGTGCTGTACCTCCCCTGGATAAAGCACTCTCTGGTGATGAACACTGCATCTGTGTGACCGGGTCACTCGTCACTGACTTTCTCTCGTCTGTCCTTCTGCTTATCGGATTATTGACCGGTCTTCACACTGTGCCTTGGCCCCCTTTTTTTCCCCCTCATATATTTTAGGGGAGCTGCAGCTATCTGAGGATCTCAAGGTCATGTTTAATTGCATGTTCATTTTCAATAAGGAAATCTTTTTAGAAGAAAGAGCTAAGCCTGATCTCATATAAAGAAATAAGCCCACTGTATATCTAATTTCTTGGTTACAGTCGGTTTTCACTGTGCTACTGTTTGCTGCTGCAGGCTTTTTAACTTAAAAAAAAAGGCAAAGCGGATTACCCACCTTCAGCTTGACGACGCCCAGCAGGATGGAAATTTTCACCTTTTTTTTAATGTTTAAAAAGAGAGAAAGAACCAAATATGGACATTTCAGATAGGAGACACATGGGCGGATTTGTTGTTGCTGGGGCAAAAAGACTATAAATACAAATCATTATCAAAAAATATAATACGTTAGCAGGTCTATGCTCATGTTAATGTTTCTTGGCTTTGTCTAAGAAACACTTTGTTACCTGATAATGCAATACAGCTTTCCATACGAGCAGGTTATAGTCATAAAAGTCATTAAAAACTCAGAGCCACCAGGTAAATTATAATTCGCTTCTTTTGCTTATATTTTCTTATCAAGAAAACATGCTTTGCACTTCTGTGAGGTAAATATCGAAGGCTTGCAGCTACACTTCCTTTACTGCTGATGAATCATGCTATATCTGCCTGTAATGTAACAGGCTGGCACAAACACAGCTATAGGTGCATCCAGGTCAGTTAGCTTTGTGTTGGACCAGTGTTTTTTCTTCCAGGAAAACAACATGTCCTCATCTCTGAGATCACATTGTGATGGGAAAGCAAGACTGTTTTTGCCCGAGGGGTGGAGTTTTAAAAATGCTACTGAGAGTGAGAGAGAAGGAAATAGAGTTTCCAACCTCGTATTGTAAAAACGGGCTTGTAAAATATAGTTAGTGTCCTGTGTGGACTTACACAATCCTATGAAAAGGAAAATATGCCCTCCTTTACTTCTAAGGTTTCATGTATCAAAAATTAGCTGGTCTTTTTAAAATTATTTAAAGGCAATCTCAGATGACATATTACACAATGTCATTATTTATTCAGCAAAAACTGAGGCGATGTGCGACAAACTGATTACACCCTTACTGCTTCCATAGAAATTAAGAGTGTAAGTAGCATCTAGGTGCTGATAATCAAAGGCACTTAATTGATCATCAGCACATGTGAGCATTCCTATAAAATACAATGTAATGCAGAATCTTATAGAACAGGGTTTAAAAGCTAAAACTCAAAATATTTTTTCTCTCATATCATTGTGGAGACATTTTTTTGTCCCGCTCTTTACAATGTTGAGGTCTGGACTTTAAACAGGTCATTGCAAAACCTTGATTCTTATCTTTTTTAACTATTCTGTTTTAGATTTGCTTGCAAACATTGTCTCTTGTATGACAAAAGTTTAACTCTCAAGCTGCCAAGTTTTAGCTGACCTCACAATTGATTCAAAACTGTTTTGTGTACAGAGCAGTTTATGAATGACTGAATGACTACAAGGTGCCAAGATCCATCAGAAAGTTGGTGGTTTGATTATTGTCTGCCCCAGTCTGCATGCCAAAAATCCTTGGGCAAGATACCAAGCCCAGGTTGTTGTCCGATGCATCCGTTAGAGTGTGAATGTTAGATAGAAAGTGCTTATGTAGAAAGAGCATAGAAAAAAAGTGCTTGCGTGAATGAGGTTGTGTAAAGTGTTTTGAGTGCTCAGAATAGAAAAGTGCTATATAAGAACCAGTCCATTTACCATTACCCTCCACCACTGTGTTTGATAGCTGATATGAGCTGCAAATTCTCATATGATGTGTTTGGTTTTTGTCTAAACGCTACTGCCGCCATGCTGTTTTAGAGAAAAGAGGCTTTCTACCGGCAACCCCTCACACAAGCCACACTTGTTCAGTCTTTTTCTGATTCGACTGTCATTAACATTAAACATGCTAACTGATGCCTATAAAGTTTAAAGTGTACCTCTTGGGTTTTTTGCAGTTTCTCTGAGCATTGCATGATCTAAATTTACATCCACTCCTGGGAAGACTGGCAATAGTCTTGAATGTTTTCCTTTTGTGAATGATCTTTCTCACGGCAGAATGATAGATTTTTAAGCAGTTTTGAAATGGTCTTATAACTCTTTCCAGACTGAGGGGCAGCAATAGTTGCTTCTCTCA
Source organism: Pelmatolapia mariae (assembly GCF_036321145.2). NCBI lineage: Eukaryota > Metazoa > Chordata > Actinopteri > Cichliformes > Cichlidae > Pelmatolapia > Pelmatolapia mariae. Next base: position 12,505,788 of record NC_086243.1, on the reverse strand, counting down.
GATCATTGTTGATGTCTTTACTCCCTGGCATTGTGTTAACACGCACCTGAGTGTTCCAGACCAGCAAACCGCCAAAACGTCTCCTTTTGTAGAGGCGCTCACACTCACTGGTGATCAGTTAATCAAGTCCAATTGATTAGCGGCACCTGGCTGCTACTTACCCTCTTAATTCCTATGGAAGCAGTGAGGGTTTAACATGTCATGTGTTGTTGTTCTTTAAGGATTTTGTATCTGCTTGATGGAAATAGCACTCTCACACAAGAAATGATGAATAAAATAGTTGAATTGTGCTGTACTGGTGGTGTAAACTCACAGTTTTGGGGGTTTCTAGTGTTTCATGCTTTATCTGACTGATGCTTACTTTGTTATTCTAGTTATTCCGCTCACAAAGCTTTATCTCTGTTATATTGGCTAATCGAGGCATAATGGCTCCCATATCCTTACTTCTAGCCTAAGAAAAGAAAGAGAAAAAAACCTCAAGAAACAACTTGTCAGCTCAGTCCTTTGACTCCTCTCCTTTCCTGACAACTACAACTCTATGAGCTGTGTCAAAAGACAGAATAGCCTAATAGTGTTTTAGCCTGTTGTGTGGCCCACCATAACAAACCACTTTCAGTAGACATGCTCCCCTGCTAGGATATGGCCATACCTGTACTTTCGTCGCACAGAGCAGATCCAGTGAGGAATTATTATACAATATAAAGATTTTCAGGTTGAAAACTTAATGCTTTGAAGCCACTGAAGGAATTTCATGGATAGAGTTTAATTTGTAACCCTGACCCAGGCATTGCTGTGGTGCAGTGGAAGCTGTTGTGTTTGAGCCCAGAGGGAAACATGATGTAACACTGCGTAAATGTTTCTCAGTGTTACTGAAGGTTGTTTTCCATATATATGACATTAGTTCAGTTGATTGTTATTCAGACTCTCAGTACTTGTGAGTCTCATGGTCCCTCCAAGTAGAGGCTTCCTAATTAACTTCCCTTATTTCTTCCTTCCCTCTTTGTCTGTATTTTCTTTATACTTCGACTTTCTTTGTGTCAAAGTTTGTTGCTGTTGGCAATTGTTACCTTTCTCCCCGACTCCCACAGCTTTCTGAGCAGCTAAACAACTTTTGAAAAATGCCAAGGGAGTAAAATCACACTGCGAGGTGTGTGAATGTGTCATATGCCCATGTCAAGAGAAACTGCTTTTTATAACCCGTGTTACACAATCCATGACAAATACTCTAAATGACGTAAGTAGTGTTTTTGGACCCAGCGTGCTTCTGAGTGTTAAACCTACAAAAACGTGAGGTTTTCATTTGAGCATATCTTTTAATGTGGATGCACTAAAGTACTGTGTAAAAACTGCATGTAGTGTGAAGCGCTTTGAGTGGTCAATAAGTTTAGAAAAATGCTATAAAAATGCCAGTCCAGTCCAGTTTTTTTTATTGTTCCTGAGAGGAAGGATGTTGTTATTAAATGCAAGGCATATTTAGAAATAAACAATGAAAGATGATTGCTTCTTTAGAAATATTTTCTCACTTTGAATTGCATGCCAGGAAGAAAAATAGTTTCAAACAAGCTAAGACAGGGGGAACAGAATAGAGGCCACAGGGTTTTTGCAACTGCGTAGGATGCTTTCCGGGCCTCAGCCTACTGTTCATGTTGATTACACATGAAACAGCTCTGGTTTTTGCATTATTGAATAAGGAGCAGGGCAGATGTTATGACTTGTTGCTGTTTAACCCTTTTGCCCATAGGTTCAGGTAGCTGTTATCATTCTTTGCTGTGTGTGAATAGGGTGATTGTGTGCTGTCTCGTTGATGTAACCTTTCCTTTTCTCTCTTAACCTTTTTTTCCTTCACCCACTATTTCTTTATATAGCACAGGCTTAGTTTGCACAGTGTGCAGATAGGTCCTCTATCTGCCTAAAATCAAATTTGTTGTTTTCTGTGTTTTTACTGTATCTGTAAAAATCGCTATAATTGCTGGAGGAAATTAGTTTGCTTGACACAAGCAAATGAAGAGCAGAGTCCAGTTTTAAAAACTCATTAGTACTGGGTGTATTTCACTGCCTTTTTGAGTCATGCTGAGCACAAGTGATGTGTTCAGTGCACAAGAATCTGAGGTAACACTACACACAACTCCTGGTGTGTTGCAACTACTGTGTGGTTCAAGCAGTGAATTTAAACACAGAGAACATATTTGGACAAAACTGTCAAAATAAATTGTATTTGAGATTACATTGCTTCAATATGTAACTTTCTTAGGAAGAGGCCTTGAGGCAAAGTAGCGCATTGTCATGCCTGCACTCTACTGCGTCAGTTGGTTGTCTTATCCTATCACATGTTGCTTATACCGAAGTCTAGTCATAGATACTGTACCGTGCAGCCTAAGGCAGAGAAAATAGCTGTAACATACACCAAAAGTTAAAGTTAACAGCTAAAGTTGTATGTTATGTAACACAAAATACTGTACAAAAGTCTTGGCTATCCCCCATTTCTATATATTTTACTTCCAAGGAACCAGACTTTGGGTATTCATATAAAGTTGTCTTGAGAAATAGTTCTCTTTTCATTTTCAGAGGAATGTTTTTGTTTGCTCGTAAAGCCCCTTTCCACTGACCTATGAATCAGTCAAGAATAAAAGAGGCACCTAACTCAACAGATGAGCAAATGAGATGAATAAATAAAATAAATAATAAATAAATTAAAGAATAAACCAATAAACACTAAATGTTGACTTTCAAGCTCTGTTTCTGCTGTATATACTACATTTTCATGTATGTTTGTGCATTTCTTCCTAATATGAAGAAACAAAGGTGTGCCCAAGACAGTAATATATATATATATGATATTACTTGTTAAAGACACGCTGGTGTTTTAGTGTTATCATGTTTTTGTCTTTTTTGGTTTTAAGAAACATTTATGCTCCAATTTTGTAAAGCAACACTAGCATGGTAAGGAAGGAGGTTTTTCTCTTCCTTTCCACCCAACTGGATCCAGTATTAGAGGGCTGCCATTGGATTGCAGTCATTTATCTTTCAAATGTGTATATGGCATTATGAGTAATGGTACTTTCACGCTTTTTAGCTCCCTTGATTACTTTGGCCCCCACTCCTCCTCCCCCATGCCTTTTTATTCCAATGACATATTTTTTCGAATGTAATTCAGACAACTTTGACAAAGTCAGATGCAAAATGTGGAAGATTGAAAGTGAACGGAAGGGTGACTGGGGGAAGCAGAGGTTTTGAAAATGAATCAACCTTAGAACAACAAAAACATGAATGTGGTTCAGCTGTTTGAGTTCGGCATCACTGAGGAGCTGCTGATTGCCTTTTCTTGAGTTTTTATACCAGAAATCAGTATGTGTGCATATTTAACATAAACGGCATTCTGTCATATTCTCACGTTGTTAGTTCATTCTCCATTCATCATGTTATTGTTGGAAGACTCTGGTACTGCCTCAAACCGTCCTAATGTTCCCCATGTGATCGTTTGTCTTTTTAACAGTGATGACACCTAAAATGCAAAAAGCCATTCTCAGGACAGACACGCACAGTTTTCAAAATGAAGAAAACAGCTAAAATAACAACAAAACTTAAACTTGATTGATGATTCTTCAATCAGTTTGCTTTCATCATTGTTATGACTGGAAAGTTGAACCAGTGCCGTAGCCATGGCAGCCTGTTTAGTTGGCTGACCAACTGCTGGTCAGTGCCCGCTTTCTGGTGCTGCTCTGGAGATGAAAAGTGCCGGGGAGAAGCCTGATTAGTGTTACTGACAGCTCATAGATCTTAGCTGGCTCATCCTCAGCCCAACCTCCCTGCCTCTCTTTTGTCTCATCTGCTTTCTCTCTCGTGCGCACACACATTGTACACGTGTGTGTGCACAAGGCCAGCCGCTCTATGGAGATGTTAAAACTATACCAATTTGGATTCTCTGACAGGAGCAATACCAACATTAAGTCTCAAACCTAAAGCAGCCACGCCAGTTTCTGCTCCACAAGTATTTAGAGGATGACACATTTTTACCCCTCAGCTGTAAAAGGCTGATAGGGTATTGTTGTTGTCACCCAGCTGGGCAGGCGGATGGCATGGACATCCGAGTTTGAGAATGTGACAACTTGACAATGAGGCGATGTATGGTTTTGAAATTGATACCATAGGTGCATCTGCTAAAAATCTTGGACAAGTTCAAATCTTATTTGCATTGACCTCACGGTCAAGGTCAGAGGTCAGGCTTTCTGAAAGTCTTGTGAATCCAATAACTCAAGAAGGAAGTTGCCTAGGATTTTCAAAATAATAACACAGGTACATCTTCCAGGAGGCTGAAGGTAGCACTGGGGGCCACAAGTATTTTTAATTTTTAATTTTTTTTGCAATCTCTGCTTTCATTATTATATCTGGAGACTTTAATCATGCCACACTGGATTCTACTCTGGCTGCTTTTCACCAGTTTGTGAATTGTCCCAAAAGGAGCAACAGGACAGTTGACCTACTGTATGCTAATGTGAGAGATGCATACAGAGCCACCCCCCTCCCCCCACTAGGGAAGTCAGACCACAACCTGGTTAACCTACAGCCAGAATAAACACCCCTCGTCCAAAGGCAGCCTGTCACAATGCGCTCCATCAGGAGATGGACCCCAGAAAAGGAGGATGCTCTGAGAGACTGCTATGACACCACAGACTGGGATGTGCTTCTGAGCCCACATGGTGAGGACATAGAGGGGGTGACACACTGTCTGACAGACTACCTCAACTTTTGTGTGGACACGGTCGCCCCTGCTAAGACGGTACGGTGTTATCCTAATAACAAACCGTGGGTAACACAGGAAGTCAAAGCTGTCCTCAACATGAAGAACATGCATCGTCCCGGTCCCCAAAAAGAACCGGCCCAATGAGCTGAATGACTTCCGACCGGTGGCACTGACATCACATCTTATGAAGACTCTTCCTCAACCTCCTCCGACCACAGGTACAACATGCCCAGGACCCACTACAGTTCGCATACAAGGCGGGTGTCGGAGTGGAGGATGCCATCCTGTACCTCCTGCATAGAGCCCACTCACACCTGGATGGGGGAAAAGGCACGGTCAGGATCCTGTTTCTACTTTTCCAGTGCCTTTAATACCATCCGGCCCTGTATGCTTCAGGAAAAACTGAACAGGATGGAGGTGGACCCCTGCCTGGTGGCTTGGATCTCCGACTACCTCACTGACAGACCACAGTACGTCAGGCTGAAGGACATCACGTCTGACACTGTGGTCAGCAGCACAGGAGCACCACAGGGAACTGTGCTGTCCCCTCTTCTCTTCACCCTGTACACCTCTGACTTCTGCTACAACTCTGAATTATGCCATATTCAGACGTTTGCAGACGACACAGCCATCATGGGGTGTATCTGGGATGATCAGGAAGAGGAGTACAGAAGTCTGGTGAGGAACTTTGTCGCATGGAGTCACACAAACCACCTGCAACTCAACACCTCAAAGACTAAGGAACTGGTTGTGGACTTCGGGAGGTCCAGAGAAGTTCCACTGCCGGTTCAGATAGAGGGGGAGGAGGTGGAGGTGGTCAACAAGTACAAGTACCTCGGGCTGTGGGTGGACAACAAACTGGACTGGTCATGCAACACAGAACACCTGTATAAAAAAGCCCAAAGCCGACTGTACTTCCTCAGGAGGCTGAGGTCTTTTAACATCTGCAGGAAGCTCCTGAGGATGTTTTACCAGTCAGTGGTTGCTGGAGTACTTTTCTACGCTGTAGTGTGCTGGGGGAGCAGCACAGCAAAGAAGGACTCATCCAGGCTGGAAAAACTGATCAGGAAGGCTAGCTCTGTGGTCGGCATGAAGCTGGACACTGGTGTCAGTGGCAGAGAAAAGGACACTAAAAAAACTGCTGGACATTATGGACAATGCTGGGCATCATCTGCACACGGCCATAAACAACCAGAAGAGTCTGTTCAGTGACAGGTTGCTTCTCCCAAAGACAAGAACCAACAGACTTAAAAACTCCTTTGTCCCACACGCCATCAGACTGTTTAACTCCTCTCTGGAGGGGAGAGGGAGGAGAAACAGGAGGACAAAGGAGGGGGGAACAACTAAGCTGTAGTGCCTCTTCACTTCACTGTGCAATACCTTTTGTGCAATACTTTTGTTAATAGTCAATGGTGCAATAGACTTCAATACTGGAAATGTGCAATTCACTTGTATTTTTATTTTTATTTTTTATTCCTATTTATTCTATTTATCCCCTTCGTATATTTTATTTATATATGTCTCTGTATTTATATGTGTATATATATAATATCCTGCTCATGCTCTGTAACTTATGTCGGTGCTGTGCTTTTGGAAACCGAATTTCCCAGAGGAACCCACCTGAGGGATTAATAAAGTTTTATCTTATCTTATCTTATTTTATCTTGTAATATACTTGATCACTTTGCATTTTAAATCAAACTATAAAGGTATGATAGAAGTGTAGAATTTATGCTTTAATGCAGGTGGATTTACAAAAATGTTGTATTAACTGTTTAGTAAATACAGCACCTATAAGTCCTGCATTTTCAGAGCCTCTGTGGTGATTTTTTCTTCTTCTTTTCTTACTTATTTAACTAAAAACTGTAAGTTCAAGTTTGATGACAAAAGACATTTCTGACCAACAGTTTTGGCTTGCAGTTAATTCAAACTTGAAGAAGACCTCAACTCTATACCTTTCTCTGTTGAGTTCTTCTAGAGAGCATATCGTTAAACGACTATAAATCAAGTCACAAATTATTCTTGAAAAAATAAAAGAGGAGCTCTGAAAAGAGATGTGCCCATGTTACTTGAGCACAAGTGTTCCCAGCTATTAACATTAGCATATGGGTGAAGAAAACCTGTCGTCACACTTTAGCTAGAGTCAGTAGACTTGGCTACACAAGAAAAAGTTACTTGCAGAAAGGGTAGTTACACTAGAAGCGTATGGTGCTTTGTGGGATTCCACAAAGGGCTCTGAAACAAGGCGGCACTGGCCAACTTTGCAAACTTGAACTTGTTTAACAACAACTGCAAAAGACACTTTCTTTTTATTGGTTCTTCTTTGTACCGAATATGAAAATCAAAATAAAAAGGGTTATACTGCCTGGAGGTTTGTATACAATATTTCAGAGCAGTGGCAGCATAAACCCTTAGATTTGCCATATAGTTTTACTATCAACATAAGGATTAATGGACCTTTCTGTACATTATGCAGACATGAAAGGCCAAACCTGCTGAGAAAGGGGATGAATAATGGCATGTGTACGTCTCGGGCAAACACAGTGTACACAAACAGTCTGCAGTCTTTTACTGACCTAGCAGGGTGCATTCACAAGCCTATTAAGTTTTCTTCTGGTTTGTGTTTGTACGCCAGTGTGTGAGAGAGAGTGTTTGTGTGTGTCATCCTCTAGGTTAAGGCCTAAATAGTGTGTGCTCTTATCTGTGTTGGTACTTAAGGCTAAAGGGAGTAGTGGCAGCATGTGGTCATATGGATTAAATGTATCAGTGTGTCTACTTAAGATAGTGTAAAAAGATTGAAGTCTCTTACTGCTATGACACGAGGGTTCCTGATATTTTTATATATAATCCTAGTCTTTTCACTCTTTTCATGTGACACCTGACAACGTATAATAACCGGATCAGTGGCAGTTTCAGGTTAGAAGGCAGGGATGTCAGTGTGATCCAGTTGTCTTGTGTTACATGGATCAGCTGCTCCTGTCAGTCCCCAAAAACCCAGCTGAAAACCGGGGGGGGGGGGGGCTTTTTCAGTTATTACCCCTAAATTGTGGTATGATCTCCCCGCACATGTTAGGATGGCGATTTTTAAAACACGTCCTCATCTTAATGTTGTTGTTGATGATTTTTCTGCAGTGTTTTGGCACTTTGTACAGCACTTTGTCAGACTTGTGTTTTTTGTAAAAGGTGCTCTATAAATAAAATTGGATTGGACTAGACATCAGAATAATGTTTCCCTTGTCCATATTTTATTGTGTGTTAAATTTTGCATCATCTATTGGATCATCTAAAAACATGAGGCATAGCTTGAACTCCCTCCCCTCCTTCTGGTGCCCTGAGGTGGTGGTGATTTATCTGCTGCTCTAGCTTCTGGTCCGTAACAAATCCCCCCACCCTCCAATCTTTCCGTCTCTTTGCAGTTACTGTACATTCACTTTCATTTTTATGTCCCTTTCTTTCTTTGTCTCTGTTCCACTTACTCATCAAGCTCTCCTTCAATCCCATTTACAATTTATACTATTTTTATTTAACACACCACTAGTGTGTTTTGCCATACTAATTACATATATGAATGCATCACCCCTTTCACCCAAACTCTGATGCTAGTCGGCACTGATGCAGAGCAGACAATAGGTTCTGTCTGTTGTGCTGTTTGGTTTTGGCCCATTTTATCTGCGTCATACATCCTACCAGTCACCCTCACAATCTTCTGGGCTTTCCATCAGTCTGCAGCAAAGAACACAGCTTACACACACACACACACACACACACACACACACACACACACACACACACACACACACACACACACACACACACGCACACACACACACACACAGAGTAGTAGAAGTTTGCCCAAGGCTGTTGCTGAAATGACTGGCTAACCACCAAGAGTTACATGGACTGCTTGAACTCTATCAGTCAATAGGCCATCACCCCAGGTTCTTTCTACCATGGTGGTTTGGATGTAGCCTTAGGCTGTGTGAGTTAGCCTGTGTGTTTGTATTCTGGAGGCATAAAGTACAGGTATAAAAAGAGAGGGAGACAGAGAGTGAAGGAAATACTAAAATATTTATTAACAGATTAAGAAAATAGTTTTCCAATGGTGTGCGCCTCAATCCAGTGCTAATGGCTCCACATAGTATCTGCAGTGTTTATTATGAAAGCACGGAGAAATGGGCCACTGGAAAACAAGTAGCGCTGAAGTGAACATAAAAAATGCACAGAGTTGAAACCAGGTTAAAACTTAATACTTCCTCTCCAAGAAAAAAATAAAATCATTAAATATACCTGTATTGGTCTTGGTGGTCACCTTTGTTTACCTTTTTGGATCGCATATCCATAGCAACACCAACACACAACACATGACCAGCACTATACTGATGTTTGAAATGTGCTTAAGTGCATTACAGATTAATGATAAGGAAGTCACCAAGTGGACTGTCTCTCTAGGTCATAACATTCATTCTCATTCACTAGATGAGGCAGGATGCTCTGTCTCTGTCAGATGCCTGACTGACGTCTCCTTCACACATGAATATCCAACAATGTCTACAGATCCAAGTTGAGACATTGTCAGAAGTCTGTTTTGTAGTGTTGCCACTATAGGTATTTTGGCCAGTATTGGTATTGGCATATAGAGCGGTCATGAAGTGGCACACATTCTCTCCCTGCGTATTTACTGTGCATCAGACAGACAGTCATATCGGACTGTTTGACATGTACCTTCATCTGGTAATGTCTAGAAAACGTTAGGACTGCAGTGCATGTTCGACTGTGCTGCTGTGACACTGACTGACTGTGTTGTTTGAACTTGTGATTTATTAGAGGAGACTGTACCAGGAACATGTGAGGGTGAATACTTGAATATGTCAGAGTGATTCAGAGTACTTTTCTCTCCAGATCAATTCAGGATCTAGAAAATAACCTAAGGATTTTGCCTTGTTTTTAGTTTTTTTTAAACCCAAACAGCTTTACAGATGTTAAACACATCACCAGCCTTTCCACTAACCTAAAGCTTAGAATAAGACTTCATTTATTTGCTGAAGCTGAAACATTTTTGAGCACAGTTTTTTACCTACTTGGCCTGAGTAGGGGAATCTGCGGTCTCTTTCATCTTTGCATTAACTATGACTGTAATTATTCTGCCTATAAAATGCTCTTTTCCCCCAAGCTGTTCCAGGGGTCAAATGTGTAGGCTGATTATTGCTCAAACAAAAGAAACCAAGCAAACACGAATCAGTCAGAAGTGACAGAAACGTTTGTTTGAAATGCAAGTTGGATAACTTTTCAGTCAGTTTAATGTAAAATCAATATAATGCATGTCTCTCTTAGTATTTCCCATATAAAATGGAATGAGTTGTACTATTTTGTCTCTCTACATTGAGAATTTTAAAACTGTGTTTGTTCATTATAGTCACTGTGGTACAAAATATTAAACAGTGCGTTTTCTAAATTTGATAAAATCAAGCTTAGAAGACGCACTAACCGCACCACACTGTGATCTGTCTCTTTCACTCGTATTTTTCCCCCAAATTAGGGCCAATACGTATTCCTTAACTTAACAGTGAACTCCAGACTGATTTTATTATCATGACAGGTCTTCAGCATGTTAGACCCAAATTTCCATGATGAGGGTGTGTACGTTTTAAAAAGGACAGCAGAAGTGAAATAAAATCCGCACGCTCGCACACAGAGAGAGAAGCTGACAGCTTAGTTTGAATCACTGTCCATTTTCTTCTGATGGTATGTTTTTCAGCATCAGCGTGTTGCTCAGCAATGAGACAGGGAGGAAAAAATATTTTTACACGCTGATTATTTTAGTCCTTTGCTGAAAATAAGACACCATTACACATAATTATGACCAGAAGACTTTTGAGAAATGGTGCTAAAATGGTACTTAAAAGCTCTAAACCCTTCTTTCCCAGTGGTGCAGTATTTACTAAGTCTGTTTTGTTAAGTTACTGTGTCTTGGTGTGTTGGCATGCACATTTGTGCGTACGAAATGAGTCCTCTGTGGAAAGTAACTGTTTTTCACACTCGTACTTTTCTAGAGGGGCTTATAGGCCCCTTCAGCCATGACTAAAGCTTTTCTCTCGCTTTAAAAGTGCCTCTGCCAGCAACTTTAACCTCCCTGGGGTGATTTCTCACTCTTTATCCACAGTACCATACCGTGGATTTGCAACTATTTTCCAGCCACATGTTACACCTTTATATTTAAAGTCCTTTAAGCTGACATGTGCCTTCTGAAGGAATTCCACCCATATTTTTGCAAACTGATTGAATATGGATGGATAAACTTATAGAAAAAAAGCATGTCTCAAGTTAAGCTGAGGAACGTATTGTTTCCTTGAGAAGGATGCTTTGTGGACACATTTTTTTTATATAGCTCTAATGGCACCCACATGACCCGTGACAGCAAATTTAATTTTTATTACCACAGCGAGCAGTCAGCAGCTCCGGAGAAATATTCACATTTACACTGGAGATCATTTTATAATTAACTGCATGTGTAATGTGATGTGCATTATACTGTTTAATCCAAAAATAACTGTATGCTCTTTTCAGAAGAATAGCAAGTGGCAGCTTTAGGATGTATTTTCATCTTTTACACAAAGGGAATAGACTAACCACTTTCAGACCTTCTCATGTAGTCACTGCACTGCTCTATGAGCTGTATTGAGGACACCAGTGGAAGTAATTTCCTGCTCCCTCTTGTTAGAGCACTATTGGAACAAATTTTTTTGCTGTAATTGAATCAGACATCTTGCTGCCCGGACAGATGTAACATACTTCCTGCTCTTTTCAATCCATTATTCCTCTGGTGGGCTCGTAGATTTTGGCGATTGTCGAAAGGAAACTGAACTGACAAGCCACGAGGAAGCAGGTTGAAGGTGGCTGGTTAAGTTCCTGTTGTACACTTTGTTTTTAAATAAAAAAAAAAATCCTTAAGAAACACTTTAGTGCTGTCTGCTGCGTTTTTCTTGGTCTTAAATCACATTAGAGCTAGACTATTCAAATATTTACTTCTTTTCATTGTTGCCAAATTAATGACATTGTCACTAGATTTTCTTTTTGGACAAATAACACCAGCATTGTTCTGTGAGTGGAAGGTGTGTGAGTGCAGGTTCACTACACTACAGGTAGGCTGCGAGGAACCACGGGAAAAAAGCTTATGGAGTAAAATTAAAGTCTAGTACTAAAGTTTGCTCATGTGATCGTGCTGACCTTTTATTCCAAAAAAATGTTAATTGTCAACGATTAATTAAAAAATGTGGGTTGTTTCATGTTTCTGAATTGAGGGATGCAGGGAATGGTTTGAGAAACTTACAGTTTATTAATGAAACTCCAAGCCCAAAAAATGATTCTAAGTTTGTTCAGAATTTAATGATTGGCAGCCCTATTTTTAAAATCTGTCACCACCTGTAAACATGGATTTCCAATGTATGTTAAATATTAGTTTTGTTGCCCTCACCTTTCTCAGGAAGAAAAAAAACCCCAAACAAAGTGATCAGACTGACAGTTCACATCTTTTCCCTGATAACAGTGACAGGTAGTGAGAATGAGAGACGGAAAGCAAAGTAAAGCCACGGTTAAATGGCTCTAGGTGACATATTTACCACAGCAGACAGTGACAGACAAAAGATCTGAGACAGACGGCAAGAATCGAGACAGTCAGACTCACAGCTGATGCCTCTAAGGTGTAAATCGGCACTAAAAAGGATGAGAGCAGCAGCAACCAAACAGATGTCTGCCGGAGTACAACTTTCATGAGTGGATTCACTCGGAGTTTTAAATGTCAGATTATCCTGGCAGTGCAGGGAGACTTTGTTTTGTTTGTGGTGATCAGTGAGCTTATATGGCACAGTGGAGCCAGCTAGTTGATTATAAAAGTGTTCTGCACATGTGATATAATCATAATTTTGTTTGGGTTTTCGGATAAGTTCACAACTGTAACTCTTTTTCTTCCCAGGCATCTATAACTGAGGTTAAAACACATTGGTATATTTGTTATTATCACTTTTTTCTATAATATTTCTAAGAAATGAAATAAAAGTTATTATTCAGCGTAACAAAATGTGAATGAGAGGCCAGACGGTTTGGGCTGTTTTGCGTCAGTCAGTGCATTTTTGGAAGCATCAGCAGCCTCTATTTTCCTCAAAGAACAACCCCACAACTTCAGAAAATGTCTGCACTGAAATGGCCTTGCTGACAGCAACACAAAACACCTCAACAAAGCAGAAACCCATGATTTCAAAAGACTCACAAGAGAATTACATTCCTGCGAGTGATTTTGGTAATGCAAACTTGATGCTTCCAGGAAATACCAGGAAATGAAATGAGTTTACTCCTGTGATATGCTGGCATTTCGTATTCGCCTTGTTGTCGCATGTGGGTTTTTTTTTTTTGTTTTTTTTTCACGGTGGAAAATGTAACCGGTCCACCGCATTTAAAAGTGCTGAAACACGTTTTTTCACACCTTCAATGGAAAGCAGGCTTAAAAGTTCTATTGAATGTGCAAATCTAGGCCTGAACAGATGGAGGAATCATTCACTCCAGCCAGTCAAGGTGTGAAATTTTCATTTAACGTTTTTTGACGTTTAGCAGATTGTTTGCATTTGAAGGGTGTTGAACTAAGTGCAAACTGTAGACTCTTTATGTTGGCTGATCATCACATGAATCCAAAGTCTGCAAAAGTGGAACTGTTTCTAATTGAATCCGGTCCGTCACACTGCCATCCATTCCTCCTCACCGTGGCTCCTCTCGTCTCCTGCTGCTTTCTGTTAATGGAGATATCGCCTCCTCCCTCCTTCTCCTTCCGCCACTGTCCTCATCCCCTCCTCTGTTATCTCTTTGTTGTCCTCCACTCCACTTTCACTTTTCAATACTTGCCCTGTGCCTCTTCCATGGCCTGCTCCGTGAAACTAATCGTCAGTGTGCTGTCACTCAGAGCGCTGCATCTTTTTCTTTTTCCTGCAAATCTAATCAGTCGGCCTTTGTTGATTATTTAACACATGCTCCCTCCTTCTCTCATTATACTGTAAATCGACAAATGATTAATAACAAGGAGCAACCAGAAAGAAAACAAATAGGGTTTGTTAGTGAGTGTGGGTCTGGAAGGCAGGAAGACTGAGTTTCTTTTAGTGAGGCTTAATATTCCCTGTAGTGAATGCCAAGTGCTCTAAAGGCAAACAGTTGGCATTTTGAGATCCCCTGAGTATCTATTTTTCTGCAGTGTCCTGAAATGCCCCAGCTTAAAGTAACTAAAACATTAAGCAAATGTTAACTTAAATTGTAATGACGATCATTTCCTTGTGGCATAGAGCTGGTATTTATGATGAAGTACATACAGAAGCTGGCTTGATAGCTGCTTTGACCTCCAAGATACCCTGAAACTTTCAGACAGATGGCTTGCTTTCATGAAGTTGAAGGTTTGCTTGCTTGGGTTTTGAATGTTTACGATACCTATCATGTTATGTGCCATGCTTTTTATAGTCATTTGATGCCTTGGGTCTTTACCGTCAAGGCTGGCCTTCAGTCTGTGGTGTACCTTTTTGCTTCTTGTGGTTAGACTGGTAAATATTATATTGCCAGCATGAAAAGCAGTGGTTTCTATTTTCTGTTTAAATGTGAATAATATTTTATTTCATTAGATTTGCACACTAGGAGTCCTCAGTTATGACAAAAACATATTCATGTTTACCTATAATTATATTACTTATTATTTGGGCAGTGTTGAGGTCATGATTACTCATTAACTTTAGATATATCACATTCGTTGAACTTTGTAAACTCTCTCTCTCTCTAACAGTTGAACTTAAAATGCAATTCAGCTGAAAGCCAAATAAATCAATGAGAATAAATAACAGTGGAGGTTGTTGGGCCATAGGGTTATCTGGGGAGGAATGAGGCCCAAACAACAAGCTTTCCCAAATGGGTAACATGTGGTCCTCGCTGCATCATCTATAATGGAAGGTCTGCAGGTGCAGACAGGGGTGATGAGGCCCAGGAAGCATTGCAGTTTTTCCATAGGTTCACCTGAACTTTATAGCAACTTCTGCTTCCTCTAGATAAATGAAAGACTAGCAGAAACAGTCCACTGTAAAGAAAGGGGGTGCTCTGGTTTTCTAGTACAGGCAAAGCAAAAGTTATTATTGTAAAAATGAATGCAGCATAGCAACATTTTATCTCATTTATCTCTTTTATAATTGTTTGAAGCAAAAATACTCCAAAATAACTCCACCTGCACACTCCCTATAATCTCTCCATAGGGTCCTGCACACTTTTTAGATCCCCCAGAAATTGAAACCTTTCATCTCAAATTCATCATTTTCAAGTTAAATTTATCATTTTATTTTATTTTCCAATCGCACAATCATCCGTCCAAATACCACAACTCTTCAGTTGTTTCTTTTGAATGCCTATAGGCATTGTGTGCAGAAAATAAGAGTTTTCAATTAAACACAGAGGCTTTGTTCCCTGTATCAGTTCATTTTGATGAAGTCAGCAGCAGACAGAGAAGGGATTGTGTGTTGCAGAGCAATTATGGCACATCTGTATCTCACATACTGCTGTTAAGACTTGAAAGCAACCATCACATCGTCTTAATGGAATTGTGGGGACAGCTAAATCTGATCAATATTTCCGTGAACTAATTGTATTCACAACTACTGTTGTGGGGGAGTTTATGTTTCCTGGTTGATGGAGACCAGAGTTTATGGCTGTTTTAATGAGTTAAGGAAAAATCAACAATACTAAAAAACAACAATATTGCCTGGAAATCCAACTGTACAAGGCAGAAAGGTCCTGAGAGAATGCAACTGAGAAGAATTAATGCTCTGAAAATGAAGCGTTGATCATCTATGACCCACTTTTGCTTCGAGTGCACAACTTAGATGCTGCAGTCAATATGCCTAATTACTTTGTACTTGCTAAATGCAGCTTACACTTCAGCAGTGGGACTGTAAAACGCACCGTCGATGCTCACAGTACTTATAGACCTAATGTAGTCATGTTGTCTCTTTGGCATTGGAGTTTCTTATGTCTAATCTACTGGTGCTGTTCCCTTCTCTGAATTTAACTTTTGCATTCGTTTATGTGTCGGTGTTTCCAAGAGCTGTCTCCTGAACCCACTGATGAATCTCCGAGTTGCTTAATTTACATACCAAGTAATGCATTTTGCTTGTGTATTGTCCCTCTGGGTTTGAATACTTTCCAAGAATGTTATACCTATGGGAAAATCTTATTATAGGAAGTGCAACTATATGTATATATTCCTAGAGGTGAAATGTAACACTAGCAATCATTTCCAAGTAGTTTCAAATGATTAAAGACTGGCTGAGGCTATGACGAATATCAGGTATTAGTATATATTATGACATGCCTTTTGAATAGAGTGAGCATGTTTTGTTGTTCTCATGTACATGTGAAGTTAAAAGTAATGCCATGTCCAATAGTCAAATACAGAAGTTAAAAGGTTAGAAGTTAAAATACACTCGCTGAGCACTTTGTTAGGTACAACATGCTAGTACTGGTTTGGATCTTTCTGGCAAGGCGCTGGAAAATTTCCCAGATTTTGGTCCATATGGACATGATAGAGTCACACAGTTGCTGTTTCTTTTAATATTGCCATGTTGAAACCAGCTAATTTGAGCCTTGTGACATGGTGCGTTATCCTGCTGGATGGATACACTGTGGTCATAAAGGCATGGACATGGTCAGCAGCACTCAGGTAGGCTGTGGCATGTAAACGATGCTCAGTGGACACTAAAAGGCCCAAAGTCTGCCAAGAAAACATCCTCCACACTATTACACTTCCACCAGCCTAAACCACTGAAAGAAAAAGGCAGGATTTTATGTTATTTACAGCAAATTATGACTCAAACATCTGAATACTGGAGCAGACTCATTAGCTCAAGCAAGCCGTAATGGCACGCGGTGTGTTTTTTTATAAAGCAACCTGTCTGCTTCAAGGTTGGACATGTTGTGTTGGCAGATTCTCTTGTATTGGTATTTGAGTTGCTGTTGCCTTTCTATCAGCTCAAAGCTGTCTGGCTATTATGCTCTGACCTCTGGCATCAACAAAGCATTTTCACCCAGAGAACTGGATAGTTACTCTTTTTCATACCATTCTCTATAAAGATGGTTGTATGAGAAAATCCCAGTAGATCAGGAGTTTGTGAAATACTCGGACCAGCTCGTCTGGCACCAACAGCTATCCAAGGTCGGAGTTCCTTAAATCACCCTTTTCTCATTCTGATCCTCAGTTTGAACATTAGTAGGTTGTTTTGACCATCTCTATGTGTCTATTGAATAGTTGACACGCTATAGGCTGATTAGAATAAGCAGTTGAACTGGTGTAGATAATGTTGGACCTGTTATTTTTAGCTGCAGGAAAAGATCAATAGTGTTTCAGTGTTGACACTATCACCTTTGTGTAACTAGAAAACCTGAGTTCAAGCCTAAAGATAGCCGGATAACGTGTTAGCAAACAAGTACTGTATTACATACGCAGCTAAATGAACTATAATCGGAGTTGGTGTGTCATGAGCTCATGAAGGGTGTCTTTCTAGATGCTAAAGTCATCTGGGACTTGCTCATGATTTCTTCCTATAATGTGTTTTGCAGTATAAAGTTTCTGGAGATGAGTATTGCGAATCGGCACAATGAATTTAATTGAAACTGAACCAAAATACTGTTAACTTTGTGTGATGTTTACTCTAGGTGGTGTTTTAACAGGGCCTTTTAATTAGCTGCAGGTACCAGATGAGCTCTTAGTTTGAGCCAAAACAAAATATTTCGTTTTATGCTGTAAATCTAAAGTAATGAGCTTCAGGACACTGAAGTCCTCTGCAGAGTTGGGGGAAACAATAAATGTTGCCTTTTAATCAAAAAAGATTAATCTTTTTCCTCAAGGAGTGAAATAATAATCAAATGAAAATAAAAAAAATACAAAATATGAACAATATTGTCCATTATCTTTTTTAATAATAATAAAATAAAGTAATAAATTAGGTATTTTAAGTGTATTATTATATACATAAAGGTAACGTAACTTTAAAGACTTTTGTTGTGGATATTTTCAGGCACACTAACGACTTTGATTGAACTTGTCTATCATGGCTGCTCATGCTGCGTTATTACTAGCAGACATAAACTCTACATATCTAAGCTATTAAGCTGCCATCAATTACTGTTAGAAGTGTGATATAATGAGATCCACTGTTCACCGCTGAAGCAATTATCACTTTCTAACCAAGCTGAAAAGCTCTGAGTCCGCAGTTTTAATTCTCTGCCCGCTTTTACTGTTAAACTAACAGCATCATAAACACTTTCCCACATGGACACATCGCTATAAAAGAGTAAAATAAGATGATTTGTTTAACTGCCTCATTAGAGAAAGCAAGAGTTAAAAGACAGTGTTAAATATTGTGATACATCTCGTGGTGTCAGGGAGAGTCTCAGCGTTGCTGTTTTCTCAAAGGTGGGTAATTAATGTGTAATCTCCTTTGTGTGAGAATATGAATAACACGCTCTTGCATGCTCCTTAATTTGTGTAAAATGAACATGAAGCCAGTTAACAATAATTGGATACAAGTCTTTGTTGTTGTTCTGTTAATGAAGCAAGAATCAGGGTGATGGGGCAAAAAAAAAAGAAGCGATGTATTTAAATCAGCACTAAATGTGATTTAATGTATAGTTTAAACAGTATTTTACAATTTGAAGAGTTGAGAACTTTTTTCCCCCCAACAAATGTAATCAGAAATCTTTTTAACAGACTCAGTATAATTTATTTTGACAGCAGTAAGTGATAATCAGTTTCCTTTTAATGCCAGGGATGTATTTTAAAAACCTGGCCTACTCAGAAGCCTCTTTTCTTTCTGCGAGAGACGTGGCGCTGCCTCGATTCAGCGCTGTTATTCGATGATGTATAAGCTCTGGCAGTGTATCCTATAGGAATCCAGTTTAATAATTTAATAGGAGAATAAATGGAAACATTTGTAAGGTTGTACAGGCAGCCGTCTATTCTTCTGTCTGTCTGTCCTCTCTTTTACCACTTTATTGCCCCTCTTTCTCCCTCACCCCACCTTCCTGCCTGCCACTCCTTTCTGTTATCTTTTCTCTTGTCAATCTCTTTCTCTCCCTCCTTTTAATTTCTTCTTCTTAGCTCTCAATTTGATTTTGTTTTTCTGTTTTCACATTCAGGTAATACTTTATTACTTTATGTTTGTATTATCCTACTTTTCCTCACCGATGATGGGCGGTGTTGGAGTGAGATTTTAAGCCAGCTCCTTCTGTATAGACACATGAACTCTAAACTAGTTTGGATTCTCTGATAGGAGCTTTACCAAGTCTCAAATCTAAAAGGAGCTCCTCAGATTCAAAGTGTCCTGAATGAGAGAATAAGCCTTCCAGAATCAGTAAAAACCATCTTAGACATTTTTCATTTTAATCCCTTTCTGCATTTTTCATTTTATCTGTATTGCCCTCCTTCTTATTTTATACTGCTTTTATACTTCTTCTTATCATTATTATCACCTCTTGGTAGTGGTAGTCTCGCCTTTTTTTTCTACTGTCGCCAAAGGAGAGATGTCTTTCACCTGTAATCAAACACACAGTGAAAAGAAATGGATTTGACGTGACTTAAACTGATCAATACTGGCACGCTAACGCAGTGTCTTACAATATGAGCTGGGACTTAAATTAAATATAGATTATCATCCAGTTGTGTCCCTGTAGTAATATATTTTCATGAGCTTCAGTGACCAGGGGAAGACAACACAACAGATATTTTGATTTCAATAGCAGGATGGATACAAGTTAATAATCTTTTCCACTAATGTTATTTACAGGAACTCACTATCTTGTTTCTTGTGTCTGTCTCTATATTACTGTCATATCAGATTGTATACAATGCTCTAAACACACAGATCGACTTTAAGACTGTTTCTTCTAGTAAGTCAATTAGTCTTCCATAATGTGAAGTCTAATTCTGTAATGGCTGCAGATGGATCTCAGGAAGTGGCCAAAGACGCCATGCACATTGTGGCCATTGACACATGTAACCTTATTAAAGGGAAGCCTGAGTCTGGGGATGGCAGCGTCTGTCTCTCAGTTGTTCAGTTCACTGTTTTTTGTCTGGGCTCCAGGCCTATTACAATGATTTTAACTTAATTTTAGACATGCAAAGCATGAATCCCACTGACTTTGGTGAACTACTGACTTTTTCTCTGTGCCGTAACATACCATTTTAAGGAGCTCAACAACTAACTGTCTTGATTTTTCATGCCAGTCGTTTGATATTTAGCTCTGTGTTATCCTGCTGGAAGCAGTCATCAGAAGATAGGTACTCTGTGGTGATTAAGGGATAGACATAGTGCAGCAATACTCAGGTAGGCTGTGGTATTTAAACAATGCTCAGTTGGTACTAAGAGGCCCGAAGTGTGCCAAGAAAATATCCCTCATATTATTACACTACCAGCAGCCTGACCTATGGATACAAGCCAGGATGTTTTCATGTTCATTTTGACCCTGAATATCAGAGCAGAAATCAAGACTCATCAGACCAGGCAACACTTTTTCAATCTTTTATTGTCCAATATTAGTGAGCCTGTGAGAACTATAGCCCCAATTTCCTCTTCTTAGCTGACAGGAGTGGCACCGCGTGTGGTCTTCTGCTGCTATAGCTCATGCTTCAAGGTTGTATGTGTGAACATTCAGAGATGTTCTTCTGCATACTTTTGTTGTAATAAGTGGTTGTTTTAGTTACTGTTGCCTCCCTGTTAGTTCAAAGCAGCCTGGCTATTCTCCTCTGACCTCTGGCATCAACAAGGAATTTTTATCCAGAGAACTGCTGTTCACTTTATTCTTTCTCTTTTTTCAACACGTGTAAACCCTAGAGATGGATGTGTGGGGAAAATCCCAGTAGATCAGCAGTTTGTGAAAAACTCAGACCAGCCCATCTGGCACCCTCAACCACACCATGTTCAAAGTCACCTTTCTTCCCGTCTGCACTTCAGCAGGTCGTCTCGACCATGCCTACATGCTTAAATGCACTGAATTGCTGCCATGTGATATATTAGATATTTAGATATTGATATGCTGTGCACTTGATCAGGAAGTAGCTGGTGACTCTAGAATATGACAACAATAATATTTGTTTAAATTTGTGGAGAAATTGCTCAAACATTGGGAAAACCCCCCAGCGTGTACGTACATGTCCTCCAAAATCAACTACTGAGTATTATAATCAAAATAGCTGTCTGTCCTGTTTTCTGGCTTAGAAGTGAGCCCTTTAAGCTCAGTTTATAATTTCCTTTGTATATATATATGTGTGTGTGTACTAGTCTGGACTGCAGATTCACATGCATACAGTTAATGACACGTCGACACGTTTTCACAAATGAAAAATTGTGACTACATGACAGCAAGAATCTGAGCCAATGTTTGTTTATAGCAGCTCATCAAGCAAAAAGGAAACACCACTTGTGTTAATGTACAATCTTTATTTTCCTGTGCTTTTCCTGTGTTTTTCCTGAGCATACAGTCTGTACAAACATGCAAAAGGTACTTGGATCAGCGATGAAATTGACATCGGAAGAACACATTAAATGGAAAGTATAGACAGTTCTTTATTGCTTTCAGCTTTGAGAAATTATCTTATAGAAAGCTGCTGCTGTAGTTTAGCCGATCTTCTCTAGAAAGTTGTTCCAGACTCTTTTCTTTTCTCTTTGAATGCAAGCTCAATTTTTGTTTCATTACTGTGGCTCAGTACAAGGATGTCAAGGATGAATACTTTAAACGCATCACTAATGGCTTTACAGTACTTCATGTCATGAAAGCCAGTATTGGTAATAGCCCATTTCCATGGTCTGATGTGTGCTTTTTTCCTAATATATAGCTCCAATATCAGACTGCCTTTAAAAATTCCCAGCTCTGCTGTGTCAACCACCACCCAATTTGTTTGGGATAAATGTAAGACCTTGAGCTAGAAATTGAACTTGCCATCCATGAGTAAACTGAACTGGCTGTGGGCTGCTATTAGACTTACTGAAGA
This sequence comes from Pelmatolapia mariae, assembly GCF_036321145.2. NCBI lineage: Eukaryota > Metazoa > Chordata > Actinopteri > Cichliformes > Cichlidae > Pelmatolapia > Pelmatolapia mariae. Next base: position 12,483,994 of record NC_086243.1, on the reverse strand, counting down.
CATCTTCAAATGTAAATGAAATGCTGTGTGAGCATGATGGATTAATATGTATTTATGCATGGTTAGTGCAGGCACACAGGAATGAAGAATCACTTTGGTACTGCTCATTTTTATAGTCACCTCAGCACTTCACTTTAATATTATCATGACTTTCGAGAGTCTCTCTGTAACATTGTTTCAGTTCATTTCATGTCTACTTTTTTATGGTAATTTTACACAGAAGAGTAAATCCAAGGAAATCTGAAAAACATAAGGATCAGGCTGTACCTGCATTAGGACATAAAAGTGTATGTGTTTTAATGTCCTGGTTAATGCACCATTGGATCCAGCATTACAAGTAAAATGTTCCTGAAGTAAAGATACCTAAATACCACTTGAAAACAGACCTCCACTTTTCTCTTTTCGCATTCCAGCAGAGCAGAGTCATGCTGTGTGCTGCAGTGCTTTCTATCTACTGCATGAGCATAAGATGACACTTCTTCCATGAATAATGTCATCCCTTGTGGTTATCTTTCACTGCTTATGATCCACTCTGTACTCTCTCTCAGCATGGTAGGAGTGCCATCTAGAAACATTAGATCCTTGGCAGCACAATGAAAGATTATAAGACAAATGTGACGAAGAGTTAACACAAAAGGTCATGTATTACACACATAGATGAAGATTCTTAGGTCTTGCTTTTATGTTATAAATCTAATAATAAGGCTTCGAAAGCACCGTAAACTTGTTCAAGAGGCTTTTATATAAGCCACTCTTTTGTCACAAGCTGAAATTCACCAAATCTAAAATGTGTTTGTCTCGGGGTTTTTTTCTCCTACACATCAAATGTGTTGCTTTAAATTTGTGTTTCTTTTGTTCAGACCTATTTTCTAGTTTTTGACCCTGTCCTCTCAATTCAGTGACAAGCGGGGGAGAAAATGGGATAGTAGGACAAAACTACTAAGATTTGTTCAAACAGATGAAAAGCGGCGAGAAAGCTTTAGGAAGAGTTTGATGCATTTTAAATCACTGCCAGCTGGACATGTCATCTGCTCATTGGCATGAGACAAAGTGTTCCTCTTCAATGGATTGAAAGGTCGGGTTGACATCCCAGCTCCCTGCAGGGACTCACACTTGTGCACCAGAGATGCAGTATGTGTGTGGATACACAAAAGTGCCCAAGCGCATATGGTTTTTCTTGTGCCACGCTGGTGTCTGTGTATTTGTGAGGTCCTGCTGCAATGAAGCAGAAGAATGTTCAATTTAAAGAATCAGTAATTCCTGCATGTGTGGTGGTGATCTGTGTTAACCTGTGATTTGCAGCATGGTGGTTATACTAGAAATTGTATAGTAATAAATAGAGATGCACAGAGTAAGAAACAGGGAAACAGACAATTGTAAGAAGCTTGAAAGTCAATATTTGGTATGTCCAAATATTGTTATTCTTCAGAACTTTCTTGGGCCAGCTTTCCTCTAATGTCTTTAAGTAGTCTCCATTAATAGTTCTCCAGACTTGATGAAGGATGTTCAAAGCTCTTCTTTGGATGTTGGCTGCCTTTTATTCCGTTTTCTATCAAGATGATCCCACACTGATTCAGTAGTGTTGTTGTTGGGATCTGTGAAGGCCAGTACATGATTGATAGTGTTTCATTGTGTTTCTTCTATCGGGGTATGTTTACATTGTCTGGGCAGTGTGTTTGTGATCAGCGTCATGCTGAAAAATGAAGCCATTGCCAGTCAGACTTGAATTGCATTGTGGCTCACACTTTCAGCCACGATGGCATTTTCGGCACTTTCCACACCACCATTGGCTGAAAGGCAGTCCCAAACCGTGACACAGCCTCCACTGTGCTTTATAGTTGGGCTGACCTCCTTCGTACATATTAACAATTTGAACCAAACAAGTCAAATTTAGAATCATCAATTCCTTCAGATCTGTTATCATTGATTTTTTAAGTCCAGTTCTTTTGAAATTTGGCGTACCTCAGCTTTTTCTCACTATTTTGCTTCTTTAAGAATGGCTTCTTGACAGTCAGCCTTCCACCTAGACCATTTCTGATGAGGCTTTGGCTGATAATAGGTGGATCAACTGAAGGGCCAGATGCATCTCTCATGTTCTATGTCAGGTCTTTGCTGGATTTTTTCACAGTTTCTTAAGGACATGACTTTAAGATGCTGTTCATCTGCTTTTTTGTTTTTAGTCTGCCGCTTCTTTTGTCCTCCACTTGCTCAGTTTCCTTCCATTTTTGAAAGACATGATGCACACAGTGCCAAGCTATGCTAAGCTTTTGGCAAAGCTAACTTTGGGAATCACCTTGTTAGTATGAAAATACAATTTTATGCCTCTCAATTTCTGTTATGTTTGCCCTTTTTTGTAAATTCAGCTAGTGAAATGCAAACAAATGATGTTTTTTTTTGCAACAAGCTGCCAGTAACAGTTCCTAAAGATTTTTTTTTTCTTTTTGCTAAATTATCTATTAGGCGTAGACACCACACTGGTTCATCCCTTTAGTTAGGTTATTTTTCCTTTAAAAGCAATAAACATTTCACTGCATATCGTACTGTGTTTGACTGTGTATGTGACAAATAAAATAAAAAAAAAAACCCCAAAACAAATTCCTCTGTAAAGGGTTGGAGGTTTGGGTCTGAAAATGAGTGAAAAAGTTGCCAATGTGCAGAGAAAAAACTAAAAGGATCTTCTGAAAGTCTGTAGAACTTTTGCTTAAGACAACTTTAAGAATTACAAGAAAGTGTGGCTGGTAAAGAAATAAGGGGGACCTCGCAACTTTTGCACAGCACATTACTGGAAGTCAAAGTGTAGTTTACAGCTTTGCTGCAATGCTTTATCAAAGAATCACAAATTCTATCCAACAAACAACATTTTCTTTCCACACTGTTCGCCTCTTGACTTTTATTGCTCCTTTTTGCCACCTGTGAAAAAGCAACACTCCAGTGGAGGGTTATATCCTTTTGCGTTTCTCATTCTGAGTCTGTCTGTTGAGGTGACTCACTGCATTATGATAAACATGGTCATAAACTGTAGAATGAACATAGCATTGTACTAATGAAAGTACCAGTCTTTGCAGTAATGCTGTTACTTTCTGCTCCTCCCTTATTCACAAGGCATCACTATAGCAGGCAGCTCTGTGTTTGTTTTTGTTTTTGCTTTCCCTGATGTACTCCCAAAGGGATTTGAATTTCCTCTTGGGATCCAGGGATCTTTTACTTGTTAGGGCAATGTATAAATGGCTACACTATGTCTTTGCTGTAATACTGTGAACAAAATGTGCATTGAATTTCTCAAGTACAGCTATACAAACTAAGACAGTATCATTTATGCCATCCTTCCTCCTCTTTTCACAGTCAACAAGCACAAGCCATGGATAGAAGCCTCTTATCATGGAGTGATCACAGAGAACATGGACACAGTGCTGCTGGACCCTCCGCTGGTAGCTCTAGACAAGGATGCCCCGGTGCCGTATGCTGGTAGGAGATGCAAATGCAAAATCACAAACACATTAATATCTGTTGTACAGCAAAGTGCACACATTTTAATAGAATGCAGCATGTTTATGTACACACATAGTACACAGAGTGTTTCTCAATCACAAACAGAGAAGACTTTGACGAGGATGCTTCAGTGCTGTGTGCAGGCAACTGTGGCAACTTCACACCCCAAGACAAAAACAGATGATCCACCAGTTCTCTGTACTCACTGTTTGTCATGGAGACTGAATTCCATTTATCACAGTTAGCAGTCTAAAACAAATGGCTTTCTTTTTAAAGAGAACCATTTTTTTCTTGCCGTTGTGCAGAATTACTTTACATGGCCCCAAAAAATAAAAAAAATCAAAGAGTTTCCTTTCTTTCTAACTCAACAGAAAACTTCTGGCCAGGATTGAGGAATTTAAATTCACAAACGCATAGACCAAGGTATTCAAGCTTACGAAAATAGGTTTATTTTTATTCTCTCACAGCCTCTTCGGTCTTCCTGTCAGGGATCTTTTCGTGGCTTCTGCTGAGGCAATTTTTTCCCATAAGCTGAAATGCCCCATTAACCTCAACAAAAGGTTGCTCTTAAATATTGAAACATATGGATATATCTCTCCTCAGCGTTTCATGATGACAATATTTATTTCAGAAGCAAAACAATGCTCTGTCATTTTCACTAAAACACTCTAGAATTTAAGCAGGGTTTACTTCACTGAATTTGCATTGTAGTAAACAGCATCTCAGCTCCAGTTTTATTAAATTATAGCTATTTGTATTCCGCTATCATACATTTGCTTTAATCCCAGTCACTGCAGTATTTAATATTAATTAGTGTATTATATATTTACAAAGATTTTAATACCCTTAAGGTGTCTAGCATGTGCCCTTTAGCAATAACTGATTGCAGCATCTGCATTCACTTGAAAGTTTGGTTACTGAGTACTCAGTGTAACTTTTTCGGAAAAAAAAGTTCTCTGTGTTGTAGTGCAGTAAAAATCTCCTGGGTAGCGTGAAAAACAACTCAGGAACAACCTTTGTTCAGTTTAACGTTTTATTGCGCTCGTGTTTGAAGTTTGAGCTGCCACACAAACCACAGTCTTTAACATAGACGTGGATGCTCTGGGTGTAGCACTCACATGTGACACATTTAATAATGATGGTGCAACATCATTATAAACCTCATCTCCAGATCGTAGTTTCTGGAGCCGATTATATCGCCTAACAAGAGCTAAAATCAGGCAGGCGTTACACAGGTACAGCAGTGCTGACAGTGACAGGAAGAAAAGGGACAGAGAGTGCTGTTATAATTAGACAAAGTATTCTGAGACTCAAAGGCAAACGAAGAGGCTTTTGGCAGCTAACGCTTAACAGCTCATTATGGCGAAATGGCTGCTATTAATCCCAGAGCTGACAACCATGGAAAACTGATACTCAGCTATTTTTCTTCTTCGGTTTTCTTTTTTTGTGCGTGTTTGTGCCAGGCAATCTTTTCTGTTGCTTTCTGTGTTTCTCGTGAGCTGTTCTGTAAATAATCGGTAAATACAGCTGACTGTAAAGAGTGTTAAATAGCTGAAATTCATTTTCAACAGCTTTTTATACTAAACAACATTGTACATGTTGTGTAGTACTCTATGATGTAACCCAAATGCTGTAGAATCTGCATTGTAGTTTTACTGTACTGTATAGAGATTTAACGATCCCCTTGCGGGGGAAAGGAAGACTTAGTTTCACCTCAGAAAAAACGCAGAATATATTTAGCAACAATAGCAACTACAGTCATATCTTATTCATTAAAAGTGAAGACACTAAGGAAACCGCTTCCAGACATTGTTTCTGTCCACCCAAGCAGCCTTACAGTATTTTACAGCACATAACGTTCCCTGGTAACCAAATCCATGATGCGGTAAAGGTTTAATGACACCGTGACAAGTAGGCAAACAAAAGAGGAAATTAATTGTAATTGTTTTTCTCCATGATTAACATGTGGTTTGTTTACTTGAGAAGGTCAAGCTTTGTGAAATATTGCCCCAGAGGAAAACGCAGAGCTGTACACTGGCTGCTGACTGGTGATATTTCTCTCCCTGAATGTTTTTCATTGCATACGGTCTAATGAATGAAACCCATACAATAGCTACCAAGGAGACTGAAAAAATGGCCATAAAAGAGCAGCTCTGTCCCAATTTATCTCCCCTGGCAATTGCTACAGCTCACCCTGGGTTTTGCACACAATGCCCTCCTTTGGAGTTGAACTATTCTCTCAAATTTTTATCTCGATCTAGACCTTCATTTGTATCTTTCTCTCCACCTGGCGCCACATTCTTTCTCTCTCAATCCAGCTATCCTTCTTCCACTTCACTATGTCGACGCTTTGCTCCTAGCAAGCCCATATACAGCCAGTCACTTGCGCATTATATACACTCTCATCAATCCTGGTTTTGTTTTACTGCTGAAAGGAGAGGGATATCCTTCTGGCTCCACATCATTTGCAATGTGGAAACACAGATGAAGATTGCTAGGTACTTTTCTTCTGTAATTCTTTATTTTTAATCATGCTGAATGTCTCACCTTCGCTTCTTACCCCATCTCACATGTTTGAACATCTGTTTTTTTTCTCTTTACCATTTCGTCTTTGGCTCTGTCCCGCCCTCGTCTGCAGCACCACATTTCACTTTGATGTAAACTACCCACAGTGGGCCTAACTTGAACATTATACGCTGAGACAGGCATCCTGGAGATAAATTTGTTATTACTATGTGGCTTGATGGCATCCTGTACCCCCCACCCCGCTCCACCACCTACACGTCCCTTGAGCAAAGGTGTGTGGGTCGAGGAGTATGTGCTGATAGAGCGTTCTCAATCAAATTAGCATGAGGAATGGTGACAGTGGACTCTGGGGTGCAGCAAGCCAAGCAGACAGTTTCATTTGCCTACTCTTTATCTCAAGGCCACAGTCAACAGACACAGATTCTTCCCATTCATCATGGCACCAGAATAATCTACTATGGTACATTGTTTCCACTGCAGGACTCACACGGGGTAAAGGAGCACAAATTGTTTGAGAATGAGAGGCAAAGTGTGAATAGTCAGATGACAGAAAACAGAGAAGCCAGATGGACAATGACAGTGAGAGCAGGCTATCACAAGCAAACTAAACATGTTTGATCATTCCCATTGGCTGCATCTGGACACTCATGGTTATTATTGGCAATTATTACTTTAAGTTTACTGTGGTTGGTTTTTGGTTTTTTTTAAATATTGGATACGAAATCATCATCTGTTTATTTCTCCTAATGAACTGTTTGTGTTTCATTTTCTGAGGCCAGTCTCTCTGACCGTTAAGTATCTTAAAAGATATCTGCATAAACAAATGCCTGCAAACGTCAATGAACTGAAGCAGTGCTGTAAACAAGAGTGAGTTAAAATTCACAGGAAAAACAATTATTACAAAGCATTCTGTCAAAAATATACTTTGATTTAGTATGATTTAATGATTTTAAAAATATAAAGTAACTATTTAAAACTTTTGCATTTTTTCCTAGTAAGACTGCTAAAAGATTTCTAATGCTTTACGTTTAGCTTTAGTCAGGGTTTAAGTTATGGGAAAGTTCAGTGTCCACAATAATGATACATATAATAATAATATTAATGTGTCTAGAAAAATCCCAAAAGCCTTAATGGAGATCAGGACTCAACCTGGGTTTTTTTTTTTAATGCAACTTGTGATGAGACCAGGTTTGCTCTCATGCAGAATTAATTGTCCAGTAGAGGCCAGTGAATAGTGCAAAACATAGATACATTTTTTATGGAATCTGTTAGGTCCCGACTGATCCCGACTCTGTATCTGGAATAAAAATGGTTATAAAAATGAACAAATACAACTTTCTCTCTTTAATTAAATCTGAGATAAGACCCATACAAGCAAAAAGCTCAACTTCAACTGTGTGAGCACAGACGCTGGCTAACAACAAATAGCCTTGTTGTAGCCCAGTATGTCTCTGAACGCCTCAGAATTCATTTGGCTACTTCAGCCCTGTGTCACATCATCAACAAACAGTGGTGTCAGTGCCACCGGCAGCCATGCACACCCGAGCCATTGCACTGCCTCCACCGTGTCTTACAGATGATGTGGTATGCTGTTCCACACCTTCTCTATACTTTTCCCTTGCCATCATTCTGGTAGAGGTTGATTTTGGTTTCATCTGTTCAAAGAATGTTTTTCCAGAACTGTTTTGGCTTTTTAGCAAAGTTCAATCTAGCTTTTCTATTCTTGAGGTTTTTGTGTGGCTTCTGCCTTGCAGAAAACTCCCTGTATTTACTTTAATGCAGTTTTCTCTTTATGGTACACTTGGATATTGATAGACCTACCTCCTGCAGAGTGTTGTTCACTTGGTTGGCTGTTCTGAAGGGGTTTCTCTTAAACCACGGAAATCATTCTGCGATCATCCACCACCGCTGTCTTCCATTTGCATTGCTGAATTCACCAGTGCTTGCTTTCTTTCTTTCTTTCTTTCTTTCTTTCTCAGGATGTATCAAACTGTAGATTTTGTCACTCCTAATATTGTAGCACTTTCTCTGTTTTTTTTTTCTGTTTTTGCAGCTTAAGGGTGGCTTGTTTCTGTCATGGCTGTGTCCGGGTAGGCAGGAAAAAGGACCCAAAATGCAGACTCGTGGAGGTGGAATTTAAACTCAAAGTCCACTGCTTTATTGTAGGCATAAATCAGGAAACGGAACAGAACGATGAGGGCATGAAACTGAACTACACAGGCCAGAATGAGGGTACGACGTGACGACGAGCAGGAGCAGACACAGACATTAAATACAGGAGGAAAGTAGGGCAAAGGGAAAACACCTGGAAGACACAGCTGACATCGATCAGCAGACAGGACAGGCAGACGCCAAACTAGAAACGCTAACGTAGGGCACAGACTGTCAAAGTAAAGCAGGAAACAAACTGGCACAGAACAAAACCAATACTAAACACTAGAAATCTCAAACTACAAGAAAATCATAATACACAAAACACTGGGTCACGGACCCAGGACCGTGACAGTTTCACCTGCATGGAGCACTCCTCTGACTGCATGTTGTCTGTTCTCAGCAAAATCTTCCAAATGCAAGCACCACACCTCAATTCAATTCCAGGCTTTTATCTGCTTAATTGATAATGACATAACAAAGGAATTGCCCACACCTGTCCATGAAATAGCCTTTGAGTCAATTGTCCAGTTACTTTTGCCTTAAAAGGGAGAGTGGCACATGTTAAGGAGCAGAAACTTCTAAACCCTTCATCCAATTTGAATCTGGATACCCTCAAATGAAAGCTGAGAGTCTACACATTATGTCCATGTCCATTATATAACTTTAATTGAAAAATGTTTCACAACAGGTGAAAAAACAAATCTTGTTGTCCATGTTCCCTTTCATACATGATTCTTACTCAGGCGTGTGAGTGTATACATTTATACATTTAATTTTAAGAAAAGTCCGTTTGTGAAGATTCAGCCCCCCTGTTCCCCCCTCAGTCTGTCTGTGTAAGTTCATTTTCCATTTCAGCTATTTGCTGCTGTGTGAGCCATGGACGGTCCCCTTTAACCTCATTATTACTTTACTTTGTACAGCAAAAATATTACCATGATAATAACAGCCTATTGATGTGCTGCCTAATTGTATCAGTGTTTGCAATATTTATCATCTGTTCCAAAACAACAGGAAAAGACTGTATTTCAAGCCAAGACAATTCTTGATCAGTTTGCCAAATCCAAAACTACATAAACCAACTACCTGAAAGTAAAGCTGCACCTAGGTGACTAAAGCAGAGATGATAATTAAAAAGTGGAGCCCAACGAAGCACAAGCTAAGTGAAAATTTAAAGGTGGCGGGGAAAAACAGAAATTGGAACAAGGAAGGAGGGAGAGAGGCAGGAAATGTTGGGGGGGAAAAAAGGTGAGGTAAGAGAAGGAGATGAAAGAGAGAAACAAAGATCCATCCAAAAAATGAGGATGTGAAGTATACGTGTGTGCGTGCGAAAATGAGACTGAGAGAATAGAAAGAGACGATGTGATGGATCATCAAAGGATAAGAGAGGATATTGAAGGCAAAGTCTGATCAAACCTGCAGGTGTCTGTTTCTCTAAGGACGAGAGGAACATATCACTTTGTCTGCCTCTCTCTCTCTCTCCCGTTCTCCTTCTTCCTTCTGTCTGTCCTCTTTGCCTTTGTGCGATGGTTAAATTTCTGCAGTGGGCGCTTAGTTGTGAGGTAACACCGAGGCAGGTCTGAAACATGAAACAGAACATCAAAGATTCTGCATTCTCTTCAGCTTTGACACCTACAAACTGGATTTCACTCTGCTGCAACCGCCATTAGCACACAGCATTATAAAAACTCATTTAATTCTGTCAGCACCGTGTCTGTTAGCTCCTGCATAAGTAATCACAGAGCGCACAAAGCCAAACTCACTAGCCGAGTTATTATGAAGTGAGTATTAATAAGTTAAAATTGTTGCTTATAGAAAGAAACCCACTGGGAGTGTCACCTGTTATCTTGCATGTTTTTAATTGAAAATGTTTTAATTATCTAAACACAATAAGATATGCATGAGATAAGATGAGTCGTTATGCTTATCAGTCAAAATTTAGCACTTTCACTGGAGCATAATGGAGCATTAGTGGTACAACTCCATGTAGTTTGTGTACTTTGTCGACACATACACAAATCCACAGTGGAGGTGGAACTGTAGTATAGCTGTGCTACTTAATTTATGTCTTATAGGCTTAATTTGGCCCAAGAGCCATAAGTTGGCTCATCCAGCTGGTCTGCAGAGCATAATTTCTAATAAACACTAAACAAAACTGATTGAATGGCTTCCAGCTTTTTTTAATCATCTGTGAAGGCTTTCAAATTTAATAAAATATGATACAGGCTCTGCAGTACAGGGTGGCACAGCGATGCAGGGGTTACTGTTACCTCACAGAAAGAAAATCCCAGGTTTGGGTTTGCTGGTTTCTCTGCGTGGAGTTTACATGTTTTATCCCTCTGCCTGTGTCGATTCTCTGGGTACTCTGGTTTCCTTCCACAGTGTTAGGTAAACTGGTTATTCTGAATTGGCTGCAAGTGTGATTGGTTGATTTCAGTGTGTATTCAGAGACTTTGAGCATGAACAATCACCAGTAAATCCAATAAAGACATTCAAAGTTGTTGCTTTTAAGAAAATAGATGGATGGTTGGTTTCAGCAACTGAATGTACTAAAATATATAATTTGTTAGGCCTACTATCAAGGGATTCACTTATTGCACTTAATAGTTAATTTTAAAAATATTTAAATATAAAACAATGAGTTATGGCTTTTATTAATTTTAACAGATAAATATTATTGTTTTTTGTTTAAGGCATCCAATACTGTATTGATAGTTAGGGATTTTTTAATAGCACTAGTATTGTAAGAAGTTGCCTTTACAAGTAAAAGTAGCCTTCATTGCCACCTGTCCTGCAGGTGATGTGTGGGTTTTTGTTCTCGTGTTTACAGGTGGTCATTTATTTTCAACTTGTAGCGTTATGTTGTCAGTGGCCATAAAGGATTAAACTAACTCTTTCCTCTTTATGTCCCACCTGTGTTTAACTGTACTGCCCATTCTTGCACTTGGTTATAAGACCTTTGGTTCCTGTCTACAGAATTTAAAGCTCAGCAGATGTAGTCTGTTTATGGTATGAGGCTGATTTCATCCTTGGTTTGTTTCAAGGAAACTGCAGCGTGTGTATCATAAACTCAAATCATCTTAAATGAGTAAATCAGCTCTTGCCCTGTTTCTGAAAAGATGCACTTATGATCTGGTACTACCCTTTTATCGAAAAACACTGACAAACAGTGAAACCCAGTCCATTTATATCATGGGAAGTGCTATGTCTCTTCACTGTTGAGGGAAGCTAATTGGATCTATATAAGATGGTCAGAGTAATTACACATCCAGTAATGCTCCACTGGAGCTCTGTCGTCAATGCATTGTCAAATTGCTCACGGCGTCAAACAACCTCTTAGCCTCTGATTGATTTTACAAAGGACTCAGACCCTTCTATTATCACCCTATTACCCATTTTTTTTCTATTTTACACTGGATCTGTCTCTCAATTCTTGACACTATGCGATGATTTTCAATTTCCCGATTACTCTCCATTTTTTTGTGTGTGTGCGGCTGCCCAACTTGTAATGAGCTGAGGTTTTGAGTGTGTTTTTGTGTGTGCTTGTGTATATCTATGGGATGTGCTGTACCTGTGACAGCTTTTTTTAAATGCAGAATTGTTCCATTCATTAAAGGGACAAATGTTGCTGCTTTTATATTCATGCCTTGAAGGGTCAGATAATTACCTGTAAAATAGACTGTACCATAAAAAACAGAAGAATTCATCAATGCACTGATTATCAGTCTGTGCTGAGTTGACTGCAACGTGTGTCTTAGCAATAGGAGACTGAAGGGCTTTCTATCTGGTATTCTGGTTATATGCTTATATAAAGGCAAGGTTGCTGAGTTCCCACATCAGCTTGCAATTAAATCACCGTCTTGCAGCAACTACGTATCTGTTTATTTAAAGTCGATGAGATTCTGGCTGGACTCTGAATGTAAGTAGTTTAGTGTATGCAGACTGATTGTAGACTGAACCCATCGTATTGCCATTTTATCACCATTGTGGCAGACCTATTCCACGTCTTCAAAGCAACCATTTCAAAGTTTTGCAAAATTGCAAGTTCATTGCACACAATAACAGTCATTTTGGTTGTTCTACAGTCTCCAACAACTGCAGCTGTAGCATAAGTTTGTAGGATTATAAGATGTGTAAAAAAAAATCATAAAAACATTGATTACATACACCTGTAGGTAATATAGTGTGGAATCTGAAACTCTTTAGATTGACAGTTTTCACTCCACATTAGCTAAGACAGTGGTACATTTGACAAATACACTGGTTTTACGTGACACTAAAAGTCTTTCCTCGTGTACTTTTGGCAGTAAAAACACATATTATGAACAAGAGTCAGCATTATTGTTTTAGATCTTTGGCTCTTCCTCATGCTTTAGAGTGAATGACTGGATAACTTTATGCTGGAACCTAAGAACAAGCCTATTTATTTATTATTTTGTATCTTCCGCTGTACAGGGCCTGTAAGCTAAATGTTGAATTTTTGCCTGAAAATCCACATTTAGTTTCAGTATTTCATCCTTATATCATAGCCATCAGATATTTAAATATATTGATATCAAAGGCCGCTTTAAAAGGGTCATTTGGTGTGAAATTACAAATTCATTCAATAATTAAATTTCTCATAATCTTGAGTGATAAATCTTCTGCAAGTATCCAAGTAAACCACACATGCCATTTGAGAAAAGAGAGCTTGACAGATGTAGCGGTAACACTGTAGCTGCTAATGAGCCGGGCTTAGAAAACTCTCCCTACTCACTAATAACCTATATCAAATTAATTTACGTATTGAATACTACGAACACAGCTCCACAAACTTACCCTGGCATTATTAGTCAAAGTATTGATGAAGTGGGAAAAGGGGAGGAGAGACTTTTTCTTTAACTGATTTTGAATCTGTGAGGGGATGAGGATGTGTTGCTCACCGTTTTGTTTCCTAATGTTTTCTTGCCACCTTTTTAGCATTTGAATATGCCTTCCTGGTACCATCTACAGTGAAGGGAAGCTCGTGAATGCTTGTTTACTGGCAGTATCTGTGTTTTTCATTGAGCCAGCAATATGTGGAGGAGGAAGGCAGGGCTGAGATGTGCTGCCTCTCTTGTCAAAATGACAGCTGAAAAATCTGCTCTTCAAGCATGGAGCACTGACCCATGGACCTGGTGTGAGCTGAAATTGCTTAATGAAATGGGCAGTGAATAGCAGCTGAAACTAATCCAGTAATTCTTTGTGTTCCCTGGCTCTGGCCCCTGCTCTCTCTCTTTCTGACAGTGGTTTGACAGGGCTTCAGAAACCTGACAGGCCAATTAGAGAGCAATTTGCATATCTTCCTCACTCCATTTGCCTTGTTCATGCGACCATAAAATAGGATAATCTGGCTTTTAGACCTGTGTACAATATCAGAATTAGTCAGACTAACTTTATCCTCCATCATCCATGACCCCTACACCCTCCTAACGCCATCCCACCTCTCTTTTGTTGTAAACCACTTAAACCTCTGTTGTTCTGTCACCGGTTCTTGCAATAATCTGGATAATGACCAAGATAAATGTGAGACGGAAGGAATGAAATAATGAGAAAACAAATTGGCGTTTGTTGACTCGCTTTAACTGGATATGTTGATGTTGTTGCCTATTTTTTAAAGAAATCCTTCTGTTACAGTTTATATTTGTATGTACTGTTACAAGACCAACCACCACCTGCATATAAACACTCTCTTAAGGAACTGGTAGGCTGTGGTTATGGTCAGAATGAGTCAACACTAGATAAAATACTTGATTCCCTAAAACTTAACTCTATGATTAAAAATTATGATAATAAATCAAGTGTAAATCTACTGAATTAGAAATATTTGAGTGTACTTCTACTTATAGTCTGACTCATTTGTCAGTGGGCTGACATTATTGCCAAACTTTAACAATTTGGCAGTCATAACACCGCAATAGACGGCCAATAGATGAAAATTTTAAAAGTAAATAAGAGATGGGAGAAACACCCTTCAGCTATGATACGAGTGCTGAGATTGCATAGTTTGTCCACCAGAGGGCACTCTGTAAATTCGCTGTTGGCAGGGTTTGGCAAAGCATAAACAAGTAAATAAATAAATACACATATCAAATGTTAGGGAAATTTATTAATGTTTTGTGTCTCTGAAAGAAGTAAAACATGAGCTGATATATCAGAATATCAGATTATTAAATCACCAGATATCACTATCAGTATCAGTCTTAAAAGTCAGTTAGACTCCACTTCTGTATTTGACTCTGTTCAATTCCATGTTTTATTCTGGTAGTCACAGATATGTAATTCGCATATTTTGCTCTCTTTGGTTGACCTTGCTGAGTGCTGCTCCTGCTATTTCATTAAAAGTCCATGTAATAGGCTAATTGAATATTTTGGGGGACACAGGCACAGAGTGCTTGAATTTGCATCTTGTCTAAATGACATAAGACTAATTATGGAAGTAATTTTATATTTATATGAAATAAATTCTCCCCTGTCCAGTTTAAGATGGGTATGAACTGGAATACCAACTAAAAATGATGACTAAATGACTAAATACTGATTATGCTTGGATAAATACAAGCATCAACAGAGAATCTGTGCCTATATTACATGACACATGATGATAACATCATGTGTCATGCTTTGAATTGATTAAAAATGCATTATTTGATACCTATGCAAAACAACAACAACAATGACATAAGCATATATGATGAGAATGGAGGAACACAAGTACTTCAATATCCAGGACAATATATGAGTACAGAAACACTCTTACTCAAGGTAAGAAGAAAAAATATCCTCTGTTGTTTGTGAATCTGACAAGATTCACTGAAGTAGTCTGTCATTTAATAATTTTATTAGATTAGATTAGATTTATTAGATCATCTATTATTTTCATTGAATTACATTTTTAATCATTTTAATTTAATGTTTTAATAAAACTTATACATTCCAATGCTACACTATTGTTTTGCTATTTCATGCTGCTGGAACAGCATGAATTAGCCGTGATTGAGACATACTTAATCACAATGAAAAAAGATTAAAAAATATATATGTGATAGATGTTGTATATATGGTAAAAATTGGTCTTTTTAGCCTTTTGGTAGGTTCTTGCTCGACAACATTACAGCTTATAATATGCCACATATAATGCAACTTTTGTGGCTATTAATGACATGCCACTGTAATGCAATTAAAACGATAGGATGCTTTTATAAAGTGTTGTAGTGGCACAAATCCTAAGAATGGCACATTTTAACCCATTGCTAGGTGGTTGCTGGGGAAAGTGATGTCATTATAATATCTCAAATAGTTAAGAACTTTCAGGGGCCTCGGATGTACCTGTGTGCCAGGTTTGGCGGTTCAAGTCCTCATAGTCTAGGATGAGATTGCAGACAAATAAACAAACACAAAGACACAAACAGAACGAGATTTGTGGTGTATATATTAAGATATATAGTGTATATAGTAAGATTAGGTCCATCCAGTAAGCTTACATTTGCAGGAATAAAAGTTATCAAGTTTAATTAGTGGAGCTTATTTCTCAGCAACATTTGTCCCTTTAATAAATTGTCAGCCTGTCAGTTGACAACTTTTGTCATGACCTCAACTGCAATGTAAGAGCTATAAAGAACCATCATACAAGTCAGTCTTTCCTAACTTCTTGGATTTCCAGAGTTTTGTAATTGTTAAAAAAAAAGAGAAATATTAGAAACAGTACATATACAAATACATATATTTGTGCCTTGCTTTTTCAGGCTGTCCTATCCGTTTACATTGTTATATCTAACAATTCTCCCTTTCATATTGTTTTTCATGTTTTTATGTTTTAAAATCTTTTAACGGAGAGTAGAGCAAAATCATTTGAGGGCGTCAACAGTCTAAGACTCCCTGTTTAC
The DNA here is from genome assembly GCF_036321145.2 of Pelmatolapia mariae. Taxonomy (NCBI): domain Eukaryota; kingdom Metazoa; phylum Chordata; class Actinopteri; order Cichliformes; family Cichlidae; genus Pelmatolapia; species Pelmatolapia mariae. The sequence goes on along the minus strand of NC_086243.1, from coordinate 12,467,924 downwards.
TGCCAGTTAGCTTTGGGTTTGCTGCTATTCACTAAATTAGATTCCATCCTCACGGTCCAATATACTCCTAATTAAGAGCCACACACACACACACACACACACACACACACACACACACACACACACACACACACACACACTACCTTAAGGCTGATGTGTACTTCTGCACATGGGTCTCAAGGGTCAATTATGGCAGTGTAATGATTGTAATTTGCTAATTTTCAGCCCATTATCCAGTTTTATGTCTCATGCAGTGGGTTGTAATTTAGTGAAGGAGCGATGACTGCTTTGGCCGTTGGTTGATAGATGATAGTCAGCACTTGAAAAGGGGAGCTCTGTCATTAATAGTGCCTAGGAATGAGCTGTCATGTCACCACCAAGCCCACACACAGGGACAGAGCAGAGGACAAGAGGAGAGACTGCCCTTGCCGCATTGCCTGTGGTTGCTGTGAGCTTATACTGTATTTTGTACCTTATGGATGAACTGAAAGCTGTAAACAAAATTCAGAATTTCACACTTGAACCAAATGAGTCAGTGTTATTTGTGCCATCCAGTCAAAACTGCAGTTGTGTCATTCAAATATCTTTTCTTTCTTTTTTTCGTTGACGAATGTGCCCACTTTCCCCCCACTACCCTTGCTAATTATTTTTGCCCATTGTGTTTTTCACACATTTTGACATTCGGTCCGCAGCACAGGGCTAAATCATCTCTGAAGTGGTCGCACAGGATCTGACAGCTGAGCAAGTAAAATACGATTTTTGTGCGTCTTCGCATGGCACCATGGCTTCTATCTGCTGTTAGGAGAAAAAGGAGGAGTACCCACTTTTTCCAGAAGTGCCAGAACGTTTGAAAGGCAATTTCAAACAAGTGACAGAGTAATGGATGAGGGCAGCGGCGGCCATCAGTCAAGTGCTGCACAAAGCTAAGTCAGAGTTCCAGCTAACATATACTTATAACCACTCTCCTACCTCTGCACTACCTGCAAATGACTCAATTTCCCTCCCTGTTGTAGGAAATTACTTTGAAAAAATATGCAAAATCCAAATACCTTGCATGAAGATGCTAAGTATTTCAGAAATCCTTTGGCAATGTCACTTGGCCACTAAATTAATGCCAGGTAGTTTGTGTACGTATTGATGTTATGAAGTGCTCATGAAGCAAATATTTTAGAGTGATTATTGACATTTTCTCACTAAAATGATCTTAGTACATGCATATATGGCTGTATTTACTCTATGACTTTCTCAACAGGAGGAGATAGAGTCAGGAGATGTATATTATGGTCATTTTCATTTTGATGAACATAATATGCAATGTACATCTCCTTCACATAACTTTACACTCGCCAGAATTTGAATCCTCGATGGAATTTTTTTCGACTCACCACTAAAAACAGAATAAAGAAATTGAAAAGCACCAAAGGTCTGTGTGAGTATCGAATAATAATTATTTGTGACTGCTATTTCAGTTTAAATTTTGAACAGACCAATTAAAGAATAGTAATAATACACAGTGTTCTTATTATTATTTTAAAAAAGTACCGTATTACATAATGCAGCATTTTACTTAATCACTCGCCAAAGAAAGTAATTTGTTACCAAATGTGGCAAAAGTACAGACTTTCTTTACGTAAGCAGAAGTACAGACACCTGGGTTAAAACATACTCCAGTAAAAGTACTGAAGCAACTTTTTTACCCAAGTAAAAGTGAAAAAGTACAGACTCTGAATTGTACTCAAAGTAAGAACGGAAAAAGTTGCTCCTCGAAGGATGTTTCGCATAACAATTTTACAATTAAATATTCATAGACCACATAAAGTTTCAAAAGGGTCGCTGAGGTGCATATTGAGTAAAAGCCACCAACACTCTGCTGACTCAATGACTGCAGGGCTCCAAACCAGGAGCTTCATGGTGTGGGTTTCCGTGGACGTGCATCTCTTTTTGGTTGACCTGTACTTTTGTCCATGTCATATATTCACTCAAGGTAAATGCAGATCAGCTGCCCTTTAAGTGCACACTTTCAGGTAAATCTCAATGAAAAAGATAAATGCACGAATCACCGATTTGTTTTCATTTTATTTTCAACAGAGATGCTTATGCTCATTTACTTACATTAAATAAAGATAGCTCACTTCCAGCAAGATTTGGGTTGTTGCAGTCTTTCAGCAAACTACTATCTCCAAAAGTACTCTGAAAAACTAAAGCTGAGCACCCTCATGTGCTAATACTGTTAAAACCACCTGGAGCTCTGCTGAGCAGCTGCTGAACTAATTTATCATTTCCAGTAAGGTTATTAGTATTCATTCTCAGGTTTTATCTAATGTTACACCCCTGAGGATTTCTTTGTCTCTGCTAATTGTGAGAGGGAGGATAAAGCCAAAATGAAAAAAGAGGACGAATGGGAATAAGGAGGTTCCTCCTCCTCCCATGGCACAAAAGGATGAAGACAATCTAATATCAACCCGTTCCTGCCCTTCTAAGACCTTTTGTTGACCTTTTCTTGTCATTTAACTATCACGAGTGGGGCTGTCGCTATGAGGTGATGAATCTGTCAACTCGCAGTGCGTGCGCATTGGGTGTTATATATGATGATTTTGGCATAATGGACGAAATTTCATACGAGATCTAATTAGTGAGACATCACTAAATGTGTTAGTGGGTAGTCATTCAACGGCAAAATATGGATGGAAGTCATATCTCTATATCTATATCTATCTATATCCTTCTATTTCTACATCTATCTGTCTATCTATAACAAAGTAACAAACTGTCCAAGCTACTAAACTGTTAAATGCTAGTCTATCGTATGGAATTGATAGTATTTTCTATGCTAATCCTTTACATTATGATTAAAATGTTATGTAAAAAACACTTACTCAACAGTCGCAGAGAACAAAGTAAACCAACTGGGATGTTGACTCTTTTAACACGCCACCGATCAAACTCTGTTCCACAAGCAGGATGTGCGTTTATGTGCTTTGTGCGTATGCATTATTTTCCTTTAAAAGAAAATTGTGTTTCTGTCTAGCTAATTAAATGCTGTTACAGTATTCACAAGAGACAAAACAGATATGACAGTTATGAAAAACTCAAATCTATTGTTACTGCTGTTCCAGTTTCACACTGTGATTCATGGCTGTATAAATGAATGGAGCTGTTCTCTCTAAAAACAAAAAGACACTTTTACATTTACTTCAGCTGAGGAACTGCCAAATGATCAAACATGACAGCGGCGCATGCATGAGCTATTGCCTGCTGTCTTTTACGACTAACACACGCAGCATGCAGAGATCAATGAAAGTTGACAGATTAGGTTATCTTAACCTCTGCAGCATATCAAAACTACACTGCTCATTACCTTCTCTTGAGATGTTTTCTCTGAATTTACCTTCCTGATGAATGCTACGTGCAGTCTCGCCCCACAGGCGACCCCCCTGCTGGCCCGCCTGACTGATGGTTCAGTGATGTCATTTTAATAAGTGTGTATTAGCATGCAAAAGGTCTCCTGTGGATCTCAATTGGCACCTGTCAGATTTCATTGATGTTATGTTTGCTTTAACGCGTTCTATAGTTAAACATCTATAAAATAATGTGTAAAATGATTATGTATCTGTTCTCACCAAATAGGAGGAACACGAAGTGCCTGAGGAGATTAAACAGAGAAACAAATGAAATGGATAAATCTATCTGCTTTGTTTTCCATGGTGCAGTCTGTTCACAGATTGCAAAAGCTGACGAGTAAAACCTTCTATTTGTGTAAAACTGTGTTCAGATTCAGCAACTCTACAGGCATTTGGATAGTAAAGAGAAAACACAGAACATAAGTGTACGTTATCTGATAGCTCAGTGGGTGAGCAGATGACCACACGAGTTTAAGTCCGACCTGCAACATTTTGCTGGGTTTCTTTCCCCTCATCCCTCCCCACTTTTCTGTATATCTTTATCACTCCACTATCCACTAAATGCAAAAATGCCCCAAAAAATCTTTTAAAAAACAAAACAAACATCTAGTAAAAAAGATAAACCTTTATTTGTAGTGAAGATAAAAAACACAATTCAAAGGATGGTTAATAATGGACCTGCCAGAAGTAGAAAGAGCATTTAAATGAAGGAACAGAAGACAGCTGTTCATTAACCCTTTCATCATACAGGCCTGATAGGATAATTTAATAAATGCTCTTGCATATTAAAATATGCTTTTAGTGGGTCTTACTTAATATATACTCACCGGCAGCTTCATTAGTTATACCTTTATAATACAGGACTGGACTCCCTCCTGCCTTTAGAACAGCCTTATTCTTTGTAGCACAGATTCAACAAGGTGCTGAAAACATTCCCCAGAGATTTCCGACTGTATTCATATGAAAGCTGCAGATTTGTCGGCTGCACGTCCATGATGTGACTCTCCAATTTCTCCACATTCCAAAGATGCTGTATAGGATTGAGATCTGGGAGGTCATAAGAGTACAGTAAGCTTATTGTCAAGCTCAAGAAACCGTTTTGAGAGGATTTAAGCTTTGTGACATGGTGTGCTAGGCTGTTGAAAGCAGCCATAAGAAGATATGATCATTAGATGATGGACATGATCAGGAACAATACTCATGCATGCTGTGGCATCTAAAGTACTACTGTAGGTTGCCCAAAATCCATCCATCCATCCATCCATCCATCCATCTAGTTCAGGATTAGAGGCTGGAGCCTACCTCAACCACATAGTGAAGGCAGGGCACAACCTGGAGGAGTCACCAGTCTTAAACTTCTGTAAAAACCGGGGCAGGCTGCCTGGGGTTGTACAGTGAATCTTTATCTTTTTAGTGAGAGAGCAGGCCATATTTTGAGAGTTCCTGGATCTCAACATCAGTTCAGTTTTTAAACTGGCTTTGACAGTTATGCACTTGTCTTACATTTAAGAAAGATGATAGCACAAAGGCCAGAGAAAAGATAATTATTAGCTGCAGCAGACAAGCACAAATTATTGCATGTACCATGGATTTGTGTCATGTGCACCAATGTTCTGGTTCTTATATAGTCTTTTACTCTGAGCACTCAATACAACTTGCGTCAACTTGAGCTAGACTGACGTCAAATGAATAGCAGGGATCAAAGTGAATCAAAGTGTCCAGCATTTAGACTAAATAGTCCTGGAAAAGGCTGGCAGGTAGGAGAAGGAAATCTTGTTTCTAAATTTCTCTGTCTTTTAGCTTTAATAGTTACAGATCTAACATAGACCCTGGCCACTGAGTAGCATGTGACCTCTGAATAAATAAATTATGTCAAACATGCATTTATTGAACAAAGTCAGCTGTTTGAATACTGAGGGTGACTGTATGGAGCACGTAATTAAACTTTTCCTATACATGCTTTTAGTGATGTGTTTATTGTCACAGAGACGATGAAAATGTGATTTAACAGTCATGAAACACGTTCATGATAGGAGGTTTGTGAGAGCATCTGTGTCAGTGTGTCTAAGCTACTGAGCCATGTCCTTCTCTTCTCAGCGTGCCGCTGAGCTGACGGAGGTCATAGTCAGAGCCACAGTGACATTTACAGCTCAGAGGCTTATGGAAACTCCCTGCTGTACCTGGAAATCTGTAATTATCTCAGAACTAGCCTGCCTGCAGCCCAGCAGAAGGGTGTCAAAAAATGCACAAAGAAACAGAAGCACAGTGATTTGAATGTCACTCATAAGAGGTGTGATTTGGTTGAAAAGATAATGAACAGATGATGTTCAGTACAAAAAGGTTAATAGGAGAGCAGGTAGGCTTCGGGGAATTGGTTCTTTTTAATGAGAGTGTTTCCTGTCTCCTGCAGATTTATAATAATCTTTTATAATAATAAAACAGAAAAAGAAGATATTTCTTTTATCTTCAGTTTATTGTATTTTGCTTCTAATATAAGGGGAAGAAAATGCTTGAATGATTTTACATATGATAGCAACATGGACCTGCTTATTCGGATGTTGGTCAGCCGAGTTTCTGTCTGCCAATTTATGTATCATATTCAGCCAGAGGCTGACTCACTGTCTCTGCTACTACTGACATTTGAAATGTCTTAGCAAATATTGAATGGATAGCAGTGAATTTTGGTACAGATATATCCTCATCAGGGTGAGTTGCAGCAGGTTTTGTGATGCCTACATAGTCCTGTGAAGAATCAAATACACCCTTATTGCTTCCCAAGCCATTAAGAGGGTAAGCACAGCCAGGTGCTGTTAATCCGTTACACTTGATTAATTGATCGTCAGCAAGTGTGAGCGCCGCTGTAATAGCAGAATTTTTCACAGTTTGATGAACTGGTCAGTTGTGTGTTAGCACAATGCCGCAGTCCTCCCAGGAGTGGACGTCCAAACAAATTCACCTTAAAGTCAGGCGTCTCGATGCTCTAAAACAATGTCCGACAGATGAGACCAAAGTGGAGATGTTTGACGATAATGGATAGCACGATGTTTGAAGAAGCCCAACAAGCACAAGAACCTCACACCAACTCTCAAACTTGGCGATGGAGCGATGATGATTTGGGCTTGTTTTATAGCCGCATTACCTGGACACCTTTCGGTGATTAAGTCGACCAGGAAGATGTGATGCCGTCTGTCTGGCATCTCAAGCTTGGATGAAATTGGGTCAATGTCCCCAAGCACAGCATCAAATCTACAACACCAAGTGTTGCAATAGTCCAGTCAGAGTCCAGACCTCAACCTGACTGAAATGATGTGACGTGTCCTTAAGAGAGCTGTGCATAAATGAATGCCCGCAAACCTCAATTAACTGAAGAACAGTGGGCCAAAATTCCTTCACAACAATGTGAGAGACTGATCGTTTCACACACAAAAACATTCATTAAAACATTGTTGCTACAGGTGTTTCTACAATGATGGAGTGGGCATTTCAGTTTAACAGTACTACACTGAGTCCTATGAAAACCTTATTTTTCACATGACTAGATTTCATCCATAACTCTTTAAGCTTGCAAAGCTGGAGATGCTCAACTGCTGTTTCTGTCTGTCCTAATTCATAATAGATCTGTTTAACTAAAATAAATTTGGCTGACATAAAAATATGCATTTTTCTACCTTTGACCAACAATTTAGGTTTAATTTATCAAAGCTTTCAAAAAAAATCTTGAGAGTTGACATGAGTGCTTTTTAAGTTGTAAACCTGTCTAGTGAGGCTTAATTGGAGCCTTTTGAAGGTGTTAGGATAGAAAAAGAGAGAATCTGAATGGATTTATGGTTTAAATTGATCGGTGTTGTTTTTGTGTTCCAACCCGGAGACAAACAGCGTGAAGAGGGATGCCCTGTGGCAGCTGGGATAGACTCCAATGCCCCTGTAACCCTGAAATTGATAAGTGATTAAGAAAATGGATGGATGATCTTAAAAAAATGTCATATATTATTATGACTGTAAAGCAGCATGATCCTGGCCAGGAGCGTGTTTAAATATAAGCTGCTGCGTGTGTGATCAGTGAAAGAGCAGGAAGCTATTAAATTGTTAGCTGGTGACCTATATTAAACAGCAGCTGACTGAGGTGCAGAGGAGGAGGTGATGAGGGTGAGTGAGAGTGTAGACACATGAGTGTGTGTGAGGTGTGTCAGGGGTGAAGGAGGGCAAGGCTGAGTGGTGCATCTGAGTGCTGATGTTAAGAGCTAAATAACTGCTTACCGCTGTGAAAGCTACTGCAACGGAAGAGAGATGAAGCATGGGGAGGAGAAGGTGGCGAGGAGGAGGAGGAGTAGAACCATGATGAGATACTCAAGAGGTTGGTAGTGTTATTTATACCTGCTTTAGTTATCTCACACACTGGTATTTCTCTGTATACTTCCTCCCGCCTCCATCTCCCCTACAGGGTCTCTGCCCGCTCTGCCTCACTTTTTAATCCACTTCTTTGACCTCTTCTATTCTTATGCTATTGATGTAATTCAACTTTTTTTTTTATCTACCCATCTTTACTGAACAAGTTTGCTGTAAAAGCACCCGGCTGAAGCATATAGCACTCAAACTATCATCTTTCTATCACAGTTATCCAGATGTTTGCGACTGTGCCTCGTTCAGCGGTTAATGGTTTTAGGCACTTAGGCCAAAATGCTCTCCTCTTCAGCATTAAAGTCACAGCTACATCTTCACTGAGAGCAACAGTTCATCTGGTGAATTCCAATCCCACAACTTCAGAGGCTCCAATAAACACTAATTGCATCACAGACCTCCAAAGCCCCTAGCAGAATGAATGTGTATTGTCTTTGATAATGAATTCTCCCCATTCCTATATTGTGTTGTCTAAGGCATCAGCAGTCCTGGGTGAATAGATAACCTAAATGTGTGTGTGCTTGTGCATTCGCGTGTGTGCATCCCATTTGTGTAAGCTTTTACTTTGTCACCCTGAGGTCAAGTGGATGGTGCGACAATCTCCCAAATGCAATTAGGAAGTGGCCGGCTATCTAAAGGAGACTCTGATGAATTACTCCTGCATGTCTTTCTTTAACTGACTTGGAGTTAAAGTGGCAAATAGATTCACCCATACACAGAGACAAACTGCACATTGTGTGAATACCGAGCTTTTTATTGCATTTCAGTGTGCCAAACAGGCTCTAAAGAATTTATAGCATTGAGATTGTTATCTCCTTAAAGTGGGACTATTTATTGCAGAATTTTCTGGAGGAGAGTGAGATGAGAAAATCGATTCTGGTGCGTTTGCATTAGAAGACATTTCAGAAGTAATTTTAGCTCAGTTTTAAAGAGGTAAGAACTCTTCTTGATTTATTTTCCCAATTGTCCTTGTTTGCAGTATATGTAAAGAGATGCTTTCATTCACTATACCAACCAATGGAGGCTTGTGAATCGAATACTAAGCTTACTTAACAAGCCTTGGTTACTTTCTAATTAGTAAGCCTTTCTTCTAGCAGTGTGGTCTTTTAGTCTGAAGTAGTGGAATAAAGCTTGGACTGAGGACCTAAAAATCTCTATAAAATGCAGTGACAAAAGAGCCACTACTAATATTGATAACATAACCTCCCATCCACTGCCAGGTGCTCGGTGTCCTCTCTGTGTCTTCACCGAAACCTTCGGAGACAATCCTCTTAATGCCAGCGGGGAAAGGCTTATTGTAAGGCCGTGAACCTTCATCATCCTCTTTCTCTCTTTTGCATTTTGCTCTTCCAACCCTACTCTCTCAAAACAACAACAGTAAAATAAAAGTAGCTGGAGAGGAGAGCTCTTTATAATGTTCAACTACTGCATTTATATTGAATCACTTCGATATGTATTTCCAATAAAACTAACGTGTGTGTGTAGATACAGAGCTCTGTCTCATCTAGTATTTACTGGACTGCATTAGACTGTATAGCTTTGAATTGCTGACTGAGTACAGATGGTGCATTAGGGGTTAAAATAATGTCCTTAAAAGTACAGTTGGTAAGTCTGAAGCTGGCAAACTAGTTGGAACATCTTAGACAGTTCACAGCTTATGGTGACAGAAGACTTATAGCACATTGTTTGCTCAGTCACTATACAGTCATCCATGTGTGATTCAGAGCAAGCTCTGTCTTCATGAACTAATTTATAACTACAATGAAATTCACAAATGTTGTAAAAATCCAACCAGCTACCAAGGATCTGGTGACCTTGCTAGACTGCAGGCTACGAAGTTCCTAATTTAACAGTAGAAACATAAATCCCCTTTTCTCAGTGCATTTCTATTATTTGCAAACTGCTACCGGGTACCTGACCAAAGGCACACAGCTCAAGCTCTTATCTTTCTGCATGAGAAAAAAACCTCATAGCTAAGGAAAAGCCAAGTCCCATTAAAATCTGACACTGAATAAAGCATTCAAAATTATTTCTGATTTTATTCAGTGGGTGTTTTTTGGAGCACACTGTGCATATTGGGCAGCATGTTTGTACTTAATTCATAGAATATTTGCAGAACATTGGGTGCATAAGGAGGCGTGAGGACTGTAACACTACTCAGTTACACACACAGGTCTGACTGAGTGTAGTGTTAGAGTTTATCTGTGGACCAGTAGTGGGTTGAAGTGTAATCCATCCATTAATTAAACTTGAGGGGCAAGGGTGACCGTGAGATCACTGCTGAAGGCAAGAGAGTGAAGGAATCGAGGCTTAAAACCGCCTGATACTCTGCTTAGAAACCCTCTTTAATCAGGGTCTTACAGCTCCTTCCTACCACACACACACACACACACACACACTGTCACAGTAAAGCTTTTGTGTTTCCCGCTCTGCACAGAGTCAGACAAATGTGCACAGACACACCAGATGGAGTCACAACAGTATTTGATTAAGAAAAGGAATTAACATGATTGAATTTTCTGTTTCTCTGTTGAGGCTTGACTGAGAAAGTGGGTTCATATAAGGCTTTCAGTACTATTGTACTCAAGTACTACTTGAATTTTTCATAATCCTGTGTGCATTGCGTTATGAACCTAAAGATGTTTTCAACAGAGAGGTGACGATTGTTTGCGTGCTGTTTTTGGGTGTCAGAATGTGAATTTTCTACAAGCTTCCAGATGAAACCTATGACCTATGGTTTGAAGATATAGGGAAATGCATATAAAACGATCACCAACTCAATATTGTATTGCAAAAAAAAAGCAGAAGAGTGTGCAGAGCAAACTATTATTATGCCACTAAACCAAACTGCTGAATACGTAGAAATGTGCTGAATTAAAAGATTTAAAATTATGCTGATTATGTATAAAGTGCAAAGCCATCAATTACCTCCAGGTGTCCAGGATTTGTTCCAGCTGAGAACAAGCAATTATGAATTAAGAGGAGTATTTCTTTTTCAAAAACCTATGATAATAAATAATGGAAAAAACACACACACTGTATTTATATTACTGGGATAATTTTAGGGAATAATGCCAGAGATGATCTGAAGTTATGCAGCACTTTTGTTACACTTAAATGTTTGCTTAAAAAATGTGTTCAATAAGAAATACATCAAAATTTGATTTACTTGAAATTAATGTTATTATGAAATAACATTCTCAGTTTGTGATTAGATAACCCTTTAGTATGTATAAAGGGTAGTTGTTGTTTTTTACTTGTTTATTGTCTATTATTTATTTTATGAAATGAAAAATGGCATGAAAAGGAAGAGAGAAAAGAAATTTAAATTGCATTTCGTGAATGTTTTGCTGTAGATTTCATGTTTAAGCGTCTGTGTTCGTAGATCCTGATTGCTGCGTGTATTTAAAGTATTTAGTAACAGTCACTTCTGCAGTAAGTCATTCACATATGACATGTTACAACTCTTCCACTGTTGCTTAAATTTTGAAGCCCCATTAATTAATTAATGTATCAAAATGAACTGTCATTTAGCTGCATGTATGGAGTCACCAATCAAATCTGATTTCTTAAAAAAAAAAAACACTAAAAAAGTTTGCTGACTTTTAAAAAGCAGCAAAAAAAAATTAAAAAAACTTCAAAGAAGTTTTAAAAAGCTTTTTTCTCCCTGTTGTGGGATATTATTTTCACAGTGCTGTTTTAATTAAGCAGAGCCATTATGAGCCACGGGGTCATAACAGAGGAGTCCGGTAAAACCTGTGAGTGCTTTTATAGCACCTGATGTTCTCGTTTCATTAACATCCATGTGGGTTATCAATCATCCTGTTCATGGTGAGTGGTTGAAAAGAAGGCAAAGAAGAAAGGTTTTTAGATCTTCAATTCTTAAACAACTGATGGAGAAACCTAGATATTTTAGGGGATAACACAAAGTTCAGCTGCCTTCTTTTTAGGCACTCAAGAATTCTTGTTTCATTAACCTGGATTTTGTTTTTCTATTAAGTGGCACTGTCTCTAATTCCTAGTTTTTAAGGAGTGGTGTAACATGTTTTTTAATACAGACCTTTTGTGATGTATGGTTTGCAAATAGTGGCACTGACAAAAAGACTGGAGGTGGAGCTGGAGGTGACAGAGCTGAAGATGTGAAGATTTTCATTAGCAGCGGTGAGGAGGGACAAGATTAGAAATGAGCACATCAGAGGGAGAGCTCAGGTTGAGCGGTTTGGAGACAAAGCTAGAGAGGCATGGGTGAGATGGTTTGGACATGTGCAGAGGAGGGATAGTGGATATACTGCACTGGATGCAGAGTCCAGGCAGCAGGCAAAGAGGAAGACCTCAGAGGAGGTTCATAGATGTAGGGAATGATGTAGGGGCAGAGGGTTAATGTGACAGAGGAGGATGCTAGGGATAGAGTGAAGTGGTGGCAGATGATCTATGTGGTGACCCCTAAAGGGAGCAGCCGACAACACAACAGTCTGTAAACGAATCTCGGTCAGTTGAACCATTTGTTATATCTGATTCCCCTGCTATCTCTCTCAGCTTTTCTTATGAATAAAGGCTCAAACAAATACACAAAGTTTCTGGGTAAGTCTACATCTGTGGCACACACACACACACACACACACACACACACACACACAGGAAGGAACTTTGTTTAGCAGTGTTTAGTTATCATAAAGACTATCACATTATCACTTTACAAGTGATAATCAGAAAACTATGCAACAAACAGACTTATCTGCAAAACATTTAGTGCACAAATCCAATTTAGAAACTTTTACAAACTCAGTACATGAAGTGGAGGAAGTAGAGACTATAAGACATTCAAAAAGATTCAAAAATACATTCTGAAAAAACTTTTTAGGTCAAGCCAGTTTTATGATGGGCCATTGAGATGATACAGTGATGACGATCTGGGAGGAGGAGCAGAAAGAGCTGATTTAGCCATTTGGACCTAAAGTTAAATTCTTCTTTTAAACAAGCTGCGTTTGATGTGGTTAAAATGAAGATTGAACAGAAAGTGTGAGCAGTCCAAAATATAGAAATGAAAGTTAAAAGAAATGAAATGCTCTGTCAAGTCCTGCAATTTGCAGCGGGAATGCGCAAATTTGTTTTGGCTCCTTGTGACAACGTGTTAGCTTGCAGGGAATCATTTTCTCATTAATTGTATCCTTACTGTCCCTTTCCATTATATTGGCAATTTAACATCCCATGAAATACATGTTCCCCGACAGCTTGACATTTTGTGTCGATGCAGTTTATGCCGCTGAAGCATGCAGTGGAGTACCATCTATTTTAGATGATTGTTATTATCGAGCCATTTTTTGCTGACTCTTGAATTTTCCTCTCTTCCGTGGCGACGGGCCAGCTCCCTGAAGCAAAAATCTATGCATTTGGATATTTACTTTGAAAACCGACCCTTTTTCGCTCATGGTGCACACGCCAAAAGATTGGGCTTCATTTCATCCATGCACGGCAGAAGGTTGAAATTATAGCATTCCCTCTGCTGATGAGGAACAAACTAAGTGGCGGGAAAGAAAGTCTATATATGTATGCACATTATGCTTGCATGGATGGGTGTGTGCGTGTGCGTGCAAAGTACTTGCTGAGAAAGTAGGAATTTGCTTGAAATCTCTGTTATTACTATTAACATATACATTGACACATCTTATTCCTCCTCTTCCCTTGTTCTCGCGTTCTTGTTCTTTCCCTGCTTCATTATAAAGCTCTGTTTGGTTCTCGTGTAAAATGTAATCCAATAAACCGCATTTGTCAAAACAGATGGAGCAAAAGATTAATTTCTATCCAACCTCCAAACTGTTAAGTGGAAGTACCTTTTCCTTCTTTCACCACTAAGTCAGCACTGTATTAAAATCACCCTATTTGGGCCCATCTGAGACTATAGGCCTGCCTGTGCACAATTTGCATTTCTATAAATGCAAATTGTGTCCCACTGTGATATTGAGAAACTTGTCATTTCTACAAAATTTAAAAGGAGGACAATTCAGGGGCCGGGCATCTTGAAAATTCATAAGGGATCAAACTTTGAAGAGGACTATGTTTGGCTTCACCCTAAAGCAGATTTGCAAAGTTGAATCAGGTTAAAAGGATCTGTGTGCATGAGAGTGGAGAGGAGCTAAAGTGGAGAGAAGCCAGCGATGACAGGGAGCTTTGTCTTTGTGTTTGTTAGTGGCATTTCCTCTATGTCCCACTCTGTTCTGAGATATCAGCCAGCACAGGGTCAGAGCACACCAGCTTTTCATTGCCTCTGCAAAAAAGATTTCCCAAATCCCTGAAATGAACACTTGTGCCGGGGGATGAATGCCGCAGACGAGTCTAGAGTCACAAACACACAACACAATACACTGCCACAGTGTGGTGTAAACACTTTGCAGACAGGACAAATTCACTCCTTTGTTGAGCTGGCGCAGCTCGACACAAATCAGAAATTATTTTTTCTCTTAACTACACCCCGGGAGCTCCACAGTGTGTTTTTGTGAGCTGCTCATGCTGACAAAGATTCCTGTGTCCAGAAATGGACTGAAATTTGAAGTGATAGCCATTCTGTAAAGAAAAATGCCAGCAGTGTCTATTGTTAGTTTTTGCTTCATTACCCGCAGTTTGATTCATCTTTAACTATCTGAGCTGTTGGGTGGCTACTGCTGTGTTTGAGAAAATGGCTGGGAGGAAAAAAAAAAGGCAGAAACAAACAAAGCAAAATAATAAGATTTTTACCAACAGTGTCATGAGAGAAAATTAAATGAATGAGGAGAGAAGAAATATTTTCCAAAGCTTTCCTTTTTTTGTTGTTGTTTATTCACATAATGTGGACTTAAATTGCTTGTAGGTATGATAGTTGTGCTGACTGCTTTCATGTTAAGTACCCATCAGTGTCTGTCCACTGATGAACCACATGCTGCACAGATGTTGACTCTGTGTTGCCTTTGTCTTCTTCATCTTTGTGTCAATTTTTTAAAAAGAAAGATCAAAAAGAAGATTTTTATTAGCCACCTAGCTCCTACTCGAAACTATCTAAAATCAGTGTCTTTGCATTTCAAAAAACAAAAACAAAAAAAATTCTCACTACTTCTGACTGTGTAATTCTTTTAAATGTAACATTTCCTCATTTCTGTTCCTCTTAGGGGAGATTTGTGCCTTTAAGATCAACGGCGATGATGCTCCATTTGAGGCTGTGGTGTTGAATCGCACATCAGGAGAAGGAGTGCTAAGAGCCAGTAGCCCTGTGGACTGTGAGAGCCAGAAAGAGTACACCTTTATTATCCAGGCCTATGACTGTGGGGCCGGCCCAAGTGGTGCAAACTGGAAGAAATCCCACAAGTAAGTCAAGCTGCGACTGTTCATGTGTTTGCATTCCATTTAGCTCCGTAAACACCCGGACAAAGAATTGATTTATGCAACGTTTTCTGCTTTAATCAATAAAACGTCATTATGTTAAAGATTTTTTTTTATAGTGCGCCAAACATTTCAAAAAGTGCCTGTCTTGTTTATTTGTGCTTTTGTGAGATTCTGTATATTTTCTGAAAACTGTTCTGAAAATGTAGTATTAAAACTGTCACATACGGCGCTGCCTGTTATTATTTATCACAGCGTGACTCATTTGTGTAGCTGCAACTATAGCTGATTTATAGGGGGTGGACAAAACAACGTCTTACAAATAATAGATGTTATCTTCAAAATATACATGTCAGAGTTACAAAGGCAGCTGCTCAAGTGAGTCACATTAACTTCTGGGAAACACAACAAAACAATGCCAGTGTTTTAAAAACAGAAAAACATCTCCAGCAGTGAGGAGCACTGGTCTTAAGATGGAAAGTTTTTGGGGTGTCATGCTCAAAGTCGTCATCATAAATGCAAACTGTGCAAACATTTTGAGCCACCCCTGATTTCTTTATATTTCGTAGGTGGTAATAATAATAATAATAATAAAAATAATAATAATAATGATAACAGTGGTGGTAGTAATGGGAAATAAGTGCATATAGGACTAAAAACAGAGTTTGTACAAACTTAATGAGTTTGAAAGTCAGTATTTGGTTAACCATCTTTTGACGCAGCCTGAACTCTCTTAGGGAAACCTTCTTGCAATTTCTTAAAATAACTTTTAGTAATAATTCTCCAGGCTTCTTGAAGGACAGTCTAAGCTCTTCCTTGGATGTTGGCTGCCTTTTGTTCTGTTGAGTGTCTGGGATCGTTGTCATGTTAAAAAATGAAGCCGTTGACAATCAGACGCTTTTCAGACTGCTTATTGCTTATAGCTCTTTGGGAATGACCTTGCTAGTACAAAAAATACTATTTTATGCCTGTGAAACTATGTCATTTTTTATAGATTCAACTAAAGAAATTATAAAATCATTTATACAGTTTAAAATTTACATTCCTCTAAAAATGGACCGAAAAAAGGTCTGGACTGATAACTGTAAAAAAGTAGCCAAAGTATGTCGAGAGACAAACTTTGAAAGACTTTCAAAAGTCTGTAGAACTTAAGACCACTTTTAAATGTTGCAAGCAAGTCTGGCTCCTTGGAAATGAAATATTTAAAATAACATCAGGGGTGACTCAGTACTTTGGCACAGTACTGTGTTTATGCAATGTCTGTGGCTTTGCATTCATTTGAATCTTTATTTTATTCTAAAAGTGTAACATGTGAGTAAAAAGGCTCCTGTAGGTTTAGCTCTATTTATAAATTCCTTCATAAATTACACTGGGAGTTACAAAAAAGAATAACTGTGATAATGAGATTGAGTCTTTCCTTTCCTAGTTCCTTTCTTCTGTTGTTATTGTCTCTCAGTCCTTTATACTCTAGCAGTCACAGCTGTTGCAGATATGTCTGAAGATATGTCCTCCTAATGCTTTGTCAATATAATGTCTGTCTGTAAACTGTGTAGCGGTGCTATGTGAATTAGATTGACAGACAGGCAGACTGGCGTGGACAGCAGCAAATCAAACCCTCTGGTTCTCCAGTCAGAAGCACCAAGCAGCTAAAATAAGACACCGCTTATGGGAGAAGAGCGAGAAATGGAGAGAAATTTATCAGCTCAGGGATCTGTGATGAATTTCTTTAGTGGGAGATGAATGACACAGACTGTACCCTGTGTGTGTCTGTGTGTGTCACATTATCATGGCATGACATTCTAAATAGGCCTCATTAAGCTAATGTCATTAATTAGCCAGATGTGCTTGCTCAGATACGGTGGGAGTTGCTGGCAGCAAAGGTCACCGGTGAAGAAAACTTCATGATACATCTGCGTTATTGCTTCATTTATATACTTTAGTGCACAAATGTTATCTGAGAGCTGCGTTAATGCCTCCCAGCTGATGATATTGTGAATTCAGAGTTGAATGTAGGGAGAGGAAAAGCAGGTGCGAGAAAAATTTGAAGCTTGAACAACAACAACCCAGCTTTGCAAAACATGCAGGGGATGAATCTGTGCTTTTTCCTTAGCCTTAGTGTTCCTATTTTTCCTATTTCAGCTCCACATTAATTACATATTTTACCTAGTGTGTAATCCCTCATACCATCATCTTCTGTCTTCTACTTTTTCTTACATCCAGGGCTGTAGTTCACATCCAGGTGGATGATGTCAATGAGTTCTCCCCAATCTTTCGGGAGTCTCTGTACAAGGCATCAATAACAGAAGGAAAGATCTATGACAGCATTTTGCAGGTATCAGTTTTCTGTTTTTATCATTGCTTTATTGTTAAAATCAGTATGTCAGATAAATGAATAAATGAATATGGTCTAACAATGCCACAAGAAGCGTACACAGCAACAATGTTATTAGCAGTGTTTGTGTTTGATTAAAGTGTATGTTGGTTGTTAAAGGTGGAAGCCTGGGACCAGGACTGTTCACCACAGTACAGCCAGATCTGCAACTATGAAATTGTGACTGCCGGGACGCCATTTGCCATAGACCGCAATGGTAAGTGTTTTTGTACATGTCTGGCTGGAAAGTGATATGATTAGGAGCGATCACATAAAAAAAAAAAAAAAAAGGTCATTATTAACATTTCTTTTAAATCAAAAACAAAAAATGATTTTAAAAAAATGTTTTGATGATAAAAGATTTAATTAAATGGTAAGAACATAAAGAATTGACCGAATAGGTTCAGGCTGAAGCTTTAGGTACACACACCTGCTCTTTTCTAGCTACAGTAGATATCACCAGAAACATCCCAAAGAACATAATAAATCAAGAAAAAAACATTAAACAAGTAGAAAGACTAATATTTCATAAACAGTGATAATCACACCTCACTGTTATATATGTTTATGACCCGAGTTTTAAACACACAGATTTTTAATTCCCTGTCACAATCACTCAACGTGTTTACGCCTTTTACAGATATACATCTTTTTTTTTAATATTTATCTTGACCTTGCTTTTTTAAACATACCTTTCCCTCTGAAACAGCCTCTGAATACATCCTGGAAAGAGATTATTTTGTGCTTTGTGCATTATCAGTGCAGTGCAGAGATCAACTAAGTCATAAAATATTAAAGCATGCAATTTAATAAACAGTCTGTTGGTTGGTTTATAATAATCTGATCTATTTATAATTCATTTAGCTTTCTTCTGTAGCAAATAAACTGAATTGATGTGTTTTGGATGTGTTTCCCCATACCTTCACACAATAGGTAATTGTGAAACTTTCAAGGAACAACAGAGTATGTATATATAACTTTTAAATATATTGTTAATGTTATATAATATTACAGTGTTTAAGACTTTTATGTTGGACATTTGGGAATTGTTTGTGTGAGCCTGTCAACATAATTTAAAGTGAATTACCACACTCAAAAATGTAGTGTGATCCACTCTTGTGAAATTCTTTCAGAAAATTTTGTGATAATTAATTTATATTAAACTCATTCAATGTTTAATTCCCTTTTACTATATTCAAAAGCTGTTCCAAACCCAGTGCAATATAAATTTGTGTCATTAGCAAATAAAGCAAATATTAACAATTTCGACATGCTACATATGTCATTTATGTACAATATAAACAGCATAGGGCCCAGCACAGAACCCTGTGGAACCTCACAAGTAACCGTCACTAAATCATAGTCAGCATTATTTATTCATCTATACTGATATCATTCATCTAGGTAACAATATAAACATAAGCTGACTGTCCCATTCCAGTTCTTGCATAAATAATCTGTGTTCTAAAGCTTTTTGAGGTCACACAGTGTATTTCTTGTTATCCAGTGCGTGTGTTATATCTTCTACTCATTGCATTACAGTTAAGGAGGAAGACCTATTTGCTTTAAACACAAACTAACAGTCACTTGATAGAATTGTGTATTTCAATGCTTCCAGCTCTGGGAAGTGGAGAAATTGTTCTTTAATTGGATAATGTGTTTTTCTCCACTTTTATATATTGGAATGACTTTTGTGTTGTCTTGGAAATATACTTGAAACAAATGACTGTAGACACGCTACACAAGTTTGTATTGACAATATCTTCATCCACACCTTCCTTGTCTCTTGACACCACAATCTTATTGGCTATTACGATACAATTACGATAGTTTGCTGTTTAACTTCTTTTTGAACTACTTTAACTCCTTTTTTTAAAAGAGACTGTTAAACACTCACTTTATGATAATAATCAATTTAATTTAGTCTAATAGCACCTGTTAATTTACTTTAGTTAGAGCACAAAAGCATTTTGCCTGGAGACATTTATATTTATTGTAATACTGACCTTGCCTTGTGGGATTAAGGCCTTTTCACACTTTTGATGTATTAACCACAAGACAATTAGATTCATACACTTTCGGTGAATAACAAAAAATAGTGTATATTGATACACTATATTTCGTAGCACTATATTACTATATTTGTAGCACAATCTCTTATTTTGTTGGTAAAAAAACATTTTTAATTTTTATCATATGAGACATATTTTATATTTCCAACACAGTTACTCTGACTCTAATGGCTGTCAGGTTCTTGTCCCACTTGAACACAAACAGAATGCCCAATGTGTTGAAAAGAAGAAAACTATTCCTCAGCCATACATGTAATACTGTGATCTCAGCCAGTTGAACTTATGTGAATATGTAGAAGCCTTTGCCAAAGACGAACATGAGACAGCCCGAGAATACTCCGAAGACTTTAAAATGAATAATGAAACGGGCCATGGAGAACAACTTTGTGTAAAGAAATAATATCGAGGATGATTTTAAAGTAACGCTGTCTGCACAGCAGATTAATGTTAATGCAACAATAAAATACATCTTGAAAAGGGAAAAACAGACAACTGTGAAATATTCCTTTTTGTTGGAATAATACTGTAATCCATGAGGTAGCTTTTTATCGGTTCATAGCTCAAAAGTTACTTGACAGATAGCTGCCTTCCTCTTAAATTGTTTTCAGTTTTCCCGTGTTCCTTTGTGGCTTTACGCCAGTCCTACTTGACTGGAGGAGTGTATTTTATTTTTGATTAAGTGCTATTCTGAGCTTATCTGCCTATATAAAATTTCAGCTTTGGGATTTGCACTACTGTCTCTCTGAGCCTGCACATCCACACTGAGCTGATCTGTGTAATCCAAACAGACACATACACTGCTTTCTTTACTGTATCTCCCTCTCTTAGGGTCATATTTAATATTTTGTCTTATTACTTTTTGATTTCAACCTCCTGGTCTTTTTCTCTGTCTTTTACCGTTGTCTGGCTCATTCAATTTAAAGCCCTTACAGGCACAATATTATTGTTCGGAAGAAACATATTAGTTAGACTTTCTTTATAGAGAAATGGTAATTTTGTGAACTGAGAGTGCAAGATAAGATAAAGCGTAAATGGGCTGCAGCATGTAGTTCTGCTAATGGATGTGGCGTAAACTGTAATCTTAAAATTAGACAGTAAATTTAGAATTAAAAATTATTGAACCCAAAGCACCATTGTTTAGACTGGTATAAATAAATGGGCTTCAAGCCAGTGTTACAGGAGGTAAGATGTTGCATATTTGCTACAGTAAAATTCAGCTCTTTAGAAAAGAACATCCTGTTTTGTGATTACAGATTCTACTTTTTGTACTCATTCATCCTTCTTTAAATGAGTTCAAAATCATCTGTAAGGAAATAATTTTTTTTAGGTATTGATAAATAAAATTAGATAATTTTACTTCATATTCTCTTTTGACTGCTGACATTGACATAATTGACTATAATATTGCTTAGACCTGTGCAGACTGTGCAATTTAGAGTGACCAGTGGATAATTTACTCTCATATAAAATACTGAGCATTGCTTTATATTTTACTGGATAAATGGGAAACGATTCACAGAGTTTTGCAACATGTGCAAGCATATGTGCATACAGAATATAAGACAAAACAGAGTTTTTTCAGTTCTAACAAGCTTGAAAGTCAACATTTTGTATGACCACCTTTATTATTTCCTAACATTGTCAAACTGAGGAATTAACCTGTTGCTTTCCCCCCATGTTTTTCCCATCTGCTTTAAATTTTTTTAAGGCCTGCCATGTCTTATTTTCTCCTTCACTTGTCCAGTGTCCTCAATATTTTTACAGACACACTGCACACCACGCTGAGATATGTCAGTATTTCAGCTGATAGTGCTTTAGAAATCATCTATCATCTAATCATCTATCTATTTATTTCATGCCTGTCAAACTGTGTTATCAGCCCTTTCAAAGTAATGGAAACCTTACAGGGATATTCCAGCCTATTGTTACTGTACTTTAAAAAGCATCATGGTACTCAAAATCAGTGCAAGACAAAATATCAAAGTATTAATAATATGACAACTCATTAGATATTGTATTTATATGACATATTTAAATAAAACTTTTTTTCTCTAAATGTCTTCATTTTTAACCTTCTTAATGTTTAACTAACTTAGTTAACGTATTTAACTCTCCTGGCTCCTCTACATATTAGGTCAGTAAGTAAATTAAATAATTATGTTTAATTTGCTTATTTGGCTTCTCTTTAAAAAACAAAATATGAAGATTGTTGCTTGAGGTCACATTGATGCAGAATCATTACAAAGCTTAAAGGGCGTCCAAACCTTTCCCGAGACACTCTATCGTTTTATTTCATTTTGTTAAACAAAACTATTACCAAACTGCTAAACTAACTGATAAAGGGGTTAAAAAAAATTCTAAATCAACCACCTGGAGAAAGGTTCTCTGCTAATAAACAGAGAAGGGAAATTGTGCTTTTAAAATGATACATAACTGCACCTGTATACCTGTTTTTGATAATTGGTTGGATTTCAGTAGCATTCCTGTTACTGTTCACACCAGCAGCAGATCAAACACTCACTGTTGGAGTTTTTGGTAAAAACTGTCTGATTCTGACCTCCTTGCCTTTCTTCCTCTGACATGTCTCTTTTTTTCTGTCTTTCTGTTCTCTGAACTGATTTTCTTCTCTGCCAGCAGCCAAGCCTCCAGATGCAGCACAAAAATAGTTTCAGTTGTCTTCTGGGGTCTGAAAACACAGTCCTTAATGCCAATGTTACAATAATCTCTCCAAATCCAAACCAAGTTTCCCAAATCAGTAAATATGTACGCATCAAGCTGTCACAAGCTGTCAAAAAACCATCATAAAATAGAAACATTCAAAAAGCTTAAGGACAGCAGTCAGTTAATGGCTAATCTATAAAGGGACATTATGTCAGAAAGGTACATTACCAGCGTGAACTTTAACAGAGAACATCACAGGAAAAATGTGAAATGCTAATAATTATCTTTTACAGTTAGCTGGCAGTGAGTCACACAGTTACAAAATAGTAACCTCAGTGAATAACCTTGCCTTGGTAGCATCCAAGGCCTCTTATTGAAAATGTACAGGCTCGTGGCATCTCCTCTTTCTCATACTCTTCTCAAAGCGTTACCCTGGTGACAGGTGAAGATAATCCATCAGTGCGGTTTTAGATTTACTGTTTACAGAGAGGTTTTAATATTCAAATGTAATACAAGGTTACTGGACCTTGAGTTTTCAGTAAAAGGCTTCAATAAGTACAAAGAGCAGTTTCTTTAATGCCAAGTCGTTTCCAATTATTGCTCAGTGGGAAGCGCTGCTTGCTTTGTTATTGCCAAATAGGCACAACAGCTTTTTTTCTCCGCTGGTGAAAAATCATAATTATATTTCCATTGTGTTTTTGTTTTCCGCAGGTAACATCAGAAACACAGAGCGGCTGAGTTACGACAAACAGCAGAGCTACAAGATTATGGTGACGGCCTTTGACTGTGGTCAGAAGAGAGCGAAGGAGGATGTGGTGGTGCATATTGAAGTAAAGCCTGTCTGCAAACCTGGATGGCAAGGTTAGATGAAGAAATAGTCCCTTAAGTATTTGCATGCTACCTTAATTTACCTGCCAGTAATGGACAAAACTGACTTGCATCTGTATTTGGATAAAATATGCTTACACTTTCCCTAAATGTTAGCAGTGCCATCAAAATTGATGGAGGCAATTCAGTGCATTTTCTGTTTTTTTGGCATATCCTTTCCCTCAAGGGAATTCTCTTATTTTAGAATCAGCATCTCTCGAGGAAATCAGAGACCTGACAAAAAACCTCCGAAGGGAAAGTTGACTAGATTGTGGGTTTTTTCTTCCTCCTTTAACATGGCAGCAGCTTGGCATTCGAGTCAGCCTGTCTCCCCTGCTGCTTCACCTGTCAACACTGACAGCATCTCAGGAGTCAAGTTCACACAGGAATGAAAGAGGAAGACAGAGAAAGATAAGAAGAGAGAGGGGAGATGGGGAAGAGGAAGGAGGAAAACTCAAGGGAGGAAAGGAAGAAACAAAGTTATAGTGTGGGAGAGAGGTGATGGGTATTCTTACAGCTTTAATGTGACCAGTATACAGCTTACTGTGTAGCTGATGGTAGGAAACCTCAAAATGTACCATATAGCTGTGGTTCTGTCTGAAAGAATGTGTTTCTTTAGCCCGAGTTGGTTGTGTTGTTTTTATATCTAACATCTAGCCCATCAGGAGCTTAAATTTATCCCCATCATATTCACAAAGGTTTTGCAAAGCTGAAAGATAAAGTAAGCCAAAACAGCTATTATTTATCCATGAACCAGCCTGCTCTTTGCCAATTTCTAAGTACACAGAAAATCCTGTGGGGGGCTTATTATTTTCTGAACTATTTTTAGGACATTTTAAGTTTGTGTTACTGACAGTGCAGCAATGAAAGCAAACAAGAAACACAGAGTTCATGACCATTGTCTTAAATCTGAAGCCAAGGACACAAGTTCCTTCAAAAAGAGAATGAAGAGAAGAACATACAAATGGTATTTTCTGCTGTTATTTTTCGATTAGTCTATGAATATTCACCACAAATGAAACTTTGGATCAAACAACAAACATGGTGCATTGTTGCTTGAGTTCAGGCAGATTCTTATCTTTGTATATCTTGAGAAAAATATGGTATTTAAATAAAAAATACAAACAAAAAATTGCAGAGGTGGTTTAAGAAGTTTTTCAAGCCGTGAAGACTGCAGGTATGAACTTCAGGGGGGCATCACAGGGAAGCTGAGTAGCTTCTTTATATCTTGCAAAGACGGCAAAAGAAGCCAGCAGATCACTAAGTACTGTAAACATAACTAAATAAAAGTGATCTAGATTAAGAGATTACATTACAGACGGCTGAAGATCTTTAGTTTGAGTCTTGTATGATACATTCTGACCAAGGAACTGCTTTGGCTACAGTTTAACAGTTTAAGTTACTTTAGTGTAACTTTTTATGATCCAAAACACATTCACATTTGGTTTATTGCTATAGATAAAATATTGGTGTAAGCAGATCTTTCATAGATTAAAGTCCAAGCTAAGCAAAGTCCATTAAAACCAGGAAACTAAAATCATGATGAGAAAGACCAGGCAGAAACCAAAATCACAAAGGGCCAGGAGAAACCAGGAGGAAGAAATTAGAAGACACAAGTATAAGACAGGACTATAAATACACTGGGAGCTGACTGGTGAATGACAGTTGAAGATAATCATGTAATCAGGTGGAAGACAAGGACAGGAAGTAAAACTGACACAGGTCATGAAAGAAATCTAACCTTCAGAGCAAAACAGGAAGTGACCAAGAGACACAAGCTAAACAAGGAGACAAGAATAGTCACTTAAACATGAAGACGGGGAAAAGGAAGCACTGGAGGACAAAGGCATGTGACATAGAAATGAATCAGAGGGGGCAATGTATACAGAGGAGGACCCAAGGCCTGATACAAGTCAAACACTTAAAACTGGAACAGAAGCCAAAAGGCAAATTATACTGCACTAATGTACTCAGCATACTGGTCTTCAAAGCCTAAACAAAGTATAAAAAAACCCTCAAACACTAGAATAACAGTAAAACTGAGACAGAAACACAAATTCATATATATTACCTAAGAATGTAAAACCCAAAAACAACACAACACCTTCAGGCGACGACAGTCACTTTGACATAAGTTGGCATTAAATACATCATACATTAGTCCAAAGGGATCACACAAAAATACTAAAAAATAGTGTGATTTCAAGTGGTTTTGGCTATGGGGTAATTTATTGAGGGATGTGTAATACTGAGCGCAACATCACACAAGATAAATATAATAGAAACTAATTATTTCTAAAGGTCATCTCCATGTCATAGGCATTAACACAACAGGACTAAAGAAAAAACTAATTTAAGAATACAGGAGTCATGTCTATTTTTATACCAAAACATCCAGCATTGCTCAACATGAAACTACTGACAGGAAAAATGTCTCCTGGAGCTGGAGGACTCTTCTTGTTGCTCACAGAGAAAAATAGAGAATTATTTTTGAGCTGCAGATGGTATCAAAGTGTTATCATGTCGAATCTCGCTTGATCTCATGTGCTGCTAACATCCTCATCAAAGCTGCATTATTCTTTGTAATTTGGCTCATAAAAGAGCCCATACTGCACGACCATTAACCCGCGTTTAGCTTAATGTAAAACCATTAATCCATAGTAGCTTATGAATAAAACATAATGCAGTGATGCATTCAGGCCAAGTCCTCTGTACACATAACCTTATTTATCATCTGTGTGTAAAGGTCGGCTGTGCCTCTGCAGCTGCTCTTTTGAAGAAGTCTCTCTGGCATTAATACAAGCTCCACCTCACCTCTCACTTCTCTTTGCCTACCTTATCACAGTCTGTTTCTCTCTGTGTGATTTTTCTCAGGAGACTTGATATCATATTGTGTGGGTTTAGCAAGAGCTACCAGGTTTCCACCACCAACACAGAGATTTCTATAAGGAAAAATCAAAGTTATGAATCTCTTTCACCACCATGATTCAGTAAATATAAGCAAACACCTTGTTGGATGACCCTTCCCATCCCGTTTCTAAGATGTGATTTAATATCAAGCTCATTACAACTTGTGTCATGATGCCTAATTTCCTTCTTATGTAATATGGGGTGAAAAGATCATTCAGATTACTCCAGAGAGCAACTGAATACCTTCAGGTTCACTGCAAAAGACCACTGATATAACTAAATAAATTCCCTAAGGTGTACAAACTGTTGCAGTGATTTTGTCCTTTCAGGTTGGAACAAACGGGTGGACTATGAGCCTGGGACTGGGAGCAAGCAGCTGTTTCCCAAGATGCACTTGGAAACGTGTGGAGGTCCCTTATCTGGCGTGAAAGCAATGGTAGAGCTGCAGACAAATCACATTGGAAAGGGCTGCGACCGCGAAACATATTCTGAAAAGTCTCTGCAAAAACTCTGTGGTGAGGAAAAAAGGGAGTGTGGGTGGAGGGTAAATTAATCTAAATGGAAGTGAGGAATGTTGATGCCCTGTTGAAATAGGGTGGTGCCATTTTAAATGGACTCTGATAATAATGAGAGACATGGAAAACTTTAATTCGAAGAATGAAAAACTTCTTGACATCTGAACCCTCGATGCATTTTAATAAGCCAAATGCCTGCATGCCATTTTACTATTCTGAAGTGACATTACATCCCATTAATAGCCTGAGGCAAGTTTATACAGTAAATGTGAAAACGCTGTGAAACTGTGCCTTCAAATCTGATAGGTAACTTTATTAATTTGTAATTACTGCCAGAAAGGGGGAACAGGTAATTGGATTACTTTTTTACCAGAGAAAAAATAAGCTTGTAAAGGTTTTGTGCATTAAACATTTTGTGCTTTTTGAACACCCACTCCCAACAAAGAAACAAAACTCAATTAAAAACAGTCCATCACATCATTTCAACCAAGCACAAAATTAAATTAAATTGAAAGAAAAACACATACAGATGGCAGCTTTACCGAATTGCATTGAAGTTTCTAATTATGCTGTGTCTTTGTTGCAGGATGAATGTTGACTATATAAGTAGACTGCATGCTACATGTAGATAGATGGATTTATTAATCATGGCTTTGTGACTTCCAGGTGCAGCATCAGGCAGCACTGACCTCCTTCCTGCCCCCAGCCCTTCCACAAACTGGACAGCTGCTCTCCTGACGGACAGCGGCAGAGACAGCGACCTTATCTACAGATTTGATGGGCGTCAGGCTGCAAATGTCCCAGATCACGTGGTACCACAAAACCTGACAGACCAGTTCACCATAGCAACATGGATGAAGCACGGGCCCAGTCCAGGACTCAGAGCTGAGAAGGAAACCTTACTGTGCAGCTCTGACAAGACCGGTGAGGAAATCATTTCACTGTGCTCACTTATAAGATCCAGACTACATAAAACTAAATGGCAAATTAATCTTTTCATTAGATTCAGTTTGCTGACATTTCACCAGTATGTTCCTCCTGCAGCACTACTGGAAACCACTGACCTTTCAGTGACACTTAAACATTTTGTGCTTTGTCCTACATTACAAAACATACCATAAGCATGAGCCCTATCGCAAATCAATAATAATAAAAAAAAATTTTTTTTCAAAACAACCGGGTAATTAAGCTGAGACCAAAGCCCACAGTGGCAAATGCTCTTTAAAACTTTTTCCCCACTGCATCTCTGAACTGAGCTGCCTGAACTGTGTAATTAAACAAGCCATCTGCACATTGCACGCGCTCACAATGGTCTCACAGATGGCTTATTAGCTTACGAAATTAGTAGCCTGATCTTGTAATGCAAAACTGCAGAGCAGTTTATTGTAGACCACCAGCATCTTTTAAACCACTTTTTATTTGTAATCTTTTTGCTTAAGGATGTGAAAAGTACCAACAGTTTCAATGTGCAGCCCAGCTGTGAAATAAAATGCCCATGTTTTGAATCCCATCACTCCTCTGGGTGTGCCAGATGATATGCAGGGCCGGTGATGAGCCATATCACAATCACATTCATTTTCATGCCATTATAGTGATAACTCATGTATGAAGAGTATATAATATATTCCTAAATGCATGATCGCACTGAAGTTTATCATATTCAATTGATTTTTTTTTAACAAATGTTCCTATTTTTATATTGAAGAGTTGAAGAGTAATACAGAAAACGCACTATAAATGAAATTAGCAAATTCTGACTTCTGACAGAAAACTGTATTAGAATTAGAAGCAATCGCCCCTTTTACACATCTTATGGCTTAATCACACTAGAGTAAAAATGGGAAGGCAACCTCTTTGCAACAAGGAAAAATTGGTGGTTGCCTGGTGATTACGTTGATTTTTTTTTTTTACATTGTTTGTAAATAGCTGCCGTGACCAGCTCGGCATGCAACACTCACTGCTTTCACTCACAAGGCAATTGCACAGGTCGCCTGGTGGGAGGAAAGTTGCAGCCAAGCAATCGCAGTCTCAGACAGATTGGCAAATGTTTGCAAATAATTTTCATCTAACTTAAAAATTCAGACAGACTTCCATTATGATCTCTGTCTTTGAAGCATGCATTTTAAAGGCAATGGGATTGGAAGTTAAGTCACACAGTCACGGTAATTTGGTCATCCTGCAGTCTACAACCACTTGTTTTCCATAGTGTGACTGGAGCATTAGCACTGCTTAAAAAACTTATGATAAATATCTTTATTATATGATTATATGCTAAATAAATATTGGTTTTCACACCAGTGAAAGACTAAAGTTGGTTCTTCCATTAAAAACACCAAAAACCATTAAGTTAAGTACCAGCTCCTCAGTGCGGGTATGTGTCCATAAGGAAAAAATGCAGATATGCAAGCGGCTCAGACCACACTCACTAAACTGCCTTTGTTTAGTTGACTGATGTGGAAAACCCATTTGATGTGAAAGTAAAAAGCTGTACTCTATGCCAATTTTTGAACTGAAGGAAAAAACAAAATTACTGACATGAACATGAGCAACATCAATTTTCCTTGAAATAAACCTGCTGATTAGAACATTGTGTAATTTAAAACTGCGCCTCATTCAAATGTGTGCATGTTTTTGTATGACCATGCCTCTTCTTGGTCTTCCCATTGTAGAGATGAACCGCCACCATTATTCTCTGTATGTTCACAACTGCCGCCTGGTGTTTCTGCTCAGAAGAGATTTCACTCAGCTTGACACTTTCAGACCTGCTGAGTTCCACTGGAAACTGGAGCAGGTATGGATAACATATTTGTGTGTGAGTATGTGTCCTATTTAAATCTGAATATAGATTCAGGGTGATTCTGTAGAGCAGATAAAGGGCTTTTATTCATTCTATAGGGAAGTGAGAGGCTTTTCATTTTAATTACTGAAGGCCTTTCATGGCTTTTGTCTGCTTGGTGCATGATATAATAGAGTAAAAGACACCACTATCCTACACACGTACTTAGACTCACACAGAAGTACAGACCAAAAGAGGAAAGTCTGTTTAGTTATGGGTAATAGCTCACCCAGCAGCAGATCTCTACTACCTGTCATGCCTCTGGAGAGTTGTTGAACTAATTTGCATTGAAGGTATGTGTTTCAGTCCTGCAGGGAACCTTTAAGAGGTAAAAAGTTGCATCATGCAGTATAGTGTTGCGTCTACTAGAAGAATGCAAATAAGAGAGTTTTTTTTAATCTCACTGAATGTTGCAGGCAGTAACTATTGCATTAAATAAAATGCACTGCAGGGAGGTAAAAAGTTTTAGACTTCAAAGCGACTTCTGTTTTTAACCCTGTCTGTTTAGAACAATGCAGACTGTCAAACTGATGTTTAAAGGTCAGGTACATCAGTGACAGGGACACTTAAATGAGAATCATCTGGATAAAAGGAAGCTACTCCCCGCAGCTCTTGAAACAGGCGTTGGTGAGAGTTGCATTCAATTCAGTTTTATTTACAGAGCACCAAATCACAACATCTGCCTCATGGTGCTTTAAACTTTAAGGTAAAGGTTAAACAAGATGAGAACAAAACACAGACTGATGGCAAATTTAATGATATGTAACAGCGGTATGTAAACACCTAGAGAGTGAAAAGAGATGAGTGAAAAAGAAGTGCTCAGCTTAACACAGCACCTCAGCACTCTCAGCCTATAGCAGCATAACTAAGTGATGCTTCAGGGTCAGAGAATCTAGCCCTAACTGTAAACTTTATCAAAAACATGTGGTCTTAAAAAGTGTAATCTTAAAAATGGAGCGGCTGTCTACTGGGAGGCTCCCCCCCAAACTGGGAGCTGTTTCCAGGCTGACAGAGCATTGGCAAGAGTTGCATTCAAGGCCTCCCATTCTACTTTTAGAAACTTTAGCAGCCACAAGTTGCCTGGAGTATGAGAGAAAGGACCCTATTAGACTTATATGGTCTTTAAGATTGGATGGAGCCTGAGTATTTAAGACCTTGTATGTGATGAAAAGGATTTTAAATTAAATTCTGGATTGAACAGGGAGCCAGTGAAAAGAAGCCAATATGGGTGAAATACATTCTTCTTTTTCTTTCTGTTTGTATTCTCGCTGCAGTGTTTTGGATTAACTGGAAGCCTTTTCAGGGAACTTTAGAATAGCCTGATAGTAATGAATTGTAATAATTCAGCCTAGAATGAATGCCAGAATTAGATCTTCAGCATCACTTTAGGATATTGCACAGATGAATGAAAACACTCCAACATATTTGTTTAATGTGCATCTTAAAGGACATAGGCTAGCATTTATAATGTAAAAAGTATTGGTCTCAGCACTTAACCTTGTGGAATTCCATGGTTAAGAAGAAGACTAACCATTTACGTAGAAAAAAATGGATCTGTTAAATAGGCATGATTCAAACAAGGGAATTGCAATTCCTTGAACACCAGTAGCACGTTTTAGTCTCTATAGTAAAATGTACATTTTTTATTTTGATTGAAAATTTAGAGTCAACTCCAATTCCAAAAAACCAATGGGATACTTGGGAATGTAATAATTTTTTTTCATAAACATAGAAAAATATTGAAACTAAGAAAGTGTTCAATTTTAAGAAAAATAGTTGATTTTGAATTTGATGGCTCTAAAAAACATCTAAAAAAAGTTGGGACAAGGCTATGCTTAGCACTGTGTAGCATCCCCTCTTCTTGTAACAATAGTTTGTAAACATTAGGGAACTGAGGTGACCAGCAGCTGGACTTTTGGGAGAGTAATGTCGTCCCATTCTTGTCTCGTATGGGATTGTAGCTGCTCAACAGTCCTGGCTCTTCTTTGTCATATTTTTTATTCACAATGTGCAAAAGGTTTTCAGTCGGTAAAAGATCTGCAGGCGGCCCTGCCCAGACTCAAAGCCATGCTTTTGTAACAGGAGCAGTATGCGGTTTAACATTGTCTTGCTGAAATTTGCAAGACCTTCCCTGAAGGGAAGGCCTCGATAGGCTACTTTAGTACCTGTATATAACTTTCAGCACTGATTGTGTCTTTCCAAATTCGCAACCTGCCCATTCCATAGGCACTAATGTACCCCATAAAATCAGAGATGCAGGCTTTTGAAGTGAGCACTGATTAGAAGCAATTCAATTGAATTCAATTCAATTTTATTTATATAGCGCCAAATCACAACAACAGTCGCCTCAAGGCGCTTTGTATTGTAAGGTAGACCCTACAATAATACATACAGAGAAAAACCCAACAATCATATGACCCCCTATGAGCAAGCACTTTGGCGACAGTGGGAAGGAAAAACTCCCTTTTAACAGGAAGAAACCTCCAGCAGAACCAGGCTCAGGGAGGGGCGGGGCCATCTGCTGCGACCGGTTGGGGTGAGAGAAGGAAGACAAGATGGTCCGGCTCCTCCTGATGTCCATGTTTTCTATAAAGATTCAAATTTTATTTTAAATGAACGGAGGTGTTTCTTGATCATGTTCACATACGGCCTCTTTTCATGACAGTGCTCTAACCTGCACTTGTGGATGGCACGGTGAACTGTGACAGTGATTTCTGGAACGCTATTCTGAAATCGTTCCACGATTTGCAGTTTTTTTGAAGATTGGTGAACCTCTGCCCATCTTTACTTCTTAAACAATCATGTGTCTTTTTTTCCACCACTTACTTTTCGACCCTTTTGTTGCCCCAATTTTTTGTGACGTGTTGCTGCCATCAAATTGAAAATGAGCTAATATTTTCATGAAATAGCAAAATGCTCCATTTAAATATATGATATGTTTTCTGTGTTCTATCATGAATAAAATATGGGTTCATTCAATTTTTAAATTATTTCTGATTTTATTTACATTTTAAACAGCCGCTCAACTTTTTGGGAGATTGTGTTTGCATTTACATATTGTCTGTTTGCGTGCACATTACTGAAACAGTGTGACATTTGCAGAGCTCATGAATATGTGACTCATTTCCCTTCCTTAAAGGCTGTCTTTCCTGTTTAACTCGCATTTAATCAACTCAGCGAACGATTGTCTGTTTGGCACCGTTGTTGTTGTTGTTATCACGTTGCTCTTATTTCTTAAATGTTTGTATTAAAATCAAGGCTTCCACCGAGTTTAGCTGCAAAGTTTGTGTTTTGTGAAAAGGGCAGAAGTTTAATCACCCAAATATATGTGCAGAAAGAAAGCAGCCAGAAAGTAATCTAGTTAAATCATTCACATGGTTCAATTTTTCATCTGATTATTTTATCAGAAGGGTTGTCTTCGCCCTCTGCCACCATTTTGAGTCAGTTTGAGTCTCTTTATTGTGTCTGCATGGTGTTTGCATTTTTTTTATTATGTTTGGGCTTAAATGTAACCACTGAGTAAAGGAAGTCTCGCAGTATAAAAGATAATAAAATCCCTCATGTCTAAATAATTTTGATGATAACCCAGTGAACCCTCCCAGCTCACCACTGTAATAATGAATGCTAGCTGTATATCTAATCTAATTGTTTACTCTTGGGATGGCACATTTATCAGCCACATTTTGAAATTATTAGAAAATGCCTCATAATTATGGAGAGTTCTCAGAGGTTTTCACTCGCAAAGCAGATTATAAGAGATTTGTATTTGGTCTTTTTGTCCGTGCAATGGTGCATCTCAACCCTGACTTATGGTTTATATTTTATCTGTAGGTTTGCACTGAAAAATATATGCAAATTCATTTTCTTGGTTTTTTTCCTTTTTTTTTTCATTGTAAGGGCATATGCGGTAATTCCCTGCATTCATACAAACATCAGTGTATCTTTTGGTTGTCATCTTTGTTAGTGGTGGTGTGTACCTTCCAGGCAGAACAGTTGTTTGTTGCAGGTCACAGGTACAACCAAATGTGTTTTTCTCAGGTGTACCTTCCAGCCAGGTAGTTGTTTGTTCTAGGTCAAAGGTAGATTGAAAAGTGCTTTCCTCAGTCCACTGTTATTTTCTCCTGTGGCCCACAGAGGTGGATGTGACAAAGAGAAGGGCACCCAAGCAGCAGATTGCTAAGTTTTCCAAGCAAACAACCTCAAGACATGGTTCTATTTCTGCTTTGCTTTTTCTCATTCTCTCTGCATCTGTTATCTTTCTCCTATTACCTCTCTCTTGCTCAGTCTTTGCTATTACACACACACAGACACACACACATATATAGTTCATAGTTCAGATAGTGGGGATCCCATTTGCTCCTTTAGCTGGATCTTGTGAAAGACCGTGGAGGGAGTATGCCATACAGTCAAAGAGAATTTGTGATGGTGCTGCTCACCACTACAAATCACTTGTGCTGAGACTCTCATTAAATATAAATGGAAACTGGTCTGAAATACCAGAGGTTAATGAGAGGAGTACATAGATGAACAGAGCAAAGAAAAAAAAGTGCTGTGTGATTATCGTGTACTGATTATGACTGTGATTTGCTGCAATTTTTTTGTCATGTTTCTTTATCAAACGCCTGAGCATAAGTTTAAGGAGATAGAAATAGAAATACATGCATGAAACTGAAATAGAGAAAAGACTGATGTGTTATTGTTAAATCTAAGTGCAAAATGGTCATTTTAGAAAGAAATGCTCCTCTTTAAAACTTAAGAACAGATATCAAAATCTGATCTGTGCCCTGAAGCAGTACACAGTATTTTATATGTGAGTACGGCTGATGCCAACCGTCTACAAAAAAACCTTATTTGGATTTTTTTCAGATGGCAACCAGGGACCATCATGCCAATTAGTTCTCAGACCAAACCCATCAAAATATTATGTTTACCAGACAGCCATGTGTGTATACACACACACACACACACGAAGAGAGAGAGAGAGAGAAACAAAGTAACAACAGTAGCCATGCTGCAGCACTGGGGCGTTAAAAGGTTTGAGGGCTACTTCCACTGCCCTTTATTTTGCAGGCATTAGTGAAACCACACTTAGCTTTAAATTTCACGCTCACTTTGATCTTCACTAAAATCTTTTTGACAGAGAGACATATAGACACCCGCCAAAACTTTGTAATCAGTAACTTTAACTGGACTTCATCCCAGCAGTGACAGAGAAGGCTGTTTCCAGCTAAGGTCACAGAATGTTACTTCCTTCCACAAGTTTATAAAAACACAGAAACAATCATAACCGGATTCCTTGGTTGCAAATAACATTCTGCTTTTACTGTACTGAACACAACGGCATAGACTAACAACAAGCTGGAAGTATCGCTAAAGCAAATGGAGACAAAGTGGAAAGACGCAGGTCAAGGTGCATTCACACTATTGTACCACAGTGTACAGTACTGTGCAAAAGTCTCAAGCGAGTCATCATTTCTTTATGTTTTTAAATGAATATGGCAAAACAATGCAGCTACTTACTGAATGATGTGCAAACATATGTGGAAATACAATACATAAGGCAAAAGCAGAGTTTCTTCCTTGAAATTCAATACCGCAGTTTCAAGTATGGCCACCTTTATTCTTCAACACTGTCTGACCTTTCTTCTAATTTCTTTAAGTAGTCTTCAGGAAAAGTTCTCCAGGCTTCTTGAAGGACATTTAAAGCTCTTCTTTGGATGTTTCTGCATTCTGTTCTGTTCTCTGTCAACATGATCCCACACTGCTTCAATAATGTTGAGGTCTGAGGTCTGGGGAGGCCAATCCGTGACTGATAGTGTTCCACTGTGTGTTTTTCTATCCAGGTATGCTTGTATTGCATGGTGCTTGGGGTCATTGTCATGCTGAAAAAGCTGTTCCCAATCAGATACTTTCTAGATGGTATCCATGATGATTTAAAATCCATGCATTCATAATTCAATCACTTTTGACAAGATGCCCAAAAAGAAATGCAGTCCCCAAACCATGACAGAGCCTCCACTGTGTTTTACAGATGGCTGTAGGACACTCACAGCTGTACCTCTCTCATGGCCTCCTTCAGTACATACTGATGATGATTGGAACCAGAAATGTCAAGACCAGAATTGCTATTGTGTGTTTATACCTTGAGTTAGATTCACAGGCCCGTATTAAGAGGGTTAAACTAAAAAAAAAAAAAAACATTCCTCTGAAAATGGTCAGGTATAAGGACTGGACTGAAAATGGTTGAAAAAGTGGCTAGTGTCCAAAACGGCCTTTAGAAAGCCTGGAGGACTATTGCTCAGCACTTTAAAAAACTGCAAGTAATTCTTGCTCCAGCGAAATATAAAGAAATGAAGAATGGCTCAGGACCTTTGCACAGTACTGTGGATAGGAAAAGTAATAGAGTAGCAGTAATGTTGTATGAAGAGTTTTCTGGAAGTGCACAGAGTGTTAGACAGGATCATGAGTTTGAAGCTGGAAACCGAAGGGCTGATGTTGAAAGTTGTGAACACCATAAGTAGTCGTCAATTAGAAGAGAGAGGAATTCTGGAGTAATTTGGATGAAGTGGTAAAGAGCATTCCCAGTAGGGAGAGATCAGTGATTGAAGTGGACTTCAATGAAGATGTGGGTGAGGGGAACAGGCAGATGGTTCGCTGTGGCGACTGCTAAAGTCAGAAGAAGAAGGTTTGACTGAGTGACCAGTGACCACCAGTATGACGGCGGCTTCTCAAACGTAAACCATAATTCCACTAATCTTCCTATTAGTTATCCTTCACAAGCCAAAGGGACTATCACTGTTTAGTGATCAATGAAGTTCATCTCCTAGATTCAGATGTCATGTAAGCAGAGGACATGAAATAATGAGGTACGCTTCATTTCTTTCATATAAACTGGTTCAGCAAACCAGAGATTGTCCTTGTCGGCTCACTGCATGGAGTACAAAGTACTACTAAAGATAGATTGTACCAAATGACAATGCATTGTCAATTTACGTCATGAATGCACTTGTAGGCTGAATCACACTGAAACCAAATAATGAAATTAAGTCCGTACTCTCAGCATTAGCTCTACTTCCAAATGCCTTTCTTTCGCACTACTGAAAGAATTTTTAACATTCACTGCTGAATGTTACACAGTGTATTATCTATTAATAGTGCATATTAATACTTATTATTTAGTATCTCAGAGTGCCTATAGTGCTTAAAACAGACTAAACTAAGAACAGGAACTGCCAGAGTGCCTTGAGGTGAATAATGAGTACAAGAGCAGTGGAGGCTGTTGGAAAAAGGACTGTGGTAAGAAGAGGAAGAAGAAGAAGGGGTGACTGTGGAGTGTCACAGCTGCTTCGTACTGTCCTTGTTCCTCCAGCACTTAGAAAGGACACCCAATGGCTTCCGCAGCAACTCCATTTAGCTCTATTGATTTTGCAATTCTGAGCCTAAGAGAGGAGGGGTAGAGTGTGATGAAAGCAAGCTGGCAAAGAGCGAGGGAGAGAGAAGCCTCCATTTTCCATGTCGATCGAATACTCTGAAGGAATGTCACATTGGACAGAAACCGTTATGCACGCATCTACAGGCACTGACTTATTTATGAGTTTATGTGAACACAACCATGCACACAAACACACACACACACAGGATGCCTGCTTTTCCTTTCAACTTCTCAGTGTTGGTAATGGACTAAAGGATGAATCACTACCCTTTCTGAACATTATTCACTCTCCCGAGTCTGGAGAGCCTATCGGTACAATCCAGCTGTCGTTCTTACCAAGTCCTATACAAATCAAGAAACACTCTCTTTAAATTTCCTGCAAGCCAAAAATGGTAGGAAAATATCACATATGAAATCAAAGAATGACAAAGGTTAAGTTATTTTTCCGAGTGTGAGCATTAATGTGCACCTACACCTTTCTATATTTCCCCAAAGTCAAGAGCGTGTCCATTAAAATCAAATGCTTTATAGAGAGAGCACAAAATATAGTGTATTACAGAAGGGTTAGAGGGGAATCAAGTACCCAGTATTTTTCTCAGCATAGTTGTGAGATTTTGAAAGGATTAAAAGATTTCTTTTTCTTTTTCACATCAATTCAAAATAACAGTAAATATGACAGGGCATGGTGAGAGCTCCCATGTTGTGAATCACAAAACCAGCTCTCCGATTTCACCAATTACTCCTCTCACAACTTCTGCAGAACCCCTGCTATTTATTGTTTATGTCTGAGATCAATAATGAGGACTGAATGCTGGAGTTAGAGCAGAATTGCTCTTGTTGTTTGTCTCTAAAGCCATCTACAGTTATCTGCCTTATCTGCCTGTTTCTACCATGCCTATCGTGCCATGGCTTGTTCTCTGCCCTGTGTGGATTAAAAGGCCCCGTTTGTTTCCCGAGAGATTAATTGGATGGTGTGGGTGGTTGTGGTGTGGCGTGCATTGCCTCTCCTTCTGTTTGTAATAGATAGCGCCTATGCAGAGTGTGAGAATTTTTCATCTCACACACAAGAGACTAATAAATGTTTCAATTTTACGTCTAATTGTGTATATCCACGTGTTATTTTCCTACGTGAAGCCTCGGGGCGTTGCAGCTGGAGTGAGTTTTGTTTGCTAGAGCAGATTTTTAAAGCAAAAGCATCTGGAGTGAGAAGACAAGACAGAAAGGTAACCATGCTTTGTGATAGATGAGAGCACTTATTTAAAAAAAAAATCAGACTCCATAATTTCTTTCAGTTCATGTCATGTTTTCTCTCATATTTACCATGGATCACTTTCATTTTGCAATTTAATCTACTGCAAGGACTCATATGCAGCATGTTTTTGAATAGACAAACACAAGTTGGCACTGAAACGTACATTTGTTCCTTTCTGAGAGTGCAAAACAGAAAAAGACAGTAAGCAACTGAGGAAATGTTAAGAACTGCCTCGAGCAAAAACACTCAGTGTTTATTTCATTTCTAGCCTCTATTTTTCAAATGCCTTCATTTGAGAGCTCAGCTGGACTTTGTCCGCTTTAGGTGCTCCCTTCATCTCTCTAAATGTAAATTTCTTTGCACTCTGTGTGTGCTCGGGCCGGAGGGTGAGGGATAGCAGGAGTATATATGTGTGTGTGTGTGTGTGTGTGAGAGAGAAAAAGGCTTCTTAATGCTCCTTATTGAGCACTTTGCATACATGGTGAGTGCACTACATAATGTACTAACAGCTTGTTTCTTCCATCGTTCTATTTACCACTTCCAGTCACTCCACACGTCTCTCCAACTATTGCTTGTCTGTTCTCTTCTCCTTCTCCAATTCCTGCCTTCAGTTCATAAAAAAAAGTCTGTTCACATCAGCGATAAGGTAGAATTTAAATTATTTACAGGTATCATATTGCTTCATTCATCAAGTAAGAGCTCCTGGAGATATAGGGGAAAGATAAAGACAGGCAGATTTCAAACATTATGCTGAAAGACGGCGTTTTAAAGCAGACCTTTCACTTTAAGCATCTGGCATGTTTTTGCATTGATCTTATTTAATCTAGAGCCTCATATCTTTCTTTCTTTGGATTTTTTTAGTTGTATCACTAACACAAATCAGATCTTTATTAGATATCAAATATTTTTCTTTTTTAATATAGTTTGGCAAAACTTTTCAAAGTAGAAACTGGTGGTTTAGAAGTTTTAGATAAGCACACTTTGCTTTGTAACTTGTGGAAAACTTGGCAACTCTGTATTCTTTTAATTGGACAGTTTTTTTTCAGTGAGTGTTCTGCATAGAAGTTTGCTAGATTTGCCCTTTCACAGAAAACTGCATGTTTTTTTATGCACATGTCGTTGCGCATGTTAGCAAAGCTCGTTTCCTTTCTTCCTTTCTTTTGCTTTGTGCCATTTATTTATTTATTTCACTATCCTTGTCATTCCCACGGTGACACATAATATGCTGGCATCAAAAGTGCGGTGCTGCATCTGTGTCAGAAAAGAGATGATCAGAGGAGAGGGGTGCGAAAAGGAACAAAAGAGATGAAAAGGGAAAGAGAAGGGAATTGGAAGTTATGACGGATGGATGAGGTGGAGGTGGGGAAAACAGGGGAGGGGAAAAAATAGTTCAGACAAAAGGGCATAGAACGGGCCGGATGAGAAGTAGAGAAAAGGAGGGCTCTGGGGGAAAAACTAGACTTCCTAAAATTATCCGGTGAATGTTTGAAGAGAACGACAACAACAGCAACAACATGGCTTCCAGCATCCATGGTTATTTTACCCAGTACTACAGTTATCATGTCCATCACACAAGCTAAAGTACTAATAAATCTGATCAGACAAAAGGTTAGTTTTCTCTTGAAACAGATGAAAACGCCATCATATATATTTATATATATATATTATATTTTTATAAGATTTTAAGGAAGTCCCCACATCCGAAACCTCTCCAGTATATCGAAATAAACTTGACCTTATTAAAGGGCTCCTCAGCAGCCAGCACAACGTCCTCATTATTCTGTCGATGTCAGCAGATCTAAAAAGCACTAATGCTGTCTGTGAAACTTTGCTTTGGTGTCCTCCTCAGAAAAGGTGCACAATAATTCATTGCGGTTCACACAACCTATAACCTCTGTTTGGCTCAAAAATAAAAGATTCGAGGCCGCCGCTTTCCTCGTTAGCAGCTGGTTTAACGCAGAGCTGGCAGCATCTAATTGTTTTGCCAGAGATCTTCTGGGTGAAAAACCTCAATTGAGTCTGTGCTGAATTGAGACTGTGCAATATTTTCTAGGTCCAAGTGGCTCTTAAGATCTTCCTTCTTCTGTGCTGATGTGTAGGATGTAATAGCCTCTCGTAAATACACCGTGGCAGATCTCCACAAGATAGACTGGCTTATCTCCAGTGTTTTATCCTCAGCAATAAAACACTGCCGCTGCTGCTGCATGGTAATATTCTCTACAAAGGAAATCAGGCTGAGTAAGGTAAGGCTTACTCACCACGGTCTCCAAGATGAACCTTTGTCAGAAGAGACCTACTCTATACTGTGATAGAGAAATGATTAGAAAGAGGATACTGTCTGTACAGTCCTTGAATGTATGCAAAACAATTAAGGACATAATCTTAGGCAACACACGTATTTTTCTGTCTAATTGATAGAGCGCTCTAAGTGGGGTTTTTTTAATCCGATTATTTAAAAAAGCTGAAGCGTTGAATGCTGGGAAATGACAGTCACATTGTAACAAAGCCTTTTATTTTTGCACACAATGTGCTGGTCTTTCTGATGAAATTAAACAATAAAACAATTGTTTACTAAAATTTCCTTCCTGTTAGACTGCTTCATAGCAGCTATTGGTTTGGACTAGCAGAAAAAAAGAGAAACTAATTTCGTTAATGTTGGCTTTATGCCATCAAGGTTCCCAGTAAGCCTTGACAGTGAGCCAGTATTTAAAAAACCCTTAGCTAACTCAGTTAAATGGAAGACATTGACCCCGTGTTTTTCCTGCAGTGGCATGCCCAAATGTTCTGTATGAAGTGAAAAATGTAAAACAAGCTAACTGAGCAAGCACAAGAAGTCCTGACAGAAATAGTGAAAGCACCTGTGTTAGTGTGTCAATAATGTAAATAAGCTTTGAGTTAAAATATTCAAAGCGTGTCATACCTAAAAGCCAAAATCAGCACTTTTACTTGCTCATTCCCTCTGCAAACAGTAGTGCATATGAATTCAAAAGGGTTTCATGGAGGAAAACGACAAAAAAATTATGTTCTGTGGAGGTTGTTAAAGTGATTTTTGAATCATTGGACTGTTTGTCTGTCCTCCGTGTCTTCTGTATCTGCTGTTTCTTATGTTTCTTTCATTCAGGGTGAAAAATATAACCTAAGTTTTTATTTTTATTGGTAGTAGGAAAGGAAAAATTTGCAAAAATAACAGCTGCCAGGTAACCGACCTGGAAAATATTTTCCAAAAAAGGCCCCAATTTAGCCTGGTAGGAAAAAGTTAAGAAAACTGTAAATGCATTTTTAACTTCTATGTTAGTGCAGACGTGATGTTTATGTCTCTGCACTTCAGCCTCTGTCTCTCCTATTTTCTCTCTTTCTGTTGTGGGAATGCTCTGATGATAGCATCCATCCTAAACAGGTCTGCAACCTGCCCGAGGACCAGCTCATTAAACTGTTTCAGCATTCATTGTCTCGTTACTTTGATGCAGAGGAGAAGTACTTTCAAGCTCACACTAACTAATATGTCATCAGACAAGCAATGCGTATACAAACATGGCTCTGCAACAGAGAATTGCTGATGGTATCTGCTAATGATGTGTGTGTGTGCATTTTTAAATATGTGAGCATGATTTATTTTAGACAGTTTAGACAGTCAGCTGCATAAACAAAGTCAGTGAGAGATTGGATTCAGAAGCTAATCTTTCTTGGATGAAGTAGTCGAGTATATGTGCAAATAAATTTTCGCACTGAAGCTAGTCGAGAAAGTTGATCTGTAACAAAATGACTTGTGATCTTTCTGTAATATTTCTAGTCATTTTTTAG
The DNA here is from genome assembly GCF_036321145.2 of Pelmatolapia mariae. Lineage (NCBI taxonomy): Eukaryota > Metazoa > Chordata > Actinopteri > Cichliformes > Cichlidae > Pelmatolapia > Pelmatolapia mariae. The sequence continues at coordinate 12,426,058 of NC_086243.1, read as the reverse complement.
TTTTCAAGTTCAGGTTTCAGATTCAGTTTTACATTCTCTGTCATGCTTTGGTGCTGAGATATTTCTCAAATTCAGTCTGATTATGCGTGTGCTATTTATTTTTCAAGCATGCAGTCACTGTGCGAAAACTTGCATATAAAAATAGATGTTATTCGTCTTTATTTCTGTTTGGAAACCACTCCATCAGTTATTATAATCAAAAGCAGAGAAAAGCAACAGCAACACACAACACAATATATTTCCACACAGCCTTACAGCAAATTTCTTTCGTAGTTTGTCTGGAAATGGAGAGTTGCCGAAGGGATTTCTAGCCATGCTAACTCTGTTCATGTGTGTGCTGTGGTTCAGTCTGCTACTTTGACCTGAAATATGAATTCAGTAATGAATGGATCAGCATAAAATGTATTGCAGATATCTATCTGTTCTCCCCGAGGATGAATCCTTCACTATAGCGTCGCCAGGATAGATTTCAATTACAGGATTTAGGTTTACTAGTGAGTTTTGTTACTCATTCAGAACCATTTGCAAACTAATGCCATTTTCATAATCCTTAGCTCTTTAGCTAAAACAATCCTGATAAACTGCATGTTTGCATCTTTGCATCTGCTACGTGGCATTGATATTTCTACAGAAATATACAGTCTGTAGGCAAGACACAAAATTTTGTAGCAGAAATTTTCAGATTTCTGTTTGTCGTCTGCTTGTATTCTTAGCAGTATCGACCAATCACGTTTAAGCGGTGCGAAAGCAAAAGGGAAACATGTAAGCTAAAATTTAATAACAAGTCTAACAACATCATTTGAGCATGTTTTTTACCCTTTAAATCTATCTGTAGTCAAACTGTAATCATTGACAAGAGTATAGAAAAGAGCCTTGATAGGACACAATAGAAGCCAAGAGGCAGTGTCCATTGCACTCAGAGGGTAAGTCATCTGGTGTCCCAAACTGTGCTTTTATAAGCTCCACATAGTCACAGCTCTAGGAAAATGCAGTATAATGCCATATAAGTGGAGACAGTCACCCACATAAACAGTGCCGATAATTGTAGAGGCATGCACTCACCTCTGCAGGCAGTCAGCCAACCAGCGGTTAAATGAAAGTGGCAATTCATTCTGCCTGTCTAGTCAAGTACCCATGCAAATCCTGAATGCGAGATGATGAAACTAAAATACACTGTCATTGTTAATAACACATGGGTGACTTGCCAGAATATTTCACTTAATGTACAGTAAAGGAAGGTTAAAAAAAAAGAAGAAGAAAAGAGGCATGACGTGAGGAATGTCATGCTACCAAAATGTAGGTTGTGATGACTACATCCGAATAAAACTCATCTTGAATCATCACATCTAAAGGTGGTTTTAAAAAGTGAGGTCTAGTGGGTAGGAGCGGTTTCTGGGCTCTCCTTTCTGTCAGCATATCATGTTATAAAGTTAACATCCCTCGAGATTCTTGGTTGTTCCAACAAAGGTTTCGTCTACATTAGTTTATATGAAAGCTTAAGCAGAAATTTATTCTCCGTGTCCGTGTGTGTGGCCACTTGGCCTTAATGAGAAATCCGGGGTCCACCTGTCATGTTTTCTCTTCGTATCTGAAATTAGCAGATATTTTTCTGCTCCATGCAAACCAATCTTTTCCTCCATCTTTAACCAAATCCTGCCCACCAGACTGATTAAACTAAAAGTCTGGCCTTTTCTTGTCTGAATACCTTTGAAATTATATTTACCTCAAGTGCCCAGAAATAATAACCTTTAAAAGAAAGTGCAGTTTCATTTGAGAATATTTATTTTAGAAAACAGCCACTGTGGCCTCATTATTTGTGAAAGAAGTTGTTCAGGGCCCCATGCAGTGCTGTTTGTACCATTATTGCTTTGGGCCGTAAACTATACTTGTACTCCCCCATTTAACAGCATAAAACATGAAACTTTGATTTCTTCTCATTTCTATAGCTGTTTACTCTGTTCGGCACTGTGCAGGACGGCAGATTGTTCCTAACATGCACTAAGAGAAAATGCCTTGTCACAGTAAAATATGCTAAGAACGTATTGATATTTTAATTACAGCTGTGACTTTTCTTGGAAGCATTGCAGTGCTCTTCAAGGTTGAAGCCATTTTTTTGAATTCACTGGTGTATTGTCATTTTTAAGGCCTCTGTAAAAATTAGATTTCATTAGATGGCCTCTAACAGCTCCAAATTAAAGCAGCTTTTTTTCTGTAACTGCCAGATGTGTAAATAAGAAGCCACTTGATACCATATTGACTTAAAAGAAAATATTATTTCATTATTGTTTTTAAAGCTGGTTGCTGTTGCTAAAAAACACGAGTCATTGCATGTTTTATTAGAAAGCTCCATTCTGTGTAATAGGAACACATACTGGCTTCTTCCCCTTGTCCAGTTCAGGGTCACTGTTGGGCCCAGCTGTCACATGGCAACAGGCAGCGTACATCCTGGACGGATCACCAGTGTAGCAGCTGGAATAACATACAGAGACATCCAACCATTCACACCTACATCCAGTTTAGGATCACCTGTTAAGCAGACCTGCATGTCTTTGAACTGTGCACGCGAAGAGAACCCAATCAGCATGTAAACGCCACACAGAAAGGCTAAAGCGAGAGAACAGGCTCTGTCTTTATAAGTTCTCCAAATGATTGAGAATGTTTGTGAAGGTTGATAAAAGTTGTGTTGTGCACGACTCTTTCTACAGCTGTGTTTGTCACTCACCGTGTGCCTTTAATGAACAGCTCATTAGACGGAAACCTCATTAGCGGTCTGACGACAGGGAGCAAATGATCCGGGGAAAAGAAGAGGAATTTGATGCGTCTCATTTATTGGAGGTAGAAAGGCAGGGAGCATTCAAGGATGCGCTTTTGGGTTTGGAGTAAACATCATCATGTTCATAACAGCAGCCCTATAAACATAATCCCCCATGGCAATACGCTCCATAATAATACTAATAATAATAAAACCCCCCAAAAAAGACGTGTAATTGCTTCAGTAATGTATTTTTAAAGCTGCCCCTTTTTCATTTCTCTTTTAATCGGGCCTATTGTCTTGTTTGAGTGCGTACTAAGAGGACATATAAATTACTGGCAGCATAGCGATATGACAGTTTTTCTCTGTGCTTTACAGATCTGTGACAAGGAATGGCACTATTATGTAATCAACGTGGAATTTCCTGCAGTGACTCTTTTTGTGGATGGCGTGACTTACGAACCCTACCTGGTGACGGATGACTGGCCGATCCACGCCTCGAAGATCGATACGCAGCTGACCGTGGGCGCCTGCTGGCAAGGTCAGTGTGTGTGTGTGTGTTTACCACACATAAGAATAGAAAAACAGCCATTTTTAATGCTTTATTTAAAAGCACCGGGGTTAATTCATTGTTTCAAGGCTGCATACATCCTTTTAATGAGATAAATAAAAAAAAAGAAATGATATGTTGTCCTGATTTTTTGGCTTATTGTTGCCTTTAACATAGTGCTGTGTGCATACATATATCAAGGTAAGAAATACATAACTTTTTCCTGTTTGTTCTCCCTTTAAGTTTCTCAAGAGTAGTTTTATGAGAATATTAAACTGTGATTTTGATTGTCCTGTTGCATGCTCAGTCATGCAGGTTTTTGATTGTATTTTGCTGAATAAATTGAATTTGTCACACTATATCACTGTAAAACAGGAAATTGAACGCAGGGCCTGCGTATTCTGATACTATGTAATACTCAACATGTGACATAATTGCCCTGTGCAGGAACGCTATTGAAAGCAATACATTTCACAGTATGTGCATTGCAGGCCACTGAAATGCATAATGAAATCCATTATGCTCCAAGAAACCGAATAGTCTGTGCGAAAACTGCAGGTGCAGCAGTCAAAAACATGTTTTCTTTTAATGTGCGGCTGTTACCAGCCCGAAAAATGCTGACAACATATCATAAGCATAAAGAAACCGCATCAATAACAAGGCAGAGCAGCCCAGAGATGTTTAAAATTACATTTGAATCACAAAGGGAGATAGTGAGAAAGAAGGCGACTCCCCGTTAAAATAAATAAAGAGACTAACATTTACATCCCCGGCCTGCGAGCTGTTTCCTGTGGCACAAGCCGAGCGGGTATCAAACAGGAAATTCTGCGCCGTGCTTTCCAGCGACAGGGAACGGGAGCGTGCAGAGATCGCGTTGGACTGAATAAAAGCTACCCTGCTGTCATGTTTATTACTTGAATAATTACAAAAATAAAGTGCTTCATATGAGAAAGAGACAGTAGTGATCCTTTTCTTGCTGCCTGCCTAAATCACATTCATAACCCTTGCCAGCATCATCCAACGCTTCAATCCTGATGGCATTTTGGTTGCTGCTTAAATTTCGTTTCATCCTGTGCCTGATTGCAATTTTCTTTCTGTCGTCATCATTTTCTTCCTTGCTTCATACAGCCCTCTCTTGCCGCCTCTTTCCATGAATCTCTGATTGTGAGAGAAAGCCCTGAAGGAAGGATTAGCTAGAGTGAATGGAGGACAACTTTGCCAGCTATTACATCCCAATGAAGCCGCTTTAAGCTTCACTAAGCCGCAACTGATAACTTTGCAGGCCATTAGCGAGCAAGATTGCCTTTCAGAGTCTCTCATTTCTCCATCCTCCCTTTCACCACAATCAACAACATAATGATGAGACATGTGGAATAAAAAGGCATTTAGACTGTACTTTTCACTGCCCTGAGAGCAAAAAGAAGATGCGTGTTGTTTTCTTTACAAGGTTAACCCCAGAGAATGGTTTGGCTGTTGTTGGGTCTAAACAGTTTTCTGTGGCATTAATTTGTCGTTGAGCATGAACGGCAAATGTGAGTTCGCCGTCCCATTTCATTTAATCTGCGACACGGCCGTGGGTGTGGACTTTTTTAAGCAGCCCTCACAGTATTCAGAAATTTTAGCAAAGAAGAAGCTTTAAAAAGAGCGTGGGGTGATTTTATGTGGGAAATGAAAGGCATCAATCAAAAGAAAGCAGCATAATGTACTCCCTTTGAAATCCTTTGAGAAGGCAGCAAAGAAACATGTATTCTTGGACTGGAGGTAATCCACCAGACCTTTCTCGTTTTGACTTGTCATAATAGGAAACACGCAGTTGTAACTAATAACATTAATTATGGCTCTGCTCTTTCAAGGTGTCGCAGTAATGGCAGCGAAGCAGCGGGAGCAAAACAAGAGTGAATGAAACGCGTGCGGTTACTGGTGTGATTACTGTGTGTGCCTTTCAAGAGAAAGTTGAGTTGGAAACAGAGTCAAACAAGATCCAGTTTTTTGAAATATTCAAACATTTTCTAATGTTGATACGCATGTATTGACCTAGAGCGCGCTAATGAGTCAGTTTGCCCAAATAAAATGGAAGAGAATCACAATGAAAACAAGAATGGTTGTAACCTTCAGACAGGAATGAAACATATTTGCTCGTACTTAAAAGCATCAGTCCAAGGGCAAATGTGTAATTTAATGCAAAGAATGTCTTTGAAATCTTGAAATCTCTCCCAATGATTTAAAAAAAAGAATGTTTTCTGAATGAACCTGCTTACTGTTTCCAAAATGTCACAACTCATGTATCCAAGGTCTGCTAGTTATAGTATCTGGCATTGTACTCTTCAGTGTCTACTCTTCTCTGTTTTATTTCATTTTGATTGATTGTGCAAACCTATGTAAAATAGATGCATGTTGAGATGTCGTTTTGCAGGAAAACATGTCTTGGCGATGAAAAACCTTTACACAGGTAGAAAGAAAGGGAGATGATGGACAGGCAAATTAGGCCTTCTCCGCTCCCACTTACACCTACCTGTGTTCCAAAATGCACAATCCTCACCATGTCTGCTCTGAGTGTATGGCTATAAGAAATGTACTATAAGAAAAACAAGAGTCCACCTATATATATGGAAAATAAACTTAGATTGCATTTTGTATGTGAAGGAACACTGTGTCACTGTAGACACAGATTGTGATATATCTACTAAGTGTCACAAAACTATAAAAACATGAAGTGGCAGGCCTAAAAAACTGTCTGCAAGAGATGACCAGTATCTGAAAGTCATATCCCTGAGAAATAGGGGGGAGGGCGATCCAATAAAAGACCTGACACAGTACCTGAGAGATACATCTGGCCCTTCAGCTCATCCGTCTGCTGTTCACTGAAGCCTCATCAGAAACGGTCTCAGTGGAAGAGTGGCTGTCAAGAAGCCGTACTTAAGGAAAGGAAATGGAGAAAAGGCTGAAGTATGCCGGATTACACAAGAACTGGACTGAGTATCAGTGAAAACAGGTCTTATGGAGTGAATGAATCCAAATTAGTCATTTTTGGCTCAAAATGTGAGTCTGAGTGTCTACAGCTATCTGTAAAACATGGTGGAAGCTCTGTTGTGGTTTGGGGCCATTTCAGCCAATGGTGCTGAGAAAAGTATCATCAAATTTTGATCCATCTTGAAGCCATCTGATTATTAACAACTTCTTTCACACCGTCAATGCAGTAAAAGTATACCTTAACTGAAATACACACAAAATGTGCATGGCAACAGGTCTTACAGAGCGATTAACCCAAAGTGAAATATTTCCAATAAATTGTCAGAAGAGAGCTACAACAATAAGTGTCCACAGCAGTCTGTGAAGCACGATGGAGGCTCTGTCATGGTTTGGGGCTTCATTTCAGCCAGCAGTGTTGGAGATCTTATCAAAATTGATAAAAACACAGCAAATTACGGTCAGATTTTGATCCACCGTTTGGAAAGCATCTGATTGGCAAAAGTTTAATTTTTCACCATGACAATGCCCAATGATCCCACACACTGCCAGTACAGTAAAAGCATAGTTGGATAGAAAAACATACAATGGATTATTATCAGTCATACATTGGCCTCCCTAGAGCTCAGATCTCAATGTTATTGAAGCAGAGTGCAATCAGCCAACATCCAAAACAGAGCTTTGAATATCCTTCAAGAAGCCTGGAGTACTTTTCCTGAACACTACTTAAAGACATTAAGAGAACGCATGACTAAGAGAGTTCAGGCTGTGTTGATGAATAAAAGTGGTCATATCAAGTACTCATTTTCAAGTTTGTTAGAATTGCACAAACTCTGTTTTTTGTCTGATATACTGTATCCACATGTTTGTTTGCGAATCGCTCCACATGTTGTCCATTTTCCATTTGCAAAATGTAAAGAAATGAGAGGTGGATCAAGATTTTTGCATGTAGGTTTTGTATTTTTTGATGTGAAACATTAGTGTAGAATTATGATAACTGGGGAATAATTTTAAGTGTTTTTTCATCTATGTCATTGATAAAAAGTTGAACACTAATGATTCAGCCTGTTTGTTTTTGGACTAAAGTCTGAGGTAGTACAGCACACAGACATATAAGACATCCAGATCAATCAAAGGTTTATTGATTTGGTTGTCGTTAGGTTAATTGAAACAAAATCTATAAGTTTAAGCATGTCTGCTTTCATTTAACTTATTCACCTAGCCTTCTTCCTTCAAAGTTAAAGTCAGAACATCATGTCATACAGACCTCCTCTTACAGATACCAACAATACATTTTCTGTTACGATATGTGATGCAGGAACTGCTGCTGAGCATTCTGAGCACTCAGCTCCACATGTATACACACTTGTATGATTCACACTGACTGAGCTGAGGGAGTATGCCTGCAGCCCTGTGCAGGCCATCTAGTTCTGAATATCATCTGCAGTGTCTGTCTACAATTCCCCCGAGCGCCTCTGTACAGAATAGCTCTGTCCCAGGAGAACCTCCTAGCTCTGCTAAACGAGTGAGCAACTTTAAATAACAAAACTGCTGAGTCAGTATTCTGCAATGCTAAAAAGTTATATTCAGTTGAAAACGAAAAGGGGGGGAAGCACTGAATAAGAAGCACCAGTAGAGAACCACTTGATACATACACTACTGTTTTTGTCTGGGTTAATAAATAAGTTAAGTCATTTTCCCAGATAAAATAAAATCAATATGTTTCAGTAAAAATAATAATGATCAAATTCTAGAACTGGAAATATAATTCAATTAAAGATTGTGTAAATATTTCATTGCTACTGTGACATACTTGTTCGTGACACTCGGTATATTATGAACTACAAATAGAGCGACATCCACCATTTTTGCATTACTCTAAGAGGACCTGTCACCTTTTACGAGAGTTTTCAAACACGTAAGCCATAACTGACCTGAAAGACTCAGGCAGGAAGTAATTTACCTTAAGGGGGGGTTAGACCTGTATGGAAATTACACCTGTCATGAGAAGTGGTAAAATTGTACCACGGGGCAGAGCTGACAGGAAAATCTGCTACGCTCTCCATATGAAAAAAGTGCACTCTTAAGAAGATGTCAGGGCTTGACAGACCTCCACAGCCTGTACTGCTGTGATACCTTTTACACAGAGGACTGTGCCAAGGTGTTGGCTTCCACTTACTGGTTTTATTTAGCCTATATGAATGGTTAGTTTGTATTTCCCACCGGCTGTGGCAGTTGCAGAACATTTTAGGTCAAACTCACACTACCATCTGTCAAAGTCATAAATCCAATGTGACAACCTGTCAAAATCAGCTGTTCTGTTGCGTCCTGCGATGTTTCCTTGAATACTGCAGACTATATTCTGTAGGTCATGATGTCTGCTTTTCTTGCTTATCTAGAGTGTACAGCACTTAATGTATGTTTAAATGTCACATCCCTAACCTAAAATTTGTGCCTAAACCTATTTAAACACCTATTTAAAGATTAATGTTATTTTCAAAGTAATCAAAGTACTTTTTTTCCTGCTGGAGCTGATGTAATTTTTTTTTCATGTTTCTCTTTTAATCTAAAAGTTTCAGAGAAATAGCTCTCCATGGTTTCTGTATGTTTCCCTTAGAAAAGCACACACATTTTCAATATTTTAGCCCCTTTTTCATTTAGCTTTCTCTCCATATTGTTACTTCTGTACTTTCCTCTTGTTTTCTCTTCTTTCTCCTCTCATATATCATATATCTTCTCTCTTCCCCACTAGGTGGTGAGGTAGCAACCCCAAGGTTCACTCAGTATTTCCGTGGTAGCCTGTCAGGTCTGACGATCCGACCGGGTCGCATCGAAACCCAGAAGGTTATCTCCTGTTTGCAGGCTTGCAAAGAAGGCCTTGATATTAACTCCCTTGAAAGCCTCGCTAAGGACATAAAGGTGCGTGGAAAAAATGGATTCATTCAATTTATTCCTCCGCAGTAACAGCCAACTGCATTTGCATTGGTCTAAAAAGAAGAAGGAAAGCACCGTAACTTATTTATGTGCCACTTTTAAGTTAAAGTGCTTTCATTTCTTATCTCTGGAATATTTAAGACGTCCACATCTACATGCTTTTTGATAAAACTGCTCTAAACCTCCACTCATCATATTATTGATTTACTTTTGAATCTGAATGAGAACAAGTAGTTTGTTGGTTTTTCCCAGTTTCATTTTAACCCGGCCCAGTCTGTGCTGGTGGTGGAAGGAGAAGATGTGGACAGCATCAACACGGCCATGACCAAGGTCTCCTACATCAATTCTCGCCAGTTCCCCACACCAGGCCTCCGACGGCTGCATATCACCACTACAGTACAGTGAGTGCACATTTACTCTGACAGTGCGTTTATATCTCAGCTATTTAAGAGACGAAAAACAAGCCATGGCTTTTAAACATCCAGCTTTTCGTGCACCTGTTCATATCTGAGCAGCTCAGCTTTGGAGCAGCTCTGCTGGAAGTACTGCGAGTTAACATCTTGCTCAGGGGTGCATTGACTTTGAGAGACTGGTACTCGCTGTGCACGCACGCACACATGTTGTGGAAATCTCGTGGGTCCAGATTTATTCATGCAGGAGGAATACTCAGGATGTTTTGTGCACAAACATTTCCTGGAGACATAAAACCACCTGTCATAACATAAAGCATTAAATCTTGTCCTGAGATGTCTTCATGTATAGTGATTTGGTCATTAGCTTAGCTTCCTGCAGTGGAAATCACACCTCTGTAGTTTTCAGTACACAGGCTATATAATTATTAGCTAGATGACATACTGGAGTATGTCACCCCACATTAGCCTAATGAGCTTTTCCCAGCTGCAATGGGGAAAAGGAAAATATTCATGCAAGCACTGAAGGAACAAGCAAACTCATCACTAAAAGGCATGAGCTGACCAGCATGTTCGAACCTAAAACCTTTCTACCCCAAAGCAACTGTACTAACCAGAGCACCAACACGCCGCCCCCTGCAACTGTTAAAATTAGATAGCCCTTCTTACATTCAGTGTGTAATGGAGCGATTTAGGGACCTGTTTGATGTGCAGAACAGCTGCACGTTTAATGTGTCGTGGGCTTCTGCGTTTTGTTTTCTTTTTTAATTTCTGCCTGTTTCTTTAGACATTAAGATTTTAACTCTTTCTGACATTTTAATGTTTGTGAAAATCCCCAGAAATCTAACGTAAAATGTTTAAAGAAGGTGGTCAGCATAAGATGGGTAGTGGTCACAGGCAATGCAAACGGCTACAAACAGAAACAGTGGTGAGCAAAGCAGCTGCCAGAGCCGAGCTCTCAGTGAGATGGCGTAGGGTGGATCATTAGTGTAAAAACTATTAAACCAATAAGCAGGCCAGCTGTCCCTGGTGATTGCAAAGACCATATTGCTAGAGTCTATTTTCCTTGATTTTGTTATGTTTTCCCTCTTCTCTCTCCCTCTCTCTTCTTGTGCTTCTATCTCTGCCTTTGATTTGATTTGACTTGATTAAATTGACTTTGTTCACTAGTAGCAGCAGCACTTCAGGATGATGATGCCAGTCACTCAACCTGCCTCTCTTTCAAGTACTTGTCCAGAAATCTCCTGCATGTTATTATTTCCCAGTACTGCAAACAGACAAACATGTCCATGAATTTGGATTTATATTCGGTTGGCTTTTGGTGAGCTGATATTTTCTATATTTTCACTGCTAGACCGAAACCTTACATTATATATTAAATGTAGTTGATGGAATAGACAAGTAGTAGGCTGATTATTTATTTTCCCGTGCATAGACCAAGACAGATGATGTGTACCTGTATGATATATATATATATAGTGTGCATGCACCGCCAACTGTTAACTGTTAACAAACTAAAAAAGATACAACTGAGGGTTTTGTTAAACAAATTCACAGAGAATTCACTTTCTCTTTCCCTTTGAGACGAAACATTTGAAAAATCTTTTTTATCTTGTGCGATAATGACTACGATTATGTCTTTTTTTAAGATTTCAGTGGTAATTGTAAGTGGCACCCATGTTTGAATTACTACTTTGAGACTAACTCATTCCTGCGTTTCCTATTGGATCATTATTACATCCCAGTACTCATATGGATTTCCTCTACGGGGCTCATGTCTGACCCGATCTGCTTCAAAGCACTAAGCTGTAGCACATTGAATGCAACATGCTTGATTGCATATATAGATATTGCTTACTGTCCCAGAGAGAGAGACTTGTGTCTAGCTTGAGTGCTTGGTACATGTTCACATGTCTTACGTCTTGTCTCCACAGCCATGCAGCACCTGTTCGTTTGTTGAGCAGCAAACGCAGGCGGGTCAAATCAGCTTAGACTCGTGCTGGTCGATAAAGTGAGGCGAGCTCCAGGAGCAACAATAGAGGCTGTCTGACTCTGACAACACTTCACTGCGCTCCTTGAGATAACGGCAGATAGATCCGCCTTTGCACTCAGCAGATATGTTGAATCTGCAGTCCGTGAATAGGGAAAAAAACAACAATATGTAGTCACATAACACATACAGTGTTCAGAAAATTCTTTAAGACGTTGTGTTGTTTTAAAACCGCGGGTGTTTGCTCCATGTCACAAGCCCTGTCTGGCAGCATAAGTAGCTTATCAACATTTTCTTGGGCCAGATCCATCTTTAAAATATTGTCTATACAACAGGTACAAAAACACCTGATATGTGTAGTTAAATTAAAAACGATGTTGGACAGGGGTGTAAAGTTCAGAGATTTCTGGCACCCTTTTGTCAGCGTCCATGAGTTGGACTGTGTCCATCTTGGAGGCTGCTTCTTGAAGGGTTGCAACCCTGTCGCGCTGACAGCGTACACACAAACAGACTGAAATAGTACTCAGCGGTAGTACCCACTGTTGTGGGAACTACAACACTGCTGTGTAGTAGTTCCCACAGCAGTGTTGTTTCCAGGAGCAGCTTTTGCTTTGAGGACACACACACACACACACGGACAGATTTCAAAGTGAAGGCACTACAGGCCATGTGGTCAAGGCAGGTAACAAGCCAAGATAGATCTGAGACCTCAAAAGCTAACATCCCCTTTTGTGGATTTCATTTCTTTATATGTAAGTGGAATGTTTTTCTGTGCAGGTGAGAGTTCATGGTTGCTTGCTTTCATAATCACACTGATTCAACTTAAGTCCAGTTGAAACTGGGTTTTTCTATAGTGATATAATCTACTTACAACACAATAAAACCGACATAAAAATGTAATTCACATAATTTCATAGAATTTTTGTCAAGAATAGGAAAGATTTTCTCGTGATAAAGCAATGGAAATGATTTTTCACTGGAAAAACTGAAAGAAAATCTTTTGAATTAATATGCACTGTATATGTTTTCATAAAGCAGCTGGCCTGTTTGATGAGTGGGTAAAACAAACTCACTGGAGAATTTCGTATTCTTGCCAGTTTTTATTTTTTGTTGCCAGCCTGTTCTGGCAATCCAACAAACCTCAGAAGTGGTAATCAATTATGATGCCTTACTAGAAATTGATTGCACAAACAAAGCACCTCAGCGGCCACTTAAAGCCCCTGAAAACGTATTTTCTAAACCAGTTTTTCGCTAAGAGGGATTGAATATGCATAAATTTCTAAGTTTAAACTGTTAGAGGTTTTTTCTTCATACTGGTGTGAAATGGGCAGGCACTATTAGCACTGCAAGAAAAATCTTCTTACAACCCCAAAAATTATTATTATTGAAATTAAAATAATCTTAAAAAGCTCTAAATAAATTTAGCACTTAAAAAGAGGTTTTATTGCATGCAATCCTACGCAAAAGTCTAGAGCCAACCCTTTATTTCTTTATATTTCGCTAGGAAGATGGGCATGACAATGAAAAGTGCAGTGATCCAAACATACATGGGAATAAAGCATATAGTAGTTCTTAAGCTCTTCTTTGGATGTTGGTTGCATTCTGTTTAGATGATTCTTCCTGTTTCCTCCCTTATGAATGGCTTCTTCCACTGAGACCATTTCTAGCTTTTTTTGGTGTGTGTGCCACTTCTTTTGTTTCCACTTGACACACTGCACCCCACGCCAAGATATGTCAAGCACTTGGCTAACAGCTCTTTGGAAATCACTTCATTGGTACAAAAATACTATTTTATGTCAGACTGTGTTGACATTTTTTGTAGAGTCGACTAAACAAATGGCAACAAGATATGTGTTTGTGACAGGCTGCTAGTAACAAAGTGCCCAAAGATGCAATTTAAATTGTTTCTTTACTAAGTTGTCTATTACAACACTGGGTCATCTCTTGAGTTTGGTACCTTTGTATAAGGACAGAAAATGAGTGAAAAAGCAGGCAACGTCCAAAGAAAAACTTTGAAAGACCTTCGGAAAGCCTAAGAGTTTGAAGCAAAATATAAAGAAATGAGGGGTGCCTTGAAACTTCTTCACAGTAACGTCAGAAGTGAAATGTTGTAGGGGTAATCTTGAAGGAAGAGTACATGAAGAGTATTTTCAAGGATTATGAGATTGAAGCTGGAAATTGAAGGAGTGATATTGAACGCTATCAGTGTGTTTGTGCCCCCAGAAATGTATTTCAGATACATTTTTTCTTATCTAGCCCTAAAAGTTTAGGCCTTTAAAACATATTTTCTCAACATCATGAACACAAAAACAATATTTTCAACCACACCTAGCACTGTTTATGGTTTAAGATTTTTATTTTTGCTATTTTACTGTTAGCCTGCTGTGCTTATAGGTTTGAAGTGTGTGAGGTTCAGTTGGAATAAAGAAATGTCCCTGTCGCTCCCTGAGCCTTTAATTCAGTGCTGCGGTACTTAAATTATACAAAAGCAAATACGCCGCAGTAAAATCAAGAGACGTAAGCAGTGAGGCAGCAACACAGGTGCTGTCCTACCCTGTAACCTTTTCTTCTCCTCTTCTGTGTGTGTGTGTGTGTGTGTGTGTGTGTGTGTCAGGTGTTTCGGAGAGGACACATGTCTCTCCATCCCAGACATCAAGGCAGTAGTTATGGTGCTGCCGCCCAGTGAACCGAGAATCACCATTGCTGGATCTAATCGACTCGTCAGGCCTGCCAGCGACCTCCGGGGCCCGCTGGGTGTGGCACCTTTCAAAGAGCTTCACATCACAAGCACAGTAATGAAGGGAGATGGCTTCGGTGGACGTGAGTGGGCTGTTATAGATGCTCTCAGCTTATATGTACATCTTAATGATGCTTTAGTTAATTTACAATCATTTTTTGCTGTTCTTTCTGTTGAGGTGTTTTATATTCGACCATATATGTGTTGGATATTTGACATCCTATCATTTCAAACACTTTCACACTTGTGCGATTTTGTGTGCATGCATGCAGCCCGCAGGCCAGGAGTGATGGAGGTAATGCACAATCTGGACTACTGTGATGTTCTGGTAATTGGAGAAGAACTGAATCCAGACAGAGAAAGTCTAGAGATTCAACACAGTGCTCTGCTGGGAAAACACCTTGATGCCACCAACTCCACCTCTGGAATATCAATTTATGGTAGGCTGTGTGACCTTCTGCAGTCTCATCTTAGGGAAAAATCTGGAAAATGGCGTGCCCTTTAATCAGCAGTCAGACGATCATACATTAAGAAAGATGTAAAGGTCCCTGAGACATGTCTCTGTCGTTTAATTACAGGCTTATTTATGTCGCCAATATGCAGTTCCGCTTCATGACATGTGTTAGATATTAGTAAGGCATAAATCTTTTTCTGTGTTACAAGGTGTGGACTCCATGGCTCACTATGAGCAGGCACTGAGGCAAGTGCGCTACAGGAACTGGCGACCAGCCAATCTGAGTGAGAGGAGGTTCAGACTCACCTGTTCGGAGCTCAACGGTCGCTACACCAGCAACGAGTTCAATTTGGAGGTGAGTTTGATATATAAACATTCTCATCTACCCAGTGTCTCTGTCTTATTTTTCTGGTTTATTTGCTTTATCTTTCAATGTTATCCTAATTTCGTCTTCTATGTGTTCTGCATAGGTCAGTGTTCTTCACCACTCGGCACCTGTGGAGCACGCCAATCACATGGCTGTCCAACCCCAGTACATGAGACCCATCCATCACCCACTCATGATGCACTCGCTCAACTCTCACATGTCCGGTAAGACACAAATAGAGTCCAGTTCATTTATAAAGCGCTAGTCCTTAACAACAGTCGCCTGTGAGTGACTATTTCTCAGGAGGTAGAGCAGGTCGTGTACTAATTGAAAGGTTGGTGGTTCGATTAAAGTAGTGAACACTCAGTTGCTCCTGATGTGTTCACTGGAGTGAGAATGTGTGCCAATGTTAGATAGATAGAAAGCACTTAGATGTAGAAAAATACTTGTGTGAATGAGACATGTTGTCTTTTATCCTGTCCTGGAAGACAGGATAAAAGCTGAGCAGTAGTTGGTCACTGTGGAAAGGAAGAACTCGCTTTAAACAAGAGATGTTTTCCAACCAGGGAAAAAGGTTCCCCGTGGGGTACTTCTGCGTGAGCTGGGGGGGAGGACGTGGACACATTAGCTAAACTAATCTGAAAACAACTGATTGAAAGCTTTGATCAGGAAGTTAGCTTAATGTAAAAACTAACAGTTGGAATATAGCTAAAAGTATAAAAACCAAAAGTGTTTGATAAATGTACGCAAGCTAGCTAACTGTGTTGTTTAACAAAGAAGATACATAAGATAGATAACATAACAGTAAATAAACAGTTGAATAGCAAAATTGTAAATTCAGTCACTACTATGGAACTGCAATTTCTAATTTATGATTCTAATGAACATTTAGTTTACTTGTACTCTGCTACTCCGATGTAAAGCATTTTCATTCGTTGTTTACAGGCTCGTTAGAGAACTTAAGGGAAACGATGAGTATCATAGGAAACCACTGTTATTATTATTATTGTGTGTGTGTGTGTGTGGGGGGGGGGGGGTTGTGTGTGTATGCATAATGACTTTAATCGCTGTTTCTTACAGGATCGGCACCTCCTGCAGCCACAGTCGTTATCGTAGTTTGCATCGCGGCACTGGTAGTGATTGTGGTTATTGGAGTCTACAGGATCCACGCCACACATCAGGAAGGGTCGAGAGAGGACGAAGATGAGGTCAAAGATGCTGAGGAAGAATGGGACAACTCTGCACTCACCATCACTGTCAACCCCATGGAGGTAACTCTGAAAGATGTGGTTTAGCATTTAATGCCATTATCAGGGTATTTTCTTTAGAAGAAGGACAGAGTGGAAGACTGAAGATTATGCCAACAGTATTTGGGGGGCGACCGTGGCTCAAGAGTTGGGAGTTCGCCTTATAATCGGAAGGTTGCCGGTTCGAGCCCCGGCTCGGACAGTCTCGGTCGTTGTGTCCTTGGGCAAGACACTTCACCCGTTGCCTACTGGTGGTGGTCAGAGGGCCCGGTGGCGCCAGTGTCCGGCAGCCTCGCCTCTGTCAGTGCGCCCCAGGGTGGCTGTGGCTACAATGTAGCTTGCCATCACCAGTGTGTGAATGTGTGTGTGAATGGGTGAATGACTAGATATGTAAAGCGCTTTGGGGTCCTTAGGGACTACAAAAGCGCTATATAAATACAGGCCATTTACCATTTGTTAACAGTATGAACGTACCTGCAGTTGTGTCGTTTATACACTGATTTTTGTTTGTTGTTCTCTAGAACATAGGAGGACCTCAGGCTCTGGGTGATGAGGTAAGGCAAGAAGAACATGAGGAGGAGGAAGAAGAGGAGGAGGAAGAGCTGGTGGGAGGAGTGACAAGTGCTGAGTCGGAGAACAGCGATGAAGAAGAAGATGATGGTGAAGGGAGAGAAGCTGCTAATGAGAGAAAGCAGAAGGGTAAACTCGGATGGGACAGTTCCTCCATAACATACTGATCACGAACATGTAAACATTAACACATATGTGCACAAACACACGCTCATGCACATTCTCATCGGACACACACACACACACATAAAAATACACAGCACACACGTATCAACCAGACATTCCTTCATGCTCTGTAAACGTATACACACACACACACACACACACTCTGATGAAATAATTTACAATCTGTTGCTGGAAAATACTCTTCGAATCTTCCCATGTCGTCATTTTTAATGTAACATCTCCCCCTGCTGGACACAGTCAAACATGGCGTATGACTGAATGGAAATCGTTGTCTGTGTGTGCATCATTATTCACGTCACAACCAGTAAAGCAGAGAAAAATATGTCAAACAAGCACAGTCGAGTCATTTATTATGTGGGCACGTTATAAATTCAGTCCCAAACTCTGAGCCACGAGCCAGATCTTAAATGATGTGACACTGATACGAAACACAAGCTTAAAATTGACTTTTATCCCAGTGTTTAGTATGTGTACCGTATCCTCTGTTACTTTTAAATCTTTGATCCATCAAACTGATTGTTTTTAACAATTTAACAGCAAGGTCTATCCATCTACGCATCAGCTAGTTCATGTATCTGTAACATCTTTACGTAGAATTCCCATGGCCCTGATAGTAGGTATGACATAGCTGTGCTTTCTCTCTCTCTCTGTGTTTCCTTTCTTCTCAACCACAACACGTTTGATGTCCTTAAAGTCTGTGGTTCTGTGGCCTGGACACTAAAGAGAAACATTCCACATTTGTCCTGATTTACTGCATGTACAGAACAAAGTAGAAATATCAATTTTTGAACTGAATCTTACATCTTTGAGTTCCTTGGATTATCTTGAAGCTAAAACAGTCACTTTTCCATTAGCTTAGAGGCTGATTGTTTGCATCTGTGTGTGTGTGCCAGATCTATCCGTGCTGTGGCCCAAATGTTTACTGTTTAGGAGTAGCTAACTTTGGTTTTTACTCAGCACATGCAGTGATACAGAAATGTTGCAGTTTGCCACTATGATCCCATGTTTCCTTTGGTTTTATCCATAGTAAAGGGAGTCCTCTATGCAATTATGGACCTACCATAAAGGATCGGTGCACAGAAACAGGGGTACTCCAGATATAAGAGACAGATATAGAATTGATGCAGAACAGGCTATAATATCCTGACTTTAGTGCCTAGTATTGATCATTTTCCAGAAACAAGAATACATTGCACCTCCCATCCATCAGTCAGTAGCATCTCATCTTAGACCTGCCGGTTTCACAAACACCTAAATTGTCGCAAGTTTATCTAGTTAGACTTGTCTCAGAGCCAGGCCGCTGTGATGTCTTATGTTGTGTACAGTGTCCTTGAGCAAATAAAATAGCTTTTGATGCCAACAATTTATAATGAGTTATATACTGTAGGATCTCGCCTTTAGCAAAACCAACAAAGTAGGATTTTCTTTCCTATTTTGTTCAGTTGCAACAGGCGCGTCTGTGAAACTGGCTGCAGAAGTCCACATCTGCAGCTTGTAACACAGGCTTTCATGTCAAAGCAAAGGACACCCACAGATATCAGCGTGCTGTTTTTATCCCTCATGTAAAGGAAAGTAAATTCATTGTGCAAAGTTGTCGGAGCGCCCGTTTGAAGTCGTGCGTAGATATTGACAGAAACGGTGGTAAATTTAGGAGAAAAGAAGCAGTGCTTATACAGTATATCCACATTCCTGCACAACTTCACCACAGCTACAAGAAGAAGTGGATACTTCACTTACAGTCATTCCTCTTTGTACTGGCGTCATTAGAGATTAACACTCTGACAAAATTAAATTCCAGTTTGTTTAAAAGCTAAAAGAAACCGTGACATTCCCATCTCTGCTCACAGGAAAGCACCGGTCACATGTTCGTGTGTGGACAGTATCTATGACGACCTCTCTCACTGAGCTCTCTGATACTATGTGTCCTGCCCACCTGTCCCTCCTTCTGTTGGCCTGTGGTTGTGATGTCATCATTGTGAAATAACTGCCTTGTTTCCTTTGTCCCTCCCTCTTTGTCATAATATGCTTCTGAAGATTAAAGATTAAAAAAAGGTTCTTTTACATATAATAACAAACCCTGTAAAAATGTTCAAGACACTTATTTTATATATCAGTTTCTTTTTCTTTTTGTAAACTCTGTGGTTGGGATTTCTCTCTCTTTAGTGGTCATCCCACTGCTTCCTGTATATTGACCAATAAAGACTTGTTTTAGACTCTACAAAGATCTCCTTCCTGTCTCTACACTATACACCTGACCTGATGTGCACTGTGTGTGTGTGTGTGTGTGTGTGTGTGTGTGTGTGTGTGTGTGTGTGTGTGTGTGTGTGTGTGTGTGTGTGTGTGTGTGTGTGTGTGTGTGTGCGTGTGTGTGTAAATTGAATAATTAATGAGCTGTCATTGTAGGTGTTGGCCAGCTGCTTGAATGCATCATGCTGGTGCTGGCTGCCTGTGTGTTTCATTTGTTTTCATTATAGGCTTACACAGACAGAGGCAGGTGGGGTTCACATGGAATCACTGTGTTTATTCAAATTGCCTCTGAGCCAAAAGGAAGGAAGATACACTGTATAATAGATTTTCAATCTGCAAAATGGTGCATGCATGAAGTGAGCAGTTTGAAAACTCAGAAACAAGAGTTTTTAAAAGGTCCCAAAATAAATTGGAGGGAACTTTGAATTTTCAGTCACTTACCTGCATCTTTGAATTGTACTTCTGTTTTTTTGGAGGGGGGACAATCCTGAAATGATCCTTGTCTTCATCCCTTAAAATAATCACTGGACTGTTTTTCATATAATTGCCCAGAACATACTGTATGTGCATAGCAGGTGATTATTAGCAAGGATTATTTCTGCATATTCAGTAGTTTTAGGACCCCACATGCCAAAAGAGCTGGGTCATACTGCGCCACAAGGTGCAGCGCTCAGCTGACGCTACAACATTTTGTCAGCCTCTTTCTGTTTCTGTCAGCGGGTGCAGGTGTAATTGCAAATACTAACCTTTATTTCCTTCATCATCTGGTGTATCCTCTATCAGACTCTTATTAGTCAAACCATTTCCTGATTTCTTTCTGTTGTTTTTCATGTTTCTGCCTTAAGCACACTAGTTTCACCAAAGGATTGAAGCTTTTTATTGTGTAACTTTTGAGCTATTGGCCCATTTTTGTTTAAATTTGGAGTTTCAGGTTTCACAGTTTCTATTTTCATATGCATAGTAAAGGCCAGGCACAGTTAACAGCACACTATGATGGGACCGACTGTTTCTTCTTCACTGAACTCGTCACTCTGTGTATTTGTATTTAATCATTACATCTAACGGGGGTCATTTGGTAGTTGAGGTTTTCTCTCATATTATTGTAAGGTCTTTATCTTACACAATAAAGCACCTTGAGGTGACTGTTGTTGCGATTTGCTGCTATATAAATTAAATTGAATTTATGTTCTTATAACTTTTTGGAGATTTAATCAAATATGTACCAAAAGTAGCACAGGCCATGCTTAGACTCAGCTTGGCAAACTGCATCACATGGATTTTGAGGTCATATCTTATCAACAGCTTAATGTCACAAAAGTGGTGGCACCATTATTAGGAAAACGCTTTTTCCTTCGGTCACTAGAGGGCGCTACAGCAACAAAAACAAAAGCACCTTGCCCTAAACAGCTCTGCTTCACAGCTGCTTGTCTGATCAATTTCTTAGATTATTTGTTTTGTTTTTACTTTTTCATTAAAAAAAATGGATAAATATTCATCTAAACTCGTGTAATATTCATTTTTATTGAATTAGAAAAAGCTAAATGTTGTGGTAAAGATTCTCACTG
The DNA here is from genome assembly GCF_036321145.2 of Pelmatolapia mariae. Taxonomy (NCBI): domain Eukaryota; kingdom Metazoa; phylum Chordata; class Actinopteri; order Cichliformes; family Cichlidae; genus Pelmatolapia; species Pelmatolapia mariae. Next base: position 12,405,082 of record NC_086243.1, on the reverse strand, counting down.
ATTGGGATAGTGTGCATTCAGTGATGCAATATTGTGCAACTGGGACATATTGAAAACAGTTGTGAATCACTGTACGTGTCCAGAGCGAGGGAGACAGCTGCTGCTGCTGCTCTGGGGTGCACAAAATGTTCAGAGACACAGCTCTGAACGTGATGTAATGATTGTGCCACAGGACAACAGCTGTTTGTAGAACAATACCAGGTTTATGCTGTATATAAAAATATAGATGTAGCTGCTCAGTGTAAGGTAACACTGATCCGATCGTCTTGGTTACTTTTTATAGTCGCTTTGTCTTATCCAGGAGTTGGGAATCAGTCATACAGCTCATCTAACATCTACTTATATCTGACTTCAGCTGGCTAAATCCGCAAAGAGCATTAAATGTCAGCGCAGCAGCAGCAGGTCAGCTGATCACAGCCCGTACACAAAGAAAAGAAATCGACTGAAGCGCCCAATGCAACATTTTTTACTTGTTTTTTCTTTATTCTCACCCCCCTGCCAAATCTCACATTAATACAAATACATACTAAATACATACAAACCGATCTTACAAGGTTCAGCTCACAACTGTGAAGCATTACTGCCCCCTGCTGGTGGAAGGCATAACTCACCTTCCAATGACTGCACGTTGAGAGATCAGTTCTGCGAAAACTCCACAAATAACAGAAAACTGTTACATGCATGGTTGTTGGCTGATAAAGAGGAACACATACGAATATGAATTCATGCGCTGTTAAACAGGTTGTAAGTTTAATCTTATCTTGCAATATTTTAAAATGAAACAAACAGCCACTTGTCAGCTTTCCTGCAGAAAGCCAAACTGAACATGTAACTAAACTTCACACTTGTTTTTTGCTGTAACGATGTTTCTTGGCAGTAAATCTTATATTGTTGGAAAGCCAGTTTATTTCCCCTTAAATGATGCCACATTTGTAAGACAAATGCATTTGTGAGTTGAGCAGCAGAGTTGAGTGTGTGGGCTGTGTCCATGAAAAACTTGCCAAATCTTCTCTGCCAATGCCAAACAGCTTATTCTGCTACTGACTCTTTTTTGGTGTCGTTTATTGGATTGGATGATTGAAGTCTGAAGAAACAAGACACATACTGGCAATTTTAAAAGTTGATTCCTTTAGCAAAAAGGGGCCTGAGTAGCATATGGACAAACCATACACCACCACAGCAGCCTGCCACAGTCTATTCATGCTGGTGACCAACTTGGTCACACACTGCTGTGGGATGACATCCCATTCTTCAAGAGTTTGCCACAAACAGCACGGCCAGACTGATCACACAAGTTTTCGACAGGGTTGAGGTCAGGACTGCAGGCAGTCAAATTCTGGAGGTAGTCTGTGATAAACATGGAGGTCAAAGTTTGGTTGTCCATGGCGACGAGATATGGGATTGCCTCTGGTTGCAGATATCTCTCTGCATTGAGATTACCTCCCATGATCAAAAGCCTTTTTTTTCCAGCGAGGGAGATGCTGCCCCACACCGTCACACTTCCTCCACCTAAGGTGTTAACCTATTAGTGCATAATCAGGATAGCTTTCTCTGCGTCTTCTCCACCTTTTAACCTTATCATCCAACTATTGTAGGCAGAATCTGGACTCCTTACTGAATATAACATTGGCTGTGTGAAGTTTGTTCCAGAGCTTCTTTGTAGAGAGCCGTCGGTCATATTGTCCCACAAACCTTGACTGCAAATCAGTGGCAGACTGCCCATTGTTCCTAAGTGCCGACAGGGTCAGGAAACGGTCTTCTTAGGACGCCCACTCTGCAGCCCGTCTCTGACATCGCCCATTATATGGAACTCATTCTTCAATCTGGAGATGGTACTTGGGCTCACTTCAAATAACACTGCTCGAAGCTGGCCTATTTTGCAGGCTCTATCCAGATCAGTCAAACGTGGCATGGTTAGAGGAGACAACAACTGACTGCTGTAGCAGGGTCCATGCTCACAGATGCTGACTAAAAGGTGCTAATCAGACGCCTGATAGTCAGCGCCGGGCGGGTACCAGGTTCAGCAGCAGAATAGGCTGTTTGGCAAAGAAGATTTGGCAAGTTTTTCATGGGTGCAACCTGCATACTCAACTCTGCTGCTCAATAAATGTGGGACCATTTAAGTGAAAATAAACAGGCTTTGGAACGGAATATGATTTATTGCAAAGAAGCATTGCTACAACAAAGAAATAATTGCCCAAACACAAATTTCCTTGCTTTTTTTGTTAGGCTCACACATGCCAACACACGTGTTGGCATGTGTGAGCCTAAACTAAACCATATTTAACTTTCGTCATTGGCGCTTTGATGTCTCATAAGCATCCTAAAATGACTCTTAATTTGAAGTCTACAAGAAGTGTTCAGAAGCCTCAGCGTGTGGTCAGTCAGTGGTGATCCCACAGAGCTTTTCATTGACCGGCACTCATTAAAGTGGATCTATTAAACGCTAAGATCTTGTGCATATAAAGAGTTGCAGCTTTGTTCTGGCTTAGTGTTCACAGTATTGCTGACTGTTCACTTCTGTACACGCTGGATCCCTGAGGATGAAGAAATGCAATTGACTAATTAGTAGCTTAATGTGCCTTCTTAACTGAAGAGCACCGCATGTTCAATAACACTGTAATGGACCTCAGAGGGGCCAGAATGCAATTAATAGCTATTGACTTTGTTCAGCTCTTTTACTGCAAATATGCAGGGTTTTTTTCATAGTCTGTAGATCTCTTGATTGGATTTTTCACTGTAAATTAATTTAATTTTGTTGTTCCCCGACAAGCTGGCCAGAGTGGAATTGAATAAGCGATGGATGGATGGATGGATGGATGGATTTTCCCCATATTTATCCAAAGACAACACCATGTTTAGCTTCCTTGGGATATGCTAACACCCATGATCAAGATATACAACTTTAACAACTGAGGGATGAAACCAAGTGGACAAAAACTGTCATGCTCTGACACATAAATCAAACACACCCTCTGGAATGGGTTAGGATATTTAAACACAGGATTAACACAGTTTCATCCTGTTGGACTGTTCCAGCGTTGGCTGGAAAAACTGAGGACATATAGTATGTGTGTGTTTCTGTGCTTTGCCTACTAATTTTCCGATGACTTTTTTTTTCTTGCACAGTACAACGCACTTACAGACTTGCAAGCACATGCACACAGTCCCTCGTATGTGTGTCACACACCATAGCAACACCATCAACCCTGTTATCAGGCAAAGGGTCCTGTTTCTCATCCCTGTTCTTTTCCTTCGCGTTTCAACCTGTCCCCTTGTTTTGTTTTTTACTTCACTAATGGACCGCTGCGTGTGTGCTGATCTGCTGGGGTAGATGAGAGGCTGCAGTGCGAATGCACGTAATTATTATTCTTCTAGCAACTAAGTGACATTCTCCTTGCTTTAAGGCAAAGTGGGAGTTTCCTCTTCTCTTTGTCTCTCTGTGTTGAATTTTTTCAGGGCTGGTATGAGCACACTGAAAAACACTGTAGCGCCACAGCCAAAACAGCCCATGCAGCCCCAGATGGTCATAGTCATAACAGTTTTATGTGATGAGTGCTCTGGCTCGCTCAGCTACATTGGCAACACATAATGTTTGTTTCCCTCAGCACATTTGTTCAGCGAGTCCCTTTTTTATCTAAAAACTAATGACAGGAAAGCAAAATATTGAAGGATGTCGCTGCTGTTTATTCAGATAGCTCTCCACTTTAAACATTTTCTCTCCACCCTCTGGTCTTTATAGCCACTCCGAGGCCAAACTATCTAACTCAGGGAGGAAAAAAGGAAAGGCGTGTTGTGTCGCGGACCCTTTTCACACCTCTACTTCCTGCCCAAGTCCCAGAATAGAAAATAACAGCAGCTTTGTTGCCAATTCTCTGCTTTAGTGAGGGTCAAATGTTTTGAACAGACTGGATACAGCAGGCACTATATTCCTCTAAGGTCAGATATTTTATTTTAGTATAAGCTAAAAGGATTTTACTACTGAAGACATGATACTTATGCCTGCCTCTGCTGTGCTCTCCAGATTTTTGTCACACCATACATTTCACTAAGCTGCTTTACTTTTGCTCGGACACTTGGCGAGAGCAGAGACGTGGAACTGGAGATGTTTATATGAGGTCATTTTCCAAGCTACACAAGTTTGAAATTGTTGTGTGAATTGATCTCGAATGGCTTTTGTGTTATTTGAGAGATGTAAGATATTCTTTGGGGGGCAGATTGAAGTGAAATATCTAAAAGTAGAAGGAAGGCTTGTTGTCTATAATCCATCATGGAGAAGTGCCTTTTGTTGTAATAACATTTCACATTTTTTCTACTTCCATGAAGGAGATGAGTCTCTCCAGGCCAGTCTAAGTGAGGTTGTGGGATTTACTTTAGTTATTGGAATTATTGATAACTGCAAGGATGCAGTGAATAACAATGTTAACCAACCAAACAATTTTAATGTGTGTATTGTTAAATTAAAGCATTGTTGTCTCTGAATGTAAGATACACACAAGGATGTCTATTTGAATTTACTGTCTCATATTTAAAAAAAAGTTTATCAGAGCTTGAGCAAGATTTATGTTCATGTGTGACTGATTAGGCAGATAAAACTGGTGATTCGTCAGCCTGCTGTTAGACATAAAGAGTCTGTGAGTGTGTGTTTAAGGATACACAATGTGCTGTTAAGCTAAGTGTTGGATCCATCTATGGCAGGATGATGACGCAGGAGCATCATTACATGGTCTGTCTGCTATTGATCTCCAAAACAGTCCCCTGTGTGCTGAGATATGGTGAGCCTGGACCTAATGATGTTTCAGTGGGAGTCTGATTTCAGATTGTGCAGCGGAAATATGACGCCTAAAACCACAGTGAGCCTCGGTAATGTTTGTGTTTGCGCTCCGGACGTTTTAGGGCATCGGTATCTCTCTCCGGCTGAGCGTGAGCTGAATTTACAGCTGCAGGAGCTGATGAGTACAGCATTAGCCGTTTACGTCCTCAAGTGGAAACTGCACACTTGACAAGAACTTACAGCTAAATACTTAACAGCCCAATTTTCCCTACCAAAGCCTTGCTTGGGAGATAAAATGCTCCCGGAGATGCAATTAAAGATGCTGAAACTGTCGACCCAACGGACTCGCACCTTATTTATTCACCTTTTTTCTTGTAAGATGTGTTTAGCCTGACTTTAACACTGTAAACGCTCCTGCAGTCTGCTGTTTTCGGGCCTAGTTTACGAGATGAAGAAGGAAAGAAGAGAAACACAGAGATTTATTTTGAAATTCACTTGGCTTTTATTCACATTTCATGTCTGTTGACATCTCAACTGCACCGTCTGTCCATACATTCGACTACGTACGTGAACAGGTCCTTTCTTCCCCCATCCTAACCTACAGAAACAGGAGGTAAGACCACCGCCATCACAAATAATAATAATATTAATAATAATAAAATAATATTAATAATAATAAAAGCAGCATCGAACAAAAAATTTTAATTTCTATCTCCCTTCATCGTCAGCATCTTTGCATTTAATTTACCTGAATGTAACCATCAATGATCAGTTTAATGAAATAAACAGAACTAGCCTGTCATAAATAAACATCGTCTTCCTACCGTCATCAGTCAGACCCCCACACTCACAATAACAATAATAATATTAATAATAATATTAATGAAGGATATAAACCCAAGAGTAAAAAAAAAATCAAACCAAAAAAAGTGACTTCAGTCTTTTTATTGGAAAGAAAACGTGATTGGTCTTCAGTGAGCACGTGTGTGGTTGTGCATTGGTCATCTGCATCCTATTATGAGCCAGCAGCACATCGCCTGCGCTACTACAGCCTCGAGTCGCGGATCGAGTCGGCTTAGATCCGCCCCTGTCAGTTTGTCGTTCGTGGTCATTAAGACAGTTGTGCGGCGAGCGCGACGGATACCGTCCGCCCGCCGTGAGCTACAGCAGGGTGCTACAAACAGCAGCAGGTGGCGTCTTCGTGCCAACAGCGTGTCCGGCCCGCGACCTGCAGCTCGCAGATACATTCGTGCACTCTGCAGCTTCCTGTGATATACTTTGGTTGTGAGATGACATCGTAATACATGATCTAGTGTCTGGTGAGGAATGGTTCGCAGTGCCGTAAAAAACAAAAACAAACAATCAAAAAGAAAAAAAAAAAAATTCCAATACTTTACACAACAAGCATGATTAGCCCCTTTCAGACACGCAGAGCAGTTCCACTTTCTAACCAAAAATCTGATGACAGGCTGTTGTTTATTGTTGGTGATCGTCAGCTACATCTGCTACAACTGAAAGCCTCTCTGCTCCAGAAGTTTTGGGAGCTTTATAGTCAAACAATCTGTAGTTTGTAGGGCAGGGAAGTAGAGTTAATGAGCTAAATCTAACTTATTAAAGTTGTTTATACATTAAATAATAATCGTCCTTAATTTCTCAGCTTTCGTTCAGGGTGATCACTATGATACTACCAGATTCTGTATGTGAAATATGCAAAATCAAGATTTTGATTAGTGGGAGCACTCTGGTTTCAGTTAGTAGTCCACTTGTTGTTGATCAATCACATTAGAGCAAGCTTTGGTTGCAGAGACTTTGCAGACAGCAAAGGATGAATCACTTTACAATGTTCTCTCTTTTTTTAAATAGCTTTTTGAAAATTCTGCACCATAAACAAAAATCAGCAGAAATCTCAGCCTGAATATCCGTTTGGTTAAATCAGTCGACTAATTCATTGATTTCCACACATACAGGATCATACACATCCTGTATGTAAAATGGTTTCCATATATCTCTACTGGAATCTCATAAAACAAACAGTAGATTAAAATCTGTCATATGTTAAAACATCTTAAAACTGAGTGAGAACTGGTGACTCCCCCCGCCTTCAACATTAATTTTTACTATCGGTGCAAGAGAGCACTTTTGCTTCATACCGTGACGAACATTATGCGCGTGTATAGTTGTTACGAATATCTTAATAAGTCTCCATTTAAAAGGGCCAGAAATGCTACATGTCTGAAAAGGGCTTATCTTTTAACTAATGTCTCCCTGAAGCCAGGGCATATCTTTTGGCATACTGACTTTCAAACTGTGCATAGAGCCCATTAGCCACACTTTGATGTGCTCTGTATGCAGTGTGAGCTTTTGGTCGTGGCCCGATGTCAATCTGATAAAAACATTAGTGCTAAAATCCTTTTGGACATCTGGACTCTGCAGCCTGTGCCAGTGGAGATCATGAACACTCTCTATGGGATTCAACAGCAATGATAATGGTTGCTGACTGCACGTCAGAAAGGCCTCCGTGGATGGGTTTAGTGTGCTTTCTCTGTGCTGTTTTTATTCCCGTCACTAGGTGGCGGTGGTTGTCTTACCACCGTCTTTTCGACTGCTTAACCACGCTGTGCCATCTGAGGATGGGCTTTTATTCTGGATGAGTGAGACACTGATGGGACGCCATCATTAAGAATTTATTTCAAGTTCTGAGCGAATGAAAAAAAGCAGCTCGAAATCCAAAAGAAGCTGGTGCTGTCCTATTCTTTGTTTGACCCCCGTCAGTTCAGACACCATCTTTAGAAATCTGCAAGAGCTGTGGCGCTCCCACTGTGGACATGCTTGCATCAATCATCCATCTTCGGACTTCCTTGTATGTTCCTTGTATTCCCAGCTGGCTCTACCGATGTCAGTCACTGGTACTGGAGGTAATTTTTTAAGGACTGGGGCAGAGGAAGGCGCTCGATCTCTTGAAGCCGCTCCCGACCTAACGCCACTCTGGCCGCACGCCGACACAGGTCCATCAGAGGAAGAGGCTCAGCTGAGGAGAGGGGAAAACAGAGAGGTTTTACTTAAAGTTAGAGGAAAGTCAACATATTTGACACAAATAATTGAAAACACGACCTGCACTTAAAAAAAGGCCCTTATGACCATCTGCTTGATGTCAACGTTAATATACCTCAGCCATTTTTCCAGGCATAACACCTCGTTATGTTTGTTAAACACGAATAGATTAGAAAAAGGAGAAATGGGTCATAGAGGGTGACGATGCACACCTTTAAATATTTACACTTTCCACACGCAGGCGCCATCAATGACACGGCTTCCTAACAGCTTAAACACGCCCACTACTTTAAATCCACTGAAACAGAGACACATGCTTCTCGACTTGCTCTCCCGCTGATTAAGACCACATTTGAAGCAGGCTGCTGGTTTATAAATACACTCATATCTTGCACAAAGTTCAAACTAGTCCACATCGGTGTGACACTGTTACATCCCCTCTACAGTCAAGGTTCCTGGTCAACCTTTTCTCTGACCTTCAGCTTTAGTTAAGGAGGTAACGGATACTGGAGGCGGCGGTCTGAGCAGTTCGACACAAACACAGCAGAGGACGAGAGGAGACTGTCTGAACTGCGCTGCTTTTGTCTGTTGTCTAAGACATATGAATTATATTTTATATGTGTAATGAACTTGATCACTTTTCGACCTAAAAATATTGGAACTACATAATGATGAGAAATTTCTTTAAAATGAAAAAAACAAAAATTCTCTGGTTTTATGTTCTCTAAATTCTGTTTTTACTTTATTTTATTACTTTTTGTAAGCATAGAGTAAACACAATATCTCTAGGTTCTGTGATTTCATCTGATTTAAAGAAATCTACAGTACTGTGCAAGTCTTTAGCCACCTCATAATTCTTTATATGTTGCAGGGAAAAACAGGAAACAAGTGCAGTGACTTATTGAAGCACGTGCAAACAATACAGTACATGAGACAAGCTGTATAATTTGAATGAGTTTGAAAGTCAATATTTAGTATGGCCACCTTTATTCAGTAAGTAGTCCTCAGGAATATTTTTCCAGGCTTCTTGAAGGACATTCAAAGCTTCTCTTTGGATGTTGGCTGCCTTTTATTCTGTTTTCTCTCAAGATGATTAGACTCTGATTCAGTCTGGGCTCTAGAGGGAGGCCAATCCATTCCATCAATTTTGGGAAAATCCCAACACCACTGGCTGAAATGCAACCATAAACCATGATAGAGCCTCCACCGTGTTTTACAGATGGCTGCGGACCCTTACTGCTGCACCTCTCTTCTGACCTCCTCCATGCAAACTGATGACGATTTGATAACCAGATATTTCAAATTTGGGTTCGGCCTTTTCTCCCCGTTTCCCTTCCTTAAGAATGGCTTCTTAACAGCCACCTATTATTTCATGTGTTATACATTTCTGGAGACAGGGTCTAGTCTTTTGCACAGTACTGTAGTTTCATGAACTCAGCCTATCAACAGATTTTTAAAAGCTTCTTTTCAATTACAGACGAAAATATTAACCAGGTAACTGATAAAATAACTCATGTGTGGATGTCAATAATGGCTAGTTATATCTAATGTAGTGGTTCATTACTGTTATAAAATAAGTCAAGAATTAAAAAAAGAAATATGATATATTAAATGTATTTGCCCCTAGAGATTAACACACAGTGTTGTGAGCTTTTAGCAGCTTCCAGAATATTAACCAATGACCTCGTGTAGAATAAATTGTAAGTTGTGTGAGGTGCAGGTAGGATGCAGTTGTTATTTCAGTGTGTCATATCATCTCATTTTCAGGTGAGATACGCTGTAATTAGACTGTCAAGTTGTGGGTTCTGCCTTGCAGACAAACAATAATTACAGGCTGGTAACTTCTAAATGTTGATACTTAAGCCATTAACAATTGGTAAAAGATTCAAAAGGATTCAAATATACCACAGTCATACCCAGGTTAGCTGGCAGTCAGGTAACAACAAAATATTAGTCAGAAATGTCACAACTAAAATTAGAAACTGGGTCACCGTCACCAGTTTACTGAAATGTCCCCATCAGTGAATATCTCCTCTTATTTAAAAGGATCGATATATCATGAGCTGGAACAGGAAATGAACCAACAGCTTTTATGGGAATTATTAGAGACAAATGTGACTTCACTCAACGAAGTCTGACACCTCGACATCACGAAAGCTCTGCAGTGCAAGCAGCATCTCAGAAGCAGGACATGACGAAAATTAAATTAAAAAAAATCTAATGCAACTTGGAGGAAAGTTTGACACTCGTGGTTTATGCAATCAAATATAAAATAAGCAATTAAAAAAAAACCCACACTGCTGGTTAGCTAAGTGCTAAATATGAACTGTTAGACTGAATGTGAACAACTTAACCTCACACCCTCCTCCACATGGAGTTAACAGTATCATCAGTGTCAGTTAATGCTGATGACCATGTCTGATTGGCCTAATCATACAGTAGAGCAGAGTGGGGCATGAGTGGGAGGGGGAATTAACTTTGCAGTCAGACAGACATCCTAAAACTCCTCCACCTGAAGAAACATTAGTCACATAAAACACGGCTTACTGCATTGTGCTGTTAAGGCATCCACCTTCCAAAGTAGTAATGCACCCCCACACAGTGACAGCTAATCATCAGTGCACCAACTAGAAGGAAAGGCAGGACCATGAGTCAGAGGAATGGAAATGGAAAAATTAGAAGGTCACTTTAAGACTTGCACCAAATGCCTTAATTCGCACTTTTAAAGTGATCAGGATCCAACATTTATCGGGTTCGTACTTCGCCCCATGCTTCACCTCACCACACGGCTTCGTTTAACTTGGCCTTACATTTTTTTTTGTTATAATCCACAAAACTGGAAACATCTCCTCCACCAAAGAGAAAAAGGCTTAATTAATACCCACAATAATTTCAAGGTGTAGAGTGCAATGCAAAAAAATTCTGGAGAGACATTAAAGCACTGCTACCCTGTGAGTCTGCCTCTCCCCCTGCTGTTCTTGCTGAAGACAAAAAACACACACACTGACCTCACTTGTAAACTCTGGATGCCCTCTACCATCACGTCCTCTGTAGCTGTGTGTGCGTGAATGAATATGTTCAAGGTTAAGCCAACAGGACAGCAGACAGGCCGTCTTCCACACCTTGCTGTGTAACTGTCACATTAATGCCCGTCCACACTCACTCTCAGAAACAGCGTGTTACTTATGCGCAGTCACAATGACGACGGCGGCGGCGCTGATTTCTACTTTCACCTCTGTTTGACTCTCGACCACTCTGTTATTATGAGAGCTGCTCGCCTTACAGTAACAGAAGACAACGTAGATGAGCGCTGTTCTGCGGCGGCATCAGCATCTGATACGATGAGCTACACACAACTGTTTTGAGTGACATGTACGATTTACATGTACATATGTTTAATGATTATTTTCCCTTTTTCTTAATTCATCATTTCAATGTTTTGTTTGTTTTTAACTACAGCTTGTAGTGGCTCAGATTACTGTTTGGGATTTTAATGTATTCACAGTTTGAAAGCTCACAAACAAACACAGAAGGTTCTCAGTAAGCTACCTAAATATAGAGCTATCAGGGATGCTAAGCTGGCTTTACTACCTCACTGGCTGATGACCAGAGAGACAGAAAGAGTTTACTGTGACTTGCTTTTTAATTAGTTATTCCCCCAGTCTCTGATGCAGGAATAGAATAATGAGACAAATCTTCTCAAAGTATTTACTCACTGGGATTCTTTACTGTATTTGGAATGAGCACTTAAGTAAAGGAAATGTCAACAAAACAGTGTTTTAAAGACAAAAAAACTAACAAAGAGTGAAGCTGCTGGGGAAAAAAGAATGAAAAAGTTTCGAAAACCTTGTGAGACTTTATATAAATATGGCTTAAAATATTATCCAATGAAACTAATGAAATCTAATCTGATCAGGTATGTTTGAGGTTTTTTGCACTGAGTTAAACATTGGTGTGGGCTTTAAAATCCTTGCGATGCTCACACTGTCTAATGAGTTCAGAAGTGTGTATCTGACAAATCCTCTGTGACATGTGCTGTTTTGTTGCTAAGAAAACAGGCGGCTAGTGTATTTATGTGTTACAGCGAATTAGTGGATGGATACAGATAAAGCATCTTGGATATGTGAGCGTTATGTAACGCAGTCACGTATATATGCAACCTCCTGTCTTGTCATCGTTACTGTCGTTATCTTTATGGAGACTCCACTTTGTCCCGGATAAGATTAATCCCATAAACGTACGTGATATGAACGCCTTATATTCTTCTGTGTTCCTTCAACTGAAATCGAAGCTGGCTCAATCTGCATCCCAGCATTTGTTCTGCCAGCAAAAACCTATTTGGGTATTCGAGTCATCTTAAGGCGCGAAAGACTGGATCTGAAAATGTCAAAGAGACAGTTACTGTGGCTACAACATGTTTTGAATGCCAGTCAGTTAACTGTGTGTGTGTGTGTGTGTGTGTGTGTGTGTGTGTGTGTGTGTGTGTGTGTGTGTATTAGACGTGTGTGGGATCTGCGCCTTCGCTTATCAAAGGCAGCAATTTTACACCACATCCAATTAATTTGTACATGCTTGTAGGCTTGTTTATTGCAGTTTCAGTTACGACGCCAACCAACAGCACTGTTGCTTGCTCACGGAGGGAGCCCCTGTCAGCTGTACCTTTCCTCTTTCCTGAAGACTTAAAATAATCAGACAAAGAAGTAAATATTCACTGGTTGTGCCATTAAATTTTTTCTGCTACAACAGAGACTTAATTAGCTGCTGTTAGTTAAATAACAAGCGGAAATCAAAGCACCTCGAGGAGGAGTCATTTTTACTTCAATAAACTGAAGGATCCAACACTGCACTGCTTAGGCCTTATATATTCCCGTTACGCATGATGGATTATTAATTCCTTTGCAATGAAGCCTAAAGATTGGCAGTGAATCAGGTGAATGATAACCATGGTGCATTAAAATGTCTTACAGCTACAGAACATGCTAGAAAGTCTTTTTATTTTATTATTTTTCTATGTTTGGTCTTTATTAATGACAGGACAGTTTCAGAGTAGGTAGGAAAGGTAAGAGAGCAAACAAATGGCCCAGGGTCCAATTGGGATTTTCCAACAGCCTTGCAGCACACAGGTGAATCAGGTGAGCTACACTGGTGCCTGAGGAGGCTTTTAGACAGAAACAATACTTGAAAGCAGTAACAATTTATTTATTTTTTAAGCACTCCGGTAGGTAAATGTACATGTATCATTAGCATTCATATCACACTGACATTTGACACTCTTATATAATCTTTTACAGTGTATGAGGTATTTATAGTCCAATAAATCAAAGGTGTGGGCTCAATAGGAGATATAACACAGGTGCCTGCTCATATTATTATTATGCTTGCTCTAGGTGGTTGTGCGGCTGCTATTTACTATAAGCTGAAAAAAAGCCACATAAATCATTAGACGCCCTCCAGATGTGTATAATAGCCTTGTATTGCATTACAGAAGTAATTAGTTTGGGTTAATAACTTCAGTGGGAAAGCTTAGTGTAGTAATGACAAGATTTTATTCTTAATGACACATTTTCCATCATGTTTTATCCTATAAGCTTCTCCTCGAGTGTTTCGAGAAGCTCATAAGGAGATTCAGCGCGGACAGTGAGTAGTAGGTAATTTCCCTCTGTGTCATTACACAAGAAGAATCACACTTTGAAACGCTGCAGGAGTGAATATCATCGCTAAATATTGCCAATATATCACCTGAAGTCCAATTACATTGGAAAAGTGATTTCCTTCAGCGATCTGCTTTCTAAATTGAGTCTATAACACAGACTGTGTGAGCTGGGAATCAAACCCGCAACCTTTCAGCTGCTTTTACTTTCTCCACAATCTCGTCTATTTTCTACAAAGATGTCAAACCTCATTGAACATTCAGCGAGATGGTTTACTGATGAAAGTAACTAGACGATATCAGATTGATGTGACATGTGATGCGACCCCAGCCAGTCTGGAACTTGTTCCCTGATTAGACATTTTATATGGATATGAATGGAGACCCTGGGTCTGATGCGATGGGAACAAGCAGTAATAGGGGCACACAGTGGGACATGGCGCCTGTAATGAGATGCAGCGCACAGCGACGGAGAGCAGAATTTATTGTCTGTAGAAAATGATAATAGGAGAGAGGGTGAAAATGGCAACAGCAGCATTACTTTTATGATGGATGTAAAAACTGACCTGAGGGGACGAGCAGATGCTGAATAAATTCTGACAGACAGATGAATGCTGAAAAGCTAGGAAAAAAGGGTCTGAGACAAGAGGAAATACTTTTCAGTTTTGTGTTTCAGGAAACCTTGGTGAAACCTTTTGAATATATTTCTGGTAACAAAGCTTTAACACTCTATTTGGGCGTTTCTCACAGTTTTAGCTGTCTCACATTTGAGAGTCTGCTCTGAAGGAAATGGCATCATCGACTACCTACACAGCTTTGTAACGCCTACAAGTGCTGACAGAAAATGAAAAAACTTCCAACATTACATTTAACATCTGGGTGGAAAAGTTTGCTTATATTTCCCTCTGACTGGAATCCAGCAAGCAAGTTTAGCTAGTTAATACTGATTAATGGATATGTTTTAAATGTTATTGTGCATGTAAAACCAACAAATATCTGGTTGGATGATATGGCAGATATGTCTGTATCATGCTTGTTTGTCTTAAAGCTTTTGTTAGCCTAACACTGCAATAACAAGATGCTGTCATCACACAGACCCACATAAACCACTATGCTTTTCAGTAAGGAAACCAACAGGATGCAACTTTTGTGTTACATTACTTCACCACGTACTGAGTCATCTCAGTCCCCTTTCTGTCCTCATGGGTTGTGGTAAAGCAGCACACAAGGGTCACAAACGTCTTATCCATTTGAATTTGAGGCACTCATCTGAGAATCTTCATCAATTTCTCAAGACTAATGGGGAGTTCCAGCCGAGGTGCGACCACACTTTGGCTCCTCTGACCGTAAAGTCCTCGACTCGATTCACACCTCGGCTCATGCGACCCTTATCGAATCATGAGGGGAAATATGGTTCTGCAGAGTTGTAGCTTTTTTTTACTGTCACGGTGTTAAGTACGTCATGGTTTTCATCAACGACCTCTTTTTTTTTGCTGACAAAAACAACACGATAGCTGAATAAAAACTAATGCACAAGCACAAACTATGATAATATGTACAGATGCTTTTGTCGGGGGAATAAAAATTAGATGGAAGTGTTTTGGAGAGATAATGTCAAAGCTATGCCGAAAAGTGGGACAAGTCTTGAGTTTTAAAGTCATCCAATCAGAAGTGCTCTCCTTTTGCAGTAAGGTTGGATGTGCTTGATTTGATCTGCCACTGAGAAACGGGGTAGGAGGCTGGGCACAACTAGCTGCCTGCTTCTCATGAAAATGCGACGAAATGTCAACACTTGGGAGGAACAGAAGGGTCGACATGTGGACACAATTTGCATTTGATAAACAGGAAAATAAATGTGTGTGTACACTGCAAATCTCTACACTTTATATTTTAGTCCACTGAATCAACTTTAGATATGGTCTACTATAATCTTCTGATATTTAGTCGATTTAAAACTAAAAGAATTTAGCTCTCTAAATTATGACTAAAACTAAATGACATTTTAGTCAAAAGACTGACTCACACTAAATCAGTTTTCTGTCAAACAACACTGGTCTGTGGGCTTCCTGCTTGTGTTGTTGTTGGTCATTTTTCCAGATGCAGAGAAGAGTAAAGTGATAACATACAAAGAGCTGTGGTGGACCCAAGTGTTAAAAACAGTGAAAATGATCAAATGCAGTCACCATCTGTGCTTCTCATGATATATTTTTAAAAATGTTACTTCACACTTTTCCTGTTCATGGTGAACTCTGGGTGTTGTTCCCTTTCCGTCACTTTTCAACCAATCAGTGTTCAACCTGAACTGAACTGAACAAGACTCTTGGATGAGAGGTGAAACACCTTCATGAACTCAGACGTCCTTCAGTTTAAACACTTATTACTACCATGGCTCAAAGACAATACAGCCGCTCAGTTGAGTGCTGTTTCCAATAGTTTGGACGGCAGTGCAGTGACATCACTTCATGTGATTTGAATGTTGATAAAGAGTTATGTGAGGAATTAGAGAGTGCTGAAACAGCTTGGACTCAGAAGCAGCTACAGTAGTAGCTCTGGCTCCTCAGCAGGTTTAACACCAGTGCGTACGTTTAAACTGAAGTGATATAAGAAACCACCGAAGCTATGAGCGCTGGTTGCGTTTATACTTGTGTGATGCAGTAACTGCACTGCTCTGCTATCATGAGTGAAACTGAGAAGAAGCTTCTTTTACCGAAACGCAGGAAACACAGAAGACTTCTTGAGTTCATGCATGTACTGTCAGAGCTGTGAACACTGGCTATTGCATTAGCAAGATAAGCAAGCTTTACACTTTAAACCCTACTACTTTTTATTGCACAGAGGTTTAACTAGGATCTAATCAACACAATTGACACTATATATTATGATAAAACAAACTGATAACAGTTGAGGTAAGTGTTGCTGTCACATATACTTAGACTTCTGGGAGTTTGCATCTCAGGAGTGTTAAGGAGCACTAATGTAGGGTTGTGGTCACTGAAGAAACCAAATTTCCTCCTTTTGGTGACCACATTTATACTTGCATGCTATTTCCCAGCATTATTTAGCAGTTAACTGAGTTGTGTAAAACCACAAACTGCATAAACCAAAGTGGGTGGAGAAGACAGATGCACACATTACACAGAGAGCAAACGTCTAACTAAAACACGATCCTTTCCTTTGTCTCTCCCTCAAGTCTTCCTCCCTCCATTTGCCACGGCTTCATCTCATCTGTAACAATACACCTCTCCGCTCTTTTCTCCAGCGATGCTCTTCTATCCGCAAAGGAGAAGCCCCTCTGCTTGCTTTCTTCTCTGCTTCCCCTTTCACACTCTACATTTTATCCTCTTCCCTCTTCATACTCTCCAAGGTCACCGTGTTTGATCTTTCCTGGCATATAAGAATTTATTGCTGTTGGGTGAGAGCAGCATTATCTCAAAATGTCAACAAGAGACAGAAAAAAAAAACAGGTCTGCATTGTGCCTGATGACAGTGCAGTTTTTAATCATTATCCAGTTTGTTTAGGAAGTGCTTTCTAAGCCCAAGAGGTTGAAGAATTTAGAGGAGCATGTAATCCTTTAATCCTTTAATTAAAGCCAATACAATATGAAAATGAATAAACTTGCAGTTGCAAGGTTTTCACATGGTGGCAGAGCTAAAATCTGGGCTGATGCAAAATCCCAAAGCTTGCTCCTAAGTTTGTGTACATATACACAGAGTAACAACAGTTCTATAATGTGACCCCTTGGTATATGTCACACCTGCTGTTTTTTTTCCCCCTCTCCTAATCTAAAACCAAACTATCACATAGCCGCAGACTGTTTTCCTGTTAACACGAAATACGAAAACAAAACCACACATTTACTCAAAGGAAACACACAAACTGTCTTGCAAAAATGTTGACAGGTAGAAAAACAGATGCAAAGAGCACACATTACAGAGGGAAACACAAATGCAGGAAATCAAAGTGGCAAACAGACACACATCCCCCAAATCACGAAAGATCAGAAACACTCAAACGGTGTCAAGAAAACAAATACAGAATGCACACGCACGTCCACATGCACAGGCTTTGAGCTTGCTCAAGGGCAAATAAGTCCACTCAAGTACATGGCAGGGGTGGGTACTGATCTTAAGTACATTTTAATACAGAAGATAATTACCATAACTTTTGACTTTCTGATTTAAATAGCCTCCTTGCTAATTTATGCCTCTATTTTCCCCTTGTAGAAAAGGCTGTGTAAGGTTGCTTAAATTCACAGTGCATATAACGTGCAGATGTGATTCTTTGAGGTTCTGGCAGAAAAACATATTTACATCCCTGAAAACTAAAAACTTCAAAAGCCTGTCAACATATTGATCTTTGGCCCATGAGTGTTCACGTGATCGCTACGTGACCACGCTTCATGGCCTGATGCTGCACCAGATCAAGCCCATCTGTATACTCAACCTTCACTCGAGCTCATGGGCAAGGTTGTAAAAGTATTTGCAGAATCTTTCCATAGACACCAAAGAACTCTAAACCATCTCTGCGGTGTTTTTGCAGCAGTACTTCTCGTGCACACGCAGACACGACAATGTGAGGATCACGTTTTACAGTTAATGTAAATGCATGACAAACTCAAAGTACATCGTGGACCACATAAAGCCCATATTGATCAACTGTGGGCTGGACCAGTGAAACTCCCCATTCAGTTAGTTCAACTACAGAAGTCTTAATATAACAAAAGAAGTGCAATTTCAACAGTATATGTTAGTTTTTCTTCAATGATTAAAAAAATAAATAAATCCTGCAGCAGTAAATAAAAGACATGTGCCAGTGTGGTTCTTTGTGCTTAAAATGTGAGAAATAAATGTGAATAATTACCAAAACCGTCCTGGCAGCTCATTTCCCACACTTTGCTGTAATTATAAAACAGGATTGTGGCCCAAAAGAAAAAAATTTCTATAGCCTATGGTCATTTAAAAGTCATTCTGTCATTTAATTTTTATCTTTTACTTAATTACTTTGATGTATAATGAATGGCCATGGGAGAGGTCTTTATCAGCCAAGAAAAAAAGCACCCATAAAAATTATTAAAATAGATTTTTAAGTCCAGAGTTTTCCAGAGTCGTCCAGTGGGCCGGACTGGAGTCTTTCCCGTGCTGTTTCTTGTCCTCAAGCCTAAACATAAGGCTTGATATGCCAAGGGGTTAAACTACTTTTTACATATTTTAAATCTTTCTAATAGTGGGCCAAGTTTCTGTCTACATCAAACCAGAAAGTCAGCAGATTATCACGACACAGAAGCTTGCACTTCAGGATTTTTTTTTTTTTTTTAAATGATTTAATTTTGTCTTAAAAATTTGGCAAAATCTTCTGCAGAAGCTGCTTTGTCACTCATTATCAACTAGACATGGGAGCAGCTCATGGAAAAACTGTGCAAAGAGCTTTAAGTGTGAGGCTGTTTCGAGACAGAAAGAAAAAATTGATTCTCCAGGCGCTGAATCTTTATCCCATTTAAAATCCGATCTATCAGATACTTCCCTTGTTTTAATAGCCCTGCTGCGCAGCTTCCTGCCCGGTCTGAGTCTCAGTGCATTGCTTTTACTATATGCTCCCCCCAAGAGTGTGACTTTCACATTGTATGTAGAACAAATCAGTGCAGAATATTAAATATAAAGCCTGCTTAGATCTTCTGGGAGGCGAGCAGTGCAGTAAAAACAGCTTATAAATATTTCAATTGACAAATCTGAGCCTAGCCAGTAATGAGAAAGTGGGTTTAAATTATTCGTTATGACACAACAAAGAGAATTTGTACAAAATAACCAGATTCAAACCTCACAACAAAAACAAAAACAGCAAAGACGAGGATTAGCTGGAGGTGTTTCTTTATTCTCCGACTCCTCTGCAAACACTAGAAACTGAACTTTGCCAAACGTCCTTCACAGACATGGAGGGAAGTTACTAATGTACCTCCGGTGGCATCCTGTATCTGCTTCCCCAGTTCATTGTGTGACACCAACAGTTTTTACCACTATCACACTTTAGGACACACTGAAAACGCCACTGTGCAGAACTAATGCTGTAATGTTGCAACAATCCATGGAGGATTTGTTAGAAAACGCTTTCATACTAAAAAATGGGGGGTGGGGGGATGCAGCCACGGGGTGGGAGGACTAATGGCTACAAACAAAGTTGTTCTAAGCCCGTCCCACACAGACTTAGGAGAGAAGGATGTGAAAATCCTTTGTGTTTCAAGTCCTCCTAGAGCAAACTCCTTCTTGAAATGTTTGGGTAACTTTAAATTATCTGTGGTATGACTCACGTCTTACCGGCCACATTAGTGTCACGCAGAAAGATGGGCACTGTGGGCAGAGCTGGCCGGTACAGCAGAGCTGGTGGTAATACAAGCCACAGTGGTGTTTCTTTTTTAAGCCCTGCTCTCTTTTTACCATTACTGTAAATCCACTGTTTACTGTCTCCTCTGGGAAAGCAGGCAGAGAGATAAGAGAGAGGGAAGAACAGAAGATGTAAGAGAGCGGTAGACAGGAATAAAGGGAGCAGGGGAAGGGGTGAAGAAGAGGTAAAAAGAGCAAAGTAGATGAAGCAGAGAAAGATGTGAAGAGGTCATGAGATAAGAGGGAAGGGTGGACTCGACAGAGTGAGAGTGATAAATAGGTAGGGACAGAGCACAGTGGGCCTGTCTGACCCTCAGATCCCCTTGAACTGCAGGAAGGCGGGCTTTAGTCATAAAAATCTCAATTTTAGAGGAAATCGTTGGCATAATTTACTAAGAACATCTTAAATTAAGAGACCCAGACCTCGTGTGTAAAGAGACTGAAGACTCGGGATTTTTCAAACTGTGCATTTAACCTGTGTAAGATATGTTAAGGACATTATTACTTCAAGCCAGAATAACCAGTCTACACAGCATTTTAGCATCTTTTAGCTACTTTTTTGCTTGAATTTTAACTCTTACTGCTTCAATTTAGTCTTACTGTTCCCATTAACCTCGTTAGCATTTAGCTAATTAGCCATGGTTTTCATAAAATGCAGTTAAGGTCGTACTTACAATAGCCCAATGGCCAAAAACATGTGCTAATGGTGTGAAATGGTGCAGTTCACAACAACTTATTGAGTAACATGATGACACTGGATCACTTACACACATATCTAATCTGAGTGTGCTACAATTGTAACCTGCACATGGTGTCCTATAACCGCTTGTATAGGCTCCAGCTTAAAAGAGTAGATAGATAGAGGAACAGCCAGAGAGAATAGATGACCAGGAGTATCTGTGGCATATTATTAACTAATTATTAAGGATATTAATGTAAACGTGGATATAAAAAAAAATCTCTTTTTAGATAAGAAAATACTAAAGATGCAACAGAAATAACAAATTCACAGAAAGACTGAATAGCTGTATAAATGATTGGCTGGTGCTACTGGGAGTGTTTCTATGGTTCAGACACCAACATCTGCTATATCAGTGTATTCCTCCTACTGCTCCCTGTGGCTGTGATAATAGAAAGCTGGCGTTCCCTGTAACACAAACCAATCAATGGATTATAGCAGAGTCCATAATCTCTTTCTTATGGATAAATGCTTTTAAAACAACTGAATAATTAAACAAACCTAGACAGAGAGTGCCTGGCTTTAGCACATTAACAGATGTAATATGCTGTGTAAACACTATTTCAGAATTTCAAAGATGGGCAGCCTCATTAGAGAGGGTAACCTAATTATATACACAATTAGGAAGGTCGCTGTGTGTTTGTGTGTGTGTGCCAGAAGAAAAGAAGGAAGACAGAGGGACAAAAACAAAGCAGTAGAAGAAGAAGCAGATCAAAGTTCAAAACAAATTAAAAAAAAAAAAAGAAGCGAGGGAAGTTTGGGGACAGCATACGTGCGGAAAAGGCTGCTGCTGTTCCTGTAGCCTCAAGGCAACTCAAGGATCATCACACACACACACACAGGCATTGACACTTACTGTAAACAAACATGAGTTCTTACACGTGCACACATTCAGCAGGCACTCCTTTGCCACCGACCTAATAGAAACAGACTGAGCTAAAAACCCAGCTGATCCTTCACTGGCTTAACCTCTCAGGTCAGAGCATGGATTCCCCCAGCACACACACACACACACACACACACACACACACACACACACACACACACACACACACACACACACACACACACACACACACAGAGAGACACACACACACAGAAGCATCAGGTGCAAAACAAAAAAGGGGATCAGGTGCAAAAACAGAGAGGTAAGAGAGACAGAAGGGATGAAGACTGAACCGTGAAATTTAACCTGGGATTGTAATCCGCCTCTGTGGTTCTAATTTAGAAATCAGCTAATTTACAAGAAAAGTTAAAATATCTTCACTTGATTATCTTTAATGTTGCGCCTCTATTTGCACCTAGAACACAAAATGCTGCTGAATGCAGCAAGTCCATGCTCATCCAGCACAATGGACTTGGCACTAAACTGTGAGCAAGACCATTTTAAAGGAGAAATGCAGCACATCTCAGGTTTCAGAGCCTTATAATATACTATTACTGATCATTCTGATATCATGTTAAGTTTAACTGTGCTGACTTTAGCTTTAGATAATGGAAAACTGTAGCAATCAATAGTGCTGCTGCTTACACACAGTGTCATCTGCTCATGCACAAAAACAACACAGGCTGACGCAAAATTGCAGGCACATGTTCACAGTCCGAGTACACTGTTATCTGTGAGGTGCACGTGCTCAGATTAAGGTTAGAGACGCATGGCACGTGAGCCCGGACATTACACAGCACAGACAGAGGTTTATGATCAAAACAAGCTGTAAAATGATAAAAGCTGTAAGACAAAAAAACAAAAAAACGGAAGTAAAGCGGGGTGAGTAAGTCGATGAGCAATCTGTCAATGAAATGAACTTTATTAATTCAGGTGATGAGGATGTTTACCACTTCATATATTAATAATTTACTAAGACAAAAACAAAAATAGCAGTAATACGAAGGATTAGTTTTGGCCTTTATAGTAAAAATGCATCAACTTAAGTATTAAAACGTTTTAGAAAGTTATGCACGTAAAACATGTAAACCTACATTCGATCGCTTATAATAAATCTGTGCATGCTGTTATTGTGCCGCAGCTTCAACTGCAGTGTCCCTACATACAGGAAGCCATTCACATTTAATTGATGCAAGCTTACCATCTCCATTATGCTGTAATGCAACAACGCTGCTTGTACATTATTGTGTATTTAAATCTTGGTGTAGTAAATAAACAAATTTCAAAATCCACCGAACAGCGAAATCAAAAAGTTAAAAAACGAAAAATTGTTCAAAACAAACTGACGGGAATCATAAACGATTTGATGGTTTAATGATTCTCGGGAATATCAAGAGAGCAATAAAAACTGGGAGGTGCCTTTGTCAAACTTCATAAGTGGATGGAGTATCCGCTCTGCCAGACTGCACTGCACTGCTCAACACTCTTCATGTTACAGGCTGTTTATCCTGGGAAGCTGGATTCAGGAATCCCCGCAGTGGTACCACAGTTGTTATGGAGGAAACTTATACTAGCTACATCTGGAAATCACCCGCAATGGAGAGCTGGTGGAACACACCTATGCATGCAAGTAAGTCATTGCAATCCTAGAAGGCGTATTTGTGACGAGATTTTACAAAAGTTAAAAAATAATAATAATAAACATTTCTGCAGGCAAATCTAAGACCAGAATTTGTGCACCACGTTTTGACTGAGTGGGCTTTAGTTTTTCAGATATTGTTTTGCTGTTAAAGATAACAGCAGGCATCTGTTAGTAACAAACCTCCAGTGTGCAAAACACTGAAGGGAAGAAAGACTGCAGAAAAGCCTGAGTGTTGTTTCAAATCTCTCCAAGACAGTGAAATGGATATGATTCATATGAGGTGTAAAATATGATTACAAGTGGGCGAGTATGATTCACTCCTGCCACTCACTGCACTCTACCTTTCTTGACTTTAGTAATTGACAAATCTATAACAAGCACACTGAACTCAGGCCTTTGGATTCAAAGTTTTCTTGCCCTTTTCTTTCCAACAGCATCACGCACACTCAAAGCTTTGCTGCTTGGTCCCAGGAGGACAGGGAAGAGCTCCACGGGTAACACCCTGTTGGGTCGAGGGCGGGTTTTTGACACGAGAGGAGGAGGGGCCAGTGCAGCAGCTGGTGCTGTCACTGCTGGACGCCATTTGACCGTGGTGGATGCACAGGGCTGGGGAACATCTGAGGACTTTGTTCCCAAAGAGGAGAAAATTGAACTCCTGAGAGCATTATCGCTGTGTGGAACTGAGGGACCTCATGTGGTTCTGTTAGTGATTCCTCTTATGGACTTTACCGAGTCTGAGAGGAAAGCAGTAGAGAGAAGGATGGAAATCTTCACCTCTGCTATCTGGAGACACACGATGGTGTTGTTCACTTTTGGAGACTTGCTAAAAGAAAAAGGCTGCAGCGTACAGGAGCACATCCAAACAGGTGGCCCTGCTCTGAAGTGGCTGATGGAGAAATGTCACTATCGATACCATGTGCTGGATAACAAGGCAGCTGTTAATTGCACGCAGGGGGGACTAAAGCAGGAGGTGAACAGAAGTGGAAGGAGACAGGAATGGACTTGGCTGAAGAAAACTGACAAAGAAGCACGAGGGGTGAGCACCGGAGGTGAGCTGGATAGGAGACGAGAAGGAGAGCAGCAGCAAGTGAGAGACCTGCTGAGCAAAGTGGAGGATATGCTGGAGGAGAACGGGGGGTGGCACTTCTCCTTTCACATGTACCAAAGGCTGGAGGAGGAATGGAAACGCAGAGAGCAGCAGCTGAGAGCTTTGCTCGAGGCACAGACAGAAGTGGGAAGTGCGAGGAGAAAACAAAAGACGGCAGAGACAAAGGCAGAAGTGGAGCCAGAACAACAGCCGAGTTTGGAGGCTGAAGAGCAGGAACAAAGCCGAAAGAAAGAGCTAGAGAACAAGGAGGGATGTGTGCAGAGGGAGATAAACACAGGGGAAGAGAGAGAAGAGGGAGTCGAGGTGGAGCTGATGAGACTGAGCAGTGAGGAGGAGAGGTGGGATACGAGCTCTGAGAGCGGGGGGGAGAGAGAAGAAGAGGAGGAGAGAGAAAAGATGAGGGGGCAGCTGGATAAGGAGAACACTGAAGTAAAGACTGGAACAGTGACTTCATGTTGGCCCAGTGGGGGTCCAAGGTTAGTTTTAAAGCCAATCAGGAGGCTGGCCTAAGGCAGTAATAACCACCAACTCCAACAACAACATCTGGTCATTTACTCTCATGTGCTGTAACAAAAACTCTTGTCATGTGATCACCCACTAGAAATGAACAAATCCGGATCTTCACAGACCTACACACAGCCACAGGCCGTTCACAAAGACCGCCTTCACAAAGCTGAGCCAACTGGCTTCAGATTTATATTTAGTATAGACATGAGAGTGGGAAGGAAGTGAATGTCCCAAAAAATGTGAAACTACTCACCGAGTGTATTTAATGGACTAAAATGGTATCAAGTCAATAAATAAATACTGTGGGGTTTTTTTGTTTTTCCATTTGCATTGCGTGTCAGTCATTGGTTCCATTGGTTATAACTGCACATATGCCAGTCTGCTTCTAAAATCATCAGGAATGTGAGACACTGTGTGATTTCAGTCCTCGCTTTTCTAATTATGTACATCTGCGAACTGTTGCAACACTTCCTAATTTTAAAAATATTTGCAGCACTCTTGCACTCGAGTAATTAAAATCCAATTTCCCTTCTTGGGGTAAACAGACACAAATAAGGCAACTCTGCTATCCGGAGAAAAAGTTAGCGGATGAACTCTGATAAAGGAGGATGCTTTCTTAACACCGCTCTCATTATTTTCCCCTCTTATATTTTTAGATTTTCAATTTGTAAATAAAATTGAGGCAATCACTGTCACTCCATTGGAGGTTTTCAGCCTAAGCCGAGGGACGTGTGGTGTGCCACCCATTTCATTAAATCTCAGCAAACTGTCAACTGGCTTCAGGGGATTGCCGTCTCTCCTCGACTGACAGACTGTTAATTCTCATCTCTGGCTCGCAGTCATGATGCCGTGCGAGGTCATTTGTGCCGTAAGCAGCGAGGTCACTGTCTGCCCTGGACACCAGGCAGGACCAGAAAAGGCCATTTCAAATGCACATATTCAGATAAATATTTCATTAGGAGAGCTCCAGACTGTTCAGATTGTTAAGAAAAAATAAATCCAACCCAACTATTCATAAAAATGAGGGGTTTTTTTCAGTCCTTTGCCATTTTTGAAGCAATGCAAAGATTTTCAACACTGTATTAATTAGTGAGCGTGCAGACGCTGCATTTGTTTTCGTCCCACAGCTTCTTTTAATTAGATACACAAAGCTGCTGTGATACTAATTTGGTCCAAGAAGTCTGCTGTCTCCAGACATGAGCTGCTGAGATTTGTGTTTACAGAGCTTCACTGGAACCAAACGTTACACCAGATGCTTTCAGCAGTCACCTCTTCCCGGGCAGACTGTGCAATCTATCAGTGATCGAGTTTACGAGTTTAAATACGAAAAGTCATAAACCCCTTTTAATAGAGATTGCTTTAAAACTAACCCTCCTTGCTACCTCTGAACATTAATGTTATAGGCCCATTAAAACCAGTTATTTTAGGATGAATGGTGGGCCCTAACATACAAACTCACTTGCTAAAATTAAAAAAAGACGACTGAAAGTTGTATTTTTCCAAAAAGCATGACGTTTTGAATCAGTCGGTCCAACAATAAAAGCTTTCAGCTGACCCTGCAGCCGTGTTCTTAGAGCTGACAAAATTGTTAGCGTGTAACTGCTGCCAGTAATCTTCTATTTGATAACACAGTAAGGTTCCTCCTTCAAAGTCTCCGTGTTGACATCTCTGACCAAACTGCAACTCATCTGGAATTTGATACCTTGTTATGATTTTTATTGGACTTCGTTGCACAAGATGAAGTCTGACGCACGGTTGGGTGAGCACTATCAGCTTTAAATATGCCATGAAATTCCTTATCAAGACAAACAGTGCCTGGGAACAAAGTGTTTTGGGAATTACACAATACCTATAGTTGCCATTTAGTGAATGAAAGGTTCATCCGCAATCTGTGTTATGTAATAGCAGATCGCTATTGGTCAGGAGTCCACACTTCAACATAAGAGGTGCTTCTGCAATGTTAAAGAGTACAAGTGAAATTATTAAACAGAAGAATTGTAATGGTGTTCACCTTTAATAGTAATATAGTGAATGACGTGGAGCTATAAATAACCCTCTGCACCTTTTATTTGTCTGGCTCCAATAGCTGCTTGAGGTGAGCACTCGTCTAGGCCACTGCTGTTGCTATGAAACAACTGACAACCCATTTAATGTGCAGCACTGGTGAGCTAAAAGCTGAAATATTTTTGACTTTTAGCGCTGGAATGTGCTCCACTCGAGCAGCAACAGGCATGAGTGCCGTCCGATAAAGCTGTAGCCCGGTCACAAACTCAGCTTTAGTATATCTGCACAGACTCACTGTCAATGACAGGCTCAGCGTGTATTTAAATGCTAGTGCTTACCTCAAATGACATGATCATGACTATGACAGTGTTTCCCTAACATCTAACATAGCATCTTCCTTAACTAGCGTTTAATGTTAGTCGTCTTGTCTCTGTGTTAATCATCTCACATTTGAGTTTTTCCTGTTTTGCTGTGATTGCTGGTTTTCCCCGTACATCTCTTTTGATCTTTTTTAGAACCTTTGATTTTGTTCAAATATGCCTAATCCTTTAAAAGTCTCCAATTAATCCCCTGCGTATCCGTAGTCAGATCGTCCTCTTCAGAGGGGTTTACTGTGAAGCAAGATTAATGGGTTAGCAATCTATGTTGAGCTTGTCTGTGTGACAAAAGTGCCCATCTTTTTACGTGACTAGGCGAGCTGGTCATGTAAAAACTTAAGCTAAACAGACAATGTGGTTGATGTTCATGTCTCGTTTACACTGATGTAACTGCAGCTACTAGAACACACACGCGATGAATACCTGTTCAGCCGTCACATTAGAAACAAACAGCAGCACTGAGAGCACGATCGGCATTAAAATAACTCAAACTCAATTGCTTATTTTATCACTCTGTGATTTCTGGCAGCATTAATATTTTGTCTTGTTTGTAACTGTGTTGCTGTATTATTTTTTATGTTCTTTATAGATTTTTTTAAACACCATTTTATTATCATTACCTGATAACTGACTGAAGTAGGCGGCACTCATAAGGATCATTTTGTGTGAAAGAAGACTCATATGACGTGTGAAACGCCCCCATTCATGCGAGCAGACAGAGAGACTGAAACAGAAAGCCCGACTTGACAAAGAAACCTGATAATTGCTGTTGTGATGCCCATTATCTCTGACTGGAGTAGGAAAGCCTGGCTTTATTGAGCCGCCTTTGTAGTATACCCCTCTAGTTATTTTCATGCTCTTTGTTTAGGATCATGTTGAGGCTCCTTGTTTAGGTTTTTATCTTTTTTTGCTGGCTTAATTAAGAGGGTTTTTTTTTGTTATTTCTTGCCTCAGTGTCCTGCCTTTGGTTCCTATCTAAAACCATACTCTTCAGATGTTTAGCTTTGCAAAGGTGGGTGAAAAGTGTGAAAACTGAGAAAAGCAGGGCATCGTTTTTTTCTCCTTTCTCTGTATTTTGCACCAAAAAGCATGGTGTTGCAAGTCATTAATAATGAAGAAGGTGTCAGAGTGTTAATTTGAGGTCTAAAACTTGCTTATGTGCAAAGACATTACCCATGACCGGCCATACCACACCGAAGTAAGACAGTTAAGCAGAGGTGTGAGGTCAATGTGTTTCTTTGACGTCCAATATCGGTTCTTTGTGATTACAGTGACTGAATGTGGAGAAACAGACGAATTGTTGAGACTTTTTTTTTTCTTAACTGACCTCAAGCTGCAGTGCGCTTGAGATAAAATCAGCCTGTATGTGACACATGAACTAAAAGTGAGTTTGACACCCCTGGTCTCCACACATGTCCCACATTCTGGTTGATAAATGGACTCTTAAGACCTAGAGGTTTCTGATACTGCTCGTTGTCCTTTGAACAGAAGTCGCTACCATCACTTAAAAGTTTCACAGAACTGCTAAAACTTTTGCAGCCACCAGGATAACAAAGAAACAAACAAAAAAAGTGAACTGAATCAAAGCTGCTAATTTTATCGTATTCTTTTTCTATTGTTTCTTCCCATGATCACAAGGCACTCGCTACAATTGCTGAGATCCAGTTTTACATGATAACCTGGCCTAGAAACCTAGTAAGCTCAAGGAGCTAGTAAACCACATCTTTGGCCCTTTAACAAAAACCTATACCTTGATGTTACAAAGTGCATAAGTTGCAGCTTTTTTGTCTTTCTCAGCAAGTCTACAAAAAAAAGCCACAGCTTTTGTTGATCTTGATGCCGAAGTCCATTCTTGTTTCCTCACTGGTACAAAGGTGCTTTCAAGATGTGATTAGCTCAGTCTAGAAGAGACTGACAGACAGACAAAACCTGTGAGCTTATTTGACCCCAACTGAAAATGATACTCTGCCAACTACAAAAAAGAAATTGTTACTAACCAACACGCACATAAGTCATAATTACATAAATGCTCACGTAAATGCAAAAGTGTCCGACTGATCTGATTAATGCTGTCCTCTTCTAAAGGAGAGTCTTTCCTCTCTTTGCTGAGGCACTGCTGTGTGCTTATGCAGCCTTGTATCCGTGCATGCAGTGACAAACAAAACAAAGACACTAACTGTGTTTTCTAGATAAAAGAGATGAGCTAGTAATGGAAGAGATGAGTACCAAGTGAATGCTGCATATAGCTGTAGTTTATGTGAGGCCATACAGGCCTCTCACACACCGTTCAAGGATTTTTCTGGCATGTCTCCATTTACTCACTCACCTTCCCCCTAGCTTCGGGCTCATAAACAAGTCATACGCTAGTCGGCTTAACACCGCTGAGCTGAGACGACCCACGGTGCCGCTTCATGCTCTAAAATGATTCAGTGCAAGGTGACTTCTTCGGCTATTTTTTTGCTCTGATGCACTCCGCTGTGGATCTTTACTCCATTACAGCCATCCATCACACACCCACTCACAAGATTAGAGTGCACTGACAAACTTTTGTCACTATCTGTTCTTCTTGGAAGTTGAGTCATAAACTGAACATAAAATATAAATTTACAGAACCGAGAATTACATCACACTGTGTTTTACACTGAGTAAGTCACTATTCGGTTTACACACCAGCACCTGATGGTATATTGTTAGTCAAGCATCTGAAATACTAAGTAACTATTTCTACACAACACTTTAATTAAAGTAGGATTACACATCTCTGACAGCCTCAACTGAACATTTTGTTCCTCAAATGTAACTTCTGCAGTCAAAGCGTATGAGAGAGGACAGGGCAGCAGTGTGGGCTTGGACCAGATCACAGCAGGATCGGCCAGCAGAGCTACAGTAACCGCCCGGGCACAGAGCCCAGCTGAGGGTGAGGGGACCACGGGGCAATGGGAATTAGATACACAGAGGAAGTGATGGATAACTAAAGAAATAAGAGTAACAGATGAAACACGGGCTGTATTCGGAGAGAGTTACATAGAGGGCAGCAGAGGAAGAGAAGGAATAGAGAGGGGATAAAGTGAAGAGTGAAAGCAGCGAGTGTAAAGAGATCTACTGGTTGTCAGAAAAAAGATGGAAAATGTGGATTGAAGCTGCACAGCTATTTTTATTACCTTTGGGCCTGATCTTTCTGATTAAGGAAGGGTGAGCATCTATGGTATTAAATATAGACTTTGTCCCAGTATAATTTTAAATGTTTTAAATCACATGAAAAGAAAACCGCAACAGAGATAGAGCTGAATAAACTGGTGTAATTCAATTTTAACATACAAGTGATATATGCAGGTATAAAAACTTGTCTGCACTGCACTTCCTCCTGTATGAGACTACAGTACAATTCATCAGTGAAATATCAGCATGAACATGTTTCAAATACACTTTTCCCATATGCCTCTTCACTTAAAAGAAACATTTTCTGTGTCTGAATCATGTGGGAAAACAACTCCGTAGGTTTTTCTGTGTCCATCAATTTTTTGCATGCTTGGCAGCAGATTTCAACAGCGTTCCCAAGCAAAGCACTTAAAACACGACAGGTCACACAGCTACAAATGCCGCACTTTCTATGGTGTTTCGCTGGAGTTACAGTAGAAAAAATATGTTTGGGTGGGCAGGCAAAAATGTTATCACCCGAGATCTCTGATGCCACGAAATGAAAGAACACATCCGCTGTAGCGCTCGGCTGGAGGGCAGACAGGGCATCAGCAAAAACACTCTGAAAGAATTACCTTGTATTGACTCAATGCACAGTGAAATCAAGCTGAGCAAGTGCATCATTATATTACAGTCATTCAACTTTTATTAAAAATACTAAACAAAACTAAAAAAACAAAGAAGACATGGCGTAAACTTTACGAGCGTGAAAGCATCAAATCAAACGGTGACCTGCGTTAGTCGAGAGCTGCTCGATGCTTCGTATCAACTGTGTTTATTTGTTTTTTGTGTATTTATTTTGACAGAGAGCAAAAGGCCAGAACAGTCATTTCTGCAGGAGAAATGCCACAGAGAAGTTTATACACGACAGGCATGCGCTGCTGGTCTCCAAGGTTACCATCGAGCACAACAGTTGTTGGATTTCATTGTGAAATCGACACTAATTGTAGACATTAGCAAATGGTAGTCTTGTGTGTACAATGTTTGAAAGCTCAGTGAGCACAGAAAAGGCACAAAACAAATGAAGAATGCAGACCAGCTGCACAATGAGTCATACACATGCTTTTAAATACGTGTGTTGATACACCTAACTGACGCAAGCAAAAGTACTGAAGTGCATTATTGCAGCTGGGTTTCTTTTGACTTACAACATCAGTGCTGCTTTAAGAGATGCTGGTGATTTAACACATGCAATTAACTCATAATGAGCAGAAAATAAAAACCTGGCACGAGCTTTGATATTTTATCATCTTTATGAAAGCAAAACGGCAGTATGAGCGTTGATAGAGTACTCGATGTAAGTAAGCATGTTATGGATCAGTCACACTACACGCTGTTGCCTGAGTGGCGACACGTATTGTTCAGGGGAATACTGCAGTGGCTACCTGCACTTTATAGTGGTGCAAAAAACAAAACAAAAAATGGTTGGCCTCTTTAAAGCAGGTCTTAGTTGTTAAGGATAACATTTTGTGTAGCTGCAACATACGCTTAGGGTCTCCCATAAGTCTCTAAATTAAGAGGCAAACACTATGGTTGGTTGGTTGAGTAAATACAATAAAAGTGCCGTTGTTTGGCTCGAACAGCTAATGATAACTGGTAGAAAAGTAAAGGTTAGGACAGTCTATTGGCTAGCTAGAGCTAGGATAGTTGTGATGCTTATGAGTTTATGCAAGATAAGATAAGATGATTCACCTCTGAAAACGACAAATCGAATCACAATGGT
The DNA here is from genome assembly GCF_036321145.2 of Pelmatolapia mariae. NCBI lineage: Eukaryota > Metazoa > Chordata > Actinopteri > Cichliformes > Cichlidae > Pelmatolapia > Pelmatolapia mariae. The sequence continues at coordinate 12,373,048 of NC_086243.1, read as the reverse complement.
AAATTAACAGTTTAGAGTTCAGTAATATGGCCTCATGTTACAGTCAGTTTTCTGCTGTAACTTGATTTCATACGTGTCCTGTATACACAAAACTAGGTTTATGAAATCGTGGAGAGGAATTGAGAAAACTAATTTCCCCAGCCTCAGTTTTGTGGCCGTTTAACCCTGGCATAACAAGGTTTCTAATGAGCTTGTTCCCTAACGAGCTTGTACATGAGAAAAACGAACTTCCAATGCGACCTGGGAGTATCTCAATTTAATGTAACAGTTAAAATAGGTGAGTAATTCTTTCCGAATCAGGTGGTGGGCAGGAGGGAAATCTGATTATGGACCTGCTGTTTTTATAAACAGTGTTAGGGAGACCAGATTGCCACGGTACATGTGTTTTCTGTAAGTGCTTATTTACGTTTCCATGAGTGACCTGGCTTTTTAAGTGGATGCACGCTGAATCCCTGACAGGGAAATTATGAAAACATGAGTAATGTCACAAGCTAGTCAAAGAAAAATGAGAGTGAGGCAACTTTAAGGACTGCACTCCACCCAAAACAGCTCCAGTGAAGCTGCTAGGTGGCAAACAAAAGAGGACTGCACATGTGTGAAGGTGGCAAACTGCATGAGTGTGAATGAGGAAATTGCTTAAAGACCAAGTGAGAGCTGCCAACTTTCCATGATTAGAAACATTAAGAGGAGGTATTCCAAGGGCATAAAAATTAATCCATTACATCACGTCTCTGCTGTTTTAAAGGCCAGGATTCCTGAACACTAATGCAAACCCCTTGACCAAAGCCATGACATCGCTCTGACAAGATGTGCAAACAGGACACATGTGAAGTTTTGTCATCTAAACAGTGCGGCTTGCTTTTAACAGGAACAGGTGGACGTAGTTCACAGAGAGTTCACGGACAGACTTTAGCTCCTCTTCGTATGTCACAAGAGAAACAGCAGAGGAGAAACATCCAGATCAACAAGAGAGATGGCGGCGTTCGGACTATCAGTGCCTTCAGGTACCTTTAACTCGGCTAATAGCTTGGAGCGCAACAGCAGTTGTTCTGCAGTGCCGCAAAAAATAAGTAGAGAAAATGAACTGATAAACAGTTGAATAAGCTGAGGGAGTTTCATTCATCAGGGAGGAAAATGCCGAAAAGACACAGAGAGAGGGCCGAGAGACCTTTAAATAGAACTGAATCCCTGAGAGCGCACAAAAGGAATCCAGCCTGTCAGTAAATTGGTAATGTCAGGAGGCCAAATTGAAGTGTTGATTAGAGGCTGTGCCTACAGCTTCCTGAACAAAGAATGAAGGAGACGAAGATTGTGGAGGATTATCTTGCTCTCATTCATTACTGCTCTCCTTCATTACAAAGCCGGGGAGTGATTGGATCGCCCTGTTAATAACATCGGACCTGTGGGCCTCACTGTGTGTGAGTTTGTGTGTGTTTGTGTGTGTTGGTGGCAGATTTAATAAATGAAAACAATGCTGTTCCGAGTCATCAGAGCCTGAACACTATCAAAATCATTCCTCTGGTTTATTTTATTTATTTATTTTTTATTAAAGTGGAAAGATTACACACGCACCCAAATAGTTTTGTGCATTTACCTACAAGTAAAGGCAGCAGTCTAAGATAATATTCTTCTTCTATGTCACCCAAACAAGGCTCCAGTGTCTGGGAAAAGCGTGGCTCACAGTCATAGTTTTGTCTGTGGCAGCGTTAAACATGGGATTTATGGGTTTGTAAAAGGCAACTGCTGAGCTTTCAAAACTAATTTTGGCTTCTAAGCTTCTCATGCTTGCATAAATTTGTCTGGTGGCTGGTGCTGCGCTGCATAAGAGGCTGCAAAGCAAAACTGATTCACCTAAAGGCCTTTCCCCGGTTTAAAAGTAGACTTTTAAAAGTTAATTGACGAGGACTTGTGTGTTTCTACAGTTCTGTCTATACCCTTTCCATTAAAGGATGGCATCTTATGCTGGCTCCATGTCCGAAGGAGCGCCCGGGTCGCCTTCTCATAAAAATTCCAAAGGCCGTCAAGTAGCTTCACCAAGTCTGAACATGTACAAAATAACAAAGCTGTCTCTCTGGGCTTGTTCGTGTGGGCCATGCACACCTGCTTTTAGTGACGATGCACACCGTGGCTCTCTCCATCGTTGTTTCGGGTATGTTTGGATGAAGATGTAAGAACCGTTAACTTAAAAGTGACCCCCTGTGTGAATGACAAAATGCCATCACTTAATAAAGCCTGCAGCGTTCTGTATCCCATGCCGGGGAAAAAAAGCCTTACGAAACACACATAAAAGCTCAGGATGGGACAGACAGGGGGAAATGGATCAGTCCTGACAGAGAGGCAGGATAAATGGGGAGATAATCAGGTGTGAAATCACAGTGATTTCTTTCTGCAGTAATTCAGTCTGTCTCTCATCTTCTCTCAGCATGAGAGCCATTTCTGTTTTACACAAAAACCAACACAACTGATAGCAGAACTTTTAACACGCATACTGGTGGTACAGTGGGGGAATGTTAACGCGCCGGCTCCCTTGGCTATGTGACTATTCACAGATTCACAGGGAAGCATTCAGCATTTAAGACTTTTCTCCTCGCTGTAGACTACTTCATCTTTCCATCCCTGACTGTGTTTGCCATTAGTTAGCTGTAGGAAAGCTATAATTGTGCTTTTAAAGTTGCAAAATGCCACCAATGTTCTGGACAAGGTGAAAAGTACAAGTGTAACACTTCATCCTGTGTTGAATTAAAAATACCTCTTTGCCCGTTATTGACCTTTTTCTCCGGCACTAAGTTACACAAAATTAATGTCAAGCAGCTCCTACATTAGTAAGAGCAGGTGTGCTGGTCTTAGGGGTGTGTAGATCGATACGAGCCCATTAATGTGATGGAATCAATGAAAGAAAAAAGAAATAAACAGAAAGAAGGAAAAAAAGCAGCCGAAAAAAGAAAGTGGGAACAGAAAACAGCCAGGAGACACATACTCGCTGCAGACACGCAGTACAGTTCAGCAGACACGCAGTCATTCTCGAGTCTGAAACCATCTAAAAAAAGCCAACTCGAGTTAATCTGGTTTTAGAAGTAGGCAGTTAATTTGCAGTGCAGCTGATCTGCTTAAATAGTCCACTTATTTTGAGAAGTTCAGAAGCTGAACCAGGTCACCGCTGTAACTGAAACACTGATGCCGGACTTGGGATTCTCAATTAAAGTTGTATAATCGACTCGGGCAAAGGCACCACTCGACAGCAGTTGAGCTGTTAGCCCCGGTAAGGTCATTAGCTATTTTAAGTCGACTAGCTTAAGCCTGGAAAAGGTTACCCCAGTTTCTCTCTAAAGCTCTGTGAATGAAGCTGCATAAAAGCCAGCCAGTGGTTATTGCTGTGAGATCATAGATTATTGCATTTTTAGGCCCAGTAACAGCTCTTGAGATAAGCTAAGTACACTGATAAACAGCTGTACACTGATTATTTTAACTAAATATTTTAAATATTCACACTGATTAAGATTAAAAATGTCAAATGTCGTTATATGCATTAGATTGTGTTTGAGTATGTCTAAAAAACTGATTCATATTCCAGCACTTGTCCTTTTACTAATCAGACCGACGTTTGCCCTGGAGCTCTTCATTAGCACCCGGTTTCAGCGCTGCTCCATGATTCCCACATCATCTATCAGTTTATGTGACCAGAACCGACACCAGTGGCTCGACATGACTTTCAATTTGGCCCTCGTTCGCTCTGTACACCTCCCGTCTTCTTCATCTCTAATAGCGCTCCTTCCCTTCTTTGCCTTTTATCAGCCTGTCTCTGTCAGTCCTCATTCTAGCTGCCAATCTGTGATTATTCCCACATTTCAGAGCTGTCTCCATCGCACTTTCCATGCACTTTTTTTTTTTGCTATATTTATCTGTTCAGTTCTCTCTATTCTGCTCACTTTTTCTCCTTCCTCACTCTTGTTGCTTTATTAGTGCCTCTTTTTTCTTAAAGCTTTGACACTAGAGAGCATAATAAAATCACCATCCTCACTTTTTAGGCTCTGTTTAGTTCATGTTCTCTGTTTGCCTTTTATCTCTTGCATGTCGCTGGTTTCCCCTCCGCTCTTCTCCAATTCTTTACTTTGTCTATCTCCGTTTTATTTTTTTATGTTTTCTATGCCTCTTTCTTCTCTTCTTCACTGCTCATCTCTGCTGTTAAATATTTGATTGTGAGCACACTGAGATGACACCACCGTTCCCCGCTGCAGCCGAGGGTGTTTAGATCTCAGAGCAGAGGATGGAAAAAGAAACATGAGGCACTTTCAAACCTCCATTTGAGCTTTTTCTGTGTCATTTAATCTTGTTTTGCAGTTTCAGAGCGTCCAATCAGAGGTGTTCTTAATATTATATATCAAGAAAGGCAGAGTCCCAGAACATATCAGAGGCATTCAGCCACCGAGGACATTTAATTTAGGCAGAACAGTTGTTGACGTAGCTTCTTCTGAGACAATTTGCACAAGCTATTAAGCTACTGCGTAGGCACTACAAATTAGCCACTAAAAAATTTGCACAATTAGCAGTGCAGGTGCAAAAACAAACTGCTCTCTCAATTATGGATGATCAAAATATTTGGAAGAAATTCAAAATCAGTGTCGGGTTGTTTAAAGAAAAGCACAAAGTATAACTTTTCTTCTTTTTTTCCCCTCTCCCACCAGTGTGTGGGCTACAAAGAAGCTGCTTATAGCTAAATGTGCAAAGGAGCAAACACTTCGGGGGAAACGAACGAACAAGACAGAGAAAAACAAACCAGTGATGCATGCAAATGTGACAGTAAAAAGCACAGGGAGACATATCAGGGAACCATAAAGAGCAGGATGCAAGCCTAAGGCTGGCAACCAAGTTAAGCTAAATCACCAACCCAGTGACCCACATATCACAGCCAGCAGTTGGTGCGAAACTCCACGCACTAGCTCAGGAAGCTGAGTCACTGCTCCAAACATGAAAGCTCATGGTTCAGATACTGGCATCCCGTCCATCGATCCTGGAGTGAAATTTACATGCAAAAACCAAATAATAAGGAAATTAACGAGCGCTAAAGTACCCAAATTAAAAATGTTGGGTTTAATTTTATATGCTGTGGTTTTATGACACCCACCTTTAAATTTCCCACATGCCACAATGCTCGACTTCACAGTGATCTTTGAAACTACTTCAATAGAAAGTAGTCATTTCCTTGAGGACGAGTTGCTTTTCTGTTTTCAAAAATAAACATTTCCGTCCTTTTACCGACACACAATTTTAAAAAACCCTCACCGTATTTTAGCGCCTGCAGAAATCTGAGACAGGAATGCCTCAAAACCGCAGCAGATCTAAGAAATCCAAATCTGCATGACTTAATATCACAAGGGGGGCAACTGAGTTTGTGCCGACTTTGTTTTGATCTGATAAACCAGAACTTGAACAAAAACTGCAATTATTACTATAAAAGCTCTGGAAAGGTTAAATATTTTCTACTAAAGAGTGAATTCCTGATGATTTATGAACCTAAAAAACCAGACATCAATTAAAGTGTTTCTACTGACAGACAGTGTGCTTTCTGGGGATCTTAGGGTGCCATGATCTTCATGTAAACAACCCAGACACAACTAAGACCGCTGTTGTGAAGTTCTAGTGAGTAGGTGGCTGCAGCTGGTTTAGGTCTGACCTGGAGTGTGTAAGCTCATGTGATGCAGACTAAACAGTAGGGGAGAGGGAGGGAGGTCAGGGTGTCAGCTCTCAGCTGGCTTACAGGAGAAAGAAACTGGGTCACTTCACGTCGACAGATCTGCTGGAATGTGAATAATCCTGAATAAGCCGGCAGTTGTGATTTTGACTGTGAAGTATAAATTAATGGCAGAGAAAACCCTGTGGTAGTGCCAGTGTCTGTGAAATGCTGCAAAAAGAAAAGTTCAGCATTTTAATATTGTATGCAGACATTTATCAAACTAACATAGACAAAATCTCCCATGTAACTGTCATTCTTTTAACCATTTCTTGCTACTTTCTAGGTTAACTATTGTTATTTAAAAGGGGGCAGCCTCATAAGCCTCTTTTGGCTTCTAACCTCTCCTGCACAATGATTCATTTTTTATCATTTTTAATGTGTTTTTGTGGCCTTTTGTGGTTTGTGTTGCAATACCAACAATACCAGCTTTTTCAGCTCAGAGAGCTGATCAGCTGTGCGTCTGTCACACATCCCCTACTGTGCAAACCCTTCTCTCTCGCTGCTTTTGCGCTCTGCTTCCACCCTTCTCCTGATAAAACTTCAGTATGCTCGCTGCGACTTGCAGATGTTATCCTGCTTTTACCAATTCTCTCAGCTGTAACCGTCTCTCTTGGGTTTTCTTCCATTCTGTCACTCTCCCTCCCACCTTATCTGCTTTTCCCTTTTTTCCCCCCAACCTTTTCAACCCTGTTTTCCCCTTTGCTTCCCTCACAGCCCATGATGCAACAATGACTGGTCGGCTTAATTGTCTGTATGGGTAAATCATATGACAGCTGTTGGACGGGGGAACTATTCAGCCACGTGAGAAAACCACGAAGACATTGGCTTCACCGGCAGGAAAGAAATTCTGGACAAGTAACTGTAGTGAAAACCATCCCCAGAAATTGCATTTATAAGCTGATAACAGCAATATGTGCCCAGAAACTGCATTTAATTATTCAGAAAAAAAAGGAATTATATTCTGGGTGGTTTGTAAATTAGCTGTTAAACTGCCAGATTTTGCAGTGGTATTCTGCATAATATGTGCTGGAGTACAAAGACAGGAGAGAAAATGGCACATATCAGGGCTAAAGCTCCCATTTTAGCTAATCAAAGTGCCACTAATTGGCACAATTATAGACACAGGACAAGAGAAAGCCCAACTATGAGCGGAAGAAAAAGAACCAAGGAGAAGGAGAGTGTCCTTTAAGGTTGCAAAAAAATTAGCTGCATATGTAGTTTATGTAACATAGCATCTATTAAGTTAAATATACTCTAACTGGCAAACAGATCAGGTCACATGTTTATGGAGGAAGCCTCTGAAGGAAGAGGGCTCATATGTGGAGGACAATGCAGACTGAAGTTCATGCAGCCTTTATTTGCGTTAGTGTTTACTACACACACTTATCCGTTTCTGGTCGCTTTGTGCACTCTTACAAAAACTGCCATGAGCCCGAAGTGCTGCTGGCTTCATCGCTCTCCAGTGTGTCACTGCAGGAATGGGAGTAATGATCTCAGGTGGAGCAAAATGACGATCACAGAGCAACAGGGGCCTGAGCCGGAGTGATGAGAAAAGCAAACAGGGTGACGTGAAGACGGCGCACCAACAAATCTCTTTTTAATACCCAGCAGTCGCGTTGTTTCTCCCCTCCAACAATAATTTACAAACAACCCAACAGTGGCTTCTCATAGGTCGGCTCATTAGATACAGTCACTACCGAGCGATTACCGTGAAAAAAGAAAACAAAAAGATGAAACAACGTCTGTTCTCCGGCTGACCACACAATCACGGTTTGCCGTACACACAGACACTCCTTTACTCACAGGCAGACAGCAATTATGACTTCATTCTCTCTACTCGAGTCATCTGCAGGGCAGACGAGCCGATTCAATCCAAAACTGATATTGAAAGAAGCTGCCGCACAGACTGTAATCACAGCCTGCCCTGCGTCAAAGAGACCCTGCTTTAGGCTATTTACTTCACCTTTTCACTAAACCCTTGAAATATCACTCACTGCTGTCTTTGTTTGGAATTCAGAGCGACGCCTGGAGCGCTAATAACCCAAAACGACGTCTCAGCAACAAATGAATGGAATCAGAAACCGAATGAATTGTTACGGATTTGGTAGTCCGAGTGGACTTCCCCTACCTTAGGCCTCTCTCAAACACGCTTTTGTTTCCGTGTGTTTGCGCACACATTCGCATGAGATTTCATTTACTTTGTTTGGGAAATTCTGAATGCATGGCTGTATAATAAAAACCGTATTCTAATAGGAGGTAAAAAAAAAAAAGCTGTGACTGGTTACAGTTAGTTAGATATTTCTTGCTCACTACAACCAGTGTCTTCCCAAGATCCCCTGATTTTTTAGTTTTCTTCATTCTGTTTTGTACTCTGACCAGAAATATGTATTTTTTTTAATTTCATGCTGTGTCAGTGTCTATCTCTCATACACACATCCCAGCCGGCTTGTGACGATGACCCTCTACCCTCCTCCCTGCATTAAGCTTTACACACAGCCAAACCTCATTTCACAGCATGAAGGCTGTAAGATTGTAGAAGCGAGTGCTTTAAAACGGACTCAATATTCTATATAAATGAAAAATGTCGGAGGTAAGGTGCTTTTAAGCAGTCAAACAATGTTTAATAGTGACAGGTTGGAGATTAAAAGATTTAAATGCACACATATAACAGGAGTTAAACTGAAGGATAGAAAATAATTACAGTTCAGACAAGAGGGGTTTTTTTCTGATTCATATTCCAGTTGGCCAGCTGCAATTTTAAGGCAAAAAAAACCCAATTTAAAGCTGGAATTACGCCTGTTATTTTTTTAGAGAAGAAAATGGGCTCTTGATGTCATGGTGTCCCTGGAGAGCAGAGAAGTTTTGACAGAAAAAAAAATTCAAACAGAAATTTGAGATGATTGGGCAAAGAGAAATGAGATGTAACAAACTACAGAGAGCGCCGGGTTTTCCTTTCAGATTGCTGTTGGGGTTACACACAAAAGCACACCCTGTTGTGAAATCAAATAAGACCCACAGGGCTCAGCGAACTAAAAGGCAGGGAGATTATAAGCCTGTTGTCACAACACACCCTTTCCCTTCCTGGCAGGTGTGTGTTCATACGTGTAAGTGTCCGTGATGTGTGTCTAAGTGAGCTTTTAACAAGATGTTCAAAGCGTTACTGTTTAGACTGTGACGGGGGAGCCTGTCTCTTCTCTTTTGGCGCGCACATGCAGACAGTGGGAGAGACTTCAGAGATCAAAGAAAACAATCACAAGCAATCTGTTTACCCAATCAAAACCAAAAAACCTGCAGAAGAGTATTTTAAACTACTCTTTTGTTTCATGTGTGCACCACATGTCTGCTCTGCCACAGCAATTTGAAAGACACCGTTAGCTCATGATACACTTCTACAGCCAGATGAACCGTTCAGTGCCGGAAAAAAGGCAAATCACTGAAAAATATAACAAAATCAACCCAACGCATCCATCGCTAACATCTGACTGCTTTGTTAAAAAAACACCTTCTCTGTCTTTCTGAAATAACTCAAGACTCCTCTCCGGCTTCAAGCATCGCTAACGAAAGCACTTCAATTTAAGAAGAAGAAAGAAAAAGAAAAAAAACACTAGAAATTGCACACTCAAACCGCTGAGACACTAATGCTTTCAGTACTGAGTACTGAATAATGAATGTTGCAGAACACGTGGACTCCTTCCAGTGGTACTCAAACTAATTTTCACCCTGTTTGCTGCCAATGAAAGTGTGTCAGATTTGCAATCTCAGAAGAGTGACACAACAAACTGAAATTCTTACAACACCACGAAGGGATGCGTCGTATCACGACACCGCCACATTAGTTTAGTTCAGTGGTTTCCTTTTTTTCTCTTTTTCTTTTTTTTACATCAGGCATTTTTTTGTAGGTAGGTCATCTAAGGTCATGTGAATATGAACTCTGAGTAGTCTCCATTACTGCTGGATTATGTTCATAATGTGTAAATAGTCACCAAAAAGCGATTACTTACGATCCAGGCCGTTGATGTACTTCATGGATATCTCACAATGTCCCCACACGGCGCTGACGATGGGATACAGCTTCTTTCCTTTCAGTCCTCTAAATGCCACTCCTAGATACTGTCCATCCACCATAAAACTTAAGGTCCCTTCGTCCATGTCCAGTATCACTAGCAGAGAGTCCGGAAGGGTGAACGACTCCTCCGGCTCCAGGAAACAAGGGTAAGAGGGCAGTGAGCTGTGTGCCCTGTTCTTACTGTCGTGGTAGAGCCTATTACGTCCCAGATCCCAGCCCCAGGACTCGCAGTCTGACCCCACTAACGCTGTGTAGCCAACAGAATGCAAAGGAGCTTCGGAGGTTGCCACTCCAACCACAGCGTGGGTGCCTCGCTGCCGGACAGGCCAGTTGATCTTCCATACATGGAGTCCCCTCGTGTATCCGACCCGCCCCCGGATGCAGTCCGTGCTCTGAGCGACAGGGTGGCGATGAAACGTTAACTTATCGTCCTCTTTGATGAAGATGTTAAGCGACCGGTCATCGGCGTTCCACGCGTGACGGAGTTGAGTCTCCAGTCCAGCGCACGGCATGTCCAGTAGGAGATCCAGCCTGGGAGGTTTGAAGAAATCTGGGCCCCTTAGCTCAGGGTGCTGCCGGCGATGAGTCAGGGGTCGGTAGGATGGGGAGCCACCGCTTTCCCCGCGACCATCTACTGATTTAATGCTGCCAGAGATTTTTTGGCCCATGGCTGCGGTGCAATGACTGACAGAAGGAAGAGGAAGAAGGGGGGAAGGAGGCGTCGCTGCAGGTGGGTTCTTGCACGGAGCCTGACGTTACCTCATCAATGCAGTGAAGCTGAGGTGTGTGTTTCTAACTGGAGAGTGGTAAAGGGAGATGAAGGTGGTGTACGAGAGACCTGTGTGATCTGGTTTCATGCCACAGATTTCTTCAGAAAGACAGAGCCGCTGTCACTCCTGTTGAGAGAAGCACAAGAGGAAAAATACGTAAATAAAAGCAGAGGTATGAATACCAGTCGTTAGCAGATTTCAAAAAAAGAAAGAAAAAGTAGAGGAGCTGAAAGAGAAGCACAGTGATGGCAACGGGTGGCAAAACTTATTGTTTCACAGATTTTATGTGGCTTTGTTTTCAGAGAAATACACAATGAACAGGACAATTACTGGCACAAATACCCATGTATTTCCTCTGACTCATCATGCATCCTCCCAAGAAAGTCATGCGCTTGTGCCAACACACGTATGTTACCGTGCAAACATTGCCCAGTTGTGCAACATAGCCCAGATCTGAACCTGCCACACTCTCATTCTGTTAATGCAAATTTAATGGGTATTGCCTGAGTCTGCAAAATTATCAACAGAAGGCAAACAGAAAGCACAAGGTAATAATTTATCTCCAATCCTCTGTGTAACGGAGTTGAAAACGTCAGCTAGTCTGCATGCCGATGCGTTTGGTAAAATGTGATGAAACGTGGCTCCAGTTCAGTCTTTGACGCTCATGTGTGTGACACACATAAAACAAGAGCGAGCTGTAACCACAGTTAATACTTTCATTTTTAGGAAACAATTTTCGTTTTCATTGGTAAAATCACTTTCCACTGTAAGCGCTTTAAGTTTTAGTTTAGATTTTAGTTCGTTTCTTGTTATTTCACTTCCACTTTGGGAATCCAAATCATTCATTTCTCTCACTCCGGTCACCTCATTATAACATTCCCGTCATATTTCGATTTGATTTACGCACATCTAAATAAATTGGAAATTGGACATCTAAATAGACAAAAAATTAACTTGTTTATTTGAGTAATTATTTTTAAAGTTGTTGCAGTAAACGAACTGAAACCCTTATTTCAGCCTGCGAAGCTGCTACAAAGACACGATTTCTCGTTGTCACACGCACACAGGCAGGTTCGGTGCACTTCAACCAACGTAATGATCTCTTCCTGGAACGACAGCTTCTGCTTCCTGTTCACAGGAAAACAGCCACACTTCATGCAAACGGGGAAGTGAATCACACAGCTCCCTGCATGTCTGCTGCTTGTATTTACCTCATCCTGAATAAGCCACAAAGTGACTGTGTGTGTGTGTGTGTGTGTGTGTGTGTGTGTGTGTGTGTGTGTGTGTGTATTAAATGAACTGACGCTTCTTCTGGTAAGAGTGTCTCACACTTCAATACGAGCGATTCACACCTTATTTACCTGTCAACACTGCGCTGTGTTACAAAAAAAAGCGACGGCACAAAAGGCAGCTACCGAAGATCTAACCTCGTTCTGCTATTGACTGCTGTTATTTACAGTTTACATGAGAAACTGCTCTGCTACTGTATCAACATTTCTAAATAGGGTCTATTGTCTCATCTTTTTACTCAAACTAGTTACTTAAGCCTAAAAAAAACAAACCATTGAGTTAAAAAATATTTCAATAAAGTACATTTTTACAAAAGCTTCTCAAACTCTGTTTTGTTTTGTTTTTTACTGCAGATTAAGATTGGGGACTGAATGGCAAAATAACTAAAGGTTAACAATATCAAAAAAGTAAGGTATAACTAAAAACAATGGTGAAAAACTCTCAGCCATCACAGCTGAAATGCCTCACCCCAACCCTAATTCCAACCTTTTAACTCCACACAGGATCAGTCCAAATGTCGTCATTTTCCCCAAAGTCCTCACACCCGAGCTCTAAAGCTGGTCCTCAGAAAGATATTCCACAGCACGAATACGAGCGTCTCATTTTGACCACATGCATTTTCCAGTTCTCTCTCTCTCTCTCTTGCTCTCTTTCTTTTTTCCCCTCTCCGTGAAGGTCATGGCACCTACCAGCCACGCCAACCAATGTATGCCACTACTCAGTTCACTCCTCAGCATGAAACGACTCAGCGCTCAGACACACACACACACACACAAACAGACAGAGCACAGACAGCTGCCTCAGTGTGTGTCATCACGGCTGGCAGGTGGGTCAAGGGTGGACGCTGCATGGAAGATTTCAACAGTCATCGCCGCCAAACCTCAGCCAAAGAAAACACCACATAAATTTGTACGCTCTCTCAGCGTCTTTATACATGTGTCTCAGCTGGTTCAGTCTGGCACGGCGCGTGGCATTACGGGGCCGTCATCAAGGAGGCACTTGACCTCTGACCTCCATATCGTCACGGTCACCGTTGCATAGTAACCTCGCAAGAGGCTGGTGTTGGGCTGGCATACTGCTGCGAGTAGCAGCAACATGCTTCTACCATCTGTTGTTTACTTTCCCTCCCTCCATCTTCCTCTTCTCCTGCTACTGGCTCCTTTAAGACTGCACTCATCCCTTCATGCAGTCAGTTAGAGTTAGGCAGGTATGGAGTGGACAGCAGCTGACGTAGTGCTACGCACGTGCCAAATACACACACATGCAAAAGAAGGCAGTTTTTTTTCCTAATAACTCCATGATTATTGTTTGATTAATTGGTCAATTAATCATTTGATCTATAATGTCACAAAATAGTACGTGTTTGTGCACCACCGCTATTGTGGTAGGAGATATCAATTTTCTTTTACAAGTTTAAATTAGGAGTTTGATTAGCTTTAATATGGAAGGAATATGCAAAGGTAGGATAGGATAGGGAGGATCAGAAGAGAGACTAGAAAGAAAAACGAAGGGAAAAAAAGCTAAAACAGACGATCGGCAAAGTCGTCTTTAAGATATGAGACAAAGAGAAAAAACTATAGAAACTAGAAATTCCACTAACAGCGAGGTGAAAAGTTGGAAAAGAATGAGATAAGAAGGCAGGTAGAGGGCAGTGCAGCTGGTGTGGGCTGGCTTCATCTGGCTTCTCCTGCTGTACCACTAACAAGCTGCAGCCACCTGGAAGCTTGGGGGAGGTGTGTGTGTCTGTAAGTATGTAACATTGTATTAGAGGCGTGCACTGTGTGTGCGAGTGCGTGTGAGTGTGTCGGCCTGTCTCACGGACTGTGTTTCATTTGAAACTGTCCAGCAAGCTCTGACTGGGCAGACAGGCTTTGAAGTCACACACACACAGACACACGCATGCAGGGACAGCTCACACACAGGGAAAGGAAACTGCTGAGGAACCTCTCACTCATACTGCACCACCCTCTGAGAACAGACTAGAAATGTCTGTGGGCTTTTCCACAAAAATTACGCCAAGAACCCTGAGCGCTGTGTTTAAATATAAAACTGTGATTAACAGAAACCGAGTTGTCCCGAGTCTTCAGCATAGTCTTTAATGCGGCGGTGTTTACTGTGAGTGTGCACTCGCTTGGCAGTTAATCACGGATCTTTAAAGAAACGACGCAGAAGTTTACAAAGGATAACCGCTAATAGCTTCCTGATTATCGGTTCATTCATGAATGTCTAGCCTGAGAGTCACAGCCACCTTTAGACAGCGACAGCAGAATAAATAATACATATTATCACATTATTATATTCTTTGGAAATCTACTTACTCACCTGCCTTGCCACAAACACCACTTATATCTGTCTGTTTAATATAAGGAGTGTAATCAGCAGCTGGTTAGTTCAATAGTTTTTTTCTTTTCTTTTCTTTTTTCTTTTCTAACTATACAGGCTGCTCGCTGTAATTTTCTATCAGGGGCGTTTTCAATCTTAATTTACTTCATCTGCAAGAAAGCAAATTAGCCTATTTGCCAAAATGCCAATTTAAGACATTCTCATTCATTTAGAGCAAAAGGGTTATGACATGCAACAAAGCCAGACTCAATTTCAGTCAAACAGATGCATTCATTTAAACACAATGAGCAGCGAGCTGAAAGTTCACGTGTCTGTTTCAGTTACTGAACAAGAAATTCAGCAGCTTCCTCCTGACATATTGAGGTGTCTGTTTTTTCCCTCTGAAGGAATATCAATAGGTTGGCTTTAAGAAAAAAAGAAAAACAGTTAAAATATCTATTAATTATTCTTTAGTGTAAAATTCACCACGCAGCGCCACAGAAGTCTATCAGGAAACACTGTAAAGCTTTGGAGCAGGTAAACAAATTTTATGTGTCTCATGATTTTGTTCTGCTCAACCCTGCTTTGCCTTTTTGTTCGAGGCCCAAATGTGAACCTTGCCTGTCACTCCAAATTACCGCAACTTTGCATCATTCTCGTGACGTCTGAAAATGAATCACAAAATGGTCACTTCTTCCACTTTCCACTCCTGGGAGGACATCTGGGCACAACAGCGTACAAAACCAGCACTCACACACAATCCCAAACACACATTTATAACATACAGCATCTCTTCATAGCAACAGCTGTACCCACTAGATTAAACAAACTACCATCCTCTCTACATTGCTGACATTCATTCCTACTGAGGGAATCCCTGGGTAGATGAAGATGCCAGAGCCAGACATAAACTGTACCGTCTGGCTCCTAACATGATGTCAAAATACAGACAGAGACAGTGGACTGGGATTTTAAACTCCTCCAGCTGATGACACCTCTGGACTTATTAGGCTTCTGCAGAAAGAGACGTTACCACTCTCTATCGCAGTCGCCCTTTGTAGGTTTGACCCTCTCGCTTTACTGTCTCTTCACACAGCTGTTTTCAACAGCTTTCCTGTATTTGCTACACTCTCCTTAAATTCTCTCTCAGCTCTCATTCCCGCTGCATCACCCATTTGTCTCTGCTACCCTCTTTCTGCCTTCCAGTACCAGTAAATCCAGGGAGACTAGCAGAACTGACGCCCTATCAGTTTGTAATGGCGTTTAGTGTGTGGCATTGCAATGCAAGCTCAGCAAGCAGAAAAAGCACAGGTTGCAAAACTCCGGACATAGCTGCATACTAGTGCACATGCTCACTGTCACAAACACTCTCTCACAGATAAAATTACACATGTACCGTGAAAGTTAATGGCTGCCTTTTTCCTTTTCCCGTTTTTTTTTTACTGTATCTCTGATGCATTGCTTTTGATGGATTCCCACTTGCTCTCCTTCTTTGTTCCATCACTGTGTTAACTCTTTACTGAGTTAACTTTACAGAGACGCTGTCTGGAACCACGTTCCCTAATGAATCATGTTCCATCTCCTACATCTTCCTCCTCGGTTCACATTAATCTGCTCTGCTCTTTCGCCTTAATATTAAACAGAATCACGGGTGATTTAGGAACTGAAACTGATCTACTTTCCAGCATTATGAAACTCTAAAATGCAGAGGATGTTGTCTGCTTCTAAGCTGCTATGCTTCTTCCATGCCTGTCGCAACACCTTAAAAATCCATGGCACCCTAAGGGAAGACCATTAGTGCTACAGTGATTGAGCACCCCTTTATGGACAGCTATGCAGAACCTATTCACCCCTCTCTCACAGACATATGGACACACGTGTCCACACTCAGACACGGGCTTGGCAATGCCATACATAAAAGCTTTCTGGGACAGCTGTGGCAGATTCACAACCCCAGCAGTAAAGAAACTGCATCAAAGTCTGTGTGAATATGATGCAGTGCTGCTGCCTCGCTCACGTAGCTGAGCCGCTTCCACTAGTGTGATGAAACGTGTCACACCCACACAAGTGAAAGCACAACCCAGGAATTTTTGAAAACATATATACATATATACTTCATATGATGTAATGATGTCGAAAACTCTGAGTCACAGATATTCTGTTTATACAACTACAAAACACTGGGGAGTTTTTTGGGGCTAAAAGTTTATTAATTAGTCAACCTGCAAAATGCGCATTTAGAATTCTAATAAAGGAAAAACCCATAGCAGCATGTTAACATACTGACATGCTGACGTACAGGAGTGATGTTACCCTTTTAGCCACACTAACTAAAAATTGGATATGGCTTCTGGGCTTTAAAAGTGACATCATCGCTCAAGTGTCGGGCATGTGTATTCTTTTTACTGACCAGCAGGAGGCGACACTACTGACTGCAAACAAAGCTCAGCACTACAGAAGCATATGGGAAAATGACCTCCAGCTCCCACGATCTGTGAAGCCATTAAACTCTTTGCTGGTGACCTGATGGCTAGTTTCAAGTCTTAATGCACACCCCCATTAGTCAAAAAGGACAATAATGCAATGCACGCTTTAGGGCGGGCCTAACATTGTGACCAGCTCAAGGCTTCACTTAACAATTGATGTCTGGAGGACGTCTAGTTGCATCTCTTAGATGCAGTTTATGGCTAACCCTTTTTGCTAAGCAACATTTGGTAATGAGGATAAACCTCAAAATTCAGCTGATAACAATGGGGCTGTCATGAAATAAAAATACTGGCTGAATTACATTTTTTGATCTAATGATGGCAACCAAAGCTTCATGGCATTTCACTCAGTTGTTTATGCCATCTGAGTTAGGCAAACGTGCTGGACCAACATCCTGACATTTCCATCTGATCAGCATCGTATAACAACTTGTTATATTTGAGATTTAGACACCTGGACTAGCAAAACCAAAATAATGGAAACTGCATGTTTTATGATTGAGACACAGCTCACATGGTGCTCTGCTCGGATATCTGATTGAGAAAAGTACACACACACACACAGAGTGAGAGAGAGTGAGAGGGACACAGCATGACACTGAGAACCCTCCCCACTGCTCTTAGTTTTTAAGAAGAGAAAGACAAAAAAGGAATTACAAAATCAACAAAAGGTGTCAGAAAATGTTAAATAGCAGCGGCTGTGAAGAAGTAAAGCTGCATGGATCTGGATCTGAGTGAAATAAAGAGAGCTTAAGGGAGCAAAAAACAATGGAAGGGTTGGAGGAGAGAGAAAACAGAGGTCAGCAGCTGACAAAACAAAAGGATAAAGTCAGAAAGGAGAGCTGCTATCTCTCTATCCCAGAATGGACTACACAAACACGCCCTCCTGCCCCAATCCATAGACTAAACACAACAGTGAGAGAAATGCTACTGCGGAGCGAGCAGTCAGGTGCTCACAAATATATAGACAAACAATAGTGTTTAAAAATAGAAAGCAGGATCTATCTTATTGCATGTGAGCAGGGGGGAAATCCAGAGGTAGTTTATCTGAGAACTCGCAACTGTCTCTCTCCCAAACAAAAGCTGACCCCCCTCCACACACAGACGCAAGCAGACACACTCAAATACACATACACACACAGGGGTATCCCAGCTGACCAGCTGAGACCTCGAGACCATTAAGAGAATTAAAAGCGACAGAAGGTGAGCAAGAAGAGGGAGAGCCGGAGGGAGGAGAGGCTCAGTGTGAAGCAGCATCCATAAGAGAAGGAAATGTTTCCAGCAAAAGCAGCAATGCGTAGGCTCATCACCGTCTCCCGTAAACATGATGAAAAATGAATCACACTAACAGCGACTTTTAACCTTCATCGTCTATCCCTGTATGAACTGTCACAAAGAGCACTTCATCGCTCTAAGGCTGCTCTGTTTCTTCCACAAGTACACACACTCCTGAAATAGCAACAATCTCTCTCAGCGGGATATTTGAGCAAAGACACACTTCACCTTGTAGACATCAGATCAGATCAAGCTGCTTACGGGGAATCTCCAGTGACTCTTCTCACAGCTCAGTGCGCGTAGCTGTTCAGCCCGAGTCCATGTTCAAATCCGAAAGGCAGGCGAAAAACAAGCTTAAACTCCTCCAGCCAGTCGCCGGCAGCCAGAAAACCCAAGAAGACAGGAGGAAGAAGCAGCAGCAGCAGCCGGCAAGTCGGACAGACAGAAAGAGAGCGAGAGAGAGAGACTTCTTTCCTCTGAGAGCTTCCCACCTCTCTCTCTCTCTCTCTTGCTCCCTCCTCCTCCTCCTCCCTCCCTTGTTCCCTCCCTCTTTTCTCTCCCTGGAGCTTATCTGTCCTGAGGCTATCACTTCTTTTCTTACCCCCCACCTTCCCCCAACTCACTTGTGCTCGAACTCCGACGAGCGTTTCCAAGGCAGCACCGTCACGATTTTCTCCGCCGCAATTCGCAGCTCCACACGGACTTTTAGCACCACTCCAGTTTCAGTTCCCCTTCAGCCTTTCCGAGAGGAGAGCTGGGGGTGGGGTGGGGGAGCGGGAGAGAGGCCTGAAAGCCGATCCGTTGATCTAATCAAGCAAAGTTACCAACAGCAACCAGACCAGCAGGCAGCTGAGAGAAACACCCGGTGTACACCCCCACCCATGACTCCCCACTTCTCACAAAGAGCTCACACAGAGCCAACCAACCACACCAACCCCCGCCCCGACTGCTGGAGCCACACACAGACACACATGTTCACGTACACATTCACCCCGACACGTGCCGCAAACACCACACGAGCGGATCATGTGCACATTTCAGGCGATAAGGTGAGAAAGGCAGGTCGTGTCCTACGTGCACAGGTACGTGGAAAGCTACAGTTAAACACACGAGGGTAACATTCTTGCAAAAGCCATTAAGCAAAAGATTAAAAAGAAGGTTAAAAGAATAAATAATTGTTTCCACAGTGTTTGATTACTGTTGCTGAGTACCAAGTGTTCCTTTTTGTCCACTTTCCATGTGTGCAATTAGCGCATTAGATTCAGTGCTGTCTGGGTGATGACCCCCGCTCTCTTTTGTTCTGCTCTATTACACTCTGTGCCGGCTGCTCTTTCCTGTTGTCACCTCCTTTATCTGCCCACAACTGCAAATTACAGCATAACTACTGCATAACTCTGAGGTGATGCGATGACTATGTTCATTTATCAGCCTTTTCCTGCAGCTACATCAGTCAATTAAGAAGTCAGGAAAGTAAATAGAGTACTACAGACAAAACACAAGCACATTCCAGAAAGCTCTCACACAAGCTCCTCACACTCTGTCCTCGGATCTTTCTCTCATCACCGTGTGGCATTTAGAAAACACGGCACACACGTGTTTGCTGACTCACACTCGCAGACACATTAACACATATGTAGTCGTGTGGATGTGCAATCCTGCAGGACCGGGGCCCTGCCAGCTCACTTCCTGTATGAGCTTCCTTTCCCCAGGACTGGTGTGACCACCGGGGAACTAAAAAACCCCACGACAACACATCTCCCACTGTATCATTACATCACATGTCAGCTCAGGCATTCAAGCGCAATTTGCAATAACAGAGAGTTGTGTGAGAGTAAATCTTGGTTTGTATGACTTTTGTTTTCAGACATCTACAACTAACAGTGAGGTCACGTTTAATGAGGAGTTCGTGTACAACACCACCACCCCACAACGAAAACACAAACGAGACTTAAAGGGACAGTTCAGAGTTTTGGGGACTATATTTATTGCTTTGCTGTGAATTTAACCATTTAATGCATTCACTGCATCCCTGGATTTTACTAGACATTACCTGATATCTAACAACAAAGACTTGTATGATGTTAGAATGCAC
Source organism: Pelmatolapia mariae (assembly GCF_036321145.2). NCBI lineage: Eukaryota > Metazoa > Chordata > Actinopteri > Cichliformes > Cichlidae > Pelmatolapia > Pelmatolapia mariae. Next base: position 12,353,016 of record NC_086243.1, on the reverse strand, counting down.
CAATTTGTTCCAAGGTGAGAATAATGCAGGTAGCAGTTCAATACCAGCGAACGAAATATGTTCTACCCAGACATCTCCTCTCACCCAGGGCAGGGCGTGGAAATACTTCAGTATTGAGAACACGTCTGAAGTGGATTGCCCTCTTTCGTGTGGACATGTTAGAAATAGCAGTTTCAGAGAATGTGGGACAATGTCCAGATCTTATTATCCCTGAAATGTCTATATTTCATGTGTGAAAATGGTTTTGGTGCTACTGCTGGACGGTTTATGAGAAGGATAGCTGTGGCTCAGGTGGAAGAGAGGGTCGACTGGATTGGTCCCTGGCTTCCCAAGTTGTCCCTGATGCATTGTTCACCGTGTGAGTGTGTGTGCGTGTGTGCGTGTGTGTGTGTGTGTGTGTGCGTGTGTGTGTGTGTGTGTGTGTGTGTGTGTGTGTGTGTGTGTGTGTTAGATAAAGAAAGAGCAGATTAGATTACATGAATAGCTTTTGGATGGGTGCTATTTTTTGGGTTTTTTGGGGGGTTTTTTTTGTTTGTTTTATCTAAAAACATTCTGTTATGGGGTTGAATCAGGAATTCTTCAGTCTCTACAAGATGTTCCATCATTGTTAAGAGTCAAGGAAATGTCTGGCAATTACGCCCACTAAACCAGCAAGTTGCTGTTTTACACATTAGTTATAGATTAAAAGAGATATATAATAGTAAACCACAGTCACACAGGCCTGGACACCGGTCAGTGACCCCCTGACAACCTCTGGTCACAAGGGAACATGTGTAATCCTTAACTAGTTGGTGAGTGGTTCCTGGCGGTGAAAATGACTGCTTTTTGGTGCTACATTAAAAATATTCTGGTGACTGATTTCAGCGCTACAAGTCTGAATTGGTCACGTGTGTTTTGCATGGAAGATGGCGACTGGTCGGCAAAGACCTGCAAACTACTCATAGAACGTTAGTGAAAGTTAGAAAAAGTGTGACAAATCAAAAACAGAGAATGTTTGCTTTAAAATAGTAGTGCCTTACCACTGCAACCTATTTTTAAAAACTTTTATTTTGAAGGTGAACATTCTCTTTTTCCAGTTTGCGCCGTCACTGTGTAACTTGCCTACGCTTAAAAAGCCTTTAAAATGTTAACATGAACATGGCTCAGAGTGATGAGAACTACCACACACACACACACACACACACACACACACTTACGTTAGAGCCAGTTAACTGGCTTCATTCAGGCTGGAGGTGGAAAAGAGGAAATGTACAGATGTGTATAAACACACTGGGGGCTATGGATCACCTGAATGGGTCACAAACATTACCTTTGCCCTACACAAGCAGTGTTCATACGTCTGCATGTACTCAAACCAGCGTTTTAACTGACTTGCCACTATTCTAAATACCAGGTAAATGGTTTTGAATGTAAGCACTCACTGTAGGCTAACAAGGAAGGAGTGAGAAAGTTAGGTCAGAAATCTGGGAAAGAATCTGAGATTCCATTTCCACAGAAAGCTTTTTTGTTTTTGTTTTTTGATGGAAGTGTATCTGACTTTGGAATTTCCCCGTGTTTATTTTTAGACATACTCACATGAAATACAGTGAAACTCCTGGTTGCTTAATTTCTGCAATCCTTTGTATTCTGTCATCATAGTCTAGGATCAGCTGTAAACACAGTGCGTCAAATCACAAGGTGAGGGTATATTTTCTTGTTTATTTAATTTATGTACTTCTAATTTGCATTTAAAATACAAACCCCCAAACTCAGCCCCCTAATTCTCGTGGCTAAGAGGCTTTTCCGGGTTTTAGTTTTGGGAGGCTTTGCTTCAAACCAGTGATCACAAAAATTGATTGCATTTGTCCAGCATGACAGCAATAACATACTGTATGCAAAATCCAAGAAGGACCGATAAAGTAACATTAGGTGTTAAACACAAAATCTTTCTTTTATTTTATTATACTATATAGAGATTTCATTGCTTAAGTAATTGTGTCTAAACCAAGGAAATGAATTGCCCTGAGTTTGATCACTTTAATGTTTATCCTGCTACAAAGAGAAATGTGCAGGCTAGGAGGATTTCTGTTAACTGCTTTCTATATTTTCTGCATCTCAGGGCTCATATCCATCAACGCCACTGAGTAAATTGTCAGTACGCTTCACTAAAACAAATTCTTGCATGTTTTTCTATTAATACACCACAAGACTGACTTCTGTCATCCTAAATAAGAAACCAAAGAAACTGTTTGACATTACAGCTTCAAGCTGAGGACTGCGGTACATCCCCCATCCCCTATTGGACCCTTTCGTAAATTGCCCCTGATTTTCTGCCTCAAGGCACATCCACTCTAAGGGGACCCCATGGGGTCTGAGGACACATGTGTGTGTGGGTGGGTGTGCGTATGCGCTAATCTGCAGGACAATAAGGGCACTGTCCTTACCCCACACAATTAGGGCTAGGGGCTTCACAGCTGAGCATCTTATTGACAATAGAAACTGGAAGTGTGTGTGCCCGTGCATTTGTGTGTGTGTCCTACCAACACACGTGTCAAACACAAAGCCATCCAAATGTCCACATCGCCCAGGGGGGAGGGATCAACAGAGAGGGGGAGACGGATGGATGGAAGGGGAGAACAAAAGTGGGAGAAATGAGAGAAAAAGGGTTTTGAAATGTGCCGCCCCAGGGTGAAGGGTGAGGACAGTCAAAGGGACAGGGTTATATCTATATCTATAGATATATATATTTGATATAACCGGTAGAATTACTATGTACAGATGGAAAAGCGACAGGAGTAAGGTAATAAAAGTGTGCTAATGTAGGACAGATAAGAGTCAGCTGTTTTATATGGATCCAAATCACAAAGAGGATGTAGTCCCACATATAATCCTTCATAAAACCACAATATGTTATTTTTATTTGGAGTTTTGTGGGAATTAAACAAAACACAGATAATCTGAATTAGTGAGATTTAGAGGTAGGTGGATGCTGTCTGTCTTCTGTCACCAGTCTCTCTGGGCTATAGCTTTATATTTTACAGACAGACGAGAGATTGACATCAGTTTTCCCATATAACTCCAAAAGTAATAAACTGAGATTGTTTTGATTTCTCCTGGAGGTTCTTGGTACCAGTTCACACAACCTGCCATCAATATCGAGTAGTCTCCACCATCCTTTAACTAACCTCCCATCCTTGAACCTAAGGTCCAATTACCCGCAAAATGTCCTCATGTCTGAGGGATGTCCACGTCTTTAAATCTTGAAGGAATACGTCCTTGAAGGCGGACATTTATCGTCCCTAGTGTAACAAGAGTTCACCAACACTTAACTGTCATACTGCGTGAAATAAAAGGCTTACTGGGGAAAAAAAAAAAAAAAAAAAAACGGTGCACAGTTCCTTTTCCCTCTTGCACACATCAGTGCTGACCATCTGAGTACAGCAGGTAGGCGTTAATTCAGACTGGCTGCACAATCAATGATGGTAAATGGAGGCAGCAGGAGGGACAGACAGTGATCTGCTGCTTTCATTTCCCTCCCATATCTCTTTCTCTTCCTCCCTCCATTAAAACACAACCGTACCATGTCCTGTTTCACTATAGGAAAGCTCACTTAATGAGGCACAATCTCAGTTTGCAGTGCACTCATGCAGTTTTCTCCCTTTCAGGCTCCTCACTTTACACCGTCAGTGCCAGGTAGCTTTACTGTCCAGCCTGTACCATATACATTTCTCTCTTTCTAAGGCCAGGCCTGACTGTTTTCTTCTTTTGTAACTTAATTAAAGCTGGATTTCTCTCTTTTTTTTCTTTTTTTTTTAACCTAATGGTATTTCATCCTTCGCAGTGCAAAAGATACAGTGCAATATTTTCCTACTGTTACTATTATTGCTACTTAGTTTAAAGACGGCTAACATGGAGCAGAAATTTCTTCATTCATATAAATTCTGGTAGCAAACTGAGAAACCCAGAATCTGAAAACCAGATTTGTTTGTAAAACATCTGTCTCTATTTCTCTTGGTTATCCAGTACGAGATATTCACGCAGCTCTATTCTACTTGCCGCTCCGCTTTCAAACACTGAAAATTTCAGTCTCAATTTTAACGTTCCTGCTCTTGTTTTGCTTTCTTTAAACCAATTAGCCCCTACACCCTGTTCTGTAATTACCGTTCACCATTAAAACATTGATTGGAGATCTTTGCACAGCACATTTTAAGGCTCAAAACAGTTCAGGTGAGGCTGGAGGTGAAAGTAATGAAAGGTATAGGACAGAAAGCCTCAGGGGTCCCCTGAGGATTAAGTGAAAAGGTTGCTACACCCAAAGGACCCTTTCTGATTGAAACTAGTTTTAATTTTTAATCACCGTAAATAGCTAAACAGCTTCAAGTTCAGTCAGTAACAACAAGAACACAGAAACCAAAACAACATCGGCTCCATGGTAACACCTGGGTAGTGCTGTCACGATCACCTGATGATTTTTGAACAGGATTCTCCAAACCCAGTGTTTGCAGTGTTTTACCTGGATGTTTCATTTCTAAACACCAACCTGAACCTACAAGCATCTCTCGCTATTTGCTGTGACTCGACGAACGCTTTGGAAAAATATCGACAGCTAAACAAGTGTAACAGCGACTCTTCAGTGTTTCCTGAGCCCAAATGGACCCAACATTTGTCTCAGAAAATCTGGTAAGCTTTTCTCGTGTGAGCAAGCAAAAGCTTTTTTTGAATTTTTGGCTCAAAATTTATATAAAGCTTTCATAATCTTCAGGAAGCAGAGTACACTTTGGAGTTTAACTTTAATTTTTAATACTTCATCATTTGTAAGCACTTTTAACATCACTCTGTGAACATTTGTGTTTTTATAACATCTGTAAGACTCAGTTTTTGCTTTTTGTTGTGTCACCTTAAAGTTTTCTAATGCCACACATCACACTGTGTGATTGATTTTTCTAACTATGGACTCCGTGCATGTTTTTATCATTCAGGCATCTTGGCCAGTGCAGACTAGCGCTGCTGATATGAAACAGCAGCAGGAAGCTCACAGGACTGCTGAAAGTGAAACGGTGCAAGAATTAAAAGATGCACTCCAGTTTGCCACTCAGGAGTTGAAGACTGCAAAGGAGGAAAATGCATCTTTGAAGGAGAAGATTGCCGTCTTTGAAGATGCTCACAAAATGGAAGTGAGTAGCCTCCAAGAAGAGCTCAAACTCAAGGATGAGGCACTTCAAAGACTTGTGAAGAAAAGAAGAGCTCGAACCAAAGCCTGGGTAGAACTCCTCCATGAATCGACGATAAAAGACATGGAGATAAACACCAGGGAACAACACTGGAGCAGCAAGTGGCAATCAACCGAGAAGAGCCTGAAAGAGGAGAAGAAAAAAGTGGAGGAGCTCCAAATTAAGAACAAGCTTCTGTTTGAGAAATTACAGGAAAATCTGGACGAATTGAAGGACGTCCTTCAGGTAAGCTGTCTCCGCTATCATTTCACTTTACCATAATGTCATGTTTGGTCCTAACAACTTCTGTCACACTGAGTCACAGTTCAGTAAAATACATTTTACTCTGTCTACATAGGAGCTTGCACCCAATGCTGACCACCAGGAAGAAACCCTGGAAACAAATTCCCATGAGGAAAAAATGGAAAACCACGAGGGAGAAGAGGAGGGAACGGACAAACCAAGAAAGGACAAGAAAAAGCAGGAAGAAAAGGAGGAAAAGCAGGAGACTGAAGAGGACATCGAAGAAAACCTTGAGAGAAAAAGTGACGAGAAGATGGAAGATAAAACAGCAACTGAAGATCTAAACCCAAACCTCTGCCTGGTTCCCATCCCTCTCACTCCCTCCGACTCTTGCCCTTTACCCCCTGTCCCTACACCTCAACTCAACCCCTCTACCTCCTCCAAACCTTACCCACTCTCCCGTGCTCTTTCCTACTCTTCACCCAGCTCTTATTCTTTACGCAACACCCTCAGTCTCCACACCTTCCGCCATCCTTCCTCCCAACCTTACTCGGTCTCTCGTGCTCCCTCCTACTATTTACCCTTGTTTTCCAAACCCGTGCAGCCCATAAACTCTAATGAAATGTTTGATCTGCTTTTTTGTTCATTTTAAAATAAACATGTGAAATTTCATTGAACTTACAGTCTTTGTTTGGATCATTGTTTTTTACCTATAACAAAATATTACAGTTTTGTCCAGAAGAGATTTATTAAAAAACTATAAGTCTCATTTAAGTGATCAAGAGTCTCCTGTCAAAAAGGTTTAACAGTTTATAAAGGTTAAGTTGACAGTGACAGACTTTATTTTAAAGAGCCCCAAGATAAGAAACATGTTGCAGTTAACAAGCAAGAAAAAAGGATTTTTTTATTGTGGCTTTCAGATGCTAAATATCTAAACCTGACATATGGCACTATTAAGACCTTTGAACTGGTGAAAACTAGTAATGAAAAGGCCTCCTACTAGAATGTATAAAAAATGAAGGCATATTAAGCTTCAACTTTTATTCCATATTTGATCTTCTTTCCTTTTAATCATCTACATGTGAGAACAAGACAAAATTATCAAAAAGGATTTATTTAATAATAACAATGAAAGACTGTATATAAAAGATAGGCATAACCCGCGTGACCAGTTGCCTTCTGTGTTTTTAGGAGCTAGTATTGGACTGTATTTGAGCAAGATGGTGAAATGCTAAGACAGCTGGAGCTGTCTGGCTTGGCTAATAAGTGTATCCAAACACATTTTGGGTCCAACACACAAACATGGATGCAAAGAAAAGAAAAAAAAAAAAAGACCTGAGCATAACAGACTTCTTGGATGCTCTGTTTCTACAATTTGCTGCACAGTAAGCCGTATTATGTTAATTAACTGCATTAAAATGCACCAAGAGGCACCATCACCACAGTCAGGAGTAGACGGCTAACATGGAGCAGAAATTTCTTTATTCATATAAATTCTGGTAGCAAACTGAGAAACCCAGAATCTGAAAACCAGATTTGTTTGTAAAACATCTGTCTCTATTTCTCTTGGTTATCCAGTACGAGATATTCACACAGCTCTATTCTACTTGCCGCTCCGCTTTCAAACACTGAAAATTTCAGTCTCAATTTTAACGTTCCTGCTCTTGTTTTGCTTTCTTTAAACCAATTAGCCCCTACACCCTGTTCTGTAATTACCGTTCACCATTAAAACATTGATTGGAGATCTTTGCACAGCACATTTTAAGGCTCAAAACAGTTCAGGTGAGGCTGGAGGTGAAAGTAATGAAAGGTATAGGACAGAAAGCCTCAGGGGTCCCCTGAGGATTAAGTGAAAAGGTTGCTACACCCAAAGGACCCTTTCTGATTGAAACTAGTTTTAATTTTTAATCACAGTAAATAGCTAAACAGCTTCAAGTTCAGTCAGTAACAACAAGAACACAGAAACCAAAACAACATCGGCTCCATGGTAACACCTGGGTAGTGCTGTCACGATCACCTGATGATTTTTGAACAGGATTCTCCAAACCCAGTGTTTGCAGTGTTTTACCTGGATGTTTCATTTCTAAACACCAACCTGAACCTACAAGCATCTCTCGCTATTTGCTGTGACTCGACGAACGCTTTGGAAAAATATCGACAGCTAAACAAGTGTAACAGCGACTCTTCAGTGTTTCCTGAGCCCAAATGGACCCAACATTTGTCTCAGAAAATCTGGTAAGCTTTTCTCGTGTGAGCAAGCAAAAGCTTTTTTTGAATTTTTGGCTCAAAATTTATATAAAGCTTTCATAATCTTCAGGAAGCAGAGTACACTTTGGAGTTTAACTTTAATTTTTAATACTTCATCATTTGTAAGCACTTTTAACATCACTCTGTGAACATTTGTGTTTTTATAACATCTGTAAGACTCAGTTTTTGCTTTTTGTTGTGTCACCTTAAAGTTTTCTAATGCCACACATCACACTGTGTGATTGATTTTTCTAACTATGGACTCCGTGCATGTTTTTATCATTCAGGCATCTTGGCCAGTGCAGACTAGCGCTGCTGATATGAAACAGCAGCAGGAAGCTCACAGGACTGCTGAAAGTGAAACGGTGCAAGAATTAAAAGATGCACTCCAGTTTGCCACTCAGGAGTTGAAGACTGCAAAGGAGGAAAATGCATCTTTGAAGGAGAAGATTGCCGTCCTTGAAGATGCTCACAAAATGGAAGTGAGTAGCCTCCAAGAAGAGCTCAAACTCAAGGATGAGGCGCTTCAAAGACTTGTGAAGAAAAGAAGAGCTCGAACCAAAGCCTGGGTAGAACTCCTCCATGAATCGACGATAAAAGACATGGAGATAAACACCAGGGAACAACACTGGAGCAGCAAGTGGCAATCAACCGAGAAGAGCCTGAAAGAGGAGAAGAAAAAAGTGGAGGAGCTCCAAATTAAGAACAAGCTTCTGTTTGAGAAATTACAGGAAAATCTGGACGAATTGAAGGACGTCCTTCAGGTAAGCTGTCTCCGCTATCATTTCACTTTACCATAATGTCATGTTTGGTCCTAACAACTTCTGTCACACTGAGTCACAGTTCAGTAAAATACATTTTACTCTGTCTACATAGGAGCTTGCACCCAATGCTGACCACCAGGAAGAAACCCTGGAAACAAATTCCCATGAGGAAAAAATGGAAAACCACGAGGGAGAAGAGGAGGGAACGGACAAACCAAGAAAGGACAAGAAAAAGCAGGAAGAAAAGGAGGAAAAGCAGGAGACTGAAGAGGACATCGAAGAAAACCTTGAGAGAAAAAGTGACGAGAAGATGGAAGATAAAACAGCAACTGAAGATCTAAACCCAAACCTCTGCCTGGTTCCCATCCCTCTCACTCCCTCCGACTCTTGCCCTTTACCCCCTGTCCCTACACCTCAACTCAACCCCTCTACCTCCTCCCTACCTTACCCACTCTCTCGTGCTCTTTCCTACTCTTCACCCAGCTCTTATTCTTTACGCAACACCCTCAGTCTCCACACCTTCCGCCATCCTTCCTCCCAACCTTACTCGGTCTCTCGTGCTCCCTCCTACTATTTACCCTTGTTTTCCAAACCCGTGCAGCCCATAAACTCTAATGAAATGTTTGATCTGCTTTTTTGTTCATTTTAAAATAAACATGTGAAATTTCATTGAACTTACAGTCTTTGTTTGGATCATTTTTTTTAGCTTTAACAAAATATTACAGTTTTGTCCAGAAGAGATTTATTAAAAAAAAAACTATAAGTCTCATTTAAGTGATCAAGAGTCTCCTGTCAAAAAGGTTTAACAGTTTATAAAGGTTAAGTTGACAGTGACAGACTTTATTTTAAAGAGCCCCAAGATAAGAAACATGGTACTGTTAATGATCACACATAAACTGGATATTGCCAACAAACTAGTGTGTAACTGGTGAGATCCAGCAAGAAAAAATGTATTTTTTTTATTAATGTGGCTTTCGGATGCTAAATATCTAAACCTTTTATTCCATATTTGATCTTCTTTCCTTTTAATCATCTACATGTGAGAACAAGACAAAATTATCAAAAAAGATTTATTTAATAATAACAATGAAAGACTGTATATAAAAGATAGACATAACCCACGTGACCAGTTGCCTTCTGTGTTTTTAGGAGCTAGTATTGGACTGTATTTGAGCAAGATGGTGAAATGCTAAGACAGCTGAAGCTGGCTGGCTTGGCTAATAAGTGTATCAAACACATTTTGGGTCCAACACACAAACATGGATGCAACGCAAAAAAAAAAAAAAAAAAGACCTGAGCATAACAGACTTCTTGGATGCTCTGTTTCTACAACTGGCTGCACAGTAAGCCGTATTATGTTAATTAACTGCATTAAAATGCACCAAGAGGCACCATCACCACAGTCAGGAGTAGACGGCTAACGTCTATAACTATCGTGTCTCCACCCACTTTTCAGTTAAAGCAGCCACATCCTTATTAAGGTGCAAATTTAAGGGATGATACATTTTAAAAGGGTAAGTTATAAAATCCCCCTCCCCACATTTGCTGAAGAGCAAATGTGGGGAGGGGGCCATTTTCACCTGAAGCTGCCTTAACCTTTTTTTTTTTTTGAGAACTACAGATTTTAGCTTCATCCCCCGAAGTCACTACTGAGATAATAGGTGGCTTAAGACCAGCACAGGCAATCACACGTGTGAACACTTGTTTCCATTACACGAGCGTTTGCAAACATATGCAGCACAACTGAACGGTCTCATTTCAGCTCTTCTTAATGTGTTTAAACTAAGACTGAAAAGATATTTCAGATCTTTTCAGCTGATACCGTCTCTCCCTCTCTCCACCCACTGGCCTTTTTCTCATTGTCGTTTTGCTCTCCAAACCCTTCATCACAACCCTTTTCACCCTCTAGCTCTGCCCAGCCATTCATCACTCTAGCACATCCTCTTGCCACTCCTCCTTTTATACTCGCTTTTATTCCTCCCCTCTGCACCCCCCCCCCCTCCTTCCCTTCCTTTAACAGCTGCTGGCCTGCGTCTGTCACCGCTGACCCCTCATTGCCACGTGCCGTCTCTATATCCCACAGAGACCCTAAATCATTAACTTATGCGCATGCATATACATGCACAGATCCGTGTCTGATTGGTGGCTGTCTCCTGTCCACAGAGAGCTAGAAAATCACACTCATCTGTGACTGCAGGCCCTCAGTACACTTCAGTATTGCCAGTCAATTAAATGTCTTATGAAAATCAAGTCCTTTGCAGCAAGAAGTCATTAAGTGTCACCTAAGACGGCTTTGGACATTCAGCCTGTGCTCAGGCTACAACGTCAAGAACATCAAAGCTGTATTACTGGATGCGGCACCTTGTTAAAAACAACAGGGTTGTGTCCACAACATCAAACTGCTTATCACACTGCTGTGTCTCAAAGATAAGCATGTGTTTTTTTAAGACTACTACAGTTCTAGACTACTTGTCATCTCCAGAGTGTTGCAGTCTTTTGAACATGTCATATGTGGAATAATCTTATCTTTCTTATCGCATTAAGGTTTGACAGCGCTGGAGATGCTACAACGGGATGTTTGCAGTCTCACGCTTGTCTTCGTGTCTGCACCTCAGACATTCAGGTGCATGCTTGGAACCCGTGTGTGCCACCAGCACATGGATGTGGTCAGTGGGAAATCTATAAAAAACCTACACTAGTCATTTTATTCTCCATTGACTTAACTGCTGTTTCGAATTCTGAGTCATGACAAGAAAACCGGTTACACATGCAGACAGACAATCAGATAAAAAAAAAAAAAAAGGTGAGACAGAAGTAATCAGTGGAGACACTGATACCACACACACACACACACACACGGCTAATCCAATGGCACACAGGCTTTAGTGCATCTCCTTCACTACGTTACTGAACTTTAACATCACGTCAAACTGTGGAAATACTTAAGTCTCTAACTTTCAAAGCAGTTTCAAAGTTATGGAAAAACATTCCTGTAAAATAAAACATGGCACAATTATTCAAATGGAGGCTGATGAGTTCACAAGTTCCCACATGCTGACTTTCAGTAAAACGAAATCCAGGTCACAGTGCACATACTCTGTGTTTAGCGTACATCGACTCTGTATTCAACGTGGAACTGACGAGGCCGGGACCAGGGTGAAATGTGTGTCAAACACACAAATGTCAAGGTTGACAGTCAACAATAAACCAGAGACGCAGATACGAAGTTATCAGGACTGCTCTGAGCAAGTATAAATAATATATTTATATACACAGACTACAGAATGTTGAGTTTTCCTAAGTGCCTTTTCTTTCATCTTTGTGTTCTGCATTCAAAACCTGTGTAGGTCATATAATCTGTCAGAGCACCATTAACGCTTCCATCAAACCCAGAGTTCCATATTTTCCATTTACCACATGTCACACTGAGCAAAGGGACCCATTTACAAAATGCGATATTAGCCCTGTCACAACAGGTGACACACACTCTGTTCTTGTCATACTCTGTGACAACCGCAGTGTTAGCATCCACAGACAGGTCTTTTTTTTCCCTCCCAAGTTTGGTGTGGGTGTTGTTTTCACCTTTGTTGCTCAATGTTTCTACATATTTACGTGCAACTGTAGGATTCAAGGTCACAGGAACAACTGAAGACTGTCAACTATTGTACATCACCGCAATATATGCCCACCAGCCACTTTGTTAGTTACACCTGTTCATTAATACAAATATAATGGCAGCAATTCAACACATTTAGACGTGCAGGTCAAGATGACTTGTTGAGCTTAAAAATTAAGAAAGGTCATCTGAGTGACTTTGAACATGTCATGGTTGTTGGTGCCTGACGAGTTGGTCTGAGTGTTTCAGAAACTGCTGATCTACTGGGATTTTCCCACACAACCATATCTAGGGTTTACAGAGAATGGCGTGGAGAAAAAAAAAATCCCGCAGCACTTCTCTGAATGAAAACGCGTTGTTAATATCAGAGGTCAGAGGAAAATGGCCAGACTGCTTTGAGCTGATAAGAAGGAAACAGAAACTCAAATAAACTAAAGTATGCAGAAGAGCATCTCTGAACAACCTGGTCCAAGGCAGTACTAGCAAGATGTACAAGATGTTTTTAATTCATATAATAAATTAAAAAAAATATAAAATACTGCAGGGATCAAAAACTGTTCATATTTTATAAGGATTAATTGTAGCCTGTTGAGTTTTCCTTACACAAAGTTATGTGTATGTGTAGTTTGCTTTCATGTTTGTCAGTCATCTTCTCCTTCCATGTCTTCCCGTGTTTCAAGGTGCATTATTAATGCAAACGGGTACTCTGTGCTATCTGTGCTGATGTGCATGGGTGCAAGCTAATCAAAACTCAATACTGCTATTAGTGGAGAAACTGAGGTACTGCAGCTAGCAGCAAGTGTCCAAATGCAAGTAAAAGCAAATAGTTAATATGAAAACAGCAGGGAAAAGGGGGTTCTTCAACCAAACATTAAAAAATAGTCTTTGAAAGGCTTCATAAACTGTACCTAAAGACAGAAAAACACTGCAAATTAACTGAACTGTTGAAGCTAAGAAATGTTGCTGCTTTTCTTTAAAGTCAAGTGCATCATATTTGGTCAATGAGTTTGAGACTTCAGGGTGACCCCCCCCCCCCAAAAAAAAAATCAAAATAAACTGCATGACACATTTTTAAGGAATAGATTGCAAAACAAACCCAACAACTGCCCAATGCAGCAAACAGGATACAACTTAAAACTCATATATGCAAATTACTATAGGTTTCAATAAAGGTTCAATAGACACTCCATTTTCAAAAAAATGTTAATTTTCTGGCAATTATTTCACAGTTCAGGCTTTAAAGGGTTGAATTCAGTATTGTCATGACTCAATATTCAGTACAGATGGGAAACATTAAATCTGAATGATCACAGGTTGTTCAATAACTCTCTGCTAAGGCACTTGAATAAATGTGTCTGTGAACTCATGCGCGGTACAGACTCGAGATGCAGCAGCCACACAGTCGGATACTATATCGACACGCAGGCGACGTCAGGACGATTAAAGAAGAGTTTTAGTGTTGAGTGCTATCGAGCAGCATTCTGGTGAACACAGCAGCACAGACAGCAGTTTTTCAGCCCACAGCAACTTAGCAGCTTACGGCAGCTCCATTTCCTCTAGACAGAGTGGGAGGGAGCACGAGGCTGCTACGGTAATCCACTTTACTCTGGGATTAGCATCTCTCTGCAGGTGTCACTCTCTGTCCATCTCCATTTTTGACCTCTCTAATAATCTTCATCACTCTACAACTCATTCAGTTTTCTCTGCACCTATTTTTACCATTGCATTGAAACCAAGGTAGTGATATTACGCTCAAATTATACTTGATTCTACCAGGAAAAACCCAAACCACAAATGTTTGGGAACTTTTAATTCTCTGTGTTTCCCAAAGGCTTACTAAATTAATATAGATTTATGCAGTCCATCGATTTTTTTTAACTATTCCACTGAGTTTTTAAAAACGGTTTTGTATAACGGCACCATAATTAGAAGAATTATGTAACCATTATTCTATTGAGACAAATGACAATCTCATGAGCAAATCAAAGTATTAGACAAGTCTTTTAAAACATGGTTATCACACATGTTCATAACTCGCTCGCTGGTTATACAAATTCTGATTTATCTAGCTGCTCATCAGTGCAATAGGGCTGTCTGGGTAAACCTTTTTAATTCCTTTTCCATTTCCAATTAACGTGCAAAATGGAAATTGTTGCAAAACCAATCAGCACTATGTGCTCTGTTGGAAGGATGTCAAATATTTCCATTCTGTGTTAAGGACAGTAGTAGTTGTGCTCTTCTACGTGCAACTCAAGTGCTAAAAAATTAACTCATTAGTCAGTCAATATGAAGGTCAATATTTTTAGTGATTCTTTATCGTTCTTTATTGTTGGGTTTTGGAGAAAGTTGTATTGATACATAACCTTTCTACTACTATTTCCTTACAGCAATGAATACATGTTTCGAAAGAATGTGTGTCCTGCTTTTTGCACACTCAGAGTCTAGTTTCTATACAGGATCCTGTTCAGCAACCCCAATGTTTGTGTTTCAAGGTTGTGGCTGCTAAAGGAAGATGAGCGATGACAGGGTTCAAAGTTCTCGACAGTCTGTATCAGTATTGGTAATTGTGGTTTACATTCTTTTTAAACATTACTCATGCCGCTCTCTTTGTCTCTTCCTAGGCTGCTATATCATAATATGACACAAACTGTGAATGAATGAAAAGCACAGGAAAGCTTTCTTTCCTTGTCACACACAGGCTGGTTAAAATGTTACCAATTGCTGCCAATGGCCTGAGCACCATACTTTGAGAACACTGGGAGAAAATTTAATAAATTAAATAAAATTTAAAAATGAAAAACGATCAGGTGACAGTGTGCATCGACTCTCTCCTCTCACTCCACAGGCAGGAACGAGAAACAAAGAAAGAAAACGCTGAGCGGCAGTGGAGGATTAGTGTGTCAGTAAACATTCAAACACTACAAGGTCCAAGTGACTGTTTAGTTTTGTGCTGGCAAGTCAAATGAAGGCGGGGCTCACTGCAACGAGATGAGACCAAAAAATAAAAAATTCTAAATGAAAGCACCTCAAACATTCACACTGCTGATCTGGTGAGGTGAAAGGTCAAACTGATGAATATATTCTTCTGAAAACAAAACACCTTGGCTCCTTTTACATCAAACCCACTTAACCCCCCCCCAACCATATGCCAGAAGATGTAATGTTGCCATGACAACTACAGAAGTACTGAGGAGGCACGCGCACAGATACAAGCACGCCGGCGACAGATTTCAGTAGGCTGTAGGCCTACACAGAGGATGTCTCCACTGTAAGAATAAAAGAGGAGAATATAGAGAGCCAAATATAGGAACAGAATAATGAGCTCCCTATCAACTGCTCCATAGTTTCCATATCTCCTCTGCCTTCCTCAACGCTCCAGCTCCCTGTCATTTATCCCTCCTCTCCTTCAGCCTCGACAGGGCCAAATATTTCCCTAGGGCCACTCGTCTGTATACAAGAGATGCATTACACCAGAATTTTTCTTTTATGTCACGACTGTAATGGGGGGAAAAAAAGTCTCTTTAAAAAGGTAGTGAAAACATATTGGAAAATTTCCCCATCTCAAGCATGGGATACCCGAACATTTCAAATAGCTACTAATGCTATAACCACACAGAAAGGACAGACTGGATTATGGAAGGTGTGCACAAACATCGTCAAACCTCTCAACCCCCACAAGACTGCACGCAAGGATTATTTTTCCTGTCTTTATAAAATGAACTATTTTCTTAATCATAAAGCAACAATTTTGTCTAGAAACCAGGATAGGTTTTCAAGGTTGTATTCCTTCGCCAACCAACAGAACAAAACCCCTAAATATTCAGTTTGCTTGCTCAAAAAACAAAGAAGCAAATGTTGAGACACTAGCACAAACTTGCATTTAACTTCCTTTTGCCTAAAATGGGTTCAAAGTAAATGCTTGATTAATTAACTGCTCTGATGCGTTACAGATGCAGACAAATCAGCCAGAAAACCAAAAATGAACTGGCACTTACTGCATCCCGCCGCCACAAATTGCCGGCATCTGTCGGCCAAATACAACCACCTGTTGTATCGTGGAAAAGATGATGAGGAACAGCTGACAAACAGCTGGTTCACAACTGTCTGTATCGCTGAATGGCCGTCTGTCTCAATATCTCTGTACCTGCTTCATGCCTTGCATCTGCCCTCCATTTGTCCATTCTTGCTGCACATTTATTGGCTTCACAGAGTCCTCAGCAGTGGTATTTTTCCTTCTTCTCTTTTTACTTTGTTTTTCTTAACCTTTTTTGCTCTCTGTACCCTCTGAACACACAAACTTTGTTTTACCCAGAATAATGTCAGCAGTAAAACACAAAGTGCTGACAGGATGACATACTGTTTCTGTCCTGAGTGTTCTCCAAGAGCTGCAGTACACTCGTTATGAAATGGACTCTAGTGTGTGCTTGAATGCTTTTATAAAAAAATAAATAAATAAAAAAAGATGAGTGAAAATACCACGCTGATGTTTTTTCCCTGATGTTGAACAAAGAGAAAAAAATAGAAACAACAGTGACTCTACAAACTCTAAAATAAAGACAACACAAGGCTCCGGATGAACCTGACAGCTAACAACACATGAAGGAAGAACCTATCTAGTACCGTTTTTATAGCAAGGACACTGGACAAGGAAACTGTACGTTCTTTTCCCTTAAACAAATCAGAAGATAGCAGGGAAAGAGATCGCAGGTCTATAAGAACAGATAAGAACTAAGATTGAGGATGTAACACTCTGCCAGCTGGTTATGAAAGCTACTTTCAGCTGCTCCCCTATTCACAAGGGCTCGCCACAGCGGGTAGCTTTGCATGTTTGAGTTGGCTTTTTTTATGTTCTTTCTGATGCAATCCCAAAGGGTTCTGAGCCTCCTCTATGCATTGAACTGGGGATCTTTTGGTTGTTAGGCAAATGTGTAAAATATGACTCATGGAGCCATCAACTGGTCCTGATCAACCAAAATAAAAATCTTTCTTTTATACTGTTGAAATTTGTGTCAGTGTGTGAAAAACATATTTTCACACACATTTTCACAAATAAATAGACCTCAAAAGCCAAATTGAGGTCTATTTATTCGTCATATTGGTTGTTTTAACCTAAATATATGAAAATGACAGGTCTATGTAAATGCTAAACTTAATTACCATGAATTTTGACACATTTCAGGCAAAAACGACAAAGTTATATTTGAGGTCATTTAGAAACACTGTTGTAATTACACTGCTTGTCCCCCAGCGAGCAATGTACCATGTACAATGTTCAACCATTATCATTGTTTATGCACTGATTACATTTCGTGTGAAATGGATTGCTGTTAGTAATGGACCCCCAGGGAATTATCACCCAACTCTAAAGTTGTGGAGCGTTTTAGTGTCTCTCAGCTCAGCAATGTGGTTTTCGGTAATGCAACATTAATGTTACAATTCATTCAGACAGCTCTCAATTTGGTCACAGCAGGCACCTATTCTGAGGGAAATGGTTAAAAAACCCGTTTTAGATCTTACAAATCACAGAAGTGCAAACAGACAAAACTCCAATTGATACTTTTGGTTCATATCTGCTCGGTGTGAAGCTGAGCCACTGTTATCTTTTTATCATAGTTTTGCAAAACATTAAAAAAAATCCCAATATATACATAATAAATGTTTCCCAGAGAATTCGATTCTACTCGTAGAGGAAGCTGGGTGCACATGTTCAGACATGTGAGGGTATAAAAAGGGGTGCACGTCTCCTTTCTTAAAGGCATGAATTCATATCCATGCACCTATGCATCTCTTATCTTCTGCTTATCAAAGTTGGGTGGCAGTGGCAGTAGACTGAGCAGTTTATATGTTCCTCTCCCCGGCAACATTTTCCAATTCCGTGGGGGATCCACAGGTATTCCCAGGCCAGGGGAGATATATAATCTCTTCAACAGATTCTAAAACCTCCAAAGGGACTGGTAGGCGCCTGAGACTAAGGAGACCAAATGTTGAAGTTTTAAAAGTAAAATGTTCTCTTTCTCTTCATTGATTCAGGATTTCATCTGCTCTGCATTTCAGGGCCCCCTTTGTTCTACTTTTTGTTTTATAGGCCAAATGTTTTTATTGCCTAATGTGGGCAAACGGTTTAGACTGCAGGCATGCCCTGTTAGTGCTGGGACTGTTACTACAGAGACTTTCTGTTGCAACACATGCAGACTGTGGTTAAACACTGTCTTGCCAAAAGAGTCCAGACCTTCCTTATAAGAGATGTTCTCTGCATGTAAGTTACCCCAACACCTGTACAAGTCATCACACGTTAACATGGTACCCACATACGTGCAAGAATTCACACCCATACTATCATATCTGATACCATTAACCGTGCACTGGTGTGTTACTGGTATCAAATTTAAAATGTTTTGTCTGGCTCAATATTCAATATTTTAAATAATAATAATGATCAATAATAAATGTAAAGACATTTTCAATAAATATAGATTTTAAATGATTTACAAACCATTGCATTCTGTTTTTACTGAAACAGTTTCCCAACTTTCTTTTAAAAATGCTTTTATCAAATGTTCTTTGGGCAGTTTCAATAAAAAACAAAAACAAAAACGTACATCTGTTCCATACCTTACAAATTTACTGACCTAAGTTAACAACAGCACACAGGTACAAAAGAGCGATGATCACACATTTTATATTTAAATAGTGCCGTGCAGGTTTTTCTTCACCCTTACCCAAGAAAATACTCAATACTTGAATCCATTTGTTACTAGAAGGCATTTATTGGGAAAATTACGAACAAACTGGTTTGGGCAAATCTATTTAGCTAAAGCCCCATTTAGTTCCTTTCCATCTGCTGTTTTGGTACCATATTGTCATTGCTGAGGATATAGCTGTTAAAGTAGACTACTACCGTTTCTGTCTAGCTGGAAGGATTTCCTCTGCTTCAGTTGAAGACTTTAAGAGAAACGCAACACAAGTACCTGTGTTATCGTATTAAATTAACACTGTCCATTAACATTATAGACATTATCAGCCATAGCCGCAATCCATTACCTTAATGTGGATAACTAATAGTAGTTAAGGTGGGTGCTGGCCAGGTTATCATTTATATTAACTGTTAAATACTTCACTGTATCACTTTAAAGTGCTGCTGTTCATGTGTTCAGCTGCTAGTGAGGGGAGGGGCTGTGTGCCTGTATGCAGCAGTGCTGTTTGAAGTTCTGCATCAGCAGGAGGCAGCAGAGACAGCCTCGCTAGTATCGACACTGTTGCGTTTGATCTAAATGTAGTTTTTTGTGTCAATTAGTATCCAGGTATCATTTTTTCTGACAACACTAATACCAAAATAGTATCTATGTTGATATTAAATGATACAGTGTACCCAGCAAGGTTAAGTATTGGTTCTGGTGACAGCTTTACAGACAATTCACTAGTTTCCCTTTTTTCTGAACCGTACTAATGGCTGAAACTGTTGAGAAGGGAGAAATGAGTGGCATGTATTTGACATGACATGTACTGTTTGACAAATGTAACCACTACTTTTCCCCTCTCTGGGTTCACATATGTCCACCAACTCAGGTTTAAAAATGGAAACCAGGGGCACAAACCTTCCTTCAAATTTAAAAGCACCAAATTAAAACAGGAATCTCACAAACCAAGCCCAAGGAGACTCAAGAACACTTATAAAGGCTCTGCTAGGGACTGCGGACCACACTGAAAGATATTGTTTCCACAGTCGTTTTCTGCCTTCTACTGGGAGTGAAACAGATCCTGAAAGACATCACAAACCCGTCTAATGCAGTGACTGTCTGTAGTTGGATGATGATCAGTGATTGCAATTATGTGATAAAGTGATTACTAACTGCTAACCAACGCTCTCTCACTCACACACACACATATGCAGAGTGGGCTCCACTCCTCTCAGACTGGTGACACACCTCATCAAACTGTGGTCTGTTATAAGTGGTGCTGACACGTGTGTTTGTGTCTGTGCGTGTCTGCCTGTGTTCATAATCATACCCGCGTGTGCGTCACTGTCTGTGCGGCGGCAGCGTGCCTTCACAGTATGCGCCGGCGGTGGTCCGGTTTCCGCTCAGAGGGCTGTGAAGTGGCCTGATGAAAGCTCGCACATGGTGGCGGTGAGAAGAGCCCCGATCTCCCGTCGTCACCACAGAGCTCAAAAGACTGGACGTCAAATCCTCCCGGTCTGTCGCAGATGTTTAACAGTGATGAGAAAGGAAAGAGAACTTTAGTAAGTTGTCAAGAAAATTTGCTCGGCTTTCATCCCAGATGTGGCCATAGGAAAGGGTCTAGATTTTTTTTTCCCCCAGTCTTCAGTCTCCTATTACCAACTCAGCTGGCTGACAGAGGACACATACACTTTTCAGGTCAACCAATCAGGTTTTGCCATGCCCCATACCAATCGCATTGTCAAATCCCTGCTGTCAGGTGTCATTTCAGTCCACCTCCATGAAACCTTCCACTGAGCTCATTCTGGAGCCGTACTCCGCATCCCATCTGCACAAATCAGCAAAACTCAGTGTCCACTCTTTCACACCTCATCATGTGACTACCCAAGTAAGACTGTAATGGCACGATGGGATATAACTACCACGGCATTCTTACATATCTTTTTAACTTTTCCTGCTGTGAACACTATTTCATATAAATGAATGCGATTATGCTCTAAGCTTCTTTTTCACTAAGTCTCCGCTGATTAAAATCTATTCACTTTGTTGTTCTTATTTCATTTTTATCCTCAGGATGGATTAGTGGTGGAAGGGAAGGTCTGCATTGCTAAAGCACATTCTTTAATAAAAATCACTGGAGGTACCGAAAGCTTTAAAATGCCAAACTCTAATACTGTAAAAAGAAAAAACAAAACATAATTTAAAGCATGATGAAATATAAAAAGGTCATATAGAAGGCATTTATAAGTATGCTAAATTTGGCAGGAGACATAACCATATTAAGTATACTAATGGGTCTTGGCTCTGATGTTGTCATATACTGGAGAAGGGCTGACTGAATAGTTTCATGAAAAATAATCAGGATCGTATGCAGTTTTTTTCATAGTCACAGATCTCAACCCGACTGAATGGGTGTAGGTGATTTAGAAGTGACATGCACTTTATGAGAGAATATGTTTTGGATATCTCTCCTCAGCAGAGTCAAGAGACTCTGGAGCACCAAAGCTGAACTGGAGATCTGCTATCACCTAATCTCAGTGCATCTTTTAATCTGTCGCCCATCTGGGAGGTTATGTAACACTTATAGAGTAGCTGAGGCTAGCGGGCTGATATCACTGTAGACTAGATTTAGGCCTAGTGAGCCCCTAGCAACGTCTGGTCGCTAGGGAAAAATGTGTATTCCCTGACTGGTTGGCAAGTGGTTGCTGGAGATTCCTGGCTATTGCTGGGTGAATCAGACACTCACCAAATGCCATGGTGCCATGGTAAACTGGGAACAGAGAAGTGAAAGTCAAGCGTTACTTGTGAAACCAACACATTTCAAAAGGTGCAACTTTTATTTTGAAGGCAGTCGTTCTCCATTTCTAGTTTCACTACCGTTTGGCAAGTAGTTTGCAAGTATTTGTAGACAAGTCAGTATGGCTGGGCCATATCATACCGTTCACGATAATACCGGTATAATGTTGGGCAACGATAAGAAAATGAAATATCGCGATAGAATATGGGTAAAACGTGCATGCGCAGTGCCTTTGTTTTCATACGCACATGGCGGAAAAAGCATGGTGGCGAGGGAGAATGAGAAGGGCGAAAGTGGATCGTTGAATGAAACGGATGAACCAGAATTGGTTTGTAAAAATGCTGCAACTTCAGTGGTGTGGGACTGGTTTGGCTTTCGTCCGTCAGATACAGAACAAAACACTATTTTTGGTAGAGCATGCTAGCAGGCCGTCGTTATTACCGTGTTTTTTGGAAAATACGGCACACTTAAAATCAATCCTTTGATTTTTCTGAAAATCGACAGTGCCCCTTATAATCCCGTGTGCCTTATGTATGAATTCTGGTTGTGTTTACTGACCTCGAAACGATTTTATGTGGTACACGGCGCTGGAAAATCTGTCAAATGTTTTAGTACGACTTTGCTAAGCTACGAACCCGCACCGCTTGATGGATTGTCGGAGCATTACGGCTATCATAGGCAGGAGCCTCGCGAAGTGATACGTACTGTGCTTCATCATAATATTACCGTATTGTGTGTGTATAACCTCTTTTTAAGTTTTGTGGATATTATACATGGTTATGCTGAGGATATGTCCGCCAATTTCCACTGGAAATGCCTTTTGGTTAAACTGTCAGCAAGGAATTTGCATTTGCACTGTTAAATTTTTATATAACTTTAATGCACATAAAAAACAGCTGCTTGTTTAAGTGAAAATACATTATTAGTGCAAAAAAGCCCATCAAAGTTGTGGAGTTGTAAAGTATTTTGTCTAGTGTCAAATATATTGTCAGTTATGTCGTTATCGCAAATTTTCAAATGTATATTGTGATAAATATTTGTGGTCATATTGCCCTGCTCTACAAGTCAGCATCTTGAATGCAAACTACTGGTAACCGTAGCAACCTGCGAGCAACCAAAGCAGTCGTAGAGGCTTACAGAGGTGACCAATTTCATACTAGCAGCAGCTACTCACCAACTGGTTGTGGAACACACACATTCTCTAATGACCGGTGGATACCAGGTCTCACCGACCAGTACGTAGGGCTAAGTGAATGGGGCTTTAGCAATCGATTTTGTAGAGACTGCCAGCAACCTATGGCAACCACTTGCAAAGAGTCAGTGAATACTCATTTTGCCCTCAATACTGGTTTTAGATGGTTGCCGATTAGTCTGTAGGTTTGTGTAACTGAGACCCAGGAGACCATTTTAAACTCTTTATCTCAATTTTCTGGCAGTATCTGAGCTTCCTAAATGAATGCAGTTCTGTACATATCTGCCTGCCTACTTATACTTCAGAACTGAAACCAAAGCTGTACTTGTGCTTAAATTCACCACCCTCACTTCTCACCCTTACACATACATCACCATCGGCAATGACACACTCCAGTGTATTTCCAGTTCTCCTATCCTCCCTGTGTGCCATTTAAGTCTCTCATATTTCTCCCACATTTCCTTACACCTCTCTTCTCACCAGTCACCTCCATCCCTCACCATTCTGCCACTCTGTAATGACTCACAATACAAGCCTCTTTTTTTTTTTTTTAAATACAAACCTGTCTTCCTCTCACCTTCACAGCCTTCTTATTCAGCTCCTTCTCGCACTGTTCACCTTCCTCCTTTCTCCCTCTTTACTTACTTTTGGATATCTCAATCCACCACCCAGCCCCTCATTTCCTCTCTCCCTCTATCGTTCCCCCTTACACCACCTATTAACTTTCCACCTTCATCCTTTTTCATGTGTTGCTGTATAGGTCTGTCAGTGCATTCTTCAATTCTCCTCAAGCTTTCTCCACTCAAAAAACGTGACTGCCTCCTCCTTCTTCCCCCTGACTCAGTAGTGTCCATCACACATTCAGTGAGTCACATTTCTGTTCATCCTTGTCTTGACTTGACACGGCACAAAAAACATCCCAGTCCCCAGACTGCTGGCTACAAATATACACAATGACAGAGTCGCATTTAGTACTCTTCAATGCCCATGCCCATCATTAGCTTACTGTTAAACAACACAGTGAGCAAAAAGAGCCAGCTCAAAGCTACAACCAGCTGTGCCATTATCATCTCCCTGCTGGGTGTACATGTCTCTTTGTGTGTGTGTGTCTGTGCGTGTGTGTGTACACATACATCCGTTTTTCTGAATTACCTTTCTTTAAATGTATAATGCAGGCTTTGTTTAAGCCTATATTAACTTTTTTCAAATTGCTTTTAATCATTTTCTGGCTTTTGTCTTTGTGTGTGTGTGTGTGTGTGTGTGTGTGTGTGTGTGTGTGTGTGTGTGTGTGTGCGCGCGCGTGTGTGTGTGTGTGTAGGCCCATCTCCATAATTAGGGCAGACCAGCCACACATGGGTCTCCCCTGACACTTCCCCTCCAAGATTTAAATATTCATGAGACTCTAAACGCTTTCATGAGCTCTGTAATTATGGACAGAAAATAGTCAGAGAGAGCCAAAGAGAGAAAAAGGGAGAAAGTGGGAGGCAGAGTCGGAAATGCCCTTAAATTAAAAAGAAAAAAAAGAAAAGAAAAAGGCTGACCAGCAGTATTTACAGATAAGATCAATACTTTTGTGCAGTTGTGCGACCAAAGCCAATGGACCTGCTGACACACTGGAAAGGACAGGTAATGTTTAAGGAGAAGGTTTAAGGAGATATCTCCTGATTCTTGTTATTTTTTTTAACATAATTTGCAGTGATTGTAGATCATTTTGGTATCTCATTATGTGAGTTTACATCATTAAGAGCTCTTGATTTGATAGAGAGAGGTTTATCACTTTAACCATTGCTATTTAAGTGCATGAGCTGATAAATTAAAAATTAATTAACAAATTAAATTAACAGATACTGCAGTCATTAAGAGATGTTTCTTGTACTCTAAGCAGTCACAATCAATGATCATGAGTTTTTGTGATTATTTGAAAAGCAGATTCTCTCAGTTTATTCCCTTTTAGGTTAGAATATCTGCCAAGCAGACTTGGGCAATAACCCAAATATGTACAGAGGCTGACATGAAGAGTCGACCTAGATGTGATTCATCTAATTTGAATCATGCAAGTATGTTCACTAAAAGCTTTTCCCTGGATATTCTAGCGACCTCTTTGCTTTCTAGACGCAAGCCTCAAAACAGCATGCGTTTTAGTTATTGCTGTCATTCAACTATGTGTAACATCAAACGTGTTTATATTGCTTTCAAATGGTTGTGGAAAGGTAGTGAAATTGGAAAACAGTGCTCGCTTTTGGACAGTCTTTGCAGGTATATAAACAAATGAAGTGATCAGTAAATTGTATAGATATTATAAAAACAAAAGAAACAGGTTCAAAATCAGATGCTTTCCAGATGTTATTGTACGGTGGATCAAAATCTGACAGTACTTTTCTCCATTTACAATTCTATCAATTTTGGAAAGATCTCCAACACTACTGACTGAAACGCAGCCCCAAACCATGACAGAGCCTCCACTGTGATTTCAAAGTGTACCGCTCTCCTGACCTCCTCCATACATACTGATGGCAAATTTTATTTCATGACTCCCTCGGGCGTGTTGCCACAGATTTTCAGTCAAATTCTTGTATACTTCAGACTTTCTTAAGAATGGCTTCTTCACCCTTCCACTGAGACCATTTCTGATGAGGCTTCAGTGAACAGTAGATCCGGCTGAAGCATCCATCAGGCTCTGTGTTAGTTCTTTGCTGGATCTTTCTTAAGGACATGCCTTTCAAATACAATTCATCTGCTTGGGCTAGAGTTTCAGGCCTGCCTCTTCTTCTTTTGTTCTCCACTTTTTAGTTTGCTCACACAGTGCACACCACATTCAGATAAGCCAGGTTTTTTGGCTAATAGCTCTTCCAGAATTACATTTCACTTTATTCCAGTCAGAGTGTTATATGTTTTTGAAACAGGCTGTTAGTGACACAGTGTCTACAGATACAACTAAAAACTGGTTCTTTGCCAATTTGTTGTTACGTGTGGACACAACACTGGTTCATCGTCCTAGTCAGGTGCCTTTGTAATTGATTCCTTAGGTCAGTTTTAAGTTTCTTAAAGACACACACAAAAAAAAGCATTCCTCTGAAAATGATTGGGTACAAGGACTGGACTGAAGATGGGTGAATAAGCAGCCAAAAGCGTGGAGAACTATTACACAAGACCACTTAAAAAAAGAAATTACAGGCATGTCTGGTTCCTTGGAAGTGAATTAGAAATGAGGGGTGAGGACTGTATTTCCTGGTTTGACTGGTGACTGGCTCATTGGCAGCAGAGGTGGGACAAACACAGAAATCTCCTTCAGATTTTTATTCAGGATTCCTTGAGTGCCATGTGCATTTTTTGATAAGAAATGCAAACCTTTACGCTTGTTTTATCACACATGGTTCTGTTATATTCCACAGCCTCACAGACTATAACAATAAAACATGTCATTGGCTGAATTTTTTTTTAAATCGCTTTTCCTTTTAAAGCCTCGGGACAAATCTAACTTCAATATTTGTGCAAATGTGATGTGTTGTAACTAGGCCTTATGATTCTGTCTGGTCTATTTTTACTTTATAAAGTAAATAGTTGGCAAAGTCAGCAAGGATTCCAGTTACAACACCACTCAGAGATGATATGTGAGAACCCTTCCAGGATTTTAAAGAAAGGCTCTGACAGGAAATTCTTTAGTTTCCCTTTTTAGTAAAACAAAATATCACCTGTCATCGAAGCCAACATTAGTAAGTAGGCCCTCTAGATTTTCTTTCCATTTCATTTTCTTCACAGTTATCTGATGTTTTGGGGCTCTAGACAAAACAATCACATGCCTTCTTCACATTCCAGGATGAGTAAATTGATTTTATCCTCCTGGAAAAGCCATCAGATAGTGCCATGGAAGACATGAAATCACAGTCAAACAAAAGCAAGAGGCAAATGATCCAGAGCCGATTGTCCTCGCACCGATGCAAACTGATGCTCAGCTGACACATACACACACAACAACACAAGGAGACATTTATCCTGAGCAGAAACACACACTGGCAAACCTCACGGACACTAAATCGCCTTAAAATGACAAATAAGCAGGAGGACAGAATCTCAGACGCTGTCGTCATTTATATGTAAATGAGCACACTGCTACTCTCCTGCACACAGCAATCTTGGCTCTCAAGAAACCACAAGACGGAGCAAACTTTCAATCAGATCAGACAAGATGTCAGACAAGATGATTGTAAGCGACAGGAAGCCAAATGATGCGTGACAAGACAGGGCATGATGAGGTGAAATGAGCTAAAATGACAGGGTTTACGAGGAGCGGGCATTAACTGAAAACCCAGGTATTTGTCACAGCACTAATGACTGCAAGTTTCCCTGTTTTCTTCCCAAGGACTCTGAAATTACGGGCGGCTCGTCAGGGCTGTGTGTTGACCACTTATTGCAGCAAACTCCCTTAAACAGACACAAATCACCCGAAATGACAATAAAATGACAAGAAGCATCGACTGCATGCATCCTGATAAACTGGTGATTCAACTAAGGTGCAGTTTGTGGTAAAGATGCACGCAATGGTTTTAGGAAAATAAGGCACTGTGACTGCATCCCTGACATTCCCATACAAGGAGGAAATCTGCCAATATGACTATAAAGTGCACCATTACTGGAGTTACCCTGTCACTGTAATGGCCTCTGTGAGTCACAAGTACTTTAGCGACACAAAATACCACCCACACACACACACACGCACAGACAGGCACGAACACACAGGTGAATGTGCATACACACTGCTGCATTTAAACACTAAGCACATGCCAAGGGCAGGAGGAACACACCATCTTCCTTTCTGCTTCTCGCTGCAGCGGTTAATGTCATTGACTTTAGAGTGCAGCCCTGCATGAGAGTGCGGTTTTTTACTTGAGTGATGTCTGTGTGTTAAAGTATAGGCTTGTGTGTCTGTGTGGAAGCATTTTTGTAAGCTCAGCAATCCAAGAGTGACTTAACAAAAGGCTGCTGAATATAAATCTATTCCCTCTCCATCTGGCAGGGTAAAAAAGGCACATATTTACATTGCTGTCCAAAGACAGGCAGAGATAAAAGGTTCAAAATATTATTAGGACTCTTAACAGCTATGAATTAGCCAAGCAGAAAGCTCCCTGGCAGAAAAATGAACACATAAATGGCACATCTGAACTTGATGAATAAAATATTCAAGTTGAAAATTTTAACAGTGTAACAACAGTCAGCGGTTAAATGAAAATCGCCAACCCTTCGAAATCATGTCAAAAGTCAAAGCTAAAAACTGAAGGCTGATCCAGCTTTTGCAATAATGTGACTCATGAGTCTGCATGGCCTCCACGTGCTTCCCAACAATGTCTCGGCATGCTCCTGATGAGACAGTGAATCTGGGAATTAGAGGATCTCCTCCCAGTGAACTCCAGGACAGTGTGTGGCACGATGTAGTAACGTTGCATGTGCTGATTCACAGTGTCCGAGAGGTTTTTAGTTGGATTGGGTCTGGGGAACTTTCATCAAGGAACTGCTTACACACCATGACCACTTGAAGTTAGCATCATTCTGGACCAGCTGGAATCCAGGGCCTTCCACACCAGTGTAAGGTCTGACGACTTCAGTCAATGTACTATTGGCTAATGGATGGAGGTCTTTGTGACCCTCTATGGATACACCTCTCCAGATCATCACTGACCCACTGCCAAACTACTCATGCTGCATGAGTAATTTATAGTGTTGTACGTAGCATAACCTTCCCCACTGCATCTCCAGTGTCCTTAATGTCTGTCATGTGCTCAGTGTGAACTTGCTCGTGACAAAAACAGCACTAGTGACAAACCAGCCTTTCTGGTAGCAGTGCCAGGCAAGCTGCATGGTGCTGAGCTGTGACCAGAGGTCCCATTAAAGGTCATCTGGCCAGTATGTTTCAGTTAGTTTGCTCATAAAACCAAAAGTGACTGTTGGAGGTCATTCTGTAGGAGCAGATACCAGTCCTGCTGCTAGATTGATGTCCTTCTAGGGGACTGTCTAGATGTCCTTGTGCAACAGTCCGTCTCCTGGTATCACCTCAACACTCCTGAGATGGTTCAGTCAGTAACAGCAAACGCTTTTCTGACAGCACGCATGGACGTGCCATCCAGGAACATCTGTGCTACCAGTGCAGCACAAATGGGCTGCTGGTACCATCAACAGACAGTATAAAAGATGGAAGTAGCTACTGTGATGCCTGCCATTCACCGGTTTTTGAAGTCGTGTTTTAAAGCCTGTAGTTGAGGGTTTCCTCCATCATTATCTTGGAACTTTTCCGTCACACTATTTAAAACATGAATAACGAAGTTAGCTGAGTGATTTTTTTCTTACTCACTGCTAAGCAGGGCAAAGTTCTGAACAGTAACCTATATAGCAAATGTGCTTAAGTAACACACGATAAGTAGCGAACACAAAGCACTGTACAAACCCGAACACAACTGCGACTACAGGAAGTAACGTGATCAAGGTCAACAGCAAGGGTCGCTGGGAGCTCTCTGCTGATTGGCTGGTTGTGTCATAACAGATCACCCAATTCATTGATCTCTTATCAACTAAAAAGACATGTCTAAATTATCTATTTATATCACAAAATGCCAAGCATTACTTTCTACTTATTTTATTTCCTCGCTGAGGCTACACTACCAAAGTGACAAGGAAACTATCTAAAAGCAATACTGGAGAAAAAACAGATGGGATAGAGAGCAATAATCTGTGGTCACCACCTACAAAACCATTCCCTTTTCGGGAGTCATCCTTTTCTTGCCCAAATTGGCTAGTTTGGCATTCCTGAAGTTAAACTTGCTTTTGTGTTATACTGTGATGATTGACTATTCCCTTATTTTTTTTGAGCAGTTTAGAGTTACCCAAGTAATACTATGCCTTCCCGTCTGGTTAGGCCACAGATACGTAGACCTAGAAGTCTGGTAACCATCTGTTGCTAGGGAAAGATGTGCATTCCGCATCGGGTTGGTTTTGATAGCCAAAATACCAAACTAGAGACTTCAAAATATAACATAATTCACTGCGAACAAGCCAACTTTTTAGTTTGGACATGTGACATTTAAGCACAATTAGAAATACAACATTTTTTTCATGCGACAGTACATAGAAAGGCAGGTTAAAAATAATTTCAAAACACGTAGTTTTTACCACTTGCTCATGTTTGCCAAAACATGACTCTCTCCATTAGAGCCGCAACCTTCTGTGCTATGTCCTGTGATCTATTTTCAACCTTGATTTAGTTTAATTTGAGACTTCACAGGTTAACATCTTCGAGTCTGCTTCCTGTCAGAGCCTGCTTCCTGTGGTACAAAACAACCTCAGTGGGAGAGGCGGGGAAACAAAGTAATTAAAAATAATGATGGCTGATGGAAAGCCGCTCATACTGACTACAAAATGTTGTCTATCTTGTCACCAAATCGCCTTGTGTCTCACCGAATAATGAGCACAGTGACACATTGGGGGCTGTGCAGAATGCAGATGAGCAATATGTTCAACAACTGTCGAAAGAAATGAGCTAAAATCAGATTTAATATTTGCTTCTGTGACCAAGATGTTGATTAATTAATGAGCAATAAGGCTGTTGTTGCTTTTATGAGTTAGAGAAAGTCACCCGTCAGTAAGCGACAACTCTGACATCTTGATTCACAGCGAACTTTCGCTATCTCAATCTGGGTGATTTTTACCACTACATCCATAATGCTAGACACTATCTGTTCCGCTTAAACACCAAAGACAGGGAGTGATGAGAAACAGCCAAGCTAAAAAATCCTTATCAGGCCTACAAGCTGAATCCCATCTGCCTCTCTCCTTACACTGACTCATAACACAGCTTATTAGTCCCTCTGGATGGATAAAAAGGAGCTTTTTTGAGCCAGGAGAAAAGCAGGAAATAAAACAGAAAATAAAAAACAAAAACAGATTAAAAGTAAGAGAGCTGAATGAGCAAAGGAGGAGAGAGAAAATGTATAGGAAGTACAGGATTAGGTTGCATTCAGAAGAATTTAAAGTGCAGATGTAAACAAGTAAAATCACCTGATAGCTGAAAGCACCAGGAAACAGTTTAAGTACACCTTTCTTCATACTTCTTTTTATTAAAGCCCATTTAATACTTACTACCATACTTTAGAAAGTCAAAAAACTGAATTGAACTGAACAGAATTGGAAAAAAAATTTCCTTCAAAGTAAAAGTTGTGCCACACTTTTACCGAGGTCCTCCACTGTTCAGTGAGTAGTTGCCAAGTGTTTGCAGACAAGTCTGCATCTTCCAAGCAAACTACAGTAGACCGCAGCAATTTCCTAGCAACCACTTCTGCAACTGATTTCATCCAGAAATCACTCACCAACCGGTTGGGGAATACACATTTTCCTTAACAACTGGAGAATCACAGACCGATCTCTAGATTTGTGCAAGTGAAGCCTGGAGATTCTCATATGGTTGAAGGTGTGAATGTGAGGTTAACCCTTTAGAGCCGAGCGTAGCGCCCCGCTCCGATTTGCGTAACTATTTTTAAATCTCGGTAGCTCTGCAACCACGTAAGCTAGAGCAATAATTTTTTTTACATATGAAACTGGAGAAGTTGTACTTACATCTTATGCCATCAGCTTGTCCTAGGTCACGGTTTTCTTCCACATATAGCTTTGCAAAAACTGCATAAAAAGCGCTTGCAGCAACAAAAACATAATATTCCAGAAACACGTTTTGCCGATCCGATCAGCTGTTCATAACACTTCCTACGTTGGAATAGACGTCAGCGCGAACTTTCGCATGTCCGCCATTACCTGCCCGAAACCGGAAGTGACGTCATTTCGCGGAAATGTAGTTTTTTTTTTACTGTCAGGGCCTCAGAGCCTATACTGGTGTTTTTAAAAGTTATCTTTGACTTTATGACTTTCTGTGTCGTTTCTGGGATGCTTAGAACTCTAATTGCACTGCTGGAAATAGTTTATTTTGATGCATATGCTGCTTTTTTGCAAATTTGCACTATAATATTTATTTTCGTTTTTCCTGCAGTATATAAAAATTGGTGTATTTCAAAAGTAAAACTATGAAGACACTTCAAATAAATTTCCTGTGGTGGGAAACTAGTTTGTGCAACTTTTTTGTATTTACAGTTTTGAGGGATAAGCCTCTTAAATTTCTCTAACTAGAAATATTTGTTAAAAAAACAAAAACGATTTTCAATTTTTTTGTAGTTTATTGCACTTTTTTGCAATTTATGTAATTACTATGCACTTAATGCATACATATTATTAAAATTTGGGCTATAATGGTTGTATTGATGTATATCAACTTGAAATGCTCCCAAAATTGGCACTACAGCCAATTTTGGGAGCATTTCAAGCATTTCACTACTGTTTGATTTTAAATAGATACAATGTGACACCTGTCAAAGATGGTACCTTGAACAGTGCCTTGACATGACCAACAATGACTTTAAAAAAGCAAAGGAAGAAGCGTGGAATTGTCTCCTGTGCTGTTAAACCCCAGACTTATTGGATGCTTGTGTCAAAATATTTGAAGACGTACTCTGTTGTCTCCACCAAAGTGATAATTTGAGCAACATAATACGGCGAAACGTTTTCATACATATCTCATGCACATTTCCGTGATGTTGTAATTTACCTTTAAAGCACCTTTAATGTTATCATGACTGCACCTTTTGGACTTTACAATTTACTCTCCTTGTATAGACCTGTTCCCTATTTCTGGAATTTGTTTTCAAAGATAAACAGATTTACCTATGTTACTTTTATGAAAATGGTTCTATTTCATAACATTACAAATACAAAGAAAAGATTGTGTCATTAATATGTAAAGACAAGAAATCCACTTCAGTAAATTTTAATAAATAAAATCAGACTGAGTTGATATTGATATGGTATCACTGTGGGGTTGTATACTGTTGATCTAACATGGATTCATCCTGTGGAAACAGCAAAATTCTATTTAAGAGCATTTTGAAATCGCTGAAAGTTAGGTCAATTATGGACAATTTGAAAAGGCCTTTATTTTGGAAGGCAACATCAGAATGACTTGAAATTGATAAGGTATCACTGTGGGGTTGTATACTGTTGATATAAAGTGAAATTATCCTGTGGAAACAGGAATTTTCCATTTTAGAGCATTTGAAATCGTTTAAGGTAGGTCAATTGTGGACAATTTGAAATGGCCTTTATTTTGGAAGGCAACATCAGAATGACTTGATATTGATATGGTATCACTGTGGGGTTGTATACTGTTGATCTAAAGTGGAATTACCCTGTGGAAACAGCAATTTTCCATTTTAGAGCATTTTGAAATCATTAAAAGAGTCGGTCAAATATGTGCAATTTCTAATTGCTGTGGGTGGATAGTGTTGATACAAAATGCAACTACTCTTTGGAAATATGACTTTTGCTTTTAAGAGCATTCTGAAGTCATTGAAAGAGTAGTTCAAAAATCAAAATTCACAGGGCTTTTACTTTGAAATCCAAAATAAGGTGGCTTTGATATTGACAGGGCGCTAATAGTGTACAAGCCTAAATTATTTGTTATTATGTTCTTAAAATATCTGATAATTCACTCGAAGTTGGCTTTTATTTTGAAATCCGGTTTCCACATCCATTCCTGTAATACTTTGAATAGACGGGGAACAGAAAACAAACTGGAGGCTGGCTTGACTGCAATGCTGGAATTGGAGGCTGGCTTGACACCAGTATGATGTCGGCGTAAATGTGCAGTCATATTCGTTGTGTTCCCACTAGTGCCTTCAGCATTAATCTCGTTAAAATGACATTAACGCCATAACGCGGCAAATCTCCGTTAACGAGTTACCGCGGATCGCCCCGTGCGTGGGGCTGGACAGCGTCAACACGTTAACGAGCTAACTGCGCTAACGCACTAGTTCCCACCAATGTAATTGAGCATTGCGTGGCACATCCGACATACTGTTTTACTTTTGTCCATGACGCGCTTACCATTAGGGTCATGCTTCACATGAAAACCAAGATAGTTCCCCCACGTGGGGGAGGTTCAATTTCAGGTAGCGTTGAGGCAGTTGCCATGTTGCAACGAGCTTAGCTTCTGTCTTGCTGCGCTCAGTGGATCTGCACTCGACAGTGCAGCCTAGGCAGAGTAGTCGAACGCAGATCCACTGAGCTCTCAACACAGACAGCATCGTCAGAAAAAAAGTTGTTAAAATAAATAAACATTTTTGTATTGTTCGATACATATGCCTACCGAACCGAAAGCACTGTATCAAACGGTTCAATATCGATACCAGTATTGTTGCACCCCTACTAAAAACCTCTAGGCAGCTGTTTCAGGCTACACCAATCCTTTATGTAACTGAATGGAAAAAATAAACCTTTTCAAAAGTCACTGAAGAATTCAATAGACACCTGTGTTAGCACAATGTTTAAATTGTCCAAGCACCTCTCATTGTTATTGTTGTATTCTTGTTCATTAAATACTCAGACCAGCTTTATTATTTAATTTAGATAGATAGATAGATAGATAGATAGATAGATAGATAGATAGATAGATAGATAGATAGATAGATAGATAGATAGATAGATAGATAGATAGATGACGCAGCAGCTACAATGTCAGTTTGAGTTTTTGGACCATTAAATGAAAGTGTAAACAGCTCAAGTGTCCATAATTCAATCAG
Source organism: Pelmatolapia mariae (assembly GCF_036321145.2). NCBI lineage: Eukaryota > Metazoa > Chordata > Actinopteri > Cichliformes > Cichlidae > Pelmatolapia > Pelmatolapia mariae. Next base: position 12,318,628 of record NC_086243.1, on the reverse strand, counting down.
CAGAATAGGACAACAGGCAGGAGGAAAAAACTGTGGCAAGAACAGCAGAAAAGTGCAGGAGATGGGAACTGAGGATATGAGATGAAAAGGAAACAGAAGGGAAGAAGTTAGTGAAGGAAAATGCTGGTAAACAGTCTGATCTCCTGTAGTGACCAGCTGGTGAGATCCAGCAGACAGATAAATGACCCCCTGTCACTCTTACAAAGCTCTGTCTCCTCCTTCTGCTTCATCTCTCTATCCTCCCTCCTCTCCTCCGCAAGCCCCCACCCTCCCCTATTTAGACAGGTCATCCATCAACAAGCACACTCCACCGACCACCTTTCCACACCAACACTTTTGCCCATTACTTGTTAGAAAGCCATATGCAGACACACTGCACCAGGCACACGTGTCCTTGCACTCTTGTCTTGTCAAGTTTCCAGGGCCTTCTCCTCTCTCCTTCACTGTCCTCTCACCCTCCATCATCTACCCTTCTTTTCTCTCCTCCCCTCCCACCATCTGCTCTCCATCTTCCATGTCCTTGTCACCTTATCCAGCTTAATAAATGTCAAGGTGTGAAAACACAGATAAATCAGAGTGCAGCGAGGAAAGGCGGTGTTACTTTAACAAGATGGATTAATCTAACTGACACCTAAAATTCGCTATCAAAACAGCATTTTTATTGGGGTGTTTTCAAAGTTGGGGGTTATATATAGAATTTTGAAACAATTACCTACTGCGTTAATATAAATGTCGATCACTCAAGTCAAGTCAAGTGGCTTTTATTGTCATTTCAACCATGTACTCATTTAATGACCTACACTAATCTCTCCCTCTGTCACACACAGACAGGCACAGACAGGCAACACAGATATCATCTGTGTCACTCTTTCCATCTGAGCACTCTGCGATGATGTCAAAGGAGGTGAGATGGCAAGATGTGGACACTCAGGTGAATTCATGCACCCTGAGATGTCACTGCACCGCGGAGTAACAGAGGAAACTTTATCACACGACTGAACTACAGCAATGACTATAACTTTAAATTGTGGTACTGTTACGTAAACTTGTGCAATCAGTTAACAGTACAAAGAGAGCTGATGACACGTAATAAAGAAAAACCTCACATTTTGCTCGCATGCAGGAAACCCAAATCCTGCGGGCGGTCCAGGATACACGGGGATAACACTCACCGACCAGTCCTCAATCAGTCCACAAACGATAGTTTTCCCGGGCGAAATCTCCGCGGGATACGAAGAAACGAAGTACCTCTCCTCCTCCGCTGACAACAACAACGTTATTCCAGCGCTGTTACTAATGTTTTTGGCGATTAAGCGACGGTTTCTTTGTTGTAGTAAACAGGAGCTCGACACATCAAGGTAGCCAAGCACCCAGAGTCCGCTTACTCCACAGAACGAGCGCCGATTGGTCGCGTCAGCCACAACGCAGCTTTCTGCTTTGTCGCGATTGGGTCAAGATGGTGCTTTCAAAAGCTGCTCGTAAATTGGGAATCCCGAAGTGGCAGTACATGATATTATACAATACGATGGCAAACCCCACTACTGACACAGTTCATGTGTCACTTATAAAAACAGTTTAAATCGTATCTGTGACGTGTCCTTCGAAATAATTACGCCACTCAGCCTGTAAACTGAACTTCTGCTTGTAATGAAATTTCAAATGCTGTTAAAGCCATTTGAGCTCCTCTCTTCAAGAGGATACTTGCTGCCACTTCAGTGTTTAGAAAAGTGAGTCACTTAGTTCCTACACGTATTAACTGCCCCCTTGTGAGTTTCAGGTTGTATGACATGGTGATATCTTAGAAAGGGAAAAAAAATCTGAAGCTTTACACAGAGCCACTCACTGTGTGAAACCTTATCCACGTTTAATATATGTATTATACTGTAATGTAGTATATATAGTTTACATACATATATGACACATAATGTGAAAAAGCATTATATATGTCCTATGAAATCTCCGGAGCACACTGTCTTTGCAGATGAATTTGCTAACATATTCTCTAAATTTCTCACAGTTTGTGAAGGCATCGCTACCCCCATGGTTCATGTGATTTCTTGTATTGTGGTTTCCATCTGAATGTTTATTACCAAACAGGTCAGCAGGCTGTTAACTGGAAGTCAATTAAGATATTTCACCGCAAGAGTAAGTGATGTGGTCCGCTGCGGTAACTTCGAGTCACATTATTTTGTGTAAGTAAATCAGAGGAGGGCTGATTGATCTGCACCCACTCATAAAAAGGGGCCACGTGTGATTGTGCTAGTTGTGCTGAATAGCCCAAATAGAAAAACGGTACAGAATCAATAGAAATTAATGTCTTTGGACCATTTTTTATTCCGACCAGCGAGTGCGAAGATGGATTATTTCAATCATCGTTTACGTACATTTTATAGACACTTTGTGCTGTATACTGTCAGGATATGTGCGACGTCGAATCTACCTCAGCATGATGGATAGAAGAGATTATGTTCTTTTTATTTTACACCGTGGGATTAAATTACGTAAATTATATATTATTCATGACATGAAAACAGAAATTACAGAAATATAATATTAAAGAACTGAACGGTGCGCTGATCAGTTCCATCGGAAGAACTTTAGCTCCCCCTGGCGGTGAAAATAGGTAAATGCAAACAGTTGACGGAGTATTCCCCAGTGCCTTCATGATCCTTTTTCTATAAAAGTTATACACAAAGCGACCACTTCATTGAGTACACCTTGCTAGCACTGGACTCCCTTAATTCGTCATTGCAGAGATTCAACAAGGTGCTGGAAACATTCTTCAGAGACTTTGATCTATTTTCACCAGAAACCAGTTTGAGGTGATCTGAACTTTGTGACATGGTCCTGCAGCCACCAGAACATGGGTACACTGTGATCATAAAGGGATGGACATGATCAGTAACAATACTCAGGCTGTGGTGTTTAAATAATGCACAGCCTGAGTCATCCAGAAAATATCCCCCACAGCTTTACATGGGATTACATTACAGCCAGAATCATCCATACAAAGCAGGATTGATCCATACTTTCATGTTGGGTTTTTTTTGCCAAATTCTTACACTGCCATCTGAATGTTTTCTACAATCCTCTAACGTCCAGTTTTGATGAGTCCTTGTGAACTATAGCCTCAGTTTTCAGGAGTGGTGGTAAAAAGCGCTTGAGTTATTTTTGCCCCCCCTGCAGTCTGGCCATTCTCCTCTGACACCAAACAAGGCATTTTCTCCCAGAGAACCGCCACTCACTGGATATTTTCTTTTTCCAGAGAATTCTCTGTGAACTCGAGAGATGGGTGTGCGGGAAAACCCTAGTAGACCAGCAGTTTCTGAAATACTCAGATCAAAGTCACGTAAATCACCTTCCTTCTCCATTCGCATGCTCGGTTTGAACTTTAGCAGGTAGTCTTGATCATGTCTACATACCTAAATGAATTAATTTGCTGCCATGTGATTGGCTAATTAGATATTTTTGTTTACAAAACTGAACGTTTCCTTTTTTTTTTTTCCAAAACAAGACATTCAAACAAGAATAGGAATATTTTTAAGCTAATATTTTTGAAGTGGTGCATATAATCACCTGCCTAATATCATGTAGTTTCCCCTTCAAGAGGCCCAAAGAGTTCTGACCTATCACCTGTTGTTCCAGGATAATATAATCCAAAGACAACAGAAACATCCACATGAATGAAAGCGTCCCATGACAGATGCTTTTTGGAGCTAGGGCAAGAAATTTAACAAAAAACAAAACAATAGATACAGGTTTAGTTGCAAATGCATGTTTATTTAATTTTGCTTTAAAAAACAAAAACAAACATTTCATGACTGAGCTGGAAAAGAACAAGCTTCAAGTTGGGTTTTCAGTAAACCCAGCTTGAGTCTGCATTCTGACCGAGCACACAGGCTAGAGACAACAAATTGCATACAGCCTTTGAAATGAGAGGTAACAAAATGTAAATGTTTGCACTGTTTGTCCAGTTGTCTGTTTATGTCACACTTTGATAATATGACCTCAGGTATTACTGCAACAGAGCTGAAGAAAAACAGCTAGTTAGTGTTTTTAGGAAAAACATGGGATGTTAAAATTGGTTAGCATATTTTTTGTTTTGTTTTGTTTAATTAGGGGGAGGGGCTGCAACTCAGTGGAGACTAAATATCAATAACTATTACAAGTTACAACACTTCACTTTGCCTCTGAAATGATGCTGCAACGGAAATGAGTGTTCAAGAACGCAATGCATCAATTATTAGATTTTCTTTTCTTTTAACTGGAGAAAAATACTTTGGAGAAAAGCACAGTGCTTTGTTAAAGATGACATAATTCTGTATTCAAGGGAAATTCTGATTAAAGCTTAAACACAATTTGAAAGATAATGATAGCCAAATTTTACCAAAAGGTAATCTTTGCATGAACCTCTTCAAGTGGTCAGTTAAACGGGTAACTTCACAGTCTCACCAATAAACCTTTCCCGTAACAGATTTGTAACCATCCTACGCAGCAATGGTACCATCACAGAAAGATGATTCCAGTTTTTAAGCTCACAATAAATTAACTTCCATTTTTATATTCTTAAAAAAAAAAAAAAAAAAAAACTGAGGAGAACCAAACAAAATCTGATAGAAGGTACGAAACAATGTAAACAGACCAAATGACAGAAACATCCAAACGTTGCAAACTGGAACACTTTGATGGACGACAAACCAATACTGTGGCTCATATGCTTACATTTTGTATTGGCTGAGCAGCTTTTGAAAGCTACGTGTAAGCATGTGATAGCACGACAGCTTACAGCAACACAAACACAAGAAAAATCAGTCAAGCAACATCAATATTCATGTCAAAGCCATGAAAACAATCATTTGCTAATGCAAACTACAGCATGATCAGAAACGGGTCTAAGGGTGGGAAAAAAAGAAAAAAAAAACATTTGATATGCATACACAGTATCTATATTATTTACAAACATGTGGACATCCTTCACAACTACAGACAACTCTTAACTGTACAATAGATCTGCTCTAGGAACAGTTGCGCAAAATACCATTTTGATATACAGTAATACTTTTTTTCCTTTACAATGTACAAGTTTAACCTGTCCACACAATAAAAATGCAAAGCACAAGCCTAAAAGGCCACAAAAGTGCATGTTATCGGGTCAGTTGGAAGCCACTGGAAGCAAGCACTGGCATGAGAGTGGGAATGAAAGCTCCCAGTATCATAAAGGAGATTCTCCGTACTCCAAACCAGTGTCTTGCAGGATTAATAGTTAGTGGAGGGAGATCTGGAGTAATTATTTATTATACATGCAGGCGCAAAGGCCTGCAAATGCACGGACACACAGATCATGTAAATTGTTCAAACACACACACACACAAACATAAAGACACACTCACATACAAACAGGCTATGGGGTGATAAAACTCCATCACTCTGCTCCGACTCCAATATTTCCCCGAACCGTCACATTATATTCAAGTAGCAACGCTAATAGAAGATACTTGGTACCTTTTGTTGCGTTGCATGCTTCACATCAGAAACAGGACGCGTTGGTCTCGTGTTTTTATCCACGATTTTTAAGCCCTAAGCAGTGACCGGAGACAAAAGCTGGCCTTGGAAACAATCGGATTTCAATTTTTACCAAATAGTGCACTAGTAAGACCGCCTAAGACTAAAAACTCGCAATTTCAAAGAAAGTGATCCCAATCGACACCCAGATTTATCGTGTTTATACCTTTGCCCATGCTTCATGCCCCTAACAAGTTAAATAATTTCAGCTGGGTGGTAGTTGTGAACAACGAAGATACAAACAAGCGACACTGAAACGGTGAAGGCCACCTTCAGCAAAAACATGTCACCACCAGGCAATGCGTCACAGAGGAATAAAACACTGAATGGAGGCCAGCGTTTTGACATAGTCTTCATCAACACTGACTAGTGTCACAGTCATGTGCTCAAGTGACAGTCACTATCACAAGCTCATCATTGTGTTTCATTGTATTTGGCCAGTTTGTGCATGGCTGTGTATGAGATTCAGGCCCTCTAGGGGACATAGGAGGAGAATGCTTGAAGCCACGCTCTCTGTAGTGCAACGGTGTGTGGCTCAGGGGACGTCTTTACATCATACGAACTTTCCTTCTAACATCCTGCCTCAGCTACTAGTCAGTTAATCGTACCGGGGTATCACAGCACTAAGGCAAGTGCAGACTAAACATACCAAACAGAGATTTTTGGATTACTCAAAGTGACCTACATTTAGTTTCCATCTGTCTTGTCAAGTTGAGTTGCCTCCAAGCATTCTCCTCCCACGGTATCTCTACAAAAGTTTAAAAAAAAAAAAAAAAAAAGTTTATCTTCTGTCTAAAGAGAAGGATGCCAGCTAAATCCTTTCTGTTAAGGCCATGAACACTGCATAAACTTTGAGTTGACAGCTTTAAAAGGTGCCAAACTGTTTCTGTGGCTTCCCTGTCAGTGCCTCCTCACTTCTGGCCATGTTACCTCCTCTGCCAACATTACTCTATATCCGTTTCAGCAGTCTAACAAAGGGAGCTGGTGGGGATGATGCCGATATGGTCCTGTCTCTTTCTTCATCTTTTTTCCATTTGTCATTTTCTGGTCCACACGAGTGTCTTCAGGTTTCCTTTAATCTTCATTTTGACGTTTCATAGCCACTGTTTCCAGCAAAAGGTCATCTTTCTCAGTCACTTAACGGTCTCCATGTTTAAACAGAGCAGAGACATTCACGATAGGCTAACGGCCAAGTAGATAGACCACCACCTCATATGTGCACATCATGATGGCCGTGTTGGGAATCTGTCTGACGAGATGAGTGGTTAGGCCACGGTACAGCGCCCGGTATCCCTCTTCCTTGGGTACTGTGAGCAGAGTGTGGAAGAAGGAGCGGTACTTGCTGCCTTCCTCTCGTAGTCGTGTGCGGATCACCTCTGCAATTAGAGAAGAGGAAGAAACTTGAATTACATATTCTACTGGCCACTGGCTGTGTCAGACTTTGCCTCTGAGTGTTGTGTAATTTCCCCATTCATGAGACACACCAAGTTGAATTTCTCCAAATGATTCACTTTTGGCATACCCACTACCCTCAATATGATAGATACTGATTTTGTCCCAGGTTGACTTCAGACAATCCAAACAGGAATTCAGCTGCAGGTTGTACATGTAGGTGGAGAATCATAGCAGTATTTTTAAATACAAGTAGACCATTTTTACCCCTTTCTTCTCCACTCACAAGTGGTGAGTCGACCTAAACGAACTCAAAACTAAACATATTTTTCACATTGCATTGCATTCTGGCTTATTCAGCACAATTATCACAATCTTAGTATTATAAGATTATCTATAAACATTTTTAAGTTAAGACAGGATACTAATGATTTCCAATCTAATACGTTTCACCTATCCTTTAAAAATACTAATAATATTCCATTTGTACCAACAAATGGCAAGAAAAAACAAAACCAGTTATCAGACTAACTACAGTCTAAATCTTGTCCAAGTACAGAAAAGCCTTATATTTATTTCTACATTTTGCCATAGAGCTTCATGTTTATTCTGCAACAATTACAAAATAAAAATAATCCACAACATTGCACTCAGCTTTGGCATCACATGTTTTTTCTGAATCAGTCCCTGGTGCTGCATATAACCATCCAATATTAGTCCAAGACTGAAAATAATTCCCAGTGACCACAGCTTTCATTGCCTCCTGTTTGAGTAATGGTACAGACTGCATGTTTAATTTACAGCATGTTAAAAACAGGGTTCTTATTTTGGTTCCAACAACTGGAAACTATTTAAAATAAAAGCACTAAAAACATAAATAGATAATTAACTTTATGCATTTGTTATTTACACATCCGCCTCAGTTGTAAGTGCTGAAATTTACTGAACTAAAAGTCTGCCCTCAGGATCCATTTGTAAAGATTACTTCTTTGCTGGGAATAAATATGCTTAAGGCTGAACCACAAACAGTAGCTGTGTCCCAAAACCTAGGTCGCATCCTTCGGAGGACCCAGCCTTCGCGGTCTACGTGGGCCGGGTCCTTCGAAGACCAAGAAGGCCGGAAATGCGAGGCTGTGAAATGGGACGGTCTAGCCTTCAGATTTGTGTCACCGCTGTCTCGGTGGAGTTTAATACACTCAGCCGTCTGCTCCTCGCTATCTAAAATATAACAGGGCACTGCCGTAAATTCTTGACCATCTCATACTTCTGTTTAATCAGTTTTCTGTTTGACGTTTATTCAGCTGTGTGAAAACCCCAGAGGAACCCACCCGAGGGATTAATAAAGTTTATACGTTTTTATAAGTTTTATTTAACCCCCGGCTAGCTATCGATCTGGTGGGTAACAGACATCTCCGAAAATCTCGGAGCACTTTTGTAAATATGTGATGTCTTGATAAACCAAGCAGATATTTGAAGTTTACACAGCTACATTCTCGCCTGAAAATATGTTAAAAGTTTATTTTGTGACCCAGAAAGAGTAATAAGAGTAATATTAAAACTAAGTAGCTGCCGCCATATTTGGAAACTGGAATTGGCTGGGCTGCGCGATGAACGAAGGATACAGCCGACCCATCCTTCAAATCTGGGGAAAAGGAGGACGCATTTGTCGGCCGCATTCGGAGGAGTCTACGAATTGGGACAGCCTTCGTTGCGTCGCTGTGACATAATCGGTCTACAAATGCGGCCTCAGGAGGATGCAGCCTACGTTTTGGGACACAGCTAGTATGAAGAAGGGTACAATAGAAGTATTAAATATTAAGACCCTTATCCTTTGACTACAACATATGAAAGTGAGTGAGAAGATTACCATGAGGATAGGCGATGGAGGTGGCACAGGTCTTGGAGGTGGCTGCTGCAAGCATCATCCCCACAAAGTCAGAGGCATCTTTGACAGATTCCTCCTCTTCGTCCATGCTGGCCTGAGTCTTGTACTCAAGCAATTTTCGCTTGATAGTTTCATAGATGACAAAATGGATAACAGTCTCAGAGATGCCAGCGTATGAGGCTGACATACCTCTGTAGAAACCTCGTAAGCCATCCATCTGGTACACTCGTCGTATGCACTCAAAAGCACTCATACGCCGCTCGCCGCGATTCCTGCCATCACACAGACACTTTCAATTAAAATTCAATAACTTTTAGAATAATTTACTCTCATTAGTTTAATAAAAGATTTTCGCGCATTTTTCCATCATTTTTACACTTATCAGAAAAATGGTTTGAGGTTCCTCACCTGGAGTCCAGCTGCAGACGGGTTTTAATCAGCCAGATGGGATTGGTGGCTGTGATGGCGGTGAACCCTGGCAAATTTAGAAGAGGTCAGAGGTTCAGACACAGGCAGAGACACTCATTGTAAGAACACATTAAAATAAACTAGATTAAGCTACATGGTACAAATACAGTGAGAAAGCACTTCAGGAAACAGGATCAACTGGCTAAGGTGTTTAACTTAATCTCATTACAACTCTTACATAAAATATATCGATATCATTAATTCAGACAACAGTATAACAATTAAATCTGAATTTTTAAAAAAATATTTTGAGTTACAGACACAAAAAAAATCTACTCTGTTAACTTATTGATCCTCTTCATATGAAATGCTACTCAAGTGCATATAAACAACAGGTAAACAGTTCTCCTTTTGAAGTAAAAGATCTCAGATAACAGTGCATGAAGGCAGCAGCTTTCAGCTATGACTGTCTATATATTTTTTATGTATGGATCTGAATAAAAAGTCTAACTGCAAACAGCAGCAAATGTAGGCAAGCAGCAAACTCATTTTAGGCCTTTACATGTGGCTGATAAATGAATAAGAGTTTGTAATTAGAACTTATCCTCATACGTTTTTATTAACATAGCATTACACACATCACCTTGATCAGTGTTTACAAACAAATCTACCCATACAGAAATAAACATCACAACACAATAGGTTTGACCCTTAGTTTTGATTAGTCTCTAGATTTTCTATAATGGTTAGCAATGCTCATTTAGTCTTTGTCCCTAAAAATACATGTTCTTTATATTTATTCTAATATGAACCAGTGGTTAACTTGACTGGACACTACAGACAGGTTGTAGGCCATATATTAGCACAGCTAGCACAACTACAGCATAGTGAAGAAAAATGTTGTCTAAAGGAGATTCTTTAATTATTTACTAGTGGAAAGTCACTGCTAGGAAGTCTAAAGTGTAACTGTTACTTTTTAATCGTGGTGAGTAAACCCTGTTTCACTATCTGCCTGCCAACACACTTGGTAGATGTTAGCTTAATTTGTAACTGATCGCAACTATTCTTAATTAGTAGAAATGCTAGATAATGTACAGTAATGCAAAGCTTGCTGTGTATGGTATAAAGCTAATTAATCTGCACTTTGTATCTTTAGGAAATGACACAACGTCTCTTTAAAAGTCTGTGGTAAACGGATATACCAGTGAGAAGTAAAACATGGCCTTTTGCAGAAAACAGCTAAGACCAGGGCAAGGCTATGAAGAGACCTCAGTCACGTCTAGTGTATCGATGCAGCAGAGACCTATGTTAAGGCAACTGCATGAAGAAGAAAGGATTACACAGGTCTGTTGAAGAGAAGAGGAGAACAAAAAGAGGAAGAAGAAAAAAGGAGGAAGTAGAATGAAGTAGCTTCTATGGCGTGTACTCACGAGGGAGGGGCAAAGCTCCTCCAGCTCCTCCCCGCTGCAGCTAGTAGCCTGCAGATATGGGGGGCTCAGATGGCGGGGATGTCCCACCCAATCACGCAGGGGTGAAAGCTTTACAGTAAAGCCCTAAAATAGACACAGGCTTTTCTGTACCACAGTCACACACAAGCAGCAGTCACATCCACCCCAAATCCCACCAACCACCCACATCAACCCACTTTCTGAAGTAGATGGAGAAGAGATGGGGGGTTAAGGACTCATACCACCCCCCATCTTTCACCAAACTATGATCCCAACTCTGTGCCCCAACCCGTATAATTTACCCATCTTTAAACTGCTTTAATTTGTGTTACATTTTTATTACTTTTACTTTATTCCCATTTTTTTTGCAGTAAAGAAGACGACTAATCAGAGGCCCAAACCAATCCAAGCCTCCAGCTCTATCTCATGAGAGCAAGCTAAAAATCACAAGAACACAAAGACATAAAAAAATAAATAAACTGGAGAGGTATTCCTTATAACCATTGAGCCAATATCAGTTTCTAACCTAAAACTCCTTGTCTGAAAATAAAAGAGGCCGGTGGAAATGCTAACCTTGCCGTTTTGTGTAACAGACTCAAAACATTATGTGACAGGGATAAAGAGAATGAAGAAACTTTGTATGAATATGTGATAAGAATGAAGTGACTGATGACAATGAAATAATGTATGAAAAGCAAAAGGATGATCCTTAACTTACGGATGTGGTGCGCTAGCATAATCCACTCGATATTTCAACCACAATGCAGAATGTGTGCATGAATATGGGTGACAGGAGAAAGACCACCAGGACTTTATTTCCAGCTTTTATCTTGATGAGGAAACGGTGCATGCTATACCAGCGGGAGTGCATTAAGTCACCATTTACTTCAATGACACAGAGCAGTTAATCTTTAGTCTAAAACAGTATCAACTCACAATATTTGACTATTTGTTCAAATGTTAAATTTCTAATAACATAATAACGCTTATATTTTATGTAAATTTAAAAACAAAAAGTGTGTTCTTGGGCTCAGCAGGCCACCAGGCACATGGAAACGCTGCCACATGTTGTATATTATGATCCTTCAATAGTCAAATAATCCCTGTGCAATTTCTCCTGAGGGGTTTGACCTAGATTCAGGGACAGCAGCATGCTTTAGATTAATGCTGAAACGAGTCTAAAGCTGTTCTTCCACACATGCACTGCAGCCGTGAAGTTTTGTGGAACAAAAATATCACAGTCGACTCCCACTAACATCAAGTAGACCACACTAAGAATTACAGTAGTGAGAGTGCTTCTGAAGCAGATCATATGAGTTCATATGTTAAAATAGCTTAAGTAAAGAAATGGGATTTGAATCCATATGAAAAGTTCCCATTGCAGGAGCAGTGAAGCTATAAATACATCGACTTCACAAAGTTTATAAAACTGAGCACGAATTTACAGCATCAGTATCAATTTTAACTGTCCCTGAGGTTTTGGCATTGACCACCGCATTAAATCTATTACTGATAAGCACTGATAATCTTAGAGATAATAAAGATGAAAAAGCGAGAGAGGGATACATTCAGTATCATAGCAAAACATTTGTGTAGTAACACAACAATTTGTCCACAACATCATTAAAACATCTGAAATTTTTAAAGCTAGTGTTTAAGCACTTGCGTGGTAACAGTCAGACTGTATTTATATCCTTACCTGCATTTCTTTGAGATTTACAAGAGAAATTTATGCAACTGTTATAAGTATGAAACAAAGACTAAACACCAAGGTCCATCTCTTTCTATGTGTGTTGATATGTTCCCTTTTTTATCACTTACATGTGTATGTTTTCACTGCATTTTATCCACAATAATGAATTTATCTTTAAGTGGTGCCAATACTGATGGGGTTAAACTGCTAAGGCAATTAACTGTCTTCAGGAAATTCAACTAATTTAACAAATGAACACATGAAATGTGAAAATACCGTCAGTCCAGTTCTCCTTGGAAAGAAATGACTGAAGCACTCAGTGTCGATGAATGATGACAAAACACAAAATGAAAAACACACCGAGTGCAGCCTTCTGTGGCAGTGACAAGGTTAGCATTTCGTTTGTGCTGACAACAAAATAAACTGTCATTACTTTACCTTTAATGTATTGATGAAACACGTTAAAGGGGGAGGGGGAGGTGTGTGTTAAGACTAAGGAATAATAAACTTCATCATGAATCTAAAACTACACACCTGCAGCAAACACACTGCTGTAAGCAATGCTAATATCATTAAAAATGAATAACCATTATGAATTTAATTAGAAAAATCACCATGGTTTTCATCATACCAGTGTAAAGAAATGGGGTGCTACCTGACGTGTCCGCCCGAGTGCCAGGGGCCCCGGTTGACCTTTGGGGGCCGTGTTCTCTTCTCTATACACACACAGAGCAAAGGGGAGGGGGGGCCCAGACCACACTGTTTAAGTAACAACTGGGATGTTAAACCATTTACAGTGTCCTCTGGAGAGGCCTCAAAATTAAAGAATTTAAAAAACAGAAAACAAAAAAAAGAGGAAAGAAGGGCGAGGAGGGGATTAAAAACAAAAAACTTTAACGAAGTACATGAGGGACAGCGGGGCTAAGAGAAGAGGAAAGCACAACCCAAACTTTGAGGACCGTAACATTTTTCTCTTTTGTATAACAGATAAAACCAAATACAGATCAGCAGTGGGGGAATTGCAGCCTGAAATGTTTCATCTGGTATGGGTACATGAAATTCTGGCACTGCTGATATCAGGATTTGTCTCCTCAACTATTCGGGGACTATCAAGGCTACCATGGAGAGATAAGATACTGCATTATCGGCCCAGTTTAGTTACAGAAAGGAATTGTTTGCAAAGAAGCTGGTATGTAATAAAAGATGTGATAAGAACCTTTCAGCTCTTACAGATTCAAGGTCCCCTTAAAGTAGAGGATGAACTCTGAAATATTGTAGAAACTGCAGTATTTAACACATGAATAACTTATCTCGACATACACAATAATCAAGGTCAGTTCGATCCCAAGAGGCTTAAATTGTGCTTTCTGATAAATCAATTATTGTTTATATTAATACTTCTATACAAGAAATAGCTAAGTAATGCCGACTTAAAAACAGACATTATCAGTTAGCTTTAGCATTCGTCAGGTCTGGGGGAAGGGTGGTGTCTGGGATACTTAAATTGTACAAAATAAAAAAAAATAATGAAAGTTGTTTGATAGAGAAAAACTGAATAATTCTTTTTTCTTTTTTAATAAATAAAACCCATCAGTAAGAAACACTGCCCAGGCAGACTGACAAACAGTCAGACAGGCAGATAAAACAGACAGACAGACAGACAGAAAGGGGGAGGGGAAGGAGCAATCATTACCTGCCATCCCAGCCGACACCATATGCACCTGGGTAGAGTCTGGCTCCAGCACTCCATTAAGCTTCTCCTTGGCTGTCGAGTAGGCCGCAAAGTATATCGCCCTGTGGGACAATTAAAAAGGAAGAGGGAGAGAACTTTAATTACTAAAAGACTCAGGAAAGGAAAGAAGTGAATGGCGTGTCCAGGGAGTAAATATAAAATAAAAGCATACTAGCTGTGACTGTACGTGTAGAGCTATTTAACCCTTTAAAACCGGTCGGAGCGGGCACGCTCTGTTTTGCGTAACTATTTTTAAATCCCGGTAGCTCTGCAACCACGTAAGCTAGCGCAATAATTTTTTTTGCATATGAAACCGGAGGAGTTGTACTTACATCTTATGCCATCAGCTTGTCCTAGGTCACAGTTTCCGTCCACATATAGCTTTGCAAAAACTGCATAAAAAGCGCTTGCAGAAACAAAAACATAATATTCCAGAAACACGCTTCGCCGATCCGATCAGCTGTTCATAACACTTCCTAGGTTGGAATAGACGTCAGCGCGAACTTTCACATGACCGCCATGACCTGCCCGAAACCGGAAGTGACGTCATTTCGCGGAAATGTAGTTTTTTTTTACCATGAGGGCCTCATGAGCCTGTACTGGTGTTTTTAAAAGTTATCTTTGACTTTATGACTTTCTGTGTCGTTTCTGGGATGCTTTGGACTTATATTGCACTGTTGGAAATAGTTTATTTTGATGCATATGCTGCTTTTTTGCAAATTTGCACTATAATTTTTATTTTCATTTTCCTGCAGTATATAAAAATTGGTGTATCTCAAAAATAAAACTATGAAGACACTCAAGATAACTTTCCTGTGGTGGGAAACTATTTTGTGCAACTTTTTTGTATTTACAGTTTTGAGGGATAAGCCTCTTAAATTTCTCTAACTAGAAATATATGTTAAAAAAACAAAAACGATTTTCAATTTTTTTGTAGTTTATTGCACTTTTTTGCAATTTATGTAAATACTACGCACTTAATCCATACATATTATTAAAATTTGGGCTATAATGGTTGTATTGATGTATAGCAACTTGAAATGCTCCCAAAAATGGCACTACAGCATGTGAAAATATAATATGAGCTCTGGCGGACTTGGTTCTATGGTAGGTCTTAAAGGGTTAATGTGTAAATGATTAACAAGTTAGCTATATTAAGTACAAACACATCATTTCAGTTGTACAAACTTAAATAATGCCCAAACTGAACATGGAGAACATGCAGTAAATTCAGCTAATTTTAAATTCTTGTGCTCCATTTAAAATGTCATTATACACATTTATGAAGCTAGTTCTCGCACATAAAACCCACAGAACAAAAAGATGCACAATGGCCGCTGCTGTCGGTAAATGGCATTTCTTATTTTCTTTGCTGACAGGCCAATAACAGCCAACAAGTCAAATACACATGAGTACTGATGTTCGGCTGATAAATACGTGCCTCTCTGGTGTGCACATGCACAGATGTTGTTCTTCAGAAACAGATTTTTCCTCCCATGATTCTAGCTCCTCTTCTATAAATGAAATCATAGAATTTAGTCAACACTGACTGGAATTAAACTCCGTGACCTCTGCTCTCAGCCCTCATTCTGGATTTGAGAGCATGCATGCAAAATGTAATCACGCTGCTCTGTAGACGAATGATATGATTGGCTCTGAAAGCATGTATGCAGCTCACGAGCAAAGAGAGATTTTCGTGGTGCAAGCTATGTAGAAATCGGGTCGAGTGTGTTGTTAATGAACGCCAGCAGCATGCCCGGTGGACTGTTGAGTGTCAGAGGCTTTGCAGCATCAGAGTGCCGTTTCGTAAATATCACAGCAGACAAAAGCTCTGGAGTTCACACCTCCGCCTGCTGATAAATAAAGTAATAAGATGTTTCTTTCAATTATAATAAAGTCAAAAAAATGCTGCTTGTTACAATTCTGCGTATGCAATTATTTTGTCAGACACTAATAGTGGCATTTTGATCAGTGTATTGTTTGTACTGTGAGCACTAATGAATCTGGCTGCTCTGAATAATGAGAGTAGCTCATAAATCCATTTTAAATTATTTATACTAACATTTCACCACATTACAGCCAATGTAATTTGTTTTAAACTGCATCCTAATATGCTTCTCTACATTGATGGTTATGAAATAAAACAAACTGACTAAAATTATTTAAAAGCTATTCTTTATCCCCACAAAACACAAAGCAGTGGAACCCTAAAAATGGTTTCTTGAGGTTGTTTTATTTATTTATTTTTATATATGGGTTAACTATTAACCACCATGTTTCCTGTTGTCATATCCTGTCTAAGTCAGTGGAAAACCACACAATTTGCCAGCGAGTTCATCAGGTTTACCTCTTATGTAATAACATCCTCCTATAGCACTACTTCCTATAGCTGTCATGGCCAGCCATTTCAGTACAACAACAACACAGGACTGACAGACACAGATGCATTGGATGGACCCAAAGGTCAGACAAAGAGTGAAAGGCCCACGAGAAGAGAAAAAGTATCATGAACACAGACGACACACAAAACTAACCAGAAAAGGAAGAAGACGTCGGAGGTGACACAGTGGTAACTACAGAGAACTAGAACGATCAGGGAGGCAGAGGGATTATACATAAACACAACTGCCTTAATTTAGAAACTTCATTTTAACAACAGCAGTGGCTGTCACATGATGAAAGCGTAACAGCTGGCTGGCGTCTGCTGCTGCTGCTTCATGGGAATTTGATTGACTGCATCCAGACGTTAAGGCAGACAAACTGAGAATTAGGGAACCTTCTCATTTCCGCACAGATTTGAAGCACAGATTTCCATTGTGCTGCTGCTGTGATTGAGAGAGGTTTACATGCACATTCCTGGTCTTCCATTATTTCAGACATTCCTCAGTGTGAAAGCAACTGAATTACAGTCCTGCACTCTTTGTCTCACTTACTGCTTACGTATTTATTAAATTGCAACATTTCAGTCAAACGAACCCTTATAAGGAGCAGCAGCTCAACCTCATTTACAGCATACGTACAGTGTGCATTTATATACACAGGTAATGAGCACCTTGCATCCATGTGCATCAGCACTTGTATTCATAGGACCACAAATACCTCAGTAACATAAATATGATGCTAGAGTAATTATAATGTTATATTTGATGAATAGCTTTTTTACTTTTTGTCCATTTTGAGTTTTTCGTATTGCTTTTTTCAGTTAGTTTCTAGGTTTTCATGTTTCTGTTTATCTTGACTAAAAATATGTAGCTTTAGTTTTTATTTGCTGTTTATTTATTTGTATTTAGTTTCCTTAAAACCAATAATGTGAAGGGTCAGGAGCAAAATGTCAGCACAACATAAACAACACTTTGTGCAGGCAGCTAATTTAAAGTTGTGTAGGCATCCCAAGTCTCAATAAATAGAGGCGCCAAAGCCTCATGAGACCAGTTGTGTTGACGAATGTGACCACATTTTTAAAGCCTAAAAATAAAAAGGTACATTCTGTATGTTTTAGTCCATTTTAGTTCGCTCTATGAGCACTAAAACCACTTCAGTTCTCATTCAGTCTAGTTTTATTTCTGTAGTTTTAGTCAACTATAACAAAACAGAAGGTAACATTCATCTAACATCTGTGAGGTCAGAATTCATAAATCTGAATGCTACTTTTGAGAGTTTTTAATATTATACATGCACAATTAATCCCACTGCTCCTTTGTGTTATTGCATTTAAGCCTGAATGTGTTAAGACTTTGTGGTTTAAGCAAATAGAACAAACTGTAGAACATATGGAACTAAAGATTCAAGGTCGATGAAGCCAACTTTCTACATATTGTGACTGATCACAAATTAACATGGAAACAACACACTGCTTATATTAAAAGAAAAAATTTCAAATCGGTCAGTAATTCTTTATAAAACAAGTGATGTATTCATTTCTAATGACCTGCAACATAATTTATTCTTCCTTACTTTTCTTACTGTGTGGAACGTTGAGGATTGACTTAAATGAGAATAAATTCAACAGTTATGTTACAGAAAAAGAGCAATACGGCTTATTAGCAAGTCTGGTTACTATGATCACACTTAACCACAGTGTCTAAGGTCCCACATTATGTAATTAAATTATTCTGTTTATTTATTTATTTTTTTTAAAAAGAAAGAAAGAAAAAAGAAAAAAAGCAAATAATGCTTAAAACAATAAAAATGCCCAAGTCATTTCTTGGTTTAAAACAAATGCTCTACAAATATGTTTGAGGGTTATATTTGAGAACATTGTAGTTTGTTTGTTGACGTTTTCTTCTTCTACTTGGAAATGAGGGCAGCTTTACTGATAACAACATAGGCCAGGCATATCTCCAAGTGCCACTTCAGCCTGAGCCTGTTCATTCACTATTTGTTATAAAGGCTGCAGATTTTATATGAGCTGTTTTACACTGTGTAAAATGCAAGCCTGAATAAAAAAAATAAATATCAGGTCACTGTATTTAATGTTCACACAACTGGGCAACACTACAGCTCACCTGAACAACCAGGGGAAATATGCTGAAGGGCACTGCAGTGGCTCAGGTTGGAGTCCACTCCAGACTATTTCCTGTGTGTCATTGCCTCATTCTCTCTTTGCTTTTCTGTCTCTTCTACACTGTACTGTCAAATAAAGTCTGCAAATACTAAAAAGAATTCTTTAAAGAAAAATGACTGCTGCTGAATGATATTTCAATACATCATTTTGAACAAAGTTGTACTTCAGTTTTTGACTTGGTCATAATGAGTTTATTATGGCTGATAACACTGTAACTTTTTAATAAATCAACAATTTCACTTTAAACCTTATTTGTCTTTTGGATTCGGAGACTTTTGAATTTTTGTGATGCTGATGAAGAACAACATCAGCCTGAAGTATATGTGATGCTACTAATACTACTGGTTGACTGGCAACCTATTCTCAGTAGTCAGATTGAGGCACTTACTATCTGTATTTCAGCAGTAAATAAGACAGCACACAGGAGTTAAATTTAACTGCTCAGCTGCTGCCCATAATACAGCCTGAAGACTTTCCCCCCAGAAAAATTGTCTCATAGGGTTTGATTAAACATGTCAAAATAAATTACACAGGCATGCCTTTATTCCGATAGCAGGGCAGTGCTAGTGCGGATGATACTGCTGCTAGCTAACTGCTTCTTATGCAAAAAATAAAAATAAAAAAATGAATTACTCATTCATGTTGTTATGACACGCAAGATATGGAAGTGAAGGTTATTTCCCTTACTTTGGGCTCTGTTTCTGTTCCTGTGTTATTGCTAAAGAAATCGTAAAGCAGTTTTAACACACAACACTCCCACATTATTGCAGATAATACTGCACATACCTGGAAGGTGCCACACCTACAAGGTTAGGACCCAGTCCTCTGAAGAGTGAACGGGGTCCCTCTCTCTCTAGAATTAACCTGTCGAAAGAGCAAACACATGAGGAAATATTTCACTTTATAGTCAAAACACAACATGTACATTATTTAAACACTGGAGCATATTATACAGTGAATGGTTTAAAGATAACTCGTAATCTAAATTGTTTTCACATTTAATAACAGTTATGAATTCATAATTACCACAAATCAGATTAAGCAGATTTGTTTCATGAAGTTAATTTAAACATATTCAATAAAAATCCAGCAATAAGAAAAAAAGACATAGCTCGGATCCTTCTGGAAGAAGTTAATTCGCTAAAAAAAAAAAAAAAAAAAAAAATTCTATTTATAGACTTTGTCTTTCTGCCCCACTTATGTGATTTCCTCATTTTATTATTTCATTATGTTATCTGATTCTTCATTATTTAGAGCAAATGGCACATCCTCAAGAAAGAAATGGGTCTAAAACCAGACAACACACGTGATTTGGAGTGAAGGTGTCCTCCGCCCTAAAAGGGATCTTGGCATGCACCACACTGCACGTTGACCCACTTTGACGTGTGTCCTCCCACCCCCCTCGTTAGCTATGCTGCAGTTCGTGCTTCTATCCTTCTCCACTCTGTACCATGTAATAGTGTTGCTTTACTTCTGCTGCAAGATGCTGCTTATTTTGAAGACAACACAAGAAGTTGACTTATGTTGCCACAACACCGATACAGAGCCCAAAATAATGTCCACATGAGCTGCAATCTCTCCAAATGAAGTATTAGTCAACTGTTATTAAACAAAATCCTGACAAGAGCACTGCCTGACAGCTGACTAACATCCCAGACTTACAGTCAGAACAAATCAATTTTTAGGCTCATTGTTAAAGAACGTTATAGCTAACCCCACTAGTGACAAAACAAAACCTAGGGAACTGCAAAAGTGCAAGATCAGCATGTTGCCTGTGTTGCCTGCCAATTCTAAATACTCTAAATATAAAAAGCATTTTATATTCCTGTGATACAGAACCAAAAATAAGAGGCTTGTCAAATATAAAAGTATTTACAAAATAACTAACGGCACCATTCAGCAGTGGAAAATTCCACACACAGCCGCTTATGCATTATGCAATATGTAAGAGTGACATGCGCTCTGACATGCTCTCGTATAGCAGCTTGCCAGGGTACAATAGTAGAACTCCATAGTTATATAGGCAAGCTGAACATTTACTTGCTAATCCTGCAGTGGTTAATGGTCATTACAAGTAGCCACATCAGCTTCCAGCAGGTTCTAAGCAAATGCTGAATTCCCCTCTACTCTCACTTCATCTTTCTGACAAAATTCCACTATGCCCAATGACAAGATGACTTACATTTATATTTAAAAAACAACAACAAAAAACTTAAAAACAAAACAAAACAAACAAAAAAAAAAAACCCTAAAAAACAGGAACCATTCTTTGTGGATATCTTACATAAGTTTCAGAGAGAAAGTATCAAAAACAACCAAAGAGCTATAAGGTCAACATGAGGTTTAAATTACTGATTTTGTCTACAGATATCAAAGAAAATAACCACTGAAACCAAAATGTTTATCTTCTTGTCTCGGTTAAAGTTGCTCTCTAAAATAAACAGAAAAACAAACAAAGAATCCACCAAAAAACAAAAAAGACACTAATAACAACAATAACATCTATTAAAATAAGAAAGAAAAAGATGCGCATTGGCAATCCAAATAAACTCACTCCCCAGGAAAGCCCAAGCATTCCTGAAGAAAATATTTTCAATTTGGAGCAACTTGACATCAGTTTGCAACTCACAGTGCACATATTAAAGGAACTGTGCAAAAAGATAAATCTGTTATCAGTGTTTCTGAGCCATTTCACAGTTTTGTTATTGCAGTGATGCAACGTTCCAGTAAGAAGTCATTTTATTAGAAGAAAATAACTCATTACATTAAAGTTACAATAAGATGAGATGCACACACAGACCTTTTAAATGTAAGCAGCCAGCTAATGGACAAAATAATACTTAAACCAAGAAAAGACAACATTGAAGCCACATCATAACTGTTTATAATGTTAATTTCAGTGGATATCAATTAGGCACAGCTAATCTTTCTCCTTACTTGAGGCAGTGCAGAGGCCCCGGCGGAGAAACACGGGCAACACTGGCTCCGTTGACTGTGCTGAGCTGAACCTCAGAGACGTAGAGTGTAATGGAAGAGGACTGCAGCCTGGTCTTCACCACTTCCAGAGGACAAGTTAAAATGGCGCCCACTGTACCACCGCATCTAGAAAAGAAGCAGCAAGTATTGAGAAAAAAAGTGAGAAAATAGAACAGAAGCAAGACCAGGAAAAAAGTTTGCTGTGGCACCAAATATGCCAAAAAAACAAACAAAACAAAAACAGCAAAAATCAAGTTATACTGACATGAGCCGAGTCACTTGACACACTAATCAACAGAAACACAATCTGTTGTTCCCAAATTATCTATGAGCATGGGCACATACACACACCGTTTTGTGATATCCAAGATACTGACATATGAAAACAAACGGCTGGTTTCATGATTCATTTCAGAAGAAACTGACCGCAGCTCATTTGCTGAGTTTTGCCACCTGAGAAGGCCAGAATAAGAAGTCATCAAATTAGATCGTTGTTTACCTCACTTGATAAACATAAACAAAAACCAAGTTGGTCACAAATACAAAGATGTATATCCACTTTATATCATAACACATCAAGGTGTGCAAATATAACTGCATCGCGAGTGTTTTTTTCCATCATACAAAAGTTTTTGGCGCCCACCAAGCAGGTTTTGGCCTTCCCCCAAAGGAAAATCACCAGGCCTCTCAAAGTATTTAAATAAACACTATGTTTTTTAGCGTGAGGTTTAATTTAGTCAAACTTAACCTATTTTTAGTCATCAAATGGGTTTGAAATTAATTAATTAATTTACAGAGACCTTTTTGCACTAACCGTGGGGATAAATCGTGTTTATGTGCACACATAAATATATAAATATAGATATAAATTAGTGTATTATTTGATAATTCATAAGCTATAGTGTCATTTTTGTTGATCCCCTCTGCATTCACCAAAGGCTCAGTGCTTTCCACATGTAGACAAAGCTTCAAAACCAAACCACCGCACAGCTGAAAAGTGTTTCCTGGTGATCGCAACTGCAAGTTATATAACTCGGCTAAAGGTTACAGAAGCAATGGCAGTATGGTAGTATATGCTGACATCCTGGCAGTGAATTCCTCTTGCTGCTGTCTCTTTTGAGCAGCACCAGCTATATTTACCTTTCAAAAGACCGACCCACATTCATGCTCAAAGGCAGCGGTGACCCTTGGCCTACTTTCTCGGCAACACTGGCTGTTGCATGTGTGCCTCTCTAATGCGAGGCTGTGGGAGGCAGCACTAGGCTGAGGCCTCCAGCTCAAGTTTTTGGGTAAAGCTGATTCAAAGTCTCTTGGGTAGTTCTCAGATTTAAAAGCAATAACAAGAGATATAAAGAAGAAGTGCTGTGGCATGGTGGGATCACCCATTCTGAAGGTCACAGACTAAATGGGAAGATTAAAAAAAATTAACAAGTGAACTAAAACTAAAGACAATGGATTAAAACAAAAATCTATACTGGGCCAATCCACTTAAATGTCACATTTGTGCTTTCATTGTCCTTGATGAACTTATTGTCAGGCCTCTTTACAGAACTATGAATCAGAAGCATTGCTTTACTACCGTGTGAGCTTCAACTTTAAGATTTGAAGTACAAAATTCAAATGCTCTGTAACATAATGAAAAGCAGCAGAGAAACTGAATTTCACCAGCAAGTTTCTCTTTAAACCATACTTCCATTCAGAGCCAGTAGTTACACAACACAAACTTCAAAGTGTTTTATTTTTTACATTTAAATAAGCCTTTTTTGATTAGATGGATATCTACAAGACTGTAATCTAATGCTTTAACTGAGCCGGACAGAAAAATTGTGTGTGTGTGTGTGTGTGGGGGGGGGTTTACCAGAAATGTCTCAGTATGCATTAGATGTAAATGTTCATTTAATTTGGGAATACAATAAAGAAATGATTTAATTGGATCCACATAGGTGTGCATTATGCAACTACTTCTTAAATTACAGCACAGTAGCAGAAAAATAAGCGTCAATGGCTGTTGTTGCAGATGCATTTGGTCAAGTCATTCAGAGAAAGCTACAGCGAGCCCGGAAATGAATTCCACTTGTCATCAAAATAAAAGGCTCTCACTTGTGCAGAAACAGCCGGCATTTAAAGGACGATGAAATAAGAGGCGAGCTGCTCTGTGCTGTCTGGGAATAACGAGCTCGAATGCGCTTTCTGGCACATTCACATGAATGCTTTCAGCAACACTGGTCATATTTTAAAGGTTAACCGGAAGTTCAACTAGAACCGTTTTTGACAGTCGCGTGCGCACAACCGCCAAGGTTGGAAGGGCACGCACGCGCTGCCTTAAAAAAAATAAAAATAAATGGCGAGTTAGCTAGATAAAGCAGACGGGGGTCATGTTTCAAAATATATATTTCAAATTAGGTAAAATGTATAGAGGAAACTGATGTGGCTTACCCTCCAGCGAACAAATGAACCAGTGTGTCCCTTTGGCTCATTCTTTAGCATACCCTGCCAAGCAGCGCAGGGTAGTCAAAAAACGGCTCTTTCCCCCGTCCCCCGGTGCTCTTTGCCTCTGAGAGGATGCGCAAGTCCACAGACAAACGACGTCGACGACTAACCAGCGGTGGGGCGAGTCTCCGGTGATTCAGACTGCAGCGGGCCGACAAACCCCCCTCTCTGTCTCCCTCAGCTAACTCAGGTCCCCCTTTGACGCAGATATTTTCTATCTTCGACAAAAACAGCGGGGAGGTGCGGGTTCACCAGGCTTCCTGCTGGCGGTAAAATGTCTCAGGGCTAACAAACGGTTTTATAGCACATCCGCGGTCTCATCTCCTTTCATCGCTGCACCAAGAGGAAGAAGGAGGCAGAGCTCATAGTATGTACTGTACGACCATAGGCTGGAAGCACACGCTGCCATTGGCCACCCTGCACTTAACGTCACATTGTCTCCGCCTTGATCATGCACTGTTCACATGCTCAACACTGAATGAATCTGGTCTGCGTGTTGCTGAAGTGCAGCCATCCAAAAGAGATCGTTTTCACAGTTTGTGCTCTAAACATTTCAGACGTATCTGCTTTTGACTTTTGTCTCATTGAACCTCTTCAAAGTCAGACACTAGACCAAAATGTGACAGAATTATCAGCATAGAAACCCACCAGACAACCTACATGCAAACAATTTTACAATAATGTTTACTACCATATATACCCATATATAGTAATGGAGGGTCCTACACCAATGATACCAAGGTAGCTATACTTTATTATTGTTCAGTGTATTAATTCATAGTGGTATAACTCTGCATGCCAGCTGGGTGACCTAAATCTTTTATTAATAAGACTCCATATTTGACTTGTAACATTTAATATGTAAAGTTTAGGTATATTAATTTCCAGCCATGCATGCACATCTATTCATGCAAATTGGCTAGTTCAATCACAGTCTTAGAGTGCTGGCTACAGAGCGTCAAACAATCCAGCTCTGACTTGCAATCATATTTTGGCTTTTTCAAATGAGCTGGAAAGTCTTTTCTCTATCAGGTCTTAACCAAAACTGCATGGCATTGAAAGCCAGCTGGTGATTTAATAATGGCATTAGCTACATAGTTTTGTAATTGGATGTACAGTATGATAAGTTGGAATCATGTGCAGCGTTCAAACTGGAAACATTAAAACCAATAATGTCATGTCCTGCATTAGGAAGGTTATATGGAGTAACCTTTCTAATGGCATTTAGAATGATTTAGTGTCTGATGAAAGAGGGTGGTCTGCCTCTTATCTCATTAGACAACATTAAGGTCCAATAAATGCCTTAAAATTTATATATTTAAAGAATATTTTGATGAAAAAAGCACTTTGTAAACAGAGTCTCTTTAAGAATAATGTGTATATTTATTAATGACAAGGTCTTTCTCTCGTGACCTTTGACCTTAATTTGGAAGGGCATTCAACTGTACAAATCATACACAAAGATGTATCTGTAGTATTCCATGTTTTTTGCAATTATCATTCATCACTTACTTCAGGAATGGTTTTTTTCCGTATTTTAAAATCGTGCACTTCAGTGGTAAATGGTGGTGTGTGTTTTTTTTATTTACTGCATTATCAACCACTCTATTTTTAAGCACAACACAGAAGGTTTATTTGATCTGTCTTAGTTGTTATTAGTGCGAGGATCAAACGTGCTTCAGGATGATGTTTTGTTTATTTGCTGCAGAACTATCTGCTTCTTTAAATCGATATTTGCAGTACAAAGTACAAAGCATCAAAATCACTCTGATGCACTGATAAACATGGGGTACAGTGAAGTTCCACAGCAGTCATGTTTCTTGAGTATAGAAGAAGTAAGCGATAGTTAGAGAGAAGCAAAAAAGTTAAAAGCCACAAAATGCCCTCGATTAATGGACACAAACCTTGTAAGGCAATGGAATTATGCAAGTTTTCATAGGTGATTCCAAGGCCTGTCAGCACTGCAGGAAGCAGCATGTCTTCTGGACACGAACCCGTAATAAATACTGTAGGATTGCTAAAATACTGTAGGATCTTAAATGGTCAGCAGAAATGTCAACAATTGGTCAACAAACATAAAATGAACCTATTCCCCCAGGTTCACTGGGTGCTGAATATAGATTTGCAAAGTGAGTAAGGGAGTGCAGTCAAGTGACCTTTCATTAGGACAAGAGCGTATCAGAAAATGAGAGAAACTAAATTACTATGTTCCATTAGCACTCACGAGGACGCCTGCAGTTTAAGGGATCACGAGAATGAAGTGCAGCAACTGAATTATACTGTTATTGACGGCGAATCGCTGTGAATAAGTTATGCAACCAGTCTGTCTCTCCCTGGCTGACTGTCACACCTCACTTCTCTCTCTGATGGCTGAGATAAAGCCACAAATTAAAACTCTGCTGTGTCATATGAAATGCATCAGACTTGCTTCAGAGCATACATTTTATTTGTGACAGCAGAAATGAGTCATAAATCAAGCAACTATTGCAAAAACTCAAGGAGAACCAACACACATTATTTTAATGATAGTAATAGCTTCCCCTTTGAGGCTCTGTCAGGATCTGGTGGACAACTCTGCCAAGTCAAACATGCAAAGCTACCTGCTGTGACGACCCCTTGTGACAAGGGAGCAGCTGAAAGTAGCTTTTTACTAATAACTTATACATATTTTAGAAATACTGATAAGTTATATAACTGTTACTTTCACACAATTTAGCATCATGGCTACGCAATTTATAAAGCTAATTAACTTGACAACCAAACTATGTTAAGTAAATGAGTTGCAAGCCCATTTGTGTGTCGGTCTGGGTTAAAGTCCACTGATGCATGTCTCATGACATCCCATGCATGCACAGAGGTACTGTAGCATCTCATGATCTGTGCTGAACTTTGACCAAATGGATGGGTGGGAAATGATAGAAAGGCTCTGAGGTGTGCACACGCGCGCGCGTGTGTGTACGTGTTACAACCCCCGCTCTCATTAATGCTTAGACATCACTATCACCGCGACAGACCCCTTTCACTATCAGTGTTTGGGTTCAAAGGAAGAGGCAACGATCGAGAGGATTAGACAGGATGATGTGACAAAAATAGATTCTGTTTAAAGAAAGGTTAAAAATTACATTTGGACACTGCTATTTTAGGTTACACCATATTGGGAAATTGAAAAATCAGAGTATCAGTCTTGAAATTTGCTACAATGCAGAATTACATTAAGAATAATAGTTTCAATACAACAAAACATATCAAGAGTGGACCAACATAAAGAAAGCTACTCTGTCTTTATGTTTTAATTTCCTCATATTTTGACATTGAATGTTTTTTCACTTGTATTCAGTCCTCACCAGTCCTTGTACCTGACCTTTTTTTATAGATAAATAATAATACATTTTATTTTCAGGCTCCTTTCGAGGCACTCAGTGACATCTTAAAAGCAATTAAATATCAAAATAACAGCATGCATAAAATAAGAGATGTAAAACATCAAGATTTAAAGGATTAGATTGTTAAGCCACTTAACAATGACCTATGAATTTTTTACGCAACTCTGAATTTAAGCATAGGTATTATTAATCTCTTGATCTCTTCCACAGCATGTCTTTGGTCCTGTCTTCCTTTCCTCACGTCCAACCGGTTACAGGAGATGGCCGCCCCTCCTTGAGCCTGGCTCTGCTGGAGGTTTCTTCCTGTTAAAAGGGAGTTTTTCCTTCCCACTGTCGCCAAGTGTTTGCTCATAGGGGATCATCTGATTTTTTGGGTTTTCTCTCTATTATTGTAGAGTGTTTGCCTTACAATATAAACCACCTTGAGGCAACTGTTGTTGTGATTTAATAATAATGGATTGCATTTATATAGCGCTTTTCGGGACCCTCAAAGCGCTTTACAATTCCACTACTCATTCACTCTCACATTCACACACTGGTGGAGGTAAGCTACAGTTGTAGCCACAGCTCCCCTGGAGCAGACTGACAGAGGCGAGGCTGCCATATCACGCAATTGGCCCCAAGGACACAACGACCAAGACAGAGAAACCGGCAACCTTCCGGTTACAAGATGAGCTTCCCAAGCCCCTGATCCAAATTTGGATCTATAAAAATACAATTAAATTGAATGAATCAGTGTTGTGTCTAAACATAATAAACAAAGAACCAGTAGCGGGCCTAAAACATTATCTAAAGTAGATGGACCGTATTTTAAAGTCATGCACAAATTTTATATACACAATATTAAAAGTACATTGTTGTTCAAGTCTTGAGCCAAGCCTCATTTCTTCATATTTTGTGAGGAAAATGGGAAATACGTGCAGCAATCAAAAATGTGCAAGCATACCTGGAAATAGAGTATATGAGGCAAAAACAGAGTTTTGACAATTAAAACAACATTTGGTGTGACCACAGGTTTTCCTGTCATTTTTCATGTCAAGCTTTTAGCAAATACCTTGAAATTGTATTTTTGCACCTTGTTGGTGTACAAATGTATATTTATTTCTATTTCATGTCTGTGGAATTGGGTTACATTTGGCTTTTTCATAGATTCAACTAAAGAAAAAGAAACACCTAGAGATACCGTTTAAAATTGGATCTTTGGTTAGCTTTCTTTTATGTGTAGACACAACACTGGTCCATCCCTTGAGCTATGTACTTTTGTATGCTTGAAAGATTCATAGGTCAGTAGTAAGTGGCTTCATAAACAAATACATTCCTCTGAAGATGGTCAGCTACAAGGAATAGATTGAGAAAGAGTGAAAAAAAGAAAAACAGCCAGTCTAAAGAAAACCTTTTAAAGTCATAAAGCCTGAAAAACTATTGCTCAAGACCACTTAAATGTGCAAGAAAATCTGACTCCTTTAAGCAAACTATAAAGAAATGGGGGGTGGCTCAGCAATTTTGCATCATACTGGTATTTATATGCTCACTTAGGTTTTCCAAAGCACTAACTTGAGAATGAATATAGGGAAGTAAACATAAACAACTTTTTCTTTATAAAAGTAGAAGAAACAGCACAAATTTTAGATACTTAACAATAAAAGTAATCTACCTCAGAATTATTTTTTGCAGGTGTCAAATGGCTATTTTTATGTGTTGTTTCTTGACACTCAAGCCTAGAGTCCATAAATCAACGTTACCCATGTTTTTCCAAGGACCTCCTCAAAACCCCTGTCGAACCTTTAAAATTTCCGTGGAACGAAATTTTGGAATAACAGCGCCACCACCGGTGGACCAGGGAACAATCTGAGAGGGTTAACTAAATGCTGCCACCTAACGGTTTTATTCTGACACAGCTTAATACAGATGTTTCCAGGACGAGATAAATAACTGTTCCGTCATTGAAATCAAGCAAGTAATGGTAGTTTAAAAGAAAAACGAAAGGGAAAAGAAACTGAAACACCTTAATCAAAAGTACATTCAGAACTTGTATTGTTGGAACTGTAGGGCATTTAGCCTGATTTTCTAATCAATAAAACGGTGTTTGTGCCATAACAAAATGCTCGGAATATGTATCCCTTTCGTTTTAAGTTTCTTTGTGCTGCTGAGTAACTTTGAGTTAATAGACAAAAGTGATTATATACACTATCTTTATCATCAAATCAGCAGTCCTACTTTTACTCACTCACTCTGACAACATATTCCATCTATCCCTATTATGATACTATGTCCCCGAACATGTATGTAAACATGTAGCACTAAAACATTGCTAATGACGATGAAGGCACCATTGTGTCACGTGACCAGTCCACAGCTGAGGGATACCGAGGTAGGCTTGCCCGTTGCTAGTCAGTTAGCCTCGTTAGCTGACTCCAGTAATCCTGGCAGCCGTGTATTTTCCGCACTAAAAAAAAGAGAAAATTACCCCAGTGATTTGCACTACCAGCCATGGAGAGGATGCAGCGCACACGATCGTCTTCTGTATCCCCTTCTATCGTCAGCTTCTGTTTAGACGTCAATGTCATAGTTTGTAGCTAGAGCTGTCCAGTTAGCTCAGCTAGCTTGTGTCTGGCCAACGCAGGGCCAAGGCCAGCCGAGAAAAGGCAGGCCGTCGGGTGAGTATATTTACGCTACAGCCTGTTTGTGTTTTTGACCACAGCGATGGGACTTTCTATACAAGTATCATATCCCAGCTTGTTCGCTGGCCTCTGGTTATGTTCTGTACACGTACGTTGCTTTATTAAATAAATTAGCTTTCGTCGGCGCTGCATGTTAGCGTTACTGTATCGGGGATATGGACATGTACGGCATAATTAATGTCAGCTGGAAAATTTTAAGCAACTCAGTCATGTACCAGAAATAGAGTCGGATTTTGATCTAGCCTTTGATGTGTAACGTGTCGATAACAGTACTAAGTAATCACGGTAACATCAGGAAGCTTTTTTTGTGCACCTTTAAATACACGAGTATATTGGCACACTGTCTTTTGTGATTTGTCTTTTGTCTTTTTTTAAGGCAGCTACATAAGATTGCGTTGTTGACTATATCACATTGCACGACTATTGCAGGGACAGGTATGGGTAACACACGGCCACCCTGATCCCACTCCTAGTGTCCTTAAGGTCTATCTGAAATGTCTATCTACACCGCAGTGTGCTTCCCTCAGAGTTTGTTGAAGCCAGATACTAGTTATTAAGAGACATCATTTTTGTGGAGTAAAATATTCAAACGTTTTTTCAGGTCTGCAACTCACACCAGTACCTAATATGTCACGTGTGGCACTTTTTGAAAACCATCTGACATTTGTTATATGTAAATTGAGGCTGGGTTAATATTGCAATGAAATTCGTTTGACGAGAAAAAACAAACAAATCACTAAACATCTGAAAATTTAACAATATTAACAAGTTTAAAAACTACCAAAAAGTATATAGAGAGAAATAAACATTTCGAAAAGTCATAAATATGTAAACAATTTTCAGTTTAAATGTGTTCATAGGGTGATGGTTTGTGGCATGCTGTGTTATTGTACATGAGAAAAAGTGACAGGTTAAAGTATTACAGTATTTCTGATTATTCTGTATTAACATTGCATTTTTATTACACTATTACAACATGTTTTTGTATTTATGAAGTTTTAATACTAAAAAACAAAACCAAGGAAATACTTTTTAGAATCATTTTTGTTATCAATAATTGATGGGATAATATCACTAGAATTCATAGGCCTGCTTTGAATCAGAATAGCTGTAAAGCTTTGCAGGCCACTTTAAATCCTGCCTGTGATTGTGCAGATGAATTGAATTAAAAGTAGCCAACCTTGGTCATAAATAAAGTATACAGCAGCCTAATAGTGTTAAATATAGTAGAAGCTTTTATGTTATTCGTTTATTTTAAAAAAAATGTTTTTATGTAATTTTGACTAAAGTCCAGCTGCAGATCAAGAATACCAGTGAGCTAGCAGTGTTGGCAGTGAAAGCAGACATTTATGTGCATATATATGTGCACGTATTCATGCTAACCATCACTATTCATATTCGGGAAAATTAAGAGCATAAAGTAATAATCTAAGCCAACCATACTTTGTGTCTTCATCTTTTCCAGCATCCACTAGGCGATAGCTTTGTAGGTGGAGGAGAAGAAGTGGAGTTGAACATCACCTTTTGGATCAGAGCTCCTTTCAAATTCGCCTCCGCCTTCATCTGCATCGCTGTCACCTACAGCTGACTATGTCTTCATCAGGCTGCTGTCACCTACCCGGCTCCCTTTGTGATTACTCTGGCACTGCCGAATCCAATGCCTCCAAGGATTCTGAGGAGACTGACTCCACCGCGCAGGCCCAGTACATTGCCAAGGTTACGGCTAAAGATGGCCGCCCACTCTCCACCGTGGTCAAAGCGGTGAGCTCACAGAGGTAAGGGAGTGAGAAACACGCATGGTAGCCAAATAAATGTAGTGTAATTAAACTGTGTATATGTTATTGTTACTTTTCTGTCTTCAATGCTCTGCTGTCTCTCGCACAGCGACGTGGGTATGTGTCGGATTTGTCACGAGGGAGCTGGAGGAGAGACGCTGCTCTCGCCCTGCGACTGCACTGGTACTCTGGGTAAAGTGCATAAAAGCTGCTTGGAGAAGTGGCTGTCATC
The DNA here is from genome assembly GCF_036321145.2 of Pelmatolapia mariae. Classification (NCBI taxonomy): domain Eukaryota; kingdom Metazoa; phylum Chordata; class Actinopteri; order Cichliformes; family Cichlidae; genus Pelmatolapia; species Pelmatolapia mariae. The sequence continues at coordinate 12,286,407 of NC_086243.1, read as the reverse complement.
CTCCAACACCAGCTACTGTGAACTTTGTCACACTGAGTTCACTATTGAACGGCGACCACAGCCACTCACTCAGGTTAGAAAAGTTTTACTGTGTGAATTCATTTCTCTTCTTTATGGGTTTTTATAAAAAGCGGTTAGTGTGTGGGTTTATTCTGGGCGCTCCGGTTGCCTCCCACAGTCCACAAATGCTTGTTAGGTTAATTGGTGATTCTGAATTGACTGTATGGCTCAGTGCGAGCATGAATGGCTGTCTGTTTCTTTGTATGAGACCTGTGATTGACTGGGTGTATCCCACCTCTTCCCTAATGTCAGGTGGGATAGGCTCCAACCTCGGTTCAATAAGAGGTTAACGAGATGGATGGCCGTGAGCTTTGTCTAAAGCAAGGAGATTATTTCTTCTTTTGCCTTGTACTGATATTTTCAGCTTTGTAAGCATTTGGAAGATTTAATTTAAGCCATCAAGTATCTGTGCCAACAAGTAACATGTTTACCAAGTGGGATCATTTGCGTGTACTGAGGATTGGTTTGCTTGACCTTGTGTGAATAGTGTTCGGTTAGAATACTCTTTTTAGTGGCTTTATTAATTACTTCATGCAGGCAGCTCACTCCTCTTTAAAGCTCATTCTTAACATTTGTTTTTATAATCTAAGACACATCAGTTAATCATTTAATGTGCTCGATTCAGGCGCATCTTTGACCTCCCCATTTTGGTCTTTTGCAGTGGCTGAAGGACCCGGGCCCTCGCAGTGAGAAGCGCACGCTGCTCTGCGACATGGCCTGTTTCCTTCTTATAACACCCCTGGCAGCTATCTCCGGCTGGCTGTGTCTGAGGGGCGCACAGGACCACCTGCAGCTGAAGAGCAGACTTGAAGCTGTTGGCCTTATTGCCCTCACCATCGCCCTCTTCACTATCTACATCCTTTGGACACTGGTAACCAAATGCAGAATGATTTTTTTCCCTCTTTGGCTTTTGTAGATCCATAAGTAGATCCAAGTGTTTATAAGGTAGTTTAGATATCAAAGCCCTTTTTTAATAGTTTAGATATTTTAAAAAAGAGCTTTGATTTTCAGTTATGATACCCAGACAAGCACACGTCCGGGTAATTGTTCTTACCTTGATTATTGTAGACATTACGGTATTGTTTCTGGGTACAGCTTCAGTCAGTTGTGGAGACGTGAAGGCATGTGGAGTATATTGTGGCCTAGGGCAGTTTATTTGAGTGTTGGAACAGAAACCGAACGCCTGCACATACATGCATAGCTGATTGCGAATACTGACAATAAGTTGTCAGTATTCGCAATCACCTTTCGTTAGCTGGAGTTTTTAACAGGGTCTGAAACTGGGCTTTGGTAAACTAAATGGCTTTTTTTTTTTAAAGTATTTTCCTTTTATCGTTATTGAAAATGTCAAACTGACTGTGAAAGCTCGGCCTTTCTACTCAGGTTTCAGTTCCCTGTCGTGCAGTAGTTGCTGTGCTGCATCTGTACTACTCTCTCAGATATCTTTGTGCTAGTTTTATTGATATCTGTCTTTTTGTCCTTTGTTACCTCTTGTCTCGCCCCCTCCCTATTTCTTTTCATTCACTCTCAGGTGTCATTTCGGTATCACTGTCAGTTGTACTCGGAGTGGAGGAGGACCAATCAGAAAGTGCGCCTGCTAATGCCCGACATGAAAGGGGCACACACTACCCAACGCTCTGTGCCAACCAAGTCGACCAAGAAAATGACTGACGAGACCATCGTATGAGTGCTGAGCAGGGGCAAGTGGAATATTTAAAATAGAGCCCGCTGAAGCACTCTCTAAAAACAAAATTAATCATATTAATGAACTTTTGCACTTCATATGGACCATTCTGAGGGAAGAACTGCTTTTTCCCCCTCCCCCTTCTGTTTTCTTTATTAAAGCACTTGATGTAAACTACTATGGTATTGGCTAGCCACAAAAGTGGTTTTGAACTTTTTGAACTCATTCAGGAGTCCTTGTTGATGAAAACGAACAGTGCCAGGATGCGAATGCCTGGACATATGGAAAATGGACTAATCAGCCGGACTTTAAGTCATTGTCACAAACTTACGAAATACTAAGACACAAGCTAATGTAGCAGAATATAACTGATTCAGCATGCTACTACAGTATAATATGAAACATATTCACTACCTATAATTCCCCCAAGCCCCTTCACTACGTATTTAGCTGTTTTGGAACAATGGGCAAGCAATAGCCCGGCGGAGGATAATAATCTAAAAAAAAACAAAAAAAACATTTTTTGACAAGCTCTGTGAATAATCTTCTCTTTTGTTCTGCTTTTAACAAGTAGGGGGCGACATTCGTTCATACCACTCTCCTTGTCTATAATCTGAACCCTTCTTCATTTTTCCAGGAAAAGCTTTTTTTCTTTGTTCTTTTTTTCCATTGCTGTCTGAAGAGTGGAAACCAAATCACTTTCCTGTTGATGCAGGTCTCGTGTATTAATCACACTTGTCACGGGGGCCAGTGGGCATTGTAGTACATGGGATAACACTAACTCCAGCTGACGGATGGCAGTGCAGTAACGTACAGGACACGAGTGTTGAAGGTGTGGAAACATGTTTACATTTTAATCGGATTATGTTTCTTCTACTGTCATAAAAGTGCATTAGCAAACAGCCCTGCTCCACTTGTAAATGCACCATTCATCAATTGAGCTGCCTAGCAACGACCAGTAGTAATGTCTTACATCACAAGTGATGCAATTTTAAAAAGCGCAGAATACAGCTTTGGGAAACATGACATTAATGGATTAAAAACACAGGTGTATCAGAGCAGACTGGTGCTTCGTAAAGGTCCAAAAAGGCAAACGTGTTCTGAGATGTCAATCGATATATGCAGCATTTGTTAGACAAAGTATTTTGTGTTATTGTAGTCTTCCTGCTGCAATCCCCTGGAAAATTGGGTTATTGTGCAATAAAACATGAGGGACTCCTGGACTCGGATGTGGGTGATCTTTGTGCTCTCTTTTCTTTTCCTTATTCCACAGAGAAGATGACTGAATAAACTGTGAGTTATACCACAATCTAAAAATGAACCGATCTCCTGTTTAATATTTTTGTGTTGGGAAATTTTGCATGTGCATTTTGTACAGTGAATGTAACCAATGATCGAAAGTACATTTACTGAAGTACTGTCTGAAGCATTTATACTTCCTTTTTAGGCTATATTGTACTTCGCTATATTTCAGAAAGGAAGTTCACTGAACCTGTTTTTCATGCTATAGTTAGGGTTTGACCTTAAACACATGTTTTTAAATATATTTATTTACTAAGTAATACAGTCGTGGTTCCCAACCTGTCTTTAGACACCCCTCACCACCACCAAATAAAGAAGTGTTTAGCTGTTTTTCAGATTGAAAATGAGTTAAAGTGGTTACCTTAAATAGTGATTTCCTCTTTTAGCTACTCAGATGACACAATTTAAGTAACTCTTTCAGACCTGTCTACACCCAGTGTACACTTATTTTTAATTCAATTCAATTTTATTTACGTATATAGTACCAAAGCCTTTTATATTGTACAGCCAAGACCTTACAATAACACCCGACATTCTTGGATCACTTTTATTTCCCGTTGCCTTTAGAACTGTGTTAATTCCGTGTTAACTCTTCATGGCATAAAGTCAACATGTAGGCTTATTTTGTTAATCATTTGGTACCAAGGCCCCAAGTGTCCCAAGAAAATATCCCCACAACATTACACCTACAACACCAGCCTGAACTGTTGATCTGAGGAAAGATGGATCCATTCTTTCATGTTGTTTTCCCTGGCATCCGTATGTCACAGCACAAATTGAAAGTCATCAGACCATTCAAGATTTTTCCTGTCTGCTGTCCAATTTTGGTGAGCCCGTCCTAATTTTAACCTAAATTTGCTGTTTTTAGCTGACAGCAATGGCACCTGGTGGGCTCGTCTGCCACTACTAGGTTGGACATGCTGCGTGTTTAGAAATGCTCTTCTGCATACTTTGTAAGATGTGTTTATTTGAGTTACTGTTGCCTTCTGGCTATTTTCCTCTGACCTCAACAAGACATCTTCTTCCAGAGAACTGCCACTTATTGGATATCTATCTAGAGATAAATAGTTGTGTGGGAGAATCCCAGTAGATTAGCAGATTCTGAAATACTCAGACTGGCCTGTTTGGCACCAAAAATGAACTTTCTTCACTAATTCTGATGCTTAGGTTGGATTTCAGCAGGTCATCCTGACAATTCTCTAAATCACAGGTAGGCAACTCCAGGCCTCGAGTGCCGGTGTCCTGCAGGTTTTAGATGTGTCCTTGAGCCAACACAGCTGATTCAAATGGCTAAATGACCTCCTTAACATGTCTTGAGGTTCTCCAGAGGCCTGGGAATGTACTAATCATTTGATTCAGGTGTGTTGACACAGGGTGATATCTAAAAACCTGCAGGACACTTGAGGCCTGGATTTGCCTACCGCTGCTCTAAATGCTGCCATGAACTGCCATGTGATTGGATAATTGTGTTTAACGAGCAGTTGAACAGGTATAGGTAATAAATGGCCAATGAATGTACATAACGTAGCTTCAATTTTACCCGAAGCATAAGTTAAACCCTGCTAACAAAGGCTACAGCAGTCAGTAATGTGGAGTGAGATAGTGGTCTAGACATTCAGCATGTCACTTTGTGTATATTGCTAGAAAAAAAAATACAGAGGAGGCGGTAAATAATATTGTAAAATTTAATTTCATGGCATTAATATAATGTGTGTGAGCAGACAAGCTATCAAAATCAAAACAGAAAAAGAATATATTTTACACAAATGAAATAAGCGCCAGCAGCGTCACAACCACTTTTGAGATGATGACTGAAGGAGGAGGAGAGAAGCCCAAAAACAGGACTGCTGATACAGATCAAACAGGATTGGAAACCCAGACCTCCAAGTGTGTTGCATTAACTGTCAAACAGGCAGATGACTAGGCTTATAAGGTGTCAGGAAAGGCTATTCTGCTACGCCGTCGGGGTTAACTGTGGCAGCTGCTTAGGTGGTACCTTCAGTCCTGTTTTTGCACTTGAATGTAGCAGACTGTTCCTGGGTCAGATTACAACTTGAAATCAATTCAAACACTTCTCTCTGAGATTGATCGTTAGTGGCATAAAGGAACTGCTTCCACTGATTTCTAAAAAGTGCAGATTCAGACAACGTTGCATCCCGAGCAGATGGAAGCATGTCAACACTGTCGATTTCAATTAATAACTGACCCAGGTAAGGAGGGGACCGTTGCAATGGGTTACAGGTTCTGACAGCACTGCAGTTTGCTTCCTCTCTGGCCATCTGTGGTCGGCGGCACGCTGATGTCCACCACGTTGTTTCCCGGGGACTCGTCATGGGCAGACCGCTCGGCAATCTGCTTCTGCGATACGATGCGGTAAATTTCTGTTTTTCGAAAAGATGAAATGGAAAACATCAGCTTTCTCTCTCAGTCTAAAAGCTTGCATAATTTACCTTTACAACCACTAATGTGGGATGTGAGGAGGTAGTTTTACAGCTCCTCACTCGGTACCCGACTAATACAGTTTATTATTTAAAAAAAAAAAAAACCTTTATAAAGAATAAAAAAGTTAAGCTACCAAAAAGAACTATCCTCTCTGAATCTAGTGCATATCAACCAAAGGTTTCATGCCTCATTGTGCGTGTGGTTTTATCTTTTTTTAATATTCTAGTGACCTGTGGGGCTCTGGCATTCAACCTCCATTCACAAGCACACCTACCTGTAAGGATATTTTTGAAGGCTTCTTCAACATTTGTTGAGTCCAAGGCTGAAGTTTCTATGAAAGACAGATTGTTCTTTTCTGTGGAATGGGAAAGAAAACAGATTTAGTAAGAGTAAAACATCACTGTACCAATAACCTTTCTGCAGCAGGCACACTCCAGTGTCAGTCTGTTTACAGTGAAACATTTCACCACAACAAAGCAGCATATCATGCATATCATTTCAAATTTAGTTCCTATGATGGTCTCTATTGTGATGCAAATGTTTATTTAAAAACCCCCAGTAAAGATCTGAAGCAGTACCTGCAAAGGCGCGGGCTTCGTCTGTGGGCACGGCTCTGAGGTGGCGCAGATCACTCTTGTTGCCAACCAGCATGATGACGATGTTGTTGTCGGCGTGGTCTCGCAGCTCCTTCAGCCAGCGTTCCACATTTTCATATGTCAGGTGTTTGGCTATGTCATACACTAGCAGCGCTCCCACCGCTCCTCTGTAGTATCTGTAACAGCACCCAACAAGGATGTTAAGAGTGAATTCCCAGGCTGCCTGTTGGCCCACAAAAAGACACTTATTTCACCCCACTCTTTTTGTATTAATTTAAAAAAAATTACACATTCTCAACAATAGTGATCTTTCTGTTACTGTTGTACAAAAGTCTTCTTGTCTGTATAGTTTATGGTGTCTTCGTTGATTGCAACGCAGAGGCGACGTGCAGATGCATGTGCACAACACTACATCGGACTCACGCTGAGGTGATGGCCCTGTAGCGCTCCTGTCCTGCTGTATCCCAGATCTGAGCCTTTATCGTCTTGCCGTCCACCTGGATGCTGCGCGTGGCGAACTCCACCCCAATGGTGCTCTTGCTCTCGAGGTTGAACTCATTTCGTGTGAATCGAGAGAGCAGGTTGCTCTTCCCCACGCCCGAGTCTCCAATTAACACAACTGTGAAGAGAAAAAAGAGAAGATGATTGTAGGAGTGTGGGATGGGAGAGGCAGGGGATGGGCCCTGTGTTCTCAAATCCAGGAAATGTTACAAAGCAATGGGCGGCACAGCGATGTGGTGGTTAGCGCTTTTGCCTCAAAACAAGGTCCTGGGTTCAAATCCAAGTTTAATGTTCTCCTTTGTCTGAGTTCTCTCTGGGTACGCTGGCTTCCTCTCATAGTCCAAAGAGGTTAATTCTGATTCTATAGGTATGAGTGTGAATAGCTGTCTGTCTCTGTGTGTTAGGCCCTGTGACAGATTGGCAACCTCTCCAGGGTGTACCCTCCCTCTCACCCTATGATAGCTGGGATAGGCTCCAGCTCCCCCGTGACCCTGAAGTGGATAAGTGGAAGAAGATGGATGGATATAAGGCAATGACTCTAAATCACGGTGTCAGTGCTGGGGCTTTCTATTTTTGTAAGGCCAAAAATCATTTGTGAATAATGAAAGAAATGACAGAATAAAACGCTGAAGTCAAGATGCTTAGAGTGCTATAACTCAATAGTGGTTAAAAATGTGTCGGTTTCATTTATCTTCATCACACATTTAAACACGAAAATATCATTTTTGGGCCTTCATATACCTGATGAAGGTCAGATGGAAATATAAATGTACCAGGGTGCAGTGTGCAGCAGTTCTATGTAACTCTTTTTTTAGAGCCTTTGTAATATGATTGGGTTCTCTGCCACATGTAGCAACAAAACAACTGCAAAGCTTGTGTACAGACAAAAAAATCATCCACACAAAAGATTGCAGGTCTTGTACTTCCTGAGGGGAGGTCCACTGTAAACAATGATGTTGTGATGCGTGAACATTCTATATAAAACCACCAGGAAACTAAACAATACTATCAGGGTATGATGGGAGTCTTTATAAGAGACTTTTTTTTGACACTACTAAACATGTGCTAAACAAAATAAACTGCTCATTGTCACACCTTTGAAATGATTGTGACTTTTCACCAATCCAGAGGTTAGTCGGGGTAAAACACAGCCAGGGCTGTGATATGAAATAAACCGCTGAGAGCACTGAGGTAACCAGGCTTTACTCGGTTTATCTCCCCTGATTTAAAACTTGATCTTCAAATAGCCTCCATCAAGATCTGCAGGAGAGGGATTACAGACATGCGTTAAAGCAGCTGCTGCAAACACCCCAAGTTTACTGGAAGTTGATACCAGGTGCCCCCTGAATTCATCCGTAAAGTATAAACCGACAGCACGACGTGAAGCTCAGAGAAGACATTGTTCACACATTGTTTTAAGGTGCATGGTTGGTTAGGCTCGAGGACGGGGACTGAGCTGGTGTCAGCTGCACAGCAGAGCAGCAGAGGTGGAGCCTTTCTGTTTTCTTTCTCCTTCGACAAACGGAAAAAAGAGCCGAACTTTGTCCCTGACGACATCACGCTGCTCCGGGCTGCAGGAAGCTGATAACAGGCTTCATCAAAACCTGAATCGACAGTTTAAGGCCGCCTTGCCCTTCCTGTTTCGGCCGTGTACACAGAAGATGGTTGGAGCATAGAGAGAGAGAGAGAGAGGGAGAGAGAGAGAGAGAGAGAGAGAGAGCCCTCGCCTCCGGCAGATGCCCTATTCATCCCACAGAGGATACTTTGTTACATCTAAATGGCCTTTTGGCTTATACAGGCCTGGGATGTTAATGTGCCACAGGAGCTGATATCACGATCAAAGGAAGGCATTCTGGATCCATCTGAGAAGATAAACACTGACCCGAGTCTGGAGTCTGGTACCGCTTCAGACAATCCACCAGGCCCACTGCCTGACATGACAACAAAAGACATTAAGCTGCTGCATTTACAGTGTCAATAAGACTGTCTGAGGACCATCCTGATCTGGCGATGAAGCGTATTGATCAGTAAGAGGTAGAGGCTAATAGGCCTTCAATCAGCCTCATGAACAGGATTGAGAAAAAAATCAAATATGATCCAATAAAGGTGGAAATTCTCCAACATGCAATCATGCTATGCTCGGTTATTTATATTTTAAAAAAGCTGAGTACGCGCAGGGTGTTGCGTCCTTTACCTATAAATATAACTGCGGGCGTTGTAATGTTACAATGACAGCATTATATTGTAATAACACGAACCGACTATCATCCGGGCAGTTTCCCAGAAAAAACTCCGTTTCCTTTAAAAAAAAATGCACACAGCTGCTCACAGCACAGACACAGTAAGACATAAAGCATTCATAAAGCTCTGCTTAGTCGATGTGAGCCCAAGGGGAATGCAGTCATCTTTTTTCTTTCTTTTCGTTTTCTTTTCTTTCTTTCTTTCTTTCTTTCTTTCTTTTTCTTTCTTTCTTTTTTCTTTTTTTTTTTTTTTACCTTTGAACAAGAAATCGTATTCATCGTCTCGGTTCCCCATTCTAGACGAGGCCGCTGCAGCGCTTGTCTCCGGAAGAGGATGTGTGGAAAGTATGGGTATGAATTTTCGCTATATGCCAGAAAAATATGGTAAAGGTTTGTACTCAGACTCTGCGCCAGTGTTGGCTGTCAAGGCGAGCTGACCGCAGAAGGGGAGAGCTCCCAACTCTGCAGAGGGAGGGGAGGAGTCCCTGCACTTCGCATAGTTTCCTCCGGGGGGCGAGCTTTACTGGCATGCCAGCAGATATCTACCATTCATCTGGTCCCCACATTCAGAGGAGTGTTTAATTCTGAATGAATAACAAGGTCAAGGCACCTTAAATTATCTTTAGACATTATGCTAACATTATGTGGCGCGTGTGAGAGTGTGTGTGCAAAACAGGCGTACTATTCACAGCACACAATAATATAATTAAGGCCAACAATACATTACTGGCTACTGAAACATTTTAGGAGATTCGAAAGCTACATTTTAGAAAACGTTATGCTGCATAGAGAGAGAAAAAAGTGAGAAATTGGGGACTGTGCATGTACATAAAATTACCTAAAAGTCAACATAGATATTGTAGATAATATGATATCTCATTTGCATAAAAGAGAAATGTGATCAGATGTGTATTTTTTAAATAAAAATGTTTATTTTATGTAATTGTTTATTATTGCTATGTTCTATGTCTTTAGATATTTTTATAGACATCTGCACATATTCTTCAGTGGTGATTACACGTCACATACATTGGTGTGCTTTCGCATTAAACCCATTTAGACCCTATGAGTCCGTGGCAAATATTTTTAGTTTTAACTACCAGTAAAATGTATCTTTAAAAAACACAAATTATTTGATTTTCCTCTAAAAACATAATTAATAGTTGGGAGGATATTTTTTGAGTGGCTTTCCCTTTAATGTCCTTCTGATACTTGGCCCCGCCCCGCCCCCCGCCCACCAACTCTGCTCCAATTGGTCGAGCACAGCGTCAGCTGCCGCAGCAGGAACGCACGTGCTTCTCCGCGCATTTCAAGATCAAGATGGCAGCCTCCGTATGTCGGTGCTACGAGGTTAGTGAGATTCATGTCCTTCGTTGCAGTCGCCGAGCCTCGGGCCCACTCTCTGGTTAAGGGAATAAACTCGCAAGGCTTCGCCATCAGTCGCTTTGTGCCCAGTGACGTGAACGCGCTTTAGAGTGTGTGCACTCTGGTGTGTTTTACGCAAATTGATCGCGAGATGTCCGTTAGAAAGGGCCTTGTTTCATCAGACGCACGGCAGAGGTTTACTAATGTTATTTAATTCCTGGGGTCTTAAAATCATCCCATTGTATTGATTCAGGTTTTGACTCTGCGTGTCTGTGCTTGAGCGGCACATTTCATTTAAAATGCGACTTTTAGAAGCCTGCATGCAGTCAGGTACTAGAGCAAATATGATCAGTGACCTCGCTGCTATAAAACCACGAAAGCTGTTACAGTTTTATTTAGAGCAGCGGTGACCACTTGTTTTAGCTTCTGTCTCCTGACAAATAACCGAACCATCCTTTCAATATAAATGACTTGATCACGCTTCATTTACACAGACAGCGAATATGGTGCGTTCGTCGTTTTTAGAAAGGGTCGAAAATTGTAATACCGTGTGTATGCCATTGTTATAGGCAGAGGATAAAACGCACCAAAACAGATCATTGCTGCCACAGCATGTTTCACCTAATTTCTCATGTTTAAATGTACACCCATCAAAATAAGTTATCAAATAAAGGACAGATATTAGCAATTAGAGGGGAAATCTATTAAGACTGGATCATGAATGATTGAATTTGTCCTGTGATTTTTGTCCTGGTCAGGATGAAAATATCCCACTTAGGGCAGAAGACATTTATTTATTTATTGACAGGATGATGATGTGCTGCATTAGTCACAGTCACCAGGTTTTAAGCACACTCATGTTAGAGCTTCACCAAATGAAGGGATATATTTTAGAAGTATGGTATTACGTGCCGGTTTAGCTCCCAGCTAACTATGACTGACTGATTCTGTGTGTCTGTTGCAGCTGATTGGCAGAAATGCCTTGGCTCTCAGCTCCCGGACTCTGGTCTCCTCAGTGTGGAGGGGAGATCATTACAGGTTGCAGAGGAGCCCAGGTGCAGCTGTGCAGGTACCCAACAACACCTCCCATTCACCCTCAAGAGACTCATTTATTAAATCACTGCTAATGTAGAGTTGTGCCTGTTAATTTAAACAGTTCTTTTAACTTAAAGTCCTGGGATTACTTATCTTTATGCCCTTTTTTAGTTTAAGGTTTTATGAAAAGCAATACATAGATTCTGTTTTGTTTTGTTTTTTCTTCTCTTTTTTCATTGTTCCAGTCGCAGCATGTGCTTAATCTGTTCACTCTATTGGTGCGCGTGTTTGTCCAGCTAAAGTCCTTGTCTGTGTTTGTCATCAGGTGCGATATGCTTCAGGACGGAAAGGTTTTCTGGGAGAGTTTGTTGATAACCTTCGTCAGGAGTTCAGTAAGAATCAGGAGATGAAGGAAAACATAAAGAAGTTCAGAGAAGAGGCCAAAAGGCTCGAGGAGTCCGACGCCCTTCAGCAGGCCCGCAGAAAATATGTAAGAACATTAGCTGGTTTGATTTATATTATATATAAAGATAAACATCATCAGGCTTATTATATTTAATTAGTTTTCTAGAATTTTAATGTTGTTTTTTAAAAATTTCTCATTAGAAATCAATAGAGGCAGAGACAGTGAAGACATCAGAGGTGTTTAAGAAGACCTTGGGCTCTCTATCAGAGACCGTTAAGGAGGTAAGGCCAACCTGATTGACAGCCCCGACATGAAAATATAATAATTTAATTTGGAATCGCACACTAAGAGTTCACATTAAGTCGTAATGTTGTTAAAAATGCTTTCCAATTAAAAGTACATTACGTGGACATCATTAATAAAATGAAACTTGCTGTGTGCTTGCGTGGCATTTGGATCAAAGAGTCTCGAGGAAGTGAGTCGTAGTGACATCGGGAAGAAGATCAAGGAAGGTGTGGAGGAGGCCACCAAGACAGCCAGAGGCTCTGCTGAGTCTTTATCCAAGGGAGGAGAAAAACTGGGCCGGACCAACGCGTTCAAGGCCATCTCACAGGTCAGAAAACAAAACGAGACGTCTATAAATGCCCAAATTAATGCCTCTCATCTTCATCTTTTGTACGTTGTTGTAGGTATGCAGGTGTCTGCCAGACTTTATAGATGTTTTGACTATAGCAGGAGAGAAAATGGAAGATTTTGGAATATTAGCATTTAGTCGTTCACACATCTTTCTTCACAGGAACATAAGGGCAGATTTCAGACACCAGTCAGTTGTTGGTTAATTCAGGTCATATTTGGCAAATAGTTGTTACGTTCTGGGCTAGAAAATGCTGCTTTTTGTTACAGCTTTCTTTAGAAACTGTTTCTTTAGCAGCACTTTAAACTTTGAATTTACTTTTGGATGTCATTAAAATTTTGGTTTAGACTCTGATTATGTTTATAATTAAAAAACTGCGAACTCTCTGCAGGGTGTAGAATCCATGAAGAAGGAGATAGATGTCGGCGACGCCGGCCCTTACAGGGCTCCTTCTCAGCTGAGGAAGAGGAGCGATTTCTCATCTAAAAGTGCAGATGACAACATCAGAGTGTTCGAGGCAAACGAGTGAGTAAATGTTGGATCTCAAAACCAGTCCAATGACACCAGCTGTTGTACACCCACCTCTCTGATGCGGCGAATTATCTCCATTTTTAAATGTCAGAGAGGCCATGGGTGTCGTCCTTCACAAGGATTCAAAGTGGTCCCAGCAGTGGAAGGACTTCAAGGACAACAACGTAGTTTTTAACAGTAAGAAATTCATCTGGTTTTTCCTGCTTTGTGTGATATCTTTATATGTAATTTCTCTTTATGGCAGCAGGGGGCAGTAGAATGTTTACTGTCGACTCAATGATCAGCTAATAATGAAGTGCAGTCATGAGGTGTTTGCACAGTGATCTGCGTGTTTGCACAGGTGCAGAATGTACCTGCCGTAATCAGTGGAGACATGTCTAACCTGTTCAACCTCCATTTTTGTTTCATTCAGGAATCTTCGAGATGAAGATGAAATATGACGAAAGTGACAATACCCTCATCAGAGCATCCAGAGCTCTAACTGACAGAGTCACTGACTTCCTAGGTAATGCTCCACCACATTCAATCCTGAATTTGGAGTTCCTTTTCTCTGTAAAAGCCTTTTATCTGATTGTTCTCGCCAGACCTCAAATCTTGTTCTCCTTATTAAGAAAAAAAAATCCATTTTACATGCTTCATGGTACTGACAGATCTTCTAGATATTTGATGATATTCACCAGCTTCGACGTTACACATGTAATTTGTGGTACTGAGTGATTTTTGTTGCTGCTTCTGATTTTAGCCTTTGTTTCCTAGGTGGTCTCTTCTCTAAGACGGAAATGTCTGAGGTGCTGACAGAGATCCTGAAGGCAGACCCCAGCTTTGACAAAGATTCTTTTCTCAAACAGTGTGAGAAAGACATCATCCCCAACATACTGGAGGTAAACGGGTTCCTCCAGCCTCTGTCTGTGTCTGTCTTCACTCTCGCTGTTTCCGTTAATGCTTTTCTCTGAGGGTTTTTTTAAAGAGGAGGTTAGGAAGAGACTAATTGATGAAAGTCTTGGTTCATTTAGCCTGAGTTTTCACTCTAGTTTGGATCAGATCCAGTAATGAATTTACTGTCCTCTGTTTGAGTTCAGCTGTTAGATTACTGAGTTTAAACCAAGTTCAGCAGCTAAATACATCATTCAGATAACTGAGGGGATCCAAGAGCTTATGATGAATGTGTGTGTGAATGACTGAATGTAGTGTGAAGCGCTTTGGGGTCCTTAGGGACTGAGTAAAGCGCTATACAAATGCAGGCCATTTACCATACAGTTTTGTAAGTCTTGCATGCTTGTTATGTAAAAAAATAAAATGAAATAAAATGCTGTTTATGATTATATCAGGAGGAGAGCACTGAGTGTAGTTGAAGTCATGATTTAGACTAGCAGAAAATGATCTCAACATGTTCTGATTTTGAATGAATTCACTAAAGTTTACTGTGCTCAGTTAAATATGAGATGTGGGATTTGCTAAAATAATTTGAGCATCCTGTCTAAAAGTCACAAGAATACCTGTGAGAGTTTTATTTTTTATGTTTTTAAAGCTATAATTCGGTATCTTTGTCCTTTCTGCAGGCGATCATCCGTGGCGAGCTGGAGGTATTAAAGGACTGGTGCTATGAAGCTGTGAGTTATTAAACACCACTCAGTAACAAAAGCAGTTTCTACAGGTGTTGACGTAATACAGGGGACATAATCCTTTTTTTCAGTAATTGCATTTTAGCTGGCATACAGTATGTGGGAAGCATGTTTTAATGCTAGATGTGTGTTATGTGTATTTGTACGCAGACCTACAGTCAGCTTGCCCACCCCATCCAGCAGGCCCGAGCTCTGGGGCTTCTCTTCCAGTCTAAAGTACTCGACATCGATAACATAGATGTAAGTGCTCTCCCTGATGCTCGGTAACCATCATGCAGCTTTTATTACAAAGCTCTTTCCCTGTTTTCTGCTTTTCCCTTTCTCCTTTCATTTGTCTGTTCATTTTGTAACCCTGTGTTTCAGCTGGCGATGGGTAAGATGATGGATCAGGGCCCTGTGCTGATCATCACCTTTCAGGCTCAGGTTGTCATGGTAATTCGCAGCCCCAAAGGAGATATTGTGGAAGGAGATCCGGTCAGTCAACTCACGATCACTGTGCTAAAATAGGGAATCTAATGGATACCATCAAAGCTTCCTCAAGGAAGTAAACAACACTAAAAGGCTGAAATCAGATCAGTGGTCTATAACAGAGGCCCATTTTTTAAATGTCTTTCAAATTTATGGGTTTGATGCAGCAATATTAACTTGTCTGATATCATCGGATTTCAACTGTTAGCAATGTTAGAGGCCTCAAATATATCATCATAAGCCAGATCATTTATTAACTCACTACATTTAAAGTTTAAAGTCTGCAAAACTCTTTGGAATTCACTGTTTCTTCTCTTCTCCTCCCTCAACAGGAGAAGGTGATGAGGATGATGTATGTGTGGGCGTTATGTCGGGACCAAGAGGAGCTGAACCCCAGTGCTGCCTGGAGGCTCCTGGACATCTCTGCCTCCAGCACTGAGCAGGTCCTCTAAGAGGAGGAGGAGGAGCAGGAGCACAGTGGCTCATCTGGGGGACACAAACTGAGATAAAAACACATACCTGGAATAGCTGCACATCCTTTATACATTAAGTTGAACAAAGAGAGAAGAGGGAAACCCTGCTGCTGTGTGAGAGAGTGCATATTTGACCACCCTCTGACATGTAGATCCAATTAGCTTTGGAGATAGTTTATGACACATTCAGTTAAGTTTGTCTGTGCAGTCTTCTGTACTGGTACGTTCAGTGTTTTGGATTGACTGGAGTATGAATATACTGCATAATTAATAATTTCAGCGGGGATGGACCTGCGTCTTCACCATCTGCCAAGAGCCTGCATTGTTTCATCTAAGCTGCATAGCTCATCAATACTGGACGGCTGTGTGGGCAGATTGTAAATAATCCTGTTATGACAGTGGAGAAAAATGGACATGCAGTCTGTGATATCTGTTGGTCTTTAGGGGGATGTTTTATACCTAAATTACATTAATCCTGGTTAAATAATGGAACTGGAAGATGAAATTGTTGACTGTGATGGGGACCTTTGAATCATCTGTGCACAGGAGACACTTTAATAGAGCAGCTTCAGTTTTACTTTTGTGTCCTCAGTGAATGGATTTGGGCACAATGGTGAGACTAGTGCATTATGGGTACTGTAGTGCATGTTAAAAGCATAAAAATATGCTTCAGTTTTTGCAGCAGATGAACCACAGCTGCCTCCTGTGTAGACAGCATCAACAGCATTGAACAAGCAGCGATCAACTGAGCTGAGTTTAACAGAGAGAGTATTTTTTCTCAGTCAAAGCAAACCGGCCTTTAAAGAATGTTTGTTTTTTAGGGCCTAATATTAAAATATGAATTCTCAAAATCACCATGAAAGAACGGATGAGAGCTGCAAGGGCTTTAATGTTCTTCAGTGTCAGTGTTTGAAGGGCTACTGAAGACCAGAAAATTTAAACAAAATTTTCAGATCCTTCAGTGCTCACTTTGTTGGTTTCTGCTTTGCTCCTGCTGGTTTTCACATAAGAGTAATGGTCAAATGAAAAAGTAAAACAAGGATAAAAACATATGACGTCCACCCTGTCATGCCGAGACAAGACTACAGTTTACTGGGAAGTCAAATTGAGGGGATAAAGCTCCCAGTGGGACTCGTATCAACTTATTAATGTAAGCTTATATTCAACGTCGTCATGCTTGGGAGCCGAAATGGGACCACCTTACTTTTTCCAGTCATTGAGGCAGCTTTGATGTTTGAGGGATTGTTGCACATTTTTCAGCTGAACTGTTTGGTTTACATTTACGTGGCTTTGCGAGACATAAATGATGACGATGAGAACTTGAACTTGAATGTAGATTGACACGTATAGATATCGTTGTTCATGTAAGTAAAGATTACACACATTCTGATCGTACTGTAACGTTACAGCTTCATTCAGTTCATAATGAATGTCTTTAAGCTTCATGTTGTACCTCCTCTGTAAAGACGCTCTGAGTTTGTGGATGTGTGTGTTCTTTAAGCACAAAGGTCAAACTGCACGAGGCGGTTTTATTACAGATGGCCGAAAGTCATGGTCAAAGTCATGTGTCTGATGGCCACACCGTGCTCGCCTTCTTCTTCTCATGAGTCTTGGTTGTGTAATCCATCACATGGTTGCGATAGTGTTGAAAGAAACAAGCAACAGTTGTGTTGGAGTCATTCCTGGTGATTAAAAAACACACTCGCCATAAAACATGCACTTTTATTTATGAAGACGACAGGTGAGAGGACTCGTATTTAAACGTTATTTTTTTAAATTGATTTATTGTGCATGTGTCTTTCTTTCTGAACCGAAACCATGCTGTTTTGGACTCTCTGCTGCCACCACCAGTCAAAATGTGATTGCAACAAGACACAACTGTTTCTCATGATCCCACATTAAATGCCAAAATGTCCAGGGGAGAAGTTTCTGTGATTTAATATCCACGCTTTGGAGAAACGTATTTTTTGCCTCAGAGATAGTGATGTTTGCATCTTGAGTTTGTTCTATGCAAACCTTTAACGGCAGTAATGATCACTCAAGGTTTGAGGCGCCGCAGGCAGGACCTCAGTTTCAGTCATGTTGTGTTGCTCTAAAAACTGTCCTTGTACATACTGTTTTTATTGGGTCAGAATAAAGAGAAATTCTAATAGTTCAAGTCAGACTAGACTGCTTTACAGTGAAGGACAGCAGACCCACGATGTATTCAGAGCTCCTTTATTTCTCTCTCTGTGTCAGTCAGCAAAATAAAGAGTGCTGTATTATGATTTGTTTCATCCAGCCTCTCCCCGAGTCAGCACATCTGAATACTGTGTGTTTGTGCTTGAATGAGTAAATTAAAGTCTGCGCATTATGTGTGTCTGCTTTCTCATTTTAAAAACTGACCCGCTTTGATAGATGCCTATTGACACTGGTTGATAAACCTATAGATTTGGTAATACAGGGCTGATAGATTAGCTTCTACCCCGGTGTCAATATATCAGGCGGGCGGGGGCTGATCCCTCAACTGTCTGTTGTGATGTATGAGTATGGATGTCCTCATATCAACTAACCTCTTTCAGTTCTTTGGAGTCTCCTTGCTTGTCTGACTGCAGATGAAGCCTATGAGGGAACGAATAACCATACGTGAAACGTCAGAATTATTAATGTATGGTGCCATTATCAGGTTTATTATGTTCCTACAGTTAGGTTTGTATGTTTTTGGACACTCTGTACACCAGCAGTGGGTTTTAAACCTACATCTGACTGAAGTGCAAAATAAAACAAACATCTCCCATGAACTGTTTAGGATCTGCAGCCATTTTCATACACAGTCCCAAATTTTCAGAGGCTCAAAATTAACTGGACAAACTAACAATCTTAAATATATGGATTTTTCTAATACTTTGACTGGAAAGTATTTAACTTTGACTTTGATTTTCATCCATGATTACCTGAAGTCTGCCTGGATCTGAGGAGTATAGCCTTGTACACGTTGCAGTTCATCCTGCTGCTTCCATCAGCAGTCACATAAAGTGTTTATGTGACTCTGGCGGCCGTACATGCCAACATTCCTTCAGTCATGGAGGCATCGTTTAACGATGCTATGCCTACCTTCTTGAGAGAGTTCTTGACTTGGCTAGATGATGTGAAGTTGTTTTTCTTACCCATGGAAATTACATTATCACACACTTTAGTCGTCTCCTGTGAGCTTTCAGGCCTGTTTGTGTTGCAGTTTATTCCATCTTTTTAAGAATGAACCAGATTGTAGATTTGGCCACTCTTACTCCACTCCTTGCTCTCTCTGAGGTTTATTTTGGCTTCCTTAGCTTGCATCACCTTTGGGCCTCATATTGACAGATCTGGGTCATTTTCTAAGTTGAACTCTTGGAAAACGACCCAGATCTTTCACCTGTCAGATCATCAGTAAGAAGAGGAAAGGACACACCTGGTCATGAAACTGCTCGTCCTTATTGTCCTCATACGTTTGAGCCTCTGAAAATAGACTGTGTGAAGTACTTTTCTTGAGCCCCATGAGTTAAAGCTGAAAGTCTACACTTCAGTCACAGCTCGATTGTTTGACTTAAAATCCACGGTGTTGGTCTACAGAGGCAAAATTGGAAAAACTGTGTCATTCTCTAAATACTTGGATTTAACTGTATGACATGCACTTTCTGTCAATGTGGAGCATGAGTGAAGAGTAAAGCCCTCACTATACTGAGAGTGTCTTAATGGGAAAAGTCCCTCCAAGCAACAACACACTTACTGCACCCAGGTGAATGGGATTAAATGCAACAACACAATCACCTCAGAAGGGAAAAGGGTCATGGAGGCAGAGCAGAGCTTTCTTTTAACATCATCTTGGTGACACACTACCATGCACACATCAAGCTGTAATCTAGTCTACGTTATAACAGGGTTATCATAATGCAGGCAGCCCTTCAGGCATTGCCCTAACAATGGCTAAACAATTTCAGTTTTTTGGTTTAGGTTTATTTTATTGAGGGCATTTATATGGTTTGACTTCAAATTGAGATGGGTCCAACCCATTCCCAGACTAACTGCTAAACGTATACTGTACCAGTGGCCTGTGTTTTCTTCTTAAGACACCGATTGACCCAGTGTTTCATGTACAGCCCCGATTCCAAGAAACTTTGGATGCTGTGTAAAATGTAAATGAAATCAGAATCCAGAGAGAGTCATGTTTATGTAAGAAAATCCCAGAAATGTGTAACATTTCTGAAAGCACTCTTTTCAGATAAACAAACTCAACTTTCTCAGGATTTACACATTTTGGTTTGCCTGCATGATCGGTCCATTTTAAATGAGCGCCAGCATAGAGACAGAGGCAGTGTTTTTAGTGTTAGCATATGGCTTCTTCTTTGCATGATAGAGCTTTAACCTGGATTTGAGGATGGCACATTGAAGTGTGTTTACAGAGAGTGATTTCTGGACATGTTCCTGAGCCCATGCTGCGATTTTCATAACAGAGTCATGTCTGTTTTTAATGCAGTGCCGCCTGAGGGCCAAAAGATCTTGTTGCGCCGTTCCAACTTAAAACCCCCCCGAAAACGTTACTGACATCAAATTGAAAATGAGCTAATATTTGTAATAAAAAATTGCAATAAAAATATCTTATATAAATATATATAATGTAAAAAAAAAGACTATTTGAACATTTGCTATGTTTTCTATGTTTTATTGTGAACAAATACGGGTTTGTGAGATTTGCATTCTGGTTCGTAGATTTGGAGTTGTATAGATAGGAAGGGTAGCAAAGTATAAACACTGAGTTTCATCATCTTGTGGGTTGGAGACTCTTACCATTTATGACCACAGTGGGTGCACTGCTGGAGCACTGCTCATTGTTATGAGATTATGATCCCCTTCAGGGCAGTGTTACAATCCACCAACTATTAATTAAACCTACTGGGAGATCCCATGCAGCCTCAGGCAGGGGAGATGTGGCTGTGTATGGACTACAGTCTGCAGCAGTGTTTGTAGAGTTTTAATTGTGTCAATTAATTACTTCTCACAGTGAGTTCGGAGCTTATAGCCACAGGCACAATCAGGTAGCCCCGCTTGTTTTGCTCCACTTCTTGATCATGTAATTTTTTGCAGGTCAGCAAAACCTGGAGTGCAACCTGACATCAAATTTAAATGTTGTCTTATACAATATAACAAAGGAATAGGTTTAAAAAAAACCCAGCAGATTCTCATGGTATTAATGAATACACCCTGTATTTAAAAAAAGCTCTGTCAATGCTAATATTTTAATACAGGAAACATTTTTTTTTTAAAGAAGGAATACCAGTTATCCATGAGGCAAACCCTACTTATAGTCTTATTGTCCAAAACAGACAATGTGTTCATCTGCAGTTTTTGTACATTTGCACAGATCTCTTAACATCACTTAAAAGAAATCTAATTTAGCTTCATAACCCATGTTTTGTTTAATAAGAGCTTTAATCAGAATATTAGACATAAAGAATAGAATAGAAAAGAACAGGCCATAATATGAAGCATTTATTGTGATGGTGAGAAATATATCATTAGATTTGGTCAACTGTTCTGTACAGTGAGCTACATTAACCCTCTCAGGCTCAAATTAAGTTTTTGTTGCTAATGCACAACCAAGTCCTGCAGTGGTACTTCTGAGTAAAAAAAACTGATAAAATATGTATGTGGGGTAATCAGGTTGTTAGTTTTTAACTGTTGCAAATCGGCAACGCCTGCCTCGAGAGGGTTAAAACAGAAACGGGGAGACACGCACACTCACACAATGAGGGCATAATAGCACTTAAATTGAAGATAAACCCCAAGGAATAGCTGTTGCACTTAAAATGACTTGTTTTTTCCTGATTTACAGGAGTTGAGCCTCCTGACATACCAGTGGAAGAAAACTAAAAGTCATAATTAAAAGTTTCTCTGAGGTTGCTAAAACACCAAAATTCCCACAAAATCCACAGAAAGTATGTGGTCAGTGGTGGATCTATGTTTGTCTTTACTCCTCTTATTCCCCGCAGGATAATATTCAACAAAATGTCATCTTGTTTGTTGGTGGTTCAGGAAGATGCACTTGTCTCAGGTGCATTTTTAGTTGTTAAAAAAAAGAAAAAAAGAAATGTAAATCTATGAAAGTGAAATATTTGCTGTCAGCTGTCTAACACAAGTCTTCTCTGTGCAGCTGCTTTTATTTGCATGGCATGGAGCATTAAGGTAATTTGATCATTTAAATTTCAAGGAAAACAACAACAGAACAATACATTTGTTCCATAATGGCTGTGTGGCTATCAGGATCCCTGACTGTCCCCACGTCATGCACTCCTCTTATATAATTCAAAAGCCACATGTTGTGATTTACTCATCCAAACGAAAACAGTGTGTGTGTGTGTGTGTGTGTGTGTGTGTGTGTGTGTGTACGGGTTCGTACTATCCTGGTGGGGACCAAAATCTGACTTTTACTATCCTGGTGGGGACTTTCTGCACCGTGGGGACCAAAATCCAGGTCCCCTCGGGGTTGAAAGCAATTTTCACACTCAAAATGCGGTTTTACTGTCAGGGCTACAATTAGGTTATGGTTAGGTTTAGGGTAAGGGTTAGGGTTAGGCATTCAGTTTTAATTGTTAGGGTTAGGGTAAGGGGCTAGGGAAAGCATTATGTCAATGGGATGTCCCCACGAGGATAGCAAACCAGACATGTGTGTGTGTGTGTGTGTGTGTGTGTGTGCATGGCACAAGGGCAGTCATTGGTGGGCGGAGAGGGAGGGAGGTGGGGCGGATCCGTGAAACTGAAGAGACCTTAAAGCCCTCAGAGAAAGCAGAGTTCAGTCTTGAATCTGTGCGTGCAGCGTGAGTGAGCACAGAGCTGTCCAAGGTGCTGAAGGGCTACTGCTGCATCATCACCATCATCACCATCATCATTATTACACAGTCCTCACCTCAAGGTAAGTTCTAATCTCTTCTGATCGTCCTCCAGTTTGTGTTTCATGACAATGGTGACCGTGCTTGCTTCATTAAACTTTTGTTTGTAGGAGATATTGTGGTCCTGCATGCCTAACTTTTTAAATGGCAACGTCTGTGAGCTGTCAGAAACAGTAGGAGGTGTGATTTGTGAGTTCTTGTGTAACTTTATGACACCCTTTAAAACATGTTCAATCCTCTCTGTGCTACTTATATAAATAATGTTTTAAAGGAACTATTAAGAGGGGGGCACCTTAACACCTCACATGTGATACAAAGATACAAACCATAATCCAGGCGATTTTCATCTTGTGATATATTCTACAAAAACATATATAAGAATATATTTATGAAGGAAGTTAATTCTTTCACTTCTCAACAATCCTGGAAAATTAGAGCTTTTTAAACCACTGCAATGTTCATCTTACGTCTTTGATTTTGAAAATCTGTGAAGTGTTTAAAAGTTACAGCATGTTTTAAAAGAAGTTACATTCAAAAAATCCTTCACTGAAATTCAGTTAAAAACTTCTAATTTCACTCTGTTTTATAATAAAAGAGTGGGAAAATTGCAATTTTTAAAATCCATTTAAATAATTTGTGTTTTAATATCCATTAAAAATTGTTACCTTTTAATGGAGAACAAAAAAATAATTCCATAAGAGGCCGAATATGAAGATGTTTTAGGGCTTTAATCATCTTAATGACACCAAACACAGGTTTAACAGCAATGTGCTCATAGTTGGGTGGAGATTGTATCCCCTTTTCATAGTCTGACAGTCCCACTTTAAGGATTTACTTTAGTTTTCAGACAATATCCGTTTCATTTGTAGAAGTCCTTGACATTTTCAAAGCTGCTGTCATAATCCAGAGGCCTAAATTGGAGGTATTACAGGTATTAAAGGCACGAGGAATGCCATATGTCACTCAGGGTGTCGTCAGATTTCACTGGCACAGCTGTTTAGTGCTTTCATCAATCTCTTTATTTTTTTTGCTTTATTGCTTTAAAAAAAAAAAAGTCTTCAGATTTTATTACAAATCTGGAGCCCTGAACTGTCCACACCAGGCTTTCATTTCGCTGTTTTGCGTAAATCAGATGGTCAGGCAATAAAGTGTGATTTATGTGCTGTTTAGGAACCAAAGCAGGTCTCGCAATGAAGATCAGTGATCCATGAAATTGATGTGGCTTATTCTTTTATATTCTTCAAAGCTTTTGTGTTTGCTTTGATTCTCAGTGAAAATGAATTTTAACCTGTGCTCTTGGATCTGTTGCTGTTTGTTTGTCATTATGACCTTGGCTAATCTGCAGAGCTGTGGAATGACCTAAAAACATAAAACATGACTTCTCTGGTCACCCCTTTGAAACCCCAGACCTGCAACAGACCCACATATATGATAATCAGTGCTTTGTCTCACGCCTTGATTTAAATAAAGGTGGGGAAAGGATGCAAAGTGCAGAGTGATTCCTACTTCATGCATTTAGGAAACTGGTAAAGCTGAGCTCCAGAGAGCCATAACTTTGGTTGTGTTGCATAACTACTGGTTAAAGTATATTTTGTCAGGGCAACTGCTCAAAAGGATTTAAGAGAAAGCAAATCTTTAACTTTTAAATCCAGTTAATCTTCTTTTGTGTTTACAGCCAGCTGCTAAAAATCAATCGAATCCTTAAAAAAATGGAAAAGGTGAGAAACTGCTATCCCTGTTTTCATTATCAGCCTTTTTTCAAAGTGATTTCTGTCCTGCCGTGTAAACTTTATGTCTGCTCTATTGACTGCCGAGCCCGTCCTGCCTATTTAGCCTCTTTTCTTCTTCTTCGACACATGGCTATTCCGTGCTGTCCAGACCTGATGCAACCACAGGCCATTTGATAATTGATACTGAGGCAGGCACTTTCTTTCATTGTGTCCAAAGGTCTCCTATTAAACCTTCACTATGCCCTTAAGTCCCATCATTGGGTGAGCAAGAGTGCTATCAGCGTGTCTTTGTGAGGATCTGCGGGGTCTTAAGGAGGAAGAGGAAACCTCCTGGAATAGAATCTGCTGACGGGGGAATTCACCTATCGCAGGAAAATGTCTCTCCATTAAAGAAGCTGTGCAGGGTGTATCCATGCAAGAGTGCAGCAACTCCCTAAGGGTTTTCTCCATATTTCTTTTTCTTTCCCCTCATCAGTGCCTGATTTATTTATCTTCTACTAAGCTATATCTGAATTCAGGAGAGATTGTTTTTCTCACACAATTTTTTTTTTTTGTGCTTGCAGGAAACCCCCCCAAAATATTCACTTATTGCCCAGAAACAAACAAATAAAATTTAACCCTGGTTGAATCCTGAATCAGTGGGTTTTCTCTACATCCAGGAAGTGCATACTGGAAATTTACTGAGGTTTTATTGCTTCTTTTTTCCTTTTAGGTATCCTGATGACTGAAACCCCAAACGAAAAAGCTCCTCGTGACTCCGGATGAAGAAACAGACACAAAAATACAAGCTTTGCTCAGTAACTAGGCTGACACAGGCAAAACAATTTGAATGCAAACGAATTCTGTGAAGCAGCACGACACACATCATTTCCAGCCGGCAGGCACTTTGATTGATCCATGGGACATCTTCAGTCACTCAGCTGAGATTTATACTCACTTTGTAATTACAATAAAGGCCTCCAGAGAGCTGCTATTGGATGACGGTTAAAATATTGACCAATAAACGGAGGATTACACAGAATAAATAAATCAGGGACCTCTACTTTTGTATTGTTTAGATCTCTTGAGAACAAATGAGTGTCTGTAGGAGAAAAGAGTGCTATAGAGGGATCATGCGAACACCAGCCAGTTCAGTCTAATTTGACCATGCTGAGCATGCCCCAGCTTGCCACACCATTTACCAGAGGACTGATTAATTTGCACTGCTAATTTGTGCTGTGTTATTTCTGTTGCCCTGCGGCTTGTGGAAAACACTGCATTTGAGCTCAGCCAGCTGATAGCTGCCAGATTTCACTACGTGAGCTTCCTCCATGTTTAGAAACTACGAACATTAACAAAGACAACCATGCGGAGCAGTGCCGCTCCTCAGAGCTTCTGACTGCAAAGAAACAGTCATTTAGTTAAGTGAATTCAATCTCCAAAAACATTCCCTCTCTTCCGAGATGAGCAACACAAACTACTGGCCCATGGACTATGATGTTTCTTCTCCAGCTCCGCCTGGGTATCCCCGGGGCCCCACCGTGCTGCAGCCCGTGCCGGGTCACCCAGAACAAGGATCAGCCCTGTGTTTTGTTGGCCTCCTCGTGCTGCTGCTGCTCTTCCTCGTGGTTCGTTGTGTCCGCATCATTTTAGATCCTTACAGCAGCATGCCATCGTCATCGTGGACGGACCACAAGGAAGGTCTCGACAGAGCACAGTTTGATTACGCCATTGTGTAACAGCGGAAGCGGCTAGGGATGAGAGAAATATCCAGTGAAAAGCTCGGTTCCTGGTGTAAAAGGAAGCTCTCAGTCCTTATTGCATAACAATATGAAAGCACTGAACAGAAACTGTATGAGGGCAAAATGCAGCACAGCAGAGAGAACAAGCAGAAACACCAGAAGCCCAGTTTCCATATTATTTTACAGACATTAATGTATTATCTGAGTGTGTTATGTACAGTGCTTTCAGTGACAGACGCTGCAGGAAGAGAAGGATCCATATCTCCGCATTTCTTCATGACTCAGGCTCATCATGTCATTTTATAATTCTATAATGGGTTTTTTTCTTTTACAAATTCCAGAAAGCAGATCTCCGCAGGAGATGTCCTGATCAAATAAGAGAGAAACTAAATGAGTTTAGGATAGACATGGAAATCATTTAGGCACAACTGCACTCACTTGCAAGAGCTTTAGAAAAAAGGACCATATGCTTTCTATGATTATTAGGTAAAATGCTGGATTAGTTTAATTGAAAAGATCGGGAAAGAAGGTCTGAGTTTGCTTGAAACTGTAAACTTGATTTTTTCTAAATCAGCTTTGACTCATGCTGGATATTTGGTGGCATTTGTGCCACCACTCTGATGACCCTCAGGTAAAGTTCTTGACCAATTAACCAAAGCACCTGTTTTTAAAGATATAATTTAGATTTCCTTCTGAAATTGAGCTTTAGCTTCTATTTATATCTTTTTCTTTTCAAATTCACTTTGTCCTAAATTCAATGTCTATAAAAGCTACATTTATAATGAATAAACATCACTAAATTTTCTTTGGGGTTTTGCTGTTTCACGTCACGATCCCTTTAAAAGGCTTATGAGGCTCACAGCTCTGACTGAATGTGTGTCATATAAAGTTCTGATTATAAAATGCAAGTGCACCAATGTCCTCCCGCTAATCCTTTTTGTCTTTAGGCCCCGTCCAATGAAACACCAGCCAAATCTGTTCAACAGCACCTGTAAAAATAGATCTATTTCATACTAACGATGTTTCTGCTCCTTTGGCCGCTTGTTTTATATTGTTTCTGTCCGTGTTATACTGTAAAGCCCTTTGAAACGTGGCTCTGAAAGTCTTTATAAATAACGGCTAGTATTGATATTTCACTGATTTTTCTGTTTCCATAATGATTAAAGACTGTTTAATGAAATATCAAACTGCTGTTTGTGATCAAACTTACTGGACGTGCACACTCGCTCGTTAAAAAAAGAAGAAGAATAAAGAATGAAAGTGGAATTCATTTTTTAAAATGAAATAAAAGCTTTTGTCTTGCCCTGCTTTTAGAAACACTAATTCATTTACAGATCTGCAAACTGCACTTAACTACATGCACACAAATCCATGTCAGCTACTAACTCATACGCATGAACTTCTCCTGTGCAAACGCTGTCCTTGTTGCTGTGCTAAAATCGATAGCAGGAAGATTTAGTGCGAGAGACATCAATCGAATAATCAGTTAGGGGCTTGCAAAGAGATACACAGAGTTAATTCACAAAGGTGGAACCTAATCGTACCAGATGAACCTCCAAATGAAATGTTTTTGCAGTGGTGTTCTTTCTAAGTTTCTAAACAAACCACTTTTGATCTGCTTGCACAGTAACGTAGCTCTGACATGTATGACAGGAGATGTAGTTCAGTTTTAAAACTCTTACTTTGAAATGATCGAAATGACATCATCACTCAGTAGAAACACTGTATGCTCACATGTCTAATACAGCTCTCCATCCTGCTAACATAATTAACAACCAGTCAAATACACATGTGCATATCTTTATATGTCATGTTCTTCTTATGCAACAGCTAGAAACTGATCATGTAATGTGTATAAAATTTAAAATAAACCGCCTTCTTGTATTGTGGCTATAACAAAGTGTTTTAGGACATTCAGTGTGTGATTCGGTTACAGGGAGACGGCTGGACTCGTGATGAAAATTAGTAGTATTCCTTCCCATGGGTTAAAAAGACTCCATTTCAGTTGAGGTGGAATCATTTTTAAAAGTATTTCCTGAAGGCAATGCCATTTATTTCCCAGAGGTTTCCTTTTACTTCCAACTTTCCCCTTCCTGTCAGATTTTCTGCTTCAGTTTCTGACCTCTCCTGGTTACTTGGAGAACAACAATCTGTGTTCAAACAGCTTTGCAGCACCAAGGAAGCACACAAGCAAACACACACACACACACTTTGGATAAAATGGAAAATAAGAAACGTGTAACTTTCAGAAACACCACATGGTCATCTACAATCCTTTATTCAGAAGGATAAATTATAGACTCTCTCTGTGGACTTCATTTTGCCCGTGCTCTCTTCAAAGAATATAGAAAATCTGTATAGTACTGTATAGATAAAAAAGCAGCACTAATCTAGGGTTTGTCTGCCTCTGGTCCACCACTTTGAGTGAGCATTAGATGAACTGCTGACAACCAGGGTGTCTAGAGGATTAATCCTAATGACTACTGTGATCCCCAGGGAGGCACAGTGGAGTGCTGGTTAGCACTGTTGCATCACAGCGACAAGGTCCTGGGTTTGAAACTATAGGATAGCTGGGGCCTTTTGCTGTGGAGTTTGTATATCCTCTCTGGGCACTCTGGCTTCCTCCCAGCATGTTAGGTTAACTGGTGACCTGTCAAGGGTCTACCTTGCCTCTTGTTCTATAACAGTTCAATTCATCAGCAACCACCCCGTCAGAGCACTTTATATCGTAAGGTAAAGAACCTACAATACAATAATGGGAACTGCTGGAGTCGTCATTAAATTTGGTCCCATGTCTTTTGGAGAGTGAAAATGTTGGAAACATTGGAAACATATTAAACTAAGATGCTACTGCATATATGATCTCGTCCAGTGCTTTTAGCTTTTAGTTCAAAGTACCACTGAGCCAAATCCAAAGAACAGAGCTGAGATGTACAGATGGAATCCGCCTGAACTGAACTGCTCACAGCAATTTATTAGTCAATATAGCTGCCTTAATTACTCAGTGGGGAACTTGTTAGAGATTTAGCACAAAGAGTGCAGTCAGACTTCTCTAACCTGACCAAAACGGTCCAGTGCAGTCCAACAGATGGTTGGAAACACTGTATAACAACCCCCACCTCATTAGTGTCGAACTGAGCTCGACAGATTTTGCTTCACTGAGTTCTGACAATTTACTTCCTTGCCAACACAAAAAAGGCATTCAGTTCCCTTCACCCTCCCACAGACTGTCTGCAGAAAAACACATGTGCACATGCACACAAACATGCAAATACGTCTGGATCACACAGACAAAACATTGCCTCAGATCTGGCTCAGGTGATATGACTGACTCTCATTTTAATATATTTCACGTCTGACCTTTTAACAGCTGTTCTTTTTTCCAGCTCAAGAACATACCAACTAAATGCAGATGGGATCAAACCTTCCTGAATATGCAAACATGAAATACATAGAAAAACACACCTGCGCGTACCAGGATTCCCACTGATTTACATTCATTTCTTTGTTTGACAGTTGACACCTAAAGCTTAACTTTTAAATATTTACATAATGGAAATATTTGAACTCCTAAAAAGGGGGAATTAAGTCTTTGAAGTGCAGCTCCACAAAGAGATATTATTAATATTGCATTAACACGAGTAACACAAGTACACTGGTGTTATTCATACACTCATACACTTCAGTGAAGGACAGCCCACACCCAGCCACATGCAAATCATAGTAATTTGTCTGCTGCATAATGTACACAAACTCTCCCCTTACTGCCCGAACACAAGTCATTTAAACACCTTTTACCTGTATGTGACCGAATATTGCACCTATATGCCTGAGGCGTGACGCACACAATTCTAGTGTGTCATGCACAAGCTTATTGCCAAACAGCTCCCCGGCTGAGCTGTTTGGCAATAAAGATCGGCACATTTGCATAACAGTGCTGATGTGCTAATCTTGGGACATGAGGAGTGTTGTCTGCAGTGCTTGAATGTGGAGGAGGAGGAGGACAGTGTGAGGAGGACCACAGTGTAGCTTTGGAAGAAGTGAACCATTTAAAGTTGTCCTGAGTTTTCTTAAGGGTAAAAGTTCAAAAGGTTTGCCTGCCAGCCTGTGCAGAGAGGTGTGCTTACCTTCGAAGCTCGTTGCTATGGGTTTCTGGAGCTGCTTTCCCAGAGAGAGCTGGTGACCCGGGAGAAGTCTGCCATGAGAATAATCTACTAAGGAGTAGAGGGAAATGTAATCAGGCATGTTTGCCATCCATGATATTCAATCAAGGATTTAATCAAACAGTTTTTACAGTAAAACAAAGTGTAATGAGATGGAATAGATCACAGCTTTTGTGCCATGGTTGCCCCAGTTTGTGTTATTCATATAATGGTTATATAGTGGAACATCATGACAGGTTAACAACTATAAGGCCTGATATGTTAAAGACCATGCACACTGAAAATAGGCCTATCCCTGCTTTCCCAGCTATTAACCACTTATCCTTCTGCTTAAATTGTAGCAAGCATTCAGCAATAGTCTGCCCACCCACTATAACCTAAAAGGTAACCACAGAGCCCACTTCACACTGTGAATCATTCCCCCCTGAGCCGGAGACGCCCCTGGTGCGTCAGTCCCCCCACAGCTATCAATCATTCAGACAGACAGAGCAGACCGGAAGTCTTCACAATAAAGGTTCACTGCTACATTTTTGAACCTAGCACGACCTGACTGTATTTGGCTGTATACAGGTCAAAAAGCATGAGGTGTTAATAAAATATGCTTACATTAATTAAAAATGATATTTAAAATAAATAAATAAATAAATAAATAATAATTATTATTATATTAATATTAATAATAATAATAATAATAATAATAATACTACTACTACTACTACTACTAATAATAATAATAATAATAAATTTTATTTGAAAGCGTCTTTCAAAACGCTCAAGACACTATAGACAGCAGAATAATAAAAGCTACATAAAAGCAAACAGTTTACACAATCATAAAAACATAAGACATAAAACAAATTTAAAATAGTAGAGTGAAGAGGTTACGTAGGATAAGCTATTCTGAACAAGTGAGTTTTGAGTTTGGACTTAAAGAGAGAGAAGGAAGTGATATTTCTTTATTTACTCTATATTTATATAAATTTCTCGGGGGAAAACTAAAACTAAGTAAATAAACTACTAAAAGCTACAACATACTCTTCCGAGGGCTTTTACTTTTGAAGGCTGTCCCACAGCTTCCTTTCCCGCTTCATTCTTTTTTTAAACCCCGTCTGACTTAACAACCGTTGCAGATCGATGATGACCGAGCGGCTCGGATCTGCTGTCGTCTTCAGGACACAGGAGCACCACGGCGCATCGTCAGCCACGCAGGGCTCAGCCTGAAATCTCGGTTTAAGCTGGATTTTCTTTCAGATTCCTGCCCCATTAATTCGGTTTGTAATTCACACGGAGGTCCTGGCCGGTAGGTTTCTGCTCTGGATCCCGTTTCTTTCGGCGGTCTCATTGCAGCTTACTGCGTTTATCCATGGAAACAACCAACTGAAGTGCAGTCGGCTATTTCTCTGCACTTTGTTTAAAAGAGATCGTTATTCACCTGACCCGTGCTTTATGGTTGTTAGGATCATTAATTCTGATCTTGTAGGACAAGAATTTTCTTATTGTGGGACATTTTTATTTATTTAAGAATTATCATTATTATTATTGTTGTTGATATTATTGTTTGATAACATATTGTAGTTGAGGTGACAGATGTAGGATCATAGGATGCTTAGGATGCACCAACATAGTGCTCTTCTTGTTGTAGCTGCTGTCTCTCTCACGTGACACCTCACCTGCTGTTTTACCTGGATGAATTTATGTTTGTTTGCGCTCAAGCTTAACTATGTGGAAACCTCTAATGTGTACTGTACATATTATAATTGGTTTGTGCATTTGTGTCTATGTGTGTGTGTGTGTTGTATATTGTATATTATTTGCCCTTCAGATTAGTGCCAAACTTAATTTCACAGTTTGAGTTATATACCTTTAAATGACAGTAAATCTAATCTATTCTTATTTTGTTCTGTCCACCATGTTCACTTTTTCTTCTTCACCTGTGGGTCAGAAAAAAAATGGAGATGCTGCCTGATTTATGGAAGGAGGACTACTGGCTTCCTCCTGGTGTGACCTGGAGAGACATGGAGCAGCTGGGGGACTCCAACCGCCCCAGACCCCAGGACCTTCTCATCGCTCTGCCCCTCGCCCTCGGCTTCGTAGCCCTCCGCTACATGTTTGAAAGGTAGCACACAAGCCTTCTTTGTTTTGATAAGGGTGAGTGAGTGTTTGAGATAGTGAAGGGTCTGCAGCAGAGCACACAAACATTTCACTCCGCTGAAGCTGAAACAGCACTTACAAGTCTTTTCAAAAATACAACAATCATATGAGGTCGTTGTCACCACTGGGGAAAAAAGTAGTCGCACTGCATTTGCTGGCTATGGCCAAGCATCCACAGTATCAATAGAGAGGACTTTGTAAGAGGATCCGAGCTGTGGGACAGTGAGCAGGTGTTTTTGGTGAGTGGAGCTGGCATTGTTAGCATGGAGGGAGAAAGACTCTGGAAACTAGAGAGGAAGATAAACAGAAATGAAATGAGGGAGAAAATTAGAGATGTTCAAACCTAAATGAAGGTAATTAAACATTAGCTGTGAGCAAACAAGCAGAAGACGCGTCAAGAGACTCAAATTGCTTGTTAATCATACTTAAGATGTCATGTGATTGTCAAATTATCTCATATTAATGTTCCTGGAGTGGAAACAAATGCATGCATGGTTATGATTAACTAATAAAAGCAGCCTTGTTTGCAGGTTCGTAACAGTGCTTTAACCTAATGTTTTTTAACTGTTGTGTTGGTAAGTGAGTGGTAATACAATGCATTCATACGCAAGTGCAGTCACAGGCTGGTCACCCAGCGCTCTATTTACAGCTAAACAGTGACTGCAGACCAGCTACCGCGAGTATCCCCCGTCCTCTGTCTAAGATACCTTTTGTTCTCTCTGCCCTCAGGTTTGTTGCCCCACCCATGGCCAGGTGTCTTGGGGTGAAGAATAGATTTCAAGTGACCGCTGCACCATCGCCGAATCTGGAGTCGTTTTACACCCAGAACAGGAGACAGCCAACACAGGTGAGCCTGAGCAGGCCTCTGCACGCATGCAAACACGTGGCTTAGTCTTTGAATTTGAATTTTTAAAATCAGGTGTGTTTCAAATGATTAAACTGGCGTGTTTTTAAACCTTCATTAAAACACTGTTTACTCCTCGTCACTTTCATTTTGTCTTCATTAGGTCACCCAAAGACATGTTTCCCCTCTAAACCATCAGAGTGTTTTCATTTGAAATTTAAATTTGTGTGTAAAGGCACTTTGTTTTCCCTTTCCCCCACAGCATTAAACACCTCACAACCCCACAAGGTCATCTTGTGACCTTTCACAGGGTTCTGGCTATTCTGTTGGAAACTACTTGACTAAAACCCCAAGCAGTCAAAACTAGCTCTACCTCAACCAGCTAACAGCTAGTTTATTGTATGAATCTCAATAAATGGCAAATAGTGTCACGGTCTGGCAGGCAGACCGTGGGGAATGATGGAGATAGGACCCAAACGCTGGACTTAGTGGAATGAGCAGTGCATTTATTTACAGTGGGGGTAAATGTACACCACACAATAATTCTCCAGAGTGCTCCCTTGACTCCCGTGACGTGTCTTCCCCTAAGTGCTGATATCCTGTGCTCTCTGCCCCTGTGCCTACGCACACCCCGTGCGTCCTGCAGTCCTGTGTTCCGCTCTCCTCCTGAGGAAAAACAACAGATGCAGCCGTTATGGCACCAACTCCAGCAGGCATACACTAAACAGCTCTTTAAACACTGACATGAAGTCTAACTCAACGATCCTGCGCCGGAGGAAGCCCCATCGCTCTGTTATGTAGCTCCCCCGACGAGCCTGATCAGAAGCAGGTGTGTGAGAACCTGGGCGTGACCGGCAGCTGGCAGGGCCACACCCATCAGGCCTGCAGGTGGCTGTCCTTCGTCCTCCAGCCACACCCGCAGACACACCCGCACACATACACCCACCAGCATGGAACACCAGAGCACAGTGCAGAAAACATACATCCAATACAATAACAACAACAATAATAATAATAATAATACTAAAGGTCCACACTGCTCACGGACCCCAAAATCCCTGGAGCTGGGTCCGTGACAGTACCCCCCCTCTAAGGGTCGACTCCCGACGACCCTAAAACAAAAACACAAAAACCAAAAACCACAGTACAACCAACCCAGGGCGGGCGGCGGGGGGTCCAGGACGGAGGGCCCCAAAACCACTCCAACAACTCCACTAAACAACAAGAAGGAACACGTCAGTTCATTAGTCCAACCCCAGCCCTAATGGCTGCGGACATAGTTCTGGCAACTGACCCGGTGGGCGGCAAAACAGGTGAGAACTACTGTGGGCAGGCAGAGGCAGAAAACAGTTCCGGAGGCCTACCTCTAGTCCATCGGAGGGAACGCTGGACCTCCGGCAGACGGCCATGGGTCCGGTAGCAACGACAAAACAGTTCAGGGGGCCTGCCACTGATCCAGTGGCGGTGAAGCTTCAGCTCAGGCGGCCTGCCGCAGGTCCGGTAGCAGCGGCGAAACGGTTCCGGTGGCCTTCTCCGGGTCCAGTGACGGCGGCGGCGGCGCTGCTGTTCCTCTGGCGGCTTGCCCCGGGTCCAGTGGCGGCGGCGAAACGGTTCCGGTGGCCTTCTCCGGGTCCAGTGACGGCGGCGGCGGCGCTGCTGCTCCTCTGGCGGCTTGCCCCGGGTCCAGTGGCGGCGGCGAAACGGTTCCGGTGGCCTTCTCCGGGTCCAGTGACGGCGGCGGCGGCGCTGCTGCTCCTCTGGCGGTTTGCCCCGGGTCCAGTGGCGGCGGCGAAACGGTTCCGGTGGCCTTCTCCGGGTCCAGTGACGGCGGCGGCGGCGCTGCTGCTCCTCTGGCGGCTTGCCCCGGGTCCAGTGGCGGCGGCGGCGCTCCAGTGAGCAACAGCGAGGTGTGCCACATGGGCGATGACGCGCTGGTCGCTGACGTGGACGCGCTGGACGTGGATGGTGTGGAGGGCATACCGGACGTGGACGGCGTGGAGGGCGTGGACCCTGCACACTGACCCCCCGCGTAGGCTGATCGGATTCCTCCCGCCCGCCGACCTCCGATGGCTGTGCGCGCTCCTCCGGCCTGCCGAGCCCCTCTCTCGATGGCGGGCACTCCTCTCGCTCTCCGAGCTCCTGCTCCTGCTGCAGCTCCGGCCCCTGCAGCTCCAGCTCAGGCAGTGCGCGCCTGAGCTGGATGGATTGTTGTGAGGGCCCCTCTCTTGACGGTAGCCGCTCCTCCCGCTCGCCGAATTCCGGCTCTGGCTCACAGAGCTCCTCCTCAGGTGGTGCGGGCTCCGCCGGCTCGCTGAGCTCCACCGGCTCGCTGAGCTCCACAGTTGGCGAGGCGGGCTCCTCCGGCTCGCTGAGCTCCACAGTTGGCGAGGCGGGCTCCTCCGGCTCGCTGAGCTCCACAGTCGGCTCGCTGAGCTCCACAGTCGGCTCGCTGAGCTCCACAGTCGGCTCGCTGAGCTCCACAGTCGGCTCGCTGAGCTCCACAGTCGGCTCGCTGAGCTCCACAGTCGGCGAGGCGGGCTCCTCCAGCTCGCTGAGCTCCACAGTCGGCTCGCTGAGCTCCACAGTCGGCTCGCTGAGCTCCACAGTCGGCTCGCTGAGCTCCACAGTCGGCTCGCTGAGCTCCACAGTCGGCGAGGCGGGCTCCTCCGGCTCGCTGCGCTGCCCCTCCGGCTGCGACGCGGGCTCCTCCCGCTCGCTGAGCTGCTCCTCCGGCTGCGACGCGGGCTCCTCCCGCTCGCTGAGCTGCTCCTCCGGCTGCGACGCGGGCTCCTCCGGCTCGCTGAGCTCCTCCGGCTCGCTGAGCTCCACAGTCGGCGAGGCGGGCTCCTCCGGCTCGCTGCGCTGCTCCTCCGGCTGCGACGCGGGCTCCTCCCGCTCGCTGAGCTGCTCCTCCGGCTGCGACGCGGGCTCCCCCCGCTCGCTGAGCTCCGCCGGCTCGCTGAGCTCCGCCGGCTCGCTGAGCTCCATAGTCGGCGAGGCGGGCTCCTCCCGCTCGCTGAGCTCCCGCTCGGGCAGCGCGAGCTTCTCCGGCTGCGGAGCGGCTATAGATGGATGAACCGGAGGTGAAGATGGCGATGCGGTAGCTGCAGGTGGTGAAGACGATGGTCGAGCGGGTGATGTGGAAGGTGAAGCCGAGAGTGCCGCGGTCGCTGCAATCTGATGGGACGCTGGTGGAGAAGTAGCTGCAGAGGGCGGAGGCGATGATGGTGTGGCAGCTACTCGTGGTAGACTGGACAGCGATGCAGGGACAACAGACTGGGGAAATAGTGGCAGAGTAGGTCCAGCAGACATATCGACCTCCAACTGAGGACGAGGATGAAAGGCTGACTGGACTAAAGACAGAGTTTCGCGCTGGGCAGCAGACTGAGTTTCGCGCTGGGCAGCAGACTGAGTTTCGCGCTGGGCAGCAGACTGAGTTTCGCGCTGGGCAGCAGACTGAGTTTCGCGCTGGGCAGCAGACTGAGTTTCGCGCTGGGCAGCAGACTGAGTTTCGCGCTGGGCAGCAGCTACGGGCTGTGCTAACAGCTGGGTTACAACATTAGCATTCACACAGTCCGAGGCAGAGTTGACAGATGGGGTGTGTAAAGAAAAATTGTCCAAATGACTCACCACAGCCGACTGTTGAGAAGTCCGGAACTCCGGCTGCGGAGAAGAGCGCCGGCGGCGCGAGCGTCGCTTCTTTGACGATGCCGGGGCCGGCGCGAAAGGCTGAGATTCCACCAGTCGGCCGGGCAGGAGAGCAGCTGTGTGGTTTGGAGCAGCTGGTCCTTTGTCTGCTGACTCAGCAGATGCCGCGGAGGTGAGTGGAGATGTGGTGAGGTGCAGAGGGCGTGTGAGCTGTTTCCCCCGCAATGGAGGGTCCAATAGGTGAGTCGCAAACGACGGTGGGGAAGCTATCTGCCTATGAGAAAAGAAACAGGCAGCAAGGGCTCCCAGGGAGGTCGCCACATCCTCCTCGCCCGGACAGCCCAAACCGAAAAGCTCAAAGCTGGAACTTGCCCTCAGCATGGTTATAATAGAAATTAATTTCTTAATGTCCAAAAAGCCCACAGAAAAGGTGGTTGAAGACAGGAAAGTATCAAAAAATACGACCTGTATGTGTCTCTGATGTGGATCTGCCGCCTGGATAATGCTCCGACAGTAATTCCAGAGCTGGGCGAGCAACCCCTCCTGTGAAACGGTCCTTGAGTCCGCTGGGCCCATGATGGCAGGATCGTTCTGTCACGGTCTGGCAGGCAGACCGTGGGGAATGATGGAGATAGGACCCAAACGCTGGACTTAGTGGAATGAGCAGTGCATTTATTTACAGTGGGGGTAAATGTACACCACACAATAATTCTCCAGAGTGCTCCCTTGACTCCCGTGACGTGTCTTCCCCTAAGTGCTGATATCCTGTGCTCTCTGCCCCTGTGCCTACGCACACCCCGTGCGTCCTGCAGTCCTGTGTTCCGCTCTCCTCCTGAGGAAAAACAACAGATGCAGCCGTTATGGCACCAACTCCAGCAGGCATACACTAAACAGCTCTTTAAACACTGACATGAAGTCTAACTCAACGATCCTGCGCCGGAGGAAGCCCCATCGCTCTGTTATGTAGCTCCCCCGACGAGCCTGATCAGAAGCAGGTGTGTGAGAACCTGGGCGTGACCGGCAGCTGGCAGGGCCACACCCATCAGGCCTGCAGGTGGCTGTCCTTCGTCCTCCAGCCACACCCGCAGACACACCCGCACACATACACCCACCAGCATGGAACACCAGAGCACAGTGCAGAAAACATACATCCAATACAATAACAACAACAATAATAATAATAATAATACTAAAGGTCCACACTGCTCACGGACCCCAAAATCCCTGGAGCTGGGTCCGTGACAAATAGCTTCCCTGTTTTGCCCCTCTGAATTTATGGGTTTTCAAGCTGTTTGAATATTCATTCATATCTTTTACTTGCTCCTGTTAGTTGCCATTGGGATCAGAGTGGAAAACACGAGTGGTAGGATAGTTACACTGGAAAAACAAGCCTGCAGTGGGAAAGCCACCTCACATGTGGAGTAGTGCACGCTGTTTGTTCTCCATCGACTTTTGGATAAAATAGAAATGAGTCCAGCAGACGTTTGCTTTTGCTCTTAATACTGAAAAAATATGGAGGGTCAGCTTAATGACTTATTGGCTGAAAACTGACAAAAAGCCTCATAACTTAGAAACTATGATTCTTACAAGTGTGGTGTGTTCTTTTAACATATAGACAAAGATTTGAAATATCAGGTCACATTTGACCTCTGACCTCTGTAGATTGATCTGAAGGTCAACATGTTAATAATGCTATATAGAGCTATTTAAAACTATGCTTCTTTCTGCCATTGTTTCCACTGTAGGCATATAGGCATATAAAGAATGATATGTAAATATCACATTATTTTTTATGACTTTGTTATGTACAATATAATAACAGGTTATAACTTTTAAAATACTGTTTACATACATATACAAAGTTTCTGACTAAGTTTATTTTGTTTTTGGAAAGCAAAATGAACATGTGATCAAGATTATTTAAACAAATTTCACTAAACAATGAAATGAATGCTACATATGTAAACATTAATAAGAAATAATAAAATAAATATACTCAAAAATGATGTCAAATATATTAAAATGGGTTTGAACAGGAGAAATAAATCGAAGCCTGCACGTTGCACTTACTTTTACTGCACTACAAACATCTTAAAGTACGTTTTAAAAGAACAATACGAACACGTTGCATTCGAGCTTCGCTTGCTCCACCTCAACTCATTCTGTGCTGCTTTTTGTTTCAGAGTGAAATGGAAGGCTTGATGCTGTCGTGCGGCAAAACGCAGAGACAAATAGAGACGTGGTTCAAGCGTCGCATGAGCCAAGACAAGCCGTCTAAAACCAAGAAGTTTGGTGAAGCTGCGTAAGTATTTCCCCTCCACACCTCCGTCATTGTCCAGTTACTGATGAGTTCCTTCAATAGAAGATCCTCCACCACCCTCCATAATGACCGATCCTGGAAAAGCTCGCAAGAACTCTGATACTGTCCAAAGCTTTGGCTGGTTACATTTTTAAAGTGCTTTTTTAAATGGTCAGAGTTTCTCACCTCAGTCGCTGTCTTTCAGTTGGAGGTTCTTCTTCTACCTCACAGCTTTTGTGGCTGGATTGTCCTGCCTGGTTGATGTGAGTGAAAACATTTTACAGCACTGACATTTTACTCCTACTATTGATGCTAAAACAATAAGTAAGTGAAAACAAATTAATGTAATGTCTTTTGTCCCCAAAAGAAATCTTTTCCTACCAAAAATGTGTTTTTTATTCATTAAATGGTCTGAAAATAACAGACGTTATTCAGTACTATGCTATGCATGATTGGAATAAGTTTTAAATCATTTATTTATGGGGTTTTTATTGGATTTTATAACACCTGTTGTCCTAGGGGGTCAAAAACGTGCCCAAAGTACAAAGTGTTGCAAAGCGCCATATTTTCATACCAAACTGCTTTCAAACATCTTGGATCTTGGATCATTGATGTGTGGAGTCATGCAATGATCATAACAACAACAACAACAACAACAACAACAAAACAGGAAGCACCATGAGGAGGCAGGTGCTCTACATTTAATTCAATTTTATTTATACAGCGCAAAATCACAACAACAGTCACATCAAGGTGCTTCGTATTGTAAGGTAGACCCTACATTATCTCATAAGCCTCCACTGCACTGGAGGCTTGTGAGATAATGTTTTTTTACCATGATGTGGAAAGGAATGACCAGTTGAACAATGCATATATTGTCCTCTAGTGTAATGAGGAGGAAGAATCAATATTCAGGAAGATCCGGGGTTAGAAGATAAAGAAAATATTGCCAATATTTAGATCACATGCTACCTTTTCACCCACCTGCAGAAGTGGAAGAAGGCTATGAAGTGAAGGAAAGTAATGAAGAATTTGAACTATGTTTAAGTAAGTTCTCAGGCATCCAGGACGTGGTAGTCTAAGGAGCTTGGAAAGAAGGTGACTGGGTTTCTTGAAGTTTCTTGAATTTTCAGAATGTGAAAGTGAAATAGAGGATGTGTCAGAGGCCTACACATCTTCTATTTCGATTATGATGAAGATCAAGCAAGAACGAGGAGTCAGCTGAGACATAGGAATATTTGCAGTAATGTGAGGAAACATTGATCTGGTCTTCTATCCTTCCCAGTGACAGACGATGCATGACTCTCTCGTGCGTCACAGAGAAAGACAATCTACCATGGCACATATGCCAGGTCCCATACTGATTACATAAAATCCTTAGATTGCTTTTCTACTCGAGTACTGAAAGCATTATACACCATGTATTCTGCTTGTATTATGCTTTTTAACTTTCACATGCCAATGGATGCATCAGAGACCAAGTTGGGGTTCAGTAACTTGCCCAAGGACACCTTGGTAAGAACTCCAGACTAGAGCACACAGAGATTGAACCAACAACCATCCAATTAGTAGATGACCTGCTTTACAGCCAACTCAATGACAAACAAGGAGGGGAAACAAGAGAGGAAGAAAAATGGATCGAATGCAGCTGTAGGCATATGTAGGTATGTTGATTCTTACTGCCGTGCATCCAGTAAAGTCGCTATGGCCAGTTTATGACATCCAGAGTCTTTTAGGGCAGTTTTCATGCTACAGTGACTGACACAAGATTAATCACAGAATCGCAAAAAGGATATCATTTCTTGATAAAGACACAATAAATGTTCGTCGTTCATGACACAAAACGTGGTCCTATTTGAGGTGTATGGAACAAGTGGGTGTTTCTCCGGCTGTTGATGTAAGATCCAGGTACTGATATGACTGTGTGTGAGCACCAAGTCCCCTTCAGAGGACTCTGTCCATTCCAACAGAACATCCCAAATAAATCGGGGAACTACTTGATGTCAGGTAATGAGTTGGAATAAAGTTGTAAACCTTGAAACACAGAGATGGATGATATTTTATACTTATTGCTTTATAAATAGTCAAACCAGATGGGGTCATTTTTGACCCAGAAGACAACAGATGTGATTATTTGCTGCCAGTGAAAAACTTGAAGTAGTTTAAAAACAGCTTCCTAAATTAACTTTGACATATACCCGTTGTGAAACGATAATCACAATAACTGATGATTTAATTTATTTTTTTTACCCAAAAACAAAGAAACATTTCATTTAAATGAGGTTTTATCAGACATAAATTTGAAATGGAGTAAAGAAATAGTGTCAAAATGTTTGAATTAAGTTTTAATTAAAAGTGGGGGAAAATCCACTTCATATTAATTAAGTATCAATCAAACCAGATGGGGTCATTTTTGACCCCTGAGGACAACAGGTGTGTGGAAATCGGGAGGACATTATGAGGGATAATCTGAAAGTTGGCGTTATTTCTGTCCTTTCATACGTTTCCACCTCTTCAGGTTTATTCTAAATTTTTCCCTGTCTGTGCAGAAACCGTGGTTCTGGGACCTCAGGGAATGTTGGAGGCAGTATCCATTTCAGGTGAAAACATTACACACACCACATGACTACTTTAGTAAAACAGAGTGTGCTCCATTAAAATAATCGTTGTGAACGTCTCATTATTTATGTTGAAAGTGTAACCTGTGTACGGATAGGTAATTACACCTATTTTACAGAGGAGCTGTAAAACAAGCGCAATACAGTAAATTCATGTACGGCATTCATACTGCAGAGAGTTAACCAAGTTATTTATATAGTGCCAGGATGTCAGAAATGAAGTTAAAAAGTTAAATATGTAAGCATGTGTAACTTTGATTATATTCAGTTACTCAAGATGGGGTTAAATAAATCTAAACAAGCCAAGAATTAGAGGCCCTGATAATTAATGGCTTATTATAAAGAATCACACATTTACCCGGTTACTGATTTGGCTTGATCGTTAACTTTGGCCATGAAACTGCATTATTTTGATATTTAATGCATCCTGGTTCTATATTTAGAAAATTTAACTATTTTATATTCATATTTACTGCTGCTACTACTAATAATACATAATAAATTATGTGTATAAAAAGTCTATGATAAATACATTTACAAGTTTCTAAAATTAAGCATAAAAATCCCTAGAAATGGAAAGTAAAACACACATTGTGCCACACATACAAGAAATTTCACACTCTGTAGGCATCCATTGTACTTTTGATACTCTTTAAAAAATGCTATTTTGCAAATGACAATGTTGATAAATATATACATATATATGTATATATATATATATATATTTATATATATATGAAAAAATAAATAAAAATACCGTCATGGCTGAGAATAGTTTCAATCCATCTAATTGTAGTTTATAGGCAAAGAATGATCCATTATACCTCCTAGTGGGACTAAAAACAAAATGGGTTGCTCAGTTTCTTAGGCTTCGGTGGCAAGCGTAAGGATAGTGACACGCTAGAATCATTCATGATAGTTTCCCTTCCTTTCTTAAACAGAAAAGCTTATAAATACATTTCAAATCCTCTAGGTGTTCCTGTGTAGGCTGCAGTGCTCCCTACTGTTCTGCCAGTATTTAAAGTCCAGGTATTTTTTTTTAAAAAAATCATCTTTATATTTGTCCTCCTCAGCCCATGGAGAGAGCTCACTACTGGTACTACATGCTGGAGTTGGGATTTTATGGCTCTCTGCTCCTTCGGATCTCTGTGGATGTGAAGAGGAAGGTGAGGATGTTACACAACAGGCTGCGTTCAGCCCCGGCGACACGTAGCAAAGTGTTTATTTAAACAGAAGCGCTTGTGCATTGAACGCCCCGTTTTGTTACGCAAGCATTGCATTGAAAGCAGCTGATTCACTGCGTGCGCTGCCCTTTTAGATACGCCAGAGTTTATATACAGATTGCTGCTGACGGAGTTGCATGTTTCACACACTCTACCACAGAGCGCGTTGCCAGATTTCTTCCTGTCTCACACAGCAGATGCCCTTTACAGAAGTTAGCTGTTGGAATGATGTTGGTCTAATTGTGGTCATATTTCATGTTTCTCTCACTTCACTTCTGCTTTAATGAGAAACCTGACCAGCACATGATTAATGAGTGACTGTCTTCTGTTGACATCTGATGGTTCTTTTGTTTTGCTCACTGCATGTTTGCCTTTGCAGGATTTTAAGGAACAGGTCGTCCACCACTTGGCTACCATCTTCCTGCTCAGTTTCTCCTATTGTGCCAACTACATTCGCATCGGCACCTTGGTCATGCTGCTGCATGACACCTCTGACATCCTGCTAGAGGTAACCGGCAGATCCTTTTATTTATGCTCTAAAAGTAAAATAAAGGTAATTTACAGTCATTTTTTTTTACATGTGCAGGAAAAAACGTCTTGGGAATCTTTAAAAATATAATATTCACGTTGGCCAGTCCTCCTACATTAATGTAGAAAATTGAAAGAAATGAGAAAAACTGACTGTACAAACTACAATCAGAAGTTCAAACTGCACTTTAGGCTATTCTTAGAAAATTTTTATCTAAGACCTCTGCAGTAGCCTGCAGGAAGCAGAAGGATCCTGTGATTGTGCCATGATAGCTAGCAGTGCTGACTGACCTTTGTTAACCTGTGCAAAAGACATAATTGTGAATAACATTAGGCTTCTAAACCTGAGCTGCTTGATGCTTTTTATTTTTGCACTGAAAATGAGAAAACGGCAGGCGTTCTTAGTGTTCTGCTCTCTGCTTGACTTAAAGACTGAGCTGTTTTTCCCCATCCTGAAAACATTTATCCACATAGCACTATTGTTGGGATTTGCTATGTGACTTTATTGCACGGTTATTATTTCTGCAGCCTGCAAAGATGTTCAACTACGGCGCTGACTGGAAGAAATTGTGTGACGCCCTGTTTGTTGTGTTCGCTGTGGTCTTCCTTGTGACTCGGCTGGTGATTTTTCCCAGCAAGTAAGAGATAATTGTATCTCCTTTTTTTGTCATTAAATTGCTTGATAACTGTAAAAGAAGTGTGGATGAATTTTAACTCTCTCATCAGGAACTTGACTCCAGCTGTTCGATTACTTACAGAATCATTCACACCACCCTGGTACTGTCCATGGAGGTGTTTGAGCCTTTTGCTGGCTACTACTTTTTTAACATCCTGCTGATGCTGCTGCAAGGTCTGCACATATTCTGGGCCAAGTTGATCTTGCACATGCTCTATAAGTTCCTGAAAGGCAAGGTGAGAAAGAGCAGTGAAGCTATAGTGCGTCACGAGATGTCTCTGACATGTTTTCAATTGTTTTGCATTTATATTTCTTACGTGATACCACTTGATGCACACAAGCAAAGAGTCCAATTAAAAAGACGACAGGGAGCATCCAGAAAACTGAACCACAGTCAGCTGTGGTCACAAGAAAATAAATCAGTGTCACTCACTCATTTGTTTTTGGACCTTCTTCATAGTTTGTAGTGTGAAACCTTCTGTTTTCTT
Source organism: Pelmatolapia mariae (assembly GCF_036321145.2). Classification (NCBI taxonomy): domain Eukaryota; kingdom Metazoa; phylum Chordata; class Actinopteri; order Cichliformes; family Cichlidae; genus Pelmatolapia; species Pelmatolapia mariae. The sequence goes on along the minus strand of NC_086243.1, from coordinate 12,242,057 downwards.
CCTTAGCTGGAAAAAGATGAACGCAGTGATGAAGAAAGTGAGGTTGAAGAGGAAGAGGAGGATAAAGGGGAAGAGGAAAACAAGGAACAAGGTGGAGACTGTTACTGGGAGAAAAGTAAAGACTCTCTTAACTCCAAACTGTCTATGCTGACCAACAGCTGTGTCCTTAACAACCTGGCCAACCACAGGTCGTCTGTGGTGGACAGAATGCGTAAAGCTCAGTAGAAATGTTCTCCGTCTGTTGTTTTCCTTTACTAATGTGAACTGGGTATGTTCAGTCAGAGCAATGTCTGTGAATCAGATGATGCTACTGTCCTTCACTTTTAACTGTGAGAAATTGAAGCAGAAAACATTCTCTTTAAAGCCGGTGTCATAAAACAGGTGTCAACAGGAAGCACAATCCTGTGCTGCAGTCACTGCTCAGCCTCAGTAACGCTGTACAATGATCCATAATGATTCACTGTCTTTGAAGAGGGACGGCAGCCTTCATTTGAAATGTTTTGTGCTTGCTAATGTCCACTGTAGCCTTCACTGCACACGGTTTTCTTTTTATGTATTAGGCTCACGAAGCAAACATTTAAAAGTACAACAGAGATTATTAACACGGAGATAAACCAATATCAAAACAAAAGAGCAGGTTGATGTGTGTTCATGCGTAGATAGAAGTGCTCTTTAATTATTGTAAAATACTGTTACATTTAAATGCTGAAAATAAAATGATAATTTAGTCTTTCTACCTTCATTTCTTTCTTTTTTTTTTTAAGATTTTGAAAACCACCTCAACTGGCTCCTTTCGATATGAGGAGCCAGGTGAGGTGGTTCGGGCATCTGACAAGGATGCCTCCTGGGTGAGGTGTTCCGGGCATGTCTCGCCAGGAGGAGGACCCGGGGCAGACCCAGGACACGCTGGAGAGATTATGTCTCTTGGCTGGCCTGGGAACCCCTTGGTGTTCCCCCGGACAAGCTGGAGGAGGTGGCTGGGGAGAGGGAGGTCTGCTGCCCCCGCGACCCGGCCCCGGATAAGCGGAAGAAAATGGATGGATGGATGGATTTTGAAAAATATTTCAGTATGTGATTCTGTAGAATTAAAGTGCTGTGCAAAAGTCTTCAGCCACCCAGGAAGATGGGATCAAGGTGCAGCCATTTAGTCAAAAGTTTACGCAGAAGTGGAAAAAATTCATAGAAGGAAAAAGCTTATTGCTTGAAACCTCTTGAAGGGCATTCAAAGCTCTTCTTTGGATGTTCGCTGCCTTTTGTACTGTTCTCTGTGTAAAAAATCTCACACTGCTTGAATAATGTTGAGGCCTGGACTCTGGGGAGGACAGTCCATGATTCATAGTGTTTCATTGTGTGCCAGATGAATTTTTCTTAGATTCTATAAAAGAAATTGGAACAAATTATGTGTTTAAGTGGCAAAAAATACAATTAAAAACTATTTTGTTGGTAAGCTGTGTAGACACAACACTAGTTCATCCCAATGATCATAACAAAAAATCAAATCTCATACAGTCACTGATTCATCATTAGGTTAGGTGCCTTTTTAATGCTTTAATGATTTATAAAACAGTAATAAGAGTCTTAAATAAACACAAAAACTTTTAAAGATCTTCAGAAATCTTGGAGAATTGTTTGTGTTATTTTTCCAGGATCACATTACACAAATAAGTAAGGGTGGCTAAAGAGTTCTGCACAGTACTGTAGTCTAAGTAGCGTGTGGACTTCTTTAAGTTGCTTGAAGACGTTCCACCTCTCACCCAAGAAGCTTCTTCAGTTCTAGGGTCAAATGGTGGAGAGTCTCAGATTTAAACCCAGTGGGAGTGTCCCCCCCAAGAGGGACATGGACCCCCTAATGATCCTCTACCTAATTACACGACCCAAGGTGTGAAGACAGGTGTGGGTCACAATCAGCCAAGGTTTGGGGTGAGCTCATTGTGAAACCTAACCCCACCCTATCATGTGATTTCGTGAGGTCAGAAGACCCAGGATGTGAGTGGGCGTTAAGGTGTCTGGGAAGGGATCTCAAAACTGGATTATAGATGGCAGACAGTTGGTGTCGTAAACCACCGCCTCTGTTCAAAGATGGTCGCTCACAGTGGACATAGATGGCTTCTTTCACTCCTCTTTCAAACTGTCCAAAATGTGAACATTGGCATCCCTGAAAGAGTGGCCTTTGTCCTTTAGATGCAGATGCACCGCCGAGTCTTGTCCAGCGGAAGTGGCTCTTCTATGTTGTGCCATGCATTTGTGAAGTGGCTGTTTGGTCTCTCCAATGTAGAGGTCTGGGCATTCCTCGCTGCACTGTACAGCATACACTACATTTTTTAGTTTGTGTTTAGGAATTTTGTCTTTGGGATGAACCAGATTTTGTCTGAGTGTGTTGCTGGGTCTGAAGTACATTGGGATGTCGTGCTTGGAGAAGACTCTCCTGAGTTTTTCCGAGCACCTTAGACTACGATGACCTGGATGACTGAGAACTTTCACAGACACAGTACTGTAGATTAAACAGTGTCACTATCACCGCTGTTGTGCATCGCCATCTGCTGGCAGCTTCTACAACCACACTAAGGAGGTCCACAGACCTGAATTGCAAAAATGTTTAACGACCATAATATCACTTTTATGTGAAACCTCTCTCTCTCGTGAAGGAGTTTTTTTTTTAAATGCACTCATAGTTACAAATGTTCCAGCAGAAGAAGAGACGAAAAGCATTATGGTCTGTGATGGAAGTCTTTCCATGATCCCTTTGTTTTGGAATAAAACGTCCGTAGCTCCTGATGGGTGGATGGAAAGATTCACTCAAGAAGTGATTCAGGTGAATACATCCATTCAGTTTGTTCACAAGAAAAAGTTCAACTTCTCTCTTTTATTGTTTCTCATGCGGCTTAAGAGTCAGTCGATGACTCATATTTTATTATTCAATAATGTTTGACTTAATTCTTGTATTATCAATGCTACTAAGAGCGGGACTTCTTCTTTTCTATTTAGTCTAAATCCATTCGTCTAAGATTAAATATGTGGAATAAGTTGAAGAGATTTCTGAAAAACAATATTTAACTGGATTAAATCATGAAACTTAATTGTCCTCTCTTTTCTTCTATATTTGTTTTTTCAATAATTATTATTTCATTCTTATTGTACTTTCTAATTCTGAAGTATTTATGTTAATTGATTTCATGTCATTCATCATTGCAGTTAATCTGCGACATGTTAGTGAGTTTCATCCCACGTTAGTTGCTCCCTCTGTGCAGCGGTGTCAGCAGGCCAGATTAAAAACAAAGCACTGGATAAAACTTGTTCACAGCGCTCTGCTCACTGAGTTCCCATCTTTCTGAGCGGCTGGTGAGCATAAAGCATATAAACTTTCTTCTCCTTAACTTCTGAAACGATCATTTTTGTCTGGAATTGAACTCAGTGCACAGTATTACTACAATCATTTTGCTTTATAACTGGACTGGTGTAACTAACAAAGCTCTGTGTATGTAGTAGTACATGTCCACAGTAGCTGTAACCATTAAGTTACTTTCTTACGCTCTTTGCTGGGAAACAGCTTGAAGATGGACTCACCCTGTCACACTATAACATCCAAAAAGGTGGATTTCACCACGATGGAAGAAAACTGCTGTTTGTTTAATGTTTTAAAGTTGCATTGATGGTTATATACCCATGTCTTTCTCTCAGAGTCCAACCCTCACCTTGTCCTGCGTCTGAGAGGGGGCATCATTGAGCCATCACTGAAGCAGCTGGCTCAGAAGTACAACTGTGACAAGATGATCTGCTGCATGTATGTATACAAAACCAGCACACACAAATATTAGTGAGACTGAACTCATTCTCAGAGAGGTGAGGGGATAATTCAAAAGATATAAAAATATCAAAATGTTTTGAGCGGATTGCTGAAAACTGATTCCACTCGATTTCATCTTTTTGCAGGGTGCATGGGAAAGGTCTGAAGGAGTAAAAACTTTAGTTGCTCCTTATGCACATGAGGTTTGATTTTAGGAAAAAATGCTTTATTAGCAAGGCTAAATAATTACTGAGTGGGTGATTAAATAATTTTATTCTTTCAAACAACAGTTGCCAGAAAAAAATCTGGGATTGAATCAAATTCAGTGGCACATTTTAGGTTGACTGGGAGAGCTTAAAGAGCTTTGATGGCTCCAAGTTGAGTGCTAGCAGATACATATCACAGCCCTCAGTAAAGCAGCGATCTACAGATTCCAGAATCTAAACATTTCTGTCATCCGTCTTAGGTGCTACGCTCGTCTGCATCCACATGCCATCAAGTGTGGACACACCGGCAACATCAGACCGAGGAAGAAGCTGAAGTAAACGGCTGGATTCTGTAATCAGTGTGGGCCACTGATTACAGAATCCAGCCGTTAAAAATGCTCCATCAGATTGAATAAAACTCTTTTAATACTGAAGAAAACCTTTATATGGCTCTTATTTTGAAATGTATTAAACATCAAAATTGAAGAAAACGTGATCGTAACACATTTAGTGCCATATTTAGATTTTTCCCCAAGTTCAGCTTAATCAGGATGTGAATATGAGCTGAATGATTAAAAGAAAAAAATACATTATAAAGTTGGCCAGTATATTTTTCAAAAGCACATCAGATTTATCTCTAGTCTATAGAGACCAACAACACAAACCCCTGTATTTTTAATTTTTATTTTGAAATAATATTACTGGATTGAATGTATTTTTTTTTTTTTAAACAACAAAGCATTATTGAATGTAGGTAATAGTATTACATTTTGAGTTTGGGATTTGAGTCAGTTAGTCGCACCTGCAAATGATGGTAAATGGACTGGTTCTTATACTTAAGTACTCAGAGCACTTCCAAAACATCTCATTCACCCTTTCATACAAGCATTTTTTTCAGTGTCCAAGCATTTTCTATCCAATATTCACCAAAGAAAAATAAACAAACCCAAGAAAGAAAAAGACAAAATGCTGCATAAAGTGATTATAATGTTTGCTTTTATTTTCAAACCACCATGACGCGGCCCAGAGAGCCAACATCACTGTTCACATTCATCCTCCGTACAGTAAGGCTTAAAAAATGTCATACGATACAGTCTGTGTGATGAAAAGACTCTGAAGTAGACATTCATTTTTTCTTTTTCTTTTTTTACGTATTTAATTATTCATACAGCACGGCCACAATCTCAAGGCCTATGGCATACTGTCCACAGCTAAAGGTAACGTGCTCAAAAGTAACAGAAGGCAGAAAACATCTTACATTTCTTCAGATGCATCACACCAATGAGAGAAACGTGTTCATTAAGATGTGGAGCTATTGTAAATAAGTTACTAAGTTAGTGCTTTGTTAGTAGATGATGCACAGCATATCATTCAGACTGGACAAGCTCAAAAGTCACTTATATTTACCTGTAAGACTAAGTGATGCATTTTAATTTCCTATGTTACTTCTTAAGTGTAGCTTATTGATTTATATCATTTGGAAAACCATTGTTATCCTAACTTTAATTGCTTAATATTTCCTATTTACTATCATGTACTTAAGTAGCTTACTGAGGAATCAAAAGTTTCCTAATACAAGAAATGAAGACGTGATAAAAGACGAGCCACGGAAAACTCTTTTTCCCCCTCTGCTCTTAACATTTGATCTTTGGTGTCAATGTTTAGATGCTGTTGCTATTCAAGTTGCATGTCCTAGATTAACCACATTATCGACAACTATGAGCACACGCCTTCACTATCCTTGAATATTCCTGTTGAAAAACTAACACTGGTCCTTCACATTACACAATATAGCTGCTAGATTACGTATGGGTAACTACAAGACCTGTGTGAACTGTTAACCCAGTAATAATTATGGCGTATGCAGCCTCTTAAATAAGCTAAACTTCTTTTTTTTGTCTTGTGCATTCACTTTTCAGTTCCTCTGTTTCTAAGCATGGACTCATTTTGTTGTAAAGATGAAAAACAAGGCCTCTTATTGTTCATATTGACACTGCATTGTGATTTTGGGTACAAAGGTGATCCTTATGAAAGACCAGAAGCACCAGTTCTAAATCCTAAATGACTAGCATTGTTAAGCACTTACCTTATAAGTTGGTTTATTGCACTGAGTGTTACCCTCGAAAGCAACATGAAGCGTTACGTTAAGTTGGGACAAGCTCTACCGTATATATGCTGCTGCTCAGAGTCAGCGCCTGCGCGATGTTGCCGTCACTGCTGTGACACAGACCTTCCTGCAGCCGAGGTGGGTTTTGTGCTTGAAGAGGACCGGGACCAGCTCCTTCTTATTTTGTTTACTGCTTCCTGCCGGGACCCCTGTCCTCTCTTCCATTTCTCTCACAGGTTGCACTCTGCCATGTTTCACCCACCCTTCCTATTTGTCAATAAGTTTAACAAGGCTCTGGCGGAGGTCGTTAAGGTCAAAGATCTTGATGTCCAGAATTTCTATGGCCCTCTGGATCTCAGTATCCAAGCGATCCCGGTCCTCCAGAGAGTTACTCAGGTTCTGCTCCGTGTTCTGGATGCGACGTTCCAGCTCTGAGTTTCGCATCTCCATCTCCTGAAGTGAAGGGTAAACACAGAAAAGGCACAGGGAAGTATTAGAAGGTTTACCAGAACCCGATAAGCAATGAAAACATGCCGAGTTACTGTAAAAACGTCACTCCTACCCGTAATCTGTGGATGGCCTCGTCACGCTGATGCTCCATTTCGTGGTAGTCTGCTTTTTTGCTTTGCAAAATGTGAATTTCCTACAGAATGAATGAAAGATACTCATCAAAAAGTCCGTTTTTGTATGTTTTTGTTGATGTGTCATGTCATTCCTTGTTATTTAGCAAATATCCAACCTCATCTTTGGCCTTCAGCAAGGCCTCCAGCTCCTCCAGGGACTGGGTCAGCTCATCCTTCAACAGATCACTGGGGCCTTGGCCACCGTGGGCTTCAAGGTCAGCCACCTTACAAAACACACCAATTGAAATGTTGTGTATGCAGGACAACGTTTTAAAAAGCTTTTATTTGGCCCAGACTATTACTGGTTTCATTCAAATTATTTTTTCCTGGTCTACTTAAAACAACTGAACTATAATGAGAACAAAGACAATGTGAAATGCAGATCAGAGTGGCCTCATGTTTGGTTGGGTTTCTCAGATTGGTTGAGATGTAGGGAACACCTTGGTCAGCCATTCATGCTCACAAACACACCTCTGACCAGCTTAAAATTAACCTCACGTGGATGTTTTTCAACATCTTTGCAGGCACAGAGAGAGCACGCAAACTCCACACAGAAAGGCTCCAGCCGGCCCATCCAGCCTAGTTTAACACTATCCTGTGCAGCTTTTTCTCCAACACAATCCGCCTCTTCCTCCATCTGCCTTGGTTTCATAAGAGTGCTGTGGAAGAGGACAAAATGCCACAAAGACGAATTCGCACGCTGGCTGGCACTTCACCATGTGTACAATCCAGAAATAGCTTTGGTGGGCAAACACAAACAGCAGCACTGCTTTCTATGCACTGAAAAGGAAGCCCTGAGCAGTAAAGTTACACATTTTTGCACCATGCCATTCAGTCTAAGAGCTGAAATACACACACACACAGTCTAAGGTGGAGGTTATGGCTTGATCATAGCTGATATAACATTATTTAATACAGCTAAGCAAGAATCTGTGGACACACTGCTATCTCTGAGATCAAACTTTAGAATAGCATGCTAACGTGCAGAGTTAGCACTTGATATTATATAAGTGTAATGTTTACCATGTTTATCATGTGCTGATCAGTCTGTGAGGTACTTAATATTCAGCTAAATACACTGATTTCTGACTTGATTCCTAAGGGAATAGCTTTGCCAAATTTTATCCAAATCATTCATGACTATTGCTATGTCAAGCTATAAATATTAACCAAAGTGTGGCTCTAATATAGTATCTGCATAGACATTAGAATTCACCAGGAATAAATGTAAACATGGTTACCCATCCCACTGATTTTTACAGTCTGGATTAAGGTAAAACACACAACCAAAATAACTGAAGCACAGCTAAAAACATTAAAAGGACTTATTCTAGCATTCGTCAGAACATTTTGATGATGCACTCAGTTTGGACCATCCATCTATTTTCTTATCGGCTTATCCAATTTAGGGATAAGCAGGGCTGTGGAAGCCAATCCCAGCTGTGCCAGGGCAAGAGATAGGATGCACTCTGGACAGGTCACCAGCCCATCACAGAGATAACACACAGAGACAGCCATTCATGCTTACTTTCATGCCTATGGCCAGTCAAAATCACCAGTTAACCTACAGTAACATGCGTGTGTTTGCACTGTGGGAGGAAGCCAGGGAGAACCCTCTACACCGAAAGGCCCCAGTCCCTGCACCACACTATAGTAATTCAGACATAAAAGCCTAAAGATTTTAACAACGACATAAAACGTAAAGGTGAATAACAGGAAAACTCATAGATTAAGATTCGATCAAGACTTTCAACGCCTATAACTCTTATCAAAGCCAAAGAGCTCATCAGCGGACAGAATTAAACTTATCATAGAGAGCAGTCAACTCTGTTTGCTTTCATTCACACCTGCAGATGGCTCGCAGCGTTCACCTGCAACAATAAGCGGCTACTTCTACTATAACGAAGTCGTAGAAGAGCAACACTTTAACGAATGAAATCCTCACTGCATTGCATTTCATCTGAGCTCCATGAATTAGAAAGAAAAACAGAAGGACACCTCCAAAAACACCCGAATGCCCCGTTGGATTATTTTAAACCGCGTATGATTTAGACTCAAAAGAAGAAAAGAGGAAAAAAAAAAAGAGAGAAACAAGTGGATGCCAACTCCCTCTGGTGATTTTTCATTTTTTCCTAACTGGGGCATTGAAAGTAGGATATTGCTGTCCTACAAACCCCCCTCTCCCTCTCTCTCTCACACACACCACCCCGGAGACATGAACCATTTTCAGCCACCTGGTCCCCTTCCTCAAACAGTAGGAACTAGCTCGGTCCAAAGGAGACGGGGTTCTCACTTGTATGATTTAATCAGTCGATGTGGACCAAAATAGTGAAAGCTGTTTCTTGCTGGGGAGCGCTTACGAATTAAACAGTAGTGATCGATACTGTAAGGCTGGGCTATAATGGAAAGGGATCGAGGTGTTAAAGCATCAAATCAGAGGGGTTTGTAAATGTCAGCCTGAGGCGAGGTCGTCCCCAGAGGAATCAGCTCCCAGCAAACATGAAAATACCTTTTATTGATGAGCGGGTACAGGGAGGGCAGAGGCATCTGCATCCACCGGAGCCTGAAAAGTAATTCAAGTGTAAAACCCTCGTGAGGCTCTCGGTGTTTAGACCGAACTCCCTCGTGGCGAAACGTGAAATTTGGCGTGTACTTAGTGAACCGCTTCAACCAGCGCAGATAACGCCTTGATTAAAGCTTCTGAGGGAAAAAGCCTGCAGCACAAGTCAGAGATTGATGGAGTGTGTTACCAGCAAAGCTTCCTTTTCTTGAACAACCAGTTTCAAAACAAGGAAATGAAGTGTCTGCAAAGGACGACCCAATCAAAAGCAGCAGGACTTCGCTCAGCGGCGTAGAGGCACACAACCCCGGACGACTCTTGCAGCAATATCTCTCTGTTGCTTGTGCAATCTTACTTGTGTTCCTGTTCCACAGCTTTACACCTCCAGAAATGATCATTAGGTGTGACCTTAACCATTAGTTTCTACTCCACAGGTTACTGCAGAGCTGTATAAGAGGCCAGTGGAGAAAACAGGTACTTCTCAGCTTTTAGACTCAGAATTTTAACTTTTTGTTAACCGTATGTCTCAACTTTTAGGTGGTCACAGATGGTGCATTATCATGAATAACTAATCCCTCCGTTCTTTAAACTCCTTATTGTGCTGATAGTTGGTGGATGGAGCCTTCTCAGCCAGAGTGCATTAGACAAGAGATGATGTGAGGCAGTGGGAAATTCTGAGTTTGTCTTTGGACCACTGGAGAAAAGTGAAAACCCAGAGTACAGAGATATTTTAATCTGCTGTATTTGCTATTGAAAACAAATTATTATGAAATAAAACAATAAGATCATTCAGCCAATTTCAGCATCTGACTCCAGCACTCTTTAGAAAGCATTAACAGGATTTAAAGGAAAAGTGATGTTTGCATTGCTATACTCACTTTACAGTAAAGCTTCCATCACCCAAAAATGACTCTTTTTAAAATGCAGTTTCAAACCATCTGCTTTAAAATGATTTCGTTTACAAGGGGACTTTCTGCTTAAGCATCCAAAGCAAAACTCACATGTGGGATGTTATAGTCTCACATAAAAGTTGGAGCGCAGTGATACAAAGAAGCTATGAAAACAAAAGCTACTTAACACAATAAAAATGTGGGAGGTTAAAAAGTCCTGGGAATGAGGAAGAAGAATTGAGTCTGCAGCATGTAGGTGTACTCAAAATTAAAACATGTACTCTGTTGAGCTTATTTTAAGTTTATTTTAGGTCATTATGCCTTCATTAGATTCTGAAAGTTTTAGACAGGTACATGGGGAGAGATGGGGGTGTGACACGCAGCAGGAGTCCCAGAGTTAATCCAGATCTCCTGCTGCATGAGCTCAGCAAAACACCACTTTTTCCCAGCTTTTTTAAATGTATCTGTGGCCAGCACGTGCCAGACAATTTTGGATATTATTGGCATAAAGCTTAGTAATTGATCTCATTGTTATTGTTGACTGATGAAGTAGTGGTGATGTATACTCTTAGTGGGGGTTTTTTCCAGTTCAGATCCAAGGAGTTTGATTTGTAGCAGTCATAAAGATAAAGAGACAAAACCAACAATCCAATAATTACTATTAGCAAACACTGGGACAGAGGATTGAACTGCTTTTAACAAGAAAAAAAACATCCTGTATTTCATGTATCTATATATGTATGTATCTACATATGTATCTACATATGTATCTATAATTTAATAGGTGAGACTTCAGGGTGAACACACTTCATCAGAGCATCCTCAAACTCCCTGAGGCTCACCTGGTCTCTGAGTCTTTCGGTCTCCTCCTGATATGCTGTCAGCTGTTTCTTCCACTGCTCCACGTTAGCATTCGCTTCATGCAAAGCTGCCACCAGCTTAGAGTTGCTGTCCTGTAAAGTGAAGAGCTCAGCTTCCAGGTTCATCTCACAAATAGACCTGAAAAACACAAATACCAATACACATTTACATCACATCCAACACTACGCACCCTGCCTCTCGCCCTATGGCAGCTGGGATAGACTCCAGACCTTTTTTATCAGTTGCTGTTTCAGTGAGCTGGACCTTAACTTTCAATCAGAGTTTAAAAAACTCCTCACAAAGAAGAAAAACTGTTACTTATTAAAACAAAAGCAACAATGCTTTTTAGATTTTAGATTTCATTAAGTGGAGTCATATCCGACTCTGTATCCCACTATGTAAAACTGAGAAAACTAATCTATTGTATGACAAACAATGCGGTGCTAAATTTAGCTGATTATGATTCAGTTACTTACAAATCTGGAACCTTTACGGGTAAAAAAGCTTATGCAGTGTTAGTAATAAACAAAACTGACACATGTTGATGACTTCAATATTAAATCGAGTCTTTTGTCAAGCACTGCAACATGAGGCTAAACACAATAGCTGGTTGTGGAGTAACAAGCAAGCTGTACTGCTGCCAAGAGTCTGGAACATGATGAAACACTGATGGCCTGGTTAACACAATCACAGAGCCACTACACAAGTGTTAAGGAGGCTGTAGCCTGCAGCCGCACACCTAAAGGGCAGACGGAAACTTATTTCACAGGTCTGGTGACAAAGCAAAGAAACACTTATTAAAGCCCCAACCCGACCCGGAGAGCAGAGATCAAACTGACCGACTGCATCAAGAGACTGAAAGTGACGCTGAAAAGGTTCTTCAAAAAACAACTGAGGCTGACATTTGTTTCCATCAGGAAAAAGACAAACGGAAGATGACAGATGATGATGACAGATAAAGATTTGTGTATTTTTTCACATCTTTCCATCACAGTTCTTCAGTCCCCACTGACGTTCGTTCCAGTTTAAAATGATGTGACCTTGAAACTTCTTTATCTCTGTCGCTTTAAACTGAATTTCCTGCACATTTGATGAATGCACGACTTGTAAGCGAGTAAGACAAGCCAGTTCCCACTCCATGAGTCCACTTTTATGCCACCTGCACAGAAGACATATAAGATGATTGAATTTGATATGCTCTCTTCATCTTTGATCCTTTTCCTTTGCTCTGTCCTACATCTCCAAAGCTTGATGTTGTAAACTGGCCACACTTTGCCATGGTAACCGTTCAGGAGCTGCTTTCTTCGTGGTAATTGGACTATAGGGTATAAAAGCATTGTGGGTGGCTCAAAGCACTGAATGGAGGGATGCTTCCAAGCCTCATTCAGTGTTACGTATGAGTCAACACTTCGACAATGGCCTGTTCATTTCCTTAGGAGCTTCACAAACTGAATGACGTCAGCGGCGTTAATTAACACAGAAAAAATGAAAACCATGATAACACTCAGGAACCAAAAGGTAATGGATTGTCTGGTTAAGTGCAGCCAGAAGCACAGTCCACTTGAAATTTGAAAAACCCTCATGATGTTACAAAGACCGTTTGTAAAACACAGTGCGTGGTTACAGCAACTACTAGATTGTTATACTGTATTTTTCCGTTGGGGTGGCTACGTAGAGCGGGTCATCGACCAATCAGAATGTCAGTGGCTCAATCTCTGACCCCTATAAGTCCACACGCTCAAGTAGATGCTGGATGTCCTTGAACCATTCAGGTGTGTGTTAACGCAATTCTACAATCTTCCCAGGATTGGATGTTCAAGAAAATGAAACCCAAGATCACAATGTGCAATACTCACAGAAGTTTCAAAAACACCAAGAGTTACATCTCAGACTCATTAGAGGTTAGCATGGTAAATGCTGACGTTCATGACAGCACACTGGGACAATGTGTTGTGGATAGACGAGACCAAAGCGGAGAAGTTAGGCCATAATACACAGCACCATATTTGGAGAAAACCAAACACAGCATGTCAGCAAAAACACCTCATATCAACTGTTAGGAGTGATGATTTGGGCTTGTTTTGCACCTACAAAGTTATTGAGGGGACCATTAACTGCTCCGTATATTAAAGTACTCTAGAGTCAAATGTGAGGCTGACAGCTAAAACTGTGTGGCCCAAACTGGGTCACACAACAGGATAATGATCCTAAACACAGCAGCAAATATACAACAGTATGGACAAAAAAGAAGGTGTTACAAGAGGCCCAGTCAAAGTCCACCTTCAACCTGATTGAAATGCTGATGTGAGACCATAACAGAGCTGTGCATAAATTAATGCCTGTAGGCCTTAATGAGCTGAAGCAGCGGTATAAGGAAAAGTGGGCCTGAATTCCACCACGGTGATGTGAGAGATGACAAATTAAGTTTGTCATGTATCTTTGTATGTATCTGTAAATACAGTCTGTTCATATTCTAAAAAGCCAGTCTTCCTCTTCATAATGGCTAAATGCAAAAACACAAAACTAGCCATGTTGCACTGATGCAAACCCAGGTATAGTGGAACTGCAAAGACTTGGCATTACCAACATGGCTGTCGAGTTGTGAGATTTACCTAGAAAACCTTTTTCACTGAAGAAGGTCATGAGGTGTGTTTGAAATCAGGCTGTTTCAGCTCTCAGTAATGAAACTTCAAGGCTTCCTTGGTTTCATTTCTATGTGTGCGTGTGTGTGTGTGCAGTTACCCCTCAGAGAGCATCTTTTTAATGCGCTCCTTCTCAGAAGACAGGGTGATGTCTGCGCTCTGGCTGCGAAACAGCTTGTCCTCCGGTCCATTCACGCACATCACCGGTGGAGACTGGAGTTCATCCGAGAGGTCCTGAGAAACACATCAGTAAATGGACTCTCATAATAACTAACGCAGAATTATTAAGAAATAAAAAAAACAGACTCTGCATTAAATGGATTTATTCAAAGTGAAGAGAGACCGCCTGCTTTTAGATGTTAAAATCCCATTCAGGTCAAAGTCTGCATATAAAATCAAGCAAAGCCATACAGCTATTGATAACAATAATAAATGACTCTCTCTTTGCGGTCTTGTTCTCGATGGACTGACTGCTGTAACACGATAGTTTTAGCGTCCGCTTCGGTCTGATAAATGAGAAGCTTAGAGCTGTCTGCCCATCAGAGAAGGTATAAAATGGATAAAACTCAGAGGCAAGAAGAAAAAATAAAGATGCTTCCTGCACACGTATTTATTGTGTTTTACATTTCCTCTAAATAATGACTCACCTGTGAGAACTGCAGAGGAAATCCGTGAGGTGGAAAAAACGGAAAAGAAGAACATATCACCACGAAGCACACAACACGAAACGACCTTTTCAACACATCACAGTCAGAAAGCGTGCTTTGCGGACTGATCAGTTATGCAGTGCAGTGCCACTTAGCAAGTACAATGAATTGAAGCAGTTGGCAATTTTCTGGAGCTTTGGCTCTTCCAATGTGTTCATTAAATCGATCGGGAGTGAGAGACGTCACTTGGAACCTGCTCAGCCGTAGAATTAAAAAGGAAATAGGCATGTTCCTCAAGATCAGGCAGATGTAACTGAAGGCTGATTATTCTTTATTGATGAAAAAGGGCCCTGAGCTGACTACGTTTTCATCATTAGAAGTGTTTCAAGTCAGAGGCTTCTGGGTAGCTGTGGGGAGAAAATGTGAGTGTGGTGTACTGCTGAGCAGCATGGGATAATTTTACCATCGTCCTAGTTTTCCTCACTTTTACTTCCCTCTGAGACAACTGACCCAGCTCACATTTCTTTTGCATTTCGTTCCCCTCTCTCCCCGTCCCTCCTTTGATTTAGTCACAGCGGCCCTGTCTAATAGCTGAGCTGCAGCAAGTAATACAGGTGCATTCATCTAATCATCTAATTTCAGTCTTGAAATGCCAAAAATGTGTCACTGCACGAATAACAGAGGTTTCACATTTACAGCTTCTCTGTGACACTCACAAACCTTTGCTCTTCTTTCATGCTCATGCTTTCTGAAAGGACGGCGCTCACCTGAGGAGCAGCGATGGTGAGCGCAGTGTTGGCCAGTTCTTTGTCCTGTGACTTTTCTCGCGCCAGACGAGCTGCATCTTTCACCTCCTTAAACTTCTCTGCAAACTTTAAAGGAGAGGGCAAGTCATGACCTAGACAATGCAGCACAAACCCTCTACAAGAAATGGATGGCACATTTTTAAAAGTACTGTACTTTGGCCTACCTGATGCAGTTGCTGCTCTGTGGCAAAACCCAGACCGTAGACCGTGTTGGCACGGCTGTCAGCCCACTGACCAAACTTCTGAGACGTCTTAGTAAATGTCATGCTGGGTGTAACGGTGCAGTTGATAATTGCCTGCAGATAAAGAGATAACAGAGGTCGTCCCCTTAGGTGCAGGTGAAGAGAGCAGATGGCTCTGGGAGCAGACGCGTGAATCCAGACAAAACTAAATAATTCAGCAGAATCAATATTTTTCCATCAGCCTGCGCCTCTATCTTCCTTCTTCGCCTTGTAATCGGAAGGTTGCCGGTTCGAGCCCCGGCTTGGACAGTCTCGGTCGTTGTGTCCTTGGGCAAGACACTTCACCCGTTGCCTACTGGTGGTGGTCAGAGGGACCAGTGGCACCAGTGTCCGGCAGCCTCGCCTCTGTCAGTGCGCCCCAGGGTGGCTGTGGCTACAACGTAGCTTGCCATCACCAGTGTGTGAATGTGTGTGTGAATGGGTGGATGACTGGATATGTAAAGCGCTTTGGGGTCCTTAGGGACTAGTAAAGCGCTATATAAATACAGGCCATTTACCATTTACCATAACTTATGACAAATTTCACCAGTGAATGGTAACATTTTACTCTTACTTTACTAAGTTATCAAAATGCAGTTTTAACCGTAGATGACCTCTCCACAAATTGAGGCAGAATATGGAGGAACAACTCGATAAACTAATGCATCAACTTATGGACCTGGAGGAATGCTGAGAAGAACCGGATGAGGAAGATCATGAAGAGACAAAGAAGGAAACCTTGGAGCACCTGGATGAATTCAATGACTTATGTCAGGAGATGAGATAATTGTGGATGAACTCAGTGGCTGATGAGCCGCTGGAGGCTTGGCTGATGCCTCCAAAACCTGGGAGTTGATACAACTCTTTACTTGAAGCAGCCAGGAACGACTGAGAATCAGACAGGCAGAGATGGACCCGGATGTGACGATGGGGAAACTGTTACCAGACGTATACACGCAGCAGAAAATTTACATCCTCACAGCCTTGAGAAAACTTGGAGAGTCTTACTCCAGAAGATGAGACTTTTCTCACTGAAAATGCCACAGCTACCCTCAGACAGTTTGAAAAAGTGACTGCAAAACAAGGGTCTTAATATATATATATATATAAAAAATGCCTTTAGTTAGCTGTGGTGTGAAAACCAATTCTACAGATGTGCCGGTGGCTGCTCATGAGATCCACCAACTGGGAGGTAAGTGGTTCCCTGGCCGATTGCTGACGTATCCCTGGGCAGATGTAATGATATTTATATAGCAGTTCTTCTACTCTGAGCACAAAAAGTGCTTCATTCATTCACTCAAACACATCTCTATTCTTAAGCACCTTATCTATTATACTAAAACACCCCAGCAGATGCAACTCCGGGTCAGTATCTTGGCCAAGGATACTTCAACTGGAGGATATTGGAGTAACCAGGAATTAAACCACCAACCTTTCAGTTGATAAACGACCCGCTCTACCTCCAGCCTCAGTGGGAACGCTAGGTTTAAAAGAACTAAGGCGAATGGGTGAGAGCAGTAAGTAGAGTAGAAAAGTGCTATATAAGTACCAGTCCATCTATTATTTAATAACTAGACAACACCTCAATATGCATTTTCCTGCTGAATTCCACTATTTTTCCCATCCTAATAAATACCGCATGATATTCACTTTGTAAATTACATTTCCATTTAAAGTAAAATAGAAAATAAAGCATGTCAAAGGGAAAATCCCTCTGCAGACTTGCAGTGAGCACTGAAGGAAGTGAATGTAATGTCTGAATGTATAAAGCGGGACATGTTTTGGGAGTAATGCCCGGCAGGAGTTAACGTGTTTGTTTGTAGTCAAATTTAGTCACACCAATGGAGTCACAGCAGAGCGAGATCGATATTAGTAACTGAAGCGTACCGAGATCAAAATGAAGGTCGAGTACACCAGTGTGCCCAACCAAACCATACACACTCTCTTTACGTCCCCATCACACCTTCTTCTGAATGTTTAATGCACATGTAACTCCCCATATGAAGACTGTTTACTGGTGTGTAAACAGAATGCTTTAAAGGATGTGTGCAGGTGTTGTAACAGGGTTCACATTTTAGCTATGTCAGGGATGTGGCATCCAGCTTGGCATTAAACTCTGTGGTCCAAAGTTAAGTGTTTCATCAGCCACAGTATGAAAGGGGTGGGCTTGGAATTTGGCACTGACACTCACGGTCTCTACTCACTTTGTTTATTCCCATCAGTGAGATTGAGAGTTTTAATGCTTCCACAATCATCTGGACATGTTGCTATTACATTTGGTTCACATTTCATAGTAAATCTTTGCGCACTAACATTAGAGACTTATGCTGGAGCATTTAAATCGAAAATAGGCCTCAGCAGAGCCTCACCACAGCTATAGATTATATAGTAGCAAGGCCATAAACTGGAGTATTGAGCCACTGTATTTGTATTACTGAACAGGTTTTGTTAAAATCAGTGGTTGGTTTGGCATGAACATTAATAGGAGGTTACCAGGATGCCATTTTCACGCATGTTCTCCCTTGAGACCTGTTTCGGCAATTGCTCACACTTCTGCCAAAAGGGCAGCAGCTGCACCATCAAAACATATCTACCAGGTTTATCACCTCATTCTCTGGGAAGTTGCCAAAGCTGGCTCTGTCCTTCCTAACACATGACCCCAAAAAAGAAAAAAAGAAAAGGAAAACACACCTATTTATAAACCTTTTTTATTTTACGTCATCTCCAGTGTTAGAGTAATGGAACTGAAAATACTAGAACTGCAGGCAGCTTAAGAAGAAGCATCCCCCACCCCTTTCCCCTCCAACCAATGATTACATGAACTCTGCGCTCTGCGTTTGTGTGCCGACGTGCTTGACATAACATGCTGGATTCTAGCAGCAGGAGCAGCAGTGGCAGAGAAGATTACTGTGGAGCCAGACACCAGCCCTGGCAGGATTGGGCTACTGAACGGCCAACTGCTGCCCCGCGCTGCCTTCTGGGAGGCAGAAATGTGGGTCACACTAGAGGTGCTAAGATAAGATCAGATGGGTCCCCTCCCCACCCGCCTAATCTAAATCCACAAGCCCGGACCAAAGATGCTCTGGCTGCTGATGTGTTGAGCTTCGATTTGGTTTAGTTTGTTATATAATTCTTCACCTCACAGGACTTCTGGTGGGAGTGTGGTTGATGAGTAAAAATTCAATCTGAAGCTGCTGTTTGTCTTGCTTTTTTAGACCTGTGGCATTATTTCAAAGCCTTAAAAGCCCCTTTTGATTCCAAAGCCATCAACTTTTATTTATTACTTCTAGACAGCAGATCTGTATTTGTTTATTGTTGTTTCTCCCCCTGTCCATCTTTAATCTGTCTTCTTTGCTGAATCTAAGATTTTGTCTTCACCAATGTCCCACGCACTCACCTTTGTCCCGCCCACACTAATGATGCGATACACGTTGCGGGTAGCATCGTAGAAGAAGGACACTGTGACAGCATGCTTGCTGGCCGGTATCCAGTTCCTCTTGGTGGTGGGGTCGATTTGGAAAACATGGGCCCGGGCGCTGAAGATTGGCTGCTCCCTGAAGGAGGAATCACAGAGGGATGATGATTAGATGCTGTGAGAAGGGAATGTCAAAGTAAAAATCCCTCTGCAGACTTACAGTAATGTGCACTGGCACTGAAGGAACTGAATGTAAAGTCTAAATGAATAAAATGAGCATCAAACCATTAAAATATGGTCCATTAAATCCCCCAAATAAAACAGTTTTGCTTAAAAATCCTTTTTTGCTTGCATGAAAAACACAAATCTGTCTTTTTTTTCATAACAGGACATCTCTGTCTCCCCTGTCATCCAGGGACAGATCATCCTTTGGCCATCTCCCACTATTTTTCCTGCGTCATCCACCAGTCAAACAGGGTTAGCTGGCAAAGCATGTTGACTAGAACTCTCTGAACCCTCTCCCGAGTCGTCACCCTCCACGCTCTGATCTGCGCCTGGCAGGTTTTGCTCCGATGTATCCTGGATACGAGGTAAATATATCAAAGCAACACAGTCAGTGGTGCCGGGAGGTGGTTTAGCCACTGCCCTGTGGTGCGAACAGCAGCACTGCTAACCCCTCCTTTCTCCTCAGCAGGGGTGAAAGTGAGTATCACAAGAAGACGCTGCTGTAATTCACTGGTATAGAAATGCAAATCAGAATAGCTGCTATGTAGTAAAAATTATGAAATAGTTCAAAAAAGGACATTTATTCTTTAATGGACTTGTGTAAATACCTATAGCTATTTCCAATGGAAGAGCATTATTTTGGTGCAGTCACACCTGACCTCATTGCAAATACAAAAACCAACAATGGTTTCTCTGGATGCATTTCATGTAGACATGATTGAGATAACCTGCTATAGTTCACACTGACCATCAGAATGGAGAAGAAAGGTGCTTAAAAAACGGACTTTGCTGTTGGTGCCAGACAGGCTGGTCTGAGTATTTCGGAAACTGTTGATCTACTGGGATTTTCCCACACAATCATTTCTAGGGTTTACAGAGAATGGTCTGAAAATATCCACTAAGCTTGTTGATGCCAAGGTCAGAGGAGAATGGGCAGTCTGCTTCAATTCTGACCCTACTTGGGGGGCAACATTAATTCAAATAATCACTCATTACAACCAAGTTATGCAGAAGAGCATCTCTGAATGCATAACACATCTAACCTTGGAGCAGATGGGCTACAGCAGCAGAAGCCTAACCCTTTCAACCATGTTCCAGTCTGATAATAAGCCATGCTGTAATTCTGCTTTTCAGTCACATTAACTCTCTGCTGCCTGCGGCTTTTATGCTTCCTGATTAAGACAGGAAACAGCATAAAGGTCAGCCCGCTGTGACCTCTGCAGAAATTGGTAAAAACAGGTCATTATTTAAGCCCAAGGGGAATAAAACTACTAACCAGTTATCAGAAAGTCAATGGACTATTAAATAATCTGTCAATTTTATGTTATTGTTAATTTTCCATGAAGCCCATGAGTCAGTCAATAAGGTCATCGACGTCAAACAATCATAAAGTGCTAGTTTTACACAGAACATAAAATGGGTAAGAGTGAAGGTGGACCTGCTATTAACTCTAATATCATCCCATCACTGCCACGCTTTCACCTTGCCTGAGGTGACGAGCTCTGCCACATAATATCTGGCATCCGACCGAACAACACGGACCGCTTTGCAAACAGAACGAACCAGGAATCAACCAAACGGACAAACACAGGCTGCAAACGTGTTTGTGTCAACATGTTTAGTTTCCTCTCTCAGAAAACGTTTGAAACGCAAAGGTGGTCAAACTAGTGTATGTACATGTTGAAAGAAATGAACAGTGTAGTTTTTATGGTAGTTGCATTTTAATAGAGACAAAATATGAAACAAAAACCTTATGTCTGGAGCTGCATGCATGATTTTGACAAATGGGCTGAGGATGATTGTTGAGGAAGGTGGTGGATCAGCCCAAAGCTTCACGGGAAGAGACTGTTAATGATCTGAAGGCATTTGGAACTGCAGTCACCAAGAACACTATTGGTAACACAGGATGCTGCAATACATTGAAATATTGCAGCACCTGCAAGTTCCCCTTCTCAAGAAGGCACATGTACACCTTATTTTTCTTGTCGAATGAAGTGATTCACCAGATCGAATAATTATTTCCCCCTCTGTATATTCTGTTAACTGAACAGCAGAACAATTCAATTACTTGACCTTCATCCTCAGTAGAGGGGGTGGCCTATTTAATGGAGGTCTCCAAGCATGATAACAAAGCCTGGGAGTGATTAGACAGGAATTAGTGTGTTCATCCTGAGGCGTAGCTCTGACCTCTGTCACTAACTACAATATCTAAAATCTGTTTCACCTGGTTTCTTTTAACACCCTTTGATCTAAATCTTCTAAGAGAAATGTTAAACACTACACAGTCTGATTAATAAAAAAGGGAGTGAGGCAGCAACAGGAAATATCTACATTAATGTGAGTGAAAGTAGGGTTTTCTCATGGTAACACCTGCTCCCCTAGGATGGCCCCAGAATCTATGCTTCTCCTCCCAATCAGCTGAAAAATGGTTTTAAATAAACTAAGCTGGGGCCACATGGGACTACATAACAATATGTCTTAATTTAACAGATTCATTAAGTCTGAAATGAAACCAGAGCGCTGCTCCAGATGTGCTCCACAGCCAACATCAGCAGAGCAGTGATAAATGTTCATCTGCAGCCTTACTACTACAGTTTTAAACTCACTACAAATGATTGCTTTAAGTCAAAGCTTAAGTCCCCTGATCTGATAACAAGATCTCAAAGTATTTGTGTTAGATTTATGTAAAGTGTCTGCCATCCCAAAGTCACATGAAAGTACAAGAAATCTAAATGCCTGGGTGAAAAAATAATAATAAAGAAATAGAAAAGGACAAGCTGGTAAATGGCCATACCTTTCTCTGTGGTGAGGAAACATCTTAGAAGATCACCAAGACTTCTTTTCTGTAAAAGAAAAGACTGAGGATCGGTTAGACAACTGTTAACGTAAATTACTTTAATAAAAAATTATACCAGAAAAAAACAAAACAAAAAAACGGAATAATCATAAAAGTTTGTCCCTGTACTTTAACATTTTCCCCGCTCTTAATTCTTACTTAAAGTCTAGTTAAATCTGTGTCATGGATAGAGAAGCGCTTACCCCATTTCGGTGTAAAACCTCGTCGAGTCTGTTATCTAACAATATTTTGCGTCCTGAAACTGCTGCTGTCCCAGTTGGTCTCCTCTTCCTTTCAGTCACAGCTACCAGATGCTTTATTCTTGCTTTATTCTCCAGGGGGGGGGGAGATTTCACCGCAAGGCGCTGCACTCCGCCTGCTGCAGCCCGCCAAGTGGCACCGTCCTGCCCCGAGCAGCTCGCAGAGTCAGAAGCCGGGGAGAGCAGAGCTGCTGCGGACGGCGATGGCTGAAGTGACCGCGGGCTGCTCCGAGTCCATCTTCGTCCTGCCACAGAACACGGGACCTCTCTTTGTTTCCTCCTCTTTCACTGCTTATCCTGCACGGCCAAACCTCTCTGTTCTCCCCTTCAGTAGTTGGCTCTTCATCCGACCGGCTGTTCGCATTCAACAGCCGGCAGTATAGTACCACCTGCTGGCTCTGCAGCCTCCAAACACCCGCTCCAGCTGTGTGTGACAGTCAGGTATGGAAACTATGTCAACCCGCCTGCATGTGTGCACTGCAAACCGGAGCTTTAAGGTCTGCCTTGACCTAAAAAAAAAAGTGAAGAGTCGTACAACAGCCCATTTAGGACCTATTGGTGTAATGAGATTTTGCAATATGAGAATCGTCCTGTTGTTTTGCCCTCTTAAGCAGATTAAAGAGAACTTCACATGCTAGTAATTCCGCTCACAGGAGAAATAAAAGACTCAAATCAAGCTGAATGAGCAAAAAGAAGCAAACTTTAATTTTCCCAGATTATTAACACGAGATTTTCTTTTTGTGAGTACACTTTTTAAGCACCAACATCAGTTAGTGGGACAAAAACAAACAAACAAACAAAAAAAAAAACAGTGCAGCAAACATAAAAACATTGTTCACTTCAGCATTTAAACAGCAATAAGCCAAACAAGGTCACAGCAAAAGTACAGAGAAAGAACTCAAAAGTTAGCCTCAGTTCATAAGACATGCAAAAACCATGTGTAAGTTTGAGATGTTTTATATGTTGGTGATTTTTATGTAAAAGGTAAAGCAGAGCAGTTTTCAAAGTTGAAGACGTGGAGTCTAAGAATCATTTAGAGCAAATCTACAGATACATAAATGGGGTGAGACTATTAATTTGATGTCCTACACAGCATAAAGACACACCTACTTAATAACTTGACTATTGTAGCATTAAAGAAAAAGAAATAATTCACGCTTCGCAGGTTTCATTCCTGTGGATGCCTTTTCTCTTTGGCAGCCTGAGCACTGTTCACCACACGCTCTGCCCTCTTAGCATCTACAACAGGATGTTAAAATTATTAAAAGACGCTTTGGCTCAGAGTGGCCAATCCAAAGCCATTACCGCTCAGAAGATGACAAAGTTCTTGCGTATCGTGGATTCAACAACATAAAAAGGAAAGCTTTTAGCATCACATGGATAACATGAGGCGGTGAAAGATACTGATGTAAGCTTCACTAGTGCGAAACGAGAACTTACAACACCGAGTACTGAAACAGAGATACAAAGTTCATCATAGACCAAACTAACTGCTCTGTCCTCAACATGATTGTACTACTGCTTTAACAGTTTCACACTCTTCTATAGGTTAAAGACTAACAAAAAGCAAAGAAAATCAAGAGGAATGGGGGGTGGGGGGTGCTTATCTACATAAATGTTAAACTTGGGTTACATGTGTTTGGAATTTGAAGGTAACTTCACCTAAGATGCGTAACCTTTAAATGTGTCATCAGTCGACTTCTCAAATGCATCATCAAAACATCTGTGTCCAACGTGGTGAAACCAAGTTGTCCGTTGTACAGTTGAGCCTTACATGTTTTCACCCTCCTTTTCAGTGAGCATTCATGTCAAGTACTCCACCACGTGTACCATTTACACCTCTGTCTCACCGTCTGCATGTTTTTACGTCTGACTTCAGGGCAAGGCTCTTTGGGAAGTTCTGCCCTCTTGATTCGGCTTATCAGGCGCTTTCAGCTATATGTGCTTGGCGACTGCTATCTGCTAGCTTTAGCAGCTTTGGGGGAGGGGTCAGCAGAAAAGAATGACAGCTTTATTCAGTTACAAGCTGGTTACAGTGCCCTCACTCGTCCTTTTGCACTATTAAAAAGACACAAAGAAGAACAACAAAACAAAAACAAAAAACAAAAACAAAATTATCTCACGATCCGCAGGTCTTTGGAGCTCAGATTAGGAGACAAAAATGTTTTTCTTTTATACGTTTACACATTTAAGAGCTTCTTCCACCACTTCGTTCTTTGCAGACCACCTAGGGAAAGACCTGCCTTGAAAGACGGCCAACTACACTAGCTTGCGTCACTGAAAACCCTCAATGAAAACAGCCTTTATTTAGAAAACTTTCCAACTCAAAGCTGAGAAAGCAAAGCAAATGACCCATAACTGGTTAGTCCTCAAATTTCTTATAAACCTCTGAGGCACAGCACCACAAGCATTTCTGAGTTCTGTTGAGATGCCAAACGTTTCTCCCGGTTGCTTAAAAATGTGATCAAATGCAGAACCTCGATTCAAGCTTTGAGTTTAAAAAAGTTGCCATGTCAACTGCTTCAAGAGCTGCGTCTCCATTTATTTTTCTCTCTCACTCCAAGTCACAGTGGACGTCCTGTTGTTAGCTTGGAGGACTTGTGTGAGACACCTCTTCTCCTTCTTTCTCAGCTATTGGAGCAAGAATCCCAACCACACCGCCTGGAGATCCGAGGGTTCGGGGGCACGCGAGGGACAAGATGACGCAGTCGGCCCCTTTCCCCCCTCCAGAATGCCTCAGATCTTTTCGCCCTCCTCGACCTGTTGAAGGTCTCACCTCTCCCAACTGCGCCGCTCCGAGGACAACAGCTTTCTCCTTTGCTATGTCTTCGCGTGTGAGCAGCAGTGCCTTCTCTCCTCTACCAGTCTCCCACTCTTTCCGTCTTGCTCTCGTCCTGTCCAGCTCTACTCCCATTTTTGCTCTCACTCTTGTGATTGGTTGGTTTCTCACGGTCTCTCTCCTGTTACTTTCACACAGTGGTGCTTCGGTTGTAGCAGTGGAAAACGGGTATCCATGTTTGTTCTTTTTTGTTATTACCCAGATTAAAATACCAATGAACTAAGCTTCACACAGGCCTAGCTCCTTTCCTGGAACCTGCAAGACAAACACACTTGTTTCAGAGAATATTCATTTAGCTTTTCAATGCACTACAACATACACATTGTATCAGACTCTGAAATTAATCCAAGTCTCTTAAATGTTAAATAAAAAGTTGGAGAAACCCGTTAGTAAGTTCAGTTTAACATAAAGATAAAAACGGCTTGCCTGATGTGCAAGGGCAACAAAACCCACACAACAGCACATCGAGCTCTGGCAC
The DNA here is from genome assembly GCF_036321145.2 of Pelmatolapia mariae. NCBI lineage: Eukaryota > Metazoa > Chordata > Actinopteri > Cichliformes > Cichlidae > Pelmatolapia > Pelmatolapia mariae. Next base: position 12,216,657 of record NC_086243.1, on the reverse strand, counting down.
GTGCGTTCAAAGTTAAAGTTTAAAGTTAGTGCTAACCTATGTGTTAAAAGGTCATAAAAGCATAATTTAATCAAAAAAGTTGAACTATTCCTTTCATTTTAGTGAGTCATCTTAGCCCACAGTGGAATTTCTTACAGTCTAGTACTGGGACAGTCCAGTCACACCACCATGGTAGGCCCGCTCCCCCTGGTACGTGGAATCCTGGGACAAAGCCACATCAATCTGGGACTTGAACTCGTCTCCAAGGTAACTGTCCTATAACGGGACAAACAAAAAGAGATCAGTCAACAGTTATTCCTTCATTTCCTTCCATGCAGTAGAGAAATCTTGGACATGTTTTTAAGAGAAAATCTGGGCAAATGTTGGACTAGGTCAGAAACAGTTTTTCAGATAAACAAACCAACCTGGGAGAGTTCAGGCTGGGAGAGCCCAGGCTGGCTCATCTGTGATGGCTGGCTCATGTTAATGTAGCCCTGCGTCAGAGGGCCCTGGGAGAACGGCTGGGAGCCCTGGTCCTGGCTAGTCTGGCTTGTAGTCATTTGACCTCCATGCTGTCCGCGGTCTGTTCCACCGCTGTGGTTTCCACGGTTTCTTTGACGGCCACCTCGAGTTCCCCCACCTCCTCCGCTGCCCGATTTGCTCTTTAGACCGCCACCGCGACCTGTTTGTAGATCAAGTCGGGTAACAAAACTCCATCAAACAATTCCTAGCTGCCTTAAAAGGAAACTGGAGGTAGCATGACAAATTTATGACTTTCTCACCTGCTGTAGGTCCATTCACCTGTCCCAAGTACCCTGGTGGAGGAATCGGAGGCATCACAAGGTTGAAGGGGATCGGGATGTTCATGGAGGACATGGGATTGGCACCTGTGCCAATCATACCGATCTGGTCATGTGTCTGGAAATACATGTTGGACGAACGCCCTGCAGTAGAACACATGTTAAATGCACTTAGTTAATTACACTTTTTCAGTTGGGGGGGGGGGGAAGGTGTGTATGGGGTAAGAAAGACATCTCACCGTTGCTGCTACGATCATAAACAGATCCAGGAATGAGGGCCTCCCTGGCATCATACATAGCTGTGCTCATGAATCGGCCACCCTAAAAAAGAAAACAATAAGAAAGCTCATCTTTGTGTCTTTGCAGTGATGTATTATACTGCTTTATTTTCAGTCCTCAGTTTAGGAGATCACCAAACTTTAAAGTGCACATCCAGTTTTTCATGTACCAAAGCAACAAGTATTCATAATCGAAAAACAACAAACAAACAAACTTTACTTCAGCATCAAAAGCACTGTGTGTGTAACTAGCACACACACACACACACACACACACACACACACTAAACTCACAGGGTTGATGGTGTTCACCAGCTTGCGGGGCTTGCTGAATTGCATGAGGCTCTCCCTCAGGTTGTTGAGCGGGCCTTCAACCAGGACCTTCTGCTCCTTGTAGTAATTGAGCAGGTGGTTCCACAGAGGCTGCTTGGACAGGGCTTTGGGGTTTCCCACAATGATCACGCCATATCTGCGACAGAGCAAAAGACAGTAACAAATTAGGGTACGTTGTCCTCACAGTGATGGTTTTAAATGTTTAGAGTCAAAAAGCTGGTGAGGTTTCTTGCATTACCTGGCCCTGGTGAGTGCCACGTTAAGACGTCTGGGATCATTGAGGAAGCCGATGCCCTGGTGCTCGTTGGCCCTCACGCAGGAGAGGATGATGAAGTCTTTCTCTCTCCCTTGGAAAGCATCAACACTGGCTATTTCCACCTCCTGCACAAAGTATGAGGACATTCCTGAGTGAGGCGTTTTATATTTTATTCCAACACTAAACACAAGTGCCTGAAATTATTTGGTCCTGTGTCCAGCGTAGGTGCTACTACAAGTGTTTGGCCTCTCTTTCAATCTCCTTTAAGGATTCAGGTGTTTCGTTAGTTTAGACTGAATTAATTCAATAGTCACTTGAAGTTTGAATGAAACATTTCTCAGTCTACCTGGTAGAGTTTGGTGTGGAGGGAGCCACTGAACTGCATGTACTGGACCAGATAGGACCTCTGGCCCTCATAGGGAGTGATGATACCAATCTGATCAGGTTTTGCTCCAGCCTTCAGCAACCTCGTTGTTATTTTCTCCACATTGGCTGCCTCAGTCCTGCATGAACAAGTAGAGTGAGTAACGTTTCTGAACACCGAAGTCATGTACTTTATATCAGGATTGTTCGAAGTGATTCAGAAAAATTATGTCTGTCAAATATTTGCTATTTTCAGGCATCATTCAGAAACTAAAAGGCAGACACAGGCAATGCAGAGTCCAAGAAAGTTGGCACCTGTTCAAATAAGATGTTCCAGAGCTAGCAATTTCCTCTTGGCCTTGGGTGACATAGAAGAACATCGGCTTGTCTGGTTGGGGCCACTGGAAGTCGAAGCCTTTTTTCACACGGTCCGCTGCAGAAAGAACAAACACAGATTATGGTGTGCAGTCTGGTAATAATCACATTAATAAGCTTGATATGATTAGCGACAGGCTGTGCTACATCTATGAGTCAGATGCCAGATGACTACATTTTAGAAGAGCATAAAAGACAAATTCAAATGTTTTACAGCCTAGAGTGGGTTTTAAAGAAATATCCAACACATAAAGTGTCACATAAAGCAGCATATACAGACGGTAAAGATCTTTATTTATTTACTTTTCTTAAGTTTTCTGTACTGGTAAGAAATGAGGAAATGTAAGGTTGTATGTCTTTCTTTCCATCTCACCGGCAGTGACTCCGTTCTGCAGAGAACCCTCATAAAAGATGTTGGAGGGGAAGGCACTGAGGGCTGGGTGCATGCGGTACTGGACCTGCAGACGGATTGGTCGGATCCCCAAAACTACAAGACGCTCGAACAGAGACTGGGACAGACCTGCTTTAGCTGCCTTCTTACACATCACCACAGGTCCCAGCTGGCAGTGATCACCCACAAGAATCAACTACAAAGAAAATAAACACATCATTACAAATTACAGCAGTTTAAGCTGATGACTAATACTGCAGATTACTGATCAAGTGTTATTTTCACTTATGGAGCTCCTACCTGCTTGGCTCCAAGGACTACAGGCACCATGCACTCTGGCTCGGTGGCCTGGGTGCTCTCATCGATCAGGATAGATCTGAACTGCATCTTCGCCAGACGAGGATCTCCTGCCCCAACGCATGTACAGCAGATCACGTCAGCATTCTGGCAAAGAGAAAAGAGAGAAAGTTGAGTTTCATTATGATGAAGTATCACTTACTTGTTTTTTTTTCCTTAATAAACCATCACAATGATAAATAATATTTTAGTAAAAAGTTAATTGAAAGTCTCATCATACAAACTCAACTATGACAAAAAAAATATGGATGAATACATATTACTGTGCCTAGCACTGTCATAAACAGGACATATTTAGAGTTCAGCAAGTCCAAATGGCACACCATAAGCAACTCTCTCTCAGCAGTGCGCCTCAGAGCTCTGTAGCGCTTCTCATCTGAGGAGGACAGCTCTCCAGTCTCATCCTTCAGCTGTTGGAGTTTCTGAAGCTCTGGCATACTGCAGGCATGAACACATTTATCAGAGTGTGAGATCAGTGTTATGTTCGTGTGCAAAGATTTTGTGCTGCTCTGACACAAACTGTTATAATGCAACATCATAATCTTAGTTGTGGTTCCCCTGAACAGTTTTAGACTGACTGTGTAAAACTAAAGCACGTATGGAAGTTTTATTGAATCAATACAGACCAACAGCTAGTCCAACACATAAAAAGAAGAAAAAACAGGCTAATCACAAATGCACAAAAAAGATAGACAGATGTGTGTTACCTGTCCATATTACGGGTCTGGTTGTGCAGAGCCAGGAATGACACTGGTGAGTCTATGGCCTCTCTGCTCTTGGCACAGAGTCTCACCACCTTGAGCCCTGTTTGGTGAATCTTCTCAGTGAGCTGATCAACTGCAATATTACTGGGAGCACAAACGAGCACAGGCCTGGGAAGACAATTTTAAACTGTATTAATGGTCTTTTTTCTAATTATTTATTTCAGCCAGGACTAAGGTCATAAAGACTTTATGGAATATTGTAAAAAAAAAAAAAAAAAAAAACATTAAATTAAATGTAGAGCAAATAAAGAATAAAACAGAAAGGTGGCATTACAAAAAAGACTAGAGTCAAGTTTCGTACCCATTTCCTTGTCTGGCCAGGTGGTACACAATGGTGGCAGAGGTGACCGTCTTTCCTGTGCCAGGTGGGCCCTGGATCAGACTGAGGGGGCGCTGCAGCACTGTTTTCACAGCGTACACCTGCATCACAAAACAAAAAAATCCATGTGATCTCTGACAGGACAAAGTCCAAGAGACCAGGTAGCAAGCAAAACTCATTTCAGTCATGTAACACGGCTTCTTCTCCAACTCACCTGGGAGTGGTTAAGGTCAGGCAGGCCTTGAGCGGTGAAGCGTTTGGGCAGCTGGCACTTGATGACCACATCCTCTACCTCATGTCCCAGCAGTTTGTGGTAGATGTAACCAGACACTGAAGTCTCATCCACAGCAAATGTCTTCAGAGCACTCTGCATCCTGAAAAGAAAAACATTTTTTTTAACAAAACACTGTTATTGTAACTGATACAGAACTTTAGGCTTCAGGTCTTTATTGCATTAATCACATCAAATACAAGAGTGCACAGATTTGAAATACCTATCAAAGGAAGTGGACTTCCACACAAAGTCCACCTGAAAGATGTGAGGGATCTCCACTGGAGCCCCGGCACTGCTCCTTAACTCGATGGCTATTTCATCACCATAATCTGAGACAGAAGGTCAAGGAAACAGCTAACGCTTCAATATGTACTGGAGTAATGCAAACATTTCATTTCTGGCACTGTATGTCTTACCTAGATTATTCCCCAACTGGACTCACAGATATCTAAAATGTACCATTAGGAATAACTTCCTATTTTAAAAGTGCATCCATCCCAAACTCCAAAATTCCAATAATTTATGAGCGGTGTCTCACAAGTACTGAGGGACAATCACAGTCTTCTTCTGCATGTAAAATTGTAAGCAGCAGCTACTCTGTCCTTTAATGAAATGCAAACCCAGCTGCACAACAGTGCATGTAGAATGTTTTGGGTTTGGAAGAAGGGAATAAAAAGGTCTGCGTGAAAGTTTTACATAACTTTTGCCTTTCTGCAATTTATTTTTGAATGCAAGTCATGCAAACACTGCTTTACATTTCTGGTTAAAACACCTAAAGTGATTCAGTCTCTACTTCGTGTTAGTTTCATTAACACTAAATGTTCAAACTGTGGAGGAGAGTCACTAAAAATGCAATGATCCACAGCCTTGGATTGTACTTGTGGTGTAGTGTAAACTAGAAATTAAGAAATTATCCTGTATAAACAAGATCTAAATATAGAAATTGTTTCCAAAATACACTGGAGCATGAAGGAAGACAAGTTTGTTTATGTGGTTGTAGTTTCACACAGCTGCCACTAGGTGTTCCTAAAGATCCATACACCACCTTACCTGTAGTTTTAAATGTGTAAATTACAGATTATATGGTTAAACTGTAGTGTGCAGCTTGGGGATGGTATGCCTATTCAAAGTCATAAGGATACTGTCAGGGACTTTGATGACATGTCCAATGCCTTTCCAAGGAGGGGCCAGGTCTCCTTTGTATCTCAGGCAAATTTCATCTCCCTGCATCAGCCGCATATCTAAAGGACGGGTGATGAGACAAAAATATTTTTTAAAACGCACATTAAGAAAAAAAAAATTCAAAATGAGTGCAAAGGATTATAAAATCATACAAACGAATAAGTTTAAGGAGTGCACACACAAATTACAAAGTCACATAGTATGAAGTGATGGCTGTAAACTTCACAGTGAAACCACTGCTACATACCTGAGTCTGTCTTGGGAAGGGTGAAATAAGCAATCCTCTTCTTATTCAGGCCCAAGTCCCATCTTACTGTGATGTTGTCTTGTGTCTGTTGAGAAATAAATTAATAATAAAATTATAATTAATATATTAATATATAAATTATATTATAAAAATAATAAATGTAAACAACAGAAACAGCAATGACGCTCATCCATTTTTCAAAATTATCATAGACAATAAAAACTATGAGTACGTTTTGGTTACAAAATCCTCAAGAAGTAAATGCAGAAAATCCCAGGCTATAAATCTAAGCTTTTAAGTAGTACAGTAAAAAAAAAGAATTCACTTACAAACAAAACAAATAGCTAACTCGTTGTGTGACCAGCAATCACCAAGTACTGTGACAAGAAATCATACAAACTGTAATCAAGTTCTTTGTTACCTGTGACTCTTTGAGTTTCTTATCATAGTCAGCTTCCAGCTTCACAAGAGGACCAAAAATGTTTTGGTACTGGTAGGCATCCTCATAGCGAAGCAGGACATGTTGGGGCTCCTCATCTACTCCAGGCTTTTCCAGGTCCTCCAAGGTTGCTGTGGGATTTTCCTACCAAGGAATAAAAAAAGAAAGAGAAAAAACAAACCCACCCACCCACACGTCAGATCGTGCATGATAAGATTAAAAATGTGGATAGAAAAGCAAAAAATATTTAGAGATGGGCAGGTTCCTTTGTGGTGAAAAATAGTAGATTCAAACTAAGAAACATCCAGATAATTTGGTATGTAAGCACAGTGGAATCCATAAATCTTATGATAGAACATTTTGCTGCTTCAGTTTTAGGTTCCTGCATTAGGTGTGCTGGCTCACTACCTTAATGTTAGTCTATTTGAACACATGAATAGAACCAAAGCCAGTATTTAGTACAGTTATATATTTGCAAATATAACAAGTCAAAAACATCTGGAGGAAAAAAGATTAATGTTCTAGCAGGCACATGAAACAGACAGTGCAGACATTTCCGTTACATTATTTGCATAACAGACAGCTGTATAAATTCATCTGGTTAAGTGTAACTGTATAGATAAGTCTGATCCACACTCAAATTCGTGCCGTGGGTTTGGAATATTTACATAGTAAAGGTGGTGTGACAGTACCTTCCACAGCTCCTCCAGCTTGTTGATCTGCTGGGCAGTAATCTGGCGTGCCCGGAGCTGCTCTTGTTCTGAGGGAATTTTGACCAACCAGGAAAGAAAGCAGCGGTCCTGGATTAAAGGCTGCCACTGTGAGCTGTCCCAGTTGATGTCTTTCAGGCTACTCTGGCTAGCACATGGCTGCCTGTGTTAAAATCAAAACAATCAAAACAAAAAAGTCAATTTAAATGACCCCTATGGGTGAACAGTCAGCTGCTCAGGTTTTGCCCTTACCTGCACAGTAACACCACAACTGAGTCAGCCTTGGCAGGAATGAAGCCAAGCAAGAAGACGTTGCGACAGCCACAGTTGTAGCACTCCAAAACCGTTTCCCCCAGGGGGCCATCTTTATGCAGGGTCACCTCCTTGGACTTTGCCCTCACCAGGTGGTTAACAATGTGGCTACAAGTGAGTAGAATAGCAATTAAGGCACTAGCTGGAAAAAAGCAAGACTGTGCATTCAGTACACTAATAATTCTTACTTTCCAAGTCTCAGCTCAACATGTTCTAACCATGCAATTGTCGTCTCAAAACCCCACTGTGCAGTGACAGAATTATGAAACCTGATTTGTCTATAATGTCAAAGCAAATACACTGTGTGTGTTTATTAAAAGAGCTGAATGAATAGGGAACGCTTTGTATGACAGAGCTGTTCCACAATAGTCTGGTTTTAACTGTAGCAGTTCAGGAAATAATACAGTACTAGGTTAAACAGTTCTTTACTTTGGATTTCAAAATTAAACATTAGCCTAAGTGGCCTTTGACAGTCAAACAATCTTCTTTGACTTCTGCCTTAAGTCAACAATGAAACTATAGTCATCCATTTTTAATAGCTGTTTCACAACAAAACAGAAACTCATTATTACAGTCACTGTACTCGTCTAACTAAAGGATAGCCACCTGTAAAATGATCCCCTCAAGTGTTATTTAGTTAAGACCCAACATAGGACGGAGCAAAAAGAGGCTGGTAAGTGAGTGCATCTTACCTGCCAGAAGTGTTTCCACGGCCGTTGCAAAACCACTTCTTGCTGGTGTTGCAGTACACCACACAGGCTGGATCGTGAATCCCACAATAACTGAAGGAGAGTCAAAATTGAACAAGAAATGCAAAGCATTTTTATATAAAAGACCACACAGAAAAAGAGCCAGAAAACAGGGAAATTGCTTGCACTTCCCCAACTTGATTCATAACTGAAATCGAATTATACTCTTACAAGACCTCTGGTGTGGCAAACCCACATATTAAAACCAAAAATCAACTGGCAGTAGCCTTTTACAGTGGTGTAAAGCAACAATGCATGCACAATAAATCCAAACTGCAAACAGAGACCATAAAGCAACGAAATAAAATGACACAAGCACATGATGACAGGCAATTCAGAAACATTAGTCTGGTCCTTTACCTGCAAGCATGCACAGGAAGGTCCTTGGTATAGTAAGTGTCCTCCTCATCCTCCTCAAAGTTCAACTCTGCCAGTAATTGGCTGGCCTTCACAACAGGGTCGTCTCCATTCTGTAACACACCATCAGGGCCATTGACCTGAGGAGACAAACGAATTTAAGAGTCATGAAACGAAACTTATTGTCGACATTATGCATTATATGCCACAGGATCACACATCGTCAACTGATACTGGAAAAGATGGGCGCCAAACTGGGCAGTCAACCAGACCGATGAAGTCTTATGTAATGTAATTTTTCCACAGCAGCAGTCATACTGTCCCATCATTAAACGGACTGTTGACAGTATTAGAATAATTGCCTCTACTGACCAGTGATTGTTATTTTTCAGTGACAATGTATTCAGTGCATATAACTACTAGTAAGAGAAAGAAATAACTGCCGGTACATATATGTATGGGCATTTTTGCTGGTCTACCACGCAGAAAATTCAGTCTTAGTTCATATAGCAATAAAGTCCAGTGGCTTTACATGCTAGTTATATCGGCATGCTAGCTATGTTAGCCGTGAGCTAAGCTGGCTAGTTGCCGTGCTAGCCATTAGCGGAATAAAAGCATGGTAACGGAGGCAAGGCGTCAGATGCTAACGATGTTGTTAGCCAGCGTTAGCTGATTCACGTTTTGTCAACACAGCAGGACCCTCATTCATGCACAGAAACGGCGTGAACAACCACACGAACCTGGCCGTCTAGCTGACTCTGGGTTTGGCCTTGAGTCTGGGTCTGGCTCGGCAGGGTAAAATCGGTGAAGTCGTACTCCGAGCCCTGAGTGTCCGCTCCCAGCAGCTCGGCTTCCTCGGTGTCCAGGAACGTTAGAGTCTGCGAGCTCGGCCCGTACGCCTCGACACTCATGTTTTTCACCCTTTTGTCAGCGGTATTTTGGCTGTTGCTACAATATTCCACAAACTGTTGATGCTTCAGATCAAACCGAACAACGGAGACAAGCTAATAATGAGAAAATGACAAACAGTGGTGGCAAGAGAGAAAGACAGGGGGAGCCTTGATCGCGGCGGCGTTCCGTTCGTCTTCTCCACCCCCGCTCCTTTCCTCTCATCCCTCAGTACCACTTGTCTCCTATAGGAAGTCACCTGTAGGAAGCGAGAGAAGGCAAGGAGACAAGAAGACAGGTGCCGATAGAATAGGGACAGGTATCAACTGATTGCTCAAATATCTATATACCTATAGATATAAATCTATAGATATATATACTCTTTGAAAAAAGTTTATTATTATGCACTGTCAAACTTTATGACTCCATAAACTGTCTTACACTACATTTAACCGTTAAAATTAAATGTTCAAAATTAAAGATAAATCAAGAATGCAGGAAGCACATTTGCAGTATCACAACTTTTATTATATTTTGAATGTATCTAGCAGGAGGACCTTAAAGGGAAAAAACCCATCAGGACTGGTTTGCATAGCCAACAGGCCCCATGAAAATGCCTTCAAAAATAAAAGGTTTTGATTTTATTTATTTAAAAATGTAATTGTTTGTCCTTATTAGTTAACACAGAGAATAACAAAACAGCCTTGTTCTGTCAGAAACATCTGCATCTGTGATACCTTCATCCATCCATCCATTTTCTTCTGTTTATCCAGTTCAGGGTCACAGGGCTGCTGGAGCCTATTCCAGCTGTCATAGGGTGAGAGGCAGTGTACATCCTGGCAGTCTATCGCAGGGCTAACACTGAGAGACAGAAAACTGTTCACACTCACGGGGGGGGGGGAATGCCATACAAACCATGTACAAAACAATACATTTACACAATAAAATACAGTGGACACTTTACTAATGATTATTACAAAAACATGCAAAGACACATCAGGTATAGATTCAATCTTTTGTAGGCTTGCTTTGTTTTAGGTAGTACTATGATCATACTAAAGTTTCTTTCCAAAAAAGTTGGGATGCTGTGTAAAATGTAAAATGTAAAAACAGCGAAGCATTTGTGTTTAAATGTGGGTCACTGATGACGCAGCAGGATAGTGCATTTTGCCCAAATTTTCACTGCAGAAACTCAGAATGGTACTCAGTAGGTTGTATAACCCTCACGTCTTTGTATGCATGCCTGACAAATCCCATGCTTTTAGAGAGAGGATCTCCTTCCAGATCTGAACCAGGGCATCACTGCAGTCTGGTAGCATTGGATGAACTGAAACATAATGTCCCAGAGATGTTCTATTGGATTTATGTCAGATCAGTCAGTGGTATCAATTCCTTTATCTTCCAGGAACTGCCTGCATACTCTCACTACATGAGGCGGGGTATTGTTGAGCACCAGCAGGAACCCAGGACCCACCACTAAACTGGTTTTACTGAACGATGATACTGGCAGCAAAATGTTCTCCACAGCTTCTCCAGACCTTTCCACGTCTGTCACATGTGCTCAAGGTGAGCCTACTCTCAAATGCTTTAATATCTAAAAAACAAATCACATTTGTTGATAGGGAACAAGTGTGATATGGAAGACGAGCAAGTGGTGGCTGCAGAGAGGGGTCGGCAGCTGTCAGAACAGCTGGGTAAGTCATTTGGTCAGAATGAAAACTGGACACTGTGTGTGGTGTTGTATCACTCTGGGTGTGTATCTCCCGTTTCCAGGAATATTTAAGTTTATTCCGATGGCCAAGTTTTGATTAGACTGTTTGTTTGTGAGGCTGTCGTTATGGGAGCAAACATAATGCTTAATATCAGTTTAATGTCCTCTTCAGCTGCACTGCATCATTTCATTTGTGTGTGAAACTGATGTTTGCAGGAGGTTAAAGCAGCAGCAGCTCTTACAGAGAAATGTTATTGTTTGATGTGTGTTTGGGCTTGTGGCCTTCATCACGGCCATCATAAAATATTGCATTGTTTTAAAGAGGATGAGATGTTGTAAGAGTACTGGTATAGTACAGTGCTGTCCAAAAGTCTTGAGCCACTCCTCATTGCTTTATGTTCTGCTTTGAATGAACCAGAGTTTCTTGTAATGTTTAAAGTGCTCTAGGGTAACAGTTCTCCAGTTTTTTGAAGGTCTTTGAAAGTTTTTCTTTGGACATTGGCTGCTTTTTCACTCATTTTCAGTCGCATCATTGTACCTGACCATTTTCCCAGGATGTTTTTCTATTAACCATTCAAACAAAAGAATGATTCTAATCTAAGGATGGACCAGTGTTATGTCTGTACATAACAGGCAACTTGGTAAAGAACCAGTTTTAAATTGTGTCTTTAGACTTTGTCAATAGCAGCCTGTTGCAAAAACAGATAATTTGTTCCCATTCCTGTAGTTTAATCTATAAAAATGTATATGTAATGTAACAGCATAGTTTGATGGGCATAACATCCTCTTGCATCAAGGAGATTCCCAGAGAGCCATAAGCTAAAAACTTGGCACCGTTTCTGCCTGGGGTGCAGTGTTTCCTTAAAAAACTGGGAAAACTGAGCATGTGGAGGAAAAAGAAGAGGTGGCCTAAAACAGTAGCTACAGCAAATGAACATTATCTGAAAGTCACGTCCTTAAGGAACAGGAAGAAACAGGAATTTTTTTTTTTTTTATTTCGTTGTACCTGTGACAGTGACAGTTCTGAAGTGATTCAGTGAGGAACTTACACAGGATCTGGGAGATGTATCTGACCTTTTAGTTGATCCATCTGCTGTTCACTGAAGCCTCATCAGAAATGGTCTCAGTTGTCAAACAGCCATTCTTTAAAAAAAAAAGAAAAAAGGAAGCAGGCAAAATGCTGAGGTAGATATGTTTGCCGTTTTACATCAGGAAGAATGATTCTTGAATTGTTTGAACCATTTCATTTAACCAAATAACACAGTTTGTTCCTCCACCAGGTGGGTATTTTTCAAGCAACAATAAAAACTTGTCATTTGCAACATCAGATATTATTTTTTTACTATATTAAATTAAATATAGGGTTTTAATACACACTGTTGTACTTTATCAGTTTCTAATATATTGCTATGAGGTCCAACCAGGTTACAGCATTCATGAGGCTCACATAAATCCTTGCACTTTCTTTTGCTATAGTATTTTAATGATTTTACATCAGGGAAGTCAAACTCATTTTACATTTGGGGCCACATGCAGCCCACTTTGGTCATAATAGTGCCAACTGTGAAAACTCCGTGTAAATAAGTTTAACCATACATTTAATGCCTGTGTTATCTCAATATAAGGAAAAGGAGTGGAATTTTAACAGTATGTCTCAGTTTTACAACATGATAAAGAAATGCAGCTCTGTTTAACAAAATAAATTAGTCAGCATGACTCTTTCGGCTTTAATTATAGGAAATGTGTGAAATTACAAAACAAATTATGGTTGCTTATTGCCCACACTGTCCTGTAAATATAAAGCAGAAAAGTTTTAATTATCAAAAAATGTCCCATTTATTGATTTTTATTATGGACACATTGTAAAAGAACGAACTTTCTGCTGTAGATGGTGAGGGGGAAAAAAAAAAAGGAAATCCTGTCATTTAATTATTACTTTTGTGTGAAATGAACAGCTGTAAGGGATGTCTTCATTAGTAGGACAAACTAAAATGCCCAGTAGACCGTATTGGAGCCTTCTGCCAGGCTGATTCTGGCCCTCGTGCCTCATGTTTGACACCTGTTTTACATCAGTAACAGGTGTTAAAGAAAAGAAGAAAAAAAAAGTGCATTAGAACTATAGGAGCAGGTTGTTTGTAATCATGAGCTTTCTCCACCTTCCCCCAATCCGTCAGGTCAGAACAAGTTCAGCAGGTTGTTTAATCACACCCAGCATTACCGTAACTCAGCCGAGCATCACAGGAATCCCAGAGTACGTCAGTTATGAAAGAATTCAGTGTGACAGCACACGTGACGAAGTAGTTAATTGTTTCACCGAGTACACTTCACTGTCTCGAGATAAACTGCAGGCCTAAAACTTTTTGCAATTTCAAGTGGCTGTACAGAGACGGATGAACAGTTGTTGAGGAACGGCATAAAGGGAAATGGTGAATTTAATGACTGACATCAAGATCTGTCTAAAAGTTTGCAAGTGAGAAGTTCATAAATAATCTGACCAAAGATTTCAGATCAACAAGGACAAGACCAAGTCTGTATGAAGCTTTTAATTATACACAGTGTTCCATTTGTTTTCCTTTGCAATCCTACCATACATACACAAGACAGACAAATTAAGTTAATCACATTACTGATTGCATTTGCAATATATTCCCTGAGATGAACACACATTTTTCCAGGTTCACATTTTGAAAGTCATCACATTTCTGTGGGTGAAGTGCAAAGCGACACGGGGGAATGACAATTTCCAGACACCAACCTAATCGGGAGTGTTAGAGGCATAATATTTCTAAGACACCACACCCAGGTGAGGCACAAATGTGACAAACAAATGTGAATATCAAGCCCTCATTTTCTGCAGCTCCAGGTCGACAGTTGGCACTGGATGTCACGGCTTTGGGAGCCACACAGCTTCCCTCAGATGAAAACATTACATCTTGGCCAGTTGTGCGTACCCTCATATTGTAAGTCAGTCAAAAGTGGTCAAGTTTTGTTAAGGCTTATCACTGCTGTGCTTAGTGCCTTTTTGCGCCTCCTCACTGTGACTCCCCTCCAACAGTTTCAGCATTTCCTGTATGACAGCCTGGAGGGCCCTACCCAGATCCTTGCCGCTGTAGGGTTTTCCTAGAGGAGGCACATGGACAAAAGCAGCACGGCCCTTCCCCAGGTGCAGAGATGTGTAGTAAGTGTAGTCACACAGGTACCTGCCAGGGGCCAAAGTAGGTGGATGTTAGAAATAATTGCACTCTGTAGCAAAAGTCAGGAGGAGGAACTGATGGGAGATACACTCAAAGGCTGTGTGCCAACTCTGCAGTAATGGAGGTATCCCCGACTGCAGTTTTCAGCATCGTCTTTAAGCATTTAAATAGATTAATGTGCACATATGCCTTCATTTTGTGACGAGATAAAACACACACTTATCAGACCTTGTTATCAGCTATGGATTCTGTCTATTGGGCCCGACTGCAGCATTCAGAACAGACATGTAAACAAAAGCTGTGCAAACACACCGTATGTTTGCTGACTGTATGGTACCATTTACTTTGAAAGATATCTTATTGTGTTCCTTTGCTACAAAAGGCAGCCACCCATATACGGTGGCTGAACACACCCCGAGTGTGCAGGTGAGTTATTTATGAAACATTTTCAAAAACATCACTAACCTTCCAGCATCCTCAGAAGTGGACACAGTGATGCCAATGCCAGCGTCATTGACCCTTTTACAGATTGTATCCATGTCTAGGATTGATTTTATGCAATCCGGGCCGTTCTCCACGCAGCACTGGGAGGCTGGGCAGAAGCTGCAGTTGTCTGGACGTGTGTAGCCCTTATTATGACCGCACCGTTCAAGAGTGACTGTGGTGGCTAATCCAGAAACACCGACATGCACCACCAACTGTTCACAGGAAAACAGGAGACACTGGTTCATTTGGGCATTTACTGTATACTGTGCAAAAGTCTTTTGCTTCCAGCAAGCAAACTTCTCATATTTTAAAGTGCCCTGGAGAACTATTACTCAAGACTTTCTTTGAACATTGACTGCTTTTTCACTTATGAGTCCAACCCTGACCATTTCCTGATTAACTAACTCAGACAACTTGACAAAGCACCAAATTTTAAATTTTGGCACTTTGTTTACTAGAGGCCTGTCACAAGAACAATTGTTTCGATTTCTGTATATGCGCTAATGATGACAGCTGACAGGCATAAAAAGCACTGTTGCACCAACAAGGCGATTCCCATAGAGCTATTAGCCAAAAAACCCCACTAGTTCCCCAAATGGTGTGCAAATTTTGAGGACAGTGGAGAAGGGGAGGGTCAAAGTGGCAGAGCCCAAAAAAAAAAAAAAAAAAAAAAAAAAGGACTGAAATGATTCATATACTGTTACTGAAGCCGCATCAGAAATAGCTGTCAAGTAACCATTCTTTGAAATGTTTGGTTCAAATCATTGTCAGCGTAGAGAAGGCCAGGAGAGAGGTTCAACAGTGAGAGTCAACAGCCTGTAAAACAGCAGACGCTCTGCTATGATTCGAGTCTAATCAAAATTTCAATACCATCTGGAAAGTGTATGGCCAGTCATGGACTGGCCTCCGCAGAGCCCGGACCGCAACATTTTTGAAACAGTGTGCGATCATCTTGATAAAGACTGGAACAAAAGGCAGCCAACATTCAAAGAAAGAAAATGCTTTGAATGTCTTCAAGAAACCTGGAGAACTATTCCTGAAGAAATAACTAACAAGAACACTTGCCTAGGAGAGTTCAGGCTGTGTTGAAGAATAAAGGTAGTCACGTTAAAACTTTACAAACACCGTTTTTGCCTTACATACTGTGCTTCCACATGTTTCCGTTAAATCACTACACTTATTTCCAGTTTTCCTAACAAAATGTAAAGAAATGAGGAGTGGCTCAAGACTTTTGCATAGCACTACATGCATACAAAACTCCATCTGTAAAATAGTGTGCATTTCTTTGAATACCTGTGGCTGATGCTCTTTCCACAGAGACGGCAGTAGGCGCTTAACAGCCTGGTATTCAACGGGCACCTCACACACATACAGATCTGCTGCCCCGCCCAGTCCTAACCGCTCCAGCTCCTGTGAACACACCCAATGCTTATGTACAAGATAATTGCAATTAGCTTTTCAGGCAATAAACAAACATGAGCACAAAGTGACAGGTCCTTTAGTCCACAGCTTTGTGCAATATGTATAATAAGCCCTTTGGTGAATTTACTGAAGCATTTTCCCATACATGTTCATTACCAATTCACTTAATTTCTTAAACTTATACAATTCAGGGTGGTGGTCAAGCTGGAGCATAGCAATTATAACCTCTGATCTGGCCTTTTAAGTGTAACTGGCCAGTGTATATGGTACATGGTGTTCTTTTGTATTCATTTGTTGCATTTTATTGAGGCATCCCTTGCTTCAAAGCAGGACTTTCCCAACTTTGGAGATAAATTAAACCGTTATCTTGATCATTAATCTCTGATTACCTGTACAGCAACCCAGCTGGAGTTGACGGTATGCTCAGCAAATGGCTCAAACCCTGCAGAAAAAACAAATTAAAAAAAAAAAATCAACTAATTAACCACATCTGTGGCGAGGCAAGCAACAGAGACAGAGTGCTTATCTTTAATGGAGAGCAGGTACAGGACTGATGTTAAAAAAGGGACCCTTCATTTAAAGTGTAAAGGTTACTTCAAGTTAAAAATTAATTGCAGTACAAGCACGTGACACAGTGAAGAGAAACGGGGTGATTTCTTTGCCATTATCAAAGCCAGGAGACAAAATCCTTTATCCCCGACAGCGACATTACTCTCTGCAGCGCGTTAACTTTGAAAGCAGAGCCATCATCCATTCATGATGTATTCACAACAGCTCAAGTGCAATAGTAACTGTGCAGCTCAGACATAAAGAACTCTGAGATATAACAGCACTGCAAAAAAAAAAAAGACTTGCAGACACACTGTGCCTATCTCCAGTCCTCTGACCAATCAAGAGCTCTCACCTGTGACTACTATTTTCTTCTTACTGGCCATTGTCCTCGGTTAATGTGACTGGAGCTGTGTTAAATGAGCACTAAAAAGGACCCCAGGATTGTCTGCGCTTTGTGCTGTCTTCTTCTTATTCACAGCTGAAAGGAAACGGCACACAAGACGTGGATGGATAATACTGCCATCTATTGTTTGGGCATGCATCTCACTCTCTCCGCAGCAGCTCATACTAGACATAAAAGGGGGGATTTGTGGATTATTTTTCTTCCCTTTAATCGGGAAATAAATCAGAGACAGGAGAGAGCTGACAACAATCATTTTTAATGCGTTTTAATGAAAGACAGTGCAATTCGAGCCACGGGAATACTGAAAATGAAAGCCAAGCATCTGTTTTCTATTTATAGATTTAAAGTTAGAGAAGTTTCAGTTGAAGGGAATAACAAACATGAACACCCTCTCTATTTTTTGGGAGAGAGGGGGGTTTTCTTGCCAGCCCCCAAGTGAACATATAACCCCCAACCAGCTGCTCCGGTGGAGCTGCTCAGACGCACGGTGAGTGGCACAGGGTGTTGCAGAGCCTTTCTCCCCAGAGAGTCAAAGTCAAAGGACACTTCTCCGTGACTTACACAACCTCTGACACAGTCTGTTTACCTGAGTGTAGAGGACAAGCTTTCTTCTCAGTTTGTTGTTAGAAAGTCACGGCTAATCTAATTTTGCCTTGCAGGAACAGCCCTTCTTTTTTCATTCTCGCTACACTGTGCGGTCCACACCCCTGGGTTGCGAAATGACTCACACATTCTGGACACTGCATCCTGTGTGGCTGGCACAATGAAGGAAATGCGCTCTCCATAGGTGATGGAAACATTATAAAGTGAATGCTTCACAAGATGTATCTCATTCATGTTACTGGCGCTGTGGCTACAGTACTGATCTCC
This sequence comes from Pelmatolapia mariae, assembly GCF_036321145.2. Taxonomy (NCBI): domain Eukaryota; kingdom Metazoa; phylum Chordata; class Actinopteri; order Cichliformes; family Cichlidae; genus Pelmatolapia; species Pelmatolapia mariae. Next base: position 12,198,646 of record NC_086243.1, on the reverse strand, counting down.
ATATCAAACACCCACACGCACAAGACAACTCCACAGACCCCCTACACAACCTGCACTGCAGTCGCTACCCCGCCCCTCCCTCTCTCCTTCTCCCGCCTCAACTCATTCACCTTTCTCTCAGTCTTGCCTGCGTCACTCACCGTGTCTCTGTTGCCACGGAAACTAACGATGCCCTCTCTGCTCTGGTGCTGATGCAGACGGGCTGTTGACGTCACCGCTGAGCGGTGGGCGGAATAACAATGTTTTGCTCGACCGCAGGGTCTCAACTCGCTGATATACTGTACTGCAAGGATGCTGTATTTGTCTTTCGTACATCTCTCTATTTATCCCTCTCTGCTCTATGAGGCTGTGAGGGTCTAAAGTACATTCGCCAGCCATATGAGTCATTTCATGTGGGTAAAAAAAAAAAATTGTATTATAATTGCAAAGTAGCTGCACGCATTTTTGTTGAACAAATACATTCGGCTTTGGAGACCTCAGAAAATACCCTACATAGAGTTTGTTTTCCAGCAGCCACTGATGGACATGTAAGGGCATTAACATTTCCACAAGTTACTTTCAATCACAGTGCACACTGGTTTCCTCCATTTACTTTCAACGTTTCCTTCCCTTTTCTCGTCTATGCTCAGTTTAACCAGGAACACCATGAAACATAATGCCTCATCTTAAGTCTGGTTTATATGAAAGTTAACCGTGATCTCTGAGCCTCTAATCAGGTCTAATCAGAGTGTGATGAATAAATAACGTTGTAATCTGAATTTGAACTTTAACCAACGCAACGAGATAGCAGGCCTGCTCTGCTTCCACTTTTCTATTCATTTTCAACTATTAAAAACCTTCTTTTGACTGAGTTGGAGGAACATTTTCAGCAGAGCCTGCTGCGCTCTTCTCCCTTTCCTTGGCCTTCGCCTCTCACACCTTCCCCGCCCAGTCTCTGCTCACTTCTGGCGACCCTGAGCTTTTTTATGCTATGACATCAAACCACAATGCATTGCACTGTTTGGAGTTTACCTAATGTCTCCATGGCGATAAAGGCCGGCTCTGCCCCTTATTCAAATTGAACCGGAAACCAACGTCATTTTGGGCCAATCTCCGCGCTCTGGAGTGACATAATGGAATTTTTAGGGCTAGAAAGCGAGCAAGGTCTGGCGCTGCGCATAGCAGTCGTGCCATCGGGAAAAGACCATATCATATAGAGGCACATCAGAGCCCCAACAGGCACAACAGCTTAGCTGAAGTGGTCGACTGAGTGATAAGACGAGAAAGGAGATAAGGAGACCGGAATACACCAAGTAAGAGTCAGCTGATTTCCTCATGTTTGGATGTGACTGTTGAACAAACGTTAATGTCTAACGCTCAACACTCCCTCTTATGAGGGTGTAGAATGGAAACAAGCCTCTACACAGGCACCGTGGTGAATACTTCGAGGGTCTCCGGTATCTATTCCCAGAACACGATGATGAAGAAGGACATTCATCTGAACCTAGACAATCAGAACTCCGAACTCAAATCTAACCCGCTCCGGGACGCAGACGGACTTCTTAACTCCTCAGACTTAGGACTCCTGAAACTAACCTCTCCGGACCTAGAGCGACTTATTATCCAGTCCAACGGTCTAGTCACCACCGCCACCACCACCAACCCGACCTCCCAGTTCCTTTACCCAAAGTCAGCCAGTGACGAGCAGGAATTCGCGGAAGGTTTCGTAAAGGCGCTGGAGGATCTTCACAAGCAGAACCAGCTGAGCGAGACGGGGTGCGTCTCTGTGGACAGACTGGAGCTCCTCGGATCATCCAGCGCAGCAGGCTCTGCCAGCCTTCAGGCATCAGACCTCCCCGTGTACACTACGCTGAACGGCTACGCGGCTAGTCCGCTCGGAGCCACCACCATCAACTATTCCACGGACACCATTCCCTTCCCGCCGCCGCCGTCTCATTTGGCTACCGCGCAGCAACAGGCGGTCGCTGCGGCCGCTCTGTCACGACTCCAGTCTGTCGGCGCTTTGAAGGACGAACCTCAGACCGTGCCGGACATGCAGAGCTTCGGGGAGAGTCCTCCTCTGTCCCCCATCGACATGGACAACCAAGAGCGCATCAAGGCGGAGAGAAAGAAGCTGCGCAACAGGATAGCCGCCTCCAAATGTCGCAAGAGAAAGCTGGAGAGGATCTCTCGGCTGGAGGACAAGGTCAAGACCCTGAAAACGCAGAACACCGAGCTGGCCTCCACAGCCAGCGTGCTCAGGGAGCAAGTGGCCCAGCTGAAGCAGAAGGTGATGAACCATGTTAGCAGCGGGTGCCAGCTTTTACCTAACCAGGTCCAGGCTTATTAATTCCAATAATGGTGCTCTTTAATTGATGTTTATTACAGCTACAAATGTGGCCCGAGGATACAAGCCTGCATTATAAAGAACATTTGTGCCCCGTGTAACAGAAAATCCCTTTCATGAGACGCTTAAGGCGAAGCCAGTGTGGATGCATCCTCCCGGCTATGGTTGGGAAGCATAAACAAAGACGTTTACACGGAAGTGAACAGGCCTCGATAAGAGCTGCAGGTCAACTGGAAAACGAAAGCTGGTGGGGACTACAGCTTGCAGTGTTTTGCAGCAAACAGACTCACTTTGATGTCCTTATTCTGGGAAAGCCATGTAGCAAAGTGCAATCCACTGAACTGGTGTGGCACTTATTTGTGTGTAAGCTGGACAATCTCAACGTGGGCGCAACCAAAACACCGGGGTGTCACCAAGTGCTGTCATCCACTGTGTAATATAATGCCTTACTTGTTTACAAGCACTTAGAAATGACAAATATCTATATTTTATTTACTGAAACATTTCTTATTTTACATATGGTCTTATTTCATTGTTTTGTTTTTTGGGAAAAATGAACACTGCATGTCTTGTCGCTTCTGTGTACAGTAACCTTTGTACTTTCCTTTATGATGGCTACTCTTGTACTTCTACTTGCCAAACTTCCATGAATGTATGTGTATGTGCTGAGAAACTCCATGTATCATGTGTAATGAACGAGTCTACCAGACATTATTAAATTCACTACATTACTACAGCTCAAACGTTTTGTTTCTTAATAAGAAGACAGCCTGCTGATAACAGTTTAAAGGACTTGCACGACATCTTTTCTACATATCTCTTTTTGCACAGTTGACACTGTGGGTGTTGTATTAAGTGCTGTAGAGAAGCTGAATCAAACCATAGATGGTCAAACAACTCAAAGGGCAGAAATGAACACATCATTGTAGTATTGTGCCCTCTGCTGGGCACAGTACAACTTACTCTAAACCATTTCTGAGCCATCACATGTGCACTTCTTGTAAATCACCCACACTTTGGGAGAGGTTGTTGAATCCACACAGAACTCCAGCTTTGAGAAGTTGTTTATTGATTCCTTATTTTTAGTAAACCTGGCATTACACAGTTACAGCACAATTCACATTCCTAATGCCTGACGGGCAGAAAGTTCCTATTTACACAGGTTATATGTAACAGGGTGAGGAAAGAGGAGGAGGAGGAGGAGCAGGACGGCTGAACGGGAGGATGTGTTTTCCCAAGTTATTAGCAAGTTTACAGCTGCAGTAAGATACACTAAGCAAAATTTAAAAAAAAAAAAAAAAAAGGGACAAATGTGGTAAGAATCACTTTTTAAATCAAGTGTTCAGCATATTCACTTTATTCCCAAAACACTTTTGATGTTTGGAGCTGCTGCACAGAGTAGAAAAACTACCAGACAGGTTTGATAGCACAAGTCCAACAAGCAATGTTTTTGGCTTTAAACACATCATCAAGACCCTCTTTATAGAAACTGTACATTCAAACACCCGAGTACAGTGCTCAAAAACCTTCAGCGAGGCTTCACTGTGCTGACGATGGTCAAAAAAACAAAACAAAACAAAATTGTTCTATGCTCAGCCTAGCCTTAAAAGTTACATAACTGATATCAAAAGACAAACAAACGTCCCACCAAAGTCATGTGGACATGAGCAGAGGTTTTACACTGGAATGTTTAACTTTCCTCTCGAGGAATCATCTTAAGCTTTGTACACTGTGCACTGTAAACACACTGTCATCTAAAAGCTGGGACAGTTTAGCGATTGAATACTACTGAACATCCCTTAAAAAGTTGAGTGCAGAATGCAATGCATAATCTAGGAAGAATACTACAAATAAATTAAGTTATAAATAATACAAAATAAATAATTCATGTGATGAAGCTATGTCTTCGCATGCCTCAGCATATGTCTGAATGCATGACTTACCGGTTTGTACTAAATACATAAGCGAACAAATCCCTTAACTTGAGCCTCACAGAAAGAAAGGGAGAAATAAGAGTCACAGTTAACATGCTCAAAAACATCATATTCTGTCAAAAATAAATACGTAAAGACATAAATATCATCTAGAAAGACATAAGAGGCTTCCTGGATATGGCAGGACTGTGCTGCACCAGTGCTCACACTGAATCACATGCCTTTCTAGTGAGTGCACGTTACACATTGTACACATTGAATGAAAGTAATACAATGTGAAGGGGGCTGTGGGCTTAACATCTGAAACCTTTAGCCCCACCGGGTACGTCCAAGTACCTTAACTGCATGATAGGTGGGTTTTCAAATCAGACAACAGCTCATACAGATAACCATCCAGTCAACAAGAATCCATTAAAAACATCAACGACATGCACGTCTTACTACGGCACAGGAATGAATCCAATATCCAAAATCATTCTCACTTTAATATATTATATATGCATTTCACCTTTAAAACATTTATACACTCTTCAGTTAGCGAAATAGATCCTGTATCCTTTTATTTTGTCCTATGTGTTAAAAAGCAGTAACAAAAAAGGTTAAAAAAAAAAAAAAAAAAAGAGGCTCTGTTGCTTTTTTTTTTTTAACGCCACATTAACGTACTCTCTGAGTCTGCTAATAAACATTTCTTTAAAATTTCTGAGACAGGCCTCAAAGTAATTATATATCTACACTCATAGAATAAAGAAATGCACTTCTATTACTACCACTTATTTTCAAAGTTAACATATTTCATAACAAAACTAAAACTGACACACTGTATGCCTATGAAAAGTTTGCACCCAGGTGTTTCCAGTGTTGTAATGGTGAAGTGGTAAAGACTTGGTAGGAGAACAATAGGCTCCTGATTCTCTGTCATGGTGCTGAGTATAAGCCAGCCGAGAGTTATTACAGAACAGTAAGAAGTTCAGAGTGCAGTGCCATTTCTTTAAGGACAGGAGAGTAAATATGGCAGACACATGTGCACACTAGCTTAAGTCATGAGCTTGTTTTTTAAAGTTGTACAACCACGGTTCCTATGGTGGCATGCGCATCTTCTACATTAGTCAGCTATACCTGACCATATGATCAAATTCAGAAATGCCTATACCTGCATCTTTTAAGGTGGAAAGCACAGGTTCTCTTAAGTGATGTACGAATTTCAACCAGATTAAGCGTCCTGTTAATCTTTTGGATGCAAAATGTTATCAAAGTAAATTAGTCATACCTTTTCTGTTGACTTTTGTTTTGTTATGAACTACATTGCCCCTTGGGGATAAATAAAGTCTTTCCGATTCTGATCTGATTTAGTATAAAATCTCCCTAAACAACAGGAGCAGTGCATTTTTAGACTCCATGAGCATAGATGTCTTGATTGGTTGAGTGATATGCACAACTTGCTATTTTTCCACTAATTCCCTAAATTAAAGAGAGAAACGAGCTCTCAAACAACCCTGTAAGGACACCAAACTAAAACACAACTATGACAAGATGATTTCACATGCTCAAAACCACACCTGACCAATTCAAAAACAAAAAAAAAACATCAACCAACACAGCAACAAACATATTTTCAGTGGAAATAAATGTCGAAGAATTGCCAAATGATTAGTATCTATTTAGGTCTGAGGCATTGGTGCTGAATGGGAGTGGAGGCTGGAGGAGAATACTGCTCCTTCACAACCTTTTAGAGTTCAACCCAATCACAGACATTAAAAATAAGGAATGATGTAGTCTTAGCCTGACTGGCCTTTTGCAGTTCTGTTATAGTGCGTGTGCAGCTATTGAAGACTTTTTACGATGGTAATCATGTTAAATGTTCTTTACCCCTCTGACCAAATATGCATAATCTCATAATTTCTGTACTACTGACAACAAAAACTTTAAGAACACCACATCTTTGGGGGGAACTGGCTGATGTGGACAGTAGTTGTGGTGTAGTGAGAGGGGTGGAGAACTGAAGAGCCATCTTGCATCTGTCTCTATGTATGGCAGTTTCTGTGTGTGGTATGAAAACAAACAAAAAGAAAGCAAAACTCAAAAATAAAACCTAACAAGGTGTGTGGATCTCATGACAGCAGACGTGTGTGTAGCTGTGTTCAACAAGCACAATCCTGATGGGACCTCTGAGGCTGCTCGCTGAGCTGTGGCCCCTGTTTAGCTCCGGTGATGGTGGGGTCGTTGTTATCCAGACTCTCTGCCATCCTCTCACAGATGATGTCCACGAGCCGCTCGAATGTCTGCTTCACGTTAATGTTGTCTTTAGCGCTTGCCTCAAAGAACTCAAAACCTGGCAGACGGGGTGATAGAGACAGACGCGCTGTGGTTACACTTATTGTTTCAATGTGCAGCTTATCCTCTTAACCCAGTGATCTCATCGTGGCAAGACATATCAAGACTAGTCAGGCAGGCAGCTCAAGTCTGATGACGTTTTCCTTTATATCAGAAGGCTGAAGAGATTTTAAAACCATTTTTTCTAAAACCTGTCTCCCTTTGACTGGTGGTCTGAGATTGAACCAAATAGTCTAAGAGTATAAAAACATACTTCTCAAAGCTGCAGCTACTTAGCTTCTTTGTGCATTTCCATGTTTGTAATTTCTTAAGTTCTGATGATCTGATCTCTGTTAAACTATCAGCAGATATCTTGTGTAAGGCTCATGTTAGCAGTTCCACTTTTGCTTAATTACCTTTAATTTAGAGTTACAGTACTGTGCACAAGTCTTCAGCCACCCCTCATTTCTTTATGTTTTGCAAGGATAGTAGGAAACATGCAAAAATACACAGAAAAAAGTATATAAAAAGGCAAAAAACAGAGTTCTCCAGGCTTCTTAAAGGACATTCAGAGCTTATCTTTGGATGTTGGCTGCTTTTGTTCTGTTATCTGTCAAGATGATCCCACAATGCTTCAGTATTTTTGAGGTCTGGGCTCTGGGGAGGTCAATCAATGACTGACGGTGTACTTGTTCTTGTGTATTTTGGCACACCTTGGCATTTTATAACATGTTTTCCTTCCTTAAGAATGGCTTCTTGACAGCTACCTTTCCATTGAGACCATTTCTGATGAGGCTTTAATAAAAGGTAGCTCGATCAACTGGAAGGTCAGGTGCATCTCTTAAGTCCTGTGTTGATTTTCCTATTTTAACAACATAATCAAGGATATGATTTACCTGCTGCAGACATTTTAGGCCTGCCACATCTTCTTGGGTCCTCCACTTGTCCAGTTTTCTCAAAACATTTTTTGACACACTGAACATCACCTTGTTGGTGGAAAAAAACTATTTTATGTCTGTCAAACTGGCAGTTTTAATAGATTCAGCTAAAGAAATGGTGACAAATGATGTGTTTCTGCAACAGCCTGCTAGTAACAAAGTGCCTGTCCAAAGAAAAACTCAGAAAGCCTTAAGAACTGTTGTTCAAGAGCACTATAAACATTATAAGAAAGTCTGGCTCTTTGTATAAACAAGTGAGGAGTGGCTCAAGATTTTTGCACAGCACTGTATTATACTAGTACTCTTACAACCTCTCATCCTGCTTAAAATATTGTCTGTAATGTTTTATGATGGCCGTGATGAAGGCCACAAGCCCAAACACACATCAAACAATAACATTTCTCTGTAAGAGCTGCTGCAGCTTTAACCTCCTGCAAACATCAGTTTCACACACAAATGAAATTATGCAGTGCAGCAAAGCTGAAGAGGACATTAAAGAGATATTAAGCATTATGTTTGCTCCCATAACGACAGCCTCACAAACAAACAGTCTAATCAAAACTTGGCCATCGGAATAAACTTAAATATTCTTGGAAATGGGAGATACACACCCAGAGTGATACAACACCACACACAGTGTCCAGTTTTCAGTCTGACTTACCCAGCTGTTCTGACAGCTGCCGACCCCTCTCTGCAGCCACCACTCGCTCGTCCTCCATATCACACTTGTTCCCCACCAACAGGACCTGAGCGTTGTCCCACGAGTATGTCTTGATCTGGGTCGACCTGTTTGCAAAAACAGGATGGTTTAATGTTCTGACTCACGGAATCTCACAAGCATTTCTGACATTAAAGCAATTTAATCAGAAAATATTTTGACACATCCCTTCAACACAGAACTGTGTGGATCTGAGAAGAAAACTATCTAACATATGATCTGCTGCGTTTCTTTCTCATTCAGCAGTGACATACACTTCTTCCATCTGTGTTGCAAACACGGAGTTAGAAAAACCAACGGTTATTTTTAACATCACTGTGCATTTGTTTGCTGATTTCAATAATGACCTACTGTAGTCTAACAGATCATTAGACTATCTCCATGTAGTGGAACCACAGCTGTACATCTCAGAAATTTAGATGGAGGATACGCTGAACTCAAAAGGAAAGCTGGGCGAAATTAAGAGAAAATAAGATTGCAGCTTAATGAGTCACCACTCTCACAGACACAGACAATCAGCCGTCCCTCACCAGTCTTGCACAGCGTTGAAGGATTCCTCATTGGTAATGTCATACATGAGGATGAAGCCCATGGCACCCCTGTAGTAGGCTGTGGTGATTGTCCTGTAGCGCTCCTGCCCAGCAGTGTCCTACATTCAGAGACATTTTTGAGAATATGCAGGATTATTGTCAGCAGTGGACAAAGAACACTGACGAGGCACCTGCAATGGATTTGTGGCTGTGCAAGAGTCTCCAAACTCCCATGAGCATTACACATTCTTGTGGTGTTTCATGTAATGAGTACTTGGTTCCAGTGTCAGGCTTTATGGCTCGTATTAAGTACGCTTCAAGGGTTTACACAACAAATAAAATAAATCTAGGCACAGAAGAGGCCAGTTCTGGTACTGATTAGCGACACACGATAAGACAGACTCCACTGTCACTAATACGACGGGCAGGAAAAATCTGTATTTTAATAAACAATAAGGTAAAAGGGAAATTCATGATAACTCTGAATATGATGAAATCTAATTTGTTTGCCAGTTTGAAAAGCTGGAGGAATTCATGTTTAGTGTTAGCTGGCAACATTTTCAAAATGGATTATCATTTTGCACATCTCAAACAAAGTATCAAGCTGCATGTGAAAGCTGTTTCTTATCCCCGTTTTTACATCACTGTGAGGTTTATTTCAGTTTAAGTTAAAGGCATGTTATAGTTTAGGCATCCACGAGCATGCTAGGATCTGATTGGATCAGGCAGTGAGTGTGAGCCGCCGCTCAGGTGTCAACGTTCTCCTAATTATAGTGAAACTACACAATGATGAACCAACTATGTGTGAGCCCTTCAGGCGGACTTCAAACAAGTATAACAAGTACGATTACAGTAAGTGCTGTCTCCATCTGTCCATGAGTATAATTAGTCAGATAAATAGACTTCCTTTAACTTTGAGAAACTGGATTTGCAATCTGCTGTTATTTTATATAGAATAACAATCATTTAAAAATATAATGATGAGTGCAAGTGTGTGCAGCAGTCATATGGACTTAAACCATTAAAAAAAAAAAATCATAAACGCACACGCACTGCAGGCTGCATTTGGTTAAATTTAATTAGCTCTCCAGCTGTCCAACTCCCCTGCAGCATAAGAAAATCTTGATGTCAGTTTGAACATTTAAAAATTATGTAATGTAGAGGAACTTATATTATAGTGCCTACTGCAAGTCTCACTCACACTATCACGCATACATTCATAACTCAGTTCAATTATAAAATTTGCTTGTATTTTCCATCAAACACTGACAGGAGTTAATTAAGTGTGTTCCATAAAGACATACAAGTACTATTTTTGTGCTATTAGTTACATTCTCACCCATATCTGAAGCTTTATCCTCTTGTCATTCCTGTAGATGGTCTTGACCTTAAAGTCGATGCCCACAGTGCTGACAAAGGCTGGCGTGAATGAGTCATCTGCATAGCGGAAAAGGAAGGAAGTCTTTCCTACGCTGCTGTTGCCAATGATGAGGATTTTAAACATGTAATCAAAGTTTTGGTCCGTAGACTCCTTCTGCCCGTATGTGGCATTTGCAGACGCCATCTACGCAAGGATAAGTAAGTTATAAAGAACAAAAGCTTGAGGAAACAGCATGCAATGTTACTTTGCATGAAACAGCAGAAACACGTTACAGTATGCACAGTACAACAACTTAAAATACTGCAAACTACATTTGTGCAACCTAAAAAAACCCAAAACAACAAATTTGTTGCAGATGTGTTGTATTTGTTGTATTTACTTCCATCAAATTTGCAGGGCATGTATTCATATAACTCCTTAATTAAATAAACAATTCCTCTGCTGGTGGCTGAGAAACTTTATGGTTGGTGCAGTACCCATCAGAACATTTTTCCACCCACTATTCCCTGAGCCAGCAGATCAGAGCTTTACTAACCCACAAAAAGCCAGTTTAATTGCTTTATATACTCCTAGAATTATCTACAAGAGTAGAAAATTATTTATTAGTACATTTATTTTGCATTATATTTACTGTAAATCTGTATCAGAGAACTAATTAGTAACTATATATATTTTTTGTAGTGAAATAAATACTGTGCCCACTCTTTAGACCAGGAGTGTCAAACATAAGGCCTGGCCCTTTGGATGGCTTTCAAAATTGTGAAGCCGGATATAAATTCAAGACTTTTAACTGTATTTTCACAAGTTTTACAGCTTTTTCTACAAATAAAGAGATCCCCCAGGGTCATTCATACTACACCAAAGTAATGAAGTTATAGATTTCTGTAGTTTTACAAGTTAACTTCTTATAATTTAAGCTCAAAGAGTCATACTGGCAGATTTCTTTCATTTACTATAGCAGCATTTCTTTCTCATGCAGAAAAACTGAAACATACTTCTGAAATGGTGCTTCTTTTTCTTATATTAACATATCTGATTATATTAGCATATCTCTTTCTGTACACTGAGAGAAAGACACATTTCATTGCCCACATAAAAGCAAGCTGCATGTGGCCTCTGATGTAAAATGAGTTTGACATCCATGCTTTAGACTCTCTCCTGCAAGCTGTAGGTACTGCTGCTAGAAAGAGAAAGAGGAGAGTTTCTACCAGCCTTCAGCAAAATTTAGTAGAAATCTGTCAAATTGAAATATGCTGGCACATTAAAGCGCTTTTACTTTACTTTTTTCATTCAGATCACTGCGTAAAAGAAACCCTTAAACTATCTGATTAGATGGTCTGGTGAAAGACTTCTGATGGTATTAAAATGTGAAAATACTGACTGCAAGAAAAACTACAAATTAGTGAGGATTCAGGTGAACTCAGCCGATGGAAACACTGGGCCAAACAGGTCAGCAGCAGGCCAATCAACATGGCCAGCAAGCACTTCCATAAAACTACTGTTCTGTTGAATCCTGTGGTGCAGAGGCCTCACCACTATCTTAATATTATAGTTAAAGATAAAGTATAGCTGATTAATTAACATGTTGAATTCTATAATTTACATGCATTTTCCAGTTAGTCTTCAGGTGGTGAAATATTTCACAGTTTACTGGCTAAATTAACCAGATCAAACAGACAGGCAAAGCATCAGAAGAAAACTACAGATGCAGAGAAAAGCCAAATCAATCTATATTACCCACAAACATCCTTTGAAGCCTCCTTTTTTCTAAACCAACATTTGTCTGAGTAAGGAAGTCAACAACTCAAAGGCACAGAGCTCTGAAATGCATGTACCACACTGAGATCAACTCTATTGCAGAAAGTACCTGAACTCTGAAAATAATATGATGCAACAATTATGGCATCATGAACTCAATAAGATGTGCCTCATTTCATCGCATGCTGACATCTCGTGTATCAAGTGAGCCTTACAGCAGACAAATATGTTCTGAAAAGGAAATAGTCTAAAAATACATCCATAAACTTGTGTAAGTTTCCAGCACTACAAGGATGGTCTGATAGAGGGTATTACTGCAATCTTACATGAGATCATAACTAAAAACAGCCTCATGCATACCCCTGATGGGGCTAGATAATGGCATTACGGTCTGTTGCGTGAGATTTTAAGCTACTGCCTTGGATGTATCAGGACATGAATGAAAACTGATGCCGTTTCGCTCAGATGCTGCGTCACATCCAGCCAAAAACAGATCAGAGACACGAGTGTTTCTACGTCATATTAACACAGGTTGGATAAGAAATGCACACCTCCACTCCACACAGATAAGAGGGCGGAAGTACTAGGGCTTAGCAGGCTAAGCGTCAGCTAAACTGACTACCCTTTCCCATCCAGGGAGGGCTGGGACCTGCGTGAAGCGCTTGGCTGTACAGCCAATTATGGATGCCCGTATGGTGGGCCAGAATGTGCTTCGTAGGGCATTGTATTTTGGAAACGGCCCAAACAGTAGTGCCCTCTCACATCACGTCGCTAATTTAAATGGCTTGAACCACACCACCAATTAACACCGGATCTTAGCTCCGCTGAGAATAAGCCTGAAATTGACAGGTTGGTTCACTTTAGCTAGAGAAATACATGGTAACACTATAACGCGTTTTCATGCACCTTAGCCACCACGAAAGGTAACAAAGGGGATTAAAAGAAATTAACGCATTGCGCATAAAATGGAGGTGTTTAGCCTCTACAAATAATCTGAATTCGGCTAGAATCGCTACCTTTAATGCTAACACAACAGCCACCGTTATTAGTATTTATATGTGGCAGCAGAGGCTAGCTAAGCATCCCAGCTATGTCAAATGAAGGTTACTCCTCTTAATTTACGGCTAAACAGGCTATCAAAATCTCAGACTATATAACCGATTTATAACCCACATGCTTTCTGTTGCTACTGTCACACTTGACAAGGTCTAGAAATAACAAAAAAACGCAGGGATTTACCATGAAATGTGTTTTCTCCTCGGCTTCACTGCAGCGGCTAGCCTTGCTTTGCACCTGCAGTAGCTCTTACGCTTCTCGATTGGCTGCCTCCGGCATAAGCAGTTGCTAAGTGTAAGAATGATTGGCATGAGACTTGACCAATCAGAGAAGAGAAAAGACTTCAGCATTGCCAGAGTGACCATACAGCGCTGCATGCGTTTTCTTTCTTAAATTGGCCAAAAGAGAGGACAGGCTCTAATAAAACAAAATCGGAGAATTTGAGAGTTACATGAGAGTTAACATACATGCATAAACCATGCTGTAGCTTGATAAGTACCACTGGGTATTCTGTGTCTCGAAATGATTAAAGTTTGGTGCAGTACTTAGGTAGGATAAAATACAGAAGTAAATATTCTTCTTATCACTCCTTGATGTATAGCATTGTGTTTCTTAAATTTTTTTTATTACTACATTTTTATTACAATGTATAATACATATTTTGCACGAATCTCCAAAACTCAGCATTCAGTTCAATACATTCAATTAAAATGTATTCAATTTAGCTTTATTTACATGACATCAAACCACAACAACCGTTATCTCGTGGCGCCTTTTATTGTAAGGCAGAAAACCTACAATAAAAGAGAGAAAACCACAACAACCAAACGACCCCCATGACCAAGCACTTGGTGACAGTGGGAATGAAAAACTTCCTTTTAACAGGAAGAAACCTCGAGCAGGACCAGGCTCTGTGAGGGGAAGCCAGCGGTATGGCTGAGTGAAGGGAGACAGAACAAAAGACAGGTTGTGAAAGAAAGAGAGATGAATAATAATTAATGCTAAATGCAAAGTGGTAGGGACTATTCAGGGTCACCTGATCCACCCCATAACCATAAACGTTATCATAAAGGAAAGTTTGAAGCCCAATCTTGGTGTCTGTGAATCACAATACATTACAAACTGGGAGCTGTTTCCACAGAAGAGGTGCCTGAAGGTTCTCCTCTCAAACTACTTTTAATTATATTAAGAAGTAAGCCAGCAGTCCAAGAGTGAAGTGCTCTATTGGGGGTGATATGATACTATAAGGTCTTTAAGATAAGATGTCTTTAAATACAACCATTTATCATCTTAATCTGTTATCCACTTAAGGTGACAGGAGGCTGGAGCTTTCACAGAGCGAGATCCACCCTTTGGAAATTAGAACTGAAAATAAAATTAGCATTGAACAATGTTTGTCTGCAGTGTCACGTAGAAATGCATTCTCTTTGGAGCTGCTTTTAAAAAAGCAGTAATCAATACTCATTTCCTTTAAGTGATAAATGCATTTTTATGACTTGCTTTTCTCATAAAAGGAGAAAACGGGACATCACAGAGTGAAGAGCTTTTCCTTTATTGGCAAGGCATACAGTTCTAGTTGGACAGAGGGCTAACGCAGCCACAGTTAAACAGCAGAGTTGGATTGTCAAAGCTGCAGAGTTTCAGTTTATGACACACATTCATAAAAATCTCCACGCACAGAAATACTGGTCTTGGTTGGCTGTTGAGACTGTTCGACAACGTGACATCTTCACTAAGAGTCAAAGAGCTTTCAGATGAGCGCACGTACTCCGAGATCCTTTATGAACACGTGATGCGATCAGATCAGTGATGCCAGAGGAAGACAGGCGATAGGACGTGATCCAGAAAACCCAGACGGAAATCTGTCACTCAGCAATTTTTACACCAAGAGAAAAGTGAAAGTGAGTATTTGCTCATGTATAATGTTATATTAGAAGTGAAAAGGAAAAGTTTCTCATACATGAAACTACGTGTGAGTATTAAAACCTTAGACTAAAACAAAAGCTGCTTCTCTGTCACATCGTTGCTGACAGGTAATACAGAAGCAATAAATAAACTGTACACAAAGTACTGTGAGGAAAAAGAACACAATGAATTAGTGACACGCAGAGAGACACACACTGACTCTTTGCATGTTGTGCTGGTTATAATGTTGTTAAATAGTCCTTTAGTGTTGAAGGCATCCTTGAGAGTTGAGTCGTCGGCTACAGGAAGGATTGCACATGTTTTACTCCAGCATGTCAGTGACCAGAAAAAAATCCCAAGTTAAAAATAAGGCTTCAAAAAAACAAAAAAAAAGGAAGAAAGAAAGCTCAGTCACACATTTAAAAAATAAGTTACACTGTTTCATGGTAATAAAAAAGTTTCTCGACAGGATGAGTTTAGTAAGTTCTCTGCATTACTTTCATAGTGTTTGAATCCGGCAGCTAATGTCACGCATCTCAACAAAACACTTCTTTTGCACAGTCAATTAGTTCATTATAAAAAGGACCAAAGAAAAGAAAAGAAAAGACAAGACAAGGAACTTCAGCCCTTCTGAGCGTCAATGGTCCAGCTCATCCAGTTCAATTAAACTACCAGGCTGTCCGTCAACAGAAAAGTGCAGAAGTGTGAGAGAACCGTACAAAGTGCTTTGAGTTTTTTTCTTCTTTTTAGCAAATACTTCAAAAAAAAAAGAAAGAAAAGAAAAAGAAAAAAATGAGAAAGAAAACTCATTCACCCAGACAACAAACACGTCACTGTTTTAAGACAATATCAGTTACTGTTACGGTTTGAACAGGAGTTCAGTGAGAGAGAAAAAGGAGCAGAGACACTGAGGTCAGATTGGCACACTGGGTGCTACAATCAACCAACTTTATCAGTCACTGATGGAAAGTAGCCAGTGGCAAAATGGAAATTACAGTACGGGTTGTGTCATGCTTGCTTGGCACTTGTTTTGTCATTGACTACCGGCGTGTCCCTGTGGAGAGCAAAGTACTGATCAATGAGAGGGAAAAAAAAGAGGGGAGATTCAGGCACAGGGAACTGGCTCTTTGTAACCTCCTGGGTTTTTACAGTTACAGCGATGCTAACATCTGTCATTACAACCTCATCAAGACACTGCCCTCATTAGTGCAGTAATCTATGCTAGTGGATGTTACCAAAAACACTATTTCAGTAGGTAGATGCTGTGTAGTAAGAATAATGGAACTCTAATAGCTTAATGTACTCGTAACTCTACTGTGACACTGAGTTTTTTTCTTTTTATGTTTTTTTTTTTTTTTTTTTTTTTTGCATGATGTCTGTGCTAGTTAGTGTTTCTCAGTCAAAAGCCTCCAATGAGTTCATGTTTTGGCTCGAGCCCTTAAAAACAGACAAAAACGAAGGCTACCTATGAACAAAACTGCAAAGTGCTAAAACTTGAAGGCAAACTGATAAAATGGGCGCCAAACATCAAGTCAAATAAAAATAATCCAAACAATAAAGCAACAAAAACAGAAAAATAACCGACATTTTTTTGGGTAGTCCTGCAGTTAAATATGTTTTCAATGTAAGAACTTGCAAATCATTTACCACAGTACCAGAACTTCAGTTCCACATGTGGACACTGGGAGGCACCATAACCACAGCCCACATCGCTCTGGATGTAACTCCTAGAACGCCTAGCGCTACACTGACCCTGGCTCAGTTTTGTTGCTGACTATATCTCATTAAGATTATTAAAAATGGAAATAATACATCTGAAAACATGAAAAATAATATGCGGTGCCAGCTCAGTCGTTATAATCATTAAAGCAACTTGCCTGCTGAGTACAATTAAATCGGCTGTGTAACACCAGCTGAAAGGAGTGCTACTGCATGTATACAAACACAGTGATAGAGTCACTTCAAATATCTGCTACATTTAAGGTGTCTTGCAAAAAAAAAAAAATCCTTCATAGCTCTTCTTTTTGTGCTATGAATTTGCTTACACTTCTTTCAAGTTTGCTGTTAGCTGTAGCTTCAATTTACTGTGTGTGAATCTAAATAACAGACAACTGAATTAAAAAAAAAAAAAACTTACTAAAAATGAAAAACCAAAAAAACCCCCAAAAGGCAGGCAAACCAGTATTTGCAAGTTTGGCAAGAAGTCTTAAAAGACTTTGTTGTGTTTTCGCGGTCATTCATCACTTCCTCGCTTCTTTCACACAAAAAAATACTCCGTTAGCGGAAGACACGTCTGTCTTTAGTCGTAGCGGACTTTAGGCTAGCTGGTAGAAAAGCATGTATTTTTCTAACTTCTTATCGTCTCTGTGGAACTTCAGCCACAATTTGTCTGAGTGAGAGACACAGATTTCCTGTCCTTACTGGAACAGCGACTGGGCCTATCTGTCTCTCTCCAGTGCAAGTGACTGCTGTGTAAAACTGCAGACTTTCTCAGTCCTCCCCCACAGCCTCCCGCACTCCCGTACTCCCCACCTTGAGTCCTGCTCTTAAACCCCATCTGTAGAAAAACAGAGGTGGTGGCGTTTGCTCGAAGTGGAAGGTGGGGTGTGACAGAGGGCGAGGCACTGAAATCAAGAATAATTAAACAAAAGAAAGTCGAAAGAGTCGAAACTATTGACTGGTGCTATGTGCCAATTCGAAAGCGTGGAACCCCAGAGACGCCTTCGTCCGTTTCTCTTTCTTCTGCCATATCTTTCTCTGAGTCTAACGAAAACGTCCTGCCCGAGTCACTTGTAAGGATTTTGGGAAGCCTTCGAGATGCAGGAGAGGCCGAATCGGATCTGTAGATTTCATGCCTCCTGCTGCTGCTGTGGCCCTCCTCTTCCTCAGGTGGGCTCTCTGTGTCAGACTCCCCCTCTTCTTCTAAGGTCAGCTTAAACTGAAACTTGTCAGCAGAAGCAGACCCGCTACCCCGACCGTGTGCCGAAGCTTCCCCTGCAAAGGCATCTTCCTCCTCCTCCTCCTCCTCCTGGCCCTCTGGGTGAGGTGATGGGCTGTGGGGGATCATGCTCTGATACCACTCTCTGTTATCCTCCAGCGTGTCCAGGATGTCCTGCGCATCTGGGTGCACCAGGTCGGCCCATGTTTCCCACAGAGGATGAACGATGTAGTCGATGAAACCCACCTGAAAGAGAAAGCAACGTTTAAGACTGCGAATAACAAACTCAGCAGTAATGCTTTGACTTAATCAAAGAACTCCATCTTTCCGTGAGCGGTTTTGTATCCGAACTAGTTTTCTTCCTGACGTCTACATCCATCAACCACAGGAAGCATGAAGCTAGATACGGCTAATTTTTACAGGCTGTCTCCCTATCATTAACATCAGGCTCATCATAAAATGTATTTTGAGGACCACTTCAGTGCCTTTTAGTTCCATTATATAAAAGAGAAGGGATCTCCAAAACCACCTCACAACAGAACAATCTAAATCTAGGTTGACGAACGGCATCAAGATGAAAAATACATGAATTTGATTTTGAGGCTAAGCTCGCGGTTTAGGTTATTCCCCACCTGGTTCTTTTCTACTGAAGCATTGTGCTTGTCGCACATGGGGCTGATCTCCATGCCTTTCTCTCTCTCTCTGTCTCCCTGTGTGAAGAACTCCACCATGATGCGGTCTGTCCACTGGCGGTACAGCTCGAGAGGTTTGGTCGGGTTACTCAGGTCTGCACAGTGTACCATGTTCTGAAGAACCTGCAGTGGCAAATTAAACAGGTGTTGTCACATGTCAAATATATAGATTAGATTAGATTGATTCTATCTTTGTATAAAAAGAGTTCTCACCTGTATGCGATCTGAATAGTTGTCTAAAAGCAGGACTCCCAGGCTGGTGACTTTCTTAGTCTCCACCATGGTCTTCAGGTCTGCTAACAGGTTCATGTGTTTGGACATATCTGTGGCGAGCACCTGCAAGAACAACAATCACATTAAACCAAACAGAAGTCACCGGGGAAAAAGAAGGCTTAAGCTGAGATAGAGCTACTGCACGTCTACGATCTTAATGGTCCACTCACCATGTCGATGACCATTTTGCGAAGCGACTGACGCTGCTTTTTGTTGAGATTCTGAAAAATATCACAGTTGTCTTCCTGCAGAAGCTTAAAGCCTACAGCCAGGTGGTGATTCTCTAGCACTGACAAGTCATTGTACATCAGGGCCAACTCTGAGTCTGAAGACAAAAAGGCATAAAAAACTTCAGCACTCTGAATGTAAAATAACTCACGATCTCGTCAGCCACATAGTTAAATACACTCAGCACCCACACACATTCAGATAATCCCTGCAGAGCTACGAGCAAACTCACTGGTGTTGATGAGAAACCGATTGGAAACTCCGGGGTGATCCACGTCGTGGATGGCGCTGGCGAACAGCGCAGCGAGGATCTCCAGATCAGTAAACACAGCCTTGGATGACACACAAAGAGAGACAGTTAGTTTTGTGTGTATGTGTGCGTGTATGTGAGGGCATCAACCTGGACTGTGTATTTGAGCGATTACCTCCAGTGCAGGTGTGGACAGCAGCACGTGTGTTGATTGGACCACGTCTGCAGCATGGATGTTGTTGTGGTAGGCCACATCAGCATGATAGTGGTCCTCCAAAGTCATCATGAAGGTAATGAAAGTATCCACTGGAATCTTAAAGGACTTCAGCAGATCACGTTCCTGCAGCAGCAGAGGAGAGGATGGGTCATCCAAGGTAAAGATAAATGACTGATTACCAATTGTTTGCTAAGTCATTGCTTCATTGACTTCATTGACTTCAGTAAATTCATTATACACTTGTTTGCTGTGCCGTGTTTGATGCTATAAAGTACAGGAGCCATACAGTACGCTGTGTGCTGTGATGTAGTACCTGGAAAATGGTGTACATGGTGACTGTCAGTGGGCGATTCCCAGAATACTCAGAGACCTTAAAGATGTCAATACCCCATCGATTTATATCCTCAAGTTCCTGTCAGTGAGAAAGTATAAATACATATATTAAACAACATTCAGTATGTGGGAGGAAATAGAGAATTAGCCTCAGGGAAATAACAAATGAACTAGTCCTCACACCTTAGCTAGGAGTCCTTCCTGGCTAGCATTGACCCCAAATCGAGGAATGGTTGAAGGAGCAAGGCTGGGACTGTGGGTGGCCTTCTTCACACCGCTGATCTGGGACATAGGACGCTTTTTCTTGTCTTTCTCCTTGGTCGGGGGAGACATGATGTCCATGTCATGTTGTTTCTCTGCCAGTGAAAGTCATCCAGTTAACAGTGATGAAAACAGAAATGCACCACTAACACTAACTTTCCTGCTGTCATGCATTTCAACTACTCCTGTCTAAGCACTGTCCTGTGATTTACATGCATATCTGCATGTATGTGCAGCAGTGTGTAGCGTACAAAGACGGCATATTTACCCAGAAAGGTGCTGGAGATGAATTCAGACACCTGGTTCCCTGAACGGCTGGCTTCTGACAGCTGGCTGAGCTCTCGGTTCAGCATCCTCTTGAACTGAGGACAAACACATGCAAGCATCAATGAGCTTGATCAAACACTCTGTTTGCTAAACTGTGGACAGACTAGGTCGGATCAACTCAGCCGCCTGCTGGAACAACAGTTATCTCTTAACAACAACGTAGAAAAGAAATACTTCACAAGCAAATCACTCTCTTTCAAAACCTGCAAACGGTTCAGTCAAATACAAGGTAGCAGATGCCACAGATCATACTGATATAAGACGTGTTGAGTCTCAGAGAAAGTCAGAAAACAAGCAACACGTGAACCTCAGGGAGTCTCCTACCCTCCCACCCAGTTCATCCCTCTCCTTCCCACTCCTCACCTGAATGAACATCAACGAGATGGAGATGAAATAAGTCACTTCTGGCATTTCAGCGTAAAGTCAAGCATGGGAGCAAAAATAAAACGAGTGAGCTCTCAGGTTTAACACGCCTGTTCGACAGAGCTGCCTGTCTCGGAAAAATCCACCAGCGAGTGCTGCAGAAGCTTTGATTATAAGTCTGTGGAAGAACAGGAGAATCGAAGCATATGTATGTGGGAATGCTGCTGGATGCCAGGATGCAAGGCAGAGAAGGCAGACTCTCCCCGACTCTCCCTCATTCACTCAGTTACTGCCTGCTCACTATGTGTGTAAACACAGGGAGAATGGGGTACTCTAATCTCCACCTCCTTTCAAAAATGCCTAAGAATAGCAGCCAATCAGACACCCGCTGCAGCAGCGTGTGGCGAAACAGAGAGCCGTCATTGGCCACGAGACATACACAGTAGGCAGGGCAGAGTGAGGTTGTGAGACACACCATGTGCACCAAGTTTGAAGGTATGAAGAAAAAGCTTTGAATGGATGGGGAGGAGGGTTCATTCTTGTAGCCAAAAATAAAAATAGTACATCACGCACCACAGAGGCTTGGGTGCCCTGACCGTTAACACAATCAGAGGAACAAAAGACAAAATGCTTTGACACAGAAATGCTTAAAGCGGGCTCCAAAAGTTCACTCACAGCTAAATCGTGCTCTGAAGCAGACAGAAAATATTAAAGGATAATTACGGTAGCCTTAATGTTAAGCTGATTTATTCACTTTTATACAAAATTCAAACTTGGTAGTAATTACCATCAGAGGAGGAAAAAACTGCCTATGCGGCATGTAAAAGGCTCTTTCTTAAGTACCCTACTCACATATAAATAACTCAGTGATTAAAAGAGGTTGCACGATTCCTCAAAGACCCCCTCAGTAAAGATCCAGTTTAACAAAGCAGTTCGATAAGGTCGTCAGGGATGCAGAAACATTGTTCACTTCAGCCTCCCGTGCACCTGTCTTTGTTCCCAAGGGCCGGCATGGATAATTCTTCCCCAGTGACTGAAGCAGCTCATTGACTGATCTGCAGCAATTGTGGGGGCTGGGGAGAGGAGTGGGCGTGGGGGGGGGGTACGCCTCCAGCAAAACTCCCCTCCGCTGCCACGTGAGTGTGTGACGTGTGGAATGGTGTATGCATGAAGCAGGAAGCAGGCGCGGTACGTGATAGGTTAATAATGTATTTCACATTTATGTGATGAGAAGAGGTCTGTCTCCTTATGTTTGGACGCTTCTATGAAGTGGGTGTTTGTGAGTGCTGGTCAGAGAGGAGAGGGATGGATGGAGGAAGCACACATGGTGAGGATTCCATTTCATCCAGTGCAACATCTCTCCCACTCCACTACTCATTCACATTTTTCTGCATATGATTCAGGGAAAAAGGTGTGTCCCTGTTTCTAGTCCCTATCTGCATGCCGGGAATCATCCTATGCATTTAAGCTTCTTCCATCTGCGGACAGATGGGGGCTTCTATTCATATTTTCATGATGGATTCTTTGTGTTAATGAGCTTTCAGCTTGGTTAAAGCATCGGTGATGGTAATTGTATTTACAGTAGGCCACACACAATCCTTGGGTTTGGTGTTGTATTTGGGGCCTTTTCTAATTTGGGCAGGAAAAAAGCACAGCCAAAGAATACATCCATTCATAAAGCATGAAAATGAACATGCCTCATGTACTGTCTATATTATCCATTCTAAAAAGAAATCGGATGCATTTCATTTCAAAAAGGGGAAATGACAACAGTAAGCTGGAAGAAAATGACCGCACAGCTGCAGATTGAGCACCTTTCCCAGCGGTGAGGTCTAAAAATAGACATATACAGGAATAACGGCATAATCAGCCTCCAAGGTTTGTTCTCTGGTACTTTCTATACCAAAAGCCCTCCAAAATATACAAGGACAGTCCAATAAGCTTCCAACTTGCAATTAGAGCAGGACCAGAGGACCCTGTCTTCAAAACTCCATCTCTCTGACCCTCATACGTCTTTTAAGCAACTACAGCAGATGTTTAAGCTCCCAACCTTGCACTTAATCCATTTTCTACAACTGCAAGATTTTTCATTGGACCATGTCGTGTCCATCATGTGGAAAACCTGCTGGTTACGTATCCACCGTGTTCTGAATATCCCACACATACCACAGTTTTCCACAAAACATTCAAACAGGCTCCACTCATGTATGTGTGTGTGTGTGTGTGTGTGTGTGTGTGTGTGTGTGTGTGTGTGTGTGTGTGTGAAATGTCCAAAAGAGCAACAAACTTTCATCCAGTCTTTCAGTTGACTAGATTACCAGCTTCTAAATGTCTAACTCAGCAGGCTGTTGGTAGTGTGTTAGTGTTTTGTTAAAGTACCTTGTTGGAAGCCATCTCACTGACAGAGTGTCGGGTTTTCAGCGTCTCTAGTTGCTCCAGACACCAGTCCAGCTCATCTAGAGTCTCTATGGCCAGCTGCTGGTGAGGCTCCTCTGTATGTATATCACACGCACACATATATATATATATATATATATATATATATATATATATATATATATATATATATATATATATATATATATATATATATATATATATATTAAATTTCATCGGGGGGGAAATGTTAAAAAAAAAGTACCCAAATACTGTTCCTAAACTTTTATTTTCTATATTTGAGAAGGAAAGTATTTCCCTCTCAAATATTGAGCTGCATTTTGTTTCATAGTAATTGTATCCATGGGATGAGGCTACAAGTGACTTACAATAAGCATTAAAAAATAGTGAATCATAAAGGAGGTACAAATAAATGCATTTGTGATAATAAAATCAAACTTTCATTTTCAAAGTTTCAAAGTTTTCAAGTCACTTCATTTATAGCACATTTAAATACAACAAACTTTGACCAAAATGTTGCACAGCAGGTAACTAAGGCATCACTTCATCCTCTTTAATACATGAAAAACAGTTAAAAGAAAGTTAGAAGCACTCAGTGAAAGAATAAAGATTATTCCTACATTGCTGTGTTGATATTTTCATGATTACAGGCACATGGCTGGAATACTTGCCCACCACTGGATTTCATGTGTTGGTGAACCACATTCGCTTACTAATTAAACAGCTGTGATGTGTTTCCAGTAACCCAGATTTCCCAATTCACAGATTTAATCGTGTTAATATCCTTGCCATCTGTGTGTGTGTTTTTTGTTTGTTTGTTTGTTTTTTAACCAGTGTGTATTTTGGGCTAATAAGTAAATATCTCATTCCAAAACCGCTACCAACCTGCGAGGCTGGTCTTGCACATGGATGGTGGGTTGCTGCCTGAAGATCGTGTTCTGTAGTCAGAGACCATCCAAAGTGAGCATATTAAAGACAAAAGTCAAGTGTGGTGGTGAAAGAGGAAAAAGACTTAGGAAGTCTCCAAAAAGCCTACTTGCTGGCCGTGCGATCTTGCTGGCCGGTTATGACGGCGAAGTTACTTCGGACTGTCCTCAGGCTGGCGAGGACCTACGACAGGAACAAAGGAGTAAATGTACGAGTTCATCAAATGACACATTTGTAATGTGATGAAGTGTAGCTTTAAATGCTCATAAAAGCTTCCACTTTCATTGAACAAGAGCTTCTCAACACAAATCACTGACTATCATTTGATACTGTGGCTCTCCACTCTTGGCAGATGTGCTACCCAAAGGCATCCCCCACTCCCTTTCTGATGTTTTCATAGCATCACTGACACTCCTCTAGGTCACGTCTGCCACTGCATCTGTCACCAAACACTGACTCAGCATGAGGAGAAAGCCCACAGAGTATCAGATGTCCAGACTTGATCCATGCATGAGCCTTATCTGCCACCATGCATATCTTAAACAGCATGATCCAGCAGTATTGGATTCTCAGCTCCTTTCACTGTGTAAAGTGAGCACAGGAGTGACGCACATCCCACGCAAGAGCTAGGCAACACCAGCGGGATGCTGATCCTGTCGCAGGGCCAACATGATCCTGAGGGGATGTTCCGGTAGTGCACTAAAACCCAGTCTCATACCATCTGGAGGCTGTTTTTTTTCTTTTCTTAATTTGTCCATCTGCCAAATTTTCAAATAACACAATAAGTAAAACAGGCTGACTGGAAAAGATTTCAGAGTACTCACCTGTGCAAACGGTGTGACTATCATGTCTTCTGTATGTCTGCAGAAAAGACACACAAGAGGAAAAAAAGCATGAAAAAACACAAAATACTGAGAAGCTCAACTATAAATCCCTAAACTGTGACACCAAAGAGTGATAAAAACAAACCTTCCTCGTATTTATTATAGTTTATTCTAATTTATTAAAGACATGCACTGCATCTAGTGAGGCCGGTGAGGAAACAGTCTGGGTGAGGTGGAAAGGGTGGGCGACACGTTATGAACAGTCAAATATGAGTAAATAAAAACAAAAGTGTGTTATTATACTTGACTCTGCTCTGATTAAGCGTCGCATGCAAGAACAAACAAAACAGAACGGGGTGTTTTAGAGAGCCTGACAGGGGTCACAAGAGAGGTTTTTGATATTTAGTCATCAGGAGAAAGGAGGGAAATGATCATGAAGCCATCCAGAGGGAATGCAGAAGAGGCCTTCAGGGGACAGAGCCAGTGTGGGTTTATTTTCGCCCTAATTTATTTGTTTATCATGTTCTTCTCACCGAGATGACAACCAGTTGACTTCCCAATGCTTCAAGCTTTCTTCCCTTTAAAAACAGATAGGCAAGAGGTTGAAGAGATCTGTGACTGCTTCAATTACAAAACTGAAGTTTTTCTTTCTTTCTTTTTTTTTTTTTAGATAGCATGAAATCTATAATGTCCTGCTTGGGGATGTAACTGAGACACACAGAAAAACAAACAAAATATTCCTTTCTTTAGAATCCCAGTGGAATAGATTTGACATTCAAGCACTTTGTGATGGGAAAACAGCTGCAAGCAATACATAGCATGTCCTAATAAAGTCTTTGAGAAAGCTCAATCTTCTCAAGGTGAACCTTTCTTATCAGTCCTCCTCACTCTATGAAAAACAAGTACAAAAGTTAAACTGCGTGATCATTTGGCTTCAGAACTCAAACTGCAAACAGGTAAGGGAGCCAGCCTGTAAATCGAGGCACAATACTGCTTCTCCAGCCCGGAAACCTCTGAGCTCAAACAGATAGAGGAGAACAGAAAATGCAATATGCAGAAATGCAAATATGATCCATGTGATCCTAGTGGTATCCCTTTAGGATAAAAAGCACAGTATCAGGAATGGCTGTTGATACTTTGACAACTTTTACCCGTGTTTTTCAGATGTAAAAAGCTCTTTTTTACTTTTAGAGAACTTGATATTAACAGATTACTACATTTAAAGCAACAAGATTCCTAGGCATGGCATTGGATTTATCCAAAGGGATTGTTTGAAGCCCCTCTCAATACATAGAGACAGAGGATTAACAGTTTCAACTGGTTGACTTACAGGTCACTGGCAGTGGAGGAGTTTCTGGAGGGACCTTTGGGTGAAAGGTCAAAGTCGGAGTCAGAGCGGTAGAGGAAAGATTCCCTCCGCTGGCTGTGAGGGAAATTGGTCGGTCGGGCCAGACCAGAGTTAGGGCTGGCCTGAGGGTCCAGGGGGCTGCGTCCCACAGACAATCCATTCTCCACATCAAAACTAAGAAGACATAAATGCAAAGAGAATTTATTAAGGTTAGATGGCTTAAGAGGCTATTTAGGAATTTACCAGCTTGTAGATTTGGTCAGGAAAGGAAATAGAAGAAATGAATCCATCCAAACTGTCCATGCTTCCTGGAAAGCTTGTTTTTCCATTCTTAGACACACAGTGCCATAAAATATCTCCCACAGAATATCTGCAATTTGTGCATTCATGTGTACAACAGCTGGTGTGTATGAATATATCCGAGTCTGTCACACAAATACAGTTCAGCACTTTGTGACTGTTTACAGCATCGGGCAGGAGAAACTGAAAACCAGCTGTCAACAGCGTTATTGGAAATACACCGAGTGGCTGGTCAAGTGGGTCAGCATACACTGAGGTGAGAAAACGAGCTCCATTAAGAGCTGCAGGCAGTATAAATGCAACAGCCATAAAATAAAAAGAATAGGGGATAATAAATGTGGGAATAAGCATTTCCCTTCAGACCAAACTGACAGACAAACTTTTTTACAAAATTCCAGTTACAAGTAAACCAGACTGCTGCTCCTCTGGTGCCAATAACATGGACACAGTTAGTAAAAGATGGAATATTCCATATCTAAAACATCGCTACAGACCTTATAAGGACTTCTATCACACAAGCTTTCACTCTGATATTGTCCTTTCTTGAAGAGGAAATAGTGTAACATAGAAGTAAAGACCACAATAAGAACTCAAAATTCAAATTTAGAAGGGTGACAAAAAGGATAAGACATTGTGATATATATGAGCTCAGCTCACAGCTCAGGAAGTAAGCTAAAATCAGCACCACAATTCAAGCTGAGCAACAATGGTGGATAAGAAAACACATCCAAGTCAGACTGAAACCAAAATGAGGAGGTGATGAGATCCAAAGAGGAAGAATAGCTCTCAGCACTGGTGGCTGCGTGCAATGCTATAGCTGATTTATAAATAGGATAATGAACCGCTAAAATCCATTAAGTGTGTTATTAGAGTGATCCAAAAAAGAGCAGCTGATGGGCAGGATGGACCCATTTTTCATTATTAATATATTTAACATTAAAAGATATTATAGCATTTGAAACAGCAAATCAAGCGAAACCTGAGACTGTCAGGCAGCCAGCCTGGACGTACTTGAACTCCACAGCTACACAATCATCATGCAGAGAAACAGTAAAGGCATGAAATGTGTTTAGATAATGTGATGCTCTCGTGATACAAGTATGTGTATGTGTCCGCGTGCGCGTGTGTACATACAGATGAATCCCGACTGTGAGCCAACAGCAGAGATAAAAATAGCAGCACAGTACTGACGTGGGTTACACGAGAGAGGCGAGTCTAAAAATAGCACAGCGTCAGGTGAAGAGGAGTTCCTCTTGAAAAACACCGTCTGACTACAGAGGAAAACAACAAACGAAGGCACGGCAAGGTCCTTCTTCACAGTCTAGGCATGTTTCTCCTGTGATCCACATTTCTACTTTCCCACAGCGTTGCTCTGAGCCTCGGAGACTTTCGGCCAGCAGCTCCGTTTGGCAACGCATCTCCTTTTGCTAAACAGCGTGAGGAGCTCCAGAATAGAAATCCACACTTTAGTAAAACAACCATTAGCAGAACATGAAGGATTTTGCAAGGGCAGATGCTGAGACACACTTGATCCCTTTCAAATAAACAGAACAGGGAAACCAATATTTCAAAATAAAAATCTCACGGCGTAGGTATGGGTTCCAAAGTGTTAGAGAATAATAACACACAAACCCAAAATGTCAGTGATACAATTACCACAAAATCAGATTCTTGTGCAGCTGTGTGGGGTCTAGAGTGTAACAAAATGCACACATTGAAAGACGTTAACAACTGCCATGTCACATATATACTCACTGTACACTGTGTTGCATACAGCAGTTGATGCTCGGTTTAAACGTTCGACTTGAAAGTGACCATGGCTACACGCATACCTGCACCAAGTTGTTGCCATTCGACTGGCAGATGTTTCCATTAACAAACAGTTGAAGAGGTGTAGCTAACAAAGTCGGAGGTCAGTGAGTGCACAGTATAGAAGGTGGGGAGTATTAATGTGTTTTTCACATGGTCAACAGTTTTTGACATTTGACACAACTTGAGCAAAACCACAACTATCTGCTGGCCCCATGAATGACTACCTTTTACTCCAATCCATGAGCGATTGACCAACTTTGGCATTTGCAGAGTTGTGCTGCTACAATCCAGCCTTTACAGTTGCATGAAAACACTGCATTCATTCCTCTCATTCCTGCTGCGTTCTGCAGTACTCCCCCCCCAAGATGTTGGTGTGTTACTGGCTATTACATAACAGCAGGAGCTGATTTCCATGTGACAGATTCAGACACACTGACTGCATCACAGAAGTCCAGGGACTCAGATAATAAGGCCAAGAAAGTGCGAGTGACTAAAATGTCAGACACAGTACAGTGGGAGTGTGCCAGCGTGGCTGCTAGAGTGAGCGTGCAGGAATGACAGACTGGCTGTGTGTGCAAGGGGTAAAAATAAATCATAATCTTATGTGTAAATAATACAAACAATGAGTCCGAATGATGTACGCCTACAATGTGTGTATTTTAATCTCAAATTACTCAGGTGAGGAGATGGTCACGCTCTCCTCACTTTTTCATGTTTCCAATTTAACCCATCTCTCTCATCGTATCTCTGTATTAATGCTGCGCCCGCTGCTCTCCTCGCGTGCTCTGATTATGAATCTGTTTGTATTTCCACACGTCTCTGTCTGTGCAGCTAAATTTAACCTCCGCTCGCATGTGAATCCAGAAAGGCAACACTGCAGCTAAAAATAACCTTCAGGTAGAATTCAGAGCCCTCCTCTCTCTCTTTCGCTCTCTGTTTGCCATCTCCGCCTCACAGAGCAGCAGATTCTTCCCTCCATTCATGAATATTTATGGAGGAGTTTCTATTTGAAGCCGATACCGAGCTAAAATTAGATCGCGGATCAAAATACCGCCTACGCCATCCCCCCCCCCTGGTTTTTTTTTCCACTTCCAGTTTTTCTCTCTTTATCTCTCGCTGAGCTGTTGTGAGCTCAGTGCAGGGAAGGGAATCCTGACTCACTCGTGACACTTCACTGCTCACCTAGTACTCCAGCACCCCAGCAGACAAAACACGTAGTATTTTTGCATTGTGAAATCACAATCTTCTAGTTGTGGTTCATACAGTTTTATAACAAATCCTTTAATTTATGTAGCAAAAAAAAAAAAAAGATAAAAGGGGGGGAAAGTAGCTGTTACCATGGAAACAAGCGATGGAGATCTAAATAAGTGATAAAGTAAAACAATAACTCAAAAACACATGCTATTTTCGAAAAATTAGTTGTTGTTGAGGCTGTAAAGTTGTTAGTTACGGATTTTATAATTTTCTAAAGAGCTGAATTGTGATATTCTATATTCGGAAAAAATGAAAAAAGCCGTTTACAGTTTTTCCTGTAATGTCGTTTCACAGTAAGAACAGTGCAACCAGAATATTCCAGTATTTTCTGCACACCTCCAATGTGCATGATCTTTAACTATACAGTTAACAAAATGTGCATTAAATCTGTCAGCTGAGGCATTCTGTAGTCCTAAGAGGTCAAAGGTCAAGGTTCAAGCTCAGTGTGCGCATCGTCTGAACAGGAAGCTCCCACAGAAGCTCCGTGGCTGGTTGGTCTTCAAAAATGACTCCTCCATTGTCTTTTTGTTTTTCACAACTGGCACCCACCCACCCGCCTGCCCACCTCTCCTCCTTCTCCGGCACTCTTCCCACTCTCCACTCTTCTCTGCTCCAAGAATGAAAAAAAAGGGATTTTTAAAAAAATATCCCTGTTAGTGTGGGAAGGTGTTAATTAATTATAGTCCTGATAAAACTGGTGATGAGTGATAGCTAACGTGTATTTTAGGTTCTTTCTGCTGAATTAAAATAATCTATTCATTCACTCTGAGGACAGAGTCCCTCTGCTGGGCCTTAGTGAAACTGCTACAGGCAGTCAATGTGCATGTCTGAACAGAGAAAACTAAGGCATGTTATTCATTTCATAATTTATTATTCAGATATTTGTATCATTGTAGCTTTAGCACAGACAAAACATGCATTGAGATGATTTTGGGCGGGTCTTTGAACTTGCACATTGTATGCATTGTAAAATAATGAGGTAGAGACGAAGTTTTCTGCAGATAAATCAAATTAATCACTGAACAAAAACCCGAGCTACTTTTGTTCTTAATTATTGCCACACTGTAAAAAAAAAAAACCCTGACTGAAAAGTTTTTGTACGTGCAGAGACGGTGAAAATAAAATCTCATATAAAAGCTAAAAAGCCAGCTGAAATGTGTAATGTGCCACCTGTTTGAGATTGGATATGGTTAAATAGAACCATCCTAATTTGGCATCTGCATTCGCACACCAGGCTTCAAAGGTGGATATGCATGCACATGCACTCGCACACTTAATTACTTCTCTTGTCTAAAGACCAATTAGAGGCAGCATTCCTGGACAAGGCAAAGACTTTTAGTTTAAAAAAAAAAAAAAAGGTGTAAAGAGAGAGGTGTTACCATGTTTGTTATTTAAGTGGCTGGCTGGTAACAAGTGTGACTGATGGCAACCTGTCAGTGGCCCTGATACTTGACACTCCGCCTGCGTCACCGCCTGTCATGGCAACGTCAATCCCATCTGGGGAGCATTAAAATACAGGAGCAACGGGGCAGAGCGAGCGAGAGAGGGAGAAAGCAAGGGCGAGATAGGCCTGTAAACCAGGGCAAGCTGTCATCTGAACCTTCATTCATCACTCCCAGGCCTTTGCTGTGACACAGCCAGAGGTAGAATTAGTTACACCAAAGCCGAGCTGCGCGACGAGCTGGGACATTTATTCAAATGCTGCTTAAACTGATGCACAGAGCATTCGCTTCATGCAAGAGAAAATCGTGCCTTTGTAATACTTGGGAGATAATCTGAAATGATTTCTAGTATGCGACAATGTGTCAGTGTGAAACAAAAGCAGCAATGCTGTGAAATTATTACAGCACAAGAGGCACGAGAGACATTCTCCGCCCGGCTTGAGTGAGACCACAAAGTTCACACCAACAACTGAGAGTCCACACGCTGTAGCTCAGCACACAGAACAATGGGAACAAAGGGAGAACAGATGTGGTAAAAGTGGTCACAGTAGAAATCCACAGAGGCGATTTTGAGTATGAATTACATAAGTCATCAGTTTGTGCTCTGGGATAAATGTTGGGGTTTTTTCTCCTGGCGCTTGTGTGGCCCTTCACACACAGCCAGGACCACCCTGTTGTTTGTCTTGCGCGTCTTCTTCTTCTATTCTGTAACATCACGTTACTGAATCTGGCCGTGAAGAAACCCGATGGAGGTGGTATGTGTTTACATGTCGACGGTGTAGCTAGATTAATTCACAATTGCCTTATCCTTTTTCCCGGAGCACCAGCTGCAATCCATCTCTGAAAGTACACTTATATTTTCATTGGTTTCTTGCATCTTCTAAATATTTTCTAAAAGCAATGTCATGATTATTTTATAAATCTGATTATGTTATACACTGTGGGTGGCTTAAATGAAGTATGGTAAAACAATAAACACGTCTCATGGAAAATGTTTCCTTTTTCCATGAGTACATCTTATCAATTTACCTTCCCAACCATGCTCTGGAATATGGCGCAGTTAAAGTAGTGTGTTTGAACATCATGCAAGGACATTTGCCTTGAATTGAAGATGATAAAAATTCTAAGCACCCAAGAAAATCCACCAAGTAATGGCTCAAAAAGAAAAGGGGGTCATGGAGGGGACTGGACTTAAATGCTGCAAAATGTGGATTTCAAACAGAAAAAACAAACAAACCAAAAAACAAAACTCTTTGACTTGTCAGATCACTAAATGAATGTTGCATGAAAGAGTGGTGAAATAAATATCAGACACAGGTCTGACAAATTATGAGAAAGGCTACAGGAAGTAAGTTATTTATATCTCAGTTGGCCCAAAATAAGCTTCTGAGGCTATGGGTGTACATTTTCTACAGGAGAACACTAAATCTATTGAGATTTTGATATTGACTGAAAAAAGCTTGTGGTGTTTCACAAAGGATCAAATGTTCCTCATTTCACATGACTGTATAATAAAGGCACTCACAACAGATTTAAGGAAAGAAACTTATCGGCTGTCTTGTCTGTCGTGTCACTGACAACTGACTTGTGCACCATTAACCCAAAAAGGGAACAGCCTTATGACAATTAGCCTAGCTAAACTTAGCTTAGCATGAAAACAAACAAAACGAGCATTTAATCTCATTCGAGGCTCTGTGCTGGACTCATGTTTTAGTTGATAGGACATGTTTATTAGTGAGTTTTTTTTAAGTAGATTTTGTGCCCCTTACACAAAGCAAAGTTAGCTTCTGAGCTAACGTTCAACAACAAAGCAAACGTGTATTTCTCAAAAAGTCAAATTAGCATTTAGCTGAATAAGCTAAATATGTAAGAATTTGTTTCTCTGTTTCTGAATAATCCTCCTAAAACACACACACAGAGCAGTTTTGCTATATAAGCTGTAGATCTTTCTCAAACCATACAGCAAAGCAGCACAGACATCTAAACCAGAGTGCAGCTGTGACTGCTTAAGAAAGTAGTTGTGAATAGCAACACAAACAATAACCTTTTAGCTATTTTCACAGCCAACAAAAACAGGCCCAGCAGGTCAGCCTCTGAGCAACAGAGGAGAGCTAATTATAGACATCGTGCATTGGTAATACAGATGTCTAACCACTGGTCAGAATTAAGTGAACCAGTAAAAACTGGTTTTAAAAGTGTTTAACCGAATGTAGAAGACACACCACAAAGACAGAGACTCAGAATCATTTGCCTTATCTTTTTATAAAAATAAATAAATAAATGACCTGACCAATACTTAGATTACTGCCAGCTGAACAATTAAGGTTTGGCTTAGAAGAGGTAAACCTACAATTTCCTAGATGACGTAAAAGCTTTTGTACAGACATACTTTAAGAAGTTACTATTCTAGTTAAAGAAACAGAAGACTGCATGTTTAATGTGATTAACTATTAACCTAAAACAATGCATGGTTTCTAAAGAGGCAATCCTAGATAGTCCTGTAGGGCAACTTTCAAATAATCTATCTGTTAGCACTATAATTAACTATTACCATCAGCTAATTTCAAGCAACAAAAGGGTTTGGAAGTCAGTATCGGTAAGTATATAGTTAGCATGTTGTTAGATTATTCTTGTTATCTCTGTAAGGAAAATCTGAATGGTTCTTGCAGGCAAGGAAAAATTCTTGGAAGGTGACTATCTAGTAGTCTATCTAGTATCATAACTCACATAGCTGCAACCTTATTTTCTGGTAGGTCCCGTACTGATTGCTCGGAAATGACTGTGCGCAAAGTCTGGAAGGATGGATTCCCTCCTCACTAAGGTCAAGGTGAATAAATAACAGGATTTATACATATATCACACTCATGCAGTGTTACATTACATTTGTCAAACAGCATTTATTTAACTTAGAGAAAATGAGTATCAGAGGTAAAACACTGCAGGCTCCTCAGGACTTTCCCTCTGATGGCTTCAGTCACCCAGCTGTCTTTCTCAAATTTTTTTCTTCCTTTGAAAAACAATATAAAGTCTAGATGTGGAGCTCTGATACCGTTTACAATGTGAAATGACTGCCGAGGACAATCTTGCTGTCAGTCATCAGTTAGCTGACACAGTGTAGGTGTAGTGGTGAGGTGTTACAATCAGAGGTGCTGGGGAAGGAGGAAATACTCGTTTTTCCAACAAATGGTTTTAAGTTACAGTTACACAAGCGCTATCAGCAGCAAGAATTCCAATATTTTCAGTGCAGCCAAATTGCCCAGATATTTTTTGCATATTTTGTGCCTAATCTATGAAATTTAACTTGCATAACAAATCTGTCACTGCAAACACATTCCTTTTTCTTCAAATGTTCCTCTTTGCCTTTCCTTGAATGAACCCTGAAAGAGAAACTCGCTGTTAGAGCGACAAGCTGTAGAATGATGTGTGGATATCTTGCTGACAAAAGATAGATATGAAGCTGACCTCTATTTCACTGCGAACTTTGTTTAAATTGCAAGTGAACAGTGGGTCATACACATACATAAAGGACTCCTTGCATGGGAAAACCTCTAACTTCAACTCCAGATTTTAAATAATAAATAAATCAGTATCTCCATGCAGTTAAAAGCCACTTCAATGCAAGTCCACCTCATGGTATTAACTTCAACCAAATTTCATTTAATGAGGAAAAGTCTAAAAACTGCTGCTGTGGCCATTGCTCCTCTAAAAACCAAACTTGACTGCAATGAACAGTGATAGGAGCACCTCAAAAGAAAAAAGAATAAAAAAAAAATACTATTAATCAAGCCAAGCGTTGGAAACAAACAGTTTTAAGTGAGGAAACAAAGGATTAAATTCCAGCTTTACTCATAGACGTAATTGCTTCCACATTAAAATGATTCATTAAAACAACAACAACAAGCAATATTGCTAACAACAAACCTCAGACCAGAGGAGGGTGAAAACAATCCTCAGGGACAGGGACGACTCACAGCTCATTCGAATGTCAAATGTCACAAATGTAGGATGACATCAAGCGACCTACAAACTGAAAATGGCAGCTGGAGTGAAGTGCAGGGGGCAGGTCTGGAGTTGCACAAACAAGAAAGGAGGAAAGAAGATCCAGCCTAAGGTTTGCAAAAGACTGTAGGGGATTCGTTTACCCGGAAGGACCTAACCTGGTCGCGTAATTGTTAGGCAGAGAGGCCCGGAGAGGCCTACAAGCCACACAATCAGTACAGGGCTGCATGGATGTGCATCCACGGTCTCTGCAGTTACAGTGTCAACAGACTGCTGGATAAAAATATAAAAATAAGGTACTTAAAAATATCATCATTAGTTTGTAAATTCTGAACGTATTTTAATGACAAAATAACAAATCACTCAGTTTGTTAACACAACAAAATACACCTCTCAGCTTTTCATCTATTTTGAAAGTGTTTTTTTGAGACCTGGAATGTAAATGTTCCTGTCTCTAAAGCACTTTGGGTATAATTATAAGCTGTAAATAAAATAGACGTGACAGTAAAGACAAAAAACTTTACGCTTCTTCTTTTCCAATAAAAATAATTTATTTAACACAAGTCAGTGGGCTACATACTAATGTAGAGCCCAAATTTTCATGCCTGTATCAAGCAACCTGAATCCTCTTTATGAAGAAAATGACACAATTTCAGAACCCTGTGTGGTTTTCATGCTTTGCAGCAAACTGAAGTGCACATACAGGCTACATCTTTAAATATAAGTAACCTTTGCGTGATGAATCTTCCTGTGAGGTCATCACCGGCTACTGAAACTAAGTAGTCTGCAACTCACGTGTCCATTTAAAAACACAGGTAAGAGAGCGGTTTCACAGTCATGCTCGTCTGTGCGCCTCGGGCCTGCAACCCATCAGCGGACCTGCTGCCTCCGTCTGAGACAGATGGTCCACGTCGCTTCACTCCCCCGTGGGCCACACCATCACTAGGAAGCATTGATGAAATGCTTTGGAAACACTTTCAGGAGACATTTATTACGACAAAGTGGCTTTTGGCTGAGACACCTCCTCTGCTTTGCCAGGACCTGTGAGAGTTATGAAGCGTAGCGGGCACAAGATGACTTAATCACTTCTGCAAATGAGCGCGGCGACTGAAAGCTTGGATTCATTTATCAAGCCCGCAGTGACCTGGCAAAGTCAGATAATATTTGACCCCGGCACAAGTGTTACGCGATTATCTCAAAGACAAAAGTCTGTGTACGTAAATGAAGCAGTAACAAGAAACATCTATCTAGAAACTACTTAACAGGAGTTGGCATCTAAAGCATTAGAGTGGATCCAACATTCACACTTAGAGACGTTGATAAATTAGGCAGATGAAGATTTCTCTTTCCTCCTCCTCTCCTCCCAGGTTGAACTGACAGGGGAGAGTATTGGGTTTCTAAAAACGCACATCTAAAGCTCAGCTTTACTGCCAAAATTGTCAGCATTGTAACGCACTTAATTTATATTAAATTACCCTGAGCATAACTCCCAAACACCTAACAAAGCCCACACTTGTATTTGCCATCAGTGGTTTATTTAGAAATAATCTTTAGGATTTTTCCATCCCTTCCATCACTGTCAAACCTGCATGATATTCCGTGTCACTGTTAATTTTGCGCGCAGCCCTCTGCTGACACGGCTGAGGTAAATTAGACCAACAGCCTGTGGACACACAGCTGCCTGCAAATGGGCTCGAGAGAGGGGGAGAAGAGAAACGGCTCGAATCGATGGAGCTAATCACCCAGCTTTTAATTTTCGACCCGACAACAAGAGCGGGCTCTGTGATTTGTTATGCAGAAAATAACAACGTAAACCTTTTACCCGCGAGAGTTACAAAGAAAAAGAGCCATAAACGTCCTGCTGAGGACGGGTTAACTTTGCAGGTATTTCCGCTGGCCAGTTTAAAAGTTTGCTTTTAAAGCTTGCTGAGAGGGATTCACCCTGAGATCAACTGTGACCCACTGCAAAAGAATTACCACCATCATCTATTTTTCCATAATAAGGGATGAAGTCACACCACTTTTACCAACTCAGAAATATTGTTACCATGCCATACAATGCAACTACAGTTACCACAGTGTTGCATTTATTTTTACTATAGCTCCAAAACTGTTTGGTTTTAAGTTTAACTAGGGAGTAAAAGTGAAGCTCCCAGCTGGGCCCCAGCATGCTGAAAGGTTGAAGATGAAATTCTGTATTATTAAAATAGTTTGTTGCTGTCTCTGTCTGCCAGTTTTTATATTTGGTCTTATTATTTTTATAAATCCATCCAATTCTTCCATCTCTTTCCACTTCAACTCAGGGTCAGCGTGGGGCTGGAGCCTATCTCAGCTATCACAGAGCGCGATACTCTCTGGACAGGTCGTCGATCTGTTGCAGGGCTAACAAAGAGGGACAGACAACCGCTCACACCTACAGCCACTTTGGAATCACCAGTTAAGCTAACATGGAAGTTCTGGACCATGGGAGGAAGCCATCCAGGTGGATTCAAACACAGGACCTTCTTGATGTGAGGTGTTGGTGCTACCCTTCACAGCTTTAGTGGCCCCCTCTCCAAAATCATGTTGTTCTCAGCAAAACAGAAGCAAATATAATTAAATTAGACCTGCATAACAGGCTATTTTAATACCTTAAGGCAAATATTACTTCCACAACATTCAAATTAAAAAAGCTTTACACGCTGATGAGCTGCTACTGTCCCATGAATTGCGTGGGAATTTATCTATCCACGTTTCAGAAAAGTTTAAAACAGTTGAAAAGAGAAACCAGTAACCACCACTGGGCGCAAAAATATCGTCAGCACTCACCCACCAACTTAAAGAAAATAGCATGGCATACATAAAAGCACCAACCCTTCTATCTGCTGCGCTCACAGACATGTAAAAACATGCATAACCTCAGCACATATCCATCTAAGTCGAAGGCCTACTTTCATGTTTTCTTCTGCAGTTAAGTGAGATAATTGGCCTTTAAATCACGCACTGCGGCCACATGAGACGCTCTAAGTTTGGTGTCTGATGTCAAACGCTGCAGATTTATATCCTTCCTCCCCATGCAGGTTTAATTTGTCAGTTCATCTCATGCCTATGTGGGGATCTACTCATGCATGACTATATTTTATAGACAAAAGGAGCCGAGGCTGACATCAGAGTGTCTACACTGGCTCCATAGATATCAGCTGTGATCTACTTTATGTGGACTGGCTGAGAAATAACAAAAGGCAGGATAAAAAAAGAGGGGAGGTATGAAAAAAGATATAAAGAGCATAAAAATGGTTTATACTACCGATTATAAAATAAATGCATATACTTCATAAGGCTGTCTCTGATAATCTCATGTGTTTCTAATCTGCTTGGACTTCCTGTAACAAATTACTGAAAAAAAAAAAAACAGGCCGTTTATTGGAACTCGGGCTCCAGCAAGAGTCAGTTCTTCCATCAGCATCACCGGCACAACCTCCCAGATAAAATAACTCAATCCAAATAAAGATCTCTACCTCCCGGTTTCTGATTCCCCTCTTTGGGCACATTTACGGATCTACTCCAGCAAAGACGGCTGCTCGTAAAGCTCTGACCTTTTTAGATCCATGGGTGGAAGTAATTCGAGCAGTAACGTAATGAGCAAACGTCCAGTGTCTCTACAGTTTGACATTTTTAGGTAATTTTGCTTGTTTAAGAGTAGAAGTCAGTTGCTTTTCCTGGCATGGGCCCCCAAGACCAATGAAATCATATGGGGCAACTGCCCTTTAAAATCCCCACTGCTCACAAATGTTCTGCGTTACATCTGATAAACAAAGACCCAGCCTGAGAAACAGGACAGAGGACAGTAAAGTAAACACGGCTTTATCTGCGAGTCCTCCTTCAGAGCCTCCCTGCTGGCACTGAGGATTATGTGAGAAATTACAAAAGTTCTTTGGGAATTTTTCCTATGAGAAGGACAGCAGCATTCAAGCTGCATGTCAGATAGATAAGCCTTAATGAGAAAAAAGTATTGCGTTACCAAACAGGATTTCTCAAACTGATGTGCGAGACACACAGAAAAAACATCCTGACGTTTTCCTTCACATGAAAACTTTGTTAATGTGTAACAGAAACAGGCCAGCTCACTGCTACAGCAGCAAAAATCATGAATTAAGTAAGCCAACATGTAAAATCTGCATCTCTGAAGGGCAGCAGGTATTCGGTAAAGCAGTGAAATGCGTATGATGAAGAGTGTGTAGATGTGTTTTCTCCGATTTTACCATTTTTGTTGTAAAGGTATTAATATAAACCTGTTACATAATTGCTCCACTTCACTACTCCATCACTGTATAGTCTGCATTAAATCTCTCACACACATTTGAAATTACAGTTGGACTTGTGTACTGCTTTCTGCCTAACACATTATAAAACCTTCTTGGATAAGCCACGGTGGTAATTATGAATTTAAAAAATATCTGGACGGCAACCAGAATTTTTGTTTTTTTTCCCCCAACCAGGATATACTGCAATATTCAAATGATCCAAAAGCTATTACTTTCACACGCCCTTTCTCCTCTCTTAGTTTGACTCTTGTTGAAAGCTGCAAGATGTCTTCATAATGGAAAAAAAAGATACGACAGCGGGCACTGTTCTCATCTGGAACAGTGCCTGAAAAGGGCTGAAGAGGAAATGTGATTAAAAAAAAATTATTTAAGGAAATGCTGATTTGGACCAAAACAACTGATAAAGAAAAAATGTTTTTGTGAATATTGCAGATGATAAAAATAGTTTGCAGTCTAAACACTTCCATCAGATATACAGTACAAAAAAAGAGGTTTGTGATTGTTTTTTTTAATCCCATTAGAGTCACTCCTGTATGTTCCTGTTTTAACTATAAGGATCTAAAAGAAAAAAATAGACAGTGATACCCTACGAGCGATGCAGTGTTTTAGATACTTGGAAATAAACTTTGGTTTCAATAAAAGCCAGTTTTACCAGTAGACCCATGCTCCCCAACTTCATGCACATCTGCATAATGACACATTCGCTGTGTATGTCTGTGTGTTTAAGAGATGAAAGAAGACATGAAAAAAAAGGAAGACAAAAGCACCGAGAGTAAATAACATAGCTCTTAATTACCGCCTGCGTTTCTGCATGATGTCAATAGGCCTGTTGACAGCACACGGTGATCCCCATATGTTCCCACTCCGCACTGTGATACTCCGTTCCACAGAGTAAAAGAACCCACAGTTCGTTGGCACACTCATCTTTTCTTTAGCCTACTCTCTGTAACTCGTCCTCACCCTCCTCTTCTCGGCGACTCCGCTTGTCTCCCTCTCTTGGTTCTCCTCAGCTTGTGGCCGCTCTCATCTCTGTAAAGTCCGTCCCGCTTCCTCGTCTGTCTCGCTCGATCAGGCTGTCCAGCTCTCCACGGCTTCCCGGGAGGTGGCATTACCTCTGGCAGGAGTGGACACCAGCACTATGACCAGCGGCTCCAGAGGAGTGCCAGGATGAATGGCACGATGGAATCTGCTGCCCCGGGCGAAGCTGTCGCTCCTGTATTCTGGTGAAGATTTGCTTTCTCTGGGATGATACGTATAAATTTTTGAGTGTAATCTGTCCTGAGCACCTGAATTC
Source organism: Pelmatolapia mariae (assembly GCF_036321145.2). NCBI lineage: Eukaryota > Metazoa > Chordata > Actinopteri > Cichliformes > Cichlidae > Pelmatolapia > Pelmatolapia mariae. Next base: position 12,158,007 of record NC_086243.1, on the reverse strand, counting down.
CTCCAGGCTGCACTCTCCCAGCTGCACGTCTGTCTGCCTTGCAGGCTGTAGAAAAAGCTTTTCATCACTCTCAGCAGAGCTCCATTAATCGGTCCCCCATGTACATCTTGTCTTTGCTCTAGGTCTAAATGTAACGCAACACTGTTGCCCTCTTCCCCCTCTCTCTTTCAGTCTGTCTGCTCTCTCTCTCTCTCACACTCGTCTTCTGTTTCTCTCCCTGTGCTTCCTCCTACCCCCTTTGGCTGCTACACCTTTAATCACCGAACAAACAGACTTATTTCCTTTCCCTGGACAAACTTGCTCTCCTGCTCCAGTCTGTCACAGTAGTCCTGTCATCTGCGTGTGTGTGTGTGTGTGTGTACTTTTTGTTCAGACGTGCCACAGAATGTGCACAGAGCTGTACAATGGTTGTGTAAATGTGTGTGTTAGTGAGCATGTGCACTGCTGAACAAGTGTGTATGCAGGCATGTGACTCAACAAGTGTCTCTAGGTGTGTGTGTGTGTGCATGCGTGCCTGCGTGTGTGTGTGTGTGTGTATGCATTAGACTTAAAGGGGAGCAAGTTTCAGAGTGAGGTCAGAGCTGAGAAAAGGGGCGGGAGAAGAGCCAGCACGGTCCCTGCCTTCCCTAAATGTTATAGACATTTTAACCCCTTCCTGCTCTCTCTCTTACACAATCTTAATACCACTGCAGGATCGCACTCTCTCGTTGGGCACAGTGTGTGTGTGTGTGTTGGGGAGGCCATGTATGTGTTAGGTAAAGAGATTGATGGCAGGATGAGTGTGATACGGTATTACAATAAGTAGCTCTTGAGACACAGACTGCTGAGAACGAAGAACACACACACACACACAAGCACACACACACACACACACACACACACAATATGTACTCATGCACAGGCTTAGGCACACGCAAGGTCACCGATGACCTAAACAGATTGTGTATTTGAAGAGCATAAATGTGAAAAGTAAATATGAAACCTTAGCTTAGATTAACTTTCTGTCTCCAAACGAAAACTTTCATAAAAGAATATTTAACAAGAAATCAGTAAAATGAGACACGAGGCAGCTATTTTAGAGACAGAGACAGATTAAATGTGGTTGTTTTTCACTGAGGACAAACAGCTTTGTAAAATTTTTAATAATTTGACAATTCCTTGTTACAATTTAGAGAGCATTTGGTACTGAATATCAGTTTTAATTGTAATAGTATTTTAGCATTTTTTCTAAAACTAACTAAAACTGCAAGCAAAGAAGTAGAAGCAATTCATGGACAATATGTGTATCTGCTCTAGAGCCTAACAGATACATGATATGTAGGACCAATACAGATATTTGGTGATTTAAATATCTGATTTTCCAATATATCCGCTGATATTTTCTGGGGGGGTTTTTCAGACACAAAAAACAAAAGCAGAGTTGTTTTGTGGTGTTTTTCATTTACTCATTTATGTTCTGCCATCTGCTTGGATCAGCAGGTTGGTGCCAACAGGGAATTTTGCAGACTGCCCTCTGGTGGACAAACTATAGAATATCAACACTCATAAGACCTTATCGTCATACCATAAATCATTACATTTGCATTTATGAGCCATAATAAATAAAAAATAGATCAGCAAATAGAGAATATTTGCTGATAATGTCGTTCCGCTGATAAATCGATCAGCCTCTAATCTGCTCTAACACAAACTGCAGTTCTTAGCATATCCATGTTATTTGTAAACCAAGGAGCTTATCATTAACTATATGCTTGTAGTATTAATATTATTAAACTGTAATGTTTGCAGCACTCATGTGAAAAAGGAAGTCTTCATAGGAATCTATGCACTCCTTTTAAAAACTTAGTACACCCCATGATTCAGCGTCACATTTATCTGCAATAATTTGAGGTAAATGCTTTCTATATGACTTCATCAAATTCCTCCACACCAATAATTTGACCCACTTTTCTTTGCTGTTTCAGTTCATGGAGGTTTGCACAGCTCACTTAAGATCCCACCACAGCATTTTAATCCGGTTGAGGTCCATCTCAACTCTTTTCTCTTTTAGCCATTCTGTTGTAGATTGACCACTTGTGCTCTGGATTATTGTCCTGTTGTGGAACCCAATTCAGCTAAGCTTGAGCTCACAGAGAGATGGCATCACATTTGAGTCTAGAATACTTATATCGAGGAATTCATGGTTGTCTCAGTGATTGCAAAGTGCCCAGGTCTGCAAAATGAGCCCAAATCATCACCCCTCCACCACCGTGCCTGACAGTTGGTATGTTTGTGCTGATATGCTGTGTTTAGTTTTTGCCAAACACTACATTGTGCATTATGGCTTAATCTGTCCAAAGGACATTGTTCCAGAAGTCTTGTAGTTTGCACAAATATGCTAACTTTCTCCTGGTAGCCTTTCCAAACAAGGCACACTTGTTCTGTGTTTTTCTAATCAGGCTGTCATGAACTTTAACATGTAACATGCTAACTGAAGAGCCTGAAATGTAGGTCAAAGTTGTCGTTTTTTTTTTAAAGTTTCTCTGAGGATTACACAATCTGACCTTGGGCTGAATTTTCTGGGCTATCCACTCCTGCAAGGTTGTGGCATTGTGTCAAGACATTCAGAAAATCCCTTTTCACAATGCTGCACACCGTGTATATGCTTGTTGCATACGCACCTGTGTAACATTTCCCCACATTTCCCCACTGTGTAGCCCCCAGCCTTAGAAGAGGTTAGTTTACACTATTGGTCACCTGCTCATTCTGTTTATGAAATTTTAAAGTTGAATAACCACGGTCGGTGTTGCACGAGACAGCACTGCATTGTTAAGTTCAATGAAAGCACGTAAGCTAAATGACCAAAAGAAGCTATTTTAAGATTAGGATAAATTCATGTTAATAAGATAAGATAAGATAAGATAAGATAAGATAAAGTTGCATAGAAAAATTAGAGAAAAAACACTGGAATAATATATCTATGAGATACTGTACACAATACAATAGAATAAAAAAAATAAAAATAAAATACTATATACAATCGAATAAAATAGAATACAAATGCTATATACAATTGAGTATAATACAATGATGCCAGAAAAGAGTATTGCACTTAGTGTTATTGCTATTGCACATGTGTGGATGTGTGTGTTTGATCAGTTGAAGTCTTTGTTGTGGAGTCTGACAGCAGTGGGGAGGAAAGACCTGTGAAAGCTCTCCGTCCCACACCGTGGGTGCCGCAGTCTCCCACTGAAGGAGCTGCTCAGTGCTGTCAGAGTCTCCTGCATGGGGTGGGAGATGTTGTCCAACAGGGATGATAATGAAAATATGTCAATCTTTTTTTTTTGTCAATATTTAAATTTAAAACAAGCCAACAGGACCTATTAAAAAGTGTGATAACAGACATTGCTGATAACATGTTCAAGCTACTTGAATCTTTGCAAAACCACCTGCTGCTAGCTAGAAATCAGAAATGTGTTTGTGTGCCTATAACTTTGTTGAATCGTGAGCAAAAAAACTCGTAGTTACAACCAGGACGAGCGAAAAGCCCAACAGACATAGAATGACCCGAGGAATGACGACTTACTGTCAAGCTACACAAAACACATGTCCATAAATGGCGTTGCGCTTCATTCTGCGCTATGATATGCTTCAATTAAATTGGCAAATCAATCAATAGCATAACTTCATCATCATGGAATTCACAACCGTTAGCACGGAGTGAATAGGTGAGAATGGAAAAGAAAATGCAAGGAAATAAAAGTATCACAATATAGACTCAATAGTTTCCTTTAATATGAACCAGGCTCCTTTCAGAGGCCAGAGGGTTTAAAACACATCACAGGACCACTGCTCTGCTACATACATATGAAAATCTTATTACCCTAAATGCAGAAAGGTCGTTTCATTTTTTTTTCATACGCCTTGGTTTTATATTACAACTTTATATTTCCATTGGTTGAGACACACACAGCACAGACAAATTACAACTGCAGTGTTTGCTCAGTCAAAGTATTTGATATGACCCTTTACTATAATACAAAGGTTCTGTGTCTGCGGTAGTCAAGAAAAACTTCCATTTAAGGAAATCTGAAGAGGTGCACACAAAAAGGACCAATCGTAACCACAATCTGAACAGACATACAATACTGCTTTGCATTACAGCTGCGCCGAGACTGAACTAGGAACGGTCACAGCTTATAAATCCAATCACACCGACTACGGTGAATTACAATTTAGCCGTGAGCAGGAACGACTGTGGAAGAGTATTAGAATCAGATCCATCATTATTTGATGAAGACTTAGTCACTAAATCTAAGTCTAGTTTCCTGCTTGTATTCACAAATATCCTTTGTGAATTTATACACTACAAATATTGTACTAGCGTCCAAGCTAGGCTTATGAAAGGGAAGACTCGATCCCCTGTGGGATGAACAGTGTCCTGATGCAAGCAGGATGAGACTGTACTATGAATTAAACTTTACAGCCTCTGCACTTTCTGACACGTTTTCATGACAGGAAAATTGTTTTCATGTGCAGTTAGAAGAATTGAAAGTGCTTATACAACACGGTGCAAGAGCATTGTTCTTTGTAATCTAGAGTGGACATGAACACACAGACACACACACACACACACACACTTGCTGGTTGGCAGCATACCAGAGGATTTCAGAGTGTTTCATGAATCTGCGTCACTGGTGGTGGAAGAGACTTGATGTCTGAAGAAAGACAGACATTAAATGTTTGGTTCTGCTCAGTGTCTTCACTTCCCCACTTAAGAGAGTCGAGCTCCGAAGCGCTTGGATGCCAAGTCCGAATCGATGTTACAAGGTCACTTTTGGAACTCACAAAATGGTAGATTCTGGCTGAACTTTCAGTGGTGGATTTAATAGTCCACTATTTGCAAAGCAAGCCTCATGACATCATGTGTTGGACGCTTGAACGAATGGTTAACATTCTTGAATAACGAGCTGTTTTGAAGTCATCGAGGAGTACTGTGTGTCAAAGTAGCCTACTGTCAGTGAACACACCGTCTCTGATTTGTAAAAGTAGCTAAAACTAACCAGATGTTTAAATGAATGCAAAAAACCCCAAAATATTTATTTAAAAAAATGCAAAAAAGGACATATTTAAATTGCAGAATCTGTAGGACAAAGTTCTCAAAAAAATGTACATTTTATTTGCCTTTGTCATCCAGAGATTACAGATCTACACACCTGCATAACATCCAGTCCAAATAAGCGATGGAAGCGTCAATCAAGTGAAAAATGTTCTTCAAATTGAAAATTCAAACAAGTGTGGTATGTGTGGAAGCCACACTGTTTCCAAAAAAAGATTTAGAAGCAATTAAGTAATGCCCTCTCATTGCTCAATGCTTATCATGATCTTATTCCAACAAAATTAAAACAGATGCCACGATGGTTGCAAACAGTTTGTTTTTCTATATCTTGCGCTGTGGAAGCAAGGAAATGCTCTGTAAGTAAACTGCACTGATCGCATCACACAGATGTTAGACGTCACATGCTGTCCTCCTAAATTTGCCGGTGCAGAACATCTGGGTGTGAACACACCTTCACACCCAGACTTCATGTCAAATGAAGTGGAAATGTTCTAAATAAAGCTTTTATACACTTTTTTGTCGTAAATTAAATGTGTTGGCTGAGATTGGCACAGCAAAGTTTAGCAGTGTTATTAAAGCAGCTGCACACACGGCATGTAACAGGATCACCAGGAAGGAATATTCACAAAAGTAACTGCTTCCTTTAAAGGAGTTACATGCTGCTGAATACGTATCAATTACGCATCTTCACAGCTACCTGAACTGCAAAACTGACACCACCCCCTCCCCACAAAAAACACAAAACCCCTCCCCAAAAAACAGGCTGTTCAACTTATTTCTTCACAGGCTAAATGTCATCAAAAATATTGAGCATGTAACAAAGAAGCAGCACCAGGTGTCAGGCTTTGGCTGTTGCTTGTGGCCTATATTTAACTATCGGCGTCTCTGTGATGTCAACGTCATGCTACACCATGTACTGTAGTAAAGGCTAGTGTGTCACCTCATGATTCATTAGGCTGCCATCTGCTAGCACGACGGCCGGCTTTTGAGGCTCATTTCATTTGAGGATTGGGTAGATGACAAACTTGCGCAAACAAAGACACGCACACATATGAAAAAACCAGAAATGCATACACACAAAACTCACATTAATAAGCACATGGGCTTGTGTGCACACTCAGGTGAATACTGCTTTACCAAGGATGTGATTATGGAATAAAAAACAGGAAAATGTATGAAAAAATAATCTTATTTCTGCCAAAAACAAATAAATAAATAAGAAAAAAGGGACTTTGCATACGCCCTAAGACAGGGATGTCAAACTTAAGCCCTGGGGATTAAAATTGGCCCATTAAAGACTCAAATCTGGCCCACTCCATGGCTTTAGGAAATGTAAACGAGGGCTCAAACATGTGGACTTTTAACTGTATTTTCACACGTTTTATAGCTTTTTCTGCTGATACAGACCTTTTCTTAGTTTTCTAATTACAAGTCAGTCAACCAATGAGTTACCAGAACTCTCTTCTGTAACTTTACATATCTATTTCCTACAGTTTAAGTCCAAACAGTCGTGCTGACACATTTCTTTCATTTCCTGCGGCAGCATTTATATGTGACGTGGAAAGACTGAAACATATTGTTGGAAATGCACTTCTTTTTCTTAATAATAATAACATCACATAAATGTGTAGTTAAACTTCTTTGAACAGACAGAAAGGAGAGTGTCATCGCTCTGGCTGACTATGTGACCCTCATATATTCAATAAATACGTTCATGTTTGTTAGTGGGTACAATTGTTGCAGTAAGGTTTGTGAAAAAACTAGTTATACACATACATACAGTAAATTAATACCTCACTGAACAATAAATGTACTTTTTTTTAGAAACTTTGGTAATATGCAGCCGATCATCCTGTAACTACACTGTTAGAGTAGACCTTTGTTTGGAAAGCAGCCATTTAGTGAAAAGTGTCCGTGTGAGGACCAGTTTTGTTTTGTTTTTTTTGTCTGGCAGTGTTTTAGACTCTTAAAACCTTCAAACTGAATAAGAATAAAAGCGATGGCCCTCGATGTGTAACGACTCATCTACAGCTTCTGAAATAAAAGTAGTAAAATTAGTAAAATTGTGAATTTGAAAGAAAAAAAGCTTTGACACAAAGCAATGCGTAATCTAATGTAGTCAATACAGCATCACTACACTATCACAACATGGAGTCTGTTTAGTGAAACTAAAAAAGCCTATAAACACAGTTATAATCCATCAAATGCGCACAGCTCCCAATCTTTCATTGAACTCTCGCTCGTTCTGCAGCACGTCTCAGTATAACTTAGTCGGTTTCCCCCTCTAGTGGTAGCAAACCATTCGCCTGGTATTGTCGACACAGATTTGTGTTGGAAAAAATGTTTGTGGGATTTTTTTAGAAATGCAAATATTCATCAGTAATTATCTAAACTTTCTCTTGGAAAACAATCATGTAAGTTGTTTTATTTATTTATTTATTTTTTGTTTTTTTTGTTTGCCGAATGATCCTCTCTGAACTTTGGATAAATGAAAGGCCTGTTACGTCCTCTCGCACTGTGAATACAGTAGAGCAGCTGGTTCTGAGTTTCGGCAGCGTTAGTGCTGTCCCAGGCCGCTGCTCGGGAATCGATGAGGCTCTGGAGGCGATTGGGGAAATCAGTCATGCTGAAAATATGGAGTACAGCAGTGACGCACAGAGTAGCTTCACACAGGCCCTATTGACTAATCTGGGCGTGTGTTTGTTGTGGAGGGGGGGACGAGCAGCTATATTGGGACCTCTGACATTGACACTGTTAACCTTTGGTTGAGTGACCTTACATGGCACTTTTTGTTTTCCTTTTTATTCTTTCCAACATTTCTAAGCATGTCTACAGAGTATCGTTATATTGTGCTTTCAGCCTGGGAGCCTGCTGTCTCTCTTAGTCTACTACTGCACTCGTTATCTGTGTGCTAAAAGCGTCCTTATCTCCACCCAAGCACCCCATCGCTCCTTCACCACCCTCTCTTCTGTGCCTTTTCCCCCATTTCTTTAGATTATTTCTTTTTCCACTCGGTCAGCCATTGCTGCTGTATCTCTTACTTTCACCTCACGCTGTCTCTCCCCATCACTCCCTGCTTCACATTAATGGCGTCTCCTCAAACTATCTTCTCATGATACCGTCTGAGAGCTCTCGTCTCCGGCTATGTTCGCTTAATGCAGCGACACGATGAGGGGTTTTTTATGCAACACACGACCAGAGAAGCCATAAAAATGTGTTGTGTGTTGTGGATAAAGTTATAAGGAGTGAAGAGGAAGGGGGAAGATGAATAGTGTCCTGGTACTGTCAGTACAAAAGACGATGAGAGTGTCATTATTGTGATGGTCACATTTGGATAACACAGACTCCTTTGTCTCAGCGTTTGTGTGTGTGTGCGTGTGTATGTGTGTGTGTGTGTGTGTGTGTGTGTGTGTGTGTGGGGCAAGAGGGCAGAGATATTATTTTTCCTAAAGATTTCAAATATCTATCTAAATTAATTTCAGAACTATTACTCCTGTCGCAATGGCTTCTTCTCATTATGGCACAATAAATAAAGTTGTCGCCGTCTTTACTTGTGCTTAAAAAGAGAAACTTCATAAATGCTTTCAGGGTTTCTTTTTTTTTCAATCAGAAAGTTCAATGTACAAATCAGGTAATAAGAGAATAGAGGCTTGTTCTGTTCCCTTCTGTGCTTCTGTATTTCTGGCTGTGGTCTTAAATCTCCTGCTTTGATCTCCTCATATGATCCAAACAGGCTCACAGCTGGAGGAGTTCGGATGACACTCGCGAGGCACATGCCTTATGCCCAGAGTTCAGAAAAGTTTGCTGCACTGCACACTGCACTGTAAAAAAAAAAAAAAAGTCCACAACAGCTCCAAAATGGGTGTTTTTAGTAAGAAGATTAACCCTCCAGACTACATCTGGAGTCATTTAGGTCCCCAGGTTCCCCACGGTGTGCATCAAAGTTCTTATTTTAACGATTTAAAATCTCAGTTTTGTTTTCTTTTGTTTATTTATGTCTGTAAATTGAATAACAAAGTGTCCTCCATGGTCTTTTTCACAGATTTAGTAGATCTGACATTTTTCCTGATTACACACATCTCCAATTATGCCGGGTGTTTGCGTCATCAGTCTCCCCAGCAAGTTATCACGATTGTACTGTAAGATTTGACAGATTATTTGCTTCCTCTGGCTTCTTAAAGGACTACATAAAAACACAGATGTTGTCTCCCACATCTGCCACTCTTATGGACAAATTTCCAGAGCACAACGATATTTCTTTCTTTGCTCTTATAAAACATAAAAGTCCTGCACCACATGATGATGATACCGTGCCTAACGCAGACTGCCCAGCTTGGCTTGAGTCCCCCGACAAAGAGAGACGTCAGAGAACATAGACATTGATCCAGCATGCCACCCAAGGCCTGCACCCCAACAGCAACAGCCCCTGGCTCTGGCACACATACAACCACTTGCGTTAGTTTTAACAGGCATTAGACTGGATTTAAGTTGATCCAGAGTTTTAAACAGCACACAGGTGCAGATTCAGCATTACATGCACTGAGTCAAATACATTTTACCTTAAAGCATGAACTATGGCAAATACTGGAAAAAGTACACAACAAAGAATGAGCAAATGATCAAATCGATATGATGCGATGACAGAGACGAGGTGTCTAATTGTTACCCATCAGCTTGTGTTTTATATTTATATACAGCCAGAAACAGAAACAAGCCAGCTTCCAATATTTCCTGAATGTCTGCAAACTCGTGTTGCCTTCACTGCCCATCAGTAAAGATAATTGCAATCACAGTACCCCTGACGCTCAACTGGATACATACCCAATGCATGAGTGCCTGCGGGTGGAGAAGTTGCTGTGCATCTTCCTTGAAAAGCGAGAATCCTTGTTCATCATTTTATTGGCGGGTTCAAAAAAAGTTTGGCTGAGTTTAGAGAATCGTCAAAGCACCAGCTTCTGCGTCAATAAAGAAAAATAACTTCTGCCGTGTGAGCAAAGCCCCCATACTGTCCGGAATCAGAAAGAGAGTCTGCACAAATTCCTTTATGTCGACTGCCGTCACAAGTTATGGCATCGGGAGGCAGGTTCCCTTGACGGGACGGAGCAGGAAAAACAGATCCAAGAAGGACGAATGCAAAACAACTGCAACATGCAAAACAGCAAAACTCATCAGCTGCACCTGACAGGAGCAAGAATGGGAGTGTGAGCAACAATAAGCCAGGCCTGTTGAGTCTGCGTTTATCACATAAAACCTAATTGTTAGAAATGATTCACTTCCAGCTCAGTGCAAAATCCATGAACCAAAGTGCATAAGAAAGAAAAAATTAACTGGCTGTTCTGGTTTGGGTCCCAGCTGTACGGATATGTCCATTTGTTTGGAAGGAAAATCAGAAAGGTTCAACTCAGAGTGTGTGCGAGTGTGTGCACGTGAACAGCCTAAAAAGGCAAAGAGTCTTGGCTGTTAAAGACCTATTGCACAGCGAGATAGCATATCGCCTCACTGTATGTGAAAGTATGGGGCCGAATCAAATCTAATGAAACTGAGGATGGTGTCAGCTGTCAGTGCTCATCTGGGACTAATTCCTCACTGGTTCTCCTTTCGGCTCACCACAGATGTGCCAAGATAAACGCTTCTCTTGTATTTTTTCTCTCTCTCTTTCGTACTCCTAAATAGGAAACACCAAGCTTGAATTCGTCCAAGTGAGCTTCAAACTGTCAAAGCCGAATTCCTCAACAACAACCTCCAGGTATTCAACGTCAACGCAAACTTGTCCCACTGAACACAGTTTTGCCTCTGTGAAAGTGGACTACCAACAGAATGAGCAGAGTTATTCTGAGTAGGAGGAAGAAAGAAAAAAGCTGGAAAGAGTGTTATAATCCCATCAGATGCTCCCTGGAGTGGGCTGTCCCATGTAGTCCCAGTCAGCGGGCCATAACAGACTTCTGCTCTCTCTTCTCTTCTCTCCTGAGAGTGGTGGGACCAAACCGGGGCTTAAAACAACAAACAACAACACTGTCTCCCCTGAGAGAGGGAGAGAGAGAGGGAGGGAGGGAGAGAGAGAGAGAGAGAGAGAGAGGTGGGTAGGGTGCTGTGTGGTAAAGAGGGAGAAAGAGATGATGAGGGTGCGGACAATGATGATCACTGCCTGAGAAAGTGCACTAATATTAAAGGTACTTTGTGTGAAAAATTTGCTTTTTAAAATTCTTTTTAAACTGATGCCTTTGAGTATTAAAAGAAGAATTTTAAGAGTGCATCATTTTTCTTTTTGTGAAATTAACCTGCCTCCATTCCAGCAGCAAAAAAACCCCTTAAAAAATGGGTGTCCTTTTTCAATATTGAGCTCTTATGATTTTAAGCCACAATATAATCCGTCTTTTTTATTTATTTAATTTGGGTTATTGGGGTTTGTTTATTTTTTTGGTACACATGGAACATGTAACTGTGGAAATATTTCAGAGAAGTTTTCTGGTAAAAGAAGAAACGTTTCCTAATGAGAAGGAAAAATAGTTTTTGGTTTCATTACTGCTGTAACTAATTAATTAAGCGTCAACTTGGAAGTGAAGAATTCTCACTCGGGGAAAGCCAAGCGGTGAGAAACAAAGAAACAATCAAAATGCAAAACTTAAACAACTAGAGGCTGCTAAACCTACATCAATAAACTTAAGACCGTTTGTAATCCATCCATTACTCTTAATACTTATCAGTCCAAGACTGAAAGGAAAGAAAGAAAATAAAATTTCTCTGATCCAGTAACAACATTTTTCATCTCATTTCCCCCCAAAAAATATTTGAGTCCCCACAGAGTCAAACTCCAGCAAAGGAAATGTCTCTTTCCCCGACTCAGATCCATCAGAGAAACACAAATGCATCCTCCGGAGAGGCTCTCTGCCCACGTCTCACAACTTAATGTCCTCTAGTGGAAGAGAAGGGGAAATGCATGTTGAGGATCCTCAACGTCGCCACACGTTTTTCTTCTGCTATTTTAACACACACCTCTGTCGAGGCTGCGAGTGCAGCTCACTAGTTTGAGCAGATGACCCATATGCAGAAGTCCAAGGTTTAAATAAACAATGTACCCATGTTTTAATGGAAGTAGTGACCCAGGATTATTACTTCAGTGGCTCAAATTGAAAGGAATAAATCAGGATCATCACCTATAAATGGGTGACAAATTAAAATGTGTATTCTGAGAGGAGTAATCTCTTCCATGATGAAAGTGCTCTCATCTGCAGGGCTTGAGGGATCCCTGAACGGTTTATTGAGCATGAAAACAATCACATCCTATTCCCTTCACACCGGATCTCAGTGCAGTTTAGCACCTGTGGGAAAGTTCAAAGCTTTCCAGTATTATCATCAAAACAAAGCACCGAAGGAGGGATCAGTTCCAGAGACTTGAACAGTGCTCTTGCAGATCATGGTGGCACACCACCTTGCTAGGATTTAGTTTGTTGGGTTTTTTCCCCTTTAACTTGTCACCTGTCTACACAGCCACTTCTCTAAAAAGAAATACAGTCGACGATCTGCAAACTGTAACCACTTTAGCTGCAAGTGATAACGCTGCTTTATTTATTTTAAAAACTCCTGACTGATTACATTGCTCGAGAAATGAATACATCCAATAAATAAAGCAATAATTTGCGAGTTTGTGTTTTCTGGACAGTTTTTATTTCCATTATGATAACGTGACTGAAACACTGAATGGAAAAAAAAAAACCTGTCATCACAGAGCTGGCTTGAAAAAAAAGTTTATTGAATGTTTAAAAGTTTTTCATGGAAAAAAAAAATCCTTTTGACTCGGTGTCTCTGGAGGGGAAAAAGAGACTTCATCAACTTAGACACAAAGTGAAAATAAATTTGCGCGCACGTTCTATATTTGAGCGGCCTGCGACATTAATTTTCCGCCGGACCCCCAGTTTGTTTAATTCTTCCTGCTTGCCAGTCATCCTGCAATAACTCATGTCCATCCATTTATTTGAGCTGTGACACTGCAGGCGGAAACTTCCTCAATGACCTGGCCTCAGAGCTGTGTAAAATAAAGCCTGACATGTTGAGTATCTGCGCTGCCCTCCAGATATCTGACAATCAAGACTGAGCCTTGAAGTCCACTTGACTTCTTTTCCTCTAATATTTAGATTTTTAACAGACACCCCGAGCTCAATTAAACAGTTTACAATAAACTCTGAAATAGAAACATATCCACCAATGTCAAATACACCACCGTTTAAATGCTGCATGTTTAGATTTCCTACAGGGCACCTGGCTCTCGTAGGAATGCTCCTGCCAATAAAAGTAAGGCAGGAATTTACAGCACCAGCTAGAGTTTCTCTCAAGCTTTTAATCTGATTTCACTGAGGTGGATGTGCCTGACATCGGTGCAACAAGCTGGAGACACCGTGCAACAGCGCCGATTTGCATGGTGCCTACATCTGAGTGTTTATATGCTCAGAGTACACACTGGAGACATTTGCTTTTTAAAGTGCTTTACAATTTTCCACAACAGGCTCTTCTTTTGAAGACACCAACAGGTGTGAGGGAAGAGAAATACACAGTCCTGTCAGAGTCCTGTTTATTCTCTCTATCTCGAGAAGTTATGGTCAAATGCAATCTAATTGGGGGACTAGGTAAATGTTTAAATTGCACTGAAAAGAATAAAATCATGAGCCTGACGTGATTCAATAACGGATCATAAAACTAAAGCTATCAACAGGTACCAGAGCAGCGCTGCCTGATAGAGAGACTGCTGCGCTGTTTCCAAAGAGATTTATGACCGCTGCAACGGAAGAATAAATTTAAGGTGTTTGAAACTCGGCAGGAAATATCCAGTTGTATGAGGTGTGCTTTCGCAGCGAGTGCAGCGATTAAAAAGTGCGGCTGTTAAACAAGAAGACGTTGCTGAAAGATTGAAGCGTGTCCTTAACAAGTGGAACAACAAACTGCTGATCCTGTGACAACAAGGATGTCGCTGAGCTGTGTTTACTGACATGATGGAAAGCAAAAGGTGAACAAAGCTTAGGAAAAACACTCCTGGCTGCAGGTAATTCAGCACTAAAGCTCACAGCGGTGAATGAATTCTATAATTAGCAGATTTCATAGAAAGAAGAAAAAGCTAAACACAAGCAGGAACCACGCACCTATGTGCAGTCAGTAAATAAGGGCAGGTTTATTTATGGAAATGAAACTTTAAAAAAAAAAAAAAGCACATTATGAGAACACAATTTGGATTAGATCTTACCAAAAACAAAGGCTAGTTTTATCCTGGCAGAGGACAGCAGGCATGACTGAAACGCATGAATATAAGCACATCTTGTGGTCAGTCTTACTTTCATAAGATAAGCTTCAGGGCAACCATTTTTGTGGTGTGAAACACTTGGACAAAAATACACTTGAACGCATCAACATCTCCAACTGAGTGGAGTAAAGATGGCCATAAGACTGTTCTTCTTTACCAAATACCAACAGGAACAGCAAAGAGCACCAAACAACTCTTACATAGCCCCCCACCCCCCTCCATATGCATCATCCATGTCTAAATGATGTGCTAAATGTGAACATTCGATAAGAATAGATGGCTTTTGAATGATAAGAATCCTAGTTTGTATAATGAGGTGGATTTGGAGCACAACTTGCATAACATTAACACATCTTCAAAATCTGCATAAAAATAACCTTTTTTTTAAATTATTTTGAGTGAGATTAATGCAAAGTGCAACAGCTGTCATCTATATCATCTTGGCCGCAGTCATAAACTCTACCTGGGGGTGTGGGCCAGGGTGAAGCGGCGCCTCTGGAGGTTGATGCTGCGGTTCATCAGCAGCTTCCTGAAGAGCAGCGGGGAATTTCGAGGAGACCCGCGCGGCGAATCCTTGGGTGAAACTTTTGGAGATCCTCCCGTGGAACCCCCTACGGTCCTGGACTTGAGCTGAATCACGGGAAGCCGGGACAGCTTTTGTTCCCGGGGGGTCTCATCGACTTCAGATTGTTCTTCCTCGGAGCTCTCGGAGCACAGGTCGTTCATGATGAATAGATAGATGGTCAGTGGTCAAGCGATCGCTCCCTCTTTGCTTGCTCTCCCTTTGGTAAATGTTGTCGTCTGGTTTGTTTAAAGACTTTTGTGTGACATGACATATGAAACGGGTGCGGATCTGGGCCTGCTCATCATTACTCCAAAATTCTCTCAGAGATCTCAAGAATAAAAACCTGTTTTCAAAATCCAAAATGGACTAGACAAGACTGCTCAGAATATTGACAAAGCTACCTCTCTACCTTTAGCTGTGCTCTATCAGCTCCGTTGTCTCTTGTCTCTTCCTAAAGACCATGCTGACTGCCGTGCTGGCCGTTCAAACATTAGTGTTGATGATAAACTCTCCCTGCCTTCTTCCCTCCCCCAGGCTTTGTTTACATTACTGTTAGGCCTTCCCTCTTTCCAACTAAATATGGACGTCTGATTTACAGGGAGTGGAAGCATGACAGATTACCTCCTTCTGCTCCTCTATCCCTCTTTCCATCCCTCTACTTCCCCCCTCTTCTCTCCCTTGCAATCCTAAGGAACATATTGTTCATCAACTTCAAACTGCGCTTCATAATTACTTCCTTTCCAAATTCCGCCTGTGTATAAACATTAAGCCGTCGCCTGGCTTGGCCTTCGAGCTCACCTTACTTACTCTCACTCCCAAGTTTGCATACTCAGGCTTTTTTTTGCCCCCCTGCACTCCCTGAGGTGCTATCTGTTGTGAAGTTGCCTATTTCCTCAGAGACAGCTTCTTTGCCTTTCACATGCTCTGAGCGCACCAGGAAGAATCACATGAAGTGCCTCTGACTATAAAAAGCAGAGGTAGATAAAAGCTATAGAGAGCATGGGTGCTGTCACGATGGCACTCTCTATCTGTGACCAGAGGCAACAACATCTTCTCCCTCACCCAATCTCTCTGTTTATCGCCGGAGAGTGAGAAAAGGTCCTCCTGTGATTAAGGACTCATAACTAAACACCGGCGCTGTCTAGAGTAACTAAAATAACCTAGGGAGCTGGAACATCTGACACAGGACTGAACCTATGACCAACAGCTGTTTAGGGAAAGCAGGAAATAAGAATTGTTTGCTTGAGAGCTTTTGTGTGTGTGTGTGTGTGTGTGTGTGTGTGTGTGTGTGTGTGTGTGTGTGTGTGTGTGTGTGTGTGTGTGTGTGTGCATACACTCATTAGCACTGCACTGCATTAAATTTGGTGCTGTTATTTCTGCTTATCCATCTTTATATCTAGAAATGAGACAAATAATCTTTTGCAGCTCATCTCAGAATGTGCTTTACTGTCGTTTTGTCTCGGTTCACTCTCACTTCGCTCATTAACCCGACCTTCAGGCACACCTTTATTAACTCTTTACCCCACATGTTCAGCACACGCCAGCCAAAGTTAGTTAACATTTAACATCCAAAGAAACATGTTTTTTTTAAGCAGTCACTGGAACCAGGCTAAGCAACAGCAGACTAAAGCACAAACACGATTTGTCTGGCATCTTAAATTTTAGTTTTTTTCAGAGCAACGATATCAGCGAGCACAGAAACAAAACATTTCTGGCGTTTCTGCAAGTGGACGGAGCTACAGCACAGCCAGCCAGAGCCAAGAGGACTGTGACATTACCCTGAGGAATATGGAAATAATACTATATCACTTGGAGATGTGCAATCATGGGAGCAAAATGAATAGATGAATAAAGTCAAATTATGGGCCTGTTATCGTTGTCATCAACTCTCAGAGCCACAGAGGCTTAAGAGCTACCCAGTGCCCAATCAGATTCAGATTTAAGTATTCCTGAGGCACATCTGGAGTGGAGTTCCTCACACTGAGGCCATTCGTGTGTTTCGAGATATTCCCCTTTTTACAGAATCAGACATCGAGACAGCACCATCAGCTGGATGCTTCTGTCAGCATAAAGTTTGCTTACAACTTTTCAAGAGTGGCTCAGACTCGCAGCCTCTCATGTGACTGCTTCTATGATAACTGACACCGAGTAGTGTCTGGAATGGAATGACTGTTAGTTTGGAAAAAGACTTTCTGCTTGTTTCTCGATACGAGATTCACCCAAAAGTTTATCCCGCAATGAAGCATGCCAAAGACAGAAAGAACAAAAAACCCCAGAAAAAACAGGGCTCATAGAAAACATTACGCTGACTCACTGTCTCCAAACATCCATCTGGAGATCCCATCTGCTGTGGGCAGAGCATGCTTACAACCTTCTCTTTCAGAGTGACGTTGTAATTCCAGGTTTTTAGGCCTCAGCTGCCAGCAGGAAGCGTGCGTCAGACACTTTCAGACATCGAGTATGACACACTTGGAGAAAAGGCTCACACCAGATCCACTTTGTTTGTAAACCATCTGCTTTATTCCGGGTAGGGAATGGTTTGTCTTTTGAGAACATTCTTCCTCAGATGTTTCATAAAAACCCGCATCCCTCCCAAGCTGCTGGGGTCCATTCTGGAGTTATTTAATGCAAATTTGATGTATATGATGTAGGAAAGGAAAAGGGAAAGGTTATCCTAAGATTTGCAGCATTGTCAGCTATAAAGCATCCTAAGACTTCTCTATAAACACTTTCTCTGGCATCCCATCAAAACTGCACTACCAACTGGTAAACAGGAGAGCACATGGCTCTCTTCAAAGAAAGGGAACATAATGAAAGGCTTTCTAGTCCTTCGATATCCCTGCTGTCATGTTTGTAGCCGTGCTACTTTATACCTGCTGTCATATAAACATTTATGAAGTAAATAAAAGTGAAACATCACAGTACTTGCACCTATTTTTTATGTGCTGCGTTATAGCAGTAATCTGTTAGTATAAATCTAGATGTGATGTTTATAGTGCATCTGAAGTTTTTTTTCGGCATTTTAGGGCCCCGTACGTGCATAAAGAGGCTGGCAAGATAGTGTTTTTCCAAAGTTTTAATTTACAAACCCAATGCTGAAAAAGGTGGGATGCTGCGTAAAATGTAAATAAAAGGAGAACGAAATGATTTGCAAATATCATAAACAGGTATTAACAGAACACAGAAAGCGCATCAAATGTTTGAATTTGATGGCAGCGACATGTTTGAAAACAGTTGGGACAGGGCGATGTTTACCACTGTGCACCAATCCCATCTTCTTTTAAACATCTGAGAACTGAGGAGACCAGCTGCTGGTTTTTTGTTGTCTCATTCTTGTCTGATATATGATTCTAGCTGCTCATCAGTCCTGGCTCTTCCTTGTTGAAGTTTTCACTTCATTATGCTGTAAATGTTTTCAGTTGGTGAAAGGTCTGGACTGCAGACAGGTTAGTTCAGCAAATGCACTCTTCTAATACAAAGTCATGCAGATGTAATAGATGTAGAATATGTAGTTTAATAAATATGTCGTCTGGATGGGAGCATATGTTGCTCTAAAACTTGTATATACCTTTCAGCATTGATGGTCTGTGGGCACTAATGCACTCACATGCCTATGGAATGGGCAGCTTGCACATCTGGAAACTGTTAAGCACTGTTCAAAGTGCAGGATTTGGAACTGAGCGCTGATAACATGCTGGACGGTCCCTCTGCTCTTTCGTCTATGAGATGTGGTGTCTGTGTTTTTCAAAAAGAATTCCACATTTTGATTCGTCTGACCACAGGACAGTTTTTCACTTTGTTTCAGTCCATTTTAAACGCTCTTAAACGGCTTCTTCTCTTCATGATAGAGCTTTAACCTGCATTTGCGGAGGCATGGTGAACTGTGCTCACAGTTCCATGACAGAATCGCTCCTGTTTTTAATGCAGTGCCGCCCAAGGGCCAAAAGATCATAGCCATCCAATATTGATTTTCAGCCTTGTCCCCTGCACAAAGAGATTTCTCCCAATTTTCTGAATCTTTTGAGGACATTATGTACTGCAGATGATGAGATATTCAAAGTCTTTGCAATTTTATGTTGACAATCATGATTCTGTAGTTGTTCCACAATTTGTAGACACAGTTTTTTGCAGCTTGGTGAACCTCTGCCTCTCTAGGATGCTCTTTTTAAACCCAATCATGTCACTGACCTGCTGCCAGTTAATCTCATTAGCTGTAAAATGTTTCTCCACCCGATTGTTCCCCTCGTTCCAATGTTTTTAGATGTGCTGTTGGAATGAAATTCCAAAATGAGCTAATACTTTTGTTAAAAGCAGTATAGCTTCTCAATTTACATATTTGCCATATTGTTCAATTGTGAATAAAATATCTGTTAAAGCTACTTAACCAGGAAGTATAAATCTTGACATTAAGAATCTCTTTTGAAAGAGTGTCTTTGGCAGGAGAGTGTGCAGCAACTGTGTGCAACTTCCCCAGGCTCTACCCGCTGGATTGCAGCGCAGTGGTAGGGTCTGCAGGAGAGTGAGTCAAGAAGTGGTGAGAACTTCACAGTGAAGTTCTAGAGCACCTTTGATGGGACGTGTTACGGGCTAAGACTGACTATAAGCTGCCCTGACCTCCTACATGAAAAGGTCATGTTTGATCAGTTGACAGTTGACAGTTACACAAACACATGAAACACAGTGTGTGTTGTTGCAGCAGAGCATGCTATAAAGTAAAAAAAACAAAAACTTATGACCTTTTATAGTTGCATAATATGTGCCAAAAGAATTCAATTTACCAGAAAACAATGAGTATCTTTTCCAGCTTGCAAAGTCTCGTGCTGCAATCAATTGTATCCAAATGTGACTGTAATACGGAGAACTGTTACCGGAGATGACCCACAGAATGCATTTATGTAGTGCTCTTATTGACCACTGAAAGTGTTTCGCATGATAGGCCACTCATCGATCCACATGCAAACATCATAAAGTACTTTTTCTACTCAGTACATACATCGCTATTCCTATCACACAAACACACACACACACACAGAGAAAGAGAGATGGATACACTGCATTTAGCGAAGGGTTTTTTGTGGTTTGGCATGAAAAGGACGAATTGACATGCCAACGTAAGAAGCCAGGGGTTAATGAATGAATCATTTCACCTCCTGAGCCACATCCGACCCCAATAACCTGCTGTCCTCGTTGCCATTACAATAATACATTTTCCAATTTTGTTGGCTATACTTTTCAACAACACTGAACATGTTTGTGTTCACTTCTAGATTTCTAGTGAGCTATACTGTCTCACATCTTTAACTAGAAAAAGTTGCATTTCCTGCGAAAATGCCGGGTAAATGCCATATAGTGGAAATCGTCTTCCGAAAACAGCTGAAGAAGCGGAACAATTTGCTGAAAAGAGGTGAAGAAGCTGAACTGTGTGATGAAGATGGCTTTATTTGAAAGGGTACACTAAAGAGTGTCAAGAAAGCAGAGGGAGCGAGAGCAGGGAAGACATGCGACAACCGCCACAGGTAGGATACGAACCTGCGCCCGCTCTCAAGAAACAGGAAATCAATAGGTTGAATGCCTATGGGATTCACCCAATGAGAACTTGGCAGCATGGTTCCCAGCTCTGTTCTCTTATATCTCCATCTCAACATTGCGGCTGTGTTCAAATATCAGGGACTCACTTAACTTTCAGTACATCAGATCCTGATAACATAGCCTCTGTAAAATCCAGATTAATCCCTCCTCTTTGGATCAATGATTATATTCATCAAGATAGAAGAGAGCACAAAAAAGCTGAACAGAGATGGGAAAATACAGATCTCCCTTTTCACTTTATTCACATGAAGAACTTATTAACCACGCTCAACCGGAAAATCGTCCTACTTCACTGGTTCCGTTGAGTGTGATTTTTTTAAATTATTATATTATTATTTATTTATTTTTTGCTAGTAAGATCTATGGCACAGGTGTCGAACTCCAGGCCTCGAGGGCCAGTGTCCTGCAGGTTTTAGATGTGTCCTTGATCCAACACAGCTGATTTAAATGACTAAATGACCTCCTCAATATGTCTTGAAGGTAATGAACTGATCATTTGATTCAGGTGTGTTGACCCAGGGTGAGATCTAAAACCTGCAGGACACCGGCCCTCGAGGCCTGAATTGAATAACCTGAAAGAAAAAGGAATGGATGGAATAATCTCCTTGATATAGTTTCTAATATGTGCACTTCTTTCTGCCCAGTTGACACTATTTCTCCCAAATTTCTTCAAGAGACTCTACCTGTCATTTCCCCTGGGTTTCTCTCGATTATCAGTCAGTCACTCATCTGTTTGCACAGATTACTTTTAAACAGCTGGTATCATCCATCTCCTTTAAAGACCCTCCATGTATCCCACTGTTTTTAGACAGACTAAACTTCAAAATTCATTTCTAAAATTCTAAAATAGACACCAGCCTGAATCATTGATACAAGGCTGGATGGATCCATGCCTTCAAGCTGTTTACACCAAATTCTGACCATAACCTCAGAATGTCTCGGCACGTCTGCTATCCAATTTTGGAAAGCCCAAGCAAACCTTGTTCTTATATAACAAGAACACCACTGTGCTCTTATGCTGCTGTGGCACATCTACTTCATTAATGGTAAATGGACTGGTTCTTATATAGTGCTTTTCTAATCTACCCGAGCACTCAAAGCACTTTATACATGCCTCACACCCATTCACGCAAGCTCTTTTTTCCCTGCTCAAGTGCTTTCTATCTAACATTCACACACATTCATACTCTGATGGATGAATCGTAGAGCAACTTGGGGTTAGTATCTTGCCTAAGGATGCCTAAGCATGGAGACTGGAGCAGTCAGGCATTGAACCACCACCACCTACAGCCAACCAAATAAATAAACTTTCAAGGTAATTTCTCGTTTTCAGACTCTTCTCTATAAACCTTAGAGGTGACCGTGTGGCTAAAATCCCAGCAGATCAGCAGTTTGTGAAATCCTCAGACTAGCCTGTCTGGCACCAAACTCTAAGCGACATTCAAAGTTGGTTAAATCACCTTTCTTCCCCATCCTGAAGCTCATTTTGAATTTTAGCAGGTCGGCTCAATCATTTCTAAATGGCCAAACGCACAGAGTTGCAGCCATGTCACTGGTTGATTGGATATTTCATGAAGTTGTATAGGTGTACTTAATAAAGTGGCCAGTGAGCGTATAAAGAGAAATGTAAAAGAACAAAACACCACATCACTCTCAGTTTATCCAGTGTTTGCAGAGGTGCTACTCAACAATGAATCACATGACAAAGAAGAAGCCAACAGGGGTTCAGCTGATCACCTGTGAGGTTCACTGTAACTAATAACAATATCAAACAGATGTCTCCGGATTCCATCAACAGGTGGAAAAAGAGACGTAATGATGGTACACGTACACACACGTTCACACACGCCAACACACGCACATGCAGACACGTACACACCCACACATGAAGTTTAGAGAGGCCGAAATTGCTACAGATGTATTGCTGAAGCAGCTTGAATGTTGTTGTGGAAACAATAATAAGAGCCTTGTTTATCTGATCTTTTATGGCGATAATTGTTCAGCAGTGTGACAGAGGGGAGCGCAACGCCTTAAGCGGGACACTTTGTTCAATCATATGCTCGAGAAGCAACTCAGCTTTTTTCAACCTAAATAAACAATTAGCCCCCGCCCCGCCTAAAAACGGATGATCATTAAGTACTCCTTAATCTGTGTTGATTTACAAGACCACAGCTTGCTTCACAGGGGCTGGTTTCACACTGAACACATATAATTTTAATCATTAAGCTTGAGAAGGGGCCCAGCTGTTGGGAAACTAGGAAAAAATTAACTCCTTTCCACACAGAGCGCTGGTTTTGGGAACGCTTAAACTCCAGAGCTGTTCTTTCTAGAGGAAATCAGAGGATATTTAAAGAATGAATTTAACATGTGTGAGATACCTGAAGCATCATGTGTTCCCAAACATGCTTTTGAAGCAGGATGTGTGATGTTGGGGTATGCACATTTAAATTCATTTAGCAAAATGCCACTAAACATGTTCAACATCAGTGACTTACAGGCCTCTGGACATGCAGCTGGTCAGAGTCCCGTAACTTCTCGAGTGTTTGATCCTGTAGGTCGCAGGGCCCGATGGGGCGACGGGCGGAGGGCCATCCTGAGCAGAAGGTCTGCAGGAAAGCTTGGGCAGCTGCAGGTTTCCCGAGAAGAGCCTCTTCACAGCCCATCTGATATCACAGTCCTGGAGAGGCTCTACAGGGGAGGTTTGGTCGAAGGAATCCCACTGTCTCTGTAAGGCAGATAAAAGGCAGGCGATTTGTTTTTTGTTACTGAGATGATATATGCATACATGTCTAACTGTAAGCTAGAAAAAGAAGAGTGTGATGGTATAAAGACGGGATAAATCTGCATTCATAAAGACTAGATTGGAGACAAAAAGGGGGGCCAGTTTTTTAACTTGTTCACTTTTTTGCACTGAACTCATAGGTTTGGAGTGTACTGCAGACAAGAAAGGAGATTTTTATGAAATGGAAACTGCTTGGTTAACTTGATTTTCTTTCATATGCTTTGCATGTCAGCTCGTCTTTCTTACTGAAATGAAAGGGATGTGCTGTGGCGCTAACAAGATTGATTGCTATGCATCACAACAATCAGCAGCTCTGTGCTTTTCAACAGCAAACCCTGGCTCAAAACTACTTGGCACTCATTCATCCTATAATTTAGCTTATGTGCAGCTTTCTGGGCTATTACTTTGAAAAATGAAAATGATTTTCAGAGACTGAATTTGCCTTTTCGTTGTTAATAGTTTATGGCCTGCAATAATTACAAGAACTACACAAACTGGTGACAGAGCAACAATACAGAAGCAGCATTTTAGCAGAAACCATACGTAAAGGAAAGCTGCATGTTTGCCAGCAGGGAGAAGTTTTTATATTTCCCGAGCTTCTTGAAAAGTCTCTGTGAAGTAAAAAAAAAAAAAAAAAGACCATCTGTTGAGATCTAAAGGTAAGCCATGCACAGGGCTGTTTTTATGACGCTACTAAAAATGTGACAAGCCTCACAAAAGCCAACTCGGGCATTATTTTTGGAAGGTTTATCTGATTTCAGGTCCTGAGACCAAACACACTATCACCTTGGACACAATAGACGGTTCTTACAGGGAGACAGTGTTTGGGATTTCGCTCTCAGGGCTTCTCTGTTTCAGCGTCAGCGTTGAGGGGAAACAGATAAGAGTCCTTGTTTGCCGCTGTATCCCGTGACCCTATCTCTCCTTCTGCTTGGGAGTTTCACCTTTCCATAAACAAATGTCAACAGACTCTGGAGTTTTATTGTTGACCGTTTCTATCCAAGATCACCACGAGAGGGGCCGATGTGTCAACTTCATGGATTATGAGTTGGATCGATCAAGAGAAAGCTATGCTGCAATACATTAACTTTGTCTTTGATACCAAATGATTTCCTTCCTTAATGACACAATTTTATACTTTAATGCTGTTGCTTATTTTCACGCACAAGCTCCCATTAAAGTTTCCACAACTATTTGGCAACAGGCACAAGAAAGGAAAACAAAACACGTAGCAGTGCAATTACATAATCCACATTAATCACACATCATAGCTTTCCATTTAGTTTTTGCGAATGTGTAACCAGTTCACTTTCTTTTGAGTTCATAAAAGAAAGCAAATGAAATAAATAACCAATCCAAGCGTAATAAAGGTTGCCGAATTTCTTAAACGTGAAATTATTACTCTTACCTCTGTGAAGTTGAAAATTTTTGAGTTATTTCTCCTCATACTTTCAGCTACTGGGAACCAGACAAATGAGAAGGAAATACCAACGAGGAGGATACAGGAACTACAGTTAAGATGAGATATGAAGCTGTCTGTGGCACCAGCATTTAGCTGGGATGTCACTCAGTACAGACCAAACTGTCTCCCCGCCTCTTCAAAACCCTCAGCTGTCATCACATCGGTGATAAACAGCAAACTTTCTTAGTAGTAGTAAACCGATTTGACCCAAAAGCGATGTTTTGGAAAATGACGACAATTAGTCGCCAAAACAGAAAGTATGTGGAGGCTGCAGATGCTGGTAGAGAGATTGAGGTGGTGGAACAGCCTGCGTGGCAGGCCATTAGTCATGTGAGTCTATCTGTCTGCAGAATCTGTGGACCTTGCGGATCCAGACCTGCCGGTCAGTGCAGCAAAACTCTGGGTTTGATCAAGCTGTTGCCTGAAATCTTCTCATTTAAGCTGTTTTTCTTACTCCATGAACACGGTTTAAATTTGTAGTTGTAGGTGAGTCTGTGTTAAAGATTCAGGAGATTTTGTGAACTTTAATGAACCTGTGCCTCCTGATGCTAAACCCACATTAACTCCGGTTTAAAAAACAAACAGAACGTGAAGTATAAGGTCAACTGTGACACATGTTTTCAAGGCCATTAGGCATGAGCTTTAGATTACCTATTATCCTACTATTTACATTAAATCTGACGCTGTGGGAGACTACAAAGACAAAGAATCTAGTAAATAAACTCAAAATATCAGTTTTAATACAACACTGTGACAACACTGTGTGTGTGTGTGCGCAAGCATGTATTCATATCTTTGTGGGGACCAAAACTTGGAAGTTTACTATATTTGTGGGGACCAAAATCCTGGTTCCCACAAGTTTGAAGGCATTTTTGAGACTCAGAATGTGGTTTTAGTCACGGAGTTACAATTGGTTATGGTTAAGTTTAGGGCAAGGGTTAGGCCAGGGGTGGGCAATTCCAGGCCCCGAGGGCCGGTGTCCTGCAGGTTTTAGATCTCACCTGGGTCAACACACCTGAATCACATGATAGTTCGTTACCAGGCCTCTGGAGAACTTCAGGACATGTTGAGGAGCTAATTTATCCATTTAAATCAGCTGTGTTGGTTCAAGGACACATCTTAAACCTGCAGGGACACCGGCCCTCGAGGCCTGGAGTTGCCCACCCCTGGGTTAGGCATTCATTTTCGATGGTTAGGGTTAGGGGCTAGGTAAAGCATTGTCTATTAGATGTCCCCACAAGATATTAATACCCTACTGCGTGTGTGTTTATTACCTCTAACAAATGACGATTTGTGTTTTTGGGATGATTTATGAATTTGTGTACCTCCATCTAAACTGTTTTTTTAAAAAAGTTTAGCAAAAAACACTTTAAATAGGGCAAATACCAAAGTGCTACAAAAACCATTTATGATTTTATGGTTTCCATAGATATCAATTCAATGACAACACAGTCTCTTAAGAAGGTAATGTGTGTTTTTATATTTTGGAATTACAAAAGTGAAGTGATCAAATTCTTCGAAACAAAGTGCAAAAACACAAAAAGAAAAATAAAATCTTTGATGACATTCTTCAGTGTTTCTTGTTTAGAGGCCACACCTGGCTAGTAAACAGGCATGTGCAGAACTGCTCCTTCACACATTCTGGCAGTAAGTTTTGTAGTGCATCTGGCTCCCCCCGCAGGCCGCAGGCTTAGTGCCCTGAAAAAACAAAACAAAAAAACACTTAAGTTGAAGTAAATTACAAGGCAGATATCTAGTAGACATTGATGACTGTACCTTGTACATGCTGCAGACGAGAGTGAGGAGAGAATTCATGGCTTTGTCCTGCAGGTCGTCTGTATGCTCCTACAAATCAATGAAAATTAATATTCCCAACATTTAAAAATAAGCAACTTCTCATACCTCAGTTATACAGTTTGAATGGTTTATTAAGGCAACAGACACTTAGCAGTACACTTTGTCTTAAACCTGGTGATACTGGAATGTATCACCAGGTTGTATCACCTGGTGTATCACCTGACGGCCTCTGAATAAGAGGCCGTCAGAGACAGATCATCTGATTGACATCTTGTTAGATTGCTAGGTGCATGACTTGCAGGTGATTGCAGGTCACAGCAATGTCATATAACTGTAAGGAAGACAGGTGTGAATGACTAAGGTGGTAAGTGCAAATGCTGAGAGAGACCATTTCCAAAAAGGGACAGGCAAATGCAACAGATAGAGCTGAGCAGCCTGATAACCTTATATTATGGATGATCTGAATTTAGCATTTGACTTGCTTTTCACAGGAATCCCAAATAAATATGATTGCCGTCAATCTTGGGTCATGTGATCTTAGCAAAATTGTAATCAGGTGAGGCACACTTACTATGCACCTATTGCCATATGGATTTTGGAAATCTAAATACAAAAAGAAGACCTTAAGTTGGTCCAGGAAGTACGGTACATAGTAAAACTCCTAACAGCAAAAAAGTGTTTAACATTCCAATACTAACGCCTCTAATAAAGAAGAGGGGTTTAAGTGGGCGTGCCTGCAATCCACATGTGACTTGCTTTAGACAAAACTTCAGTTTTTAATGTTAGGGTACTACATGATGGCACGTGAAAAAGAGGCAGCATGTCCCTTTAAGCTTTGGAGGTCCTGTGAAGCTGTAGCTTTACATGTATCAGTCCCAGCTTTCTTTCACTTACAGATTTGGGCTTTGATGCAGATCAAGTGTCAAACTCATCACTGAAAAAGTAACAGCGCTTCTTTTGAAGGACAGAGTCAACATCAGATCTGGATCATTTTAAATCACTTTCTCTATTCCAGTCTGATGTCTTACAGTTTCTCACCTCTTCATTATGTTTTTACACAGTAGGGGAAAAACTTCCACTTCCATGCTGTATGTCATTCAAGTCTGTCTTCTCTCTCCTATAGTTTGTATTGTGTCCTGTCTCCCTTTTCCTTTCTGCTCACGCCCCAGTTGGTTGCGGCAGATAGCTAACAGTCAGAGAGGAGGAGGGTTTTATATCTGTTAAAGGGGAGTTTTTCATTCACACTGTCATCAAGTGCTGCTCATTGCAGGTTGTCTGATTGTTGGGGTTCACTTACGTCGTAGGGTCTTTACCCTATGAGATAAAGTGCCTTTACGTGACTGTTGTTGTTATTGTTATTTGGCACTATGTAAGTAAAACTGAACACCATGATATTTGCAGGATAGGCTGTTACTGCAGTAAAGTCTTACCCCATTAATGGTGATCCAGGGCACGTACTGGTGTGGAGGTTTCAGGGCAGCCGTCTCCAAGGCATTTTGATGCATCAGCTGGTTTCCTTGAGGACCATTGACGCAGCTCATGACTTTGTCCCAGCTCAAACTGGGGTCATAGACTCCAGTACACTACAACCAAACATGGTGGGACATGAAACGGCAATTTATTAGTGACCAAAAAAAAAAAAAAAAAAAAAGTCATGGACTGAGTGGTCTAGACCAGTCAATCAAGCAAACACGCACACACACTTACAGCTTTGGCTGAATTGATGACATCAGAGGAGGACTCCATACAGAAGATGATTGGAAAAGCCATCTTGGACATGTTCATCAAACAAGTCTAGAGAAAAAAAAAAAGAAAAAGCAAATATTTCATTCATTTAAAACAAATAAGCATTTTGAAGCAACACAGCAAGATGCTTCTGACACCAGACATGACACATTATTCAGCAGTTTGAGCTGTTGGTGTGTGTCTGGGGTGCAACGTTACCTCAATCATGTTGCCCAGACACTCCTTTTCTCCATGCTGGCAAGTAAAGACGTACTTTTCATCCTGTTTGACCTCCTGGAATGGAACACAGTTGCCAATGATGTACTTGGGTAAAATTTTTAAAATTTTTGACAGATATAGTGATGAGAACTCTTGGGTTGCCTTTGACCATAAATGTTTTTGCACAGGCTTTTTCTATGCACTACTCAAATATTTAAGGTAGATTTACAATCCCAGCCTGCAACCAAGCTGCTTGGCCGACTGCTTACCTGGGCATTGCCGAAAGGCACCAGGTTAACAACCATGATGTCATTCAGGAGGACCGCCGTGGGGAAGAGCATCATAACGAGAAACTGTCTGCACCCAGGACACAGACTCTCGTAGTAAAGCCCCACCTCAACGGGATTGTCTGTCTGTTGGGACTTGGTGTAGTTGGAATGAAGGCACGACTTCAAAACCTACAGCAAAGAGCAAAACAGGGAGGTCAGCTTCTTCAAAACGCCACCACGTTCAAGACTCCAGAGGAAGCTCAGCATCAGTGAGAGTTATACTATGACTTCTCATCAATAGCATGTGGTTGTAATTACTTGTGATTGAGCCAATTTCAGCTGAAAATGCTACAGAAAGAAAGGTTGAAAACGTGCATTAGCTGGTCCTTTTTTATGACTTAAAAACAGCATACACAGATTACCTATCAAGTTGTTGCAGCGATTGTTTTTAAAAGTTTGAATTATATTTATATTGTTTATTGTATTATAATTGTGATTGTAATATTGTTAATAAATCTATCACCCTTTACATGATTATATCTTTTATTCACTGTATGCCAACTATGGTAAGACCAACTAAACTGGCTCCTTAGTGGTGCATGTAAAGACCGCACAGCTGGCAAGGAAATGGCATATTTGAAAGTTTTACTTCCTAGTTCCTTAAAACCTAAAAATAACAGTTTCTTTCGAAGTCCAGTTAACAGACAAAGACAAAAAAGGTTACAGAGTTTCAGCGAGTATTTGTTAGCTAACACCGAACATTAGCTATAAATAATTACTTAATAACACAAGTGACGTCATTAAAAGATGAATAAAAGGGCAACGCTTAAGGATGACACTGATTTTTGTAAGAGACTGGCTCCGCTAACTCCATGTGCATGATAATTTTTCACCTCTCCACATTCAGACTATAATTTTGAAGTCTTTATCAGAGGAAACCATTATTTGCGGTCAGGTCAGTTTACTCACCTGAAAACTG
This sequence comes from Pelmatolapia mariae, assembly GCF_036321145.2. Lineage (NCBI taxonomy): Eukaryota > Metazoa > Chordata > Actinopteri > Cichliformes > Cichlidae > Pelmatolapia > Pelmatolapia mariae. Next base: position 12,128,233 of record NC_086243.1, on the reverse strand, counting down.
ACCGCATATCACGTTACAGCGACGCACTCATTGGTGCTGCTACGCTTTCTCTCAGTGCGCTTTCTTTCCTTCTCATAAATATAGAAACTTTTATTTAGCTATTGCCTTACCTATGAAAGTGGCTAACGTTGTCGACACTAACTAGCCATTCAAAATAGCTCTTGATAAAAAGTTATGTGTATATAAAGTTCTTACCCCGCACTCAACAGCCGAGTCAACAGATGAACACCAGTTTAATGGCGACTGGGAGCATGAGGAGTACACGGAGGAGCCGACGTACCCAAAAGCCAAAAACAGCAGCAGTAGTGCCTTCATCCTTACCTACAACCAAGTCACTGTTTCTAACTGTCGCTAGCACCACAACACGGACCCACAAACAACTGTGCGGGTCCACTCTTTAATACTCGACCGCGCTTCCTCGTGCAGGTTAGCTGTTTTTTGATTGGCTGTGGTCTTAAGCGTCACTTGTATCTAGGAGACATCCATCCAAAGAGAGCGAAGTCTCTGCTGCTGTTCTGAGGAAATAGGACTGTCATATGATTGGCATGCTAGTGTGTAGTAAGTTTACACATCCTAAAGTTCGTGAAGTTCGCAATGATTTAACTACGTAGACATTACAAGGCTATCAATAAAAAAATAACGTGGTGTACAGGCACAATAGCTCACAAGTTTTTAAAAGGAAATAAATATATATCTGAGTTATTTATTATTTATTTTATTCACAAAGGGTTTCAAGGTATAATTTAAGAACATCCCGTAACTTGTGTAACATAAATTGTATCTCTACAATTAAAACCTAATACTGGAAAATGTTTATTTTACAATAAGGATTCAAAAGGGCATTTTAAGACGATGCAACATCTCAATTTTAAATCTTATCATGTTCTGTAAAGGTTAAGAAGTTCCCTCTTAAGATATGTTAGGGTTTTTTTTTTCCAACAGATGAATGGGGAAGTTTTCTGTCTATTGTTGTCATTCTTGTTTTGTCTCATTATAAAACAGAGGCGGTTTTATAATGAGAAAAAAAAAACAGAGGCGGTCCAAAGGTCTTGCTCAAGAAGAGTTGACATGCAGAAAATCATCACAAACCTTGGGCACTATATAAGGATTACCTGGTGATTCTCACATGATCTCTAACAGCTTTTGTCTGAAACCAGGGAAGTGAGCCATGACTGTGTGATTCACTCAACTTCCTGACTTGCTTCCCCTTCATTTTTTGTTGGGTGTAGCTGGCAAAACCAAAGCACCTCACTTCATTGAAAATCAAACCTTTTTTGTGGAGGGGAATTCCAAATTTTCTTTCTTTTCCCACATTTACTGTGAAATGTGGTTTGTGGTACGAGGCTCGGCCTGAAGGCCCAGGGCCAAATACCCAGGCAGGGGAGGCAGAGCACACATTAGAGTGGCAAAAAAATCAAATATTCTGTGTGTGAATCAAAAGTCCCCACACACACAAGGCATACAGAAACTGAGGCAAAACCGAAGTCTATTTAAGCCTGCGGTCTTACACCAAAATTAAGGGGAAAGCATATGGAGGTCAGAGTTCCTCAATAGACACAGTGAGTAGCTGGTATTAAAAGCTGGCAGGAAATAGAACAGTGGATGTAAAACTGATGAATTAACATAAATAAAATACAAACATATGAAAAAGGAAGTAACAGAATCCCTGCAGGTTGTGCCAAAATTACAGAACTCATAGTTTCTTGCTTCTATATGGTGTCATCTTTCAAATTGCCCAAATTTAAATGCCCACATTTCTACAGTAGAGCACAAAGGTCATCAATATTTCACCAGGTAAATGGAAGTTAAGTGCAGCAAATTATTATTTAAAATAAATGTGCAAACATGCATGGAAATACAGCTTGAAAGTCCACTTTTGGTATGACCACTTTATCCTTCAACATGGTCTGAAATCTCTTAGGCAGCTTTCTGTTTATTTCTTTAAGTAGTCTTCAGGAATAGTTGTCCAGGTCTCTTGAAGGACATTTAGAGCTCTTTTGTTTCTGCCTTTTGTTCCGTTCTCTGTCAAGATGATCCCACACTGCTTCCATAAGGTTGAAATTTAACATTTGGATGTCTCTATCAGACCTGTTTCCACTCATTTTCAGACCAGTTCTTATGTATTTGGCATGCCTCAGACTTCTCTATTTCCTTTCCGTAAGAATCGCTTCTTGACAGCCAATGAGCTAACGAGGCTGATGTGAACAGTTTGTGACAAGCTAGTAATGTCAAATAATGTTAAGATACAATTTAAAATGTGTTCTTTGCTAAGTTTTTTTGGATTCGACGCTTAAATTAAGACCACCTACCACTTTTAAAAACCAGCAAAGATTCTGTTCTCTTTCTATGTAGGAAGTAGGCACCAATAGGCACTGAACTACTGGTTCTGACTTTTTTCTAGGTAATGCTAAGTGGAGTGTCATAACATGCGGCTAATATGGGAGCTAAATGTACTGCTGTGGATGATCAGTAGCAAAACATATTTGGGCTAGAAAAGATTACTGTCAGTTTAACTATAGGTTTAAAGTTTTTTCAAAGCTACTACTGTCAGACAGCTCTGTTAGTCAAACCATGCAAACAGACATGGAGGATCCTGCCAAGCACCTGCTGGAAAAGCTTCAACACATGAACTTGAAGCCAGCAAATCCAGGAGCACATCCATCATCACATGAACAATTAGCCAGAGGAAAATGTGAAACTTCACTTTGTTGCTGTCACTGAATTACAGCTATTGACAGACTAAATAACTGACTTATAACAACAAAACTGATTCTAAAAATCAAGCCCACCATATTTGATCCAACACAGATCAAACACAGCATTGTGACACACATCGATTTTCACCAATTGGAACTCTGCATCCTCCAAAAAATGATAAACATTTGTGTTTTAATAATAGCTAATAATTAACTTTTTTGGCATTTCCTTACCTGGATGATTGAGCAAACCTCTCATGTTGCCTCCTGCCTCATCACCTACTTTGTGCCAGTTCATGACATTTGTTTAGATATGTCATGAATAGCATACTTGGTACTTCTACAAATATGCAGTGCCATCACATTTTATGCCAAGCTGAATCAGGACACAGACATGTAAAAATGTACCAGGATAAAACGGGCAGGGAAAAAAGAAGAGGACAACACATGGCATTTTAGATATCTTTTATTGTCTTTTTAAAATCATTGCATTAACCTAAAGAAATAACTGTACAGATCAAAGAGTACCTGTCTGAGGACATACCACTCTGAAGCAAGCCGTACATGAGAGAGAAAGAAAGAAATGCCGCATCTGAGTTAAGACAGATAAACGGAGGGAGGATAACACAAGAGAAGAAGAATAACCATCTTTTCATGCATCTGGGTCGGGCACATTGCAACCAGTAGGACCCTACTGGCTGAAACAACAGTGCTCCCTCTGCCTTCAATTGCACTTTGGTGTAGAGTAGCTTTATCTGACGGTCCATCTGTTCACTGTTTTTGAGTGAGAGAGACGGCCACATCTTTACTAACTATAATTTTTAGCTGTATGTCTGCTGAAGCCGGTGATTCAAGAGGCAACTCGGTGGGCAACGCTGCAATGCAATGTGTGCTCTGATTAGGGTAAAGTTGTGGTGATGCCTCTTAAATTGTTGCTGCTGTGTAACATTGCCCAGCCTGTTGCAACATGGACCACCGTCAATGTTGCCTCCAACATGAAGAATGTGAGGCAATATAAACTACTGTACACCAGTGAACGATACTACAACATTCACATCAGGTTAATCAAACAAATGCCAACTTTCCACACGGAGGAGTGACAGTGTGATTTAAAAAACATAAAGGGAAAGGAAAGTGCTGCTCTTAGCATATATATAGACAAAGAGAATGATAAGATTTTTTTTTTAAGTGAAATAACACACAGGCGGAACAAGCTGCGACTATATTGGCTGAATTTTGGTCTTAAAAACTACTTAACTAACCAAAAGAGCAATCATTTCAGCTTTTTATTCGACTATCATTTGCTGCGTAGTGCAAAAAACAACAATAAGATGCCTTTAGATAGTTATTCCTGAATTCTAATCTTTGCTTATGTACTAATCCGTACTCAAGTATTTTTACCAAGTGGCGCTTTTGTTTTTCCTCTGTTTTTTACTAATACACAATATGAAATTCTTTGAATCCTTTACCGCAGATACATCAGTCAGATTCATAGTCGAATTCACCATACTGTGCACGACAGAAACAGCAAAAAATGCAACAGGGTATCAAGTTAGGATTCAGCACATACAAGGCTCAATGTAAGGTGAAGAAATCAGCAGGTAAAGAAAGACTGACAGACAAATAGTTCAACTACATTGCTGAGTAACTATTTTGCAATAGAGGGAGCACTGTTCACAGGAAGAAAAAAAAAAAAAAAGAGGAACAAAGTGAAATGTGGGGGGAAGAGAACAAGCAGTCATAACATTTTCAAGTTTAAAATGACAGAAGAAATAAAGAAATACAAATCAATCTATCACAGCCGCTTTGAGGGACAGACTGATTCTCAAACGCATATTTACTATTTGGTTAATTACATATTGTAAACATTTGTATTTGTGTTTTCTGTATAGAGGAAAAAAAATTCAAGCTAGCTTATTTTTTCTTTATAGGCTCTGTAAGGTTATCATTAAAGATATAAACAAACAAACAAAACAAAGAACACTTGGACAGACAAATCTATCAGCTTTTTTAAAAAGCCAAAATAGAAAGAATTATACTCAGGCACCATAAAAGATCACTTTCTAATGCCATCATTGTTCCAAGTAGAGGAGCAATCGTGAACCGTTGAGTCGTGTACCTTCCTCAGCGTCAGGTTTAGTTTTTTTTCTTTTTTTTCTCTTTCCTGGCTGTAAGTACATATCCACCCCCCACCCCCAAAAAACCTTCAGCAGCCACTGAGATCTGGCGCAGTAAGACCGAGTGGTAAGATGGATCACTTTGTTACAGCATCAGTGTCCAATCTGTGCCAGATCTCTGCAGCAGCATCGAGTGTATCTTTTGTGGTGCAACTTTTAACACTGCCTCTACTCACAAAAACAAACAAACAAACAAACAAACAAACAAACAAAAAAATCAAAAACAAACAAAAACTGTCTTCCAAAAGACAAAACAAGAAAAAAACAAAACAAAAAAAACCAACCAACAACTAATATTTTATAAAATGCAAAGCAGCCAGGACTGCATTTAACATATAGACTCAGCTCTGTAAATATTAACACATGTACATGAGCTTGCTTCATCCTCCGAACACACCTGATAATCATGCGTAAAAATCATGAATGTCGATCGACTGTAACCAAACCAAGTTTTAACTGGTGATCCTGATGAAGCTCGCTGCAGCGGGTAAGTAAATATGTCTGCATTTCAACAACTGCTCGATTGCAAAGCAGCCACGGAGCTAAAAGTGTTCACATCAAAGCCTCGTTCTGATTCGTTTCAAGCGCCAACCAAATCAGAATTAAATCATCCAAAAATATAGATATCTAAGTATATATTTGAAAATATTTATTCTCTAGTATCTCTCATTCTTCAAACCTTAATAGACAACAAATATGTGTTTCTTTGTAGTCAGTGAAAGATGTGCTTTGTGTATGAGGCCGTTTCAAGGTTTATCATTTACAGTGTACCAAAGAATGATGAAAAAATATTTAATTCCTTGAATGATTATGTCTCATATAGAAAAATGGTTTTTTGTTGCTTTTTTTTCTTTTCAAGAAGCTCCAAGATGCATATCTAATAGAGAAGCGGGATGAAAGCTTTGAGTTTGAGAGTTTCAACTCCATGTCAAAGCGCAATAAAGTCTTCATCGCCTGCTCTTCTCACGCCCGTCTCACTGTGCGACCACATTTCACTGCAGCTAGCATTGCTTCTAGCCAATAAACGTGTAAATAACATGGCGTACCAAAGTGTTTAAGCACACTGCAAAAATGTACATCATAACAAGTGATGCTGGAAGCTGTTCAGTTCTACATTTCTACTTTTCTTTCAGACACTAAAAAGTTGAGCAAAATGAAGCAGAACCACCTTTTTCATTAACTTGTGTCACGCTAACCAGTTCTGGGTTAAAGTTTGACTCCACTAGCATGACTTTCCCTAGAAATGCTTTACACAAAATCACCTTGAAAATCCCCGACACTGCTTTCACTGACTCCTTGTGGCATCAGCCATGCATGTAGTTTCACTTTTATGTCCTCACCCGAATGGAAACAATGTTCCATTGTATTCGTTAGGAAACGCTACAGTTGGCCACCTTTTCCATATCTCGTCCACAATGTAATGTTTTCTTGACCCATGCTTTGGAGAAAAATGGTTTAAGGAGGTTCGAAAATACCTCATTTGTAGTGCTCAGAGAACATTAAATAGGATCACTTTTCTAAAAAAGAAAGTTGTGGGTACTCTGGATAATGTATAGAGTCACTGCAAACTGAAATACACTGAGTTTGTGCTGATGTTAATGCCAGTGGAGGTTTGGAGCACCACAGTAACTGAGTCAGCAGAGTCTCGGTGACTTATGCACTCCATGTGACTCTGTAACTTTGCGTGATCTGACACTAACTTTGGAATAAAAACACAGCTGAATATCATGGACGGAAGAAATTTCACAAAGGTTGTTGGTGTTGTAACAGTGATATCCTCTTTTGGCACCATGGCCATATTCAGTGAGCTCTTTAGAACAACCCATTCTTTCACAAATGTTTGCAAAGGCACACTGATTGGTTGGTTGATTTTATACACCTGTGTCAATGAGACTGAAAACACCTGTGGTGTTGTGCAATACGCTTGTCCACACAGTGTAGAACCAAATAAAAAGGTAGAAAGAGTGACCTTGCAATTATTTGCATGTTTAAATACCACAAGGAATAAGTGAAAACCTGGATGAACTGAAGCTTCTTTTTTTTTTTAAGGAAGATTTATGTTTTTCATGTTTAGCTGGACACTTCTGCTGTGCGGATGAGAATTGCATAATGAGCTAGCAGCTCTCCTTAAAGTAGCTTTGAAAAGTACTACAGAGTTTACACAGTCCACATAGTAAAACTAATTCTATAACGAAAACATTGCAATCAGTCAAAAGCATCAGATTTACAAGACAGTTGTTGACTGCGAAACAACAAAAGCATATACTGTTCACTGTATACTCTGATATCATAATGAAAATGTCAATCATTCCTGATATACTGAATGAATAACTATCAACTAAAAACACTATAAACAACTCAGCATCACCATTGTCTGTTAGTTTACGGTAGTTGGGCGACACACTAGTCTGAGTGTGTGAAACAAAAACAAAAAAAAGTGCAGTCACAAAAGTGTTGGTCCAACAAACTGAATAACGGTGGATGATTTAATCAGATCATCTGTTTACTAACTTAATACAAAACACTGAGAACTGCTGCATGCATTAGCTTGAGAGCTTACCAAATGAGCTTTAAACAACTGGTCTGGGCCACGGATGTGTACTGTTCACATTTCTATATCTTTTCTGAGTTTTATTCAAACACACACCAGACACACAAACAAACAAACAAAACAAAAAAAACCACTGAAGTAGGCTAGCCTGGGTGCACCAAGCTACTGTACAGGCCCCACTACAGAAAGAAGGAATATGTAACAACTATAAATGCAATACCAAAGAGGCACAGCTAATATCTGCCACTCTCTTATCTATAACAAGCTCAGATTTGCTCTAACACGCACACACAGACACTCACAATCACACACAACAACTACACTCGTTTGCCAGATACACCTTTGTTTTGATAAATGACAAATGTGTGAACGGTGGGGCACAAGATGTGGTTGTGGTTGTGGCATCGTCTTACGCAGCAACGCTCCAATGAAAACAGGGAGACGACCACCTCATCGCAACGACTAAAGGCACTTCTAATCTTTCTCACTCGTACGTTTATTTTTTTTTTTTTAATAGCCCTCTAATCAGAAGCACCTCTGTGTCACCTCCACTTTAATTCTTGGGGTCCTTTACTTGCCAAGAACTGTGCAAAGTACAGTACAATAGATTCGTCCTGACTGAAATCAAAATGATTAAAACTTTTCAGGTCAAGGTAGGTTTGATCAGAAGACTGGGTTGGTATGTCTGGGAAAAATGTTGCTACCTGATGTCTGAAACTGAACATTTCAGAAATAGAAAAGCATTGCGTTTGTTTGAAGCTTGGGTCTAGCTCAGATGACTTTTAACTAATCACCAGCAGAGTAGACGAATATCTAATTTAAGAAGAACGTGTAAATTTTTCTCTCTCTCTCAACAAAAAGGAACCAAAATAAGACCAAGATTTTAAAACACATTTTTTTCCCATTTTCTATTGTTAATGACCCCTGACTCTTCTATACCCCACTACAAAAATAGTTTTTCTTCTTTTTGGCTTTCTCAGATTACTAAATGTAAAAATGTGAAAGATTCATATTAATATTTGTTCATCCGGGGAAAAAAACCACCAACTACATGAGTCAAGTTTAAAAGCAGCATCATTTGACGCCTCTTTTCAGCTCCACATTTTCATTGAGAACATCATAATAACTGAGTAACCCTGCATCTACGCCGCTGTGCTTTGAACGTGACATTGAACGGAGGCAGTACTATCTACACCTCGAGCCAACACGGAGAAACAAATAGGAGAAATTCATTGCCACATCACCGGGAGGGAACTGAACCCAAGTCTAAAACATATTATACGCATACAACCGTGTTGTGCATAGTAAGACCACATGCCAGTGAATACTGTATATTCACTACAAAAAGCACAATTTCAACCACTAATCCAAGTTAAAACAAACAAACAAAAAAAGATAAACAACAACCCAAATGAAGGACTCCATGCATAACATACCGGATAATCTCTTAGACCGCCAAGGTCATGCTAAATGGCAAAAAGGACTGTTTCTTTTTTCATTCTTGCTACATGAAAAGACATCCTTCATTTGGCTCACATTAAGATGGATAATTTGCATCCTTAAACAGAATCTAAAAGCATAGCAAATCTTCTGTGAAGGAACCGTATAAAGTCACATACACAGGCTGCATGTGTGTCTGAAATATACTGTACATGATTTATATTACTGCTTTCTTTCTTTCTTTTATCTTTTTGTACATAAATGTTCTACAGCTCTGTGAGTCAAGCTTGTGATGAAATGAACAGTTGAGCGCAAGGGAGAAGAAGTACCGTGAGTAAATTTGCATATAAAAAAAAAAAACCTCCAAAACAATAAACATCTGCAAGGACACTGTACCACGGAAACAGTCTAATCTAACTAGAGATGAAGCAAATACAGTACACGAGATACAATAATCACATAGGTCGATGCTCTGCAAGTGTCTTTAGCATATAGAAACAAGACACATAGGAGGAGCACTAACAGTGCCTTAAGTCAATGGCTACAGGTGCTACAGTATTACAGAGGATGAAGAAAGAAGTCTGAAACGAAGAGACGCAGGAGTATTTCCACCATTTCCATTTTAAAAGGAAACCTGAATCACGTGGAACTGCATTTATCAATGTACCTCTCCATCTAGTGTATTGTGATTAAAAACCAATTCTATATTCACAATACACCAAATATGTACCATGCATTTTTATCCTGTTATACAGCAATCACTGTACGTTGTACCTCGTCAGATCAAAAGGACACCCACTGAGAAAGAGAGCAACAAGCCAAAGCTGTTGGAAATAGAGATCATTTCATAAAAATATACCTATGTGTATGTATTTTTTTTGTTTAAAGCTGTAGCTTTGTCTATGTCGACAACCGTTTACTCCCCCCCCCCTTCTCTTTCGGTTTGTAACCTCGACGTGCCCCCTTATTCTAGTGACACAGGCTTGTGGTCATTCAAAGCTATTACTATGGCACTTGAGCAAGCTTTTAACTGAATCAATCTTTTTCTTTAAAAAAAAAAACCCTGAAACAGCAACCCTCTTCACCCCCTTCCCCCCCTCAGTCTCCAGTGACTACACTCCCAGCCCATTGTTTTTCTCAGCCACCTTTAGGTGTGAAACGAGCAGCCTGGTTTAGGCAAGCCAGTAATTTCCTCGGATGACAGCTCAGGCTTTTGTCTATGGAGAGTTTGCAGGCAGTCTGGGAATGACAGATCGGGCCTTTGTCTGTGGACATTTATCTCGCATTAAAGGCAAAAAAACCCCCAAAACCAACAAACCCAAAAAACCAAATGTAGCTCCTGTAATTTCTACCATCATCCCACCATCTGGTCTCTCCGCTTTTCAAAGATTTAGAAAAAGACCCATTGTGTGTGCCTTCCTTTGATGTATTTTAGTCTTATTTCCTGAATAAATGAATGTTCTTGTGAATTTCTCACTTTTTTCCATAACCGACACTGGACAGTGTGGCTGGCTAATGCACCACTCTCATCAGCTTTTAACTGACTGCATCAGCCAGGCTAACTGTACAGTGCTTCGTTATCAGTAGTAGTGTGCTTATTATGAAGCCATGCTGTTAGCAAGGAGTGCTCTTTGCTGGACTCGGGTCAGTGTGGGAAATTAGCATCAGCTTCTGGTCAAAAATACATGTTTTTTTCTTTTTTTTTTTAATCCTGGCAATTGAGTCTGTTTTACCTGCCACAGGAACAAGCATTGTCCAGAGTTCTTTTTTTTTACCCCCCCAATGCATGTGTCTAATTTTCCAACTCTGGCTGGTGTCCTATGCTGCTGGTGAATAATTCATCTGGGGTGCTGGTTCTGATTCTGGGAGCGGGCCAGGACTGGGTAGGCTAGATTTACATTCAGCTGGTCGTTGTGTTGGACCAAGGAGACATTTTTGTAGTGGAGCACCAGGTCTTTGAGGGACGAATACAGATTGTAGGGCTCGGCGAATCCATACCCCGTTGCTGTCTTGTAGATGACGCAGTGTTTGGAGTCACCGTCCACGCTAGAGACAAGGAGAGAGATCGTGTTTAGAGGTGATCTTAGTCTTAAAAGTCTTTCACAAACCCACCAGTAATGTAACTGTTAACTTCAGTGTCTGTAGAAAATTTACTTGAGTTATTCCTCCTTTTAAATTTTATTTTATAACTTAATGTATTTGAATTGAATTTCTGCATTTCGGTTTTATGAGACTGGATTAATCTTAAAATAGATTTTTCTTACCTTAAAACACTTTGGGTTGTGTATGAATTCAAATTTCTTAATAATTCACCTTTAGAGGTACTGCTCTTAACTACAAAAAAGAGCTACACTAGTGAATTTAGCCTTGTATTTGCAGTAGTGACAGAATAATTATTCTCACATAATTTCTTGAACACGTGGCAAAAACAAGTGTGAAGAAGAAGAAGTGATTTCCAGCCACATTTTTTGGTACAACCAAACATTTTCAATTATAAATAAAAATGTTTTAACTGCATGTTTTCACACCTGTGCTGTTTAGTCCATTTAAATCAAACTCTGGTTCATTTTCCCCCTCTGTGCTCCTCGTTTGTGAAAATAAGATCACAGTAAAAGCACTCGGGGGAGAATCAAAACAACACTGAGACCCTTCGGAGGAGGTGATATCGGTGCGGTTTGAAATAAACTCGGTTTGTTTATGGTGTGAATGTGATTTGACCTCTATTCGAACTATACCAGGCTATACCAGGTGTACGATGCAAGTTTGAGCTTAAAAAATGAGCAGACTGAACATTCTCACGTAGTTGGTAGTCACACATTTTGGTTCACTTGTATTCTTCTCTGTGTGAAAACAAACCAAATCACGGGGAAAAGCTACAAGTTTACAAGCTTGAATGATTCGGACCAGCATAAACAAACCACAGGTGTGAAAAAGCCCTTTAGACCTCACAGGGTTAAATACAAACTTACACTACGGAGCAGGCGTAAGAGCCCTTCTGTGACTGGCTCTCACGGATGAGAAAGGTTCCATCGCATTTGCCTCTCAGCATTTCCTCAGCCTGGGTGCGCTTGATGTCGCCCATGTACCAGGTACACTCGTCATGGTGGGGTGAGCCCTCATCTTCTTCCAGTGAGAAAGAGCTGAAGATGCAATGAACAAAAACTATCAAGCAGGAAAGAAACTCTGGACAGAACAATGAGCTTAACTACTGCCTTCATTACTGTCAGAGGTGCAGCTGCCTCCACTCATGACAGCACAAGCTGCGGAGCCGTCACTTACTCATCAGCATCGTTCTTTATACCGAGCCATTCATTGATCTTCTTCTGCCTCGTCCCCTTCTGCGTCAACCATCTGAAAAACCAGAGGACAACAGAATTAATGACCTACAGATTACTTCCTGTGCACATCTAAGGTTCTCACAACTGTATACAGAATAAATATATGAATGTGTAAAGTTCAATTTCATGCATGGATAAAAGTTTACTTACATTAAGTACTGGTCCCTGATCTTGCGAAGCTGCATGAGATCTGGCTTGAGGCTGTTCATCTTCTTGTCAATCTCTCTGTTATCAGACACCTGCTCTCTCAGGTCTTGCTCCAGCTTACGCTTGCTGTCGTGGATCTCCTTCACACGAGACTGCAAACGCTCCGAGTTGCTCTGGATTCTAATTTGCAAGAATTAGAACATTATACCTTCAAATCACCAAAATGTTGTTTAAATATAGCAGCTTTGTTTGCATCTGTGCTAAAAACAGAATTATGCATACAAACGTACTTTTGTATTTCCTTTTCGTTGCCCTCACGCTGGAATCTCTCTAAAGACTCTTTGCTGTACCTCTCCTGAGTCTCAAACTGCTCTTCAAAGATCTTGATGGTCTCGTTGAAGGCTTCAATGGCTGTGCGTTTCATCTGCAGCTCCTGAGACAGAGAGAGACGTTTCAATCCAGCTCCATTTTATCTTCAGGATAAACCGCATATTGTTACTGATCATATCAACAAACACTATGCACTATGCTAGTTTAGTATTTATAATACTCTGAAATACATCTCTTGTTTGTGGTTGTCAGTATGTGTGCTATTCAAACCTGCGAGGTGCGTGTGTACTCCTCGTACAGAGAGTCGTACTCGCGACTCTTCTCCTGGTACTGCTCATGATAGATCTTCAGTTGCTCTCCCACCTCCTCTATGCTGTTCTCCTTCACCAGCTGATTTTTTACCACATGAAACACAGATGACAGCAAGATCACCACTTACTGAAGATTCAGACCAACTACATTTGTCTTGTTATTAATGAACATCTTTCTCGATTTGTAAATGGAATGAGGGAAAATTATGAGCTGGATGATCCACATCTTGTGATGACAGCTGATTTATTTTAATGTAATGTGCAGCTTCACCCACCTGCTGGTATTTGGAGATGGGATACAGAAGCTTTGTGTCCAACTTGGCGTTGTACTGGGCCAGTGACTCGTGGCGGTAGTGATTGATGAGCTCCACTACAGACAGGAAGGTCAGAGGCTCTGAGAAACCGTACCGCGCATCTCTGTGATAAATCTTTATAAGCTTGTTGTTCCCCCCCTTCCTGCAGACGGAGACAGGAGCCAAGAGAACATGGTAGTAAATAAGACGATGTACTGTAATACATGTTGTCCGTCAAGTAGCAAAGGCCTGGTTTGTTTCTACTATATATCATTTTCTTATCGCTATACTAAATCTGAAGTCAGTATTATACAGCTGTTACTTCACCTGAGTGTAAGAGTGTACTCGCCCTCCAGTTTACTTGAAGCATCTCGGACCAGAAAGGTGCCGTCTGGAGTGTCTCGCATTTTCTCATTCACCTCCTCTCTGGAAATATAGCAGCATATTTAGATAGCTGCAAGAAGCAACGAGGAGGCCAAGCAGGAACTTGGTTTTGTGTGTTGCAGCACCCCCCAGTGGTCATTATTTTCTTGGCTGATCAGATGTCCCACTTTTTTCAGGATTTTGATTGACTCTAGTTTTTAAAGTTAACACTGCAAAACAGATACTTTAAATACTGTCATCATCAAAAGTACAGGTTTAAGCAACTACTGCAAAGAAATGAAAAGGTATGACAAAGTCTGGAAGACTATGGGTGAAGCTTGTGGAAGGAGAGTCTGGCTTTTTTGCTAAATGTTCTCCCCCAGGCTAAGAATATCACACTAAGTCACAAAGAACATAAGGTTAGGGAAAAAAAGATGGATGCTTAGTTACTAAATGAAAGATGATTAGCAGACACATCAGCAGCTGAAATGATACTTTTACTAGTTACTTTTCACCGTAAGCTTATAGGAGCTGCTGCAGACTGTATATAAACTGAGCACAAAAAATAAATTCGTCTATGGGCGACTATTTCTTTGTTGTAACAATACGAATTACACAAAGCCACAACTGCTGTGCGATGCCATCCTGCAGCAGTGTGTGACCAAGCTGGTGACCAGCAAGAGGAAGGGGTGCCAGGCAGCTGTGGCTGTGTATGGGTCTTCCACATGATACTGAGCACCCTGTTTGTTAAATCAATAAATTCTTAAATTACCAATATGTTTCTTCAGCGCTTTCTTCTAGACAACCTCAAACAAGAGTCAGTAGCAGAATAAGCTGTTTGCCATTGGCAGAGAAGATTTAGCAAGTCTGCCACATGCTCAACTCTGCTGCTCGACCCACAAATGTATTTTCATTATAAACGTGGCACCATTTAAGGGAAAATAAACAAGTTTCCAATGGTGTAATATTTATTGCCAAGAAGCATCATTACAACAAAGAAATAATAGACCAAACACAAATTAACTTACTTTTTGTGCTAAGTTTCTAGATGCAAAATACTAACATGATTTCACTAATTTTAAGTATTTTCAATAACATAGAAATCTTTATGGATCTGTCACAAGTGTCCATTTAATCAGACATTTCTTTAAACAATACATCAAACAAAATCAATATTACGAGCCCAAAACTTGCCTGGATATTTCGCCCCAGTACCACTCGGCATCATTCAGCAGGCTGCTCGTGTCTGTCATGGCTGATGGTGTCATTTTTGACTTCACAGGCTTCGCTGGGAGAACTGCAAACAGACACAAACACGTCAGAAACCCGGACCTCCTTCAGCAGTATTTTATAATAAAGGAATGGATCCAAGCAGTCTTAAAACAACATAACTTACCTGGAGGAGTGAGGTCTTGACCTGTAGTTCTCTCTATCAGCAGTTTCTCCACCACCAAGGCGGGGAACTCATCATCCATTGGAAACCTGCCATTCAACAGTTCAAATTTCCAACATGTAGATTTAGATTTGCTAACTCTTTATCATCATTTCACCTTTACATATTTGTTACACATTTGTTTCATGAAAGTAAAAAAACCCTACTTACCAAGCAGTAGAGGGGCCGGTCCAGATAAGCAGGGGGCCAAAGATCTTTCCCAGCGTGTTTGTATCCAGGCCATTGCTGGCCTGTGCCTGAGTGACCTTAGCCAGGTGTGTGAGGAGGTACTGCAGGGTGAGACGGTGATGGAGAGGGACGGTGGTGGAGTTCTCAAGCACCAGGCTGACTTCTCTGTTGTGGCTTCCAGCTACCGCACCATCTGAGAGAGGCATAAACGTTGTGAATAACTGTGTAGGCTTCAGTTGTGTATCTTTATTACAGCTGGCTGAATAAGGAGAATATAAGGAGTGCATTTGACTGTATTTGGTAGTTAAAATGCATGTGGTTAGTGCATTTCTCTGAAAACAGGACAAACATATATATCAAAAATGAAATCAGAGAGTCCTTTGTGTGGAGGAGAATCAGCTGAAGCATATCTAACATGCCTCAGGGAGCTTGCCCTCCTGCTTCCATTCTCTCAATGCTGACATCAGAGTGAACTCAAACAGCAGCGCACAAGGCTGAGTTTAGTCCTTGTGCAATTCTTTCGCTTAAATTATAGTCACTGAAGCACTGAAAGGTGCCTTTCTGTCCACAAAAACAATGGCAGCAGCAGCTCATTTGTGCGTGTGCTGTTCTATAACACTGTACTGCCATTTTGATTACACCCCATAAAATCTCCATCTTAATCAGTCATTCGGCGTATGTTTTTCCTATAGTTATATGTGAGCCCATTTCAATAAAACAAACAAGAATATACCCCAGTGTGAGATGGTTTCACCTTTTATTAATTATGTTCTTTTGCTGATAATAGAAAGAGATTTGGCACAATAAGGTCCTGAATGCAGCTCTTTTGTTCACGTTTAAGCCCATTAAGTACAAACTGTGTGTGCTGCAGATTTTCCGGTGAATACTCCGGGATTTTAGATTCATTTTTTAAAGCTTAAGGCAACACTCATTGTAAGTCATGCTGTCAATGTTTGAACGTCAACTTGTGCAAACTTGACTTTCTCTTGAAACGCCTAATTCATCACGCAGACACCAATGACTGTTTCAAACGGGTCCTAGGGTTGCTTTTCATACTGCACCTGCATAAACCTAACTCCCCTTAGCAGGCAGCTGCAGAATATTTAATATGTACTGTTAACATTATTGTAAAAAGAGAAAAAAAATGCACAAAAGATGACACGCTGTCCCTGTTGGAAAAACTACATGCTCAGTCAATACAAGCAGCAACTTTAAGATTTTTGATCTGTGATTTGATGTACCTGCTGACTGCTGTAGGACCTGCTGCTGCATGAGAGCAGTTTGTAGGTGAGGGTAGATACAGGCAGGGATGACAGGTGACGGAAGGTCTCTCAGGTACTGCAGGACGCTCTCAGACAGGAAACCTAGATCCCTCTGAACCACGTCACTCTCTGGATGATCAATACATAAAGCAAAAGACCAAAAGGTGCAGTTTGTTAGAATAAAAAACTCAAACAAGCATCGGGGAGAAGTTTAAGGAATAAAAAGGCAGTTTAATCAAGGAAAGTACACAAGAGCGAACATATCATGTCAGTGTTTGGTGTTTTTTTCCACTTCTAAGCTATGAAACTAGCCCTGAAGCCTAACACCAACTGTATCTTCTGGAGACCAACAAAAAGGATTTTTTTGGAGGAAATTAGTTAGATTAGTTTGGTATTTTCCAATTAGCTTTTATTTTTATTTTGTTCTGACTTTTTGTGTTATTTCAGTTATTTTCTGGAGTGGATTTTCTTATTTAAATCACTGAATTGGACCTGCTGAAGAGCATGCAGGCTGAGAAACCATCCCAAATATACCCAAGTTCTGTTAAAGAAAAGGATCAAATAATGTCTAAAACAGATAAATGAAAAATGTAACTCACCAGAGCACAGGCTGTACACCGGACTATCTGAACCTGAGGAGCTAGGTGTCCTGTACAATGTCTTGCAATCCAGACCTGAGACAGACAGAAAGAGCAATTTTAGTAAATGTGTTCAGAAGGAACGAAGAAGCAAAGAGGACACATTTAGATGGAAAACAGAGAAGTAGTGACAGATTGTTTTCTGACTCTATGGCTGTGGACTTGCACTAGATAATTTAACGCAGTGCAACAAGCTGGAAATGGAAAAAGAAGGCAAAGTGTAACTATGAAATCTAGAAGTAACAACAACAAGAACAATAATTAAAAATAATAATGATAATGTGTGTCATTACTAGCTGAATGTCTGTAAATACGTGACAGTTCAGTACTGTATCCAACAACAGAGAGAATGTGACCGGCCCACAAAGTTCGAAAGCAACATCTTAAAGACCGAAGAAGGGCTCACATGTTTGTAGTGGTGGACTTGAATTTTCAAGTTATCCATTGCTTTTTTAATTTTGGGGATTCAGAGACTTTTTTTCTTTCCAAACTGTGGTCATCTCATCTATTTCACTCTCAGCACTAATCATCACGTTTCAGTTCAACTCATTTTTGCCAAAATAAAATTTCTTTTTGGACAAACAGCTTATTGTAGATCCCTGTGAGTAGAAAATCTTGCTCTTGCTCCAGGATTTTGTGTTTTTCTTGCTGTGATGATGAAAAAAATTTAATTCATATTTTTTGTTAGTGATAATAACTCGCAAAGGATATATTCAAATTCTAAACATATTAGACTAGGTATAAAATATACTCTGCTCTATACTCTGATACTTTTTAAAAACAGAACAAGCCCGCTTATAAGAGTAAATATGATACAACGAAACTTAGTACTGATTGTATTGTGTGTGTGGATACACTGTTTAAAATTACATGTGAGACAAGTATGTTTTATTTTATTTATCTAGCCAAGAAAATAAATATTTGTTTGACTTTTAATTAGCTGTTTCGCTCTCAAGTCAGTGCATGCATCCCAGTATTTCTGTATAAAATTGTATATTATGTATTTCGGTATACTTATTATATTATTATAACCAGTATGCTGGATTTTTTTCAAGCATACACATAAATGTTGAGTAAATTAAATGCAGCTGTCTGGTTATCCAACACTATGTAACTCAATTCACAGACAAATTGTCTGATTTGTTCCTGCGCCTCCGCCGTCACAATTTAGCTTTTCTTTGTCTTACATGAGGGTAAACAGCTCGTCTTGGACAACAAAAAGCCGTAAGAAGCCGTGAAGCAGTTTTTTCACAACTTTTTAACATTCTGTACATGAAAGAGTTTGTGAAATGGTGTGAATGACACAGAAAGTTAGAAGGAAGAGAGAGAAAAAAAAGGCAAAACTGTGAATGGAGTCCCACCGAGCTCTATTTGTTAATAACACGGTGTGAATCAAACCCACTGCGCAGGACTCTTAGCGGGTCTGCTTGCAGTTAAACCACACTGAACTTATATGTACTGAATGTGAATGCGCATGAGCTTGTGAGAGCACTTGTACCTCTGTGCGACTGTCTGCATGTCTGCACATGTGCAAACGCTGGCATGAAAGCAAGAAGCAGATGGCGAGAGGGAGACAGTCGCACGTAGATGAAAAGACAGCAGAGGCAGCGTGACAGACAACAGATGAATATCTTGGCTGGTTTGTATGAATATACCTCTCTTTTCTATGGCTTGTATGAGGCCGACGAGGGCCGGGGGAGCCGTCTCTGGTGGTGTGAACTGCTCGCTCAGGTCCGGCACAGGAACAGCTGAAACAACAACACAAATCTCAGTCACACTGCTACATTGACAAACCCCGCTGTTAAGTACGAGCACTAAGAGAAGCAGAGCACGAAATATGTTCATAATATGTACAAAACCTATGAGGAACACAATAAAACATAACGGGAGTTTACACTGGGTATTTATTTCACAAGCTCAGCCATTTTCAAAAGCCCCGTAGGATTTATTTATTTTGCATTTGTTTGCACAGTATTTAATAAACAAAATAAAACACTTCTTATAAATAATTAAAAATGGACAGAAATGTCAAAGGCTGGGACACATTGTCCTCCTCAAATCTGAATGATGGGATATGACAATAACTGCAGAACAATTTACTGACTGTACTAAAGGAAGAAAGGGGATTTCATGCAGGAGTGAAAGTAAAAAGGGTCACCAGAAAAAAAGAGGCAGCTAGAAAAGAAAAAAAAAAACTTTATCTACTTTACAATTCCCCACAGACTAAATCAAACATCTTTTCAGTTGGAGAGAAAGAGGAAAGGAGAAAGCTAGAGGGAGAAAAAAAAGGGAGATCCCATTTCCCTCCCTCCCCCTCTTTTTTCTCCCTTTTCTTTTCTCCGTTCTCGTTCTCTCTCCTCCCCTTCACTCCGTCCTGCTCAGTGTTTCGCCTTAGCTCTTTGCGTGAGTGGAGCACAATAAAGGATTTAATCAAAACTCCTGAACAAGCAAAAGCCCTGTGGCAGTGTGCCAGGCTCGGCCCAGCTAGAACAGGCAGGCAGCGCCTCTTATTCGGCCCCAGAACAGGCCTGTGAGCTGGGTCTCTCTTTTTTTCTCCCCCTTCTCTTTCTTTCTTTTTTTAAGGAGGGGTAGTGGAGGGGGGTCTGGGAGCAGGGAGGGCCTGGCCTGGCCGGGGCTTGGCAGTAGGCTCCTGTTCCTGGCACGGCTCGGCTAAACCACTGCTGATTATTAATTTGGGGAGTTCAGACAAGAAACGCCGCGTCAGCACATTCCTTGCTCTCTCTCCCGCTCCTCCATGTCTCTTAGTCTCACTCGCTCTCTCTCATTTGCTCTCCTGTTAGTGGATTTTTTTTCTCTTGCTCCTTTTTGTTTTAACCCCCTTTAGGCCTCTTTAATTTAAGTTTTTATTTGACTTTTCTCTTTCTTGTTTTTTTCTTTCTCGCTGTTTCTTTCGCGCCACCATGTCGGCTTAAACGTGGAAACTCTGCCTAGCGGTGTCTCCAGCTCTCTCGCAGGCACCGACAGCCCTTCGTCTTCTTTATACTTGTTGGCCATTTTGGATTGCAGCCTTGTCCCCCTCTCATCGAGCTGGCTCTTTTTTATCTGGTTTGCAGTCGGGCTTTAGATGTGTGCAAGTGAGAAAAAAAACAAAAACAGTGTTGTGTGTAATGTAACCACCTTTCTATACACAAAGCTGACAATTTGAAGGTCAGATCAGTGTTGCAAATCCAGTATTTGTATGTTTGCACTGACTCACTCGCTCAGTCCGAGGTAAGCCTAAGACAGGCAAGAGTAGGCTGGAGAAAGCAAAGCTATGTGAAGCAAAATATTTGCTTGATATCTTCTCGATCAGTGTGCTTATGTAATATGTAGCTGGCTGTGCTGCGTTCTCCCTCTCAGAGCTCTGTGTCAGAAGCTGAGATTTCTCCGTGTACAGCATGAATTCCCAGGTCGAATTAAACCTCTGGAATTTCCTCGCTTTAGCCTAACACTCATGCAAAACACTTCATGCTGGTTTCAGGTTAATGTCTTCTTGAACAGTGCTTAAGTTAGGGTGTGGCTTTCAAGTACAACAGCAACAATAATATGTGATAAGCTTTACAAAAAAAAAAAAAAAAAAAAAAAAAAGAGAGAGAAAAAGCATTCATTATTTAAAAAAAACAAACAAATGTTATTTTATAACCATTTACATTAAACACAACATGGACAAAAGCACTGGGCCACCCACACGACCGCGAAGTTCCCAGTGCACAGTTCTTGTGCTGATCTTAATGTTAGAAGAGACTTGGAGCTCTGCGGTCATGGAGTCAGAAGAGCGTTGTTGACTTTGCAACTACACCTACTATCGCTATCAACCTGCAAGTAGAAAAGGCTGAACTGCTTCATCCTCGCTTATTGGTTTCAATAAAGTAAAACTGCTGGTTTCAATTAGCCATCGAAACACTAACTCTGCCTGTCTGAGTTTCCCAACATTAGTAAATGTCAAACCACAGATAAACACTGGCCTTTGGTCGGTATGGAAGCCTAACTTAAGTGTTTCCATTCCTATAAAAGGTTTGATTGCCCTCCAAATGCACTTAATATTTGAGGCTAAAATGAAAAAAAACTTTGGGATAGATTTTTGCTCGCATTTTGAACCATGGCAAGTGATACCATGAATGCGTATATTATGTGCAGTGGTGACAGGGCCAGTTGGCGTCTGGCTCACAGATGGTGGGTAACACTGTGTAAGTTGCTGGTCGGGTTTCACCGCTACATGTCTTCACTGCACTCCAACTATGTTGACAGGCAATGCATCATGACTGGGCACACCATCCACTCCTCTGTCACAACATATTTCAAAGCTACACGTGTTGTAGTGAGCCCCTGAAAACTCAACAAATGGAGGTGATCTGTTCTCAGTGCTCAGTCTGGTTTTACTGGCCTCCAGGTATTACTGGGAAGAATGACAAATGGCACTAAAGACACTTTCTGTGAAACCCGTAAGAGTAGGCTGACTGGGAGTTGTTTCATGCAAAATAAACATAGATAGCATAAAAGATGAACACAGCCACCTTCTCACCACTCAATCCTGGGTGTGATGCATTGTAGCTTCAATGTTAGGATCACACTGTTTATTTGGAGCTAGACGTTACCATATTTAGATAAGAGGATGGCGTTCTAAGTTATCAGGTAACGCCAGTTAGATTTGTTACCAAGCTGATTATAACCTTTACAGGTGTACTGCAACAGCACAGATAGGCATGCACAATTATTCAAATTTTAATCTCAATCACAATTTTGGTTTTTCACAAATAAATGAGCATGACTGTGCAATATTTACAATGCATGCTGAGCAAGTTAAAGGACAGCTGAAAGTTTGTACTCTGACACTACCTCAAACAGAGTACAACATCATGTACTAAGAGAAAAGAGACACTATCATCGGGTTACGTCAAATTTTATTGTAAGTGCACACTGCTACAGTTTCTAAAACTGAAAATTATATTTAATGCTTTAGTAAGATCATTTATTATTACATGGCTGTTAATTCATAAAGATACAATTAAACAGATCAATGATACAAAATCATTTATCATTATTAACACATTTTTAAAAAACTGCTAGAATCGACTACAAATACACACAAATTTTTTAACTTTCTATGTCAATCCATTTGCAGCCATCATCGATGTGGAGAGTGGGCACAGCTCGCCAGCTTTTCTTTTTCCTTTCACGTTTTTTATTTTTCCCACAGCACCTTGAGTGACTTCTTTTAGTCATTTACAAACACATTACCACAATTTGAACGACTTTATTATCTTCCTGTGCTTTCACTAGTCAACAAGGTCAATCAATACATGCTACAAAATAAACGAAGGCCCAACACTGAATACATAAATTAACATTTCATTTACTGAAGCCACTGAAGCTATTAATCGTCAATAACACAATTTCGCACCTAAATAAGTTCTCCTGTATGGCAGTAACATTTTCTCTAGCTGCAGAATGCCACAACGATCGGCAAAGAAAAGAAAGTACAGCTGGTTTTCTGTATCTGCAGTTGGATAGGGTGGCCTTGGCTTACCCTATAACCCGTGCCTCCCTCCCTTTCCAGCCTCTCCATAACTTTCCCATTGTCTTTTTCTACTGTCTCAACCCCCCTCCCACCCTTCTCGTGTGGGTTCTTTGAAAGTGTTTTCCTGGTAAGGCGCAGAGAAAGTGAGGAGGAGAGGCCTCTCCTTTCAGAGAACTGGCTTCGTGAACATGGTTTATAGCCGCTCAGAGACACTATCAGACGAGTATGTGAATCAGAGCTGCAGAAATGGAAGGAGGACGAGGGAGGAGAGAGGGGTGGGGGTGCGAGTAGGAGAACAAGGGAGGAGTTTGCAAAAATGCCAAGCCATGGTTCACTTCAGCAGGCAGTTAAAGTGAGGCCAGGGAGAGGAGAGAAGGAAGGCAAAGAGGCGGAAAAAAACCCTTTTTTCAGACTCATTACCGTCGCAGGTTGAGAAATATCTTGAGTCCATTTTTTCTCTGTTTACATTTAATTTCTATAAACTCAACAACAAAATGCAGAGCAGCACATCTGGAGTGTGAGTCAGTTAGTCTATCGAAGTCCCCCTGTTTCTTTTTGGGTACAAAATGCTTGCACTCTATATGACACCCTCTGCTAAGCCTACCCTCGCAATGTCACTTTAAAAAGCAGAAAAGCTGTTTGCATATTTTAGCCAGCAAGAAATCTCCGTTTTGCATTTCACTCGCTACTGCTGAAAAACAATGACGCAGTTTTTGCATGTACTTAAGCCAAGTTGTTGTCGACATTCTACGGTAACCCAATTTCTCAAATGCAAATGCGTAACCTGGTTTCTTTCACCAGATGGAGACGAAAATAATGGTTAACAGGAGGACTTCTGATAAAAGAAATACACTTGGGTTCTGAGAATTTTACAAGCTTTTGCATGAGGCTGAAACATTTCCTCTCCAGCTGCTGTGTGCAGTGTTCAAATTAATTAAATCCAAATATCTGAATAAAACCAAACAAAAAAATACCATACAAGTGTAAATGAACCACTTTGTACACACATGAGGAGAGCAAGGGAGACATATTACAGACTTAGTCCTAAAAAATAAAAGCATAAAAATACAAACATAGCTTTTAGAGCAGGGAAGCCAAACTCATTTTATATTGTGGATCACATACAGGCCAATTTGATCTTAAGTGAGCCAGACCAGTGTAAAATCTCCTTTCTGTCACTGTAACATAGTCTAACTGCATATTTAATTCCGTTTATAATACAGGAAATAGTAGAGCAATTACAACAGCACATCTCAGGTTTTCTACACCATAAACAAATGATGATGTAGTAAATGAAACACATCAACAGCATGAGTCTTTGGGCTTAATTTGTAAGAAATAAATGTGTAAAATTACTAAGACTGCCCTTTAACTATAAAGCAGAAAGCTTTTGTTAATTCACAGAAATTTCCCAGTCAAAAAATCTTATTTATTTTAGTGTGGATACATTGTGAAAACATACTGTGAAAACATGCATTCTATACTAGATAGATAAGAGTTCCTGTTTTTTCACTAAATTATTTGCTTACCTATTATTTAATTCCTTTGATGTAGTAAGAATGACCGTGGGGAAGGTCTTTATCAGTAGGATAAGTTGGAAAACTTATGAAAATACAATTTAAAGTCCATTAATTTATGCCCTTGTTAACATTTTCCAAAAACATCCAGTGAGCTGGACTGGAGTCTTTGCTGTGCCGATTCTGGCCCCGGGCCTTATGTTTGACACCCCTGTTTTAGAGTCTAAAATTATGCTCAAAAATGACTAGCTAGCCACTATAGTAAGTAAACAGCTGTAAAAGTAGGGATTACAGAGAAGAGGTGAGTGTATCGCATATAATAATTTTCACTTAAGCTATGACCTCTCTTGTTGTGCTCTACACAAATAAATTATAGTTTAACAGCTTGTAGTGAGGTTGAATTGTTCTTAGTTGCATTCAAGCCTGTAAAGCAGTCAACTCCCCTAACCACCAGGCCTGGTACTGGTAATGTTACCATCTCTGTGAATAGCAAATGGTGCCACAGCAACAATAGCTCTATTCACAGCAAGTCTAGGGCCTCTGTTCTTTCAAGGAAATGAAGATGATATTTGTAAAGTTTGGCCATTTCTAATGTACAATGCACTTTTGGTGCTGAGCCGAACTACCCCTCCTTGAGCCACTGCCCTGCCTCCCTCTCACCCACACCTCCCCCCTTTCTCTCCCCCTATTTCACTTGCTTCTTCTGCCCCTGTCTCTCCAAATCACAGACACAAGCGCCAGCTGCCCAACTGGTTTGTCTCACTGTCAGTCAAAGCACGGGGATACTTACAGTATGTCCTTACCTGCTTCTGCTTGAGAAAGCCCCCTGCTTATTCCCTAATTCATGTCCTTCACTCAGCCTTTATTTAAGTATCGGCATGAAAAAATATAATTTGATAATTCTGCAGACATTTGTGCTACAGCTATGATATAAAAAAGGAAAAATGAGAAATAAAATCACACTAGTTGAATGAGTCCCCCGTGTATTTGGCCATACACCATGATCAGCCAATTGGATACACCAGAGGTAATTCAGAGTTCACAGCCTACGTGCTCAGAGTGGTACTAGCACATCTGTCATTAAAAAAAAAAGAGCAAAAAGGAATTACAGAGAATAAGGAGAGGAATGTGTGGTTTTATGTGGAGAATGATATAAAATTTTTATTTATCTATTTTGGCTGTGTACACCTTTCTCTCTGGCGTCCCATACAAGGAAGCAATAAATTAACCAGCTGAAGCCAAAAGCAATGAAGTGCAAATTAGAAGAAATTGATGGAAATCTTGGGAGTGTGGAGGAACTTTGGTCACAAATCAAAGTTTTACTTGAACTTGAGCTTGCTAAGGTAGACCAGTGCATGCCAAGGCAATGTTTGACTTGGAAGCTGCTGCAGCTCAGAGCAGATTCTTAGCATTATTAATAAATGTCAGTACTTTAATAAAAGCCATGGGAGTGAAGAGGAGTGTGACAGAGCAGAGCATTATCCGTGAGTAAAAAAAGGCTATTGTATTCCTTTTACTGTTGAATAACTCCTCATTTGTACAAACTAAAAACACACCTATAAAAACGTCAGTTTGTCAAAAGTGCCAAAAATCCTCCCAGTATCCTTAACCCAGGCACGTCCAATTGAAAACAGCATCAACAGGCCCTCCAGCCTTTGTGATTCTTGATTACACTTGGAGGGGTCACAGCAAAAGAGAAGCATGCATTTTTGTGCACTGCAGAGACAAGTTTTCCTGCGTCAAGAGCCGCAAAGACAGACACCATCAATACCAGACCAGTAGAGTCTGATAGAGTCTTGTCAGTCGATGGATTAGCCCTTTATTATTCAACGCAGACTTAAGTTGGCTACGCTTACAAAGAGGTAAAGCTTACTTAGTATAGATTAAAGGGTCAACTGGCGGTCACTGCCAAATGTGAGAGCCTTATCAAAACATCAAGTACACCAAACTAGCTGATGCTAACAGCTGGGCATGCGAGAAGTTGTGGGGGTTTTTTAAAACTTTGGGAGGAAAAAAAAGCGATTTTAACTGTTAGACCTAAAAAAAAAAAAAAGAAAATCAAGAAATCTCTACACTGTAAGGCTAATGAAGGAGCACCAGGTTTGTGTGTCTCCCCCTGGTCTTTCTCCCAGTTTTCCTGTCTTCTCCCCACTGTCTCATCAAACAAAGACCAAAAAGCTCCCCACCTCAAAAAACAAAAACAAATGCAGAAAGCTCAAAATTACCAAACATCTCTTAAAAGGTAAAAGGGAGCAAAATAAACAAACTATTATTTAGCAAATTTCTGCATCAATATTTTCTGCACATTCAAGGCCAACTAACAAACTAACACTGAATATTTTGCTAACTAATTGGCTAGACATTTAAACAAGAAAAAATGAGACTAGCTGACTAAGAGGCAGAAAACCCTTCAGGAAACACTTAAAACTACTTTAAATGGACACATTTAAATTCAGGCCCAAAAAATTCTATATTTTAGGAGTTTAATGAAACCATTTATCATTTCCTCGTAAATTAAATCATATTTTAAATGTCGCCAAATTGTGCGCCCAACATACAGCCACTCATTTTTACATCAAACTACTGCAGAACAGCGCTCGTTAGCATCATCTGTTTATGTTCCACCTTTACTCGTTCACAACTTCTATTCAGAGAGCGCGCAGGATGCAGCAGTAACTGTCTGTCAGGGTGGAGGTCAGCAGCATTGTAACATCTTTGAAACAGTGGCTGTTGTACAGTAATAAAATAAGAATAATTTATTTAATCAGCTAGCATGTCTGGCACGTACGAGTAAGGGGATCAATGATTAAACGCCTACCCGACTAGTCGCTCACATCCCCGTATGTGCAAGTTAAATTACTCTGATATTTAAAAAATGCCACAAAGTAAAATTTAATGATATCTCACTCTTTTCTCATTGTTATTATATTATCTTTTTTACTTTAAAGGCCACCTTTAGTTTACAGTAGTGATGTGCCGTGAGCGTCTCACCACTGGCTGCTAGAAAACAAACAAAAAAACAGAAAAAAAGAAAATGATCTAAATAGTGCCCCCTACCTTGAGGTGACTCTGGTCTGGGAGCTGCAGGCAGGGGTCGCTGGGACCTTGGCTGACTCGATGGGAGTGCCATCTTGATGGGGCCCACATACTCAACATACGTCCCTGGGAAGTCGCCTCTCTGCTTAGTGCGCTCGTTGTACCCGAGGAGCCAGCCCAGACGCTCGGGGTGCTCCACGCAGCCCTCCTGGTAGTTCTCCATGGACATCAGAGAGGCCTTGCTGACTGTAAGGAGGTCTCCAGGCTGCAGATCCAAGTCCTCGTCCTGGTCCTTGGTGAAAGTGTAGAGGGCACGGTACTGGAAACCTTCCACCGCCATTTTGTGACAGAGGCAAAAAGTAAAATGGCCACCGCTTCGAGGATTTAGGATCGGCCTGAGTCCCGCTGTAACAACAGGGTTAGGCTAGACAGAAATCCACCTCCGAAACCAAAATTGTGGCTGAGTTACTAGAGTCTGGTGTTGGTACAGTGGCTTAGAGGGTCGGGGGGATGAAAGGAGGGGAAGTCAGCCGAAGCTCAGCAGCATTTTTAAAAGTTAATAACGAGGAGCTCTGCTGCTTTTGTGTCTGCAGTGGCAGCGGCTTTACACCTGACCGGTGTTGGTGGACTGGTGCACTTTCCTCAGCTTGATACCCCGGTTGAGCCAGATGATGGAGCAGAGGGAGATCGTTGGCAACATGCTTTTTCAAGCAGCAAAAACCTGCTGGCTGGGTGCTACTGGAACAGCCTGGAAAAGGGTTTTCCCAGTGACGGGCCCCGTGTCGTTGGCTCTCCACGGTCAAATCAAGTGGCCTGATTGGCGGACGAGTGCCAGGGTGGGAAGGTCTCTAATCCTCTCTGGCTCTTTCAGATATCCCACATGTTTGGGGCAGGAATAATGACCGACCTGTAAGAAATACAAAGCGCAAAAATTAAGAAAAAAATTAGTAAAAAGACTTAAAATTTAGTCGAAAAAATTAAAGTAAATAAAACTATTTAAAAAAAAACAATTCAAAAAAAGGATTAAAGGTCAAATCTATTCGATAAATGGCAATAATTAACGCGGCTTATATCTATGTGAAACGAAGCCTAAAGCGGTGCATGAAAATGGCGAACTGCGACAGCTCCATGCATTTGTGCAGTCTTCGGTTAGGACAGAGAGCTCGGATGATGCTGCTGCGTCATAACCAACAGCAGACTGGGTCCCTGGACAGGAGCCTCCATTCCCTCCACTCTACATTCACACACTCACAGCCTTAACTGACTCGTCACAGTTTCCACAGGAACAATAAGTTTTCCTGTGAAATGAACGTCCCTTCAACTCACACAACAGCACGTACGATTAACAGAACCCCAAAAAAGAGGTTTTAGCTGAACTGGCATGCAAAGGAAAATAAGGACTGCACCTCGACTGTAGGGCGACCAGAATTTTCTAAGACGTGCAGAACCCTCTGCAACAGTTCACTCTCCATCAGAGAGAAAAAAGGTAGCTCTGTGTTGCCTAAGAAATATTTCGACTTCTGTCAAATTTACTGTACCAAGCCTGCTTCAGATGGGAACGTTGAATGGACAGCCAACTGAGAAACCACAGTGAACCATCACAATTCATATTACACCCCTTGAAGTCACTTATCTCATAGCTTCCACATATAGCAAAAAGGTCAGTCCATGGAAATGTAACGAACATCCTCTGATAAAGCCGATTGCAAGGCCCAATTAAATGCCAAGCGCAAGTGCGCAATATATATCCTATAAAAGCGACACAACAGTCTTAAAATGCTAAATATTATCAGTATTAAAGGTTTGATTAAAGTAAATAAATGAAGTCTGTTGGTCAATCAACCAAAAATTTTAAAAAAAAATCTATATTTTTTGGGAGTACATGTTGGAAACACTTGATTATAAAATCCACAGTAAATCGTGGAAAAATTAATGGGCAATTTTGGCCGAGTTTCGAGCGGCTGAAATTTAAAAATGCTAAATGCTAAACTGCAACAATGCTGGAAGATGAGACGGGGCGGGCGAGAAAGAGAGATTATGGTTTCCAGATTAAGTACGACATCTGTGGTCTGTGGACCAATCAAGGACAATGGTCCTACTAACCTCCCTGGACGTGATGTCAAAGAGGAAAAGAAGCAGGTGGAGAGTGAAGGGGAAAGTGGCACAACGACTGATGGAAGTTTCATCGTGGTATGGCAGTAACAAGGCATTTGGGGCAATTTTCCAAAACGTCCAAATCTCAATAACCACAGGCCTAGTTTGCGAGGCCCGACGTTGTACCAGCGTTTCATAAATGTCCATAAATGGACAGTATTTTGAGTAATGTCCTGCAGACGCTTAAATACAGTTGGGTAAAAGCATAAAAAATTCACCGAAACGTCCAGTTTGCAGCCTTGAATGCCAAAGTGCATGCTTTTGAACCTTAGTCTAGATTATCCTCTCCACCCCCCCTCGACATTCCGAAAGCAAACGCACATTCACTGCAAAGCTTTGTGAATAAGGACATTGTGTTTTTAATAAAAAAGGTTCAAGAGTTACTGTGATAACAGAACGCTGCACAGTGCAAAACTCACCCCACTTTAGGTTCAGAGGGAAGCCGGACAGGCTCAGCCAGACTCTCGGTCCAACATCCTTCGAGTCGAGAAGCAAGAGGTGCCAGGCTAGACACGTGGCACTGGCATACCCAACCACAGCCCGCAATCCTCACACCACCATTACCCCCACCCACCCCCCCAACCCTAAACTCCCTCCCTCTTCTCTCCACCTGCTCTCCGCTCCCCCCCCAAACACACAGAGTCCTGCCTCCAACTGACCCCCCCTCCCGATCCTCAGCCAGCGACAAAGTCCAGCCGTTTTTCCAGTTGCTGTAATAATTTAGTTCTTTATAGTCCGAGTCCGGCTGCAGTAAAGCAGCAAAAACAAGAAGAATAGGAGGTAGAGGAAAAGGCAGAGCGCTCTTATTCACCAGTCCTCTTTTAGTATTTAGTTCCAGAGAAGAAAAAGTCGCACAAGGTGAGAGAGGAGTCATCTCTGTTCCCGTCCTACTCTGGCAGTGTTGTAGTAGCTCACAGTTCAGCACAGCAGCAGCAGCTGGAAAGCTCAGTGTCTGTGGATCCATTCGTTTTTTTAAGACTCTGCGTTCAGTCTGAGCAGACAGCGGCAAAAAGCAGCGAGAAAAGAGAGTGAGAGACGGAGCAGTTTGCTATCAGCAGAGTCCAAACGGCTGAGGGAGACCACAGGAAAATAATTAATGAATAGGCAGCGAGTAACTCACTGTTGCTAGAGAGAGGGAAAGCTAATCCCGGCCTCTGATTGGCTGCTGCTCTGGCCATGTGCTCCCCAGTCACCAGAGAAACCGGGCAAATCAAGGAAATGTTCTAATATTAGAAAATGTATCTAGGCAGTGATAAAACATCTGACCTAAACAACTCCACCTTTTCCAGCACCTTTGACTTTTTTCATCTTTGCAACTGTGATGACTGTTTGTAATATTTATTGAAGTGATGATTTAAATCAAGTGCAGCTACCCTGGGAGAAAGATGTAAAAGAAAACATGGAAAAACTCAAGACTAAGTGTGATTGGAGAAAACTCCATGAGTCACAGTGAAGTTGTGCAATGGGATGAAAGGAGATGATGTTTGTTTTTCTGAGTTCACAGGGAGAGGGATACAGTGAAAAAAAAAATACAATAAATAATACAAAATAAAATACTTATTAAAAACATGCCACTAATAATTTATTAGTCTTTCACTGTGTGGGTTGTTTGTTTGTTTTTGACGGTAACTGACATTTTATATATTGCATTTATTCTTGGTGTGATTAAATCGAGACCTACAAACTGAAGTCTGCTTTCTAAAGAAATCAAATGATGTGTTTAGTCAGCCAGCACAGCGCTGACCTGTTTATTGCACCAGCATGCGCACATAAAATGCCAAATAAGCTATTAAAGGCATCACTGACACTGCTCGAGGATCAAAATGCCACACATCTTACATCACCATTACTTGTAATATCGGTTTGTGTAACCGAATCAGTGGATTTTAAACAGATGTAATCTTTTATTTATTTACTGGTTGTTTTTTCTAATTTTTCTAATGTTTATATACAAGTGCAGAGGCATGTGCTAAAACTCTAATGTGAACAAATATTTATCTTTTTCATGTTATTATCATTGTTTTGGGTTTTTTTGGTCATCAGTTTTAACAAAAGTAAACAAACTTGATGTTCATCATGACTAATTTGCCAATTAAGAGAAAGTGTTTTTGAGGATGACATTTAGAATAGATATGTTCATGTAGAGTATTGCTGTAGCCAATTTTTCCTTAGGACCAATCCATGATGGTGATTTAAATATATATAATAATTGTTAGATTATTAGTAATTACACTGTTTGTAACTGGTAGATTAGTTTCTATGTAGATCTAGATGCTGGTGAGCTTCTTTACACTCAAAATGCAAATTTTGATCACTTCAGTCATAGCAAAGAAAAATGATGATTTCATGATGATTAAGAACTTTTTTATTTAACACAGTAAATAAATGCATGTAATAGGTAATCAGGTTATTTCAGTTGTGGTAAATAACAGACACATGAGGCTAACATTGCCATATGCCATTTTTAGTTTACTACTTTCACCTGAACAGCTCAGTGGTCATGTCTGAGAAAGTGTATTACATTCAAGAAGCTTAACTTTTAGAAGGTCCATCTTTTTGAACATTTAAACACTTCCACAGTGGACACAGTGCTTTAATACTGGATGTGCACATGTCCATGTCCCTTAGCTGGTTTAGTCCCCCCTCAAACAGCGGTGCAGTGTGACATTTTAAGCTGTTACACCAGATGTATAACACCATGTTGCATTTAGTTTCACCTGCAGTGTGCTGATTATGATTTTCTGTAGTATTAATCTTCTTGAGAGAATGAAAACAAAAAGGAAATTTAATGAGCAGTGCAATAAAAGCTCCTCAAAAAGTGATAACCCATCTAAAACTACTTGAGAGATTGTGCGTGAACAAAGAGTTGCTAACTGGCAAGATCCCTCACATCTCCATGTCACCAAAATAAGGAAACACTGATTACATCCATCTAGGCCAGAAAGAAAGTCATTACTACTGCATCTGAGAGTGGCAAGGGAAACCTGTCTGACCAAATAATTATTTTTCAAAAACAGCTAAGGAGTTTAGGATTTTAAGAATGCACCCTAAGCTTAACAAAACAAAACAAAAGATTAACACGTCACATTACAGATCACTCCCTGTTCCACAGACAAAATTCTGGGATTTTTTTATTCATAAGCATTACTATCATTTCTTCTCTTTAAAACTTTCATAATCACAACAATGCAACCAAAAGTTCAGACATTTATGTGAGCACAAACTGTATTTGTGTATGCATGTTTTGGCACTTCACGGCCCTGCTGGGGAAGTACTGACTACAGAACCACCATGCATGCAGTCTGGCCGCAGGCCATCTGTCCACATGGATCTGAAAAATCTGCTGCGCCACAGGCAGATAGGACAGGCCAAAAACACGGGCCTGCAAGGACTAACTTTTCAGACTAAAATTGGTTCTTACGAATTTTATGATTCCAGTTTCGTTCACCTGAATTCTATCTGTCGCAAATGAAGCCGAAAAGCTCACTTTGCTAAATAGAAACATCTGCTAGATTATTTAGCACCAAGACTGCACTGTTCAGGAAAGTCAACTATGCTGCAAGGCTCTAAAGTTAAAGAGGACTCGGTCTATTTATCAGAGGCAATAAATTCAATCCATCTGGTCAAGATTATGGATTTAAACATTTCCACTTCACCAAAGAAATCAAATCTGATAAACCTGCAAAGTCTGCATCACTTGAAAACACCAGACACAAACAAGATAATGTGTGCCTTTATCTCCTCCTCAACTCCTCAAAGAAAAAAAAAGCCCCCAAACCCTTTCATAACCAACTACATTTGACCGAAAATTGGTAATATGCAGGTAGCATACTGCAGCCAACATCTATAACACATTTATGACAACACATCTAATCAAATTCTAAAAGGAGCCACTTTTATTTGGTTGCTGATGCAATAACTCGCCGAACTCCACCTTCAGCAAATTGACTTTGCGGTGAGGGAGTGCAGTTATTCGACTATCATTGTTTAATCTGATACAATACAGAAGTTTTGATAATGCAAGTTATTCCTGGATTGCAGGAAAAAGCAAAAGTCCCAGATAATTGCAAGTGACCAATAAGATTTGTGTCTGGTGTGTTGTGGTCGGAGGGTAATAGATTAGGACTTTAAGTAGACTCATGATTGTCTCTGGGAAGTTAGAAAAAAATCACAACCCCACAAAGCACAGAATATGCAGTATTTCCAGGCAAGACATGACTAAACTGTCCTTAAAGACGAACTCTGCTGCTATTTTGATCAAACAGGACCATTTCACTTTAACTTCGACATCAAACAAAAATAACCACAGCTTTAGTGCCTCTGCTGGAACTTGAGGTTAGTTTAGGTTTTCTTCACCCCCTCTGAGAGGTGTCACTTGGCATTTCAAGAAGCACCACTATTTCCTCTCTCTTTTTATTTTGTGTGTGTGTTTGTGTATGTGTGTGTGGGTGGGGGGGCATTTAAATACAACAGCCCTGCCAGTCACTCAGAGCATTTCAAGACATTTGAGAGAAGAATGAAAGCTTTGCCACAAGTCATGCATCACACCGATAAAGCATATAATGGAGGACTGACATTTGGTTGCATAATGCTCGATTCATAATTACAAGACAGGGGGGTGCGGGGTCTCAGCACAGTTGAGTGGCTTGTCTCATTATGCAAGTGGCACAATTTCCATTAACTCCTCGATGGATGCCAAATCCTTAAACCAGGGATGTAAGAGACGCATCTAGTCAGGCCTTCAGCTACTTTAGGCCTCCCATAGTCTGCAGCCAAGGTAAAGACACTAGTAACACATACTAGCAATGGTATACACAGGGAGTACACTGCAAATATATTACAAATGGGTCTTTTTAGTAGCGTTAAAATACAACTAAACAGTACTAATGAGACACTGACATTACAGAATATTTTAGCACCAATTCTGGCAAACTTGACAACTTTAAGTCATTTTTAATCGTTTTCACGTCAACAAATAAGCCAGGGAAAACGGTTTAAACTTTGAAGCAGCTTAAAAAACTTGCTCGGCATTTGTACGTCAGCGAGCGCGAGCACCGAGCAGCGCGGCGCGAGGGCGAATTAAAGTTAACATTTCACCGCAAAGAGCACAGAAACGCACACGAGCGCGACAAAAAAAGTAGGTCTCCTTTAAACTTTAAAAGTAGGACACAAGTCACCAACGTGAAGCTGCGTGCGCGGGGCACACTTGCAGCGCTTCCACCATTTTCCAGTACAGTGGCTGCCGTACTGGAAATGTGCAATAACTTGGAAAAACTCACCGCGGATATTTCTTGACTCTTCGCACTTTTGGCTTCGGAGCAAAAGTCGCACACAAGATTCCGAGTGGTGGCTTGTCTGCAGACGACGGCTTCTCGGTGAGCTCTAAACTTCCAGCAAGCCTTTGGTTCACTTCTTAATTCGGCGTCTTTCTTTTCGCTCTTTCTTTCTTTTCCCGTTCATAACTCCTTGCTCCAACACACAGCCATTTTCCAGCTCAGCACGGTGCAGGGAAGGAGGGCGCGTGGGAACTATATAAGAGTGCGCGGAAAGTGACGAACGTGAGCGGAAACGTCCGAACCATCAGTGAGGGACTCGGAGACGAAAAAAAGAAACAAAAAAAAACGGAAATTTGAAGCAGACAGTCTCCAAATCGTGTTTTGAGCTGTGTTTAAACTAAAGAAATGTGTTCATGTGAAAAAAGAAAGCGGTGAACCACGCGCTAAATCCATGTCTAATCCCACGGTGGATTAAATAGGGACATATTCCCCCCGTCTCACTTTTTCTCAAAGCTTTCCTTTTCAACTCATCTGCTTGCTTAAACATTTGTAGCTTTGTGACTAGTTTATATTGAATTCATGGCCAGAAAATACTGCGCTATAGAAGTGCTGTAATGTGTTAATTAGCGTAAAATACTTGATCATCATCAAATATAAATTATTCTTCAGCACAGCCTTGACTCTCTTGAGCTGCTTTCTTGTAAGTTCTTGAAGTAGTCTTTAGGAATAGTTCTCCAGGATTCAGAGCTCTTCTTTGGATGTTGGCTGTCTAGATGATCCCACACTGCTTCAATAATGTTGAGGTCCGGGCTCTGGGGAGGCCGATCCATGACTGATAGTGTTCCACTGTTTGCTTTTCTTCCCAGGGATACTTTCACTTTGCATTGGCAGTAGGGGTGGAGGAAAAATCTATACAGTATGGTATCACAATATCTTGCATCCAGGTACACCAAATATTGATATTAAATAAATGAAAATACTCTGGAAATACTATGAACAAGAAGGCTCATCTCACCTTATAGGAGGCAACCTTTCCGCAAAGAGTTGCAGTCTGGCTTGGACGGACTGCAATCACTAAAGGAAGGTTGTTGGACGTTTGCAAAAAACTTCTAATTTATAAATACAGGCAGATTGCCAACATGCTGACATGACTGTGAAGGAGTCTTTATAGATTAGCGCAATTCAAGGGGATTCAACGCAACTCGCTGGCAGCTGGTTGCATACTGGTGATTCCTACCTGTAATTGGCAGGGTGTTTGGGATCATTGTCATGCTCGAAAACGAAGCTGTTGCTCATTAGATGCATTCCAAATGGTTGATTAAAATCTGAGGCTCCTTTTTGCATTCATAATTCCATCAATTTGATCTCTAACACAGCTTCTGATGAGGTTTCAGTGAACAGTGATGGATCAACTGAAGGGGATAGAGGTATCTGAGTCCTGTGTCAGGTCTTTGAGGAACTTTTTCCCGTTTTTAAGGACATGATTTTCAGGTTCATCTGCTGTAGTTTTTAGATTTGCTGCTTCTTATTTTGTCTCCCACTGTCCAGTTTCCTCAAATGTTTTAAGGACCTGCTGCATACCATGCTGAGATGTACAAAGTTTTCAGCTACACAACACTGGTTAGATGTCTTTTTTTTAAATTGGAAACAGAAAACAACCTTTTAAAATGGTCGGGTACAAGGACTGGACTGAAAATGATTTAAAAAAAAGGAGCCAACGCTCCCCCAAAAACTTTGAAAAGACCTTCAGAAATCATGGAGAACTATTGCTCCAGAGCACTTAAAGAATTACAAGAAAGTTTGTCTCCTTGGAAGCAAATAATTAAGAAATGTGTGCACGAAGTCAGAAAAACTATATGATTTTTTTGATACAGTACTATAAATGTGCAAATATTATTATATGAGGACAAATGACAAGTGCAACGTCTTGTAGTCTTGGACTTTCCAGTCCTCTGGAAATTCATTTATTTCAAGCACTGTTGAGACAAGAGAATAACAGACAATGTCACACCAGTCTGCACCAGATACCCACATGGTAGGCATTTCACAAAGGGCAGTTTGCCACGTAGAGACAAGGGGGATGAGTGGTGATGGTGGTGGGGCACACCAATACAAAAACACAAGTGAAAAATGTGAAGGGTGGGGGCTGTTACAGTGAATTTGTCATACACATGAACGCACAAGCCGATCAGAGACAAGGAGTTCACTCTGATGCTTCATTTGATGCAAAATGGGCTGCTGCTGAGACCTGCGCCTGATTTATAAAAGTTTAACAGGGTGACCCAACAAAAGTCATGGGATACTACAATGAAAAATACAACGATTCAACACTAAGAACATATTAAAATGTATATTGCATCAGAAATTTAGTGATAAAACCCACATACAGACATTTCTCCCTAAAGTACAGTGAAAAAAGGTCTACGTTTTCATTCACACAACATAACCTTTATTCAAGGTTCAATATGCTGAAATTCTTTGAGAAATCCCTTATTTAAATCTCCCTTGACTGCAAAACGTAGATGTGAGCCTTCACAAAAAGAGGAACAATCAACAAATTCCTTTTCTCTAACCACTTCGTTTGATTTTTTTTAGTTGCTAATCCAAACAGTTCTTGGAGTAAAACAATACTACTAATAAAAAAAAAAAAAAACAAGTACAGGATTAGATGTTTTTTTTTTTAAAGTAAAAACTAGTTAAAGAGTACATAATGGAAAACCAAATACCATTTGTTTATATCTCACCATACAAAACAAATTTTAAAGCTGAAAGCCTCAAATTCAAGAATTCAAGGCCTATCCAACAAAACTTCCAAGCTCTCAAAATCTAGAGTAAAACCGTGGAGATTTACTGGGATGTAAAAGACGCACAGCTCTTTAAAGTCAATCGCAACTTGGGATTAAAGCCATGCCACTTAACTCACATCTTACACGAGTCCATCCACCCTTACATTTCACTGAAAGCTGTTATAAGGTCCACCATTGTTTATATGATATACAACAGCATAGGTAATTAGTACTGCAACAAGACTGTTTCCATATCAAAATATACAAAAAGGAGATTACCACTGAATCATTCCTTCATCCACCCAGGGCCTCAGGTCTGCCTCTCCTGCGCCTTCCCTCTCTTTTTTCCCCATACAATAATTTAACAGATTCCACTGAAGTCCACCCACATATTTGCATTGAAATGTAAACATTCATCCATAAAACACATAAAAAAAAAAAAAAGAACAGCCAAGTCAGCCAGATTTGTTTGTTGCATCCACTTTACAATTTCTGAATCCCACAGAGAAAGAGATCACCCTGAAATATAAATGTACTCTCATTGTTACACGGCAGCTACGACTTGTGCAAACACTTCTGCTAGACTACGCTTGTAAGGAGCTGGACGGAGGTTAGATTCACAAAGGTATCGGAGGTCGGATGCAGCAGCCGGGAAGGTGGCCACAAAGCTTTATCTACACACCTGCGTGTTGATCAGGTTATAATTTAAACAACTTACAGACGGGTGGCAGCACGGATACAAAAACAAAACCAAAAAACAGGACAGCCAGTGGCGGTAGAGCCCAAGCATACATGAGGCTTCTTATGTACAACTACAGTACCTATTATTAAGCTAAACCACGCTTTGGCGCCACAGCTTAGCTGACAACTGTTGCAATGTTGTTATTTGTCTTTTTTTTGTCTTTTGTCCCGATTTGTACATGCCCTGCATCGAGAAACAATGACTCCGAATCGTCACGATCACAATCCGCATGATAGATTTCTTCAGAGAGGCAGCAAAAAACGTGTTATGGAACTTTTTAGCATATACAGTGCAGGATGAACACTACAGTCTGTATATGAAACAACACCCTGTTACACACATACACGCACGCACACACACACACAACAGTATAAAAAAAGAATCATATGAATATTGCAATATTGACTAATATTATCTTTGTTTTCCCTCCACACCTACTAAGACCACACTGAGAAGTTGTTGCCTGGCTTTTCTCCTGTGCACTTCCTAAAATTAGAACAGCTGAAGCGTCCGAGGCATTTTTAGCAACTTAAAAAAAAACAAAAAACAAACAAACTAAAAAACAACAAAACAAAAACAAATAATCATTAAAAAGTCATAAATAAGTTTCTTCATTTAAAACAACAAATATTTACAATTACATCTGTTAGAGGCGCCACAGTGATTTGAGAACCGAGAGAGAAATCGAGCAACTCTGAAGTAAACATCGTTTGGCAGTCATTAATCTGTTAACAGTGTTGGAGGATGCGTGTAGTACTGGGAAATGCAGACTCTTCTTTGTTTCTGTGATGATGTGGGACTTGGTCACAGTTTTCTGGACACATGCAAGGCCTTTAAATGCAAGTATGATAGCAGGTCAAAGCCTCATCTTCTCTGACCTGTGATCCCTGCAAAATAAAACTGAACAACTAACGCCCTTCTTTGTCTTTAGACTTGGTTTTCTGCGGTCTGGTACCCTGTGATCCCAGCTTGCCGCTGGGTTCCGACTGTGACGAGTTGATCCAGGATGCCTTGAACGCCTGTGACTGTGTGACAGGAAGCGTGGGGCTTAGAGCCGCCTCCTCCAAGTCGTCAAAGTTCACTTCCTGGACCGCCTCCTGTTTCTTGAAGGAGTCTCTGCGCTCTGATAGAGCCAGCTTCCTCATCACCACCATCTCTTTTGAGTGGTTGTTGGTGCTGCGGTGTTGTGGCAAGGCAGCAGAGCGGTGGTGATCGCTGCCTCCGCTGGCTGTGTCCTGGTGGCCTCTCTGCCCTCCAATGTGCAGGCCCTGCCGGCCGTGCTCGCCTACGCAAACAAACCCTGTAGCGGTGTCTCCCTCTAGGTCCTCCAGCCCCTCTCCCTCAGACAAGGGCACCTCCATAGTGTGACGTCGGGTGCTGTAAGCCTTCCTGTCTCCGTGGTAACCCCCAGTCATCTTGTCACCAGTCAGTTTCTCTGCTGACTGAACTCTCTTGAGCAGCGGTGAGCGCGGCGGTTCTGCGCTGCGAGGACGCACAGAATGACGAGCGATTGTAGGAGGTGACAAAGTCTTGCCGTGAAAACTGTGCAGGGACTTGGGGTGACTTGGGAGGCTAGATGGCGAGCATTGGGGAGAAAGAGATTGGGGTGGTGGGATACAGGCCAGAGGCGAAGGAGGGATGCTGCTGGTGGACTTGCAACGACCAGCTTTTGTGTAGCGACCCAAGACGTGAAGAGAACTGGGACGAGCCTGCGGTACGGGCGAGTTTGGAGAGCTGGAGCAAGGAGAAGAACTTGAATCTAACAGAAAAAAAGAGTTTAGATTTAGTGGATACACTTCCTCCAGAAAGAGACAACTACATCACTACAAGAACGATCGTCCTCTTCTCTCACCTCCAGAGTGGTCAGGGGCTGGGGAGCGACAAGGTGTTGAAGGCCCAGGAGAGAGGCTTTGTGTTGGTGAGCCAGAGAGGCTGTCACTAGATGATTGGTGGAACCCCGAAGAGAAGCTACGACTGCTCTGCATGGGTGGAGGCGGTGTATGCTTAGACAGCTTCTTCAAGATGCTGCGTCGTCTGCTACAAAAGTAAATTAATAAAAAAAAAGGAAAAAAAAAAGCAAATGTACATCATTTACATCTGAGACAAGGAGCCAACTCGTGTTACTATAATGCTGATCAAAGCTTCTCTAGGAGCATCACTCCGTCTCTCTTACAAAAAGCTTTTCGGAGGCTTTAAGGTTTTTAATGCAAGAATCAGACTTGCAGAATGAAAAAAAAAATATCACATTTTTTTTTCCATTTGCCGACTTTATAATTGCAAAATCAGCAAATAGGAACTCTGCTATTTATCTGAGATCTAACACGAGGCTTCAAGCAGGAGTAAAACATGTCCGATTCTTCAGTATGATTTCATTCTCGCCCGTGTACCTGTCTTGTCCGTCCTTCCTCTTGCTCTTTTTGCTCCGCCGGGCCATCTTGGCCTTGTAGCTCGCTTTTCTAGCAGGTCCAACCTTGATAGACGTGTTCTCCAGAGCAGTGGTTTGGAGAGTCACCTTGTTGCCACTCTGTCACAAAAAAATAAAATAAAATAAAAAATTGAAATTTCTATTTAAATTCTTTCTTTAATTTGACAGTTTTTATCTTCCATACATTATAATGATCATTTTAAAAAAGCAACAAAAAAAAGAAAAAGAAAAAAAAAAGCACGTTATACACATACCTTAAGCAAAAGCTCCACCACCTCAGTGTGTACGAGACCCTGGACCGACTCTCCGTTGACGTGAGTGATGAGGTCACCTGCCCTCAATCCTGCCTCGTGTGCAGGACTGCCCTCCTCAACGCACTAGATCCAAACAGACACAACCTCACAATTACTGGTAAAGCAACCATCTAAATGGCTGTTGCTGTGTTTCACCTATGCAATTAGTAAAACTAGTGTTTTTGGTTTACTTAGTTTAAAGTTGTTGTGTGAAAAAAATGCCACGTATAGCAACAAAGTATCACGGCAGCATAAAGGTTTCATGAATAAAGGTATGCTTCTTGAAGAAATTTAAGAGAGGTCGCCGAGTCTGCTGACTTGATTTCAGCAGGCAGCTTGTCCTACAGCTTCAGGGCTCTGACAGTGAGTGCACCTACAATTTTCAACCCCACCTCAGGACCAGATGAGAGTCAAGCGTTTGTGAATGTTAAGGTATATACAGACTCATATGAAACTAATTACAGCATCTCTGAACCTTGAAGCAGACCATAGTGGGTGCCACTCCTGTTCCTGAACAGAAAACTGAGGCTACAATTCACACAGGTTTACCAAAACTGGCCAACAGAAGATTGGAAAAATGTTGGGTGATGAGTCTCCATTTCTGCTGCAACGTTCAGATGGTAGGGTCAGAATATGGCCCCAACAAAGCATCGATCCATCATGCCTTATAATAACGGTTCAGTGTGGTGTAATGGTGTGGGGAATATTTTTTTGGTTGCTTGGGCCTCTTAGTACTGACTAAGCATCGTTTACATGCAGCAGCCTGTCTGAGTATTGTTGTTGACCATGTCCATCAAATTATGACCACAGAGTACCCATTCTCCTATAAAGTGAAAGGCTATGAAGAGGCTTTTATAAAAAAGAGTGAGGAGGGTCAATTTTTGGGGTTCTATGAGTCTGACTATTGGCTTTCTGGTTGAGTGAAGCAGCTGTTGTCAAATCACGAGAATGTAAAACGAATCATACCAAATTGCATAAGCTTTGTTTAAAACCTCAGTTCAGTAAAAGAAAAAGTTTGACATGTTCCAACAGGAAACCAGCAGATGGCACAATTTCTTTGCCATGTGTTGGAAACTATTTTCAGTCATTTGGTTTTAAATTATACCTACGCATACCTAAAAACTAGCAAACAGTCTCTCAGTGTTTGCATGTTGCAGAGTGTGGTGATGCTGATTTCACTCACTTTTAGGAGCAGCGCAGAAAATGAGGCCATAAAGTTATTTAAACATCTATGCTTTTGATTCCCAATATAGTATAAATCTAGTCAGAACCAGATAAGATCACATACCCAGACCATGTGATGAACGGTGTAGACGTCACTGTCTCCCATGTAGACTCTGATGGCTCGCAGCGCAAACCCAAACCTTTTCCCAGAGCTGTGGATAACCACCGGAGGCCTGAGGCAGCTGACATTGACGGACAGATCGCGGCTGGGAGACGAGTCTCTGGACGAGGGGTTGGATGATAGGGACAAAGAAGATTTGGGGCTCGTAGGAGGACCTCCTGAGTCATCTAGTTGAGGAGCAAAAGAGAAGCAGGAAGAAACACAGCTGAGTCTTTATAAAGTGTAAGCACTACTGTTTTTAAAATGCTGCATCCAGTAATTAAAACCAAACAAACACAGTTCTAATCTTCACTTCAATATAAATAATGTGTTTTACAATATTTACAATAATTACACAATATTAGGCTGTAGAGGGCACTGTGAACACATGAACACTCGTTTCTTGTCACCATTTTCTTTTAATTCCAAATACTTTCTATAATGCATTCATCCTGCAAAGATACCTGGGGTAATGATGAGTGAAAGGCCAGAGACTGACGCAGACTTGGGGACTTTTCCAGAGGGGGACCTGGGTTTCTCTGGGGTCTCTAACTGATGTGCGATGCGTCGAGATGCCCCCCTCCTGAAGGACGGCCTCGTACCTGTGCTGTTGCTCCGGAGACGGATGCGGCGCAGGTTGGAAACCATCCCATCTACAATAGTGGGTACAGTGTGTGAGTACTAGTGTTTCACAACAGCAAAAAAAAAAAAGTAGACAAGGTAGTTTCAGCATTTATTATACTCTATTATACTCTTACCCTCCTCATCAGCAGGGATGGCAACTCGAGGCATGATGTCAAAGCTCTGGGTGTTGTTCATTACCAGTGGGCTGGTGCTGCGTTCTGACTGTGAGGAGCTGGATGACGCACGTGGACGGAGACTGAGAAAGGTAAAGGTAAAATGCAGGTCCAATAAAAATGCAGATTTTAGTTAAGTTTCTCTTTTAGAAATTGGGCAGTAAGCAACAGTTTCCTTCCTAACTACACAATAAATGTCTTTCAACAATAAAAACAAGAAGAACTACCACTACTTTTTTTAAAAAGTGCATTACTTTTAGGGCTGCAACGAGTCACTGAGTAATGTGAATGATTCGATTATTTAAAAAAAAAAAAAATCCTTGACGCACATTCTTTGCTTCGATGCACACGGCTCTGTGGTAAACGATTTAACATTTAACAAAAGCGTTTAACATTAAGCCAACACAGGGCGCAGTTTTTCAACAAAAAGACTGATAACACAACAACAATAGTGATGATGACACAGTTTAACAGGCTGATACTGAGATGTAGAGCTCAGGTTTAGTGAAAGACAAAAGTGTTTCTAGTGTCCAAAACAGCAGCTCTGTTCCTGTAATCGCCATTAAAACCATTACTGGGAAACAGCTAGCGAGAGTCCTTCATTGAAGCACC
Source organism: Pelmatolapia mariae (assembly GCF_036321145.2). Classification (NCBI taxonomy): domain Eukaryota; kingdom Metazoa; phylum Chordata; class Actinopteri; order Cichliformes; family Cichlidae; genus Pelmatolapia; species Pelmatolapia mariae. The sequence goes on along the minus strand of NC_086243.1, from coordinate 12,084,586 downwards.
TGATCAACAAACATTAAGAAAGGCCGCTTCATCCACCACCATTTATTTTACACAGCAAAAAATCAGCTCTAAAGCTACAGAAGTAAAGTTACATTAAAATAGGAAGATGAGCTGGAGGCTGACTCCAGCCGTCCTTTTATATGGAAGCAGTAAACATCGGCAAGTTTAAAGGGGGGCATGGGGTGTTCTTATGTCAAGGCTTTTACTAAATTAATAAAATAATCAATAGCTGCAGCCCTAAATATTTTATTCGAAAACTGCAGCAAAATGAGCTTATTTGGTATTTTGTGGTTTTTATCAATTTTCTTCTAAGATATCCTGTTTCTCTTTTATGGTTTAATGGTTCACTCCATTCAGCACCACACAGGGAGGCTTCAGTACACGCTGAATGAATATATCACTTGCGTTCACACCCGTGGGCAATGTAAAGGCCTCCATCTGACATGCATGCAAGAAAACATCCAACTGGGGGAACTTTAGAATGGCTCATTGGTTTAATACAAAACGACGTGAAAAGACCTCTATAAAAATTGCCCTTTTGAAATAGGAAACGCTTCAACCCAATACGAGAGAATATTATATTTTGTGAATACCGAGAGGGCTGTGATAGTTTTGTTCTCATAATAAGGACATCACTCTCCCTCGTTCCATGCTCTCACCTCCCCCTGTGTCCATCTGCCCTCTTGTCTCCACTCGCCAAATGTTTGTGTCCGTCGCCAGGGGAAAGAACTCCCCTGCCCTCCCATCGGTCCTCCTTCTCCTCGCTGTGGCTTCGGTCTGATGACGACAGGCTCAGGTTGGATGGAGTGGAGGTGGACAGGTGCTCTGTGCTGCTGTACACCTGGAGTTTAAGAGGAAAAAGGTGGCATGGATTAAAGAAGAAGGGATTTTTTTTTATCCTACAAACAACCAGAGGCATTTCATTAACCAAATTACAACACCAAAACAAAAAGTCTTGCTTTGTTCCATGAACCAGGTATTAATATTGATTATAATTCATGAGTAGAAACGAGTACCTTGCTGAAGCGGTGGGCTACAGAGGAGAACTGTCGTAGCTCCAGAGATGATTCATCATCATTTGTTTCATCGTCATCTGAGCCCAGATGACAGTATCGCTCTGATCGGGCTGGAGGGAAACATGGTGGCATGCAATAAATGATCACAAACTGGGAACAGTTTCCTATCCAAATTAAAACTACCACCATGCTGCACTGCTACAAATTTAGCTCATAAAAGCATTTATTTTCTGAGAGCTCATTTCCAAATGAACGTCTCCTCACAGGTTTTTAACAATGCAGTGCGTCTGCTTCATAAAAGGCCCACAGTCAGTAAATCCACATACTGTCAAAGTAGCTGGTGTCCTCCTCGCTCTCTAGCTGTGGGATGAATTCAGCTTTCTGCCTCAGGAGACCGTTCCAGTCCAGGCCAAGGAAGAAATTGTGCATCTTTACCTCAGTGGCCCCACCTGGAGAAAGAAGTTATTAAACTCAAATATGGGCATCGAGGTCCCCAGACTTGAGTCTGAGCTTGTCTGATCCCCAGCCAGACTCTTTGTTGCACTGAGGTGCCTTGAGACATCTGTTGTCATGATTTGGTGCTATATAAATAAAACTTAACTGAATTTCATTCCATTCTCCTGGTCTCTGGTTTTATGCTTATTGTGAAACTATTTTGCTGCTATTTTCCATAAATTCAAGTTAATTAATAAGAAAATTTAAAAACAAGCATTTAGTGCTGTGCAACATAGGATGCAATAAGACATTAAATGTCAAGTCTCAGTCAGGTTTAAATGTCAAGAGTAAAAATGAGTTTTCAAATAACTTAAGTGTAACGGACTGCTTCAAAGTTTACCTGCAGTTACAGCAAAGGCCTGATCTGTGGTTTAACCAGCTTCCCGGTACAACCAAAAGCATCTGGTCTTAATGATCTTTTGAAAGTGTGCATAATTAAAAGGCCTGAAAAGTAAAGAGGTGCTAACCCATACAGCGAACTAAACACAAACAAAGTATAAAGTGTAAAGAAGTCAAAACAGAGGAAATCTGAAGTCTAAAACATTCAAGTCAGAAAGCTCCGGAGAGCTTATTGATTACTGTGAACTAGTCAACCTCTCTGTCTCTATGGGAAGTCTATGGGAAACAATTTTATCAAGCCTGGTTAATGTAAAATTCTATTAATGAATAATCTGCCAAATAAACACACAGAAGACCTCAAATCCTTCCTTATTCCTGTGTCAACTTTATTTAAATTCTTAAAATTAAATTCCTCCACATGAGGCCTTGTGAAGACTATGACCTCCTGGTAAGACACCCAGTGACACATCTGTCACAAAAAGCATGTTTTTTTTGCCTTTTTCTGGCCACCTCAGAGTCACACTGTCCCGAGGCCCAGAGAAGGTTTTTCATCCATCAGCAATCATGCTGTCACCAACCTGTTCCCAGGCGCTCCAGAGGGTTCTGCCTCAAAAGTCTGGTGATAAGGTCCTGAGCATCAGCTGGCAGGGCATCCTCTCCATCCGGCCAGATAATATCATCTGAACACAGGAGTGAATGCAACGAAGGGAATTAAAGGTATCTACAAAGCCCAGGGGACTGATGTGCCAAAATACGGAGATCTATTGCAGAATTTTGAGCAAGAGGATGACAAATGGATTGGATTTACGTGTATAAAAATAACTAACTATGAGTTCAATTGAAACATTTCCTACCATTAACCACTTGACCAAAGAGCTGCTCTGGTGTGTCTCCAAAGAAAGGCACACAACCCACTAGGAACTCATAAAGGATGATCCCCATAGCCCACCAGTCCACAGGCTTCCCATAGCCCTGCCTCAGGATCACCTCTGGAGCGATATATTCTGGAGTACCACACACCTGTAGACAGGTTTAAAAAAAAAAAAAAAAAGAGTTAAAGAGAAAAGGTGGATTTTAGATAAGCTCAAAATCAGAGGAGATGAAAAAAAAAAGACAAGCGAGAAGAGACAAACCTGCTTGTCAATGAATTCTCTAGTATCCTTTTCAATGTGTCCTTCATACAAGTTGGTTGTCATGTTCATTAGGCCAATCTTTGAAAGTCCAAAGTCTGTCAGTTTAATATGCCCCATGGAGGTGATCAGCAAACTACAAAGGAAGTAAGCACAGAAATGTTTCATGTTACATCAAATGCTTGCCCTCAAAGCACTGGAATTTCATCTTTAGAGAAATAAAATATCAAAGACTCAAAGTTTGAGAATATTCTGCTCTATCTTCAGAAAGATTCCATCTCCCTACAGATCACTGCAAGTTTAAAAATGATGAAAACTTTTAAGTTATTTAGTGCTGCCTGAAGGCGTTCATAAGAAATATGGGGGGGGGATAAGAATATTCTCCTTGTTCATCCGTTTGCCTGACTCACTTGTCAGGTTTGAGGTCTCTGTGTACAATGCCGTAGTTGTGAAGGTACTCTAAAGCCAAGACAGTCTCAGCAAAATACATCCTGGCCATGTCCACAGGCAGAGGTCCACCGATATTCTTCAACAGATTGGCACAATCTCCACCTTAAAAAACACAAATGAGGCCACCATGAAAAACGCTGTCAGGTCAGATGATTTAGACTTAAAGGTGTACCTTGTATGGTAGATATATAAGAGTTTGGTGTGCATGTGTCTCTATGTGTCTACAGTCTGAGCCAACTGTACCTTCCACATATTCCATAACCATGCACAGGTGCCTCCGTGTCTCAAAAGAGCAGAACATGGAAACCACAAATGGGTTTTCAGCAAAGGTGAGGATGTCTCGCTCTACGAACACCTGTTGGATTTGATTTCTAAGGATCAGATTCTGCCTGTAGATCTTCTTCATAGCAAAACGCTGACGAGTCTCTTTGTGGCGCACCAGAAATACGGCCCTGTGTGAGAGAAGAGAGGCAAAAGGAAGGGGAGAGCAATTAATTCAGAGACAATGACAACACAAAGAGAGACGGAATAAAAAAATCAGCAATCATCAACGAAGAAAGCAGGGAGATAATACAAAGAAAATCAATTGTGGGAATCACATAGTGGTAAATATCAGTTCAGACTGGAAATGAAACTGCCCTGACTAATTCCAGCCTGAACACAAAAATACTACAAAAACACATCCACATTTTAGTTTCCGCTTTTATTTAGATCTCTGTGGTTCTCGGTGCGACTGACTCAGTCAAACGCAAACAAAGAAGTCTGTCTTACTCACCCATAGGCGCCGTTGCTAATGAGCTTTATAGTCTCAAAGTCGCTCTCCAGTGGTTTCCTACGAGGAGGGGTGCAGGCTGCACGGCTCTGAATCACGCAAATCCCAACGAGAGAGAAAGAGAAAGGGGGAGAGGAAAAAGAATTACAGCTGCTGTGTTACTTTTGGAGAAATTTTTTCGTATTAACGAGAGCTCCATTCACCACTTAAATAGCACTGAATCAAGAATAATCTGCATGCTCTGCCAAATGGCATTTAATATTTCTTTGGTGCATATGCCACAGCCTTCAAGTCCGTCATCCACCACAGTTAATCCTGTCACAGACACAATTCAGCTCTGCTTTATCAACTGGAGCATCTTTTATGCATGCATGCAACACAAAGTGCTAGAGAAAAATGATTATGAATGAAAAATGAATGAAACAAAAAAACAACAACAAGAATGATGCAGAGAGTATGCCAAATCCACACAGTGAAAGGCTGAAGGCTGGGATTTTGGGAACCTGCTAATACATCCAGTGCTCTGGAAAGGTATTTGCCTATTCCGAACTTCTTAGGTTTTTCACATATGCGTCACACTTCAATGTTTCAGATCAAACAAATTTTAACATTAAACAAAGACAACCCAAATTTTCTTAATTATGATTTCATTCATTCATTCATTCATTAAGAAGAAAAAAAACTATCCAAACTTGCCTGGCCCTGTATTTAATTTAAAAAAAAAAAAGGCAACCCCCCCCCCCAAAACAAACAAAAAACCAAGCACTTGCTCCCTAAACCTAATAACTGGTTGTGCCACCCCTGGCAGCAAGAACTGCAATCAAGTGTTTGCTATAAGTGGCAAAGAGTCTTTCACATTGTTGTGCAGGAATTTTGGCCCACTCTTCTTTGCAGAATTGTTTTATTTTAGCCACATTGGAGGGTTTGAGCATGAACCATCCAATGAACGGCCTGTTAAAGGTCATACCAAAGTATCTCAATCTGATTGAAGCCCAAACTTTGACTAAGCCACTCGAGAGCTTTTATTATGATTCAAGCACTACAAGTGCAAAGGTGCTATTGTATCTGCTCTGTTTATTATTTTGGTTTGGTTTTATTGAGCCATTCGGAGGTGGACCAGCTGGTGTGTTTTGAATCATTGTGCTGGTACATAACTCAGGTGATCTTTAGTTTAGGCCATGAACTAATGGCCAGACATCCTCCTTCAGAATTTCCTGGTAGAATCTCTTTCTTATTGTTGAATCATAACCTCTGACCTTAACTGAGGCAACTGAGGACTGCATGTCTTTAGATGATGTTCTAGTTTTTTTTGTGATAAGTCCTCAATGCAGGTCACTCCTGGGAACGTTCACCATTGTTCCAAGTTTTCTCCATTGTGGATAATGGCTCCCACTGTGGTTCACTTTGGCAAACTTTCCAAACTAGCAGATGTCAGTGACTTTTTTCCCCCTCGGCTGTTTCTTTAAATCGTGACATGACGTGCTACTTTTTGAGATCTTTAAGCCTGTCTCATTTTGATGGACAGCTTCTATTTAAGTGATTTTTTGATTCAGCAGGTCTGGCTGTAACCAGGCCTGAATGTAGCTTGTGAAATGAAATTCAGTTTTTCAAAAAAATGTGGTTAATCAGTTAATTTGTTATTTAAGGGGGCAATTACTTTTTCACACAGGGTTAGGTAGGTTTAGAAGTGTTTAGTAATAAAATTTCTTTGATGATCATTTATGTGTGACAGATATGGAAAAAAACCGTAAGAAATCAACACCGTATCAACAAAGGTTGCCACTCGGTGACTTAAAAACTAGTAAGAGAATCTTAAAGCAAATAAATCTAATCTAAAGGATCTGGAATATTTTTAAAATAGGTGAGACATGAGCGCCATCTGTTCTTCCTGGGTCACTTTAGAGTTCACTGTATGTATTTGATAACCGTTTAATGTAAGCTTATACCTGTGCAGATGTTGCCTCTCCAGTGTCATCAGACTCTCTGCTCGCTGATCTGTGAATCGGGCTAGTATGCTCCAAATGAACCATCTCTGTAACGGCAGCAGACAAAACAGATCCAACTTTATTAAACGCCAGTTCGAATCAAGTTAAAAATCACAAAACTGTCACTGTATCTTACAAGATTAGTTCACAATGATTTATTTAAGCTAACTGCATTAGGGTTTTCAAATTTATCTGAAGTAATCAAGAATGAGATAGAAAGTATAAAAAAAAAAATAAAATATACATTTTTTTTTTTTTTTTTTTAAATCTGCACCTTCCAGGGGGTCTCTGGTAAGGCCCAGCTGGCTGATTATGTATCTGGGAATATCAGTTTTGATGCCTTGTCCTACTTTGGCTTGACCCTCTGCAGCCTCCAAACGTTGGTAAAACTCCTCTGGATCAAACTCCTGGATTAAAAAATATAAAAAATAAAGGAAAGACATAGTTTAGGTTTCACTCAAATATACATTACTTTGTTGACATAATATGTAGAAAAGCTTCAACTATTACATCGGGAAACGATGGATCAAACATTGCAATACAATTAAAAATGCTGAAAAATGACAGAAAAATGTTTCTGCTCCAATCTGGGCTTTTTTTCTGGCCTGTAAAACTGGAGCATCACTGGCACCTTACTAACAACAGACCCAGGCTAGCAAGGTGAACTTGCTGTTGGCTTAGTAAACGGTAAGCTGGGTTATTATTACTGCACAAACTAATCGCTATTACAAGATGTCAACATCATGTATGAGTCAACTTTTACACATGCATCTAAGCTGATGGACATAGTGTTATTACGTCACTCGTAAACCTGTGATTATTACTGCGTCTGTCATTGAGTCTTACCAGACACTCCAACAGCCTGGCAGGCCTGGAGATGATGATGAGAATCTTCTTGACCAGTTTGGTGATGATGGTCACCTCCTCGCTCTCTGAGCGCTCATAGGCCTGAACAGAACAAATAGTGATGGGTTATTATAGTGACCTAATCCATTTGACACAAGCCATGAGCCACCACAACTCATCCAAAGAAGCTGTCTGCACTTGTCGGGTGATATTTTTAGCATCCATTTCATCCCCTTACATTGTCTGGAGGTGATTCAAGGGCTCGAGGGCTTGTATTTCAACATGTTGCATCAATACTCACTGCATGCTCTGCCAGGCTTATAAATAATGGAAAAACATTTGACTTTTTAACACTCATTCTCGCTTATCTAAATCCAACAGCGCCTTGCCTTGATCAAACAGCAGGTTCAGAAAGTGTATGATAGAGGTGGTGAAACAGTCAGGAGCGATTAGTCAGCAGTCAGCTTAAAACAAACTCTTGCCCTGCTAAACATAGAAAAATCCACTCTAAAAAATTGTAAACACCTTTATGGAAAAGCAACACTAGCAAGCAACTCAACATATGCATTTTAGCATGTGGAGAAGGGTCAAAACAATTTCTGTGGCCACAAAGAATATACTAATTAAAGAAATTATTATATGACAAAATAATAATTTAAACCACTGTTTTGCTGTAGAATACACAATCATTACACAACTGAACACTTGACCACTGCACACCCCTATGTAATAACACAAAATGACAGAACATTATTGACTGATGGAGTGGAATCAGCAGAATATTAACAAAGGAAGTGGGCATTTTCATTTCAATGTTCAGTGTCCTCAGTGCTCCTATAGTACAGCATGCAATGTCCCAGAGGGCAATCTGAGCTACCATCAATAACACCAGCTAGAAACATCTTAGAAAGAACCAATACTCCCTGCCTGTTTGAAAAAGAAAAGAAGAGAAAAAAAATTGTCTGTATGAAAAAGATGAAAAATCATTTACTAAAGATGAGAGACACCCACCTCATGCAACAGCTTCTCCAATTTCTCCTGCAGCTCCATGAAGTACCTGGAGGTCACCAGGCCATTCTGGGACTTGTCCAGACAGTCTCTGGCGAGCTCCACCAGCTGGTGCTGAATGAATCCAAGCACACCATCAGCCAGGGGCAGAGCGGTGTCCGGGGAACACTCTGCAATGATGTCGAGCAGCCGACCCTCCATCTGGGCCGTCGCCTGGGATACAAAAATGAAAGCCTTCGTTTAAACCAGTACTGCATACATTTCTAACCCATTTAGTGAGCAGTTGAAGATTTTAACTTTGATTATGAGACTTTCACACAGAAAGGGAGCTACCTTAGGAAAACGTTCTTTGTAGACGTGATTCATCATGACAATCTCATTGTCAAACACCCCACAGGTCCGTCCAGGGCTTCACAGGAAGAAGACAAAGGAGAGAAAAAACAACAACAAAAAAGAAAAACAGATACAAATATTACAAATGTCGATATTTTTTTGCACAAATGCCATTAAGAAATAATGGAGACCAAACTAAAATAAAATGAAAAACAACGGAACTAAGTGGCAAACTGAACTGATGAGAGACATTAGATTAAAAATCAACATTTATAGCTTTACTGAACAGCCATACACACAACAGGCTATAACATTTTATGACTACATTACCAAATAAAGTGTTGACTAACATTCTAGGTCATACAAACAGCGTGTTTGACACAATTCAGATTAGGCTCTCATGTGCACCATCCACAACCACACGTGTTGCACCCAGAGGGTTTCGGTTACACACAGGGGTCGTTTTAAACCTTCCTTACAAGTTCCAAATCAATGTACTGTCAGCACAAATGTTAAAAATAACAGTCCTGGGTGCTCCCTTACACTACGTTGCATACTAAAAATGACAATAATGTCAATATGCGACATGAACTTCACTCGTTCTGGGTAACCACAACAGTTGCACACGCGGTATGAATTTATTTCAGGGTAATGGCAACTGCTTAGACCACTCGGAACTATTTTGAGGCTGCAAGAAATCCTTTTACACAACTTGTAGAGCAAATTTAGAACAACGGCGACACATGTCAATCAGCTGCTGTTGATTTAGATGCATCATTAACAACTATGCAAAGGTCAGGTAAAACCCAAGGGGGAGTTTTCTCTCCGGTGTAATTGCTAGAGTTACCCAGATGTATTTATAGAGTATTAGTGTACTGAATTACTGCATGTGGCACAGGCATGGACACGTCACCAAAAAAGCAACCACATCAACAGGCTGCCAAAATCCTCCCCAGCCTGTCATAAAAACTCTACAGCAACCTCAAAACAGCCTGCCATTGCAGCTATTCAGAGGGATGGGTCCAGCAATGCCAAATGATGAGGAAAAGGTTTTATTCTAATCCAGGGGATCACGCACAAATGGCACAGAGGGTTTTTCCAGAGCCACATTAAATAATTATCCCAACATATTCTTTCCAGACAGTATTTAATTTATCTTTTTATAATCATGTGCGAAATATCTCCTGAAAAACCATTAAGCCTACTTTTGTTAGACTGGGGTGGAGTGGCAGCCTCACCAAACAGGGCAGTGCTCATTCACATACAACTTTACAATCTTCTAAAAAGAGCAACTACAACTACTTAAGGTGCGAGAGGTCGTGTGAGCTTAAACCTGAGCACAGTCTTCCCACATTTGCTGTATTACTGTTTAACAGGTAAAGTTATTTTATTTACTATAAGCTTTGATTACTTGGTGAGTATGTAGTAAAGCAGCAGGAACGGGTAGCATGTTAGCCACGCTAGTTACAAGTTTGAGGTTTTCATTTTATACCCCGTTAGCAGATCTTCTCATTCTGTTGTGAGAAAATGTGCATATTTAAAAAAAAAAACATACTTTTTTTTTTTAAAGGGAAAATTTAGAGCACAGTTCAGTTTAAATATGGCACATATGATCACACCAGTGAAGAGGAACCTTGATTTGAAACTACAATTTAGCAGCACAAGACCACAACACGTGGCACTCTTTTCAACTAAGATCAGGAAACTAAAGCTACAATTCAAATAAGCTCAACATCAGCCGATGAAAAATGATGCCTGATCTGATGAGTTTTGATTTCTGGTGCGAACATGATAAAGAGCTCACTGTATTCAAATGGCCTCCATAATTACCAAACCTCAACTAGGGATGGGTATTGTTTAGGTTTTATCCGATACCGGTGCCAAATCGGTACTTTTGAAACGGTGCCGGTGCTTAAAGAATAGAGAACACAAACGTTGTCCAAAAACCTCTTCTGTTTTTATTTTTAGCAATCTCTTTTTTTCTGCAAAATAATAAGCACCGTCCAGCCCCACACACGGGGCGATCCGCGCTAACTCGCTAATGGAGATTTACCACACCCGCAGCAGATGTGCTCGGTGTGAGGTCTTGCAGCAAGCTATCAAATACGGTGCATTTCTTGGCTTTTAAAAAAACGCTATGCGTCGACAGGTGTTTCATCAGATTCGAGGTGTTACCTCCTTTGCACAGTATTACCTTAAAGCACTTGTTGCAGGCTGCTGAGTTTGCATTTTTTGCTGTGAAGTACAGCCAGACTTTTGACCGCTTCACCTTGGGCATTTTTAATCTGTAGCTCTGCTCTAAAAGAACGTACGTACCTGGGCCCGCCTACTATCCTTGGACAGGTAAAATGATTGGCTAGAATCCAAAGTGTATGACATTGCAGGGGAAAAAAAAAAAAAAAAAAAAAAAAAAAAGAAAAAGCACAGAAATAAAGCAACGAAATGTGCGTTGCTTTTCGGTCTGGTTACTACTGTTTATGTCAGAACCGGTGCCATAATGGCACTGGATATTGGTACCCATGCCTAATCTCAACCCTTCTCAACAATCTCAAGCTTTGTATCATGGCACACAGCAGACAATTTTGCCGCAACGGAGTGATGCTGTCGTGTCAATATGGACACTAAACCATGAAAATTTTAAGGCAGTTGTGAAGGCAAAGAGGGTCCAATGAAGTACTATTAAGGTGTATCTAATGAACTGATATGTAAGGGTATATAGAATGTACAGTTAGTATAATAAGCCTTTAATAGCACAACAGTTTTATCTTTGTGCTTAAGTGGTGTGTGTGTGGTGAGCTGCTGTATACAACTGCTACTGCAGCACATAATTAAATCTGCGAGACTGAAGCCAGTTGGGGGGATTTCGGTTCCACCCTTTCAAAACAAACGGCCCGGTGAAGTATGACAGAAATGTTTGTGTAACAGAGACAGTCTATATGCTGCATCAGCATATAGTATAGGAAAGCTACCTGAGACTGCGTGAGCGGACCCTGACAGGGGGCATGGGGTGGGCGCCTTCTTCATCTGCCACACTTTCTGGGCTCGGAAAATGTTTGAAGAGGAAGTGAAGATCCTCTTGCGTGGGCTGAAAGGGCAACTGGTGCAACAACTCCTGGGAAGAAGAGGACTGGGAGGGAAAAGTGGAGAAGAGAGAAAACAAAAAAAACAAAAAAAACAAAAAAAAACAGGAAAGTAGGGTCAATGGTTAAGTTGGAGTTATTGATTCTTTTTTAAATTAAAGAAATAAAAAACAAAACAAGCAATCAACCACTGCCACTACCACTCTTATCTATTTTTATTTAAATATTCATACGTAGGTGGGGCTGTGCTTTGATTATATAACATCCTGTGTTAAAAGGCTTCCTCTGGTAAGAGTCACACGTCTGCTCTCTCCGACTCACTCTTTATCCTGTTAATACCGAAGTCTTAAAGACTTTCATGTTCCACTGCAGATCTTAATTAGATGCACCACCTTATATGGACCTGCAGAGAGTTGATTTGTGATGTAAAAAACATCATGAATCCCTTCCTACATGAAAAGAAAGACTCAGTGAACTTTATAGATTCCCCAAAGCATTTTTCAGTAGGATTTCGCCCTTTTTTTCACACAGCACACATGGAGACAGGCAGCATGTGTGAATGTTTTGCTTTGTTTTTTTTCCTTTGCAAGTCAGGATGTGTGACACACTGCCTGGAATTTATGAGAACTCCCATTTGGCTAGGATCTTGTGTATCCCAGGAAGAGCAGAGAGAAGAGTGGCTCATTGGCCAGAGGAAAAACAGAAGAGCCAACGAGAAAGAAAAGCAGAGCGAGACAGTGAGAGACACTAAAAGAAAAAAAAAAAGAAAGAAAAGAAAGCAACAGAGCAAGGACGTGACAGAGCAGTGATAGGAAGGTGGGGGTGGGGGTGAAGGGGCTACGCTGAGCAGGAAACTAGAGACTTGTCAGAATCGACTAAGAGCTGCATAAAGACCTCACTGACAGCAGGCCTGAAAGGGGCATTGTACAGGGAGGGCTGACTTCACCGTCTCAAAGCCATGTGGTTGGCCATACAGAATTTCAGCAGAGACGCAGGAGCTGGGTATTGTTTTCCATTTGAGCCAACTGCAGGTTCAGCGATGGCTTTCGAGATAAAATCCTAATAATCACCATAGAAAACATCGGCAAACAGCTGACGGCTATAGCTGGGCAGCACAAAGTGTGCTTGCGGTATTCCTGAAAGGAAAAGCTGAGTAGGGAAATGATGTGGTACAGCCCCTGCTCGTTTGTGATGTCATCCAGGAAAAAGAAACGGCAAATTTCAACAGGACCGGTATTATTGTAATGATAAGCTTTATTATTCCCGTACTTTCCCCTCAGTCAAAAGAGGACATGCTCAGATCAACTCAGTTCGTCTCGGTGTGACGTCATTCATTTAATGATGGACACATGGTAAATAATTCACACAACCTCCTGTGTTTTGGTTTCCCCTTTCCCCAAGTTTTTTTTTTGTTGTTGTTGTTGAATAGGAGGTAGAGAAATATACCATTATGAGAAAACTTTTATGCCTTTTGACTTAAAAAAAAAACAATGAAAACAAAATTTACTTTTTACCACATTTAATACTGTTTCAATAATTCTAGGAAAACTTGGGGAAAAAGGCATCTGAGGATTAATTCTCATATCCTCTCCAAGGTGGAAAATATGACACATGGTCGATGATGGAGGGATTCATCATCCTTGGACGTATCCTGTTATGGCTGCCTGAGTCATTAAAAAGGATACCAGCATCCATCTCCAGACAGCTGCTTTATAAACCAACCGGTGCCCGAAGCTGTCAGTGTGAAGTTTTCCAACCACTTTACTGTATCAGTAAAACTAATTATAATCAAAAATGTCACATAAATTTGTAGCGATAATAACTCTAAAGCGACAAGAATGCTCTGCAGATGTAACGAAAACAATCATCCAATCCCCCCGTAGACTTAAAAGCTAGTTGTAAAAAGTTGGCAGTCTGCTTCCTTGCCAAGGAGGTTGCAGTTAGTCTGGATTTATGTCGACTGCAACTCAATCTGAGAAAGACAAGCTGTCACAGAGGAAATGGCAAAAAAAACAAAACAACCAAAGACTAAAACCACAAAACTTTTCTCTACTACTGTTTATGCCGAGTGACCCGGTAAGTTTAAAGTGAAGTTCAAGTTCTAAACTGTGAGTCAGTAAGATTTTTTTTCTTTTTTTAAAAGCTAAAACACAGTAAACATTCCTTTTCTATGAACAAGATACAGTGAAGTAACTCTGACGAGCTATGCAATGGTGATGCTACTTCTAAAATATCTCACAACCACTGTGGAAGCTTTGTTCTAGTATTCCTTCCTTGTACGGTATGTGCAACAGGCTAAAACTAACCAATAAATAACACAAGCCAATTCTATTAAAATTCATATTTTTGGCTAATTACTGCTTTAAAGTGGTGTTCACGAGACACTAGGACTGGTTTGGTGACCAGTAACCACAAAATACCAATTTTAAAAAAGGTAAAACTTACAGGTAGCAGTGGTAAGATTGGTTCAGTGGAACAGATCTTTTTGCTTTTCACGTGAAAGATCTGTGAAAAATTCCCTGTGGGGTTGCCTCAGGATAAAAACTCCAATCAAACATGCGAGATACCCGCTGTGTGGCGACGCCTTGCTAATAAGGGAGAAGACAAAAGTTGGACAGCTAGCAGACTGTCCCACAGACTTAAACTACTCAACTCTGAAACAAACTATTGAAGTGCCATTCAGTGGGAGAGAGGACACTGACGCAAAAGGAGAGGACGTTATCTACATAACCAAAGCCTGCAGTGTCCAGCGACCAGCTGTCAGCTACAGAGTGATGAGCAAATCTTTACAGACCTAGCCAAACGTTTTGGCAGTTGCACAAATTTTATTATTCATACACTTTTTTTTTATTAATGTAAATTATTTTTCGAAAACTTCTGCCATGTCGACAATCGAGCATTTTATAACTTTTAAAAGGGTTGTGTGTCTATGTTTACAATGTTGACCATTCTTTTTCATAACATCTACAATTTTCAGTGGTGTTCTAGAAATCTTCTTCTAGACCAAAATCCTCATTGATGGCAAACTGTTCCTGCTTCACAGTTTCCGTTTGTCTGTCTGCCTTTTTAAGACCAGAGATTTTTAATTGGATTTTGATTCCCACACTTGGATATCACTTTTGACCTTGTGACATGGCGCTTCATTACGCTGAACGATGCACTGGAAAATGTGAAGGATGGCATATATTTTAAAACGTTATTTTCACAAGTTTTAAAGCTTTAGCTAACAATAAAGACCTACCCTGTGGCCATTCGTACCACACCAAAGTAATTAAGTAACAGACAAACAATTAAATGTCAGATATTTTCCTGTTTTGTTTGTTTTTCCACTATTTACTACAGAGATTTCTTTTTTCTTTTCTTTTTTCAACAATGGGTCCATATTTCTTTTCCCTGTAATTTTAGACTATACGTAAAATTATTATTTGTTTCTTACAATTTAGGTCCAAGAGTCATCCCACCACATTTCTTTCATGTACTACAAGAGCATTTCGTTATCATGTAGAAAAAGAGACATACAGTTGAAATTGCCCCCTTTTTTGTATTCAGAGATTAAATATGTAGTTTAACTTCCCAACTTTAACTCCCCATATTAACAGAATGGGGAGTTTCACTGGTCCGGCCAGCTTTAGATGTGTATGTAGGTCACGATGTAAAATGAATTTGACATCCCTGGTCTACTGTAAAATCAACAATCATTTATAGGCAGATTTATGTCACTGCGTAAGCTGATGGGCTTTACAGCTCAGTTAGTCAGCATCGGAAGTTTACAAGACACCACAGTCCTGTAAAGTGGAGAACTAAATGCCCCCAAGGTAGTGGTTTAGAGAGAGGTTGAATGTGTGATGATGGAAAGAGGTGACAGACAGTAAGAGATACTTCTCCGCTTACAGATACTGATGAACTTGGTGCGTTTGTGCAGTATCCAGAGGAGGGAACAGATGCCACCGACCACCTTCGCCCATCCGCCCTGCTAAAAAACACACACACAAACAAGCACACACAAATAACAAGCTGCTCAGTGGAGGCTCATACGAAAACCTTTACATCCTGTTGACTCATTCCAATCTTCAAAGCCTAAAAAGGCCAACAGACAACATTTGATGTTTGAGTCTTTGCAAGAAGAAGAAACAGCAATTAGTTATTTTCTTACCTTTCAGTCCGGGCCAGTTGACTACACAGATGCAAAAAAAGGGAATGGAGGCGAGAGATGCAGAGAGAAAGAAGGGGCGAATGGAGGCATGAAGTGAGAGAGAAAATAAACACTGTTTAATGACAGTGACAGATTAAGTCTGCCTGTCAAAGTCACAGTCCTGTTAGTCTGACAGAACTCCCCGCCAGTGGCTGTTTGCTGTTTCTGAACACCTGCCAAGCTGCTATCATACTGCAGCATTGAGGCCTACAGACAGTTTCTCACTATGCACACAGACACACAATGCACTCATTAACACTGCAGAAAACCTGAACCTTAATAAATAAATAAATAAATAAATCTCCACTGTCCCAATAGTTTTCCATCCAATACACTCTGAGGAAGTGGCCCAGTTTCCTTCACAGAGTCTATCTGTGGCAACAAAAGATGGTTGAATGCAGTTTCTCTGAGAAACCAGCTCTTGGGGACATGTAGCTAAATTAGAGGTGACAGTGAAAATGAAGGGATCTGAGGGTTAGTGAGCTGTGTTACATGTAAATATCAGATAGGGATAGATAAGAAACCATACAACACTAGAGGTGGGAATCACCATACATCCCACGATACGATATTATCACAATACTTAACGCACGATACGATATTAATGCAATTTTTTAAAATATTTTGAGATATTCAGATTCTGTACATAAAGGTAAACTTTATCAATATTCATTTTATCTAATAACAAAGTCTCACACTCAGTCTTTCTCTCATTTCAGTCAGTTTTATTGTTGACAAACTGAACGGTTTGTATTACAGTCTAGTCCAACTTAAGTGAATGCAACCATCTGGTACAATTATAGCTATTCTGAACTATGAAATTTGTGAAAACTATGCAGTCCCTTCAGCAAATGAAGAATTTAAAAGTAAATTAAAACAAAATATAATTTTACATTAAATAAAAAAGTTTTCAACTTAATTAAAATAAAACATGTCTTAAATTAAAATAAGTAAACTGTCATGTTTATTGCTGCCATAAAAAAAGTTAAACACATTTGGACAGTGAAGGAATGTCAGGATTCTTGCTCAGAAAAAGGAGCTGATCAACATGCTCTGAAGTCAGAGCATGTTCCAGTCCACAAAAACTTTTTTTGTAACAAAATATCGATTTCTGCTGTCCCTGCATCGATACATTATTAGCAAACAAAATATCACGATACTACACAGTATCGATTTTTTCCCCCACCCCTATACAACACGTGCCAAAACATGTTGTATCATGTTACTGTAAGAAGCCACTAATAAAGGCAAAGGTTTCAAATCAATACTGGAATCAATAGCTTAGTTGTGAAAGGAACAAAATAAATAAATCAGAGTGGACCAGAGCGCTGGTCGTCCTTACTCTTCAAGGCTACTCCACGTTCACATGAAAAAATAATTGCAGCAAAAGCAGAGCTACGCAGCTTTTGTGAATAACAAATAAACCCAGTGGAGCTGTCAAAAGTGCAGTCACAGCATCTGTCTACACTATGGCAGCTTAAAAATGTCAATAAATTTAGATGAGCTGCACAAGGCAGTCCTCTAAGGCTACGTTCACACTGCAGGTCTTAATGCTCAATTCCGATTTTTTGATCAAATCCGCTTTTTTTGTCTGCTTGTTCACACTACAAATAAAATGTGACAGCAAACGCTCTCCAGTGTGAACGCTCAAAGCGGCCCGCATGCGCAAAGGAAGACGTCACACACAACGCGCTCTGTTTAGACCCAGAGCAAACAATATTGTTTGACTGATGGCCCTTAATATAAAGACTTTGGACTTTACGTTTCCCAATTTTTGCTTTAAGTTATTTTGTTATTTACATAATAATGTAAATAACCTAATAATTATCCTTATTGCTGTTTTAGAGGAGCGGTGCTTCAAAGGATAGTTGCAGATTTCAGTCAGAATCTGCAGATTATACAGTACAAATAAAATGTTCACGTTTCTCCAATGTTGTCTTCCCAACAGTTTCACTAACATCTACACTGGATGGCCAGGAAGCGTTCGCGATGTCTTCTCGGGCGCTTCTCCGGCGCTGATAACTGGCGTCTGTCTCGTGTCAGTGACGTAAAAGACGGATTTAATGCGACATGACCGTTCAAACAGCAGTCGCTTTCTAAAACATCGGATATGTATCGGATTCAGTACCACATACGAAAGTGACCCAGATCGGATTTGTGCCGTTCACACTGTCATACCATGATCGGATATGGGTCGCATAGGGTAAAAAAAAAATCAGATTTGATGCGCTTTTGCCTGCAGTGTGAACGTAGCCTAAGAAGACTTCCCCTCTGCATCCCTGAGCTCTATGGTGCAATATGGCATACTGCACTGCAGCTTAACTCATGACATTTGGGACAGTCGGTCATCACATACATTTAAACTACAGTGTTCTTGAAAATCCTACATTCAAGTATACATGTTGCTGTTCCTTACTAAAGTCTTCTTAGAGACAGGCTACCACACTATTTTCCGCTGCTGACTGAGGAAGCTGGTTGCAGCTAATGTTCCTCTAAATCCCAGCGAGTCTATAAACGGCACGCGTGATGAGAAGGCAAGCTCTGCAGTTTTCTTCCATAATCACAGCAGCCCTGAGTAATGAGTGCGCGCACCAACTCGCCTCCTTAATTGGGTTGACAAATGCCAAGACCCACGTCCAGTAAGTGAGTGACCCTGGGGGCCTTCAGCTGGTCAGACATGGTTCTCCACTGCCTCGATTTGAGGGGCAAAGGGAACAAGCCAGTGCATGTTCAGTTTGCGTGCACACAGTTTCCACCAAACCAAAGATCCCTTGGTTATTTTTTCTGATTTCATTTTTAGTCGAAGCGGGCCAAGAATAAAAATAAACTTCCACTGACATGCATATCTTATTTTTGTATCTAATTTGCTGCCATTTCACTCCATTAAAGTACTTTTCATTGCAATGTGTCTGTTTTAGTCATTTTCCACTTGATGTTATTACGGAAAAGAAACTACTGCAATGATGTGCCTGAGCCTGAGTGGTTTAAACCAAGACTATATTAAAAAGCATTTCATTTAATTCTTACCTGCGGGCAAACTGGAAGTTGGCAGAAGAGCTAGCAGAGACATTTCTGGGGCTTTCTGAAGGACTGCTACCAGCTGAGGAATCAAAACAAAACAATTTTTTTGAAAATTGAGAGGAAGCTGAAGGAAACTAAGCATATTAATAAATGCAGAATAACTGGACTGGCTTCCTAATGTTTTACACTATCAGTGTTCAACGGTCAACTTTGCAGATGGTTTTCCTTCACAAGTTCAAACTGAAACAATCAAATCTTTTAATGACAGTGATGCATACACAAAAGTTATCTAGGGCCCTTCCTGTCCTGTCGTAATCAAAGAAGGACTGTGTCAACAGACAGCAGGGGGTATGTGGTACAATCACACTATATTACATACTGCTATAAAGGTCATTAAAGGACTTCCATTGTCCCTGAGGACAAATCACAAAAAAAGGGGGATACACGGAATGACACTTTTTAAGTGGAGAGATCAAATGATGAGGAAGCCTAGAGGGGGCTACATTAAAAATTATCACAAGGAAAAGCATTGTATGGCTTTTGCACTCTACTGTGGGCACATTATGAGAAAGAAGGGAAAAAAACAAAACACCAGAGGTAAACTAGCGATTGCTTCACGACATACAGCATCAAAACAAACTTGAGACTGATGATCCTACATGAGACAGCCAATCCTGTGCTCTCCTCACCATTCCACCCTCTGTAACTTCTCTGCTTCACACGCAATCAGCGGTGGCTAAATGCAGGAATTCTGATGAGCTGAGCCAATCCAATCAACCCCGCACTGAGGCGAGCAGACAAATGGGTAAAACCAAAACACAAGTACCTGTGGCGAGTGGGAGAGGTGAAAGCGGTCGTGACAGCGTGGGCGATGGGGTCCCGACCGCCAAACTCCTTCTCTTGTTGTTACGGGAACTGTGAGTGGAAAGCAGCAAACAGAAGAGGGTGAACATCTGTTTTATGCAGTGTTTTAACAAACATGATCCAAGCACACTTTGTTTATCAATCTGTGGAAAAAAAAATCAAACTCGATCAGCCTCTGAATTCATATTTTTTTGATGTGCTGACAATATTAATGCCACTGTAATTATGTATATACATACAAACATACACATGCATACATAACTACAAACATGTTTGCATGTAAATATATAAACAAACCAACTTGAGTGCAACTTCTTTCTTATGCATTAGCGCTAACTACACATTACCTGCTCTAATATTTAGAGGAATTAAACTTTTGTTTTTCTTTTTCTTTTAGCCACTTCTAATCAGTAAATAATGTGAAGTCTGGATTGAGCAGTGTAGTACGATCCAATGACGTCTGAGAGTATTGTCATGTGAGATAAGGGAAATATATTACTTATCAGTACCACTGGCAGAGCCTGATTAGACAATAAGAACTTTGGAAAGCTGTTTTATCATGATGGAAATAAATAAAATGGTCCAAGTGACCCCTGATATAATTGAGAAGGCCATGACACACTGTCCACATGTTTGTACTTCGGTCTTTGTGAGCTGTGAAGTGTTGTTTCACTTCTGCTGGTATTTTTGAAGCTGGTCTGTGTTGTTTGTCCTGATCGGTTTTTTGCTCATTGGGTTGGTTTTCTTCAAATTTGCATATATTTGTAGAGTTTAAAATGCTCTTTTGATGCAGCTTTTGGAGTAAAGCAAACAACCTAATGCCTTTTTGGCTTACCAGTCCAAGTATGACATTACTTTAGAGTACCAGTGTTATCTTGTCCATTTCCTGTACGTTTGTATTTGGTGCCTGCAGGTTTCTGCACGCAGGTGTTAACTCCATGTTTTCATTAAGATTACAGTTTTGGCTTCTTTTCAGTTTTCTTTGTTTTTTTCCCCCCCCATTTGTGATCTCAATGCTTTCTGTTTCATGTCGGTGAAGTAGATCTTGTCTCCCTTTCCTTCTGGCAGTGACCTAAAATAATTGAGGGGCTGAGATGACAACAGAGCCTGACATTTCTGGGTCGGTGCAAAGGCAGATTCACAAAATATATGGCCCCTCAACCCAAAAAGACTCAAAGTGCCACAGAAACAGAGGGATGAGAGGGTCAAGTGTGCCAAGAGTTGGGCTTCAAAGTGTCTACAGTACACCTCCAACCACAGAAACACTGTGAAGGTTCGCTATTTTGCTCCTGTTAAAAAAATAAATATAAGCAAAAACACTCCAGAACCTGTGCCGAAAAAGATATGAGAGCACCACTGTATCACACTGGCACACCACGTGAGCGCTTCATCAACAGCTAGCAGTCATAAGACGACTGATATTTGGGACTAACAATAATGGTTTGTATGGATCTTGCAGGAAGACATGAAACATGATGAATGTAGGCCACTGAAACAGGCCTGCGTGTTAACTATGTCTGCTGCATTTGTTAACTGAAGCCAATTTCATCAGCTCACACTGTGGTGGATCGGCCACATCACTGATTGATGCATGACCCCCCAACAACATTAAAAGAGAGGATAGTTTGACATTCCACAGATAGCCTATGTTTCTGTGTGCTAATGGCGGTCTTCTGAAGCTTCACTCAATAGCAGTACATTTACATTTTAAAATCCTGCAATATAAACTGCAGCTCTTGCGGTTTACACCACTGTAACAAAGGCAAATTGTGCCAGCAAACCAACAATTATGTGTTCAGATTATGACAAAGGGATGAGAGGTAGAGACGCCACAATTTAAGATCACTATGAACTCACTGACTGCCAAAGACATCTTGAGTGCATTAAGGGCTAAGACACCTTAAGAGCTGATTGGATTTATCTGATTGATGAAAGCACGTTTACAACACTACTGTCCCACTAACCGCATCGGTGCACCGATCAGCAGTGGGCCCTGGTGTCGCTTTATGCGACAGCTGGCAGCAGACAATGCAGCCTGCCCGCACACATACACACAACAGTCTACAATGGCCACGTTTCTCTGTCGGAAACAAAAACTAGGGCGGATGTAACCGACACATACAGTGCCATGCTGAGGGGCTATCACAGACCCTCCGGAGGGATCAGATGTCTGAGCTGTGAAGCGGCTATATTAGCAGACAGTGTGGAGGTTGCCATTAGGCGCTTTGAATCAAATAGCTCGAAATTACGACGTTCAACAAATCGCTGTTTCTCAGAGACTGAACGGCACAGCCGATGACAAACATACAACCCCCCCAGACGTTTTGCAGCAGTTTGGTCGAGGCTAATTAACATTCGTCTCCATATTCAAGGAGAATTTTCTAGTTAAAAACAGGCTTTAGGTTTTATTACCTTTTCGATCTTTTCATCATGGCCCCGGTCACAAAACTAGTTTTGTAGCTCGGCAGCACGGTCCAGTAGTAGTTTTGATCAGACATGTTGGAGGTGACCGCTAAATCCGATCCGATATGAGAATTAGTATCCTGTCGTTAAAGAGTGGGCATCGCGGTAAACAGTCTCCCCTGTCGATTTGGTATTATAGTCGCCGTTAGGCTAGTACGTCGACTCCAAAGGCACAAACTCCTTTCTGCTTCTTCGATACAGACTGACCCCAGACCCCGGGCAGGGCAGCTCGGTGGTGCTAGCAACTGCGACGGCCATGGTCACGCTGCTCCTTTTCAATGTCACCAGTAAAATTTCCGAGACAGCCTGTCTCCCACGAGGTGCAACATTATCGACCGATAACTAGCTTCGACAAAACGTGAAGCGTTATTCTGGGGACAGAAACTTTCAACCACAGCAACGTCTCTGGCGCAACGCGCAGCCGCATCGCCGCGCGCCAGCAGGAGGAGGGACTTCTGATGCTTTCACGTCCTGTCGGAAATACTGGTTTAAAACGCTATCACACAAATAATCCATCCGGTACAAAAATCTAAGGAATTACGCGTTTTCAACGATAAATCTTTTTTTCTGTCCTTTTTAATTCTTCTCTTTAATTTTTTTTAAAATAGAAACAATAAATATAACATTTGACAACAAGTTATATCAAAATTAGAAAGACTATTATCAGAGCGTCCGATAGTCTTGAAGGTAACATTTTTTCAACAGAGATTATTGGGACCCTCGCGACTTTTATTGATTTCAAAGCCTATATAAAACAATGGTTCGGAGAGTTTAAGTCTTTTTTCTTACGTTTTAAAATACGGGTATTAACTGTGATAAATATATTAAATTAACTTCTTCACACACACACACACACACACACACACACAAACACACACACACAGACTGCCCCATGTCAGGACTTATATGGTGCTCATTTTTGTTCTGTATAAGGTTAATACAGCAATATATGCATATAGATGTATATTAGAAGACAGAAAAGCCTTAATGAAATCACCTGACTTGGCCAACAGATATCAGAGACAATGGGATACAAAGGATTTTATTGCACAAACATAACTTTGTCTCATAACACTATACTGGCAGTGGGACAAGTGTAGGTAAGCAGCACAAACACATCTAGCTCCTAAAGATCTTTGAAACTGTCAGCTGAGATGAATATATATTATTCAGTGATTCTGATATTTCCTTTCATTCCCAGTTATTGAAACTATCTTGGCTTCAGCTCTAGCCCATTCCAGGGAAAGTCCCTGGACAAGTTGGAGTCACATGTATTTATTTATTTATTTTTAACCAGAACGGCTTCTGTTTGGCAACAAATTCTCAGGTAACTTTCTTCATGCACTCCAATGTGTCACTGCTGTTCTACTCGTAATGTCTGAAATGAGCTGTAACGATGATCTAATAACGTATGAATTTTGTGCAGGTCAAACATTTGGCAAAAAATATAAATAAACAGTCACAACTAAGCGGTTACCTGTTAGAGCTTGCTCAGCTTGCTCGCTCAGTTCAGTTAAATCAACTCTAGCATTAAATACAAAAACGGATTCAAAGCCTGGATTCTTTCAGTAAAAGAAGAAGTGGCTTAATTGATTCTCTCACACTGAGACCTACAATGATGTCTCCCACTCTCTTCCTCTGTTTCCCCCCTCCTAACATTTACATAAAACCAGTCTGGGCAGTGAGCCTGCTCTATCTTTCAGACAAATTTCTTAGGTGCTTTAAGAAGTTCCTGCACTTCAGGATGTGAAGAAGTAAATGTTTACCGTCAGGAAAAGCAGCATGCATGCGCAATAAAGCCCACATGTGACAGACAACTGACTGGCCTGGTTTGAGGTACAAAAAAAGGTGCAAAGGGGGACAAAGAGGGAAAGATGCACAGAATTGCCCAGATGACATACTTACAGATTTCCCCTACGAGGAAGACTCAGTTCTTTCTATAAGAGAAGAGGGAAAGGTTGAATTGAGAAAAATGTGATGGTGGTGGTGGGGACATCTTCCACCTTTGCTCTGAAATTACTGGCTTCAACATCTTAAAGGTCGTCTTTTGCTATCAAGGAGGACACCTACAGTGGCTTGCAAAAGTATTCGGCCCCCTTGAACTTTTCCACATTTTGTCACATTAAAGCCACAAACATGAATCAATTTTATTGGAATTCCACGTGAAAGACCAATACAAAGTGGTGTACACGTGAGAAGTGGAACGAAAATCATACATGATTCCAAACATTTTTTACAAATAAATAACTGAAAAGTGGGGTGTGCGTAATTATTCAGCCCCCTGAGTCAATACTTTGTAGAACCACCTTTTGCTGCAATTACAGCTGCCAGTCTTTTAGGGTATGTCTCTACCAGCTTTGCACATCTAGAGACTGAAATCCTTGCCCATTCTTCTTTGCAAAACAGCTCCAGCTCAGTCAGATTAGATGGACAGCGTTTGTGAACAGCAGTTTTCAGATCTTGACACAGATTCTCGATTGGATTTAGATCTGGACTTTGACTGGGCCATTCTAACACATGGATATGTTTTGTTTTAAACCATTCCATTGTTGCCCTGGCTTTATGTTTAGGGTCGTTGTCCTGCTGGAAGGTGAACCTCCGCCCCAGTCTCAAGTCTTTTGCAGACTCCAAGAGGTTTTCTTCCAAGATTGCCCTGTATTTGGCTACATCCTTCTTCACATCAACTCTGACCAGCTTCCCTGTCCCTGCTGAAGAGAAGCACCTCCAGAGCATGATGCTGCCACCACCATGTTTGACAGTGGGGATGGTGTGTTCAGAGTGATGTGCAGTGTTAGTTTTCCGCCACACATAGCGTTTTGCATTTCGGCCAAAAAGTTCCATTTTGGTCTCATCTGACCAGAGCACCTTCTTCCACAGGTTTGCTGTGTCCCCCACATGGCTTGTGGCAAACTGCAAACGGGACTTCTTATGGTTTTCTGTTAACAATGGCTTTCTTCTTGCCACTCTTCCATAAAGGCCGACTTTGTGCAGTGCACGACTAATAGTTGTCCTATGGATAGACTCCCCCACCTGAGCTGTAGATCTCTGCAGCTCGTCCAGAGTCACCATGGGCCTCTTGGCTGCATTTCTGATCAGCGCTCTCCTTGTTCGGCCTGTGAGTTTAGGTGGACGGCCTTGTCTTGGTAGGTTTACAGTTGTGCCATACTCCTTCCATTTCTGAATGATTGCTTGAACAGTGCTCCGTGGGATGTTCAAGGCTTGGGAAATCTTTTTGTAGCCTAAGCCTGCTTTAAATTTCTCAATAACTTTATCCCTGACCTGTCTGGTGTCTAAATCCAATCGAGAATCTGTGGCAAGATCTGAAAACTGCTGTTCACAAACGCTGTCCATCTAATCTGACTGAGCTGGAGCTGTTTTGCAAAGAAGAATGGGCAAGGATTTCAGTCTCTAGATGTGCAAAGCTGGTAGAGACATACCCTAAAAGACTGGCAGCTGTAATTGCAGCAAAAGGTGGTTCTACAAAGTATTGACTCAGGGGGCTGAATAATTACGCACACCCCACTTTTCAGTTATTTATTTGTAAAAAAATGTTTGGAATCATGTATGATTTTCGTTCCACTTCTCACGTGTACACCACTTTGTATTGGTCTTTCACGTGGAATTCCAATAAAATTGATTCATGTTTGTGGCTGTAATGTGACAAAATGTGGAAAAGTTCAAGGGGGCCGAATACTTTTGCAAGCCACTGTATCATTTTGAATACACTGCTATGAAGTACATTTCATGCTTACAGTCACAAGGTAACACTGCAGTTTTTTCCTGGTGGCCTTGTTCTGTGTCACTCCTATTTATTTTTTCATCGGCACTATGTAAATATCATTACCTGCTGAATGGCCTAGTTTCTGGCGATGACAAGTGGGCCTTGTAGCCATTTAATTGCAAATCCTCGGTCCGTGAGTTTCAGCTAAGAGGACTGTAAAACTGCTCTTGCCAGTCAGGATTTGAAGGACAGGGTGGCACCGTGTCACACTGCGAGAGTCTGTGCACAGAATTTGAGACTACCTGCACTTGTTTCATTACCTCCAGCGGTCTGAAAATTGAGAAAGTGACTATAAAGATGGTTTTAAAAAAGGGAGAACTGTGCACTGAAACAGCATTTCCACCATGACCATTATTTTCATTGTAACTGCATCGCTCCACTTCATCGAAATTCAATGAATGCAAGGTGGGAAAAGGCTAGTTACTATAAACAGAGACAAGGGAATGGGAACACCCAGTTTGGACTGATGAGCAGTGTTACCGCCTCAACAGACCCTGGGTGGAAACAATGCAGCTTTGCCTACTAAATGAATTCAGAAAATACAGACATGAATGGAGCAAAAACAAACACTTAATTATTCTGACTGTGAACATCTCAAATGAACATGGCACCCAGGAGAAGATGTTTCTGACAGTCTTCCAGGAACCATTGGCTTTTGTGCTCCAGATCACCAAGGCAACCAGATTGTCCAAAGCACACAGAAAGAGCTCCAAAATAAACACACAGCTAAGTAGTAGTGAAGTCAGGTCTGATATACACACCTTACATTCATAAAATTTATTATGTGTCCACGTTGCTGCGGTTCGTGGGACTCCACCTTTTCTGAAAGGATGCCCACAGGGCATGGGGAAGATGCTCAGTGCACATAATATTTTCTAACGATGCCACATAATCTAATCAATAAAGCACAGATCTAAAGAGGAACGGTGAAAGTTGTTTTTTTTTTTTTAATGAAAAATAAGCTCACGCCACATAAGCCAGGCTGACATGAATGCCTTGCATCGTCGGCAAATGGCTCATCACTTTGATCTAATCTCGTTTCCCTAGAAACAACCACAACCGCGCGCTGTCATGACAGCCAGCCTCCGTTTACCTGTAGACCGCGGCGTCTCAGGATATTCGGCTCATCCATCACTGAAGACAACGAAAGCACACGGCGGATCCCCGGTCAGTCAGCCCATTCCTGCGCTCCGTTCTCTCCCCGGGAGCGTTGGATACAGTCCTCCTCCCTCCTGCTGCTGCTGCTTCTACTGCACCACCATCAACACCTCCTCCTACTCCTCCTCCTTCTCCTCCCCTGGGCGAGCTGCACGACCTACCACAAAAGGTGGCCACCACCAGTCCTCCAGTCAGCTGATCACCCGACCGGGAAGAGGTGCAGCGTGTTAACCTTATTAATGAAGAGAGGAGTTGGCGCTTTGACCTTCTTATCGACGTTCTATCATCTAGTTGTCAAAAAGCTGACCGCCTTACTGTCTGCAGCTAAATGGCCTTTTTTAACCCCTAAGAACCCAAGATCCCACCCTCATAAATAAAACAAAACAAAACAAAACAAAAAAATAATTCATGAATATTCAACACAGGTGTGAAACAGACACGTTTCTTCATTGCCACCAAAATTCCCATGAAACACGCGCACTCCATTCATTTCCGCATGCTGCCATCCACGCAGGATGTTTCTTGTGAGCTTGTGAAAAAAGAAAAAAAAAACCCCCATCATGCCAAATAACAGCTTGTGCCTGGAGGAATCATGCTTTAACAGTGAGAGGATGCGCAACAACCGAGCTCTCAAGTCAAGCTGAACAGCGGGGACTGATCTGTGCCTGTCACGCAGTGACACTATGATGTTTTTGTTTTTGTGGTTTTTGTTTTTTTCATAGAAAACAATGGTCGATCTCTTCTCCTGTGATGTAACACATGAGTTTACATAAGGGGAGGGGATGTGAACCCTTCCTTGTTCTCCCGTGAAATTCACTGTTGATTTGAAACAGCTAAAAGTGGAAACTTACTGTGTCAGAATAAAGTTTTGGGGTTTTTTCAGCTGAGTGACTGAATACAGTGACTCAATTTATCACACTGTGTGACTGCTTTACGGAGGGAAGGCGTGAAACACTTGACTAAAACATATCCACATTTTTTTCATATTTGTTCGAAACAGCTTTTTATTTAAAATGAAAAGTGTTTCAGAATTTTTGTGGCAGATTTAAAGCATTAGACCTTTGAATTAAATATTTTGAAATTGTTTCCTCATGTTCTCTGTATAAGTCTTCGACTTCAAACCTCTGCGGCCAGTCAGCCATGGTGATCACAGACAAACAGTAATGTGTTTGGGTTTTCTGTTTGCCTTTCTTTAAATCTGTTCTCTTCGGCAAACAAGACTACAGCCTAAGCACACCATAATCCTACAAGGAAGTGATTTCCAACCATGAGACACTGAAGATGGGTGGATTCCCCCTGTGACGCTCGGCCTGCTGTTGTATTCACCTGATTCATTTTTCTTTGAATCTAATATAACTGGAAACAGACAGAATTCCTCTTGTGCATCGGCCTGTTGTCAAGACTGACCGTGAAAGCGTTTGGAGCTCCGTTTAAGTCATCTTTTTACTACCGCACCAGTCGTCCGTGTCTCTTTTTACTCAGTCTCAGTTTATATTTGTTCACTGCAAAGGAAAGGTAAAGAGGAAGAGATAAAACTTCCCGTACAATTGTGAAGTTTGGAAGTTGCTTCTCAGTTTAGAGATGAAATCCCAAACATGTTAGATAAAGAAAATAAAACACATCTGGAACAAAAAGTATTTCTGTATTACTGGTCTGGCTCAACCTTGGGTTCAGGTTTATGCTAACAATTACTTCCTTCTCCTGACCAAATCCAGCCTCACTTAGCTAATTAAATTCTGTAGTGTAGCTTTACGATCACGAGGGGGCGCCACGGTGCAGTAAGTCAATATGCAAGCTGTCTGAAGTTGAAAACTTCTCGTTTTCTTATGGGAATGGTTTCAGTTACAGATATGATTATTAATGTCATAAATCTTGTTAATGAAATATTAACATGATTTATTTATTTTTTAAATTAAAATCTATCTATCTATCTATCTATCTATCTATCTATCTATCTATCTATCTATCTATCTATCTATCTATCTATCTATCTATCTATCTATCTATCTATCTATCTATCTATCTATGATCCACTGTCACGTTGTTTGTGAAAACTTTTTCAAACAAAAACATGTATGACATGGCTGCAGTTCAGTCGAAATGACTGCTGAATTGAACTTTTCTGTGCCTGGAGGGTTTGTAAAACATATAAAAATACATTTTATGTATCTATATATATATGTAGCTATATAAAACAGCTATATATCGTACTGAGAGTGAATTTCATCATATGCACTCACAGCTCGAACCTGATGCCCAGACGTGATGCAACGTGCCATCAGACACATATGTGTGTGTATATATATCACACAGAAGGACACACATACTTTTACATCATTTTCGTCTTGTCTGATGACACTTTGCATCAGGTCTGGGCAGTGTGTGAGATGAAATTCACTGTCAGTACTCTGAAACTCCTCTGTCATGCTGACAAAATGAGTCAGAGGGGTTTTTTTCTATCTCACTTAACAATAAGACCGACAGAGAAGACTGTAAACATTTAATGACAGATTAAACCAGGGTGTCAGTTCAGCGTGAGTCACTTTACACCTTTCACTCGCTTTCATCCGGCAAAAACTCACCTGGGAAAGCACATGATTGTTTCATCACCTTGGTGACTCACTGTTTAGAGATTCGCACACATCTCCGCAATTATAAGGGTGGGGAGAATGCTTGGCAGTGCACTGACCCTTATTACTGACCGAAGTGAGAATTATACGTGCTGATAAGGTCTTGGCAGAGCTCCATGATGTATTTGTTTACTTCTTTAGTCTGTCCTATCAATCACCAGTGATGGAAACTGCAGCATTTTTGCTCTCTTGTTCAGCGCAGGGGACAGAAGAGGCTGAGATCAGATATGCAGATCCATTTCGTGCTAAAAATACCCATTTAAGCTTAGGTCTATTGTGTGACCACATGATTGCTGTCATGGCAGATTAAGAAAGTTCCCTGTTTTGACATTGATTGCCTCTTTGTTCTTTTATCTGTCTTCTATCTAACCTTGAGACATTTACTCTGTAGGGTGCTTGACATTAAGAGCCTTGATATAGACGTAATAAACTGTCTCCCTTTGTTTATTTTATTTATTATCTTTGCCAGAAAATGGCCAGCCCGCTTACACATGTTAGGTGAATCTCTCATCAGTTGGAACTTGCTTTTGACCTTTGACTGTACTGGGCACAGCTGCATTGGAAACATTTAGACACAGACTGGTGAGGGTCATTAAACTATCACATGCATAACTCTGTTGGACTTCTTCGAAGTGGTCCGTGTGGATCATTTATTTGCGAAAAGTAATGAATAACTGGAAATTCAAATGCTTCATCATGCTGAGGTGGACGTAACCAAATCTTATCCCAAAATCTCTTCATCCCATTTCTGCTGTCGCCTCCTTCTGTGTGTTGATAAAACAAAAAAACGTGCAAACGATTAAAAATTTTCTTTCTTACATTTCTGATGTTATAGTTGACATCTTGTTATCACATAACACAAAATGCTACCATATTATGACATATGGCTCTGGATGAGCCCATCACAGGCTCACCTGACCAAACAGGGGTGTGGCAACACAGGAGCACTATAAATGAAGGCATGCCAGGAATTTAGTTCATAGCATAGGCAAACCTTATCCATTGACTGCTGCTGCTCTCACAAATCAGACCTACCCAGCTGGCTCACCATGCGCATCTCCCACACGATTCTCCCACTCGTCACCTGCACGCTGCTGCTCCTCGCCTCCACCTCAGGGGAAGGCCAGCTTCACAAGGCCCACGAAAACACACCTGATATGGAGAGCATGGACAGCCAGGCAGTTCTGCTTCTGGAGGCTGTGAAGACAGGGATCCTCAGCTCTTTGGGTATGGACGTGGAGCCCAGACTGACCCAAAAGGCCTCGAAAAAGGAGCTCAGGAAGATGTATCAGCTCTACAGGAGAAAAATAAGGGAGATAAGAGGAAATTCCAGCCAGCCAATGGGGAAAAACTCACAATCCACCATGTCCACTGTGCTCTTTCCAGGTACAGATGAGAACTCTGTTAGACGGGGCTGCCCACTTGAGCCTTATTTAGCCGCTGTAATAGTGATGTGAAAAGCCAGGTTAGAAAGTTTGATTACAAGAAGAAGACAACGAGGCTTTATTATAGTATAGGTTTAACACTGTGCACTTGCAAAACCTGCTATAGTGATGTGGTTACGAATACTACGAATAATATCTTTCCTAATAGTTCACATTCCTGATAAAGGCTGATGTAGCTTAAAATAGAATCTATAGCCATGAAACAGTGGTGTAAAAAAGCAAACACATTCCTGCAAGCTTTTAGAAATCATGAGCGTGACAGGCACACCTTGTACACAATGCTATACTTTGAGGATACTTTATTAGTGTTATCAATAACAACCAATTACAAGAGAGTTTCATAAAGAATTTCTTCAATACTCTTTTATTTCCCCCTTCCCAATTATTCTATGACACAATGCTAATAATCTAAAGATGTTAACAACTTTGTTTTTTAATTTTTTGTGTGTTTTTCTTTAGTTTCACCAGTAAAAGCGCTTCGGAGGGGTTCACGGTCAGGTCCAAGCATGCGGTGGTACAGAGCTGTTTTCCAAAAGAATACGAATATTCAGAATGACTTGACTGTAGCTCGAGCAGAGCTGAAGATTTCCAGACAGGTTCTGGGTAAACTCACTTCAGTGAGGCCTGAAGCAAGGGAGGAGATTAAAATTAAAGTCAATGGGGGAAAGCCAGCAGTGTGGCCGGCTGCCTGGACTGACTCTTTAGCCCAAACTAATATCTCAAACATTCAAGATGCGTACCTGGACATCATCCCAGAGGTAGAGAAGTGGTTCAAGACTAATGGGAAGCCACTGGTTGTGGATGTAGGGGTGGCTAACAGAGGGCCCCTCAAGCCGACCTTTTCTCTGGAATTAGACCTCACACAAGCCAACCCCGCGCAGAGGACGAGGCAGCCTCGCTCCAACAAGGAAGATGACTGTGATGAACCAGGATGGTGCTGCCGGAAGTCAGTCACCGTGTCCTTCAAAGACATCGGCTGGACAGACTGGGTTGTAGCCCCAGTCGAATACACCATGCATTTTTGCGACGGCACCTGCCCCCACAACTACAAGCCAGCAAGCATGCACACTCAGGTCAAGTCTCGGCTGCACCAGATCACCAAAGGAGGGACACCTCACCCCTGTTGCGTGCCAGCAGCCTACGAGCCCATGGTCCTCATGCACTACGACAGCAGGGGAAAATTGACACTGACTACTTTCACTGACTTTATTGTCAGTAAATGTTACTGTGCCTGAGGAGAAAATGCAACTAACCACTTCTTCAAAATTTAAAGAAGTGTATTTTCTGGAGTGTGTTGTCTTTTTTTTTTTAAGCGTTACATACACAAAAACACAAAAAACGAAGGTTTTCAATGAGTATTAACGAAGCAATTACATTTAAAATCAGAGTTATGCATTAGTTTAAAGAGCAAAAATACCTGTGCCTGTAAACATTTTCTATTAGTTATTTATTTAAGTCTATTTATGGTACTGTTTGTGTTGCCTTGTTTTTGATTTGTTACATCATTATTTAGTACTATTTAATATTTAATTGCACTGGATTGTCTGATTTTGTGAGTTTCTTTCTTTTTTTTTGTATTTTGGTTGATATCTTATACATTTCAGTTCATATGGAAATACCAAATGCTGAACTGCTGCACTTAAAGTTGTGATAATAAAAGTATGTTTTCTTACATTTTTCATTGTCTACGAGCCTTTAAACACACACTGTAACACCTTGCCTCCACTGTAAAAGAGTGCAACTACTTAACCAGCCTGCCTGAAGTCCAGATCTCTCATCTAGCGAAGGCAGTTGGCAAGTTATGAAATGAAAAAAAAGAAGAAGGTGAAATCCTAGGAGAAAACACTTGGCATTTGGAAAGTATGGCAGCTGGGTGTCTCAGTTCCCAGCCACCTGTTTAAAGAAGAACTGATGCAAGACGGGGGCAAACATACCCCTGCTACAAAATGTCAAACTGATAATGTACTATGCAAGTTGTACAAATAACAAAGTATAATACAAAAAAACCCAAAAAACAACAAAAGCTTTCTAAATCAGCCTTGGCTCGTATAGCTCACGGGTAAAATTCAAAGGGTTTTGTCAGTGGAGCTAGTCACTCGTAATCCCTCCTTAGGCTCACAAGGTTCAGCCACGATGATGTCACTCTGTTAGCACTGAGCAAGGGCCGCCCTTTGGCACCCGCACCACACAAGTGTGCGGGGGCTGCCTGACTGAAGGCTTTTGTCTAGGCTTGTCTTCACAGCGGTCAGGATGAAAGAAAAGGGAGCAGGGCTTGTCAAAGAGGTGTATTTACATTAGAAAAGATAAAAGATGAAATAGAAAGATAATATTAAAAAAAGACATCATCTCTTTTCTTTTATAGGCCAAAGGTGTTGACAGTCTCAACATCAAAATATCACAAAAAGCGTTTGAAGTGATTGAATAACCACACAAGTAATGTAATCACTATTCACTGTAAGTGAAAACTATGGAAAACTACTGTTTAGTCATATGTTGTCCATTAACTTAATGATCTGGAGGTCAGTGGATTATGTTTTTTATTTACATTTTAAAATGCAGCAAAACTTCTTTTTTTTTTGGCAGAAGGAGTTGTTACAACACTATCAGCCACTTCAGGTTAGTCAGGTCAAGGCGTGCCAGAGAAATCAGGCTGTAAAGAAGAGATAGTGTTGAGCTCTCCTTAATGACCTTGGCGCTGTGTTTAGTGTCATCTTGTTAAACAACATAAGGGATAAACTTAATATAAAATCCAGTTTGCTTTGACAAGGAAAGTGTGTGTGTGTGTATATATATATATATATGTATATATATATATATATATATATATATATATATAATCTGTTAAAAAATGGATAATGTCCTGATAGAAAAACAAACATTTTCCATTTTTTAAATTGAATTTTTTTTTTTGTTCAGTGTGTGAATGAGTGAAGAGGAGTCAAATCATCAGGTTTCTGCCTGTAATATTTGGCAATAAAATGCTGCTGAGATGAGTTTTTTTCTTTTACTAAAAGATTTAATGGGGACGTGAGAGACACAGAGCCAAGCATGATGATCGAAATAAGAAACATAACTTGAAAAATAACTTAAAAGAAGCTTAAAAAAACCCTGAATTAATAATTACAGCTCAAGGTTTAGGGTGAAAAAGAAATATTAACAGAGCCTGTGGTAAAAAGTGAGCAAATTGACATCTGTAGTAAGCTCTTCTGAAGTATTTATAGTTTAATTATTCCAAGAAATGACACAACTGGCTGTAATAAGTGCTTTATAGTTTGTTTTTTTTATCTCGAAAGGGATAAAGGTCAGTTAAACAGGAGCACATGCTGCTTTGCGATCAATAGACCGAGCTTTTTAAAAAAGTGGGACATACTGAGCTCATTGAGTTAATAGATGATTAAGCAGATCTACTGGAACATCTGTGGGGCCTCTCGATCCTGTCACTGCTCATTCTTTTCTTAGCTTTTGTCCTGTTAACGCTTTGTTTCAAAGATGACATCTTCAGGGTTGCTACACAGTCGTGTGTGAATGGATGGAAAGGCATTCATTCTCATGTGCTGAAAGGTTTTGAGCTGTATTCCACCCAAACGATACAAGCAAGCCGAGCATTTACTAAACCGAGCTCTGTGTGTGTGTGCGTGGCCTGAGACACACAGGCTTTCGTTTGGGCTTTCCCTTCCTTCAGATCCTCAAATAGCCTGCCTGGAAAACAATCAGCGAAATTAATGTCAGAATAACTGGAACCAAAGCTAAAAATAATCCTCCCAGTCTATTTTCACCTTACCGCTCCAAACACAATCACAAACCTCACTTGTTATTCTGTGGCTTTCATATTTCGATTGCTCTCTGAAATCCATGCAGATCTGGACTCGAGCTGTAAAAAGAACGACAGATTTTCACATCCTCTCTGGACCTCCCGCCTGAAAAAGCCAACAACCCACTGACTAGATAAAATAGTGCTGACCATTGCATCTTTTCCTGCCTTTGCATAAACCACATGTTTTCTGCTTTATATGAACGTTTTTTTGTAGCAGTTACTACTAATCATGAGTTTTTTGGTTCCTAATATATTGTTTGTAAAGCCTCATATTGGCTTATCATTTTAAAGGAAAGTGATAAGAATTTTTTTTAAATTCTGCTCTTTGCATCTTATCTCCATGAACTTATCTCAGTAGCGTGATAGCATGAACTGGAGTAATAAATCCCACACATCTGGTTGGTTGCCTATACACTCCCACGCTAGAGTAAATCCCAGAAATATATCACGTGGGAGCCATCGAGCTTCTTACTTAACGCTCTTGTCCCTTTTTTAATTTCTAATTTAAATAAAAGTTTTAGTATATTGAAATATTATTTAACTTTATTGGGTCTAAAGCATGTAATGTTTTCAACATGCAGAGTTGCGTCTGTGTGTAACTGCAACAAACTGTTGAGTCATCTGCTTTAGCAACAGCAACCACAGAGAAAAGTTTGGGTGCCGTGTGTGTCTGCCCGTCCGTGGTAACGTGTTTGAAAGCACCCATATTTCTTTATCTAGGGTAAATATACTATGATATCATGCCCATGATATGAAAAATGATTGGTGTCGCCGCTGGTTGCTATTCCATAACAAGATGACCTTTAGTTTAAATTGCTGCTGAATTTTATGATGACTTGGTCAGCAAAATAGTTTTCCTTATTCAAACAGAAAAAAATTCAGAGAAACCACTGCAACCTGTGTTTGGCCAGGGGTGTCAAACAGAAGGCCTGGGGGCCAGAATTGGCACGCCAAAGACTCCAATCCGGCCCCACTGGAAAATGTGAAGGAGAGCATTGATTTTGGACTTCTCACTGTATTCTTGTAGGCTTTACAGCTTTAACTACTGATAGAGACCTCCCCCATGGCCATTTAGACTGCACTAAAGTAATTAAGTTATAGAAAAACAATTAATTGATAGAAATTGAGAGGATTTTTACAGTGGGTCCACAATAAAAAACAAACAAACAAAAACAACAAAACTAAAAAATAAAATGACTTTGCTTTATTATTGCAGGACAGTCTTTGCAATAATCTGCCAGAACCTTTTCAGTAATTTTACACATTTATTTCTTCATGTTAGTATATTTTTTTCTTTACTCCAGCAGAAAAACTGAGATGTACTGTTGAAACTGCACTTCTTTTTTTTCTCATATGAAGATATCTGAAAGATTCAGTGTGCAGTTAAACATTTTTGCACAAAAACGGGAATTCCAAAGGTCCATAACTATGTACTGTCCATAGTACATATCTGTAGTTTGATTTTTAAAACCGTGGATTTATTTTGGACGCATTGTTTAGCAAAATACTAAAAACATAACATGATGTCAATATCTACGCAAGTTAAATGTTTCTAGATTTGATTTAGGACCAAGTGAAGAATTTCCAGTGAGAGAAAAAGGACAATACTGAACACACACGACTCACAAAACCTCAGATAGACTGCCCACACTTCTCTCCAAAGGTCAAAGTAAAGCCTCATCTGTAACTACAAGAGAACACCATAAAACAATCTAATCTAATCACAAAGTTGATTACCTTGGACTGCTGTCAAAATTTGTACAGTGTTTTCCAGCATGGTTGTAATATGAGATGTGCCAATAATAGTAGCAATCAAAGATGTGTAACATAGATAATCGTACCAGGAGGGAGTGGATTAAATAAAAAAATAAAAAAAGGTTTGTTACTCTCCTCCAAAATGGGAGATAACAGATAACACTGACATGTTGCTACCATCCAGTAATTTCTGTTTACAGTCAGTCTGTATCAAAAAGCAGCAGTAGCAGTATGCTGACTTTTAGCTGTACATCGTCATACAAAAACAGAGACAGAAATCAAAAGAGACAGCTTGCTGCATACAACAACTGGAGCAAAATACGCAGGCCTTTCTACAAATGTGTCCCGTGATTAATCTGGCACAACGTACACGTCTTCTTCTTGACAGTCTGTGAGAACGATGTCATGTGCTGGGTCATTACTGTATATTCCCTCATCTATGACGTCGCACTGCAGGTACACGTCATCATCAGGTTCGACTGGGAACCTTTGAAAAAACAGTAAATGTGATGGAAAACAGTCTCGTTAGGTAAAATCGCTGAGACACAAAATAGAAATCAAACTGTAAAAGTCTTTGGGTTTCTGTATTTGTCTATATTACAACAGGATTGTGCAAAATGGGGAAACTGACACACACACACACACCCACACACCCACACACACACACACACAAACACACACACACACACACCCACAAACACACCGTTTCTTAATCCACTTCCGTCCGTTGCTTTTGAGCTTCTGCAGTTTCATAAGTGTTCCAAGAAATACATTTCATGAAAATCTACATGTAGAAAAAACAGTTAATGCAGCTCACCTGCTTTGGTTTGAAGCTGCCATGCTGTAGCCACCAGTTTGAGTTTTCAGGTTTTCATAGATAGGAGACTGTCCTATTGACTGCTCTCGAATCATACCAGTATATTCATGGGGATCAGCTTGTGGGGTCTCTGAGTGATCCTCCTTTTCTTGCGCTGTTCTTTGTCTAAACGGCATCACATTGGCGATTATACCGTAGAATTTATAAATGATTACACCAACTATGATCGCAAGCAGCAAAAAGAAGACCCCAAGCCCGACTCCTAGACTTGTAGAAGAGTTGGAGGAACTGTCACTGCCTGTGTTATTTCCTCCTGTGCCATTGGTATACATGGTCTGCAATTATGGATAAAGAAACAAAATGGCTCAAAAAGCATGGCAAAAACAATAATGTGATAATCTGTCAAACTACAGCACAAGACAGTGTTTAGCAGTGTAGCTGAGATGGAAAGTTAAAGGTTGATTCTAAACTAGAGACCTTCCACTGTTAAAATGTAACATTCTAAATATATGATTAAGAATACAAGTTTTAAAAACACAATAAAAATGGATTAAAATGAACAAAACAGTCAAAGTTGACATGTTAAATCAATATGATTATGTAAGCCAAGTCAAGCAGCAGAGGTTAAGTCAATAAAAACACTCATATTACCTTGGAGTGCTGCTTCAGTGTTGTGGGTCAAGGTCTGCGTCGTGAGCGTAATCATGTAGCTTATCATAAGCACCGTTCGCTAGCTTTGTTGAAGTTCCCTTTATTGAAATCATGGAACTGAGCAAAAGAGACGAAACTAGAATATTTCCTGTAAAACCTCAGGCTGAAAATAGATAGCTGCTGACAAGAGCTTAAAAAAAGTGTGATAGTAAACTTTGTGACTCAACAGGCGAACACTCTTCCTGCTTCCTGACTGCTGAAGTACATCCAACTTTAGCTTCACTTGGTTGATTATGACGAATATTGTTTTTTGAACAGCAGAGAGTTTAGGTTAAATTGATACTTCTTTCTTTCTCTTTCCAAAAAGTCTCAAATTCACCCAACAGAAAAGTCTTTTTTTGTGTGATTCAACTTATCAGAGAAAAACAACTTTAACTTTTTTTCCCCTTTTCTCTCAGATGGAAACCCTTCAAGGTATGTTGATAAGGGATTCTCATGATGCCGTTAAAGTGAAACTGTGCTACCAGCACACTCTCTAACAGACATAAACAGGACCAGATATAAAACTGCCACTTGGTTCAACAGGACCTTTGCCTCCCCCTGCTGTCAGTCTTAGTCTCCACATACAGAACACGCTCATGCTTCATAACCTCTGCACTTTAATTCTGACTGTGGATCTTTGACCATACACCTTAATAACTTGTGAATTAATGACGCTTCGTTAAGCTTCTGCTGATACTGCTGTTAGTAACTCAACTGGAAGATCCTTTATTTGTCTCTCTCGACCAACAAAAGTCACGCTGCCTTAAAAAGCTCTGTTGAAACACTTTCTCACACCACTTACAAGTTTAAATTTGTGTTCTTGAATCAACACAAACACTTGGGACAACACAGTGTTCCTAGCTTTGCCTTTGCCTGCAGTGCCTTACATGACAATTTACTCTCTTTAAGGGTGCAAATGTGTGCTTGTGACAAGGATTTAAAAATGGGAATGTTTATCTGAGTCAGTCTCAAAAACTATCCGATTACTTTTGTGTTACCCAGAGGAAGAAACCTATTAACATTTGTGACCTGCAGAGGAGGGAAGTAACAAAGTACAAATATTTTGTTAGTGTACTTAAGTTGACTTTTCAGGTATCTGTACTTGAGTAGTTTTTTTATTTTTTACTTTTACTCCCTACAATTTTAAACTAATATCTGGACTTTCTACTCCTTACATTTTCAAACGACACTCGTTATTTTTGGTTTTAAGGCATTTGAGGGGTCACTGGCCTTCAAACATCAAGCCTAAACAGTAACACATGAAAATCCTGTTCGTTTATTAGTCACCGGAGGATAAAAAGAGACCAAAGAGGGACAATCGTGTGCCAAAGTCAGGGGTTAAAGTGGGTTGTATTTTCTTTTTCTGTTTTTCTTTTTTTTGGTACAGCACCGGGACAACTGCAGATGTCCATAGGTTGCTGTACTTCAGCATCTGGCTACTCCCACAGAAGACAAGCGAGCATAGAGGTAGTAACATTTTTTTAAGTGAAAGGTCATTTCAAATACAGCATTTCTATCAGGAAACACGCAGACTGTTTGTGTGCAGATTATCTGCACACAAACAGATAAAAAGGTCCAGCTGCTGTTTTTGACAGGGAGAGAAAAGAAAGAGAGCTAACCACTCAAAGATGGAGAAAGATAAGAAAGACAGGAGAGGAAGAAGAGAGGTTATATTTAAAGGTAAAGATGGCTCAGTGGTGTTTGATAAACTGGAAAGTTAAAGCCTAAAGTAGCTCCTCATGTTTTTAAATCAGATACTGGGTCTGTACATGTGACATTATGGTTTTTCATATTGTAAAACATTGTGCAAAACAAACTGAGTTAGGCTGTGTTATTTAAAGGTTGCATGAACATCCTCTGCAGGTTAGTGCAGGTTAAACAGGTTGGTTTGCTGCACTGTGATGGGTTTAAAGTGTGTGTGACTTGTGCCCTCTGGGCGTCTAGGAAAAAGTTACCACTTAACAGGGAAACTCTACAAAGAGCAGCAGGTCAGCTGGACACAGCATGTAGATTAAGAAAATCTACTGGAGCTCTTAGTAGAAATTATTGTGACTTGTGCTTCTTTTCCCACGCTGAGTCATTAAAACAGATTTTTCGGGTTTCTCCACCTGCTGAGTCTCACTTTAACCCCTGACCGTACCAATGTTCCTGTTTAGAAGCAAAGAAAATAGAGCTAGTTTTTAAATTTTCCTTCTTTTCCCCAGATTTTGTTTTTCTAATTAATTGATTCAAGCTAAGTTTTTATTCCCATCTTCTGATAGTATTTTATTATTACATTAATACAACACAAGGTTCAGTTAGCTTTGCAAAAAAAGAAAAAAGAAAAAGAAAGAATAGCTGGTAGAAAAAGAGCTACTTTTACTTTCTTACTTTGAGTAGATTTCACAGCCTGTAATTTTTCATTTTTAGTTGAGTGAAGAATTTGAATCAGTACTTCAACTTTTACTGGAGTATTTTTCAACACTAGTATCTGTACTTCTA
The DNA here is from genome assembly GCF_036321145.2 of Pelmatolapia mariae. Taxonomy (NCBI): domain Eukaryota; kingdom Metazoa; phylum Chordata; class Actinopteri; order Cichliformes; family Cichlidae; genus Pelmatolapia; species Pelmatolapia mariae. The sequence goes on along the minus strand of NC_086243.1, from coordinate 12,044,018 downwards.
CTTAAGTACAGAATGTCTATATTATTGCACCTTGGTGACCTGACTTTTTAAGTGAAAACAAAAAGATGCTTTCACTTTATTTTGGAGAGAGCAAGTCTCATTTCTTTACATTTTCTTTCCAAGGAGCCAGATTTTCTTGTAGTTTAAAGTGGTCTTGAGCAATAGTTCTTCTAGTTTTCTGAGTCTTTTAAAGTTTTTTTCTGGTAATTGGTTGCATTTTCAGTCCAGTACTATTTTTGGAGATCCTTTTTACGCCATTTAGCAGTGACCTATGAATCATTCAAGCACAAAAAGCCATCTAACTGAAGGGATGAACCAGTGTTGTGTCTATATATAACAGCCAACAAAACAAGGAACCGCTTTTAAATTGAATATTTGGGCAATTTGTTAAAAGCAGCCTGTTACAAAAACATTTTTTCTAATTTCTTTTGTTGAATCTATGACATTGAATATACAGTGGCTTGCAAAAGTATTCGGCCCCCTTGAACTTTTCCACATTTTGTCACATTACAGCCACAAACATGAATCAATTTTATTGGAATTCCACGTGAAAGACCAATACAAAGTGGTGTACATGTGAGAAGTGGAACGAAAATCATACATGATTCCAAACATTTTTTACAAATAAATAACTGAAAAGTGGGGTGTGCGTAATTATTCAGCCCCCTGAGTCAATATTTGTAGAACCACCTTTTGCTGCAATTACAGCTGCCAGTCTTTTAGGGTATGTCTCTACCAGCTTTACACATCTAGAGACTGAAATCCTTGCCCATTCTTCTTTGCAAAACAGCTCCAGCTCAGTCAGATTAGATGGACAGCGTTTGTGAACAGCAGTTTTCAGATCTTGCTACAGATTCTCGATTGGATTTAGATCTGGACTTTGACTGGGCCATTCTAACACATGGATATGTTTTGTTTTAAACCATTCCATTGTTGCCCTGGCTTTATGTTTAGGGTCGTTGTCCTGCTGGAAGGTGAACCTCCGCCCCAGTCTCAAGTCTTTTGCAGACTCCAAGAGGTTTTCTTCCAAGATTGCCCTGTATTTGGCTCCATCCATCTTCCCATCAACTCTGACCAGCTTCCCTGTCCAGAGCATGATGCTGCCACCACCATATTTGACAGTGGGGATGGTGTGTTCAGAGTGATGTGCAGTGTTAGTTTTTCCGCCACACATAGCGTTTTGCATTTCGGCCAAAAAGTTCCATTTTGGTCTCATCTGACCAGAGCACCTTCTTCCACATGTTTGCTGTGTCCCCCACATGGCTTGTGGCAAACTGCAAACAGGACTTCTTATGGTTTTCTGTTAACAATGGCTTTCTTCTTGCCACTCTTCCATAAAGGCCAACTTTGTGCAGTGCACGACTAATAGTTGTCCTATGGACAGATTCCCCCACCTGAGCTGTAGATCTCTGCAGCTCGTCCAGAGTCACCATGGGCCTCTTGGCTGCATTTCTGATCAGCGCTCTCCTTGTTCGGCCTGTGAGTTTAGGTGGACGGCCTTGTCTTGGTAGGTTTACAGTTGTGCCATACTCCTTCCATTTCTGAATGATCGCTTGAACAGTGCTCCGTGGGATGTTCAAGGCTTGGGAAATCTTTTTGTAGCCTAAGCCTGCTTTAAATTTCTCAATAACTTTATCCCTGACCTGTCTGGTGTCTAAATCCAATCAAGAATCTGTGGCAAGATCTGAAAACTGCTGTTCACAAACGCTGTCCATCTAATCTGACTGAGCTGGAGCTGTTTTGCAAAGAAGAATGGGCAAGGATTTCAGTCTCTAGATGTGCAAAGCTGGTAGAGACATACCCTAAAAGACTGGCAGCTGTAATTGCAGCAAAAGGTGGTTCTACAAAGTATTGACTCAGGGGGCTGAATAATTACGCACACCCCACTTTTCAGTTATTTATTTGTAAAAAATGTTTGGAATCATGTATGATTTTCGTTCCACTTCTCACGTGTACACCACTTTGTATTGGTCTTTCATGTGGAATTCCAATAAAATTGATTCATGTTTGTGGCTGTAATGTGACAAAATGTGGAAAAGTTCAAGGGGGCCGAATACTTTTGCAAGCCACTGTAACACAGTCTGATAAACATAAAATAATATTTTGCTCCAACAAAGTGATTCCCAAAACACTATTAGCCAAAAACAGCATATCTCAAAATGGTGTGTAGTGCTTCCTTAAAAAAATTGAGGAAACTGGGGGAGATGAGTACGAAAGAAGAAGTAGCAGGAATTTAAAAAGACAAAACAAAAATATCTACAGCAGATAAGCAGTATCTGAAAGTCATGACCTTAAGAAATAGTTTAAAAAAATCCAACAATGACCTGACGCAGGACCTGATAGATACAGCTGGTCCTTGGCAGACCAGTCCAGTTGATCTATCTACTGTTCATTGAAGTCTCATCAAAAAGGGCAACTGTCAAGAAGCCATTCTTAAGGAAGGGAAACAGAGAGAAAAGGCTGAGGCCTGCCAAATTTTACAACACCTGAGCTGACAATCAGAGTCAACAGGTCTGATCAGTTAATTCAAATGTAACATTTGTGTTTTAAATCACCAACAGGATAGACGCACAACAGTGTCTACAGCCATCTGTAAAACATGGTGGAGCCTCTGTCATGGTTTGGGGCTGAATTTCAGTCAATGTTGTTGTGGATCTTGCCAAAATGGTTGGAAATATGAAGGGAAAAAAATTGCCACCAATTTTGATGTACCATACACTACCGTCTGGGAAAATTCTGAATGGCAATGACTTCATTTTTCAGCACAACAATGATCCCAAACGCTGTCATTGCAGTAAAAGCATATCTGTATAGAAAAACACACAGTGCAACACTATCAGTCACGGGCTGGCCTCCTCAGAGCCCGGACCTCAAGTTTATTAAAAGCGTGTGGGATCATCTTGACAGAAACAGGTATTGTGGCATTGGCATTGTAACTCTTCATCTACTAGATGGACTGAGTTCAGATATAGAATATTATTATAGTCAAAGGTTTAATCCATTTGTCCACCAAGACCCAGTCATGAACTAGTGACCCGACCAGACTGTTCATGCGGATCACCTTGTGTTACCTGGCACATGCCTTCATATGTAAAAGATTAAGGTTTTTGGAGGTGTTTCGGAGGCAGATTTGGTAACATTTAAAAGGCTTGGCATACCTGAAAAAAAAATGAAAACATTTCTTATTTTATTGATAATTAATATTTGCCTTCTTAGTACACTCTGCTGGATCAGCATTATGCTTCGGGACAGGTCTAACTACATTAAAGGAGCAAAGCACAAAAGACAGAAAAATGTTACTTATCAAAGACTATGGGGTTCACCAAACTCTATATCATTTATATCTGTTACCATCTCATCAGCGTTTTGTGAACAACACGGAGCCAGAGTGTGAAATTTGGTGTAGATGTTTAAATGACTTTCAGACTTTGAGCTCGGCCCGATAAAGTGAAGTGAAACGTTCTTTCAGCTGTGCACTTAAGCTGAGATGTCGCTGCATGCTGGGCTGTTATTGTCACCGCAGCATGTTTGCATTAGATAAACATTAACAATATCTGACAAAGGACAGCTGGATACAGAAATCCTCCACATGCATTTCCCCCCATTTTAAAAGGGAATTACATACAGGCTCAACATAAAGCCTCTTGCCTCTCGGAGGCTTATTGAGCAATAAAAATAAATAAATAATAATAATCCTGTGTTCAGACTCCTATCCTCCACCTGCCCTGGAGTCACTTCTTTTCCTATGTTACCATGGTTACATTACAACCAAATTACACTCAACTTAATGGCAGGTGAAACATCTCCACTGTGTCTTTAGTGCCTGAGAACAAGAAACAATAATTAGGTGCGTTTATCCTTAAAACAAAACAAATGCTCCAGATGTTTTGGTTTCGTGCGAACATCAATCTGCAAGTATGCTATTTTCACTGCACTCCATACGGAGTCATAAATGAAAATCAGAGGGTTTTGTTGTTGTTTGTTTTGTTAGGGGGGATGAAAAGCTGCTGCTGCAGCAGTGCAAGTGAAATTAAAAATCCCAATGCAGCCAAGAAACAGGTACGGACACGCAAAGACCTTTTCTTTTTCTCTTTCCCCTGCAGACTGATTCGTTTGTCATCGATGGCACAAATACCACCTCTGTTTTTCACAAAAAGCTCGTTTGTCTTCAGCGAGTGTGTAGTCCATACAGCTTTTGTATTTGCTCAGTGGGAAAAATAGGAGGAGAGAGACACGGCACACTCCCAGGGGATTCAGAGACTTCCACATTCTCACTCAAGGCTCAAGTCATGAACACTAAGGCCAACCCAAACTGAAAATTGTCTCTCCACAAATGTAATGTGGAGAGAGAATGTAATGTAATGTAATGTAATGACATAATAATAATAATAATAATAATAATAATAATAATAATAATTCTGTAGATTACACTGTCCTCAGAAATATAAAGGGACACGCACACAATGATGTTTTCTTAAATAGAGAATTTTTGCGGGGGTTCCGCAGTCCAGATGTGCGGTGCGCCTCCACAACACCCCCGCGCAGCGACGTGACCACGCAAAGCCTACCTAGGGAGAAGCGTCAAGTTTGTCGTTCTCTTCCCCGAGTACACCGGAACCAGCAGATTTCATAATAAAAGATGTGTAAACCGTTTGGTTTTAATCAAGTAAAAGTAAATGTTTGTTCGGTTGTCTGCCTGCACGGCTTAATAGATAATGAGATAAAAACACGGCGGCCGGAAGTTGATTTTAGGCTCACATGCCGTCCCTTTCTTGCCTCGGCAGGTTAGTAACGACGGTTTTAGGATCTTTGAAGCTTTTAACACTAAAAATGGCTGTATTTGATTTAGGTAGTCCCAGATCCCGGACGTCATTCCCCACACACTAACATGTTTAATAAGTGTCAGCAGGATCACGCAGCGCTTTATTAGCACGCTGGAGAGGCTTCATGGGATCCTGCACATGTGGCCTTCCTGTAATAAGTCACACACTGGCTCCTGTTGTTTTAGTTAGAGTCAGTCCACAGACTGTTTTAGCTGTAGACTATAGGTATCACCTGTGGTCAGTAAATTCAAATATGGGAAGCCCACTTGGCCTGCACGACACTGCAAATACCTTTTTAAAAATAAGTTTAAAGACTTTTCATTCAGGATAAAGGAAAAGCAGGTAAACGTTGCCTTTTTTTTAAGTATTCCGTTTTTACGCTTTGCGTTGTGTCCGCCTCTCTAACCGGAAGCTGTGCGTCCTCCCTCCGTGTTACTTGACGCTGACCATTGAAGGAAAACGGAGCAGAAGAGCGAAACATGGCGACTTCGAACAATCCGCGGAAATTCAGCGAGAAAATCGCTTTACATAACCAGAAGCAGGCGGAGGAGACGGCGGCGTTTGAAGAAGTGATGAAAGACCTGAGCATAACCCGAGCAGCGAGGGTAACGACACCGGTTCTTGCCTTTTCCTTCCCTCCCTCCTGTCTGCGCTCCGTTTGTTTTCAGCGAGCTGTCAAATAGGCATTTGTAGCGCCGCGGCTGCACGCAGAACAGGTAAACAATAACAAACGACGCTTCCTGCCAGCTGTGGCCGATTTTCTCCTGTCGGTGGACTGCCAGCTGAGCCGACACGATGTGTCGGTCCTCAAATGTAGATGCGTGCTGCGGGGACCATCTTTCCTAAAAGTTATTGGCTACAATTTTTGTCCCACGCAAGTGTAAAGCAAAGGGGCGTGCATGCGTGTTTGACAGCGCGCGTCCAGCACCGCGATTTTCCCTTCATCTCGTGGGCATAGATACGAAGCGATTAACCTAAAGCATATGATATGATCCGTGAACGCAGAGATTGACATTTTAAAAAAAATGAATTAGAAAATCGTGGTGCATATAGGGATATATGTTAAGGTGTGTGTGTGTGTGTTTGTGTGCATATAAACCGCGGTGAACTTGTCTGACGGGTCCTTAGGCCTGTGTGCACTGCAACATGAGTGACATTTACGGCAAAGATGAAGGCCAGCAGATTATGTGGAATTTAAGCCACATACAGCACAGGCCTCCAGAATAAATCCTATGGAGGCAGGGCTTCAGTGGAAACCGCTGCTGAGTGGAAATATGATGGACTTAACATCATTGCAAGCATCAACCACTAACGGGATCCTATCTAAGCTCTGTTTCTCTGAATCTGAGTGTTTGTGTGTCTGCTAAGAAGACGATAAAAGAGCAACTTAAAGGTCTTTCTAGAATCAGAAAAGCAGAAGTATCGATAATAAAATGTAAAAGTAGATATCGTGGATGCTGGTTCACAGTCACACAGCAATGGCAGACTGCAGTGCAAAACTTCTAAACATGTGCATTGCTTTTAAAAAAAAATATTATTAGAAATACACGCTCACCCGACACTTTGTTAGGTACACCTTACTAGTGATGGGTTGGCCCATTAAGAAGTGCCTTAAATCCTCTGTGTGATTTTTTTTTAACTGCAGTTTCCTGTTCTTAGCTGACAGGACTGGCACCTAGTATGGTCTTCTGCTGCTGTAGCCTATCTGCTTCAAGATTCAAAGATGTTGTGCATTCAGAGATGGTTCTTCTTCTTCTGCAAGCTTTGGTTTTAATGAACGTTTTTTCGGGGTTATTGTATCTTCCTATCAGCTAGAAGCAGTCTCGCCTTTCTCCACTGACCTTTGACATCAACAACGCGTTTTCACCCAGAAAACTGCCGCTCACTGGATGTTTTCTCTTTTTCAGACCATTCTCTGTGAACCCTAGAGGTGTTTAGAAAATCCCAGTAGATCAGTTTCTGAAATACTGAAATACCAGCTCACTTGGTCCTGACAACCATACCACATTCAAAATCACTTAAATAACCTTTCTTCTCCATTTGGTTTGAACTTAAGCATCTTGACTTGACAGGTCTACATGCATAAATCCACTGAGTTGCTGCATTGTGACTGGCTGATTAGATATTTGCATGAACAAGCAGTTGAGGAGGTGTATCTTAAAGAAGTGGCCAGTGAGAGCACACACAAAAATCGCTTGGTATAAACTGAATATATACCAATCAAGTACATTTCATTTGAACAGGTAACTTAAATGTAACGTTTTACATTGCACTTATGCAACATAGTTACATGGAACATTTACATGTAACCAAATGACCAAAAATAATCAGTTTGGGAATACATGTTAAGAAAAATGGCCTCCCTATGCTTCACCTTTAAACACGTCCTTATCTGGAAACTAATAGAATAAGTTGCATCAGAGTTATGACTTTATTATTATAGTTCCATATTTTTAGACGATATGTCTAGACAGGTTGGTCCCCTTTGAGTGGAGGTCTGTGGCCTTATTTTTTTTTATCTAGATTTCGTTAAGTATGCAATCAGTCGTTTGTGTGTTTGGCTGTCAGTAAGATTATGCAAAAACCTCCAAGCTGAATATAATTAAAACCCAGTGGAGAGGTGGAGTATGAGCAAACCCATTAAACAGAGCGAAGCCGGATCGCTTTCTTCAAAACTGCGAGATGGGGCAGTGAAACTGGTGAAAGGATGCACTTTTCCAGTCATTAATGGAAAGACAAACATTAGGTAGCTCTTGTTTGAGCCAGAGTTAGACATGCTGGAAGGATGCCTCGGGTTTAGAGTTTCACCCTTTCACACTGTTGCCTCCCTTTGTGCTCAACTCTCACTCTGATTTTTCTTTTGTGCTTCTCTCCGTACATGGCTTCTTGTGATTAAAGTGACCCAGACTTCCTATTCTGTTGTTACAGTATCTAATCCGTTGCATCAGAGACTGCGTTCATGTAGCTAAAGAAATATACTCTGAGGTTGGAGGCTTATCAAAATACACCACTGATGCAGGCATAGTAATTGTTATTATTAGATTTTCTGCCCTGCCAACAGTAAGCAGTGGGCTTGCATAAGACAATTTAATTGACTGGTCATGGGTTCTCTGATTGGACATGGAAAAGGAGGCTGTTTTGAAATAAACACTGGAGTGACAGTTTGGAGGGTTTTCTTTTGAAATGAAGACAGGCACATTCAGTGATATTGAATTATATCTATACTGCTTTGCTTGCACCTTGGCATTCATATAATCTATTCACATTAAATAAAAAAGAAACCGTTAAATTTGACACTAAATTAGCCGTAAACATTAGAGCTTGCAACTAAATTTGTCACAAAATTAAACAGCTTTTAGTTTCCATCACTTCGATCTTCCTTTCCTTTACTGCTAAAATCAGCAAATCTCACTTTTAGCACTTCAAAAAATTTAAGAAAAATCTGCAAACAGTCCTTTAATGTAAATTAAACAATCATGCAACTTAAAAAGAAAATGTCCTAACAGGATATCATATTCAGCTCTCGTTATTAACAATATCACGTCCTGGTCTTGTTTTTAGGCGTGTGGGGTGTTAATAGCTAATTTATTACATCGCTGTAACTGGAGCGTGGACTTAATGCGAGCGAGAAAACCTTTTACTTCTTTTCTAAATTTCCCATAAATGCCTGCTGATTTACCTGATGTTGTTCTGCTTGCAGTTGCAGTTGCAGAAGACCAAGTATTTGCAGCTGGGGCAGAACCGTGGGCAGTACTATGGAGGATCCTTGCCAAACGTCAATCAGATTGGAAACAGCACTATCGACGTGCCTTTCCAGGTACACGATTGCTTGTCTTTCCTTTGCCTTTCACATTACAACTAAAATATACCTGGTGTAGGTCAATTAAATCTGTGGTCTTAACTGCAAAAATATATTGTGTGATATAAATAAATAAATACCCCCCATTTTTTCCCAATCTCTATGGGTAAGTAATATCCTGCAGTATTGACTGGTCGCTTTTTTTAGACATCCTGAGGTTCTTTTTCCCTGGACTAAATATTCTTGTACAGGAAGTCACATACTTTGTGTAAGTCACTTATGTAAGCAGTATATGAACAAAAATAATACTTTATTTAGAGTAAAGAGTAGAAGGCAGTGTAAGTATCCAAGGCCACAGCCTACATTAGGTTTGTATACGGTTGTAGCGTGGCTCGGCGCAGGCTCTGTCCAATAAACACTGTGTACACAGTCCTGCAATAACTTTGAACTTTATGTGTTGCTGCCGCAGCGTAATAAGAACGTTCGTGAAGCCGCGTCTGTCACACCAAATTTGAATTGTGTGTTTTATGTGCAGGGAGCCACAGCTTCGTGCTGGGGTTCAGTGCACTCGGCAACAACGTGAACAGAAGCAGAAGTTCTTTTATTGCTTTGAATTGTTTTCAGGAGCAGCTTCAAAGGTGGCAGTAAAGGATTTGCATTAATTGTCGAAAGAAACATAAAAGAAATGTCAGTCTTCAGTGAAAGCCTTAAAACTGATATTGCATAATAATAAATGTTAGAAATTGAAGGGAAAACGGGTCAGGAGGTTGTGTGTAATTTGTTCTGAATAATAGGTTTCATTTTATTTGGGGAAAAAAAAAAAGAAAAAATCATTGCGTTCAGTGCTATCTGCAACGCAACTGCTGTGTTGCTTAGTGTGTCAGTCTGTGTATATGAGAAAGAAGAGCTGCTCCATGTTTCATTCTCTCAGCCAGCGCTGGAAACAGTCTCTTGCTTGAAAGGCACTGAAGCTGCACACCAAGACAGAAAACATCTGTCATGTGGGCTAAAAAGCCCTTGTCCTTGAAATTTCCACGGAATAGCTTTCCTATCAGACAAATGGAACAAGATACCAACCTTAAAAAAAAGGAAAATGTAATGCAGTTTCGTAGTTTTAATTTTCTTTGCCAATGAAATAACAACCCACAAAAAAGCAACAAACAAACAAGCTGAAGAACACGCGTAGAACATAATGCACACATTTCAGATTTTCTTTTTCCAGTCTTCCGCCATCCTTTTCACCCCGGGCCACTTTACCTTTCATTCCTGTGCTACATGCTCATAGGAAATGTTTATTCTCTGCTGGCCAAGAGCAGTGTAACTGAGGTAAAGTGCTGACTACCGTGGCTGCCGCAGTGCTTTTTGTAGATTAATGACCTCAAAAACTCTCTTGTTATTGTTACACATTCAGCTCTGTCTAATACTGCAGGCTGGTGAGGAGCTGAAAGGTGATGTTTGCAATTTGCCCAGTTCATTACGCATTTTTTTTCCTTGTCTTTATTTGTCAGAATTCAGGGCTCGACATGAACAGGTCGACGCGACACCACGGATTGGTGGAAAGAGTCTACCGCGATCGGAACCGCATCACATCGCCGCACCGGAAACCCCTGTCTATTGACAAACACGGACGACAGATATCCTTTTATGCTGCCTGTTGGGTGAAGTGTTGTTTAATGTTGGTTTTTATCTGGTTTCTGAGCTTCAGTTTAAATCAGAGTGCTTGGTCAAAACTTCACTTGGTCAAATTTTTCTTTAGGAGCAGTAGAGTGGCATTTCTGCAGATTATTAGGAATTTGCACAGATGTTATCCTACCAATGCATGCCCCATGCTACAGTATTTTTTTTTGGCCTGTTCATGCTGTTGGAAGCCTGATATACTTAATCACACTGAGAAAAAACAAACAAACATGTTTATATCCTAAAAATGGGTCAGTTTAACCCATTCCTAGGTGCTTACTAGGCATGAATATTTCAGCTTTTTGTGGATTCAAATGAGAAGTAGCTTTGAAATGAAAAACAATAGGAATCTCTCATAAACTGCTGTAGGTGCACGAAGCCTAAAAACAGGTCATTTTAGCCTGTCGCTAGGTGGTTGCGGGGCAACATGATGCCATCATAATGTGTCATGCATAATTTAGCTTTTGCGAATACAAATTAAATGTTACTGTTGTAAAATACAAACGATACAGTGCTTTTATAAGGTGCATAAGTGCGAAAAAATGGATCATTTCAAACTGTTGCTAGGTGGTTGCTAGGCAATGCGATGATGCCGCAGTATCTGATATAGATAAGAACCTTCCGGGGCCTAAGATGAACTTGTGTGCACAGGTTTGGTTGTTCATCTTCTAATGCTCTCGGAGGAGTTGGTGGACAAAGAAACCAACGCACAGACAGACAGACAGAGATTTCATGTATTATGATAAATATTCAGTGGGAGGAGTTTGGCTGGGAATAACATGGTGTCAACAGCTGAACATTAGCATCGTGGAGATGTTAATAAACCATAGTCTGCACACACCCACACAGTTCTGAGAACAGGACTAATCACACAGTATAAGTGAAACCACCTGCGGGCTCTCATCATTCTCCAGCAGAAGTCAATGCAAATCTTTAAACTGTATTATTGTTTTTTAAAGCTTAATATATGCATAAAATATACATTTGTGTTTAAATGCTCCTTCATGGTAGCATTATTGAAAAATACACAGTGCAGAACAAGCAATTATTAACACCTTTTCATTAATAATGCTGTTGTATTCAGACAGCTTTTGAAGTGGAAGTGCTTCTTGATTTCAGATTTTTAGATCTTAATCAAACTGTTTGTGGGCATTTTTGTAAAAGACTTCAGCCTGTAGATAATGAAAGTGTACCCTGTATTGTAGAAGATCACCAAGCACAGTGCTTTTTTCATTTATTTATTTATTTTTTGAATTCACAGAAGAGAGTACACTGATTCTGCCAAGGCTTTCATTCTCCAGCTGTTATTTCTTAACCTGCGATGTCACATTGACAGCTGTCCATATGGCTCAGTATATCTCTCGCCGCCACCTGATACTAGTTGGAGGAGGTAAGACAGTCTCTGATAATGACACAATGTCTCGGCATGGCCTTCTTGCAACTAAATACATTTTTTTTTCACCTGTCATGAAGAAGCGTGTTCAGATAATAATGCAAGACACATTCAGAGTGGCAAGACCCACAAGGCTAACACTCTGACTGTGAAATCCTTCTGCATTGTCACATATTTAATGACTTTCACAGATTTCTGCCATTGAGAAAAATTATTGAAATGTTTATATTTACACTGCAAACTATTCCAGTGTCCTTATTCCAGTATTAAACATTTAAAAATAACTGACTGCTGCACGTAATGTTGTTGTCACGCAGTGCTGTAGTTGCCCACTATGTACTTTTTTGTGCTATTCGGGTAGATTTTGTCTATAGATCGCCTTATGTGAGTTTAAAATTCTTGTGCTGCAGGACAAACTCTGACTCAGCACTGCATCAGAGCACACTAACTCCTGCCCAGCAGGCCTCCTTCACTGGAGGATCACAGGAGCTGCAGCCAAAACGAGGTACACAAGATTTCAAAGAAGTTCTCGCCATGTAGTGTGAGAGACATGTTCATTAGTGTGGTGCGTGTCAGCTCACTTCGTACAGACACCCTGCATGAAATGAGCTGTTAGCTCTGCCTTGAATTAGTCTATTTGTGCTTTTTAAATGAGTGTTTTTTTGCATTATCTGCAGTAGTCAGTGGTATTTGGCGGTTTTTTTTGTTTTTGTTTTTTGTGATCCTGTTTAGCTTTTGTGGTATTTTGTTGCTTTCTCCTGACGACTCAGTGGAAGCGCCCTCCAGTGTATGATGAAAGGGTTTGAATGCGGCTTTGAAGGCAAGAGGAGGAAAATTGATTGCTGTGAAGATGGGGTGCATTCAAGTACCATGTGAATTTCGCTCCTAATGGCCATGTGAGGGGAATTATGTCAATTTTAGAAGCACTTTGGTTGAATTTGTATGTATCATCTTGGAGAAGTGTTTGTGCTTTTACCCATTATTTGCATTCAGAATTCTTTTTTCTTTTACTAATGTCACACTTCTTGTCTACTTTCTTTTTTTGTTTTTGTTTTTCCTCTTTTTAATGGAACCCTTTTCTTCCCACTGTCACCAAGTGCTTACTCAAAGGGAATTGCTGGGTACCTTGTTATCATTTTGTACCTTACAATGCAATAGTGCTTGGATATATATAAATTTATGTATATATATGTTGTAACTTGACCCTACATACATTAACGACTGCACTTACTCACTTGATCTGATTAAATGAAGGCAGTTATTATGAGCTTCAACAGGCGGGACATCTGTAGATCCAAGAGATTGAGGAGATTTATTTTTTAATTTCTCCATCTCTCTCTCTCTCTCACTCTCCCTCTCTCCAGTCCTCCTACTCACCGTACCAGGGTCTGAAGCAATTAAACAAGAGGTGGATGAAGATGGACAGAAACATAACTGGGACAGCAAAAAAGTAAATCTTCACACAAAATGTTTTTCACCTGAGTATCTTACTGGTCTTCCTGATACACTAGTTGTCTTTTTTTCTCCCACTTTAGAACATTTCAAGATCCAAGCCCTGCAAAGTTCCTGGAATCCAGTGAGTTTTACTGTCTTAGGTTGTCTAAGGATACCTTCCTCTATAGTCTGAGTAACACAATGAAATTATGTTTCAGTGTAAATAATTTTGAGGGGCACTTTGGTCACATTGTTACGATATAGTGTTTAAATCCAGAAAGGAAGCTTCGGCTAGGTACATATTTACACAAATCTGATGAATGGGTGTGAATAAAGCATAGTTTTGAACTGAAAGCATCTGACTGTAGTTCGAGATTTTCATTTTAACTCACTCAACTGCCAAAGGAATGAGAGTGTGGCGCCAAAATATTTGCAAAAATACCCTGGGCCAAATGCATGAAGTCCAAATATCTCTGGACTTGTTTGCCTCGGGAGACATTTCCAAGTAATCTGAATAAGCTACTGGTGTTGGCGGTTCTGCTATTTCATCACCGAGTATATCAAGGATGTCATCACTGGAGAGTTTACGGCACCCATCTGTTTTTCTGCAGCATTTTCCCGTCTCCAGAACAGCAGCTGACCGCTTCGATGAAACCAGCAGCCCACAACACTGGCGGTTCTCTTCCCGATCTGACCAACATCCAGTTCCCTCCCCCGCTGCCCACCCCGCTCGACCACGACGACCCAGCTGCCGCCTCGTTCGGCTCCCAGAGCAGCACGCAGGCTCTGGGTAACACACAAGGTGGTAATAAGCACTCTCTGCTCTGTTCTCTCTGGGCATATCTTAAAGTTATGTGCAGGATATGAAGGATCTTGCATTTCAGCATTGTTTGGTGCCAGGTTGGGTCTTTAAGGAAACTGTTTTCTTGTGCTGGGTAGGAGTGAACACGTCTCAACCCACAGTAGCCATGGAAATCCAGGCCGGGCAGGATAATGTGATTCCTCTCATCCTGAACGCAGGAGACTCCCACCAGCACCAGAACCTGCAGCTCTCCCCAACAACTCCACCTCTCACTCTCTCCCAGGTACTCAAGAGGAAAGCGTTGTACATTAATAGACATACAAACAGTGTCATGATTTTTAATAAGGCAGGCTGCAAATACTGAAATGAATGCTTTTTGAGGTTTCTGTCATATAAAGTGCTTTGCTCCCAACAGGCAGCCATTAATGCCATGAACCTGGAGCAGCAGCTGTCCCAGTACGCCTTCTTCAGCCAGCAGCCGTCGTCCCAGACACACCCAAACCAGCAAGTGAGTTTCTATCCAAAGCCACAGCTCAAAACATAATATACTTCATCTCATTCATATGTACGAACATCCAGTTTTATATAGTATTATGACCACTTGCCAAAAAAATCAATGAATGAGTCAACAGCAGTTGTTTAACTCAGACGTGTGTCTCCTTTTGTTTTCATTTACCCGTTTTAAACATCCAGAGGATCGCTGCGCGTTAGTCCATCTGCATATGAAGCAATTCGCTCACTGTCTGCCGCTTTACAGCTGACAGTTGGCCGCCCTGCCCTGTTGTTAGTTACTTCAAACAATCACCTCAGAGTTGAGAGTAGTTTAACTTGGTTTCTGCCCGCAGCTAAAGCCACATCACTGCTAGTCACTTCCTCTTAGAATGTCTATCACCTTAGGTCAGAGTTATTTGAAGCCGAAGCGATAAAGGGAAACTTTCAGCACAACACAAAGCAATGTGCTCTCCTACACAACATGCTGCCAGTGCAGATGTTGCATATCGCTGCCCCCTCCCCCTGGCACTGACTCACTTTCTCTCTCACTCCCTCGCTTTTACCCGTGGTTTGTGGACATCTTTTCATTTTCTTCGCAGTTTTGGTTGCATTTCCTCTCCGGTTTTCACTTTTCTGCCGCAGCCGTTCCTCAAACTTTTCCTTATAAGGAATTATATTTCTTGGGTCCGCTATAGTAGCTGCAGTGGATTCACACTCGAATCACACTCTCGGACTTGTCACGCCTTTAAAATTGTAGTCATGTACAACATACAGAGAAGCATCTGATCATGTTTGTTATTGGTAGTAGTAGAGAATGAGTCATTATCATCTGAAGTTAAGTCTAAATTTTGGAATTGATGAAATAACTTACCTAGTAAAAGTTAATCTGGGTCTTCCAGCCAATCAGAGTCCTGAATTTTCAGTGGCCGTGGTATAGACCTCAGGAAGTTTCACTGGAAATTAGGATCGAGTCCATTCCTTTACAAACCTGTTGCTGTGTTTCAGTTTGTGACTCTGGCGTTGTGGTCTGCTTTCTATTTCATCAGTCTGTCAGCTCCCTAAATCTCCAATCTCGGGATTATGTTTATTAACGCAAGTACAGCTAATCCCAATCTCCAAGTCTTTCCAACTTCTTCCAATATTTTGGGATTTATGAATGTTTTCATTCTTTTCATTCTAAGAATGTTCATACATATTATCTCTGTTTATCACATGAATGCTAAATCATTTGAAACTATAGCTTTATGTTAAATGTTACTGAACACGTGTCCTAACAAACTGTAATCATGAAGCCGTTCATGTTTAACTGAAATGAAAATGCATTTTTGTGTTCCACAGCCCATAAAAAAAAAAAGAATATTACAAAACTTTGACGTTAGGCAGACTTTTAAGATCTCAGACTTAATGTTTATCTGCAGCTGCTGCTGCTTTTTAATTAGACTGATAGCATCCAGATTGTGAATGAGTGAGTAAGATGAAAAATGAGGGGAAAAATAGATAAACTGCATTTAACGACGATGATGCGTTTTGGCTCTCATGGGAACATTCGACTTACTAAGACTTACTTACTTTTACTCGTCTGTGATTCAGTCACCTCTCTATTGTTGAGATGTTTAATGAGATGGAATTAGAGACTAACCACACCAGAGTTATAGCAGCAGCAGTTCATAAATGAATTATTATAACCATATTTTTTTAATAAGGTTCCAAATAAATAATAAAACCTATGATGATTTCACTTACCAGTTAGTTGGAAGAAAACTTGGCAAACCCTTTGATATTCCTGTCACGTCTGCTTTTATTTCATTTACTTTGATTACATTTTGAGCAGATCTTCATTTTTGCCACAGTTGACTAAAAGTAAAAACACACCAACAACTGTGCTTTCCACGTCTTTATTCAACATACTGAGTTATTATCACAGAGTCTGTAAAAAAAAAAAAAGTGAATCTCTGCTAATTGCTTCTCCAAAAGCTGTTTGGATTCAGGTGTTCCAATTATGAAGATGAGACTAGAAGTGTGGGTTGTAGAGGTTGTGCTCAGTAAGAAAGCCATAGAGAGTTTTCTCTTGTGATAACTATGACTCAGTCACAAGAGCTTTCTCGCTAGGGCTTTTGCACAAACACCTTAAAAGCTACAGACACATTTCTAAGAATCTAGGCGTTCATCGGTCCACAATGAAATAAACAGAGGAGATAATGACGTGGGGCTATTGGGATCACAGCAAGTGCAAATACACGTGGTCCTGAAGAAGGTACAAAGAACCCAAGGCCAACTGCAAAACACCTGCAGAGATCTCGCTAACTTGCTCAAATCTTTGTTCATGTATCTCAACTCCCAGAACAACAGATGAGACGCAAGTATAACATTTTGACAAAAAATACACAATGATTTACTTAGAGGGTCAAAAGGAACCGGATGCCAAAAGTAAAACCATATCCCTGCTGCCTCGGGGTCTGGGAAAAAAGAGATTTTACAGGAGAATGTCAGTACAGCAGTCCTTGTGCATAGTCAGGTCAGACTCTTCATCTTTAACTAGAAAGTTTATGTGTGTGGTTTTTTTTACATTTTGGCATGAACTTTGACAATAAAATTCAACAAAAACATATAAAACTCTAAAATCTAAACTCCTAAAAATATCACATAAAAGGCAACTTGTAGCCTTTTATGTGATTTTTTTTTTTCTTTTGATGTGTTTTCATATCTGCCAAGATGTAATAAAGTAAGATATGAATATAATGCGTGTGTGATAAGCAAGCATTAAAATTATACAGTGGTGCTTAAAGATTAGTTATCTATTTATGAGTCCACTGCTTATTTTCCAGCAGGCGGGTCTGGTCCAGCTGCCGTCCTCGGTGAACTCCTGCTCCCCGTCAGACAACCAGGCGTCCTCGCAAACCAACATGACCATCGACATGAACGCGGTGAGCAGTTTGTGTCTCGCTGATTTGTTGTAACAACAACCCAGTGATGACTGGTTCTCCTTGGCTGGTTCCCAGTTTTCCCGAAGAACTGTTTTCAGATGGTGTTAACGTGTTGGGGTCGGGGTTTCGCAAACACACTGCCACGTCGAAGTAATCAGAACTGATATCGTAGACGTTCAGCTGTGACGTGAAGTTGTCCAAGAGTGTGTTTTGTAACAGACGTTTTGCTTGGGGAAAAAAAAGGACATGAAAATAGGACTGTGTGTGACAGTGCAATTGTTCTTTCTTTGTTATTTTAGCTATGATACAAAACCATAATTTTGCAGTCCCAGAATTTCTTTGTTTCTCTGCAGAGTTCAAGTCCCCCCCAAAAATCACTAAAGCAGAATGTAAAAAATGCACAAAGAGATTCGCAAAACATCAGTGAATCTGAAAGCTTCTGTAAGGCGCTGCTTTTCCTTCAGATCTTGGCTCTCGCTGCTTCGCTCCACTGTTGCGATGGGAATGTGTTTGGATTACTGCAGAAATGAAGTGGCCTACATTCTCTTCATCTCCGTAAAAGACTGTGCAGTGTGAGGTCACGGAAAACGCATAGGAAGCTCGCTGGGATCTGGATCCTAGACTTGTATTCTTGTTATTAAACCGCTAATAAGGAAATGTTTTTATCATTTTACAGTCAAAGTAATGTCACGGAAAACATCACGTTCTTTCATTTTCAGGCGAGTTCAAACAGGTTTATTCGACGCCACTGACCAGGTCACCGGTTTATAGCTCTATCCACAGACCTTGAACTCCTTTTTATCACTCTCATCTCATGCTACCATTATTTTGGTAACTTATCTTTTAATAGTTTAGGAGTTTAAAGGTTTGAACTCCTCGTTGACGTGTAAATGATTACACATTATCAGCCTCATTTGATAAATCTTAATTACTTGATGGCGTATCTGTTGCTTACTTGGAAGGTTTTATAGTACTTTTTAGATTTTTTTTATTTTGTTAGATAGTATAAAAAACATCTGATGATAGGACAGAACAAGAGATAGCAGAGTGGGTTTTCCCTGGTCACTATTTTTAAAATATTCACTTGCTCAGGTTTAATTTCCAGCGATATTCTTACTAATTAATCCCCTATAGTTTTCAGTCTTTCACTTTTCTTTTTTTTTTGCTACTACTCCACTGACGTGAGATCTACACATCACTCGTCACATATTGTGATCATACTAATGACATTTCAGCATTAGCTACAAGTATGTACAGGTTCAATATTCCTCTGATCCCCAGTCTCCTGCAAGAAAAACACCACAGACATGGTTAACCAAAGCTCCTTGTTCAATAGGAGAAGAGTTACACACAACGAACGAGGGGGGGAAACAAAAAGACGGCCTCCAGTGTGAATAACTCAAATGTATCCTCTTGTATCAGGCCTCGTCCCTTCAACAGTACCGCAGTAGGGTTGGATCCTCTGCCAATCAATCTCCAACCTCTCCCGTCTCCAATCAAGGCTTCTCACCCGGAGGCTCGCCTCAAGTAAGGGCGTATGGACTGAACGAGCTGCTGGCTCGCTTTGTATAAACATCACCGTCCCTTGCATCGTAGTGCTGTGGTTATCTCTGCTGAGTAGGACTCCGTGCAGCTTTTTCTTGTTGATACAGATCTGGGCAAAAAAAATAAAATAAAAAGCGAGCCCTTCAGCAAGACCCATAACATCAAAACAAGCATTTCACCCCCCCTTAAGTTAATTGTATTGTCATTATTTATGTATTTACACATGATTACTTTCTGTGTTTTATAAGCCAAAAAAAGAATAATATCTATTAGTATCTCATAAGTAGATAAAACACAGTGCAGCCTCTATTAGTTGACATTTTAACGAGCAATAGCAGGAAATCCTGGGGTTTCTTTGAGCCTGAGTCTACCAACATGCACAGCGGCATCATTAACCTTATGAATCACTGATGTGTTTTCCATGCTTGACATAAGAGGAAGTGAAACCGCGCAGTGAAGGAAATACTCTGGGAGAAAGCTGTCTGTGTGTACTTAAAGTTAATAATATATACATAGAAGATGTGCATTAAAAAGTTTGTTATATTCCTGATCTGAATGATCACATTAAGCGCTGACAAACTGTGAACCCTAAGCAGCTCTTGTTTTGCCCAGATCTGACCACCAGTCTCTTTAAGCAGTCTCTCAGTGTCATTGATGTGTTTTGTGATGTAGCCGTGTCCCTGACCTTCCTCCTCCTCTGCTGCTTTTTGTGGTATTTGCATCGCAACTCCACCGTTTCCCTCCCAGTCTTGCTTATTAGACTGTGAAGTGGAGTTTGTTTTGTTCTTTCCCATGTTTGTCAGATCTCTGTGTTTATTGTGGGTTTGCACCAGCATGGGGGGGAATGGGTGAGCATCAAGGGAGGTATTAATCCCCTTTGAAGGATTTTTCAGGAAAAGCTGCTGATCGGGGTTTAATCTGTGCAAACTGAACCTTGCTTGCAACGTAGTGCATTAAGATAAACTTAACACACCCAAGGTAAACATGGATTAGGGCTGTCGGTGATGTGTGTGAGACTTAGTAAAAGCATGTAAGATTTGCAAAAGGTAGTGCTGATAATCTTTTAATCGCCTATTGCTAAGTGTTCTTTCTTAAATATTGTCTGGAATTACACATTTAAAAGTGGCATCTAGTAAGCCTTTACTGGTCCAAAGATTGAAGTTATAGTTTCTGAATTTTAAACGTGCCATTGTGTGTTTGAGATGTGGAGAGAGAGAGGAATGTGACGAGTGACAGAGTTGATTCATGCTGTGTGTGCATTTCTATATGTTTGCTTTCCCAACTCGGGTCTTTCCAGAGCTGAAGTGGCTCACTCGTAGTCCCGAGGTTATCCACGGGCCAAACCACAACCGACAGTCTGTGTTCTCTTGTTATCCTGCTCTGCCCCGTGGGGAGTTGTGCAGCGCACACAGATAATGTGGTTTAGAACTAGGTGGAGCACAGACTGAGAATATGATCCAATTACTTATACATTAAGAGGCCACAATGAAACGGGAGAATTCCTGCTGCTGATTCGATGAGGACATTCAAATGAGGAATTTCAAGAGAATTAGCTTGCGCTGGATGAGTCGGTGGTGGGGAGAATAAAGCCACAGAGGGGATTACATTTTCAGTGATTCCCTTTATTTTAACGCACATTACATCCTGTTTGGTTTGTCTTAATTAAAACGTGGAAGCCAGAAGGCAGGAGAGGAAGCTCCTTTTTCATGTAAGGCTTTCCTTTTGTTGTCCTTACGTAGGCGATTTGGGGCATTTGGCAGGTTTGCATTTCAGTGTATTATGTATACAGAGAGCTGTAAGATATCGGCAGCTGATATTGAAAGATTTTGCCTCGTGTGATTAATTAAGCCATTTATTTGTTTCTTTTATCATATAATATATTTATTTACATATCTGCAGATTACTACAACTGTTTTTTTCTTTTATTTTTTGCAGGTTTTAAATCATTTTTGTGCAATTAAAATTAATTCTGTAAATAAGAATACATGCAACCTGTGCTAAAAGAAGGTTTGTGCTGCAGTAATGTCACACAAATGTGCAAAACGTTATGGCAGATGCTCAAAGACTTGTGATGGCCTCCTCAAGAAAGAAAATCAGCTATAAGCATTTTATAGAGGCATATAAAAAAATGCTAATTATTCTAAGCCTTTGTATCTGGTTGTTTAGACCCGAGGTGTCAAACATGCAGCCCACTTTGATTGTTAGTGGGTCAGACCAGTGAAACTACATGATAAATGTGTAAAATTCCAGTATAACATCTGGTAGTTTATTGCCTAGACAGTGCTGTAATTCCGAGATTTTTTCTTTTTAAAACACAAAAGATAAAATAAATACACTGATGGTGCATCATTCACGTAAAAACACTAAATGTGTTGGCATATGCAAACTGGGTGGGCATTTGTACATTAAAAACCTCACACATTTCCAGACGTTGTGACATGTTGCAGTGTTCCAGCTGCTTTGACTGTCTCGTTTTGTATATCCCGTGTTTTATGTTTAATGTATTATGTCTGAAGCCTTGATGCAATATATATAGATGCTCATATTGATGGTGCGCACTTGTAATTTTGACCTGCATCTATAATAAACAGATCACTGCTTGTTTGTTGTTGCAGCATAACTCCATACTGGGCAGCGTGTTTGCAGACTTCTACGACCAGCAGCTGCCTTCCATTCAAGCCAGTGCGCTCTCACAGCAGGTACAGGCTCTGTCTGTGTCAGATAGAAACCAATCATCTTCGCATGTTTTTCCTGCATTTACCTTTCTCCTACTTCAGGGACTTGTTGCATTATTTCTTTCTTTTGGGATTGACAGTTGGAGCAGTTCAACATGATGGAGACCCCCATCAGCTCTGACAGCCTGTACAACCAGAACTCCACCCTCAATTACTCCCAGGCTCTTATGATGGGTTTGACTGGCCACTGCAACCCTCAGGACTCGCAGCAGCTTGGATACAGTAGCCATGGCAACATCCCCAACATCATTCTCACAGGTGCTGTTTCGACACTTCACACGGCTTCTCAAGTCATGCAGCAAGTGGCCTGTTAAGGCAGAGACCCAGACTCTAAAGTGTAGAACTGGTAGATCCAAGTCTGGAGGAACGCTTGTGATTCACGTTTTCTTGTAGGTCTTGTGACAGTAACTGAACAAAAGAAGCTTCACAATGATTTGGTTGATTACTGGATTGGTATAATGCATCACACTGGATGGAAGCAACAGCACTTTGAATTAAAATGCTAAAATGAAGCATGTTAATAATAACACGCTAAGGAGAGAAAACTTTCGGCTGCTCCCAGTTTAATAGGCAGTAAAGAGAAAGAGCTCAGGATGATGAGAATGGCATTAATTTTGGCGTTCATTATTCTTTCTACCAAACAGACACACAAAATTCTTGTAATCTTTTGATGATTTTATGCACTATACATGATGAGATATTCAAGGTCTTCACAATTTGACACTGAGGAACGTTATTCTGAAATAGTTTGACAATTTCCTGAGACATTTCTTTGCAGATTATTGCATTTCTGCCCCACTTTACCACTGAGAAACTCTGCATCCTCTCTTTTTTCGCTCCCATATCAAGTCTTTTGTGATATGTTGCTACGATCAAATTCAAAATGCTATATATTTTTCATGAAACAGTAAATATGTCTTTTTTGTCATTTGCCACGTCATTCAGTCGTTGCGTGCTGCCACAACCCGACGTGTTGTTCCATTTCTCACGAGTTGCACATCAAGGATAAAAAAGGTGGTTGCAGTTATGACGGAAGTTACGACGTAGATTTCCCACAGAAGTCTAAATCGGGCATAAATCACAGGATAAATAATGAAAGTCCAACTTGATTATTTATGCTCTGAGCAGTATGAAAGTAGCGGGCTACCAAACTGTCATACAATCACTAGAATGTTACCTTAATATGCTGCACAGAGGTATAACACTTATCTGCATGTAGATTCAAAGGTAACCATCCTCTTAAGGTTTGCCTTTAATAGTTTTTAAAAAATTAGCCCTCCTAATAATCAGCTTCACTTAGATATGTAATTATGATGCCAAGCTGTCCCCTTAAGTTGTTATCAAATCATAACCCACACTCCTCTGCATTCTTTTGTTTTCATTGAAGTTGTCTCTAATTTTAGCCTTCCTTCCCTCCCTTAGAAACCTCAGTGAGATGAATAGTATTTGATTTTTTCAATTTTTTTTTTCTTGTTGTCTTTCCACAGTGAGTGGAGAGTCTCCACCCAGCCTGCCCAAGGACCTGTCTGGCTCGCTGCCCACAGATGTCAGCTTTGATGTGGACTCTCAGTTCCCGCTGGACGATCTGAAAATCGACCCGCTGACGCTCGATGGCCTGCACATGCTCAATGACCCGGACATGGTCCTCACCGATTCCGCCACCGAGGATGCATTTCGCCTTGACAGGCTGTAACAAAAGTAGCGGGTGTAACAGGTGTGTGAACTCTGCTACCTAAAGCCGAGGGTCTCTGAGGAGAAGATATCTAGAATCAGGCTGATCAAGGGCCTCATCTGGGCTGAGCGTCAATTCCACATCTACCAACCCAATCGACTCCCACAAATGAGCTCTTAAAATGTTTCTAAAGACTGCTGCCAGCTTCCCTTTAATGGTTCTCTCACTACCTTTTGTGATTGATGGATCCTGTTGCGATTTAGATGATATACCCGGTTTTTATTCGAGGAAGCTTAATGAAAATTTGAGGGCATAAATGGCCCGGTCTCTAATTCTCCATCAATGACTGACTAAACTATGTCTGTAGAGCAAACCCGTAATAAATCACACTATAGCGATCGCACGGCTGTTAACATAGAGTAGCTTGATGACTCAGAGGAAACACCTGTTGAGCTTAACCTCCCTCTGTCCCAAGCTGTAATGGAAGCCCCGGTGAGGCGATGAGTCACCCTTCTTTTGCAAACTAATTTATTTTTAGGGAATGCTGAATTTTGATTTTTATCATAGTCAGTGGCGGTCATCAGTTTATGCATGAAATCACAAATCACTGTGCATACTTGTTTTGCCTTAATAGCGTCTACATTTTGGTTTTCATGCAAAGATGACTCTTATGTAGATGAGGAAGAAAGAGGGAAAAAAACAAAGAAGCATTTTAGGGATGGAGTAATTTTTTACAGGTGGTTTGGCCTACGTAATCCGCCGTTGTGTCGTCACTACCATATCATTTTTCAACTTCATTTATCGCACCTAAACGGATAAATGAGGAATACGAGCTAGATGTTTACAGGCTTTGTTTTATATTTTACATGTACAGAATGTGATTAGAGTTTGCGTAACGGTATCTATGCAAAACTACAGTGATCGATTTGGGACTGTAAAATGAAACACACACATCGAACCCTTATACGCAGGAAGGCAGCGTGCAGGATTCTTAGAGGACGCACGGCGACCGTGCCATGTTACTTTTGAAACTGTTTCCGTTCTTTCAGACTAGTGAGGTGTAGAGATGGTGGGGGAAAAAAGGCACACTGAGCGTGGCACACAGGATTACTCCCAAAGATGTGACCTCAGCATAGTTGAAATATATATATATATGTATATTTTTCCAGACAATTGAACTGCCTCTATAATAGAACAGAATTGTTGATACAAAGAGAATGTATTTAGGTCACATCTGTACAACCATGTTGTTGCCATCCTGTCATCCTCATTGCCTCTCATAACTAGCCTTTATGTCCTTAAGGACACATATTGTTTCCCCAAAGCGGATATGACATCCTACTTTAAGTTTTATGTGTTGCTTTGCTCGTTTCCCTGGCACTACAGCGACTCTATGTATCCGTTTTCTCGTAGCGCTCGTGTTGTCCGTGCCCTTTATCGGTTCGTTCCGTATCGCTCTGGTCGCTCTCGTAGTCGTATGCTTTCGTGCTTTAAAAATCCTCCGTGAAAATCAGTGCGTGTTTCAGTAGATGGGTCCTTTGAGTTCATTCAGAAACGTGTCTCATTATTGCACTTTATGCATTTATTTAAAACACTGATTTCTCAGAGTGTATATACCAAACCCCCCGTCCCCACCTACCCTCGTGACTGTTATGTGCACTGGACCTGTCTGTCCTGTCTTTGATAAAACTTGCCTTCTTGTAAAAAAAAAAAGAAAAAAAAGAAGAAGAAGAAGAAAAAAGAAAAGAAAAATGAAAAAAGAAAATTGAATTATAGTTATTTTTGAAAACTTCTATAAAAAATCTATTGAAGAGAGCTGAGTTTTTACTCAGTCAGTGAGTATTTTGTTATAATGTTACACATTTTTCTTTCCTAAATTTTTTGCACACAGGTGTGTCTGTCGAGTCGCTGCAGCTCTGACTGCATCATGTCGGAATAAAGAAAACCCAACAATGCTCGAAGACGTTTGTAATAAATTATTAATTAGCAAAAAAAAACAAACAAACAAATCACAGTTCAAGTTACAAAAATAGTGCATTGGACATTTGCAGTAAGTGTTATTGTAATACTGTGCCAGATGGGATGAGTCAGTCCCTGAAAAGTATTTTGCAGAATTAATATTGCAGTTCAGTGCAGGCAGAATAAAATGTAAAAGGCTCTTAAAATAGATATAGATTCATTCCCAGGACACTATTCCACACTATGAAAACGGCTGTTATGTTCCTGAAACATTGTGTCTGTCGATGTGTGTCGAGGACCCCTGTGCCAGCATATTTATTTTCATGCAACACAAAACTATGATTGAATCTTAAAATTAGATTTTTAAGCTTTTTCCTTTAAAAAACAACAACAACAAAACTCTAATATTTCAGATGCATCATGTTTGTCAGTGATCCTGCGTTCTAGTTATCACTGTGGGAAAGTGGGGTGGTTGTTTTTCTATTTTAATAATTTTGTGACTGCACGAATCTCCTTAAGTGTTTTCTCTTTATGGCTTGGTTTTTTTAAATTTATTTTATTTTATTTTTAATGGTTAGGTCGGTTTTGTTTGTCTGAGCAGCGTGTTGTTTTTTCCCCCTTGTTCGCTAAACTCGTCTTTTGTCTCTCTTTGATTCTGCATCGTGTATAGGCTACGTAACTGCTAAGTGAAGCCTAAAAGCATCAGATATGTGGTAATCAGCCTTTCACGCACATGTAGAAGCCGTTGTTTGATACTGTGTTTTATACCGCAATATCCAGTATGCGCTTATTTTCCTGTGGAACACCCACACAGAGTTTTGATTATGTCATGGTAAATCTATAGACTAGCTTTGTATATTGCTGTATGGTAGGAACAATGTTTTTCGTGCTTTATGTGATATGATGTCAAAGTAAGAAAATGCACTGAGAAATACTGTGCTGCAATATGTCATTGTGGCTCTATATTCTCTGCTGGACCTCCAGACTTTATAGTGAGCCTGACATCTTTTGTGGGTTCTTTATTTCCGTTTGTTTTTTGTTTTGTTTTTTTTAAACACTTTTTGTGCTAATGTAGATAAGCGCTGACTGATGTGTCGCCTGTTACTGCCACCTTTTCAAGCAGTAACGTTCAGGTATCGCACCAGTGTTTACAGAGACAAGAGTTTACAGCAGAGCAACGTTTGTTTTCCTCTACCTTAAAATGTTTCAGCTGAGTTAAATACTGTATCTGGAAAAACAGACTACATGCATGTAGAACCACTTGCAGTGTAGATTAGCTAAACAATTTTGTGGTTTAAACAGTGAATCAGTAATGTTGAACAGTTATTTCAATATTATTATTTATTAATTCAGAGTTATCTGACATTTCTTTTGGACCTCGTCCATATGCATTTCAAGGCCCCTGAAGCACTTTTCATTTACTTGAAAAACTTTTATTCTGCAGGAATTCCACTTCCTGTTACATATTAGACTATTTAGATTCTATTGGTCTTTACTTCAGAGCAGATTTGTCTACAGCACTGTATCTTTTTTCTCCTTCTTTTTAAAGTAAAATCAACAGTTGAACCAAAGGTAAAAAAAAAAAAAAAAAAAAGACAGCCATAAGTAAAAGAAAATGTTTTAAACTGTTATAAAACATCCTCTTTTTTCCTCAAATGATCCCATTATAGTTCAAATTATTTCATATTTACCTACAAAGTCATTGTTTAGGTTGGACACAATTACTGATTTCTACAACATGAATTAAAGGGGCACCTGTTATGCATCTCCTTCCAGTTATATTTCCTCTTAGAATGGGAGACACTAATAATAAACAAGACCACAGTAATTACTTTATTGTGTGTTGAAGTAATCTAAAGCCTGTCCTAAATGTTTAGTTTTTTTCTACTCTTGGCTCTGTATGATGTCACTGAGAGTGGATATTCTTAGTATGCTCATCAAAGGTCCCAGTAGGATAGGCCTAGAGATTGTTTGGCAAGTGAAGTCACTATGAAATTGATTTCTAAAACGTGTCTGTGGGTCTTATACTTTATGTCACTCGGGCCACTTGGTTCCCAGTGACGCTACTTTCGTGAAGGCCCGTGCAGACGCCTGCATGCCTGCTTGTTTTTTTGTTTTTTTTGTGACTTGTCCAAAGAGAATTTACAATACAATGCACCAACTACTAGGCCTGAACTCCACCCACCTTTCGTTCAAACCTTCTGTATGTTTAAGTGGAAAGAGCTAAAACAGCCTGTTGCATAAATTAAAGATGTCCTGAGAAGCCGCACCAGGGCCCTCTATAAGATACGTGGGGGCTATTCTGTACTGTGAATCCTGCACGTCTACTCTAGAAGAGTCAGCAGTTGTTTGTTATTTTAAATTTGGTGCTGGAAATGAGCATAACAGGTCCCCTTTAAAGAAATGACTGCTATATCCTGTCCACTAGATGAGAAATCTATTTTCTGCATGATGCCGAATTTCAAAGTATCTTGACATATTGTATTTTGCTTTAAACTAACCATTTAGTTTTGCCTTTGTTTTATAAATTTGTGGTGAAATCGTATTTTGTAGTGAAAAAAAACCCCACTGAGACATAACATGGACACGATGAGAAATAACACGAGTAAGAAAAACCACATACAAATACTGTACAGTCAGACTAATAGTGGCTCTGTGACACAAGCTGTTAAAACACAAACTGAATCAGGAAGATGAAACAGAGTCATGGTCATGTAAGGTCACTCAGTGTGTTGCCCACAGCTATGAATCCTGTGAGTGCATTTTGAGGACGGCCCCGTGCTGGTTCAAGCCTCACACAATGGCAGCTAAAACGTTCTACAATGTATTTTAAGTTGAGTGAAACTATTCCACACACTGCAAATGCATTTTACTGCCGTGAAGAGGTGCACTATGTTTCTGTAGTGCACTCGCAGCAACAGGAAACATTATGCTCGTATAATATGCAAATCTAGCATTCTGCAGCAGAGCTTGGCGGGTCTGTACTTTTTCTTTTTGAGCTAACCCTTTAAAAGCGACTGGTTCAAACCTTGTTCTTCAAATTGTGCGTTTTCTATTTTAACTGTTAAAATTGGACCAAAATAATCCAAGTTGGCTGTAAATGTGAGCGACGTTATAGATTTGGGGCGGGGCTTTCCGTTTGAACTGTACCTGATGTATTTTTCTCGTGTGAAGGCTTCTGTCTTTGTATCTTTGCATTATTATTTGTAAATGAGATGAAAATAAATATATCTGAATAAGCCAAGACACTTGATTTCTCGTATTGTGTTTTTTTCTCATTAGCTTGACTCCAAAAAGTACTAGAAAACAAAGACGTGCAGCAGTAGTTTCATGGTATTTGCAGCCCCCATAACTGGCATAACTTAGACTTTCTCACCCACTCCAGGACTTCAGTTGCCCTGCCTCTCCCACTCTTTCCGCACCAACAGTTTTAATGAGTTTCTACTTTTTTTTTTTTTTATGTGGGATGGATACTAAAGCTAAGACTGGTGGTGAGAGGACAGTCTTCTCTATGAGTTAAATGTGTTCTGTTTAAAAGGCTTTGCGTGGATTGGATTATGCTGTGGTTGTCAAGAAATTAGTTTGAGATGAAATGTTTTAATTCTATTTGGTTACAACAGACAACCCTAAATGTGTCTCCTCTTATTGTTGATTATCCTTAACTAAAACTAAACTTAAAAACTAAAACCAAATCTGAAATAAAATGTTCATTAAAAATTAAAAACTAAATACGGAGGAAATGCCCTTCCTATTTGTTTATTGGTTAAGCTTTGTTATCCTAACTTGCCTACAGTCTACAAGACTGAGTCAACTGCTGTGTAAAAGTGCAGTTTTTAAAATGATAAAACCTATACTGATTCTCGTAAATTTTGTCTCTGGGATACGCCCTTCATATAATATTACTTAAAAATATTAAGACTAACTAAAAACATTTTCAAAATGCCCAAATGCTAAAATGCCTTGTTGGCGTCAAAGGTTAGAGGAGAATGACCAGACCATCTTCAGGATGAAGACCACTCATTGAAGCCAAAGTGTGCAGAAGAGCATATCTGAACACACAGCACATCAAACCTTCAATCAGATGGGCTACAGCAGCAGAAGATCACACCGGGTGCCACCCCAGCTAAGAACAGGAAACTGAGGCTATGATTCACACAAAATCCCCCAAATTCTATAATAGCATATTGGAAAAATGCTGTCTGGTCTAATATGTATTGAATTTCTGCTGCAGTGATTGACATCATGGATGTGCTGTTGACAAATCTGCAGCAACTGTGTAATGCTAGTATGTCAATATGGATCAAAATCTCAGAAACCTTGATGAGTCTGTGCCGTGATGAAATACGACAACTCTGAATGCAAAAAGGGGTCTGACCTGGTTCTAGAAAGGTCTACCTAAGGAAGTGAGTGAATTTGCAGATATTTAGGCACCTTGGGAGACACCTTACAACTAAGCATTACTGATCCCCCCCCCATTAACCAGGCAGATCAACTTCAGTGGTTCACATTTAAAGCAAAGTCATTCTTGCATCATATCTGATGCCCCCATCAATCTAGCACAGCCTGTCCTGGTTTGCTCCCGTGGACAGGGACAGGCTGTGCTCTTTGATGTATCCTTTGTTGTTTTAGAAACTGCAGGACTCCATCTACTGGTGAAATGCTGTAATATAGAAGGATCGATTTTAGGCATGAGTAACTACTGTACTTCGTTGCGATAAACAGACACATATGTTTCTTTTATTTGAATGCCTGACAGAATGTGTGCAGCTTTGGCGACAGAATGTGTGCAGCTTTGGCGACAGAGTGCGTAACTAATGCTCAAAACAAAACAAAAATTTAGACACTTTAAAAAAGGATACTAAGTGGTTGTGGTTAAATCTGTCTTGGAGAAGTTAACGTGGGGGAGCTTTGGTATTTTTGGGATGTGGCTAGCTGGCTTCTGACAACAACAACAATTTTGAACAAAGCACGAAACTGTTGGAAAAACATTAGATTTTGCGCTACAAGTCACTTTTATAAAAGTATCATTATTTGTTATTTAGGGGTCACTTAAAGGGCAGTGCGTAATTCGTTTACATACTACATGATCTGCTGTACAGTGTTTACTGTGTAACCACAAGTAGACGGAGTCCTGCAGTGGTGCACATCCCTGAGTGTATCAGGTATGTTTATTTGAGGACGTGCAGACGTCAAAGCGCACACAACGTATCCCGGCATGCAGCAGGAGGCCGTGGAGCGATCCTGCAGCTGGTAGTGAGTTGCAAGAGCGCCGAGGAGGCAGCAGCAAACGGGCAACATAGCTCACACGTTTCCCCACTCCATGTGAGATAAGCCGAGCCGTTACCTTACAGGCGACAGAAAATATGCTGTACGGACGCCTGACGTGTTCCCGAAGCGGCTTTTGAGTCATCATTGTCACCCGGTTTTCATTTTGGAGGATTCCTCCCTCCATCCTCCGGATCGCACCGAACAGGCAATGACAACGGTCTCAGCAACCCCGCAGCAGATGAGGGAACGGCTGCTGCAGGCCATCGACAGTCAGAGCAATGTGAGTGCGCTAAAGCGAGCAGGCTATCTAGCTGAAGTTAGCTTGTTTCCCTGCACTCAGGGGCAACTCGACTTGAGAATTCGCCCGACAACTCTTATTTAATTATATTCCTGTGCCCAAACTTCTTATTGTATATTTTAGGTTGGAATTAGAGATGGGGGTACTTGAGTTGACAGCTTGAAAGCTAATTTAGCTACCAGCGTTACCCTGGACAGACCATAATCTGGCGTGTAGCATGCTAGCGGCTAACTTAGCCACAGCGGGTTTTGCGTATACGTTAAAAAGACAAATATCTGCTTAATTTCCTTCCAAATTCCTTTTCCATTCTGAATTTATTTTCAACTCGTACTTGGTTTTCACCCTAAACTGTTTCATCTTAATAAAAATCTTGTGTTACTAAGCCATGGACGGGAGCTAGCAAACTCTTAGCTCCAGCGGCTAAAGCTACGTTTTTGAAACAGTCCACCCTTCCTTCTCAGCTGAAATGCTAGCCGCGGCTAAATCGGCTAGCACAGGCAAATTCACAGACACTTGAGCTCCGCTTGACTTTGTCAACAAGATAAGGAACTCGCGTAAAGTTAATTAATTTGTGCTCTCCGTTTTGGTCTATATGCTACCCTATTGTTATAATGATTACAAAGGGGAAGGTTTTGTGAGTTGACACTTCCATCTTTACTTTGCAACGTCGTTTTGTCGCTCTTGAAGCAGACAGACAAGCTAATGCCCCCCTCCCTCCCCTTGCTAACTTCTAAGCTAACTTGCCCCTCAAACACGTTGCAGGCACGATTCAGTTCCCTTGAATTTGTCTAATTTCTGGGGAGTTTCCATGATCAGCATTAGTGCAGGGCTCTTGGCTAATCACTGAATTGTCACCAGCATTGGCCTTTCTAGAATATTATAAATGTGATTGTAATTCTCATTAACAGCTTCTTTTGTTATTACTTAAGTAAGCAGTAATTTTTGGGTAATATACACTTTGTGTGACCGTGATGTTTTAGAAGCTCTATATATCGTCCTTGCAGATATGCAATATGGTGGTCGTACTGGAAGTAATTGCCTGCCTTGAAAAGTATCCTATCACCAAAGAAGCACTTGAGGTAAGACAGTTGACTGAACTTAGCTACTGCTTTATATCAAACTGTTTAACTGAATAGTGTTTCTAATCCTAGTGCTTGTTTTTTAACGTAGGAAACTCGACTAGGAAAGTTGATCAATGATGTGAGGAAGAAGACGAAGGATGAAGACCTGGCTAAACGAGCTAAGAAACTCTTGAGGAACTGGCAAAAACTGATTGAACCTGGGCCAGCTGTGGCTGGAAGTGTTCCTGGCTCTACCAATGGCAGTTCTCATCCCTGCAGAACCGATGCCTCTCCTTCTGACATTTCTGTGCCAGGGAAAGGTGTCCCTGAAGTCAAAATCAGAAATGACGTTCACAACACGTACTCACCAAAAGCTGAGAAATCAAGCAGCCGCAAGCGGCGGGCAGAGCACAGAGACAGTGGAGTGTACTTGCAAGAAAAAATCTCCAAAATGTCCCCATATGATAACTCTGTTTCAACGCCACCCACCAATGGGATTGCAGGCAGTCCGGATGCCCTCCCTGACCAGGAGGTTGTCCCGTCTCCTGACAGATCTCGAGTTGAGCACCTTGATAATGATAAAATGAACAGAATTCCTGTTAATGCTGTCAAGCCTCGCCCCAGCTCTCCCGGGGTGGCCAAACTACCCAGCACTTCCTCTTTGATTAAAGTTGCTGTGATGCAGCAACAGGCCAGATTGGATGAAGGAGGCGGGGGCTATTATCAAGCCAGAAGTCCTCGTGGTCTCACTACCAGCCCAAGGAGTACGAAGCAAGATACAATGACAAAGCGCTCTTCAGCATATGCACCAAAAGGAACGCCGGTCCCAAGCCCTTCCTCCAAGGACTCTCCCTTATCTTTTTCCCACACTGTGTCGTCCCCGGCCTCATCTTATGCTGACAAGCTGCCACATTCTTCTAATAGGTCTTCAATGCACTGGGCCAGCAGTTCAGAAGCCTCCTCTCTTTGCCCATCACAAGACATATCTGCAACACTGGAATCCCCATCAGTCTCCCCCTCACCTTCTCTCTCCCAGCAGAACTCAGAACCACACAGACAGATTTCTGAGGGAGCTATGGTTGTGTCTGATGACGCAGATGGGACAACGGTACCGAATTCGGAACATAAAAGGAGGAAGTACAGGTCTAGAGATTACTCTGTCAACTTAGATGGCCAGAAAATGGAGGACACCACTAAACCCGTTCGGTTAAAAGAACGCAGATTAACGTTTGACCCAGTCACAGGTCAGATTAAACCTCTGGTGCATAAAGAACCTTCTCAAACAGATGAAGCACCCACTCCTGACCCCGCTGAGTCTAGGCAGAGAACTGAAAGCACTGTACAACAGTGCGCTGCCACCGCCACAGTCCCAGGTCCTAGCCCTAACCCCTTCCACCACACAAACTGGAAGGAGCTGTCTAGAAATGAAATCATCCAGTCCTACTTGAACCTTCAGAGCAATGTCCTCAACTCCTCGGGGGTTCAGGCCCCTAGTGCACACTTTTTCATGTCGGAATATCTGAAAAGGGAAGAACAGGAAATTAAGGAGTCACGGAAGATGCACGTTCTCCAAACGGACAATTTGACAGGGGATTTACCGGGCGTGAGCCGGGACGTGACAGATGAGGACTTGGACAGGATACACACACAGCACTGGCAGGGGGTGAATGGCGTTTGTGACACCAAGGGCACCTGGTACGATTGGACAGATTGCATATCACTGGACCCTCACGGGGATGAAAGCAAATTGAACATCCTGCCATACGTTTGCCTAGACTGAGGGGGTACGGGAAGGTTGCAGTACTTTTCCACTCCTTTCCTCATCTCGCCACAGAGACGAGATACTTTGTGATTTAATTTTTTTTTTTTTGTTCACTGTGAGTTTGGCAAAAATCAGGCCTGCTAAACTCCACTCCCCCACGCCTCTTCTTCTTTCTGTGATAATCTATTAAGATTTTGGTATAAAAGAAGTGTAAAGATTAAAAGACTAGTTGAGTTTGTAATATCAAGGGCTGTTTCTGTTTTATTTTTCAAACTGAAAGCCACAGGAATGAGGCCCGTATTGCAGAGTACTGCTGCTAACCATAAAGGCAAAAAAAGAAGACAGAATTATCCCAGGTCACCCAAATAGGTGTAACAATGTGAGGTTTTTCTTTTTTCTTTTTTTAAACATTATGAATTGTACCCCTCTTTGAGGCACACTGGGATGATGCTGTTTCTTTTTTTTTTTTAACCTGTTTAGTTTCTAACAAGAAGTTTTGAACTAGGGTTAAACCTGAGGGAAGGCTGGGGTTTAGCTGTCCTGCACAGACCACCATGTTGGTGCCCAGAAAGATGTTGATAAGAGTTCATCTAGCACAGTTAGAGCCGAACATGTCCAGGGTTTGAAGTTACTGGAACATATTTGGCAGTTACAAGAAGCTTTATGTGAGATATAAAAGAGTAAATTATAAACTTCCTATCATATATACATCTATTTATTTTTGACCAGTTCATTTATGGGATGTTCATCAAAACAAATGTTAAAAAAAGACAACAACTATAGATTCTTTTTGTTTTCTCTTCTGTTTGCATCACTGTGCTCTCAGCTGAATCTTAAATGTTAAAGGAAGCCCACGTGCTGTCCTTTCTTTAAGATTGGCCGGTGCGGATTTGTTTTGTTGTTTTGGTTATTTACATTCCAGACTCCACCCTCCAACCAACTTCCGCTCTCTCTGTCTCATCAGCTCAGCTCCTAAAAGGTTCCAGGTCATGAAGATTCTTCTGGAGATGTAACCGTTTCAAATCAAAGTAGTGTGGTGCTAATGCAAAAAGGAAAAAAAATACTGCAGTCAAATGTTTCCATCCACTAATTTTCTCTGAAATATTAAAGAATGTCCCAGCTGCTGGTGTTGTTCAATGACAAAAGCAAGGACATGTTTGAATGCTGGAACTTTTTCTGTTTCTTTAGATATCGTTTGCCTTCTGAAATTCCTTGCTAATATATATTTTTTTTCTGAGTTTATACCGCCTTAGTGAATGTACAGAATTGAGACCTCTTATGCACTTGTACATAAGTTGGCGACTTGTTGGTCATTTTCTTTACTGATTCATTCATTCAAGTGTGAACTGACTGATTCTCCCACAATGTGCCCATGGATTAATACAAATTTCAGACACATTTACGGCTCTCGAAGCTGCTTTTTCCAGGCTTTAGAAATCATTTAAGTTGCAGAATGAGGGTGGCACTTCTTTTGCTCCCATTCAAAACAGTGATTCAAACATTTAAGAGAGAAATACAGAGCGAGCTGTGTGCATCCGATGTTCTTGGTGTTTTCCATGTGACAGTACTTCAGTTCGACTCCCTTTTTGGTCGCTACCACCATTCTCACATGATTTAAATGAAGATTGGCTTCTGTGTAGCCTCTCTGTCCATTCATTCTTTTTGGTCATCCATTCCTACCTACCAATGTGCCTTGGTTTAAAAACAAAACGGTAAATCTGGATTTGCTTCCGCCTAAAACACGCCTGCCTGGAGCTGGATTTGTACGTAAGAATCCCAAATCCCCACGATCAATCTGACGCTGGTATATGCACCGTTTTCTGTTACTTTTTCTACGCGCTGATCTAGTGAGGGGGTGAAGCTGCAGACAACGAGAAACTGCACGTCGTCATCAACAACACCACTGGCAATAATGGAGAAGTGCTACAACTGGTTGAAAAGAATCTGTTTTTTCTGGAGTTTTGACGGGGGCTTCTTTATTTGTTCAGTGTTTAACATCTCTCAGTTGTTTGAAAAATAAAAAGATCTAAATCTTGGCTGCTGTCGGGTCTTTTATGGTTTCGTGCATTGGGGAGAAAAAGTAGTTAATCTAAACTGTGCCTTTTGTTTGAAGGCTGACTTTTAATTGGTGCATTTACACATGTCGTCCATGTGGGGGTGCACATTGTCCATGTGTGTTCTTTGTCTGCACCAGAGATGTAAGATGATGAGAGTAATATCGGTTCAAATTCATCAATCATTCTTATATTTTTACTGGGCCCACGCTACAAAAGGTCCTCTGTTATTAAACAGTACATTTTACTAGTCTAAAAGTACAATCCTACCCTTTTAAACTGGCCATATGTGTAGTAAAGCTACAGTTTTTCGGCACCTACTGGTTGTAATTCTGATTGCCTTTGGGTTGCAACATGTTCAATAGGCTAAAGAATGTTTTGCCTACGTCACTCCTCCTATGACTCAGTCAGCTGATGTAATCACATAAGACAGCAGGATGAGTAAGTGCCCTCTGGTGCGTTTACCCTCGCACTGAATCAGCCTGCCGCACACCTGTATGACGGTATCATCTGTTACATGTACAAAGAAATCCAGCTGTATTTATTACCAGGAGGATGCTCAGACACTGAGGAGATACACCTGGGCTTAGATCACTGATATTTTATGGGGCTTTCTTCTGCTCAGGTTAAAATAGGATAGTTTCAGCTTGGATTTTAGAACAATTTTGCATTAAATGTTGTAGAGTTATAGCCATTTTTATACCCTCTCCCCAAATTTCTCAGCTTCAAAATTAATTGGACAAATAAATAATTTTAAATATCAGGATAGTTTTTAATATGTGGGTGAAAATAGTTTGCAGGGGATGACTGTCTGAAGTCTAGAAACCCTGGATATCACCAAATCTTATGTTTCCTCCCCAGAGATGTTCATTACTGCCTTTAATCCAGCCGCCTTCAGTTGTAGCTTGTTTGTGGGTCTCTGCATTCAGTTTTGTGCTACCTGAAAGCACTCATTGTTGGGTTGAGATTAGGTTACTGATTTGAACATTGAAGACTATCCTATGTCCTTGGCTTATCCGTTTGCACTGTAAAGTGCTGCCCAAACAGTTTTGCAACTGAGACTATAGCCCTGTACATTTCACCCTGCTACTGCTATCAACAGTCAAATCATCAGTACACACTAGCAACCCACTTCCATTGGCAGACATATTTGCCCGTGCGCTAACCCTGCCTCCACCGTGTTTAACACATGGTGTACTTTGGATCATGGGCTGTTCTTTCTTTCTCCATACTTCACCCATCATAAAAGATGAATCCAAACAACGGTGAAGGCTTTTTTGGGCAAAGTCCTCCCTGTTCTTGAGTGTAACCAGTCGTTTGCACCCTGTGCATTCACATTACTTGGACAATGACACACCTACTTCCTCGAGAGTGTTTTCATGTGTCTAAATGTTGTAGTGGGTTTTTTTTAACCATGGAAATAATTATCTTATCATGCACTTTAGATGTCTCCTGTGGTCTTTCTGACAATGAATTCCTTCTTTTTAAGGACTCTGTTTATTTGGCCACTCCTAAAGTTTCTGCTATCTCTGACTGGTTTGTTGGGTTTTTCAGGCGTGCAAAATGAAAGATCAACACTTGAAATCAACTCCAGATCTTTTATCTGTTCAATTTGCCATGAAATGATGAGAAAAAAAGGCCTGGCCTGAAACTCCTTTTCAGTCAAACGTCCAATTACGTTTGAGCCTCTGAAAATGGGAACTATATAAAATATAATGAACTGGAAGAAACTTGTCTCATCAAACATCTAAATAAATGATCCAAGTGACCAACTGAGGATTGGTTGGTTCCTGACCAATCCCACTTGGATTAGAATGTTAAAAAAATTCCAAAGTATTTAATCTGTCATTGTAGTTCACAGGCTACATACGACACAATTTCAATGAAAACCTTTATGACTTTATAACCCACAGATCTTCATCTTCAATCGCATATGCATTCTAAAAATTAACCAAACATCTGTTTACAGCACAAATTATTAGGAGGCACATCTTAAAAATATTTGTACTTTCTACATTCACTGTACTGTCATTGCAAGCACGTTAATATTTATGGATCACAATGGAAAGGAGTTTTTAGGAATGAAACTTTTTTTTATAATCCACCCGCAGTGGTGCATATTATTGAAATATTTCAGGTATTAATGATTTAACTGCAGTTTTGACAAGAGTAAAGCTTTGGTGGATTAATTTGGGTCATGGGCCGCATATTCATACTCATAAATCAATGCTCTCTTCCACAGTGTGTCATTTGTCCTGTCTCCCTCCCCTCACCGTTGCAGCAGTTGGCTGCCCCTCTCTGAGCCTATGCTGGAGCTTTCTTCCTGTTAAAAAAGAGTTTTTCCTTCCCACTCGCTGAAAGGAAGTAGTTTCATACTGGATGGATAGCCGGGAAAGATGGAGAATAGTGTCAGTGGGATTGCCCCCAGTCGGTGGGCCAGATTTCAAAACTTAAAAAGAAAAAACAACAACAACAAAAACATACTTTTACAATATTTATTACAGTATATGTTGGACAAACTTTTCAAGGGGCTGTCACAGACATCAGCTGGAGAAGAAAGAAAAAAAGTGAAGATGTATCTGATGAGTACAGGTAGTAACACTGATGGGCTCCATCATGTGTTTATGTCGGGAGGAACCGTCGGTGTCACATGGAGTCATAATAATCTGATGTACCACTGTCATAAAGCGGCCTATTGTGCGGTAAAATACCTTTTCCCCTCTTACATGAGCTTCTCTTAGAGCTCATCTATTTCCCAGAAAGACTCAGAGGAGTTTCTGTTCTGCTCTGTGGGTATTTTGGTCGAAATAAGATAAAGAAAGAAACCCCCTGACCTGTCCAGCTCGCTGCCAGCTTAAATTATACCATGCGCCACTAATACATTGTCTTAGATACGTCTTACATAACATCCTGGACTTTCACACATGCTGGCATGTCAGGAGAAGTTTTGTTATCTGAAAACCTCACACCACCGACATTACGTCAGCCCAGTAGCTCATTCCCAAATAACTTTTTTCTCCCCCCTGACCGTGACTCAAAAAAGTGCGACAATTTGTCTCGTCCTCTCTCCATGTCTGGTATGCAGGGTGGGACCATAGGTTCACTCCCACTATTCAGGAATTTGGGAAGTTTCCTTCCATATAAGGAGTTTTTGATATAAATCGCGACCTAAGGAAGAGAAGGGGAAAGGTGGAGCTTAGGATCGATTAACGAAGCGTGGAACGAAGAGTATACAGGACTATCAAGAGAAGTCCCCTCTCTCGCTTTGTTGCTTAAATTTTTTTTTTTTTTTACTGAGTAGTGCAGTAGTGCGTTTTGAATGGAGGCCTAAAAATACATTTAGTATGTAATTTTCTAAACTCATGACAGGCATTGCTTAATTATTTATATATGTGCTCTTTATCTAATGGGTCGTTTTTACATATTAGTTGAAAACTGTTTCATGCAGTTGACACTGTCACTTCATAGCAAGAGGGTCCTGCGTTCAAATACAGTCAGAGGCCTTTTTGTGTGGAGCTTCCTTTTCTTTGTGGGTTTTCTTTGGGTACTCTAGCTTAAACCCATGCCACATATCACTGTCCTGTTCCGGTTGTACCCTGCCTCTCACCCCAAGACAGTCATGACAGACTTCAGTCCCCACGACCCTCAACTGGATAAGTGGAACAAAATCGATAGATGTTTCTGTTATAAGGATTATCCATCTTAAGAGCATTACAGGAAACTTAAAAAAAATACAAATTTATAATAAATAAATATAATAATTATAACAGCCACATAACACAGTTTCTAAGTGTAGGATACATGCTTATAAAATGTCTGTTCACATAGAAAAAAAATCTGATATGCATACAAGGTGACCAAGATTTTAAAAAAGACTGCACTGGTATTTTTCGGGTATGAGATACAGTAGAATAAATAAAAAGTGAACTGAAACAATGCTGTAAACTCGCAAAACTAAAGTAAAAAAAAAAAAAGTATACAGGAAATATCTTCATTTTCAATCTTTGTCAGCCTGGCCACATTTGTTGGCATAACCATCTTGAAGAGTATTTGGTGCGTATGTTTACTGAGATTTGGACATGTACCTGACTTTGAGTAAAGGGTTTTGTTATGACATTTATTCCAAATATCACCTGAAAACAGCAGCCATGAAAGAAACTAAAACTAACAGCACAGCTAATGAAAAATGAAACTGAAACCTGATCGTGTTTAGAGAATATGAGCTATACTAAAATATGTAAAGCCACTTTGCAAGACAAGAACAACGAAATGAAACTGGAAATCCAAAGTTAATCCCCCCATATTTAAAGTATTTAGTTACCTGGTTTATGCTTTCAGTGAATTATATTCTCCAGCGCACACACACAAAAAATGCTAAAATCCTAAAAGTCTTTCTGCAAGCTCAAGCAATTTAATGCCGGCTAACCCAGACACGTTGCAGATACAAACAACAAAACACATAAAATTAAATAAAAACAAAGATAAACAAAAAATACGACTGTGTTACGTAACCAAGGGCACATGAAACTGAACTCCTTCTTCACCTGTATGAAATTGCGCTAAATATTCACTAATAACCTTTTTCAGTTAGTTTGCATTTAAAAAACACAAAACAAAACAACCCCCCCCCCCAAAAAACAAAACAAAACAAAAAAAAAACCACACCTAGAAACTTCGGAGAGTCATTTCCGGGACGGACTGTTCAGGGGTGAACTATCTTGATTCGTGAATCAAGACTCTTTGACAGAAACCGTGGGAGCGCTCTAATTGGCGGCCGTAAAAGAGAAAGGAAGTATTTAGTTCACTCCGAGGTTTCATTGGAAGACAAACTCGAAGATATTTTAGCGCAGTTTTTATCCTCAAGTCGGAGTCTCTTTCTTTTATTATTGTTTGCCACTCTCAAAGGAAAAATCTCAACACTTTGAAAATGTCTTCCTTTAACAAAGGTCCGGCTTATGGGTTATCCGCAGAAGTGAAAAACAAGGTAGGTGGCCATACTTTTCTCTCCGATATAAAGTTAAGTCGCATTGAACTTTTCTCGCCTTCTTCATTGCGCTTCTCTCAACGCGAGAATCACCTGGCCTCCATTTTAATGTGGCGCTCAGGTTAAAAGGTAATCAGCGGGGGTAAAAAGGGAGTTTGAATAAAAAGATTTAAAACTA
Organism: Pelmatolapia mariae; assembly: GCF_036321145.2. Lineage (NCBI taxonomy): Eukaryota > Metazoa > Chordata > Actinopteri > Cichliformes > Cichlidae > Pelmatolapia > Pelmatolapia mariae. The sequence goes on along the minus strand of NC_086243.1, from coordinate 12,003,158 downwards.
TATTTTATACATATATATAAGTCGGAAAATGAATAAATAAATAAATGGATAATTAAACTCTGGTCGAGTGTGACTAGTTTGCAAAGAAATAAACTGCGGTCTAGTTAGACACCTTGGACCTCCTTAGTCCCTCTCCTCGTGCAGGAGACTTAACTTAAAATCACACCATGGGCGTTGTCCCTCTTGGCAAACAAGCATGTCGTTGTGGCAAAAAAAAAGAAAAAAAAGTTACCCCCGTTTCCAGCATTTTCCTCCGCCCGTGCAGCTCTCTGCCCTGCGTTGTGACCCGCATTAGTAGATAATGTAATTGACTTGTTAGCCCTCGGATTGGATGCCACCGTTCTCATTGCTTCTCTCTGTGTTCTTGTGGTTTCTGCAAGAATAGTTTCCCCACTTCCCCTCGTGCGGTAAGGTGTAGCGCTGCTCTTCGTGCTTTAACTTTGCTCTCCACGCCGTGCCAGATCAGTGCAGGGACAAAGCCTCTCTCCTCCTCAGCCACTCACTCTGTGAAAAATCAAGGTGTTGACTGACACCCCCTCCGCAAGTTCTGGGTAATGTGTAACTTTATTGATTGGGACCTTCATGAGGAAAGCAGCTCGTTTATTTGGACACAGCCGGATCGAGTTAAAACCTCAGAGGTAACAAGCCTGATCACGTTGGCACATCACTTTTCACCAACTTTCCTCCTCCCCCCTTTTTTTAAGTACTTTAAATGTGTCTTACTGTCCATTTCGTTGATATTGGGAAGCAGACTGCTACTTTTTCCTTTTTTTGGTAATCTTTCTAACTTCGTTCCTTTATATTTTTTTTCTCACTCAAGTGTTACAGCTGATCCGTCCTGGAGATCTGTCCTTAGCCTTCTGTTCATTCTCTTGACACCCGCATATAAGGGCACTTTAACTTACCTCCACCTCATCCCCCTCCCCTTCTGCATTCTTTGGATGTACCCTTGTATGGGGGAGAGGGAGAAAGAGAGGGTCGTAACCCCTCCCCAGACCTCTGCAGAACAACATGTGGCTGACGTAAAGAAAGCATGCAGATTTCCTCTGTCCATTACCACAGGCGTCCTTGAAGGAGGAGAGAGAGGGGGGAGGGGGGGTGTCTACTAAATAGAGTGGTATTTCCTGCCGTCAGTGACGTAGCTCACCCTTAAAATGTGAGGCATTTAAGGCTTTTAAATTCCACCTATCCCCCCCCCCCCTCCTTACAAACTGATAAACACAGACAGTCTTTGTTTGTAAGATTAATCCCCAAACTCACACTGATACACTGCAATAACTGTTTTATTTATTTATCTCAGTGCACATTCATTCATCGGCTCGGCACACAGACACAATCCGGCGCCCTTCTCGCTTCATTCAGCTCCCTTTATCCCAGCACTGCGGGCTGAATTCCTCGCGTTCAGCTTGTCGCTGGAAATTACATCTGTGTCGGATTCCTTGCGGGCAATTAAAACGGCCAGTGTTGTCTTTTAATATGCGGATAACTGGATGAAGGGAATTTAATTAGAAGACAGGCATTCCTGAAGAGCGCAGCCAGCTGTGAGCTGTGTGCGGCCTGCTTCTATGTAAATAGTAGGTTACTTTTGCGGTTTAGTTTCCCATTGCCTTCGGGGACAGGGAAAAATTGTTGGCTGGTTGTGAGTTTGCACGCAGAACTTTTTTTCTTCTTCTTCTCTTTCACTGGAGGAGGAGAAATGCTGACCTGTTTAACTCTTAGGTCACTTTTCTCCATTTGTCCGCCTTTCAGATTCAGCTCATGAAACTGCTGTTTGTTTACGTGACCCCGATTCTCCTCCTGAGTGGCCTCTTTCTCATGCTCTGCATCCGTCGGTAAAGCTTTTAAATCAGAGTAACGCCTCAACCGTGACGCCCTCAGCAGACCACGTTAAGCCCCTTAAAACTGACGCTCCCTGTTCTTTCTACAGCAGCTCCCTTCCTGTGCCTCCGGTGACTTTGTTACAGTTTACCAAACAGGATATCCGTGTGTGTTTCTGTGGGGGTGTGTGTGTGTCGGGTCATGGTGGAGTCACCATTTATGAGAATGAAATCTGACAAACTCTGTCTGTAGGAGTCGGTCAAAGTGAAAATGTGGGGATGACCATGGAGCCTGGCCTCATGCAGTCACAATAAACCTTTTAAAACTAACAACAACTAAAACTGAAATCTTCGTGGTGTGTGTTTTGGTTATCATCACCTCGGTCCTTGGTGTTTGCGTGGCTCTGTTATCAGCAGCTGGAGAAAAAAAGAATTCTTATATCTTAAGAGTGTTGAAGTGGGAGGTCATTGAGGACAGGGCGAGCTATTCCACTGCTGACAAAAGAAGCTGATGTGACTGCATCTATTGTTCTTCAAAAGAGCCACCCACTTGGTTGCAGAACACACATGTGACCTCTGACCTTTGTTACCAACTAGATTGCACAGAAGTACGACCCTCAAAAGGAAGAGGAGCTCAGGATCTGGATCGAAGACATCACCGGCAGTTCCATCGGCCCCGACTTCCAGAAAGGCCTGAAAAACGGAGTCATCCTGTGCGAGTAAGCAGAGCCTACATCAAAGTTCTGTCACGCTAAACCGCCAGGGCCTCTATCATCTGTTTTTAATATGCACACAGATCTGGAAAGCTCACTTTCTTTCTTTCTTTCTTTCTTTCTTCCCCGTTCTTTCTCTACTTTGCAGGCTTATTAACAGACTGCAGCCAGGCTCTGTGAAAAAGATCAACCAGTCAGCACTGAACTGGCACCAGGTGAGTTTGTCTGACACTTATTTTAGCTAACTGAGGGCGCGGCAGACTTGTGAGCAGGAGCACTTCATTGACGCTAGAAGTGCAGCAAGCAGTTAGACTTGCCTCTTCCCTGCATTGTGCTGAGGATGTCAGTGCACTGAATCACGCTACGTCATGGCTATACTTGGACATTAGCAGTGTTGCTTCTGCTTTTATCTGAAACTGGTTTCTTAATAGTTAGTGCTTATAAAAATATTTGACTGCAACTTGTTAATGAGAGGATACAGGCAGAGAAATAATCGCCCGGCTTCAGCTTAAAACCTGTCGCGCTTGTTTACTTTGGTGTGGCTTTAGCTGGAGAACCTGACAAACTTCATCAAAGCTCTCACAGTGTACGGCTTGAAGCCCCATGATATCTTCGAGGCCAACGATCTGTTTGAGAATGGCAACATGACGCAGGTCCAGACGACTCTGCTCGCCCTCGCCAGCATGGTGAGTCTCTAAAAACGTCACATCACATGACAAGTGGTAGTTTTTTGTGGGGAATGATCGCAGTTTAATGAGAAATCTTCTACACCGCCTTTTCTCTCAGGCCAAGACCAAGGGCTGCCAGTCGCGGGTTGACATTGGCGTGAAGTATGCGGACAAGCAGCAGAGGATGTTTGACGATGAGAAGATGAAGGCTGGACAGTGTGTCATTGGCCTACAGGTACAGTTTTCAGTGTCAGTAATATCACAGGACTGATGCTCTCAGAGTGAAACTCGGGGCCAGGGCTTTAGAAGGAAATGCAGACAAGGGACTAAACTTGATTCTTTTTTTTCTTTTTTTTCTTCCTGAAATATAAAGATCAAAAAATTAGAAATAAGATTTTTTTTTTTTATTTTTTAATTTATATATTTAATTTATTTATTTTAAATGATCTGATCATTCTGGCTGCGTTTTGACAGGCGGGCTACGTGCTCGCAAAGCTGAACTCACTGCGGCAAGTGGCGAAACTGTTGTGAAAGAAGGCTTTGTCATGATGATCTCATGTTGAGTAGCGTTCTTCTGTGCGAGAGCTGCACATTGTCACTGATGCTTCAAACCTCCCTGCTTTCTTTTCTTTCCTTCCCCCTCCATTACCTGGAAGGGTATCAAGTAAACACAAGCACTTCTCAAGCAATGAAGAAATACTTTGACTGCAATTTGAGAGCGGTGCAAATATGAGGAACAGCTTAGTCAAAACTTTTAAAAACACGTTTGGTTAGTGTTGCACCAGTATCAACAGTCCCACGCTTGCTTAAAACAATAAAATGTGAGAAATGCAGTGATGTTGTGCAACAGTTTACACCAAAACTCTTTATTGGTCTTGTATGACTGTTGATCATTTATATACAACAAGTGATTGTTCTGTTTTTCAGATGGGGACCAATAAGTGTGCCAGTCAGGCAGGTATGAGTGCGTATGGCACCAGGAGGCATTTATATGATCCCAAGGCTCCAGTCCAGGCCCCCATGGACAACACCACCATCAGTCTGCAGATGGGAACCAACAAAGGGGCGAGTCAGGTATGCATTCTTAAAGGACTGCAGCAGAAATAAGCTTCAGGACACTGGTTATGGCTTGTCCTTGGCGTTCTTTGCCTGCTGTAAACTACGGTCATGTTTGGTCTTGTAGAAAGCTGTAAACTCCTGTATTATCTAAAAGGCAAAGCTCAGTCTCTGTCTGAGCAAAGTCTTTTGTTATATTTTTGCCATAACAAATTACAACACAGACTAAGGAAACAATTTGAACACATCAGCAGAATACTAGATTAAGGATAGCTTGACATCAACATATATTCTCAGTTTATAAAAATGGTCACTTTGTTACAGTGAGTACATTAATGACATTATGGCTCTGTGTTTGTTGAAACCATGGCAGCTGCTGTTAGTGGAAATAAATGGTTGCTGGGTAGCATTTGATTTCCCCAACAGATCCCCTAATGTGTTGCTGATCTTTTCTAGATGAATGACATGTATTCTTTAACCCAGTGGCCAAATGTCTGGGGCCAGTCTCGTGTTTGCCAAGCAGGAGGAGAGGAAGGGGGGGGGGGAAAAATGCTGGGGAGAATTCCACGAAATCTGACAGTTTTCCTTTTCCTGTCTCCACTTCAGGCTGGGATGACGGCTCCAGGAACGAGGCGTGCCATTTACGACCAGAAGCTGGGCACAGAGAAGTGTGACAACAGCACCATGTCTCTACAGATGGGATACAGAGAAGGGGCTAACCAGAGCGGGCAAAACTTTGGCTTGGGACGGCAGATCTACGATGCCAAGTACTGTCCCAAAGCCACTGAGATTCCAGGTGATGAAAATGGAGCAGGTGTCGCCCGTGAATACATCCCAGATTACCAAGACGAGGGCTACCAAGGCTACCAGGAAGAGGAGCAGGTGTACCAAGATGATGGAACAGATTATTAAAAGATTGGAGGGAGCTGAGGAAGGGAAAGTGTGATTGTGTAAGGCTGGCAAGTTCTGCGAGACAGAAAGGTGGTTTATTTTTTTATATCGTTAGGATGTTGCACTTTTTTTTCTTTCTTTGTTTTTTTGTAGGCTGTATCCTCTTAGTATTGTACGAAAATGTCTCTTACCCCTGTTTGTACAAAACCATCTCTACACATATCATGACGAGCTGTATTTCTGTAATTTCTTTATATATTTGAAGTGACCACAAAAGCCAATCACTTGGCTTGGCTAGATATCCCAGGGATTTTTGTCCATGTGCCAAAGTGTGGTGGTTTTGTTTTGTTTTGGGGGGTTTTTGGCCTCCTGTGGCTTTGCTAACTCATTAGTTTCATTGAGGGATCCCAAGATTTTCTTTAAGGGCAACATAAACTAAAAGTGAAACCTTAGGGATTTTTTTTTTTTTTTTTTGTGTTAACAATAAATGGTTATGAGAAAATGCATGTTTCCATGAAAACACCAGTGCTTATGTTCCTGTAATAGCTGTAACATCTGTGTTTTAAAAGGAAAAAAAAATCCTGTGAATGAGAATGTAAACTTATTTTGTGTTAGTTGTTACTTCAGTATCTTCTTCATCCTTTCAGTATTGACACGCGGTAATCATCCGTTTTGGTTATTCTGACAGATGAGGGAACAAAATGGATTTGTTAGAACAAACCAGTCTTCTTTAAATTCTGCTATTTCTCTCACTTCTTTATTTCACTCTTTAACAGAGGAAATATTTCCTTTGTTTGCATAACCAATCTGACTGGAGAGAGGCTTGTTTTCTTTGGACAGTGGAGGAGTGGATAAAATGATACTCAAGTGAAGTTTTGAACATTCCAATCAAGAATACTGGATTCTTCTTTATTTTTCAGTGAACAATGTTTCAGTGACTTATTAGATATTGGTTGATATGCAAACCAATCATATATTTGATCATGTAAGATTATTATTTATACATGTTTGTGATAATTTTTTTTTTTTTTTTTTTTTTTTGAATGGAGGCTGTTTTGTACCTTGACATTGAATAAAATTTGGTATTGGACTATGCTGCTTTTTTGTGTGTGTTTGAATTAAGACAGACTCGATGGCCGCTCTATGTATAATGGCTCATTAATCCAAATATCTAATCGGCCAATCGCATGGCAGCAACTCTTTGAATGTGGTATGGTTGGTGGTGCCAGACAGGCTGATCTGAGTATTTTAGAAACTGCTGATCTGCAGGCATTTTCCCACACAACCATCTCTGGGTCTGAAAGAGAAAATAACCAATGTGCAGCGCTTTTTCTTTGCAAGGTTATTGTTAAATAAAACTTGATGTGAAAATGAAATTTAAATGGATACGTGATTTTGTGAATGTGGAAAACAAAAAATACAGAAGAAACATCCTTAGTATCTGTTAATTTAATTAATTTTATTACAACTTGCCTGATCTTTATTTAGACTTTTGATATTTACAGGACTGAGTCATCTGTCTTTATTATTACACCTACACTGATTCTTCGAAATCTTGCCTCTGGCATATGCCCTTCATACAATAATAATTCAAAAGATTAAAACACTGAAACTGATAAAAATGTAAAACAATACACTCTGGAAAATAAACCTGAAATTTAAAAAAAACACTATCAAAAAATAAATAAATCCAACACCACAAACTGGTTCTCTGGGCCTTGGTGATGTCAGAGTTCAAAGAATGCTTTGAATAAGAAGGAAACAGTGACTCAAATTAACCACTCATTAACCAAAGTATGCAGAAGAGCATCTCTTAATGCAGAACCTGTCAAAGCTCGAAGCAGATGGGCTACAGCAGCAGAAGACAGCACAGGGTGACACCACAGTGTACATGAATATTGTAGCTGACCATGCCCATCCCTTTTAAAATTCTAACAGCTGCTTTCAGCAGGATAATGGACCATGTCATAAAGCATAAATCACCTCAAACTGGTTTTGTGAACATGACAATGAGTTTTCTGTACTCAGTTGACCTCCACAGTAGCCAGATCTCAATCCATTAGATTGCATCATGTCAGTAAGGGCTAAAATGTCCATATTGGTGTAGCTTATGAAGTGTCCCGTGAGTGCGTGCTGGTGTCAGTTCAGTCAAATGAAACGTGTATTTAAATGCTGTTTGAATTTGGATTTACAAATTTACTATCTGCAAAAGCATAACTGATTTTATATTGACCTTGTAGGTGTGTGTGTGTGTGTCTGTGTGCATGTGTCATGGAAAGCTGTGAGACACCTACTGTCATATTAGCTGCTGTAAGTTTGGGTTTTAAATGCTCTGGCAAGTGTTTGTTTTGTCAGCAGTGCAGCAGAGCTCCAAATGGAGGCTGAGTTCAACAATCAGTGTGGTTTGCCCTTTCAGTAGTTGTCTAACTAGACAGACATTCAGAGATCGTAGATCTCTGCCAAAGTCCATGTACTATTTCACAGTTTTAAGGAAAGTGATACAGATCTGTACAAAATTGAGTGGTGTCTTCCTCTGAACACACTCTCACCAAGCTTCATTAAATTTGGCTTGGTAGATTCTGGGCTATGTTGGAGATAATAGAGTGTTCATATAGATGTAACTGTGAACAAAAAACTCATATATATATATATATATGTATATATATATATATATATATATAGAGATAGATATATATGTTTGTATACACATTTAAAAAAAACAGAATAAAAAAATAAAACTACAAGTGATTTGGTGCTATAATTTTTGAATACTTATTCACTATGAAAACCCATGCTGGGTGTGAACTTGGGCGTGTTATTTAGACTGACACATATTTTGAATTTGTGCCACAGCATTTATGTGTAACCAAGGAACAATGTATACATCCGTCACGGGTGAATCCAGGCAAGCTAAAAAGGACAATTGAAGATACAACAAACCAGGCAGAGATGACGTAATATAAGATGGGAAGGGTCATGAATAACATTGCAATAAGCAACCACGTCCCAGTATAACAAATAAAATAAGTTACATATTGCTATATATCCGTAGTCTGTTAACTAGTTTTATATAAACCTGGACAGTTAGAAACTGTACACGTATGGTCAGAAATTGACATCAACAAATAATTCTGACTGAATATTTGGTCATTCAATTTTCAGTAGGATCAAGGTCCGCGGCTTTGGGGAGGTGAATTCTAGAAGCTGAATGTTGGGCTGCTTTAGCCATTTGAAAACCAGTTTTGATATGTTCTTGGGATCATTGTCTTGTTGGATGACCCAACTGTGTCCAAGTGTCAACTGTCTAGCTGTTGATGTAAAGTCAAGTTGAAGCACTTAGCACTTGTATACACAAGGTGAACCCAGGAAAGCCAAAACGGACACTTGAAGATACAACAAATTGGTTGTTTATTGTAGTTTGCGAGTTGTTCCTGATCATCCCAACCAGTTTTCTCTCATCTGAGGGTGATAATTTGGGTCTTCTTCCAAACCTTGGCAAAGTGGTGGTATATCTGAATAACGTGTACTGATGTAAAGTTGTTTGAACTGATGATCTTGGACTCTTGACTCTTAAAAGCCACAAATCACCATGATATTCATGCCCATAACCCCCAGTGTGTATAAACTACTGACGACAACTGTGTATGTTTAGTCCCGGGGTTTCCGACCTAGACCTATGTAGTCATGAGATAAATGTGAGGAGTTTTAGTTATTTAAATGAAATGGCCTCATAAGATTTGAGGCCAATTGGGACACCGTATGAACTGAAAATACTTCATCTGACTTAAAGAATTTCGGAACACTTTTACTGCCTTTCTGCGAAGATCTGTCTGCTCACTACTTTCCTGTAATGTTTTTGTTTGTGTAACTCTTCTCTCCTCCTAAAAAGCAGAACTAACCCTGCCATATCTGTGGTAACACAGACAGTAATGAAAACAGGACACGTTGGTTGAAATCTGACACTGGACACAAACTGCAGTAACTCTGCAGCTGCGCCACCTGCTGTTCACAGAGGAGATCAACGCCCGGAAGACATCACCGGATGTTTGCCAGAAATCGCGCGATATCTGGGCTTGCGAGACTTCGGGCCGTTCTTTTCCCCCCGGAACATCAGGCAAGATGGTAGGTGTTTGTGCCGTCTCGCAGCTAGTCAGACTACAATCTGTATGCATCGGGGCTCTAAAGTTGTTGATTTGAACAGCTGACTGTGTCATCGACTAGTTCCACAGTTTTTATTACCATCCAGTAGAAAATCGTTGCTCAAAATGAAAGATTAAACTGTGTTTACAGCCTCCGTACTAGCCGGAGCTATGGCTAAGCTAACCCGGTGGTAGAGCGTTACCCGTAGCAGTAGCTGAAATAAAATAATCATTATAATATTACTGCAGTTGGTTGTGCATGGATTATTAAACCGACCTATTGACGTTTAATGGTGAAAATGAGTGACGCCTGTTAAATTCTGAAGCATCAGTGTAAAATGCTAAGCTACATACTCACTGGGGTGATCCCGTTTCTTCCAGGCGGATACCGAGATCAAGAAGAAGCGTACCTTCAGGAAGTTCACATACAGAGGTGTGGACCTGGACCAGCTTCTGGACATGTCCTAGTAAGTGACACAACTGAGACGGTCACTGGTGATGTCATTCAGTCAACTAGAGTTACTGTACTACTACTGCACATCCTGACATAATGTAATTTGTGAGTGTCTTACTGTGACAACAGAGGTGTTTATAAGTGATAATACTGACTCACTGAAAATAAAATTGTCCAATTTTTAAGGTGATTTATTCAACTCTGACGCTTGCAGGTCAAAACTGAATAAACAGGCTTGAGACTGGACACTGAAACTAGAATTTACTTGTCTAATATTGGCAGCCATTTTTTTTTTTTTTTTTTTTTTTTTTTACCTCTATGTGTCTGACAGCATTGAATAGTTTGTGTATGGACATGTGATTCCTTCTCTTACTTGCATCTGGGAATTGGAGAATTGATTTAAATTGTTTTCCTCTATGTCCTGCCTCTAGTGAGCAGCTGATGCAGCTGTACTGCGCCCGCCAGAGGAGGAGGCTGAACCGTGGCCTGCGTCGCAAGCAGCAGACTCTCCTTAAGCGCCTGCGCAAGGCAAAGAAGGAGGCTCCTCCCATGGAGAAACCAGAGGTGGTGAAGACCCACCTGAGGGACATGATCATCCTGCCTGAGATGGTTGGGTCTATGGTTGGAGTGTACAATGGCAAGACTTTCAACCAGGTTGAAATCAAGGTGAGATGTCAGTCTGGTAATTGGCACAGTTTGAAAAGCTGGGCTGGCTTTACTTCTGCCATTGAACTAAATCAGCGCACCCATCCAATAAAACTGATCATATAGGCCATGATCATTTATTTTTGGGAAAAACAAAGGCCCCAAACTAAAGTGTGCATTGGTCCAGCAGGTATACATGACCAAATAAATTGACCTTTTGCCCATTTACAACCTCATTCAGTTTTCACTCATTGCCCTCTAAAAATAGACTTTCAGCTCAAGTGGCTCACGGAGCATTTTTATCAAATGTAAGTAAAATGTAATGTGGAACTGTAGCTACATCTGACCATGGTTGTCAAAGTGATTCAACATGGCTCATAATTAGTACACTGGGAAAATACAGATACACTAAATTGCAAGAAAATATGGGACGTCTTAGTTGGTTAAAAAAATGTAAGGGGTCTTTATCAGTTTTCCAAGAATGTATTTCTTATAAGCTAGTTTTCCTGAAGTCACTGCTTGACATTGAGTACACTGTGATCCATAATCTACTGCAGTATACGACATATTTTTAGACCTGCTGGACATATTGTCCAGTTAAATTAAAAAAAAAAAAATCACATCAATTTTTAAGTTGACAGTAAAATATGCTATGAGCCAAATCACCCATTGTGCTTGATTATGAATGCAGGATGATGCATAATAATCAGGTGTTGTAAAACCTCTTAAGCACGCCAGCTTCAATGTGCACAGATCCTGCATGCCTCCAAGCTTCCCTATTTTGGTAGTGACCAAGTCATATGTTATTTAGTGGCTCCAAAGTGTACAGGTTTACACTGACAAGCAAAGGTTCCTGTGTTGATCCAGGGAGTAGGCCCACATCTCTTTGGGGTTGCCAGGAAGGGCATCCACCTTTTAAAGAAGGGGGCAGCCAAAAGTAGTTTGAATCATACATTACGTTAGTGAATCTTGCATATCCTGTATAAAAGAATTCCTACCGAGCTCTGTCACATAAAATTCTATTGCCCCGTACTTAACATGTTGTTGTTTGTCCTCTCTCCACAGCCTGAGATGTGTGGTCACTACTTGGGAGAGTTCTCCATCACCTACAAGCCAGTGAAGCACGGTCGCCCTGGTATTGGAGCCACACACTCTTCTCGTTTCATCCCTCTGAAGTAGAATGGCTGTATTATTTGTATAAATAAAAAATTGGGTGCTCCACACAACATGATTGTGTTGATTTTCTTTTACATTATGGGTCAAAATGAAAATTGAATGCATATTTTAAAGATGGCATGGTGAGATACCTCGTAAATGCAAGACTCCAAGATAAGGTGCTTTGTTTGAATTTTGATTTATGCTGAAAAAATGGTCGAAGTCCTTGAAATGTAACATTTCTTTACAAAACAAAAGACGATATGCACGTCAAAATCACTGGTGACTTGCACAATTAACGGCTTTCAGCCTTTCTGACATGGTCTGTGCTTCATCTTGAAGCTCTTCACATCAGGCATCATCGCCTGACCTGGGGCGCTGTTCATGCTCAAATAAGGTGAGCAGTTGTAATACTGACCACAAAGTTCCTGCCGCCGCTGAAACCAGAGCAGCAACAGCGGTGCGGCTGAAAAAAGCACCGGGTTTGTACTCCACCAGTACGAATGTTCCGCCTCTTGAATCTCAGAGCCAGCTGCAATTTGAGTGTGGCCATTCTGGGCCATGGATACAAGCTCTAGCGGTCTCAAAAACTGTTTATTGACATCGAGCTAATAAGGTTTGTAAGCCGGGTAAAGAAACAGTGGCCGAATTGGTGAGTGTTGGTTTAAATTTTAACTTCTTTCACAGAGTCTGTTTTTATTGAAAACCAGACACCGCTAGCTTGTGGCAACCTAGCTTCCAGCCCGGTTAACGGCAGCTAGCTAGTTAGCTTCAGAGCGAGAATGACAGAGGGGAACAGTCCTGTCAAAAGGCAGCGAAGGCAAACACGATTTAATAACTGTCTTTTGCTGCCTGTTTTTAAAATCTTGGGGGTTTTGTTGTTCACCTCAGGATGTAAGTAACATCGGCGGAGTTTGAAATGTTCGCTCAAATAAATTTGCCGGTGTTTTTCCCGGCGTGAGTGAGTTGTTGCAAATCAAGAACAAAGATCTATTGTAGGCGAGCTAACCTTAACTGTTACCATCAGCGGCACCGGTATTATTATTATTTTACCATTTCACTCTACTAATTTCCCATCCTTAATATTAAGCCTTTAAACGCTGTCATGTATCTACCTGACTCAAATGGGCTCTTTCCGTATATTATTTTACAACTGGCACATAGGTCCCTGTAATTTTAACGTGTTTAGTGAGACCGAGGCCACGTTAAGTTAAATTTTAATTGCTAATAGGAGGATTACAAGGACTAGACATACGGTAATAACGTTACAGATGTTCTTCATCCAAGTGAAGATTTACGGTATGGCTAATTCGTACATGAGGATTAACAAATTATTGTTGAATTCGCTATTTAGGGCCGTCTATACGAATTCTGTGGTACATGCTGGTTGGTGTTTTGATTGCGAGTTTGTTAAACACAGATGTAAGTGGCCTCACCATAATATTAGATTAGTCAACTATAATTACCAAAGGAGTAGCATCAGAAAAGCATCTCGGTTGTTTAGACAGTATCCCCCCACACAGGTGTTTGCGTCATATAATCTCTCACTAAACAGAGATTATAAAGGCAGAAATGTGGGCTATACTCTAAATCCTGTGTTTCACCTGAAGCTGAGTTGTAGATGTGTCAGCTGCTTTTGTGCGACCATAGACTTGCATATAAAAATCGTTCAGGGGATTTCACATCTTTAGTGGACACTGCAGTATGCAAGTATCCTTTGAAGTCTTAATAAAGGATACATTCTCCCCTCTGTTTGGGGCCCACTTTCTGTATTTGTGTTATGCACTGTGGCTCAATGTAATGGGACAAGAACAGCCTGGTGCAGACAGATTTCTTGACTGTGTCTAGCTTTTGTTATAAAGAATTGATTACCCAAATTCCAAGTTTGCTAACTAACTCTATTTACAATTTTTTAACATTACATCTGTACTTCTTCTATTGGTTACAGATCTGCTGTCACACGTGTTAACCAGTGAATGCATAGAGTCAAGAAGGTTAAACTTTGTGATAATAAAGAGGGCATTTGGACAAGGTACAGTGTTCATGTAATCTCTCTGCCTTGCTTAAAAAAATGGATGAATAATATTTAAACCAGTTCCAATAAATGAATGGCCTTGTGTAGGTGTGCCTTGGTTTCCGCACCACTTATCAGTTCTTTGTAATGTCAACGTGCAGCTGTGTGACTGTGAGCATGACGGCTGTGGACGGCCTTTCGGATAATGCAGAGGTGGTGGAAATGGAGGACGTGCCATCTCAGTTCTTTGTGGAGAAACACTCTTGGGAGGGCCTGCGAGATATTATCCACTGTAGCAGGAAGTACTCAGGCATGATTGCCAACAAGGCTCCCCATGACTTCCAGTTCGTGCAGAAAAATGATGAAAATGGACCCCACTCCCACCGGCTCTACTACCTCGGTAAGCCGCACAAAAATGCCCAGTATCAGCTTGTAATTGGTAATTTCTGTCTTTTTCTCAACTGTACTCCTTTCAGTTGACCTCGGTCATGCTTTTCTGCTCAAGGCAGCAGAGGATGATTGCCTCATGATACTAAAAGAGTCACGGTGAAATGCCTGTTGTTTCTTGTTGACACTGCCTTTGTTGCTTTTCTTTGTGCTTACCAGGAATGCCTTATGGAAGCAGAGAGAACTCATTACTCTACTCAGAAATCCCCAAGAAGATTCGGAAAGAGGCCCTCTTAGTGTTGTCATGGAAACAGATGCTGGATCACTTCCAGGTGAATTCCCCATCTCTCCTCTCTCCTCTCTGTTTGTGCTGTGCCACTACCAAACTACCCAGTATGTTGTTATTGAAGTCCAAAATACTATCCAACCACTATGAAGGGATGATGGGGCAGATGAAGGTGGTTCAATCATGTGTTTCTCATTTATTATGTTACATATAAATATATATATATATAGATGTATGTGTATGTATGTATATATATATATAACACTGCCGCTGTTTTTTTTTCCTTTTACTTACTTCCGAAAAAAAAGTCTCATTTCTGCCGTTCAATAGTCTACTGAACAAATTTAAACTTTTTAAAATTATGCAAAATTGCAAAACGCTTAGCTGTGTCTCTAATAAAACCTCTGTAACTTTGCTCTGCTTCACTTCAGCAGCATCAGGTAATGTTCATATGTTGATTAATGGTTTTCTTTCGTTTTTGATCTACTGCAGAATATTTTTATAAAATCCCAGGCCAGGAAAATCACCTTCATGTTTTTCTGTGTTTTATCCTCAGCTACTTTGACACAAAGGCATCTGCTGTGATGCTTACACCTTTGATAAAGTCTCGCAAGTGTCAGCTTTCTTTCTATAGATATAAAAATATGGAAATGTACTGATGCATGATCTGAATTATAATATTTCTGACTGTCTGAGGCAAAATTTCCCTGATTCGAATCGAATCGTGGATCGAATCGATTCGGGACCTTGTGAATTGGAATCGAATCGATTCTAGAAATCAGTGACGATACCCAGCCCTAATATTTACATATATGTACCGTTGCATATGCACAGGTTTACACAGCAAACCTCTAAAAATCCCTTTGGTAAATTCAAATCTTATCCATATGTTTTCCTGTTGTTGCTCTAAGGCTACGCCGCACCAGGGGGCATATTCTCGAGAGGAGGAGTTGCTGAGAGAGCGTAAACGTTTGGGAGCTTTTGGTATTACGTCCTATGACTACCATTCCCAGACTGGACTGTTCCTCTTCCAGGCTAGTAATAGCCTATTCTACTGTCAAGACGGTGGCAACAATGGTTTCATCGTGAGTACAGCTGCTCAATTTTTTGCAATTCTTAGATTCTCTTGATTAAAGAATGGATCAGTACAGCTGTGTAACGACACTGTTATGTTAAATACATTACTTTGGCTCATAAACCTGTAAATACTGTGTAGCCGTTCAATTAGAGGGATACCAAAGAATACCTGCAAGGTAGAGATGATCTCTATCTGTGAGTCTCCTGTCAGAGTTTCTTCCAGACAAACAGTCAGTGAATAGTGTTTCCATGTTATAAGTTATTACATTTCATGTGTTTGTGTGATTAATAGCTAGAGCAGGAATGTTAGACTGACTTTGTGTTGTGGGCCACTTTGCTCTTAAGTGGGCCATAAAACTGAAACTCCCCTTTCTGTCAGTGTAAAGAAGTGTAACTGCACATTAAATCCCTCCGACATCTTAATATAAGTAATTTCGACAGTATAGCTCAGTTTTTACCCATCAGCTCTAAAAGGCTGATGGGGTGCTATCACCCTGCCTGGTGGACAGACAGGCAAGCAATGGAACACCTGAGTTTGTGAATGCAATAACTCAAAAAAAAAGGCGATATAGGAGTTTCAAATTGATACCATAGGTGTATCGACTACAAATCTTGGGAGAGTTAACATTTTTTAGATGCCTATCAATAGTAAAAGCTGTAAAACTCGGTTTGGACCTTGGATTAAGATTCATTGAGATTGTTTTTACTGTTTGTCAGAGGTGCACTTCAGGTCTTTCTCCCCCTTTTATAATTTTAATGCAGCTTTTTAACCTGCTTGAAGGAACAGGGATCTCCTTAGACCCTGTATTTGAAGAGGTTTTGGAGTGCATGATGCTGCTGCTGAATCTTGATGATGGGTTTAACAAGATAAAAAGAATAAACAAACTGGTTAAATAATAGATAAATGAGATTTGTATAAACATACAACAACATCCTCACTGGTAGGAGAAATTGCAATAGCTCGAATGCGTTGAGTCACTTTACAAAATCATGAACTGGTCTGAGTCACTGAAAATAACCACGTGCATCCATATGGGTGGTCTGTACTTGCTGTCATTTACTTGGCTATGCAGACCAACAATCTCAAGCTGTTATTTGAGCTTCTCTTTACAACTCAAGTATTTCAAGTCAGCAGATGTTACAGACTGAGTTAACTTAGTTTACAGAACTCTTTTTGATTGTCCTAATGTCTTTCTTCTAAACTTCCGAATTTTTTTTCATGAATCAGGTTAATGTTTTCATAAGGCTCTCGCTCTGTCCACGTAACATTCAATTTCCTTTTGACTAAGACTGTTTTTGTTGGTTTTAGCAGTCAGCTCCTGTAAAGCCTATGGAGATCAAGACCCAGTGCTCAGGGACCCGTATGGACCCCAAGATCTGCCCCGGAGATCCAGACTTTATAGCCTTTATCAACAACAATGACTTGTGGATAGCCAACATTAAGACAGGCGAGGAAAGGCGACTCACGTACTGCCATAAAGGTCTGAAGACTCAGTTTTTTTTATTTAAGCAGTATTTTTATTGAGTGAGCTTTACAAATTTCATACTATTAGTGTGTGTCTTGTTTTGGCACTTCATCTTCCCTGTTTTTTCTCATCCAATTTCATTTTGTAGCGCAGAGAGAAAACAACTTTGAGATACCACATGTTCAGTTTTGTGTTTAGGCATATGAATATGGCATTTGGATTTGAACCCATTTGCTAATTTATTCAATTTCTTCCAGGTTTAGATAATGTTAAGGAGGACCCCAAGTCTGCGGGTGTAGCAACTTTTGTCATCCAGGAAGAGTTTGACCGTTTCACTGGCTACTGGTGGAGCCCCACAGCAGTAGAAGGTCAGCAGTATGTCCTTTTCCAATAGTACCAGCTCAGCTCGGCTCGACTCAGTTTTTAGGGTTTTCTACTAGGTGGTAGTACCTGGTACCAGGTACTTTTTAGTACCCGCTTGGCCAGGATTCCAAGTGACCTGAGATCTGATCCAAAAAATGTGATGTCATCAGACTGTATGCGACCAATTGGCTAGTCAGTGGCGTCACTTGATGAGTCATGAGAGTGTCTCCTTCACAAAAATCAAAGCTGCCATTTTTTAAACCTGGCAATGAGAGAAAAGGCTGCACAGAAATCAACATTGTGGTCCCCGAGCCTGACAAAAAGGCATACACTGAGCAGCAGGTGTACCATCACCTCGACGCCCTCTATTGTTATGGTGTTCGTGTTGCATACAAATAATGTCGCTGAACTTTCAGCTGCATTGCTATAACGACCCCATGTACATTAGGTGGCACTCATTTGTAATGGAAAACTTCAGAAACTGAGTTGAATCGAGCTGCGTCGAGTTGAGCCGAGTAGGTTCTCGGCTCAACGGCTATTACTAACAAAAGCAATTCATGTGCTTAAGGAACATTACTTACAGCCCATGTTATAGGTTCTGTTTCTTTGGATAAATTGTATTAATTGTTTTTCTCCCGTCAGACCCTAATGGAGGTAAAACAGTGTACCTTCTGTATGAAGAGGTGGATGAGACAGAGGTAGAAATTATTCATGTTCCATCTCCAGCACTTGAGGAGCGGAAAGCAGATGCATACAGATATCCTCGCACAGGTCAGTACAGGTTTGCACAATGTACACACAAGAATTTAGAGTAGTGAAAACACACACACACATTTCTACAACTTGTATTTTTTTCTAATCTCTTATTTACAGGTAGCAAAAATCCCCAGTCTACACTTAAACTGGCAGAGATCAAGACAGATCATCAAGGAAGAGCAAGTGTCTCACTTCCTTTTCTTCACTTTTTTTCTACGTGCTTTAGCATCTTCATTCTTTAGCATGATCTTTATCTCACGTGTGCGTATGCATGTGTATGTGTATTTACAGATAGTGAGCACACACGACAAAGAACTGGTCGCCCCCTTTAACTCCTTGTTTCCTGGGACAGAATACATCGCCAGAGTAGGATGGACGAGTGACGGCAAATAGTGAGTGTTGCAAAATTCTGCCACTCTCAGAATAAACCAGCATAAGAAACTGTCTGATTGAGAACCTTTTAAAATTGTGGCATCAGTTTGGGACCTATGGACGTACACGATAATCTCGTTAGTTTTTACAGAAGTTATACTGGAGGGAACTATTTTTCATTCACGATTGCTCATCTTTCCATACAAATCAGTCTTTTGATCGTTGTCTGCTCTCTGTTGTAGTGGTTGGGCAGTGCTGTTAGACCGCAGTCAGAGGAAACTGCAACTTGTTCTACTGCCACCCGCCCTCTTCATCCCAGTGACAGATGATCCAGCTCTAAGACAGGAGAGTCTGGAGGCTGTGCCCACTAACACGCAGCCTTACATAATCTATGAAGAAACCACTGACGTCTGGATAAATGTAAATGTTTTCTCACAGCTCTCTATGGCTACCTTTAAAATAAACTGATTAAGTACATTTATAAATTCTAATTATGACGCTTTCTTTCTTTCTGCAGGTTCACGATATATTCTATCCCTTTATTCAAACAACAGAAGATGAGTTTACTTTCATTTGGGTAAATGAGTCTAAAACAGGTTTCAGCCATCTGTATAAAATCACATCCCAGTTACAGCCAGGCTGCTACCGTTGGATAGAGGAATACCAGCACCTAGAGGGTAAGAAACTAGGAGATGCCTCTGCATTGATTTGAAATGAGATAATCAGATTTTTTAGGCTGATATTATTTTTGTCTTTAGACTCGGCTGTTAGCGTTTACATTATAGAATGTTGATTTTTACTTTTTTGTCCTCCAGGAGACTTTAAATGTGCAATCAAAGAAGAGGTTACATTGACCTGTGGGGAATGGGAAGTATTGGCAAGACATGGCTCCAAGGTGAGTGCCAAATACAAAAGAAAAAAAAATCACACCTATGAGAGATACAGGTGAACTCAGTAAGAAAATATTTGGGCAGTTCTCACTTTTAATCTCAAGTAATGATCATGAATTTGGAGTGCTGATTCTAAATCCTAATTTTAGGGTGTTTATAAAAAGACTGGTGCTGCAGTGCCTGAAGTTGACAACAGATCCACATCAACTGACATTTGGTATTTCCCTGGAGATTTTCTGTCAGGCTTCTGCTGGAGTCAATTTCAATTTTTGCTTGTTTCAGGCCTTTTTTTGTTTTCAGTCTGAGTAAAACAGATGGACAAAAAACATGTCTAAACATGTCGACATTGTGCATAGTATGGATGCAAACACTCTCAAATGCTACTGAAGCTGAAAGATGACAAGTTAACCTGATGCTGCCTTTAAAAAATCACTAGAACAGTCAAATATACATGTTTGTTTGAACTGTACATTTTCTGTATTTTCTGTATTTTGTATTCTGGAGTTCAGCACCAATGCTGACTAGGTGTCAGCTTTTCTAAAATATTTTGAAACAAAGATGTTTCAGTGGCTTTATTTAGGTTTGTCATGGACTACTTTATGGCATCTGAAAAGACCATTGCTGTATTTTTGCTGAGAGCTGCTGTTTTCATTCACCTTCAAATGTTCTCTAATGTTGGCTTTGCTAGATCTGGGTCAATGAGGCAACAAAGTTGGTGTATTTCCAGGGCACCAGAGACACTCCTCTGGAGCATCATCTTTACGTGGTCAGCTATGAGTCACCTGGAGATGTGGTCAGACTAACTAAGCCTGGCTTCTCTCATAGCTGCTCTGTTAGTCAGGTACTATCATTTATTTGTGCACGTACCTGTTTGCCTAACTCTGTGTGCAAATTTCAGTAATCCAGCTGTTTATCCACCTGTGTTTTTGACATGTTGCTCAACAGTTGAGTTGCTTTAACATATTTTACTGTTTTGAGTAGTTCTGGTGGGAACAAATACTTCAGTCTGTGCCAGAATTAAATTTCAAATATATGAAAAATAAATAAATAAATATAAGTGTTGTTGTCTTACACCTGGGGAAACAAGACCAGTCCAGATTAAGTACAGCTAATAGAGGATATAGAGAAGGTTTAAGTAAAGAGAGAAACTGCCTGCTTAAGAGCAGTGAGAAATAAAGCACTGCTTGAGGGAAGTGTTTAAAGAGAGTGTTGACAGCATACTTGATAGTGTCTCATGTCGGGCTTTGTTGTAGTTAGTGATACAACTTTGCATCCCTCTTGCCTTTTATTTCCTTCCCTTTCTTTATAAGGCATCTCTTTCTCTTCTCTCTTCTTGCAGAACTTTGACTTTTTTGTCAGCCACTACAGCAACGTGAGTACTCCTCCCTGTGTTCACGTCTACAAGCTGACTGGCTCAGAAGGTGACCCGTTGCACATGGTTCCTGAGTTCTGGGCCAGCATGATGGAATCGCCAGGTAAACAGAGCCTGATGTAAAAAAGACCATGTAACATCGCTCATACTAAAGACGGAGAGGCACTGCTTGTCAGCAGTGTGTACACTGAGATAGTATCCAAGAGCAACTGCATTCCTCTGTCTATAAGTGGTTAGTTCCAACAAAAAGTACTTGTTTGACATTTTGCATTACTAAAGGAAAAGTCAGCCAAGAGTCATTGTTTTAAAATCTCTCAAAGGATTTGATAAATTTGGTTTTCACATGTTGTTGCCTTTTTTTTTAAAACCTCTCTTACAGTTAAAAAATTACAAGTCTGGCATTAAACAAAACAAAGCGTCTCTGTGTCAGTATAGTTTTGTGCAGAGGATAGTCTGTCCAAGTGTGAATGTTCATATCAGGAGAAGATCCTAAACATCATCACATTTCTTCGGTTTCTGGGAGCCTTGGAACTCCCGAATGCAAATTTAAGGCTTTAAGTTTATTAACCTCTTTAATTCAAACTACTTATCATGGACCAAACCATCACAATGGATTGAAAATTGCTCTATATACATTTTTTTTAGCACTACACCATTAGTTAATGTAGTTTTCATTATATGGGTGTCAGCTTGAACAGTTTGTGCTTTGTTGGAAGAGTAGGAATTGAAGCAGAAGTCTTGATTTAGACTTTTGCAGTGAATTTTTGCAGACGGTGTAAACTATCTAGTGGCCGACATCGTTGCTAGCATTTATACTTGTGCAGGTGCATTATGTGTAATTACCTTGTGGCCGTATCTTGGTGTTTTATGTGTGGCGCCAGACGGTAGACAGCATTTTATTTGTTTGTTTGTTGGTTTTGTTTTTTTTCTTCCTTCACGTCCATTCCGATAAATTCTGCAATCTCCCTCCTGAAATTTGCTGACATTTGAGAGTCCTTACATTGATGTTAGAATTATGTTTCCTTGTATTTAGCCACTTAGAGAATAACAATCAATATACTAACTCAAAGTAGCCGAACATGCACAATGCACGAACAGGCCAATCACAGTCGATGCAATCTGTAGTTAAATTTCTAGAGAGGTGAACATCAGGTTATGTGGTGGAATTCAGGGGGGGGGCGGGGGGGGGTTGTAGTAGAGGTGTAGATTTCCCACTAAAACATAAATCCCTATTAACCGCCACCCCATTGCAGTTGCTCCTACAGAGTTGCTTGTCATGATTGTGCTTTTAACTGAAACAATGTTTTGAAGCTGTAAAAATCTGGCTGAGCAGAGAGTTAAAATGTGAATGAAAAATAAACCTGCAGCAGAGTCCAGCTGGGGAATATAGTACAGGTTCAAGAGTATCAGTAACCTTAAACACTAAAACGTTTCTTTTTTTATTCCCAATCAATCATTTAGTTCTGTAATATGTTTTAGAGTGCTGAGGTTTTTTCTGCTGTAACATTTGTTGACAAAGGGTTCTCAGGCATGTTGTATGAAGCACTTTGAGTAAAAAAGCATTTTATAAGAGAACCAGTCATTTCACAATTTACATTTTTTTGACATAAAACCTTGTATGCGTATGCATAACCTAGTGACTGCTTGTTGATGTCATCCAGGTTGTCCGGGAGATTACAATCCACCTGAGATTTTTGACTTTCCGGGGAAGTCAGGCTTCCAGCTTTATGGGATGGTATACAAGCCTCACAACCTGCAGTCTGGGCGGAAACACCCCACTGTTCTCTTTGTCTACGGAGGCCCACAGGTTTGTAGCTGCATCTTATCCATCTTACTTCTAACTGTGTAATCATACGGCTTTGTTACATAAGATCTAATCATTGCTGCCTTCCCTTTGTGGCTAATAAATGCTGCTCTGAAAGTCTATTACTGTGTAAACAAAATGTTTCTATGAACGTGATTATGTCTTTGTATATGTAGGTGCAGTTGGTTAACAACTCTTTTAAGGGCATGAAATACCTCCGCCTGAACACGCTGGCTTCTCTCGGCTATGCTGTGGTTGTCATTGATGGGAGGGGTTCTTGTCAGAGGGGCCTTGAATTTGAAGGAGCACTGAAAAACAAAATGGTAAAGTTTGACACATACAAATAATAATCCAGTATCATTAAAGAAATAGATGTGATGTGAAAGCTCCAGCCGAAATAACTCTGTTTGCCTCTCCAGGGTCAAGTAGAGATTGAAGACCAGGTGGAAGGGCTGCAGTATGTAGCAGAGAAGTTTAACTTTGTGGACCTGAGCCGTGTTGCCATCCATGGCTGGTCCTATGGAGGTTTCCTTTCTCTCATGGGCCTCATCCAGCGACCCAATATCTTTAAGGTTGGACTGCCTGTTTACCCTTAAGCTGGCGTTTATTGTTAAAACCATATTAAACTTTTGCCTTTAGCCCAAAACATGCAGGCATTTGTTATTTAATGCAATATAAAATGGAGAAATCTTTTCTTAATTCTCTGTTTGCTTATTGCTCATAACTTAATTTGTGGTGCAGTTGCCAGTTGCATCCACATGGTGTCTGTCTTGGAGTGTGTTAGCCATTAGTCTTTATTAAGTAGAGATGTGTGCAGATACATCGCTATGCTAAAGATTTTTCTTGTGACATGCGTGCATATCAGATGTAAAACAATGACATCAGAATATACCATTAATAATTCTGTTATAACACACACACAGTAAGCCTAAACAATTACTCTCCTGCAAAGTGACTTCTTTCCGGATTAAGATGAATTCTTTTTCTTTTAATGTTATTACTTTTCCATCCCTGACAGCTGGCTATTGCAGGTGCCCCAGTGACTGTGTGGATGGCCTATGACACAGGCTACACAGAGCGTTACATGGATGTGCCTGAGAACAACCAACAGGGCTACGAGGAGGGATCTGTGGCGCTGCATGTGGACAAGCTCCCTAGCGAGTCAGTACACACACACTCTTATTTAAGTTAACAAGAGTTTATGAGGTATTTGAATTTTTTAAATCAAAATGCACATTCTCTGCAGTTTCTAATATTGTCTCTGCATTTTAATAACGATTGTAGGATCTTTAATGTTATATTTTTGTTAAATGTGCTTCACATTTGGTCAGTCCGATTCCTGTGCGCAACTGACAGTTCAAACACTTCTTAAAAAATCAGTTTCTTCTGTCTCATTCTTATGAAACACCTTAAAATATGAATCTTAAAACATTTAAACTCTTGAACTCGTGCTTGTGCATGCCACACCTTGCCTTTGTGTCCTTGGGCTACTTGGATCATTTTCATTAGCTGAGGAACGTTGAGTTATTGATGTTTCAGTAGCAGGGTCTTCCTTTAAGTCAAAAGCTGTGGATTATTATTATGATTTTTTTGTATGTAAAATAAGTTCTGCAAAAGTTAAGATTGCATCCTGACGGAACCTCACTTTTTAGGGTTCTAGTGATGACCTTAAAAACGTCGTACTGAAAGTGAAAGTAAAAGTTTTTTACAACTGCATTTGTGTAATCATTCTATAAATCTCTTTGTGCCACTTAAAACATTTGTAATGTTGGGAACATGTTTTTACTGTTCTCAGAACACATATTTACTGCAGTTTAACTAATCACATCGTGACTCTCTTCTTCAGGCCCAACCGTTTGCTTATTCTCCACGGCTTTCTGGATGAGAATGTACACTTTTTCCACACCAATTTTCTAGTGTCACAGATAATCCGGGCTGGAAAGCCCTACCAGCTTCAGGTTTGTTTTATATCTTAAGAGCATAATACGTGTGTGTGTGTGTGTGTGTGTGTGTGTGTGTGTGTGTGTGTGTGTGTGTGTGTGTATGTTTATGTTGTTCCAGTATTATCACAATCATGTTGTCCAGGATCAGTGCTGCAGTTGATCACTCATGTTGGTTTGTTAGTGATAGTGAATGCTCGAACAACGTCACTGGTCAGATGCAGTGCTGATCCTGGACCACCATTATTATTATGATAATATAGCCTATATGGTGATAATATAACATCACCAACACTTGGATATCAGATCATGCTTCCAGAAACATAGAAGAAAGTGCACTTTTACTGCTAAGGGCCATCTTAGTTTTCACAGGATTTTGCTTGTATCACTTATTTATAGTTCAATAAATTAACTTCAGTTAACATAATACAGTAGTTGGATTATATATTAGGAATAGGACTGTTGTTTTGCATTTTGAACCTTTAGTGTCAGCGGGCAGCTGTTTCCATAATGACAGCCTCTGTGTTCTATACAAATCCTGTGACACTTTGGATCGATAGCGTTCAGTGCGATCATGCAAAGCAGCTTCTTTTTCCTGCTGCGCTCACAGTGCTTTCATTTGGAAATACAAGTTAACTCTTGAACCACTTCTCTGTCACCAACCAATCAAAATCAAGAAGTGTTGAGTTTCACAGTGTCAACATCAACACGGGTAAAGGTTAAACGGAGCTTGTCTGTCCCTCATGGCCCAGTTATATATGGATTAGGGAGATGGTTTGTGTAACCTAGCAACAGCAGGTGCATTCTAGGCTACAAAAACAACCTTTGTAAAGAAGGTCATCAGCGGCTTCGAAGGCAAAAAAGATATTTTCTAGATTAGATATGAGTGGTTACACACACAAAGAGCATGTGTATTAATTTATAAATTAATTTGCTGATGTTGGTTGATTGCTCTGTTTTAATTTTTAAAGGTCTACCCCAACGAGCGGCACAGTATCCGCTGCCCTGAGTCTGGAGAGCACTACGAGATAATGCTGCTGCACTTTCTACAACAATACCTCTAAAATCAGACAACAAGGGGACAAGTGAAGTCAAATTCCCCTCTTCCTTCTTTTACCCCTCCCAACTGTCCGCCCACCTGTATTCTCCATGACCTCCCCACCCCAGCCCATTTCTAGCTGTTTACCCCGTCAGCAAGAAACACATCAGACACCCAGCAGCCACCAGCTCCTTTCCTCCCAACCAACTATTCGTCTTACTTCTGCATTACATTTCCTCCTCTCTGTCTTGTTCTGTTACTCAATTGCTCTCCCAGTCTTCTTCACGCCCCCTTCACCCCCATGATGTACAGTCTGGAGAAAGGTTTACGTGCATGACATGTGGTGTCCCACCCAGAAAGCCGAACAAAGACTTGTGAAGAAATGTTTGCAGGCTGTGTCAGTCTGACTCATTGCTCACTCACATCTTAATTTCTACAGCCACGATGGTTTCTACCAAACGTTATCAAATTGTTTGCCCGCCCTCCCAAACCTGTTTTGTTTACTCCAGTCAGAGGTAGAAGCAGTGGTTACAGTTCACAGATATGACATGGAATGTGTACACGCATTTGCAGACTTAAACTTTTACAGTATACATGCATATGTAAAATACAGTTCATCTCATACATAAGCACAGACACTCACACCCACCCTCACAATAGCCATACATACTGTGGGTCTGTACCTTGGAGTTGGTGTAATAATCAAGAAAGGAAGAAAATCAAGGCTCTTCTTCTGTCTGTGTTTTTAGCGTTTGTTGTTTAAAATGAAATATTTTTATGGATTTTTATTCTTTTTTTTTTTTCATGAGTGCTGATGGAAGGCACTCATTGATGTTTTTGCGCCGTCTTACCCCGTCATATTACATTGCTCGAGATGTCTGCTTGCCTTCTTAACACATAATTTATATTTGCCAAAGTACCTCTTGACTCTTGATCATGCTGGTATTTCCCTTTTTTACTGCAATAAAGACAACAAGAGGGTGAGCACTGGAGTCTTACAACAGCTTTGTACCACCGAAATACAATTTGTACATGATAATGAATAAATGTATGAATCAATCACAAGCTTTCTTCTGGTCCAGTCTTATTATTTTTCTACCTGTGAAGGGTTATATGTCTTGTTGTACTTCATATTTTCTGGGATTAAAAGGTTTTTTAAAATTATTATTTTAAATGTCAGGTGTGGCTTAAAGCCTCAATTAGACCCCCCGGCTCCTGTATTCCTCTTCACATCAGACCTGCACCTGACTTAAAGAAATCCACCTCAGCTACAAGAAGAGGGCTTTGAAGCTCCCCAAACATGTGGCAGCTGATGCTGTGGTAACCTTTAGATGTACTGAGTGATGCTTCATATTGATTTGGGAGCACCACAGAGACTTAACTGGATTCCACTGCCCTTAAAAACACTTCAATAAACAAGCAGGCCTTTGGAGAAGAAGTAAATGCCAATATTTGATCCTTTGCTTGTTATTGCAAGCCTCTAATCAGCCATGTCTTATTAGTGCAATTAGACATGTAGCCATGGTCAAAGCAGCCTGTTAAAGGTCAACCTGGACAATAGAATAAGGAATGAATAGTGATTTAAGTGACTTTGACTGTGGTGTGGTTGTTGATGTCAGGCAGGCTGGTCTGAGTGATTCAGAAACTGCTGATCTACTCGGATTTTTAAGCAAAATCTAGGGTTCATAGAGAATGGCCTGTTGTCCAAAACTGGACAATAGAAGATTGGAGAAATGTTGTCTGGTCTGATTATTCTGCAGCAAAATTCAGATGGTAGGGTCACAATTTGGCATAAATAGCACGAAAGCATGGATCCATCCTGCATTATTTCAATGGTTCAGGCCGGCTGGCACACTTTTATGGCCCTTGGTACCAACTAAGCACCATGGACCTGAGTGTTGTTGAGCGTGGATCCATCTTCTGATGACTGCTTCCAGCAGGATAACA
This sequence comes from Pelmatolapia mariae, assembly GCF_036321145.2. Classification (NCBI taxonomy): domain Eukaryota; kingdom Metazoa; phylum Chordata; class Actinopteri; order Cichliformes; family Cichlidae; genus Pelmatolapia; species Pelmatolapia mariae. The sequence continues at coordinate 11,975,907 of NC_086243.1, read as the reverse complement.
CACCATGTCACAAAGCTCAAATCAAACTGGTTTCTTGAACATGACAATGAGTTCACTGTACTCAAATGGTCTGCAGAGTCACCAGATCTCAATCCAATAGAGCACCTTTGGGATGTGGTGGAAGGGGAGATTCCCATCACAGATTTGCAGCAGCTGTGTGATGCTTTCATATCAATATGGACCAAAATCTTTAAAGAACATTTCAAACATCTTGTTTAATCAGTGCCATGAAGAATTAAGGCAGATTCGAAGGTTAAAAGGGGGTTCAACTTGGTACTAGCACGGTGTACCTAACAAAGTGACAGCTGAAAACTGGTTAGATTAGTTTAGCGAAAGGTCTTGATTAAGGTTAATCAAATCTGTCTACCAGCTCCATTAAAGCTAATGTATTATTCTGCTTCATCTGGTGTGCGCTTAACTTGTTTAAAACAAACAAACAGAAACACTGGACTATTTCTTTGTAGGGAGTACAGCCAGACAGCTAATGCTTTGGATTGTGCTGGCACTGTTCCTGAAAGAGCCAAAGACAACAAAACAGCATGAGGTCAACACAAATAAACCAAAAGCGCCTTAAGTGAAAGCTTTATTTATTTATTTATTGTTCAAATTAAAACTCTACTTACTTTATAGGACCACCTTGACTTTGAAAGCGTGAAAATCATTTTAGCAAGTTTACATTCATTCATATAAAACTTTGCAAATCAAATGGGAATAACAATATTTAGACTATCCCAATGTCTGGCCTTAGAAGAACCCCACCACCACGACCAAAAAAAATAAAAAAAATAAAAAAAATATAGAGATATTTAAAGGTGTTAGACAAATGCAAATAGGGTCGTGTTGTCACAGTTTCTTAGTATGCCCTAAAAGTACATTTCAAGAATAAATTGGTTTTAGTTTTGATTTAGAGAGTTGCAGAAAGAACACTTTAAATGCATCCTAAATGAAAAAAATGGTAAACCTTATTTACCGAGGTTTAAAAAAACAAAAACCTGTTCCCATGCTTTACAGTTGCCCAAGCAGACAGTCACCACAACAAGTCACCAAATGCTTTCCATTTGCAGGAAGTGCTGTCCCGTTCTTTTTAAATCACCCAAGCTGTGACATCAGGGCGTCGACTTTCACTGGCAACACCGTAGCCCAGAAGAGAAAGGCGAGTTGAGATGAGGGTAAACTCCTTCAGATCAGCTGTCTCAGATGTTGATCTTGACCCGACTGTCAGTTCTCGGAGGATCATTGTGGATGAAGCACATTAACAGTAAGCCTGACAAGGATGTAGAAAGTGGTGCTCTGGAAATTAAAGCTGACACTTTGGAGCTACTAAGGTTTGCTTTCAGGTATAAGCTGCTGATCGAGAGGTCTGCCACGTGATGCTGCGGTTTAGTGCAGATGTGTGTTTGCGAGGTTAGCAAACTCAGTGTTGTGTTACAAGTCTAAGAAAAATAAATATCAGTTTAATTACATGAGGTAGCCACAATGTGAAATCAGACTACATCCCTTGCATCATATCTTGGTTATGGATTTACTGCAAAACGCAAGAAGTTTTCTTTCCCCACTGTCGCCCTTGGTCATCTGATTCTTGGGGTTTTGCATGTACAGCATCTTGAGGTGACTGTTGAGGTTTGCGGCTGTGTAAATAAAACTGAATTGCATTGAACATAACAGAGATAAAGTGCAGACAGATATTGGTTTCAATCAGTTTTATTGGCTCTTTATGGCCCCAAATCTTTCTCTTAAAAAAAACAGAACATAAATTACAAACAGCAGATACAGATAGATATATATATACATTTATCAGGTGATTTTTTTTACAACATTTAAATAAGAAAAAGAAACATCTACAGTAGCTCTCAAGTCTTAAGGACACAGATAATATCACTGGACAACAGTAACAGTTATAGTGCTGAAAACAGTCCACAGTTCTTCAAATACTACTTACAAAAACTCGTCTTAAAAGTAGTCAATATGACTTATTATCAACAACATCTCCACAGGAAAATCAAAACAACTCAGTTAAGATTAGTTTTCGACTGATTCAAATTTGCAGGCAGAACGTGCAGTATGTGGTACAAAAGGCTGGAACAGTGTTTCTGCATCTAGTTTACAGTGAAGTACAACTTTACACAATGCTTCTGTCGTCATGTTCACGTAGAAAATGACTGTTTGTTTTAATTAAGTCTCCATTCGGTCTGCACCATTGGGTTTAAAAGGCTTGCTTGATGCATGCTGCATGTTTTTTTTCTTTCCTTTTTTTTAAAAAAAAATCTGACAGTCCTTGCTACATTCAAACTCATCAACAGGCCGCATACACAGCTGACACCTCACATGTGATGAGGAGTCTGGACTTGTTGGAAAAGCTTCTTTACTTACAGCTCACTGGACAGGCTGGGACACGCTGTGATGGGACGTCCTGTTGAATAGGAGCACCTGCTTCAAACCAGCAGAAAGAAACTGTGCAATGCTACGACATATTAATTTTTTTTTTTAAAAATTCCATTGCACATTTTAGCTTTGTCTCTTCTGTGGCCATCAATGCCAGGAAGGAATCTGCTCATCTTCTCTGGAGAACAGTCCTGATTTTGAGGGCTGTAGCTCTCGGATTAAGTCCCTAAAGGGAGATAACCAAGGAAGTGGCAAGCTCTACCTCATCAACCAATAGTCCTGCTTCTTACAACCCTTCTTGTTTTTGCCTCGTCCGTTTTTTTATGACTTGCTCTCGATTGCAGCGGGAGCAATCATCATCATACTGGACTTCAAAGGGTAGTAACGGCCTCTCCAAGTCTTCCAGAAGATGCTTTGCTTTCTCTGGTGCCGCTGCTTGGGAGGAGGACTCTGGAAATATCTGCCATTCAAGTTGGAGCGCCCACAGTTACTGAACCACCAACCACCTAGAAAAAACAGGACGATATTAGGTTAGTTGATGCGTTTTTACTGGACTCTATGTGAGCCACATCACGAGTTAATATCTGAAGGATGTTCATCATTGTATCTTACCAGAGAGGTGCTTGGCACAGTTGGTGTCACTTTTCTGGTCATTGTCCTGGTCACGGGTGGAGAAAGGCAGACCAGAGGCGGTGTCAGTGGCCAGGGAGCTCTCGAGGTCACTGAAAGTGCCACCCTTCTGAATCTGGAGGGAATATTTGGTTTCCTCTCCGCCCAGTTGGAACGGGAGACGGACGGTTGCAAGGTCATCCACCCAGTCAGAGAGCTTGATGTTGAGGATGTAGCTGCCATCTTTGGCAATAGAGTAAATCTTCTCTAAACCTAACCAGAACTCTCCTGGACAGGAAGGAAAGAAGAGGAGTTTGAGCTCTGTTTGCATGTGGTCCATTTCAGGTGTAAGTGCTAAAATGTTTTTGGAGGGTATTTCTGTCCATTGATGCAACGTTACTAAAAGGCAGATAACCTGTCTGAACACTGTACCAATCAGCCAGTGAAATAAAATTAAAAAGCATTTACCATTCAGACTGCCGAAGCCTTTCTCGTAGGCTTCCCACAGCTGGTCAAAGTCCACTGAACCATCTTGGCGCCTCTGAATCACTGTCCATCCGCCGTCTGGATAGAAAAACAGAGAAAGAATGATCAGAACATATTCCATCTGATGAAACAGCAGGTTCAAAATCTAAAGGAGTTTTGCTCCACGTACCAGCTGTCATCTCACAGAAGACTTCAAAGGGCTCTGAGTTTGCTGGCTGGATGGTGTACACACCACTGGTGGTCTCTCCTCTCATGAACAGCTCGTGGCAGTCCGATGCCGTCTCTGGAAAAAGAACAAAGAAGAAGGAAAAAACGTTAAAACTCGGACTGTATCACGGATGCCTTTTTCCCTGGATGTGCTTTAGACATGCTGCCTTTTTAGTCCAACCGCTGTGTTCAAATTTAGCCCTAGCTCCCTCAAATGTTTTTATTTTGGTTATCCTACCCAGCTTTCAGAAATAGGTCATTCACAGTTAGTGAATCTTTCAGTAATGGGCTGCTGCACACTTCGAGTAGAGTGTTTTCAAATAAGACTATCTCTCCAGGGGAAAGAAAAATAAAAGCTTATCACTATGTCTGGAGATATGAGTGTGTTCCTGATAGAAAAACAAAACAAAACTTTGACCTAGCTTCAGCAGGACTGTCGTAAACATGACCTTTCTCCCAGTTCCCAGGCAGTCTGCCCTCTTTAAGTGCTGGGCTGTGCAGCCTATAGAGTTACATACTCCTATCCTTTACATTCCTCTACCCCCCCCCCCCCCCCCCCGCCCTCTCGCTCATGCGTCCGATCCCCTTCCTCCCCCTTGGCCTGTCACACCTCCCTCACGTGCACAGCAGCCGCTTGGTGACGAAGATGTGCATGGCTGCTGCATGCATGGGGAATGATCACAGCGTGGTGTAGGGATGAGGGGGGCTGTTGTTGTATGCAGAGCAGGGGTCTCCAGAGCTGGCATGTGCTTTAATAGGGGATGAGGCTAATTGCACCCCTGGCGTAATCCGTTTTTAGTAAGGATGACATTATGTAGTGCAGTTTAACATCCTGCCAAAGCCTCGTCACAATTTACTGTGCATATATATATATTTAAATTTGGTAGTTCTAATTGTTTGAGTGAAAGCTCATCACCTGATCACACAGTAGCAAAATCTGTTTGTGTGAGGTGACCTTTTCTTCTTTAGAGAAATGAACTCTTGGTGACTTGTTGTGGTGACTGTCTGCTCAGGGGTCAAGGGTTCTCCTGAACTTTGGCACATTTCTTATTCATTATAATTGGAAATAAGGGGGAGATGGGGGGGGGGGGGGGGGGGGAGGTTTGTGCACAGGGATGGGGGAGGAGAGGACGACCAAAGGGAAAGGAGGCTCAGGAGGAGGAATGCCTGTTTGATTGTTGTAGGGCAAAGGTTGCTCATTCTTCAGGGATGTAAAAATGTTTGTTTAACAGAAAAAGGTGGGACATCTTGGAAATGGGAAGGAGGTGAGTGTCTTCAAAACAACATACGATATCTGTACAAAGTTCACAGATAAATTTAGACTGCCTTTCCCCTTTGTTTTCCTTTATTATTATTATTTTTTATTTTAGTTAAGACCCAAGGGGAGAAATCTGAACAAGAGTCCAAGAAAACCTTGTTGCCCTTTCCCTCCTCCACAGCACAGAAATGATCTGAGCGTAATCCTGGCATGCTGTCTGACCCTGACTGAATTCTCCCAGAGACCAGCAAACTTTCCCCCAGTTGAAACCCTTCCAGAATAACTTTTTTTCCCCCCTCTCTCCCCTATCCCTGAATCCTGCTGATGTCAGAGCTTTATGGTGTAATTGTGATTTCAATGACTGAACTCTAATGTTACCTCAGCCACATTCACCTTTCACCTAGTTCACACACATGGCTATTACAATAGAATTCAGTTTGAATATATACTTTTCCATTTGTATTAATTTATAATTACTGCAATTATTCCATATGTGCAGATTTCAGCGTTATTTAAAACTAAAAAGGAATAAAATGAGATCTATATGTAATCTGGTAGAAAGTTCAGAGTTTCTTATTGCTTCCCCATTTGTTCTGCATCCAGTCCAGTCCAATCTGGATGAAACCAGTCATTCATGCTGGTTCAGTCACAGCAGCTGCTTGGCGTGTCTGCAGTCTGAGAGCCTTTCACAATTACTGTAAACCACAGTATCAGGGGTGCTGACTAAACACCTTACTAATTTCCCGTTCAACTCCTGCAGCGATATTCCAGCAACTTCCTATTGCTATTGTGATTAAAATCCCTCAAATGTACGATAGACTCAGCTTACAATTAAACAAACAAACAAAAACCCCCAAATCTATACTTTATATTTTAAATATGTTGTACACGTGACTGTGTTAATGCTATATCGTATTTAACGAGTAATACTAATATTTCAGTCGCTCTCAGGGATTGCACTTGTTGGTATTTTTGGCGTCACGCTGAGCTGAAGAGCTTGTCCCAAATTGATTAGTTTCCTTGATTTTAATTGCTAGTGATTTAAGCTTCTTTGTGGCCTTACTAGACAGATGGTCTGTCACATTTGGCGTCAGATTTTGTAGAGTCGACTTAAGACAGTGTCAAGGGGGGATTTTGGACGCTTTTTGGCTTTACTTACCGGCCGGCGAGTCGCGCTGCTCCGCGACACCACTCTGCAAAGAACTCTCGGAGTTGCTGCTCCGCTGGGAGGCTTTCTGTCTTGACTGCTGGATCTGAAAAAGGTTGCGAATCGGTGATGAGAGAAAAAAATGACAAAATAATAATAATAATAATAATGATAATAATAATAAAGATGTTTAAAGAATTTTTTGTGCAAGCAGTGTGCGTAAATATGGCGCCTGCTTACTTCACTCTGCAGGGTCCTGATGCGCACGTTCTGTTTGTCAAGCTTATCCTGCTGAAGTCTGATGCGCTCCATCAGATCATCAATTCGTCTGTTCTGGGCCTCCAGCATGAGCTGACAGAAAAATAAGACACAGGTGGAACAATATTTATTATTTTTTGTCATTTTTATTCGACGACGTGTTTGTGCGTAAAATAATCCATCGCTCAAAGGAGGTCCTCCAGTTAACACCGCAAATAGGGTAACCGTAACAGTTTCAAACTGTTGCTTGAAACTTGTTATTTTATCCTACAATGACAAGCCAATAGTGTGTAGGTGTAGTTATGTAACCCATTCGCTGCTCGGGATTTTCCAGCGCACCATACAAAGCTCTCCGACTCACACACTGCTTTGTAAACGAAGCTTTGCTAAGAAAGCAAAACTTTCATGAGCCCCTTCAGTGTCTGTGATGCAAAATGGAACAGCTGTGGAAAAACGGAAAATTCTTGCATCTGATGCTCTGCCTTTTTATCCGGCAGCTCTGTCTGCACGTACTGCACGTTTATCCACGCCTGTAGTAGTAACCTTCCACTCCGGCTTACCACCACCCGCTGCTTACGCTCTGTTTAATTTTATTTAGGACCACTAAGTGTTCAGACCCCCCCCCCCCCCCCCCCCCCCCCACACACACACACACAGACGCACACACACAGACACACACACACCTTGTAATCCTTGGATGCTGTAAATCCACTGACTTGATAACCAGTGCAAAATCCCTTTGAACTTTGAGGGGCCTACATGGAAGTATCTTAACTATAAGAAAAATGGTTTGCACACTGTGGAAAAACTTCATTTCAGATAATTTTCCTCCCAGACTAACTTTCATTCACCTTATTCAACATAGTTCTAATGATCATTATTAACCAACACACATAATCTTCTCCATTCTTACCTGGATGTTGTGAGCATCACTGCTGTTCTTGGCACCAGCATTCATGTCAGACGTCCCTCCATCTCCCTGCAACATGCCGTCTACCTTCTCCTCCAGGCGGCTGAGTCTTTCACTCATTGTCCTTCTCTCCTGCTGCATCTCCTCTGCCTTGTCCCTCAGCTCGGCCGTGACATTCAGCACCTGCCCCTCTCTGTCTTCCAGTCCCTGGGCCCGAGCTTTCAAAACCTCCCCCTCTGCTTGCAGCCTCTGGCTTTCCTTCCCCAGTTCGCTCACAGTGCGATTGAAGACTTTCAGTTTGCTTGACAGGTCCCTCATCTGGACTTTAGTTTTGTCCACATGCTCCTTCAGCCCCTGGCCCAGTTGCAGGAGACCGTGGGCAAGGACGTTAACATCATCCCATGCTGCATACTGGACACGCTTCTCCTTGGTAGCACCACCAGAGCTTGAGGCTCTTTTCCTCTCCACCGGGAAACTTGTGGCCATGAGCACCACCAGGCAGAGAGTTAGAGTTGCCAGTGTTGTCTTCATTTCTGCAGTTTTACAAAACTTCTGAAATACGTCTGTAAACTGTGCGCAGAATTGTGCAGTGTCCTGCCTTCTCTTCTCGAATTGGATCTGATAGTTCAGGTTCCTGGATAAACAAGCTCAGTGCTGCTATTATATAGTTTCTCAGCCGTCAAGTCAAAGCTGTGAACTGCCTGCCATTGGCCAGCTGAGGAGAAGGAGGCGTGCAGTCACTCTCAGGTTTCTGTCCCTCCTCCACCTCTCTGTTAACTCTTCCTGTCAGAGGCTGACGCCAGAAATGATAAAGTGGTGTTCATCTCTGTGTGCTGGGAGACAGGACAGTTGTGTACCCTTCTATGATTTTTAATAGTAGTATAGTCTGATCATTATGATTGTAATATGATTATGAGCACATGAACATTCTGAAATTAGTTGATAATGATACCAGAAGCCAGATAAAGGGTTATATTCTTTGATGAACAATGTGGTTCTGTGTTTGGCGAGTTCGTCCCGGTGAAAGATGAAGCACAGACCTTTACTGAGCTTCTTCTTTGTGTCATTAGTTCATGCTGACAGTGAAATAGCTGAACTTATTTTATTCATCATTTAAAATCAAGCTAGCATTCAATTTTCTGTGTTCTTCTGTACTCGCTTGTATTATTTAGATCATGTGCCTCATGCTGTTTTTATTTTAGTAGATAACAAGCTGTGAAAATGTCAGTGTCAAAATGTTACAGCTGTGATTCAAATTAAAAATACAAGAGAAGGTGCACCATGACCACAAACGTGGGAGAGAATCTATCCATACTTGAATTATAAATTAATCTCCCTTCACAGTAAACTTTGAAATATTTAAAATTCATACTACTGAAATGAAACACATTAATCTGAAACGAACATCTTTAGCTGAATATTTTTATTCATTAATGGATTTATTGTTGAGCAACTTACATTTTTTATTAAATGTCAGAAAACAGTGAAACTGCACGTTTGTCCACTGAAATCTTAAATTATCTTTTGTGTTAAACACTAAAAAAACCTCACAATCATCCAGTTTCCAAAAATATAAATAATCTTCAATTATTCATCTTGGAGACTTTGGGACAAAAAAATTAAAATGAAAAAATTTGCTTTAAAAATACCAAGAATGGGTAAAGATAAAGTTAAATAGCTATTGAATTTCTCCTCTGACATCCTATTGGGAAAAAATCAGTCCAGAGAAATAGCTATTTAGTCTTTATCTGGATTTTTCTTTATCATAACTCCTTGGATAATGCAAGGAACGTGTGTCATCGGAAGAGGAACATGCGCATTATTTGGCCTGAGGTTCTCCATAGTAAAGATCTGCTGCTCAGAAGCCTTGAGGACTGTGAGAATTAGGGGAAAGTTCACACGGCACACAGAATGCCAACATTACGGGTTCTAGGATTTTTTATTTTTTTTTAAACAACCTCTATTGGCAAGCCCTACGTGATCTGGGGGGAGACCACAAATGAAAGTCCTGGTTAACCCTCTCCTGTCTGCAGGCCAGACTAAGTAGGTGAAAGGTGACGCAGAGACTGCTGACAGTGCTGGGATGGGGAAACTCAGCACCCTCATTCATGGACTGGAATGCAACAAACATTCATTATTTTCCCCCCAAAGCCTCAGCAGGGTTAGGGGTTTCCACTGAAAGCCCTCAGTGCTCCAGTTAAAAATAGGCTTTTCTTGTTCAGTTTTATGCCCTTCATGTAATAGGAGCGCTGAGGTCAATCCACACACATTTACCTTTGTTTTCTCAAACTGACGCACTGCAGGGATGATTCATATCCTCTCAGTTACAGTAGAGCAGGATTATCACTGAATGTAAACATGTTCTGTATATTTACTGAATTTATTTATTTTTTTACAGTTTAATGAAAGGCCAAGTGATTGTAGAGCAGGCACAAGCAGGATTACTGCATAACAAAAAAAACAGACTCGATTCATCCAACAATTCCTGTAATGAACCCGATGACTGTCTGGTTTACGTGTGTCATGATGGTACATGCTGATTACATACCAGCCTTTACGCAGTCCTTCAGGACAATACAGAGCTTGGGAGGGATGTGAGCTACAGTAAGGGTATAAATGAACTAAGGATTACTTTTTTCCTGTAAAGATTGCAAAATATTCCATCTGTCATGTGTGAAAAAAACAAGCTGTTTGAATGTGTCTGTTGAAGGAGACCTTGACATACAGCACACTGGACCGTTTCAGACTGTCTAGAAGAAATGTTGTTTTTCACATATTTAGATTTTATCAGGGGTAGAAGTATTCAGATGCTTTACTCAAGTACACACAAGTATTTTCACAAACTGTGCTCATTACCCACAGCAAAGCCGTCTATTCTATTCTATGTCATTTAATTATGTGATTTATAGCATGCTGCAGGTACACTATTAACATTAAGCTGCATTTTAATGTTTACATCTCTTGACATGCTGCTGGAAACTTTAATCAGTGCCAGTGTTATTATATTTTACAAGATCATGTGTGTAGAGTTTTAATGTATACAACAAATGGTAACTGCGATCCAAAAAGTGTAAAGTAAAAAGTACATGATCTATCAAAATGTAATGGACTTACGACACAAAGTAGCTACTGGAATTACTCAAGGTATGTACAAGTACCCCAGAGCTTAGTATTCGAGTAAAAACAAGAATAAAATCAGCTCAAACATGAAGAGCTGATGCGGTCAGCCGACAGTTTATATATTTACTCCAGAACAGACTAAACCAATTGATTAAATAAACTGTTGTTATCATTTTTTAAAAATTTGTTTAATGTCACGGATGTTAAACAGTGTGGGAATCAGTCCACCCCGTTTCCCTGCTCATCACCGCATCCACACCTCACTGCCACAGCTGCTTATTCAATTTCCCAAAATGGCCGCTCCCATCTCTGGCCGGCATGCTGACCTTTTACCCAGATTCCAAACACAGAACATCTGTAAATCCTAGTGCAGCCCCCCCCCTCCACCCCCACAGACATGGTTGTGTACGAGGGAATGGAAAATGGGAAGAATAAAAGAAGAAAAAAAAAAAAGCAGGTGCTGGAGGCAGTAAACCGGTTCTCATGGGCTGGCTGTTTCATGAGGTTTTTGGGCGATTTAGGTCACAGTTTTTTCCACTTGTCTTTGCCGGAAGTTCACATCCAAAAATATTTAAATGAATAAAATAAAACTAAAACTAAAAATGAAAAACTGAAGAAAAACCCAGAGGAAAGAAAACAATTGAAGCTTCTTCTTTCATGTCCCAGTTTGATGAGATTATAAATATATGATCACACAAGACAGGCTCAAACACATCCATCACACATATCATGAGATATTCATGAGGAGCAGGAAAGCAGTGACCTTTCGAGATGACTGCACAGCCGGCGAATGGAGCTCATGACTGCTCTGTGATTGACTCAGTGAAGATGGATTAAGGATGCAACTCTAGAAGACGAATAGGCCTGCGTACAACAGGACTGGTCATCGATAAAATGCTGGTTTTATTTAGTTATTTTTAATAATAGGGGTGATATCAGAATAATATATATAGCTTTTACTTAAACTCAATTTTAACTATTGAATATAGCACCAAATCACAACAACAGTTGCCTCAAGCCACTTTATATTATAAGGCAAAGACCCTACAATAATACAGTTTTACTCCTGGTATAGAGTATTAGTTTTTTTATTTAAAGGAAAGGTAACATGAAAGGTGGCCCTCATAGTCATGGAACATGCACCATAAGAGATCCATAGTGCATTGCAGCCACAGCTAATTAAACATTTATTCAAATTTACAGTTATAAATCAGACCGGTGTGTCTGACACTACAGTAAAAAGTGGACATTTTAAAAATATACATCTTTGAAGATATTTATTTAAGCAGAGATACACTCAGGCACCATCCAGATGTAGAGGGGAACTAGCTAGAACCAGTTTTCCAGCTCCTGTCCTCTAAGTAAATGCCAAAGAAAACGCACTTCTGCCTCCCAGTGGCCAGAAGCAAGAGCATACCCTGCCTACTTGCTCATCCTTGACTTGTACTCATCTGTCTACAAGGAGGGGTGGTGGCGGTGGTGGTGGGGGGTCTTCAGTGCCTGCTCTACTGCTTTCGCCTTAAGCACTGCATACTGAATGCGACGCAGCATCGAGCGAATCAAAACCTGCCAGTTTCTTTTAAGCCTCCAGCTGTCCTGAAACATGAGGTGTGACTTGTTTCACCTCCAGCTGGGTTCATTGGGTACATAGAAGAAGCGGATACAGGGGGATAATAGAAACAAACAGTTCAATACATGGCCCTGTTTACATATTGCATGTTCCAAGAGAATCCTTCAGTTTCCACACACTAAATGCTGGATTTTATGCCTGTTTGTGAACTTTAACAACCTGCTTAACCGAACTGTGACTTCTCAGTTCTTTAGTAAAATCATGTAGCCATTTTTCTGTTTGAGTTCAAAACATTTGGAACAAAAAACAAGTTATGTAAGGCAAAAGAGTGAATAATTACTATTGCTCTTTTTGTGCAGCTGACAAAACACACACAGTGTACTGCGTGTCTATATAATTATTCATTCTTGCCGAGCACACAGACAAACACCTTTTACAAGTCACCTCACCTCAGACGTACCTGCACAGACATGCTGCATGATACAAAAGAACATGGCGCTTCTGCTTGACTGACAGCTTTGGATATTTTAACTTCTCCGATTGGACATATAAGGAACACATGCAGACAGATGCTGGATGCTTTTCCCTCAGTGTTTTTATTTTTATTTTTTTATTGCTTATGGACTAAATGAGTAACCCAGATGCAGGAAGCAGAAAAGTACAGAATGTAGCCGACACATTTTCCATTTTGGAAAATTTAGATATGTATAGACTGTGGCTGAGAACAGCAGCTGTCTTCCTGTCATATATTTTTTTTCTTTTGATGGTGCCGGAGATCCACAGTGATTTACACACATTTGGGGTTAAACCAAGTACACTGAGCAAACTAATGCTACCCATTTAAGACTTTGAATAGTAATAGAGTCGTCCTCAGGCTAAATTCAGTAAGACTATGCAGAGAAATGTAATATCAGGACAGTTGGGTGACAGATTGCACCAAGAATTTGAGTCAATTCTGCAGTGTGATTTTTTTTTCCTCCCTTCTGGCCACAAAATCCAGAGTTACACAACAGCTATAAAAGCAGAGCACCAAGATGAACTGCTGGGATGGTTACTAATGAAAGCAACCAGAGAAGCCATTGAGAGAACAGCCCAAAAGCTGCTTTTCGGCTTGTTTTTGCTTTTTGTAAAGATAAAAAGAAAGATGTTCTATGTTAACTACTTTCCACATCTGTGCAACGCTAACTGGTCCCAGCAATTCAATTCAATTCAATTCAATTCATATAGCACCAAATCACAACAACAGTCACCTCAAGGTATTTATATTGTAAGGCAAAGACACTACAATAATACAGAAACCACAACAATAAGACGACCCGCTACGAGTAAGCACTTGGCGACAGTGGGAAGGAAGAACTTTCTTTTCTGGAAGAAACCGCTGGTATGCCACGTCTTGGAATGATACTGCCTAAGTTAAGCATATATATGTAAATAGAATTCGTCCTAGCACTGAACCCTGTGGTACGTCATAATTAACCTTTACTTAGAAATGACTGCCACTTATTTTCTTTCTTTAAAAAAAGAAGACAAAATTCTCAATTTTGAAAATAACTAGTGTACTTCCAAAAATGTAAATCTAACGCCTGCCTAGCTCTGCACAAATAGACAACCAAAAAATATTCTCCTCACAGCAACTCTAAACATTTACAGGGATCGTGGTGTATCATTTTTAATCAGAACAAAAGTGTTTAAATAAGGAAGACCTGTTCCATGTTTGAGGTCAGGTAACAGTCTCTGAGGCTGTAACTATCTCATTTATTAAAGCACAGATTTTATGTGGAGTGAGATCAAAAACCTAATCAGTTTATTTCTATATATTCCTTTAACAGTGTGTACATACCAAGGAACCCTGTGGTAATATACAAGATGCTCTGAAAATATAAGCCACAGGAGAACAAAAACAGTTTCCGTGAATTCCTAACTAAATGCTGCAGCTGTAAATAAATATAAACACATATCTATATTGGCTTGGGATTGTGCAGAAATGAGGCTGCGGGCTTTAAATGATCTCTCCAGAACCCGTCTTTTACATTTCATGGACTTAAACCGCAAATCTCTGTGGCTGTTTAGTCTCCTTGGGGTTTCAGAGGATGCAGCTTTGTTCCTTGTTTGTCCCCAAAATGAGCCCCTTGGTGTGTACCCCAGTTACCGAGCCTGATTCCCATGAACTAATCGGCCTCTTATGAAACATTCACGCACGCACACTGAGTTTACCACGGCGTAAGAAGCACTTTGGGTCACAGGGTGTAGGTCGCTAATCACAATGATACTAATTCACTTCTCAATTAATTCTAATCAACAGGAGTGGAGGTGGAAGAGACACTTGAACTGAAGTGGGATCTGACTGTGAATGAGGCTTTTTGTGGGAAAGCTGAGGGTACTGGCAGACAACCTCCCCAGCGTTAAGCAGCTGGTGGTTTGCAGAAGAAAGAGAAGGAAAGCAGGCTTGTGTTACAGAGTGTTCTTGCTAAATAGTGGAGGCTCTGACCCGTGAGTGTGTCCGAGCAGATGTGCACTCTTTAGAACTGACATTTCTGCAGGAATCGTGCTCTTATGTCTCTTATTCCTGCTGCGAAAAATGACAATATGCTAAATTTGTTTGCAGTGAAACCGCCCACCTCCTGTGAGAAGACAGTGTCATGTAGCATTTGTGTTTTGCAGAGGCGGTTCTAACACCGGCACTGCTGCGCTTATTACATATGAATTAAGACATTTTGAGGGTGTTTTACCTGAGTGAAAACATTTAAAAGGAAATCCACCACTTGAACCACTTCAAGAATTATAAGATTCCACATCGAGTGCATGACCTCTGACCATCTGCTGAATCCCCATTAAACCCCGAGTGACTGCCTTGATCCGCGTTAATCCAAATCCAGAATCCTAATTGGAACTGTGGCACCAGAAAGCAGTTCGCGCCTTGCTTTTTTTTCCTTTTTTTCCCCTGTGTTTTCACAAGTAACGGTGCAAATCAGAGCTATTCTTCTCAGCAGTACAGGAATGGAATTAAAAGAAGCAGTAATAATAATAATAATAATGGTAATGCATGAACAACAGTTTTAGCCAGTATGTTATTTTGTGTGTGTTTTTTTCTTTATTTCTTTATTGTGGTAAATAAAAATTATTTTGTCTTTTCACCTGGGCTGAAAGTTGGTACATAATCTTTTCTACACATAATAGAAGGAAGATCATTCACCTGAGTTCAGATAGACAGAGAGAGTAACTTCCAACTGAAAATTTGGTAACATTTTTTTGTTTTAAACTTGGATTTTAGCACTGCAAATTCCATTAAAGCTTGAGTGCTGGGTGTGTCAGCAGCTCGGGCTTTTACAGCCATATTTTGATTTTCTGTGGCTCTACAAACCCATGTAATAAATGCAAAAATCTTTCAGGAATGTAATATAAAACCTAAATGCAACACCACTAGAACTTAACTCTTCAGTGACCTCTGTAAATTTTTAGCATGTGCCAGCGACTGCATATTGTGCGTGCATTCAAACTGTCATAATATGTCTCTTTCTGTATTTTAGAGAGCACAGCTGAACTGACGTGAAATCAACACCACCTTTAACCCAGATAACATTTGTTTCTCGAGCAGGTTTTGCAATGTTTAAGCCCGCTGGCTACTGTGGTTTGTACTGTACATGACGCTACAATGACAAGCAGTGATGAGCAGCATACTGATTCATCTTTTTTACTTTTTACCTACAAGCTGTGATCCATATGAAGAAATAATACAGCGATGTGGAGAGTGAGTGCTTACTGAACCCGACTGTACTTTTAAATTCCCCAAAGTTGTATAGCAGGACCATAAGACGAGCCAGATCACATCACCCCACACAGACATTTTCACGTCTGGAATAATACATGATACCGTGCCAGTACTGAAGTTTTTCCAGCAGTTATGGACCCAGAACATAAAGCCTTGTTGTTACAGTGTTTACTTAAAGACCTGTGCTAGAGAGCTTCAAAACAGTGTTTTTTTCTTTACCATCCCTCCACATCAGGCTTTTTATCAGACGCCAAGAATCTGACCCTGTATGTGAGCCCGTCACTTTCCCGTCTGTGCGAGCACCTGCTGTTGTGCGGCGAATTGTGAGATATTTTGCATAAGTCATGCACGCTGTGTGTGTGTGGGAGTGGGGGTGGGGGGCTGCTTTATAAAATAAATAATTAAATAAGTGAGTGTATTGTGTTTCTGACCTTCGCACAATGAAGCTGTCCCCCCCTCTTTGCACTTTAGCTTACATAAAAGCAAATCAAGCATGTCCAAACTGTGTTTTTCATTTTATCACCCAGCTGCCCTTTTACTCCTTATATATTTCTTTTTTCTGTGGCATGCTGTTCATGGTCACATGGTTGTGTGTGCATTTCTTTCTGTCTGTATTCAGAGTTATAGTTCAGGCAAGGTCTTGGGTTATTTCAGCATGTTGTACTGTTTTTTTTTGGTCCACAATTGTGAACGAAAACCTGTGTGATTTTGCAAACAGATAAACAGAATCAGCATGTTCTGAGTGAAAGATGCACTGTGCATGCTTAAAAGTTTTTAATCTTTTTTTTTTTTTTTTTTCAGCATTTCCCTCTTATAAAGATTCTCATTGACACTGAATGTGAAAATCTGGCTAAGTGGACCAACCTCATTTTCCACAAATTAAAGGCAGGAAATAAGGATAACCTTTTCAAATGCAGAGTGTACTACAGTTCAGTAATCAGCAGGGATGGAGGGGAACAGGGAGGGTGCCAAAGAACTAGATACCAGCAGAGGGACTGAAAGAGAGGGGCAGGGAATGACTTCTAGTTACCTCTGGGGTTATTGTCCTCCTCTGTGTCCTATGGGCCCCATTTGTAAATTTCATGGCCTTGACCCAGGACGTAGTTGGGTTCAGAGTGTGTACATCGGTGGCCTGTCTCCCCTTGGAGGTTCCATCACCCCCCTCTGCACTTCCTGTTACCCTGCATGAGAAACAAAGCCCAAAGCCTTTTGCCAAGTTCCTTCATTTTCAGCGAGTCCCCTTCTAATATTTGTAAGAACGTTATCATGTACACATTTGTACAATTTATACACATTGTACACATTTGTACAATGTGTATAAATTGTACAAATGTGTACAATGTGTATAAATTGTATAAAATTTTTTACCTTCAGTTTTATACTTTTTGATGATACTAAAGTTGCATTTTGATCAAGTAGACTAAGAAACACAGAACTTTCGTGTTGTAGAAGATGCACTATCTTTTATACTTACTAATACATTTAGCAAAGTTTTTATTCATTGGGAGTTTTGCTTTAGGTCGTCCAGAGATCCACACACACACACACACACACACACACACACACACACACACACACACACACACACACACACACACACACACACACACACACCTTACAGCTCTGTTGTCCGCGCCACCAACTCCAAAACACACCAATAACGCTACAGTAGCTGCACTTCTACAAGTCACAACGTCCTTGATTTCTTCCTGGTTTCTCTGGAACCGTGTTAAAGATCTGAGACAAACAGACTTGTTGTCTCAGACTGCTGATGTTTTCTCCTGGATGGGTTAGACCTTGGTGGCATGCAGGCAAACAAGTAGAGACCTTGGGATGGATTTTCTTCTAACCGGCTGTATTTCTGCTTCAAAAAAAGAGTAGGAACAAGGACCGATGGGAGATATGGGAGCGATACGGAAGAGGTGGTAAACACATGCCAACCGAAGTTCTTGAAGGGTTGTTGACGCAGAGGGTTGGAGAGGGGCAGAATGATGGTGACACAGGGGCCAAGGTGACAGCGAGTTGTTTTCATGCACGGAGCTGCCGAAGACTGAACACATAAACACGGTAGGACTCTCTCCTCTTCCTTATGGACTGCTTCTGTTGTTCCAGAGAACGCTGATTTTGAAACGTTTGTGAGTAACAGTTAGCTACAAGCTGAAGTGTGTTTTCTGATTTGCAGGTAAAGCTCATTTGGGTAAATAACCACTTTAGGATAAATGGGGTTTATCAGGATTCATGTCTGAAGGTTGTCCCTTCTCCCCTCTGTCTCTCACCTCTCTCACTGTGTTATTTTGTCTCCTTCAGGTTCTCCGAGAAAAGCTGTCAAGTGCCAGCACGTTCTCCCTGGCAGCTGAATAGATTCCAGGTATTAATTTGTGGCTTGGTGTCAGGTTTCCTCTCTGGTTCCACATATACTACACACTGATCCTTTCTTGTAGAAGTCACAGATATTTTCCCAATCTTTTTAGAAGTCAAACCTGAGTTCAGTTTCACTAGCCACACTCAAGCCTGATTACTGACAGACCTGCTTAATCTAGAAACTACTTAAATAGAAAGTATCTGACAAAGTGAAGCACTAAAAGATCTCAAAAAAGCAACACATTGCGCCACGATCTAAAAAAAGCTGAGAAATAAAGTCACTGACATCTCTCAGAATGGAAAGGGGTTACAAAGTAATTTCTAAGGTGTTAGGATATCACTGAAGCACAGTCAGACCTATTATTCACAACTGGAGAAAACTGAAATTACTCCAAGAGCATACTGATGACTCATCCAGGATGTCTGACACGATCTGAAGACACGCAGGCCTCATTTGCCTCAGTTAAGGTCAGAGTTCATGATTCAACAATAAGAAAGAGACTGGGCAAAAGTGGCACCCATGGGAGAGTTCAAGGATAAAACCACTGCTGACCAAAAAACCTCCACAAAGCCTCTTCTCACATTTGCTGAAAAAAACATCTTGATGATCCCAGAGGCTTTTGGGAAAATATTTTGTGGACTGACGACACAAAAGCTGAACTTTTTGCATTTCATTAAGCATATCATACCAGCAGTCGAACATGGTGGTGATGATGTGGGACTGCTTTGCTGCTTCAGGACTTGGACAATTTGCCATAACTGATGGAACCATGAATTCTGCTCTCTACCTGAAAATCCTAAAGGAGGATGTCCGACCATCTGTTCATGTCCTGAAGCTCAAGTATGCCTGGATTATACAACAGAACAATGATCAGAAACAAACCAGCAAGTCCACCTCTGAATGGCTGAAAACCCCCCCAAAATGAAGGTTTTGGTGTGGCCTAGTCAAAGTCTGAACTTAAATCAAAGATTAAGATGCTTTGGCCTAACCTTAAACAGATCGTTCATGCTCAAAAACTCTTCAGTGTG
Organism: Pelmatolapia mariae; assembly: GCF_036321145.2. Classification (NCBI taxonomy): domain Eukaryota; kingdom Metazoa; phylum Chordata; class Actinopteri; order Cichliformes; family Cichlidae; genus Pelmatolapia; species Pelmatolapia mariae. The sequence goes on along the minus strand of NC_086243.1, from coordinate 11,956,801 downwards.
TCTGATTTAATTATTTCTGGAAAGAAGAGTGGGCCAAAATTCCTCCACATGGGATGTGAAAGACCCACTGTCAGTTAAAAGAAGTGCTTGATTGCAGTTCTTGCTGCTACGGTTGGCACAAACATGTCAGTGTGACAAATGTGCAAAAAACTATTAAATCATAAAGGGGGCAAATACTTTTTCACTCCACTGTATGTTTGAAAAAGGTGCCTAATTGTTAAAGTTAAACTCAGCTTTGCACACAACCTGTCTGTAAAACAGGCCAAGGTAAAATAGGAGATCATTAAACCTACAGTGTACATAACTCAAACTGACCTCCTTTCCTGTTTAAGCAACCGCCGAGATCCTTCATGACCAGATTTCACTTCTAACACTGCAGAACAGAAAAGAAGATCAAGGAGACCGAACACTTCAAAACTGCATTGAGCAAAATTGGAAAGATCTGGAGGGGAAAGCATTGCTATAGCTGTGTTAACTAGTACATCCTCAGATTTGATCTAAAATAGTTGAAAAAAAGAGTCACATAAATGTGTTTTGAACAATTTGAATCTGTTTCTAATGTGTAGCTATACAAGGTACACGGCTTTGGAGTGGTGCTCAAACAGTGGGGAGCCATTGCAGGCCGACAACCAGTTAAAAATATGAAATAAAGCAGATAAAATGACAGATAAAAATGATGTGTTGCGTTTTCTCAGCTAGTCTCATTATTATTAGAGCTTATGATGGAGAAACAACACTGCTGGAAATGAACGCTGGCACAGATGTTTAAGTTACTTAATCTAAAGGAGAGAGCTGCACGTATACAATGAGGGGATATCTTCTTACATGCAGTCGATTGTGCTGTACCTGAAATGGAGGTCAATTCCGTTACTTTTAAAAACTCAGCCACTGCCCCCTGCTGGACAGAATATAAACTGCACCACAAAGTAAAATAACGAAGTGCCAGCTAAATTTGTGGAAATTCCTTACCTTTCAGACACAACTGTGCAACAGCTATACTTAGCCTTGTAATCTTTGTGTATTAAAAAAAGTCTGCTCATCTTTGTCTGGGGAAAAGTAATTACAGAACCATTTACAGGAGCTGGAGGTTGAAAGGCAAAGCTGAGATGGTTTGGACATTTACACAGGTGTGATGGTGGATATATCTCAAAATTGACGTTCATGGGCATCATAAAAGACATGCAGGAAGTTTGTTATGGACAGGGTGAGATAGATTTTTCCCTGTAACGACCTCTAAAGGAAGCAGTTGGAAGAACTAACATCAATTTACTCTGAACTAAGACCTCCAATCTTTAGTTTAAAACTAGCACATTTTAATACTTTTGAACTGTAACGGAATGATAGACTTGAGAAGCTGACACTTCATCATAGTGACCAAATATATAGAAGTATTTGATTGTTTAGTTGAATTCACATTCAGCGTACAAGAATTTGACAGCCATGCCTCGCCTACTACTAACGCATCAATAATGAGTCATTACTTGTCTCAGGCAAGTTTATGATGGCAGGCTAATATACCAGTTTATTAAAGAACAAATCACACTTAGTATAAAAGAAAGAAGACTTTAAGGATCATTTTCAACTCAAATTTATTTCAAAACATCTGAACAAGCGGCGGGTAGTCCACTGAAAATGACTGCATCCTGCTGTAGTTGATGCTCCACAGTGTTGGATTGGCAGCTTCAGCGGGCACTGTGAAGACAGAAGTGAAAAAGGGAGAAGGGTTTAAGCCTGTGTTTAAGTCTTATACATTCCCAAATTCAGAACACTGATACACTCTGAACTGAGCAGCATTAGACATGAGCAGCCTATTGGGAGGACTAAAGAATTCAAACTTCAACCCCTGACCACCACAGGATGTATTCTCTATACACTGAAAACACTCAATCTTTGTGCAGCTCTGTTACACTTTAACTAGATAAGAGCTTCAGACTAGTAGCCCAGATGCAATTATGATCTAATACTGCAGACATTTGTATTGACAACTTAGCATTAGGTTGAGTTTAAGACTCATTATGGACATATGGGCAATATGATTTACTGCAAGCCATTTTTAATCTTTTTTCCAACCTTATAAGGTTTTATAAGGAATATAAATAGTTCCATAGTGCATGTTAGTACTATGGGAATATCTTTAACTTTTGTTAACTATAATACAATGGAAAAGATTGTCATCACCTCCCCTGCAGTGTTTTATTATCCTAAACGGTTCTTGGTTCACTGCGTTTTTAATAATAATGTTCAGCATCGAAGTATCTAAGGTCAAGTGCATATTATCCATCAGCACGCTCACTGAGGGCTTCACCAATACTGACAGTTTAATGACTCAAAACACTGATCACCTGAGGTTATATTGTCTCACCTATCGCAGCCTCCTGGCTTCTCTTTCAGACTCCAGGAGTGTCAGCACATCTCCCTCTCTGACTGGGCCCTTCACGTTCCTGATGATTGAGCGGTTGCTGTCGTCCATGAACTCGACACGGACCTGGTGGGAAACGGGAGGGCCCAAAATGTAAATATTAAAATGACTCTACAGCAGACAATTTTTTCTGTGTTTAAGGTAATGATGTACCAACTAAAAAGGCTCTGTTCAAATGTTTACCGACAGCCTATATTGATTTTTCCTCATTTTGTTTTTGTTATGCATTCCTATTTATGTGGCAAGGGAGCAAAGCAATCTTAATTTAAAAATATTTTAAAACTATATTCATTTTGAAATTTTTCAGCTGTTTAAACTATCCAGTTAACACAGAAAATAAATCAATGCTCATGATCATCAATTTATAGCACAATACCTAAAAATGTATTCAGATTGCATTTTAAAGAAAGTTAGTTTTATAATCTGCTTTATTTTTGGGACCCTGACTCCGTTCCCTGCTGTTTCTCTGTCAGAAAACAGTATCTGAGGATCTCACTCTGCAATGCTGTAAAAGCAATCAAGTGAACACACATTTTAGTAATAAACTACACAGTTAGTGGGCAACACAGTGGTACAGCAGTTTGAATAATCGAAGTATAAATGCATGCACTTCAGGTTAACTATAGTCCCTTTTTCCATTAGTACCCTACTCAGATCGACTTGGTGATGCTCTCATCACGGCACTGACCAGCCAATCGGTGGCATGCAGTCTGGTGATGCAACATTTTAGCACCTGCTCGGATTGCTTTGGAACACCGGCCGAGCAGGTAGTGTGACGTAATGGAAAACCCCGAAAACTTTACGAATCAATCCAAGTAGGTACTAAGAGAAAAGGGGCTTAAGTTGGCTATAGATATGAATGTAACATAAATTGTTATCATTAGCCCAAGTAACCAGTACACCCCCACGCTACCCTAAATGACAACTGAGATAAGGACAAAAAAAATGGATGAATGAAGGCATTAATACATTTGAAAGATAAATCTAGTTTCTCTGTTAAACGTGGTTTCCAGTTAGGATCAGTGGCTTGCCTGAGTATGTCATTAGTAGCTAAAATCCAGTTTAAAACTTTGTCCCCCCACAAAATAACCTGCGTTCTTTGTGGTAAAAGAAATCAGGTGAGTCATATTTTGTAGCTTAATCAGTTTTTCATTTTAAACTTTTGATAATAATTCAGTTTAGTTTCAGTTAGTTGGTACAGTGGCTCTGCCAGTTTCAGCGTTAGTGACTTTAGTTATAGCACTATGGAGGATATTTATCACGAGGAAAAAATTAAGTTCAGATCAAGTTTTTTTTGTTTTGTTTCTAAAGAAACAAACAAAAAACGTGACTTGCAGCTAAATAAATGTCCAAATTTCAAACAGCTGCCTTAATACATTCTCATACTTAATGTGTAGACAAATTATATATGACAAAACTAAACTCTTACATTTTTCATCCTAGCCCTTTTTGTAAGAAGTACACAATGTCGTTTCAGCTATTTTTACCTTGGTTTAGAAATTTATTTATTTTTTTTTTTAGATGAATTTACAGCCCTAGATTGTGTATATCCTTAGCAGTAACTCAAAGTAAGCTTACACGTATAAAAAGTAAACATTAATCGCAGACATGCTGGTTTGCGCCGGACAAAATTTGAGGTGTTAGCCGAACTAGCATACCTGTGTACATTGTCCCTGGGAACCGGTTCTCCCGAGAACCTTGGTGACCTGAAAATGAAAACACGAGAAACATGAACATCAAATCTCTAAAATCAATATAATACACACATATATATTTAACGAACACAGAGAACCCATAACACTGAGCATCAGGAAAGTACTGCGGCAGCTAGCAAGACTGTAGCATTGACAGGCCTCCATGATAGAAGCACGAGAGCCGAAGAGACGTTTGCTAACTACGACACAAAAAATGGATTTAGCCTCAAAATTTTGAGCCCATTTGAAACAATACTTATTATTGTAGGTATCTAAGTGGTTTGATACGATAATTTTCAACGTTTTACAGATTTTCTTACTCTTGCAAGCTTGATGGGCTGCACGCGGCTGGCGTCCATGTTGTCAGGTTAGACCGGAAAGGAAGTCACGTGTTGCACGAACGGTATATATGACAACTGTAATCTTTTAGTTTAATAAAATTTATAATTTTAAATTAATTTTTAATCAAATTACAAGTAAAAGAATGTAAACATATGAGTAATAACAACAATAACGAAATTTAATAAAAACTCTTATACATTCATAGTTACCTTCTTTTCCGGTAGATTGGGAAATACCATTCGAAGCAGCCATGGTGGAAACCTGGGCCAAACCATTATTCACAGAGTTTACAAAACTATTTTAATGTGCAGAAACAGAGAAAGGGATATGTTTCTGTGTAAATGTATCTTTGTTTTGTGCGTACATACAGACAATTCAAATACTGAATTATTGGAGTAACTACAAATGCTTGTGATATCAGTCAAAAAACGCAGCCTATTTATCCAAGGTCAGTATCAAAAAGGTTACTGATTCAGTACATCATTAAATAAATTCACTGTTATATAATCAATACTTTGTTTTTAGTTGGCTTGACTTAATATTGAAATGAATACTTTGTCAATTATACCAGTGAGTTATTGTAAAGAGAAACATATCAGTGATAAACAGTGATTTTGTTGTGGAGCCTAAAAATACGGTTAAGGGTCTATGCAGAACATACAGAAAACAAAGAAAAATTTTATTAGTCATTATTAATTTTAATGTATTTTAACTTTAATTCTAAAATCAGGCTTGTTTAACTAGTTCAGCAATAGGTCAAAAAGGCCATAGCTGATAGTTTGTGTAATCTACCTGAATATCCTGTGTAAAAGCTCTCTGTAGCCTTGTTAGCCATGCAATACTGTCATGACACCGCCCTCTCTGCCTTTCTTCCTCTCTCAGAAGTCAAAGCCTTAAATCACAACACTAATCCTTGTGAACAGTATTTTTAACTTGCGCTGGGACAGAAAGAACAGCAATAGGATTAGAGAATCAGTGAAGAGGCTGAAGCCCTAACTCATGCAGTTGATCTTCTTGCACAGTGACTGAAAAGTACCACAGCTCTTTCTTTGTCTTTATTTCAACCTGGAGGATTTTTTTTTACCATGGTGATATTTTTGCTTGATGTTGTAGATTTAAAGAAAAAATATATTATCATTTTTGTCCAGTGACTTGATTCAAACTTGGCATAAAACATTTTCCAGTGATTGGTCTTCTGAGCAGCTGTCGCAATGGAGAAGTGGAAAATTCTAAAAAAACGTCGCTCCAGTCTTTTTGCATCCGTAAAACGCGACTTTAGTTTCACGCAAAGCATCGAAGAAGAGGAGAGTGAATTCCCATTTTCACAGGACAGCTCAGTAAAACCGTGGACATCTATGGACAACCTTGACACTCCTGGTGCCAGAAAAGAGGTGAAAAAAGATGAGAAGAAGGATGCACCAAACCCCTGGCAATCAAACATTGTCAACCTAAATGTGGGCGGAAAGGTGTTTCACATCCCTAAACACTTGGTCCTCCGATACCCAAAGACCAGGATCGGAGTCCTTGCTCTGTGCAATGATCCAGTTAAGCGTCTGACGCTCTGTGACGATTATAATGTTCAGAACAACGAGTTCTTCTTTGACAGGGACCCCATGTTTTTCCATTACATATTTCACTTTTACTGCAGTAATGTTCTGTGGGTGATGGATAGCCTGTGTCCTGTCAACTTTGAGGAAGAGATCTCATTCTGGGGGCTCAAACTGAAGGATACTCCAAGGTGTGCTGTAGATATTTGGCATGCAGTGTATCTATTGTGGCTTTGTCTCTGGATATTTAAAAAGTAGCTATGGTAAAGCATTTGTCTGTCTTTCTCAGGTGCTGCCGCATTCTGTTTGAGGAGAAATTGGACGACATCAGAGAACACCTGAAGGTTAACCAGGAGCTCATCGATGAGATTAAACCTCACCATGATGACGAGGGCTACAAGACCATGTTTCTTGGAGACTTTCGTAAAGCACTTTGGGACTTGATGGAGAATCCTTACTCCTCACTGTCAGCCAAAGCCTTTGCAGTGTTTTCCAGTCTCTTTGTGCTTATCTCTATCGTTGCCATGACTCTGAATACAGTCAAAGAACTTAGGCAGTACAAACTTGCAGGCAAAACCTACATGGAGTGGGTTGAGGTTAGTTCTATCCTTTTCTTCACGTTGGAGTACTTTCTGCGACTACTCACCACATCAAACATCAAGCATTTTGTGAAGAGCGCCCTCAACTTTGTCGATTTGGTAGCCGTCATGCCCTACTTCCTCCAGATTATTTTTGAGACTTTTGTATTAGACGCTGAAGACATCAGTGCTCAGGAGGATTTGAAGGCCATGTCAAGAGTCAGCAAAGTCAGCAAGGTGCTCAAAGTGGTCAAGCTCATGCGCATCTTCCGTATCTTGAAGCTTGCCCGTCACTCCACCGGCATGAGGGCTTTCGGCTTCACCATCCGCCAGTGCTCTGAGCAGGTATGAAGGGAATAATCAATAAACACAAATGCTGGTAACATCTGAAGGCATTTGAATAACATGGCAACCCATAAGTAAGGCTCTGAAGAGACACAAGAGGAACAGGAGGTAGTTTTATGTGAAAGTCAGCACTAGGAAAAGAGAAGTAGAGAAGAAGGTTATGATAGTTTTACAATAGGATATCACAATCTATTTAAATGTGCGTATTTTATTTCTTGAAGAGAGCGACACTAGATGGTTAGCTTATGATAAAGAACAAAATCCACCTACCAGCAGCTCTAAACTTCACTAATGTAACATGATATCACATTTATTAATTTAATTCAATAACAAAAAACAGAACGGTTTCATTGCATATCATGTGTTTAAAACCCATTAATTGAACAAAGCTTACACAGCCTGTCGAGTGCAGAAATGTCAGGAAGGCTTTATAGTAACATCTCAAATTGTCATATTACTGGATGCAAGCCCCTAAAATAGTAACTGCTTTATGACATAGTTTCATATAAACAAGCGCTGTCGTTGACGTGCTCTGTTCTGTCGTGCTGCAGGTGTGCTGTCTGTTTCTGTTCATCGCCATGGGCATCTTCACCTTCTCTGCTCTGATGCATTCTGTGGAGGTGGATCAGCCCGGGACACCTTTCAGCAGCATACCAGATGCCTGGTGGTGGGCTGCGGTGAGTACGGGACAAGCTCTACATCCAGTAAAGTTCTATGGCTCTAATATGTTTGGGATGCTTGTTACAAATGCAGTATAACTAAAACATCAGATTTGTTTTTTTGTGGCTTTTAGTTATTTCTATAAAAGTTTTAACTTTCTGGGAATTATTTCTTCTTTTTAATGGCAGCTGTGATGATATTGTAAATTATTTTTGAAAATATTTTCAAGTCCAATTTTTAGGTCCAGCCACACTGATGATGTAACCCTACTTATAACACCACAGTTGCTCCACATCTTTTCATTATGAATGGGGCAATTAATGTTTTACAGCATTTAGAGCGTGTAGCCAGCTCTTACCGGCTGCCACTCAGCTTCTTCCGGATCAATTAACTCAGTTATGAAGCTTGGTAAGCTCTTCCTCTTGACAGCACTGAAGGGAAGCTCAGTTGGGGTGTGTCAGTATGATCAAGCAGTGCAGTGCATTTCGGGTGTCAGGGATTAGGTCTATCTGGATTTGTGCTGCCTGCTTAGTCAGACCAAGACAAAGATTCACAGTACAGATCATGTTCTGTACTATTTTTATGCTTTTAAAATGCAGTAAACACTGATTATATTCAAGAGCTCAAACACAGTCTTCTTTAGTGAATTAATGGTTGGCTAAATCATATTTGGAAATTGTCTCTCTTGCAGAAAAACTTACTAACTATAATAAATGTAGGATTTGCTTTTGTGCAATTCTTACCCCAAAGTATCTTCCATAATTGGTACTATATCTGAAATGAATAGAAAGATGTGAAGCAACTCCAGGGTCACATAAACTTGATATAAATTATTTAGCCTATACAGATGTGGAGAGTAGCTACTGGTGGCCACCAAACTGTCATATGGTTAAACAGTAACTTATGCTGAGCACTCTTCTGATTGAGTTCATTGTCTGGATGCCACAATATATGTTCACTCATATGTGTATAATAGAAACCCAAAATTACTTTCAAGCTTCATATATAAACGATCAATGTTTAGAGGTATGAATATCACACCATTTCTACGAAGTTTCACATGGGTCACACTGTGTCACCAGCCTGGTACTCTGTGTGTCTTTCAGTATCATCTGGGGACATGGTTTTCATTTATCTGGTGGCAGCTGTGAATTTATATGTGTCTAATTCCCTCTAATGCTGCGTAATGCGTCTCATTTGTAGCCAGACAGAGTGATTGCATTCAAGAAATATAAAATGTAGCACTACTTTCCTGGAAGGTTTTTTGAGCCTACTTATTCCAAACTTCCAAAATGTCAGTTTATCGGTACAAAAAAAAGCATTTTAATTACTCGATTCACAGAAAGTAATGGATAAAAAGTGCGTGAGGCCAGGTGAAAGGCAGGCACTGTGAGGATTAAACTGAAAACTTCTTCTGCTCTTCTCTTGATCCCTACTTAAATCTACACGAGAGAGCACTGGCTTTGAGTAATTTTATGGAAACTGATGCTATTCCTTTTTTCCTATAGGTCAGCATCTCTACCGTGGGCTATGGAGATGTTGTCCCCATCTCCTACCTCGGCCGCTGTGTGGCATTCGGCTGTATCTCCTTTGGCATCATCCTTAACGGCATGCCCATCTCCATTCTGTTCAACAAGTTCTCCGACTACTATGCCAAACTGAAGGAGCAGGAATACAACTTTTCCAACACAGTGCGCACCTTCCAGCTCAAGAAACGTCTCAGGCGTAAGTTTGACAGCTGCTTCGAACCCCGGCCGGAGGACTCGGATGATGAGATACACTATCGGCCCAGCGGCAGGCAATTTACCCACGAGATCGAGGAATAAGAAAAGTTGCCTAGTTGTGACCTCAGTAACCCTAAATGGCCTTATCACCCTTGGGTATACAAAAGCAAAAGACTCCATCTGCCTCTTAGTCTTAGCCTATGTGATTTAATAAAAACGATCTGATGGGGGAAAGCAGAAAGCTGAGACAAGCATTAAGCCTCAGCTTTGCAGTAGGTACTGTTTTCACACTATAGCGACGATTCCTCTGTCAAATGAACAAGATGCTCAGACTAGACAACTTGTTATGTGTTTCCACAAATAGCACACGTCTACAACTAATGCTCACTCAACAGAAATAGATGTTTGACACAAGGAGGTCAAGCAGTGACATTATGAATGAAGCAAAACTACCCTTATATCATTTTGAAAAGACTACTGTCATTAAAACTGCTATTAATGAACAGTTTTGAGTGACTACATAGTCTCTTACATTTTACTTTGATGCTCAGCAAAAAAAAATTGTACCTTCAACCTCTAACTAGTGCAGCTTTTGGCGATTGCCAGCATGTACCGCCACACATCGTGGCGGCTTTAAGTCACCATTTGCTTAACTGCAATAAAAACATTTTATTTATGTGTGCATCTGAGAAAAACTATAACACCACCAATGGAAAGTTCTCACATTTGACACAATTTATGTTTCATCGAAGTGGCATACCTATCGAAAAAGCACTCCCTCTTTTTTTTGTCCAGTCACTCTGTGTGGTCTTGAAGACACCCAAGTAGGGTGAGAGACATAGCAGCGGGTGTCAGTATACTGATCAGGAGCCTTAGTGTAATTTGGTTGTCAAGGATTAGTAGGATTTGTGCGTGTGCTTCCTACCTAGTCAGACAAGGGGAAAAGTCAATCAAGTACTGTGCTATTTTGGTGACAGAAGGAATCTGATCAGGTGTGCGCAGACAGGACGTATTTAAATACTTACAAGCTATTTTTAATAGACGTACAATAGAGGCCTCCAGCGTGGTGATTTTTCACTCCAACTAACACATGGGCAGTGATGCCTATATCTGTCATCCAACAGCTCAGAATTTGTCGCGATCCCTGCGGCAAGAGAGAATTGAGCTTTCCGTTCTTGACCAGGAGATGTCAGGATCAATCATGGTCTAAGCCTTGTCGTCACACTGTGATGCTATGATTAGATCATAAACCCAAGTCTTGCCCTGGGCACCAGAAGACCAGCATTATAACGTATTAAACAAACATACAAAAACTCTTCGCGGATACAGACACCACAGTTTTCTTGACTCATCTGCTCGACACTGGTTTTAAATAAGAGGGACAGATAGAGGGGATTAGAAACAAGTTCTCTGGTTAGTCACGACAGATGCTGTGGGAGTTACACTCCATTTCCAACTGCAGGAATATTGTGTTGTGCCTCTGCTCATGAAAGACATCCTGAACATCCATTTTACAGCAAACTGTGACTTCATCCATTTGAATAATAATCAGAGACAATGAATCATTAGTGACTGATGTTTCCTTGTCATTGAGTTTTGTGCAAGTGCACTAATTAACGAGAGAACGATCAAATGTAGTGTCAGATGTGTCTAATTTACCCTCTGATCAGGGGTTAAAGTGGTCCGGAACGGTGGCACCTTCAGTTATTGAGTAATTATATCTGATAGGAAGTTTAATATAAAACACTGTCAAACAGTTCAGTTTTCATGCTCTGCAGTCTTTCTGGTCTTTCTGGATGATTCTGATGCCACAGACGGGGTAGTTCACCACACGATCCCGTCTGCACACGTCCTTTTTTCCGTCCCATCCCTGTCAATATTGTTGTATTTGTGGTACAGAAGAGGAGTGAGCATAAAAGGAATAACTTTTAATAAGTGGCAGGTAATTACAAATTCAACGTTTCAAACAGCTCAACAGATTTAATGCACAAATTGTTCCTGTGCAATTTGGATCTCAACCTGTCTGCTAGCTAGAGGTATAGTGGCTGTATTTTTGATGAGTGATGACAAAAAATGTTAATGTGTCTTAATTTTACTCTCAGAGCTGAAGAACAAAAGGAAGGTTTCTATGGCGACTGACATGATTTTATTTGGAAATTTAGAGATTACATGTTATATCATTCAGACACTGTTTCTGTGCATGATGTGTGGCTGAAGTTAGCTATTTCATGTTCTGAAATGTTTTAAAAAATGAATTAAATGATAATAATGCCAAAATTTATACTGGAAAGTAAGTGCAGGCTAAACAGGGTAGTTTGCAAATGTTGTGGTTCAGTTTGCAATAAGGGAGAATATATATATATATATATATATATATATATATATATATATATATATATATATATATATATATATATATATATATATATATATATATATATAAGTATATGGCAAGTATATGGCATATGATAGAACATCAGCAAAAGAGAAAACAATGAGTTATCATAGGTTACAGAAAAGCTTTGATTCCACTGTGGTGCAGCAGGCAGTACCATGATGAGGTAAACACACTCAGCTTATTTGACATCTGCAAACTGATTGACATCTGTGTGTGCTGGGCTAAATGGTTGAAAATGTTAACACACAGCATCACCCTCAGCAAGAAATAAAGGGCAAGAATCTGTGAAGGCGAAAAAAATAAGCAAGTGAGACCAGTGCTTTGCTCTGAGCACAACAGCTGATAATAACAAACAGGCCACTGCCTACCAGTGATATCGTCATTAGAGGTTAAAATGCTAATCATAGCCAGAAGTGCATTTTAGATGTTAAAGTGTCACTTTTCATATTGTTCATCTGTGCTGGAGATATGAAGCAGTCATCTCTGGTATGATTAAGCAACTACAGTATAGCCACAGGGTGACCATGTGTGTGAACAGTTGCGTCATTATCCTTGACATCTCCTTTTTCCGGTCACGCTCTCTTCCAATTAGATCCCATCCTTCATGATGTGTTAAGATAAGATGCTAAAGGGACTCATATTCAAGGAAAATATTTTAACCACAAGTCAGCAATTTTCAAGCATGCTTACTTAGATGTAATGAGTGTTAATATAAAAAAAAGAAATACTTTGTGTCACATTAAAAACTGTATGCTGTGAGCAGGATTTATCAGCAAAACTGGTGTAAACTGCTTAAAATTAATCAGGGACCAAACCCAGATTAGATTCTGCACAATGCAATATACGCAAACAACAGGAAAGATGACTAAAAGCAGAAAAGCTAATCAAATATAAGCACTGAGTCTTTGTTTAAATACACCTAAAGTGGACAGTGGTGGATGCCCATATTAAACATGGTCAGAGGTTCAAATATAAAAGTCAGCGTATATATATATGCATGCACTTCTTTCTATGTGTAAGTAACCACCAACCTTCAGACTGGGAAAGGACTTGCTCTTTCTCCCGAGCCAAAATAATACTCATAATAATAATAACACAATAATAATACTCATTAAAAAAAAGAAAAGAAAAGAAAGAAAAGCAGCTTAACAACAGTAACTGCAGAAGTAGTGACTTGTTACTTCCACCCTGAAAAACAAGATCAGTGCCAGAGCAGATTTTTATCTCAATGAGAGTTTCAGCCTTGAGATTTCACATCACTTTCATGTTGAGCTCTTGATCAGGACATGCTTTTCCCTCACCAAGGCTGAATGTAACTTTTGAGCAACCTGTGGCCACTACACACCCTCCCTATATAAAACCCCTCAAATTCCCCAGGTCACTCATTTTCTGCCTTTGCCCACCAACTGAGGAGCAGTACCACATCATACAATGCCAGCTGCTAGGTGTTTGGTGTCTCTCGTGGCGGTGCTAGTGGCTGCAGTGTGTGTGGCACATGCACAGGAGAGGATCAAGATGTGTGGACGAGAGCTGATACGTCTGGCCGTCTCATCCTGCGGCAGCTCCCGGGTCAGGAGAAGCATCCTGGATTTAGGACTGGAAAAGAATACATTTGCTCCTCTCTGTAAGTACTTAAACAATGTTTTATTTGTGTTTTCATGACATATATGAAAGGTAAACAGGGAAAGACGTACTCTTGCTTCTTGACATCAAAATTTTGCAAGATTTTTTGGGGATGAAGCTGCACATTTACAGTGATCTCTCTAAATCCCAGATGTGTTACCTCTGCACAGGGGAGCAGATCTCCTCCACAGAAGAGTACCTGGCTTCAGGGGCTGTACGCACGGCTTCGAGGGCAGATGGGGAAAAGGACGCCGTCTCCTTGGCTCCTCACCTTCTGTCATCACGGATCAGGCGAACTGCTGGAAAAATATCTGATATTTGCTGTGAGAAAGGATGTAGCATGAAGGAGCTGATACAGTTTTGCTAAATGAAGCCGGTGGCATATCAGAACGAGTTAAGTTATTGTCTTCAGAGTTTGATCTGTGCTGGGTTTTCTGTTAGTGATCCTAAATGTACTTGGTGATATTTATCTATGACATGTAACAGTACTAAAGATAAAACTGGACTGCACATAGGATTTGATTTATTTTTTTTTATCAATGCAAATATAGTATATTAACTGAACTGATATTACTGGACAGTCAGTCCATAAGAAATCACAAAAGTCCCAGAATCAAACCCTTATTTTCTCAGACCTAACAAAGATGACAATAAATACTACTCCCAATGAAGTGTTTCCATAAAGGTTTCAGTTACTGCTTGTGTCTTATACACTAATCTGCATCAACAGATTTGCTGACCCAAATCTTACACAATTATGATAAGTAAACAAATGCAAGGATACAAAAAACTTCAGATGCCAGAGAACCATTTGAACACTTGAGCTGTTTTTCTGCTGTATATGCATACTGGTATATATTAAGATCCATGTAAGTTTCGGTGTGAGCGCAGTTTACTGGTGCCAAAAGAGCTAAATCGGATTGAGGCTATTGGCCTAGCCATTGAGCTATTTAACAGAAATAATCTTTGTAACCCGGCCTGTGCCTCACACCGAGGAGTGTATAATTCTCTCAACAGATAATCAAATGTGCCGCTGATTAGCTGCCACTCTATACTGCAGCCTGCGCCGAATGACTCCTAATAGCAAATGAAATCAGCCTACAGTGACTGATTGGTTAATTTGTTTTAATTGAGGGAAGAATGGATTGTGCTGTACGTACGATTTGTTTTTGCATAATTGGTTTTATTTGCTGTGTTATCAGACAAAGCATGCAAAGATGAATGCTAAAATTAGATCAACTTGTTAGCAGATTATATTGTTAGAAAGGTTTTAACTGCAGATAATCAGAGAATACAGCACACTAATAATGCCTGTAACAATTGGCTTAATCCATCAAACAATAATGAAATTAAATTAGAAAATTTGGGTTCAAACTGATGGCATGCATTCAAGATTTGTCAGCCATCATACTACAGTATTAGTAGTATGATGACCCATGCTTATAGTAATGTGCAAAAGTCTTGAGCCACCCATCATTTCTTTATATTTTGCTTAGAATTGACTAGAATCAAGCAATAGTTCTCCAGATTTTTTGAAGGACTTTTTTAAAAAAAATTATTTTTACTCCAGTCATTGTACCTGACCATTTGAAATGTTATTTTTAGGGTTTTTTTTGTTGATTCTATGAAACATAACATAAGATAAAGTAGCATTTTTGTACCAACAAGGTGATTCCTGAAGAGCTATTAGGTGAAAACTTGGCATATCTCAGTGTGGTGTGCAGTGTGATAGGCATGAAAAACTATCTGCAGAATATGATTAGTATCTGAAAGTGATGTCCTTAAGAAGCAGAAAAAAAAATCCAGCACAGACCTGACACAGGACCCATGTATCCTGACCCTTCAGTTGATCATCGACTGTTCACCGAAGCCTTATCAGAGACAGAATAATGAAGTTAAATTAGAAATTTTGGGTTCAAATCTTCAACAATAAATATGGAAGAGGCCAGGATAAACACAGTGTCTGCTGTCTGCAGTGTTTTGGAGCTGCATTTCAGTTAGTGGAATCTGGGATCTCATCAAACTTGAATTGCGGTCAGATTTTGATCTCTCATGCAGACCCATCATATGACAACAACTTTATTTTTCAGCATGACTATAACCCCAAACACACCGCCAATGCAGTGCAAGAATCCCTGCAAAGAAAAACACACAGTGGATCACCATCAGCCATGGACTGGCCTCCCCAGAGCACGCACCTCAACATTATTTATAATGTTCACAGAGAACAGAAAAAAAGCCACTCGACATCCAAAGAAGAGCATTGAATGTCAGATTAGAGAACTAAGAGAGGCTGTGTTGAAGAATAAATGTTTTGATACCCAATTCTCACCTTGAATTGGCTTGTTAGAACTATACAAACACCTATTGTCCATTTTCCTATCAAATTATAAAGAAATAAGGGATGGCTCAAGACCTTTGCACAGCACCATATGTATATAAAAAGGGTACGAAAGGACAAAAACTACCAAACAAACACTACAGTCACCCTTCATCTTTTCCCCCCATTCACTCACATATAATTTTATGCTAATTATAAGATAATTCCAAAAAACATTCTCCTACACCCACAAATTCATTGCTGTTAGTCACCATAACTTGCACAAAAGGAGTGTACAAGCATAATTCAGCTTGTACAATATTACTAATATTTGCTGTCCTGCAAAGAGGGGGAGAAAAGCATAGTCGCAGTTTTATAGTTGCCTGACAGTAGGTCATGAAAATTATGAAGTAAAATTATTCCCAATTCAATTTAAGTAGAACACATATGAACTAAAATAAAACGCATGAAAGGTTTCATGAAAGGTTTGATGCAGTGTCTCATGCTAACCAGCAGAGAGTGACAGATATCAGATTTTATGTGAGGTGCTACACTGCTTTCTCCCACCTGACATTACCACCCACCCATCGCTCTGTGCATGAGCTGGTTAATTCTGTCAGGTTAAGGGTGTCGCGTTTTTGTTTTTGTATCCATCCCATTCTTTTCTCGTGTATTTCAGCCACATTTCCTGCTGCGATGATCAGCCTCTCGCAGCTCATTATTGTAAAATGCTCAATCACCTCGAGTGATCCTTTATCTCCTTGTGACAAGAGGGAAAATGTGATCAGAGGACACTTCTAGGCCTGAGCCCGTCCTTATGCAGTGCCAACATGAGATGACAAACACACGGCTGCAGGGGGGCCCCTCTGGTGGGCTTCTCTCCATGCCTGTTTTGTCAACTGAGAAGCTGCTAAACCAAATATGGAAAATGAAATCAGAGCCTTTATCTCTCCTTCTGCCTTTCTATCTCTTTGTGTCTAGTTTCAGTGAGCGGGAAAAGCAGCAGGGCAGAATAGCACCTTTGCTGAGTGCCAGCAGAGCAGCTACACGGCTCACACAAACACACACACATACACGTCAGGCAAGAGTGTGTGCATGTGTGTGTGGACTTGTGGGTGTCAATTTGCATGTAAATGAAATGGCTCTCAGTGCTCTTGTTTCCAACAGTAAAAGTGTCAAGGCTAAGGATGCCATACTTTGTGAATGTGTGTGTGTGTGTAGAGGTTTCATGTTTTCATGTGTCGGTGTTTGCATATGTCTGTGTGCTCTGCATAATCTGTGTGGGCGTACGAGACCGGGAAACCCATTTGAAGTCCGTGGCTGTGCTTGTTTTTTAAAGCGTGTTGTTGTTTTTTTGTTTTTTTTTACCAACGTGCATGTGGTTTGTGCAGGTTTGTGACCAGCGAGCACATGTGGGTGTGCAGAGGGGAGCAGAAGTCAGGACAATGACTGACATGTCTGTTTTTGTGAGTCCTTTATTGTTAGAGCTCCAAGGCGTGCTTTTACGCAACATAAGCTGTCAGACGTTGTGTCAAAGAAATCCTCTGTGACAGGCTGTGCGTCTTGATTCACACGGCAAACCTGAAGATGAGGTTTACTCCGAGATTGTCATATTCCCCCTTTTATGGCATAGATCGGCTCTGCTCTCCTTCAGATTGTGGAAATGGTGTGAATGATTGATCCTGTTCTCAAAGATCTCAGATTTTATTTTAATGGATCATCTGCATACGTCTGTGCTAATAACAATGCTAATATTAGTGCTTTTGGGAAGTTTTCTGAATGCTGTTAATAATATCTCAATCACTCAGGTTTTCCCATCAAATTCCAGTTATTCCAATCTTAACTTTGCTGATAGTTCTGTGTTTTTGAGGGTATTCTTTCAAAAGCCAGAATACTTCCTACTAATCCAATCTTAATGGAGGGTAGAGAAATTTAGTCTGTTCCTTATGCAGTCTTACACACAGTTATATGATAGCAGAGCTGGTGAGGGTTAAAACAAATTGCTTGTTTTGCATTGCAAGTTGTAAACTGTAAGTCCAGTAATATGTTAAAATATGCTCAGCAGCCAATTCATTAGGTACACCTTGCTAGTACTGGGTGGGATCCCCTTCAGAACAGCTTTTTTTTCTTGATAGCATTGATTCAACGAGGTGCTGGAAACATTCCTCTGAGATTTTAGTCCATGTTGATATGATAGCATCACACAGTTGCTGCAGATTTGACGGCTGCAAGGCTACAATGTCAATCTCCCAATGCTCTCAAAGATGCTCCATTGGATTGAGGCCTGATGAGGCCTTTTCTTTTGATCTTTTTCACACTATCTTCTATAAACCCTAGAGATGGTTGTGTACGAAAATCCTAGTAGATCAACAGCTTCTGAAATCCTCAGACCAGCCCTTCTAGTATTTACCTAGTCACTTAAATCAGCTGTCGTCTCGATCATGTTGACATGCCTAAATGCACTGAGTTGCTGTCATGTGACTGGGTGACTAGGCTTTCATGTCAACAAGCGGTTGAAAAGGTGCACCCAGTGAAGTGGTCGGTGAGTGCATGTGTAACATAATACTTCAAATATGCAGACTGTGTCTTGAACCGGCAGAGCTTCTTACAGCTCCTCCCTTATTCGCAAAGGGTCACCACGACAGGTAGCTCTGCATATTTAATTTGGCAGATTTTTTTTTTTTTTTTACATCAGATGGTCTTCCTTACACAAACCCCAAGGGACATATGTCTCCTCCTGGGCTCAAACAAGGGATAGTTCACTTTCTAGCAATTGTGCAAACCACTGAACCATGGAGCCAGATTCAGATAACAGGAAACATTTCACTCTATCATATGACAGACACAAACACTGAACAAACTAACGAGATTTAACACATAAGTTGTAACTTCTAATTATCTACATACCTTTTTTTAAAAAAAAAGAAAAAAAGAAAAGAAAAGCAGCAAGCAGCAGAAAGTGGCACATGCAGCCAGAACTATAACAGATATGAGTAATGATATCGGACAAACTGGTGCTCTTTGTGCTGTGATAGAGAAAAACACTCCTCCCCTACTCCTGTTTTCTTCAATTTACAATGCAGAAACTTATTTATCACTCACTGTTCCACTGTTGTTCTGCATCCAGCTAGTTTTAAAACTAATTTAATGTTTGCTTTATTTAAGGTCAGCTCCAAAGCTTCACTTTAATCAAATCTGAAATCATTATGCGGTCATGATGACTCTGTAAACCAATAAACACACCATCAACTGAGTGTACGCGGTCCTGAAAGTTCTAAAAAAAGATAAGACATCTTTCAGACCTATCCCTAGTTCATCTGCAGAAAACCATTTCCTAACATCATCCCATATACTGTGAAACTTTGTTATCCTTCCATCTGCTGCATCCACCATCTACTGCAAAATGATGGGTCTGTCTTCTCCTCTGCTCAGCAGCATTTAGATGTCCTGACCAGCAGTGACAGCTTCAAGAGCGTTGTGCAATCAGACTGCTCCCATGGGAAGCCCGTTGTTGTTGGGTGTTCTCTTATCTCCTGTCATCTGGGATTTATATTTCCCTATCTTTAGCATTGGTACTATGAGATAAAGCAAATAAACCACAGTTTTTCCAGAGAAAAACAGAAGTGAAGTAGTATGGCTGTAATGCTTTTTGCCTGTTTTCAAACCTCTTTTTTGCAGATGCTTCCATTTCTTAACTGCATGCCATGATTCAAATCAGACAACTCATTTTACATTGTGGACACATTCGGCTGGACCAGTGAAGCTAAATGACCAATATGTAAAATTACAGAACAGGTTCTGGTAGACTGTCCTGTAACTATAACATATTAAGTTTTCATTTATTCATAAAAAAATGTCCTTTACTGTGGACTCACTGTAAAAAACAACAACAAAAAACAACAACAGAGTAAAAAAATTAGACATTTCTATATTAGAGTGGAAAACAGCAACTTTTCTGCCAATTTAATTGTGGTATCTTTTACTTAATTACTTGGGTGGGGGGTCTTTATTAATAGGAAAAGTTATCAAACTTATTAAGGTAACAGTTCAAACTTTATGCTTTACTTTACATTTTCCAAAAGCCTGTACAAATAGTGGTTATCTATGAGGGCGATATAGCCACAGAAATTCTTGTTTTGCAGTGCTTGTTAATATTTTGTTGTAAAGTGCTTTGGGCCAGGAGTGTCAGTATCCTTCAGTTTCATTCTTCTGCAACTTAAATGTCCTCAGATTTTCACTGCCCACAGCCCCCAAACCAAAGCCAGTTATTACCTTAGCTCCCTTAATTACTTTCTCACCTTATACGGTCCGTCATATGCTCGTTATTATAGCCCCTTAATCTGTCTAGTGGAAGACAAGATGCTCATGCAGCAAACACACACACACATGCACAGACACACACACAGACATCAACTGCCACTTTGTCACAACCTTGGGGCCGCTGGGAGGTGGTGAAGCTGAACTAATAGAGTTGAACTGGTAGAGGGCAGTGTGGCAGCAGCAGCCACTAAAGCAACTGCAGGCAGGTTTTCTGCAGCTGCAGAGCTCAGTGCCACAGTGCAGCACAGATAAAGTGATGCTCCAGTCTACCGCTTACAGCTGAGTGTAATGCCACTGCTCAATAATTAAAAACCTACTTTTTTGTGTGCATTTCCATTTAAGATAGTATTATGTAAAAATTTGGTCATTTATTACTTTTATTAGTTAGTTAGTCCAGAGAGGGACAGAAAATTGCAGATATCTGTCCGGCTACATGTAACCCCTCAAGCTACTCACTGACGTTACTAAATAGCTTTGCATTTAACATATAATGAAGTGAAACATTTGCCTTTTGATATTTTCTGTTGATTAATTTAACACTTGTCTGTCATTCTGTTAAGTTAGGTTTTAGTTATTTTTTGTCAGCGAACATTTCTTTTTTTGTTTACAAGGATTACATTTTAAAAATTATTAGTCATGTTACTAACACCACAAAGTACTAAAGTGTAAGTATTCTGCTCTATTTAGGTAGGAGCGGAGTCTTGCATTTGTGAGCCGTATACTACTTTTTAAAATAGATGCATAAATAAATATTCAGTAAGTACTCAAATCAGAATTACTGGAATGTTTCCAGGTGTAAGCAGACTTCCCATAATTTGTGGTAAACAAGAAGAAGAACAACAAATCTGTCCATACCTATAATTTTTTAATAAGCACTCCTTATGTTTATCTAGGACAGTATTTCTCAACTAGGTGTACTAGCACCCCTATGGGTACTTCGGAGTACTGCATGTAGTTTTTTAAAATGTTAATTAAAAAAAATGTTAGTCAAGCAAAATTCAAATGAATAAGCACAATAATTACCTGTTTTTGTGTGAGATTAAAAATAAAATATCCAAAGAAAAAAATGGTTGACTGTGTCCTTTGTGTCTGAAAGTTGTTCTCCTGGTACCTGTGTGGATAATCCAGCTTCCTCCCACAGTCCAAAGACACGCATATGTTACATTAACTGGTGATTCTAAGTTGGCTGTAGGCTGGCTGAAAATGAGCGTGAATGGTCATCCATCTTTCTGTGTTAGCGAACCTGTGCAGGCTGTATCCGGCCTCTCACCCGACCTCTTGCCCTACGACCGAGTAAATTAAAGAAAACTAATTTGTGGTTGAAAAGATAAAATCAAAACAAAACAAATAAAACCTTGTTAAAAAAGGTGATCTTTACATTTATTTGAGTCACTTTCTGTAACAACTCTAATCAAAAGAAAGCAGACTGAGCTTGCAAAAGAGTTTCAGCACCTAAAAATGACACAGATCCTCAGTGCTGAACAATTAAGCGCAGTAGAAGTTATTTACGTGGTTTTCTAGCCTTGCAACTTGCATATTGATTTTTATTTTTATAACACCTCTCTGCTCACCCTGATTGGGGGGGGGGGGAGAGTGCTCACAAAATGTCATAAATGTGACGCGGTGCTTCTCACCTGGTAGCACCTAATCTGATGCAATTCCCATGTGAAGCTGAAGCTAATTGGATGAAGCGCAAAGACCTAGCAGTCGTCTCGTGTGTGTGCATGCGTGTCCATCCACACCACGTGTTTGCAGACGTTGAAATGTAGAAGGCGGAGTAACCTCCTCATAATTGCAGGGCACGGTAGTGACACAAGCAAAACAGGAGATTAGGCTCCAAGCGCAATGAAGAAATAGAGAATTGATTAAGATGGAAAATGCTTGTCAGGGTGTGTGTGAGTGACTGAGTGAGTGAAAAGGCTACGAGGAGAAAAACGATCAGGGACAGAGAGAGAGAGAGAGAGAGAGAGAGAGAGAGAGAGGGAGACAGCGGTGGGCAGGCCCAGAAAAGCGATTACTCCAGCTGCTCTTTCACAGCTGCTCCCAATTGCTCCATTGCACCTCTTTCTCTCCGTCCATCACTCCCTCCGGCTCGTCCCTCCGTACGCTCATGTGTGACTGGGCTGTTTGTAGCTGATGTAATCTTGACAAAACACTCCACAGTGGGAGTACTTAGCTGATGTGCAACTGTCTCACTGATGTACGTTTAAAAGACGCCGCTGTGCGGATGCAGGAGAGGATTGTTCTTGATGGAATAGTAAAACAGAGTTAAATGATGTAGTGGAGAAATCAATGCTGGGAAGGCTGTCTAAATGTTATTTGAGATCCTTACTCTATTAAGTGAAATAAAACACATTAAATGTTCCACAAACCCGTGGCTCACACACAAACATGGGGGCTCCATTCCCATCCGTTCGTCTCTTTTGAAATTCCTGTCACTATTGTCGTCAGCCCGTCCGTCTCAGGGGTGGGGAGGTGGCTGTTAAAACATGAGCAGTCCATTCAGTACGCTTCACCTAATCAAAGCTACGCTGCTTGTGTAACTTCCAGTTCTCCAGCCCATCAGGATGTGTGATAAAGACAGACTGAGAGACATGGGCTTCCTGGCAAGCTGAGATGTTATGAGTCTGCGCGTGCATGTTCCATGTGTTTTTTGTGTAACACACTTTGGCCTTTGTTTGCCTCTCTCTCCCTCTGTGCATGTGTGTGAGAGACAGAGTCAGTGCATTACTTAAGCCCAGAGGAGTTGAACAACAGCAGGTACAGTATCTTAATACAGTGAGGTACCTTTTAAAAAAATTGAAACGCTGGCTCTTTGTCACTTCTACTAAGTCGACCCATTAACGAATATGATAGCTTAATTGTTTGGGGTTTGGCCCCCCCCTGCATTAAACGCATCACTAAAGAAGTTTTCACCTGAGCCTGGGAAGTGAACATGAAGAAGAGGGCTTATATTTCTACTTTATAAATGAGAATAAAGGCCATTACACAGCATGTTGCAAAGAAGCAACACAAAATTCAGTACCGTTTGGCTCCAAACTTGTCATGTGACGTACATAAACACTCAATGTGGTTAGTTTTTGCTGAATATTTGCCCTAAAAGAAAGCAGTGTAAAAAATGAAAATGGCATCAAGCAATGATGAGCTGTGTTTCTGAACAAGAAAGAGAAGAAACAGAGATTCTGGGTTCATCCAATTCTTATGCGAATGCAGCAGCAGTGAGAATCTCATGGTTTGATCCAGGAGTTGAAGCTGTACCACGACTGCTTTCGTACAAATTTCAGGATGTCAGTGAGACGATTTGAACTCTGGTTGGGAACACATCTGAGGAGGTAGAGAAATAATTTCAGAGAGCTGACTGACCCAGAGCAGTGTCTAGCTGTGTGTCTGAGGTAAAATGGCTATTATTTTACTTTTGGTATATTCTGTACAGGTGCAAGTTTTGAGATACAAGAGTACTTGTTGCCAGATGCAGTGGTCTGATGGTTTATTTGGATCCCAAAGTCAGAAAAGTCAAGCAAGCTTGGTTTGAAAAAATACATTCTGCACGTTTGTCCACCAACATTATGATATTGTGCAAAATGTTAACACGGATTTTACACATCCAGTATATAATGGGGGGTAATGCACTTTGATAGTTCGTCTAACAAACAAACAAAGGAGTATTTCCCGAAGTCTGACCTGTATTGACCCATCTGTTTAGTGTCCTCCTCATTCATGCTGGTTACCATGGTTGCTGCAGAAGCACTAAGCTACTGTGAACCGAATAATTAGCTAAACTGAGACAGCACAGCATTACCTTATTGGCAATGTGAATGTTTTAAGTTTTTCATTACCAAATTGTGTAAATTATTGTGACATAGTTGAAATGTAACAGTGGAATTCAGCTGAGGGGGCAGAGTGACTTTACTACTTGGCCTTGGACCCCTGACCCCCTCTATAACCAGTGTTGGGGAGTAACGGAATACATGTGTGGGCGTTACTTATTTAAAACACAAAATATGAGTAACTGTAGGCTGTTATAGTTACCACTTAAATAGGTGATAATTAGAATGCAGTTACTTTTTTGAAATAAATAGATTACACGGCAGTAATTTCCTGTTTCATATGTTAGGCTATCGCCTGTCTATCCCATCTCTAATTTTGGTAATTTCACGCATTGCCGGAAATCCTAACAAAACACGCAATAAGAGGCTCTAACGTAAGCATCCTGTTAATGTTGGTGGCGTGAGTTACACAATGGACCCGGAGCCAGTACAACACAGCCAGCAGTGTACGGGCAGGAATGCATTTCTTACTTGAAAATTCCAATGCCACTTCACATTTAAAGAAGAAAGGGATGGACGAAATCTGACCGTGCAATGCAAACTCTGTTTGCCAGCAACCAAGCTGCTCTCAGCATCAAAAGACTCCACCTCCAACCTAAACAAACATCTGGAAGTAAGTTCTTTTAAAAAGAAAATTAATGTTAGCCTACTGCAGCTACCTTGTTTTAGTTGTGGTAGCTACCTGGGTTATGTGCCACTTCAGTATCTTTGATGTACTATTGCTGTGTGATTTATTACTATTAATAAAGGCTGCATTACAACCTGGTAGCTGCAAATAATCATGTGCAGTTCTGAAAGCAGACAGAAAGAAAACATTACTGATACAGAAATAGTTTTCCATAAGAGATCACTGCAAAAAATGCAGCCTTACCTAATGTCCGCCCTAATGTTACTCATTTTATATTAAGATTAAAAAATTTAGTTGGTATTGCTTTCAGAACTGCACATGACTAGTTGTAGCTAGCAGGTTCTTAATGCTATCCATCAAGTCTAACAGTCTGCGGTCTATAAACTAACCTCAGCTAACGCCAGCTAACAACGTTAGCTCGGTGGCAAGTAGGCTGCAGTAATTGTAATAAAAAAATCACACAGCAATAGTACATTCATGTAGTTGTAAAAAGCATGACAATATATTAAGTAATCTAAAGTATTCAGAATACGTTACTCGCACTGAGTAACTTTACATTACAGACTACATTTTGGGCCATGTATTCTGTAATCTGTAGTGGAATACATGGAATGGAATACAAGTAACCTTCCCAACACTGTCTATAACACTGGCACTTCTTCCATACACTACATTGCCAAATGTAACGACTCACCCATCTAAATCATTGTGTGTTCCAATCACCCTTCATGGCCACATGTGTTCATTTATGTTAATTTACTAGTAACAGAACAAATGTCACGGTTGTTAAAGAGTGGACTCAGGCGCGGAGCTCAGAAATAAGGACGCATTTATTTACAGTGCAGCAAGGTGACAACAGTTCAAATGTGCAATAATGGTGATAGTGCGTCCTTCCTCCCATGTAAGCCTGTGCGTGGTAGTGAGTGCCCGTCTCTCCTCCAAGTGCTTCCTTTGTGTCCGTAAATCCTCTGTCAATCCCAGGCTTAGTGCAATACTCCAGCGCTGTCTGTCGCTCAGCCACACCATTAAGTAGCCCTGCTGAAGATGGTAACTGATTGGCAGCAGCTGGTGGATTGACTGCAGGTGCGGCAGCTTCGGGCAACAGCACTTCCGGGTCGGAGGTAGCCTGTTGCTAGGTTACCTCCTAACACATCACAGCGGAGCCGGAGGGGGAGACAGGGTGATAGGAGAGACACACATACACGCACACAAATATACACACTGGCAGGTCGACCGGTCAGGGCGCCGTCAGACCCTGACAGTACCCCCCCCCCTCTAATGGGAGCCTCCCGGCGACCTACCAAACTTGTCAGGGTGCCGGCGGCGGAATTCTCTCACCATGGCATCATCAAGAATTGCGGACCGCGGCACTCAGGAACGCTCTTCCGGACCATACCCATCCCAATCCACCAAAAACTGAAAGCCCCTACCGCGGCGCCGGGCATCCATAATGCGGGTGATGGAGTACGCCGGGGCGCCGTCGATAATCCGGGTGGGTGGCGGGGGCCCGGGAGGCGGGCACAGCGGGCTGGTCCGAACAGGCCTCACCTGTGAGACATGAAAAACATTGTGAGTTCGCATGTTACGAGGCAGGCTCAACCGAACCGTCACTGGGTTCACAGCTTGGACAGGAAACGGGCCAATGAACCGAGGGGCAAGCTTCTTAGATTCAGTTCTGAGAGAAACATGCTTGGTCGAGAGCCATACCTGCTGGCCCACCTGGTAGTCCGGTGCCGGGACGCGGCGGCGATCGGCCAGTCTCTTGTTCTGGGCTGCCGTTCTCAAGAGGGCCGCTCTGGCAGCACGCCACGCTCTCCGACAGCGCCGCATGTGGAGCTGGACAGACGGAACAGCCAATTCTCCCTCAGAGATGGAAAGAAGCGGGGGTTGATAGCCCAAGGACGCCTCGAACGGGGACACCCCGGTGGCCGCCGACGTACTGGAGTTGTACGTACTGGAGTTGTACGCATATTCCACCCATGCGAGCTGCTCGCTCCACGTCGATTGGTTGGAGGAGATGACACAGCGCAGCATAGCCTCCAGCGCCTGATTAGCCCGCTCCGTCTGGCCGTTGGTCTGGGGATGGAAACCCGAGGACAGGCTGACCTGAGCCCCTAGTTCTGCACAGAACTCCCTCCACACCCGGGACGTGAACTGGGAACCACGATCAGACACGATGTCCCGAGGAATGCCATGGAGCCGAAAAACATGCTGGGTGAGAAGGCGAGCCGTCTCCAGAGCAGAAGGAAGCTGTGGCAGGGCTATAAAGTGGGCAGCCTTGGAAAACCGGTCAACGACAGTGAGTACAGCAGTGTTACCTGAGGACGGAGGCAGTCCCGTAACAAAGTCCAGAGCAACATGCGACCAGGGACGCATGGGAACAGGCAAAGGGCGCAGGAGGCCAGAAGGCGGCGAGGTCGGCATCTTGTTCTTAGCACACACAGGACAAGCCGCCACGTACTCCCCAGCATCCTGCAACAGAGTGGGCCACCAAAACAACCGGCGCAGGAAAGAGACGGTGCGGTTCTTACCCGGATGGCAGGCAAAACGGGCGGTGTGGGCCCACTGAAGCACCTTACTGCGGGCCGACGCTGGAACAAACAGCTTGCCCTCTGGGCCCGTGCCAGGATCCGGCTCCTGTCGCTGGGCGTCCCGCACCACCCGCTCAATCTCCCAGGTCAAAGCGCCGATGAAACAAGATGGAGGCAAGATGGGCAATTCCTTCTCAACGCACTCGGCCTCAGGCGTAAACTGTCGAGACAGCGCATCAGCCTTGGCGTTGCGAGATCCGGGTCTGTAAGTAATGGTAAGGTTAAAGCGAGTGAAGAACAGGGCCCACCTGGCCTGTCGGGCGTTAAGGCGCTTCGCAGCCTGGAGGTACGCCAAATTTTTGTGGTCCGTCCACACCACCACTGGATACTTGCTCCCCTCCAGCCAGTGTCGCCATTCTTCCAGGGCCATTTTAACAGCGAGAAGCTCCCGGTCACCAACATCGTAATTCCGCTCTGCGGGCGACAACCGGCGAGAAAAAAAAAGCACAGGGATGCATCTTACCGGCCACTCGCTGCGAGAGGACGGCCCCCACCCCGGAGTCGGAAGCATCCACCTCCACGAAGAACGGGAGCTCCAGGTCAGCTTGTACCAGCACAGGCGCAGATGAAAACAGAGCCTTCAGTTGAGCGAAAGCCCGCTGAGCGTCCAGAGACCACTGAAATAACAACTTGGGAGAGGTAAGGTTAGTCAGAGGTAAGGCAATCTTGCTAAAGTTGCGAATGAAGCGCCTGTAGAAGTTGGCAAATCCCAGAAACTTTTGCAACTCCCTGCGATTCTTGGGCTCTGGCCACTCAACCACCGCCTTGACCCTGTTCCACTATAAAGCCCAGGAAAGACACAGTCGGAACATGGAACTCACATTTCTCAGCCTTCTCAAACAGGCGACTCTCCAATAGGCGTTGCAGTACGAGCCTCACATGCTCCACATGTTCCACCGGGCTCTGGGAAAACACAAGGATGTCATCTAGGTAGACAAAGACACAGTGGTTAATGAGATCACGCAGCACATCATTAATCATAGCCTGGAAAACAGCAGGGGCATTGGTGAGCCCAAAAGGCATCACCAAGTATTCGAAATGCCCAAGGTGAGTGTTGAATGCTGTTTTCCATTCATCCCCCTCACGAATCCGCACCAGGTGGTAAGCATTGCGGAGGTCCAATTTGGAAAAAACCGTGGCGCCCTGGAGGAGCTCAAAGGCGGACGCCAGCAAGGGCAAGGGGTACTTGTTCTTGATTGTGATCTTATTCAAACCCCGGAAATCAATACACGGTCGGAGTGTCTTGTCTTTCTTTGCCACAAAGAAAAATCCCGTGCCCAAAGGTGAAGTGGAGGGTCGAATGATGCCGGCCGCCAAGGAGTCATTAATGTACCGTTCCATCGACTCCCGCTCGGGCTTGGAGATGTTATAAAGCTGACTGGTGGGCAAGGGAGCGCCGGGAATCAAATCAATGCCACAGTCGTACGGGCGATGGGGCGGAAGCAAGGAGGCTTTGTCTTTGCAAAAAACCTGGGCCAGGTCACGATACTCAGGCGGAACACCAGACAAATCAGGAGGTGCAACAGGCTCCGAGGAGCCAGCGACCGTCGCACCAAAAGTCGCGGAGCGTAAGCACAAAGCATGACACTGACTGCTCCACCCCGAAATACGGCCCGTGGCCCAGTCGATCTGAGGATTATGTTGTTGCAGCCAGGGATAGCCCAACACAAGGGGAGCATCAGGAGATTTAAAAAGAAACAAACTGAGCTGCTCCGAGTGATTGCCAGAGAGGGTGAGTGTGATGGTTCGAGTGCGGTGAGTGACTGTAGTCAGTGGGCTGCCGTCAAGAGCCGAAACCTGGAGAGGTTCAGGGAGAGGAACAATGGGTACGGCTAATTTATGAGCTAGTGATTCATCCAAAAAACTCTGCTCAGCTCCAGAGTCAACTAGCGCGCTACACGGGTGAGTGGAGGAATGAAAAATCAGCTTGGCCGGACAACTGAGATGGGGAACAGAGTTAGCCGTAGCACCCGCCAGTATTCCCACAGCTACTGGCGGGCGGAGTCTTTTACCCGCTTCGGACAGGTATCAGCCCAGTGTCCCCTTTTCCCACACACGAAGCACTCACCCGTGCGCTGTCTTCTCCTCCGATGGGAAGCACCGAACCGAGCCCGGCCCAGCTGCATCGGCTGTTCCTCATCCTCCGCTGGGTCTTCTTCTTCTTCTCGCCATTGAGAAGGAAGCAACCCGGTAGGCGCATTGGCGCCCCCTGCCAGCCGTCGTCCTTCTCCTGCCTGTCTCCCAAACTCCCTCATATGATTATCCAGTTGAATGCACATATTAATCAAAGCGCTAAGAGACTTAGGTAGCTCCTTTGTAGCTAACTCACGTTTGATTTCTTCGTTTAGGCAGTTCAGGAAGGCTCCCCGGAGTGCGTTCTCTGCCCAGCCCGTCTCCTCGGCCAGGATCCAAAAGTCAATGGAGAAATCCGCGACACTCTTACGTCCCTGCTTCAGGGTAAACAAACGATTAGCAGCGCCATCTGCATCTGTTCCTTTATCAAACACACAGCGGAACTTGGTCAGAAAATCTTGGTAGGAGATATTCGGTTGAACATTTAAAACGGCTTGTGCCCATTGCAGCGCCCGGCCAGTCATTAATTCCACCATAAGCGTTATCTTCGCACAATCTGAGCCGTAAGCCTGTGTCTGTTGTCTGAAAATTAATGAACACTGCATCAGAAAGCCTCGACTCTTTGTTATATCTCCATCAAACTTCTCCGGAACCGGTAATGTATGTTCTCGCCTAGGTGGAGGTGGTGGAGATGAAGGAGGTAGTGGACAAGCTGCAGCCACACTTGCTGATGGAGTGGGTTGTGGATTCTTAGCTGAGGTGCCGGGCGCGGTGAGTAACATACCTTGAATGTTTGCAAGCATCTGTCGCATCGCCGTTTGTTCCGTCATGATGTGTTTCATCATGCTCTCATGGCGGTCCAAAACTTCGCCCTGAAAAGAGAGCTCTTGCTGAACTGGGTTTGAGTCCGCTGAGTCCATGGCTGGCTGGAGTATTCTGTCACGGTTGTTAAAGAGTGGACTCAGGCGCGGAGCTCAGAAATAAGGACGGTGCATTTATTTACAGTGCAGCAAGGTGACAACAGTTCAAATGTGCAATAATGGTGATAGTGCGTCCTTCCTCCCGTGTAAGCCCGTGCGTGGTAGTGAGTGCCCGTCTCTCCTCCAAGTGCTTCCTTTGTGTCCGTAAATCCTCTGTCAATCCCAGGCTTAGTGCAATACTCCAGCGCTGTCTGTCGCTCAGCCACACCATTAAGTAGCCCTGCTGAAGATGGTAATTGATTGGCAGCAGCTGGTGGATTGACTGCAGGTGCGGCAGCTTCGGGCAACAGCACTTCCGGGTCGGAGGTAGCCTGTTGCTAGGTTACCTCCTAACACATCACAGCGGAGCCGGAGGGGGAGACAGGGTGATAGGAGAGACACACATACACGCACACAAATATACACACTGGCAGGTCGACCGGTCAGGGCGCCGTCAGACCCTGACAACAAATAACTCAGGGGAAAATAAGGACACTAAAACCAAAAATCAGACTTAGAGGATCAGTTTTGTACTGCCTCTTGCTGCAGCAATGAGTTTTTTCCTAAGAAGCCAAGGATGTACTGTCCACTTTCACTGTCTGTCTCTTTAGCAGTAATTGGCTCTTTGTTTTTTGGCTAGCTGCACTCAAATAGGAAAATCCACCTGTTAGCTGTAATTTTTGGTTTTGTAAAGTGCTTTATGTGTGCACTGTGTGGAGGAAAGACTGTTTGAGTCAGGTGACAGGTGGTTCACATGACCTTATTTTTCCTGCAGACATGCTGATGGGATTCCCACAGCCAAAGAAACATAGCGCGAAAGTTGACAATACATCCTTGGTTTCTTAACATAAAACTCATTGTTACAGCGAAGGGCAGCACAAAAATGATGGCTTTAAACTCAGTTTTAGTTTTGGTGTCTTTATTTTCCCCATAGTTACTGGTTTTGTTAGCTAACGTAAACTGGTGCTAAAAATCTTTTAAAAACTTTAACTTTAAGAACCTTTAAGGTCAATGGTGTGAATTGGCTTTTATACATGAAGTGTTTCATGTCTACTTTAAGCAGTGTTGGGGAGTAACGGAATACATGTACCGCCGTTACGTATTTAAAATACAAAATATGAGTAACTGTATTCCATTACAGTTACCGTTTAAAAATGTGGTATTCAGAATACAGTTACTTTGCTGAAATAAAGGGATTACACGGCGGTATTTTCCCGTTTCACATGTTCGGCTATGCCCTCTCTATTTTTGGTTTCCACGCCCCAAACAAAACACGCATTAAGAGGCTCTAATTCCTGTGTCTCGATCTCGCGGCCCATGTCACCTCTACTTGCGGCTCGCATAATGACGTGAAGAAATATTTTAAAAAATTATTTTAGGAGGGAGAAAAAGGAAAAGTACGAGCTGTCATCGAGCAGAAACGGGATCTGCAAATATAATAATAACCACTGCAGCCAAAAAGAGTTCCTGACGAGCCCAGTTGTAAGTAAGTTATTAAGACTCGGCTGTACACTTTTTTCGTGTTTTTCTCCGAAACAATAAGTTCCGTTGGAGCAGCCTTTCAACGCCTCTCTCTGTCTCTCGCTAGCAAAGTTGACCCAGACAACAAAGTAAAGCTAGTTTTCGGCTACGAGCCCGACACGAACCCGACGTATTAGCCAGAGGTCCCTTTACTACGGTTCGGAGCCGCGGACCTGTTTTATATACGCGTGGAATAGTTTTCTATACGAGATCGCTGCAAAAAGTGCAGCCTTACCTAATGTCCACCCTGCTGTTACTCATTTTATATTAAGATTTAAACATCTAGTCGGTATTGGTATGGCGAGTAACCTTCAGTAATAGTAATAATTCACACAGCAATAGTACATTCATGTAGTTGTAAAAAGCACGATAATATAATAGGTAATCCAAAGTATTCAGAATACGTTACTGTCATTGAGTAACGTAACGGAATACATTACAAAATACATTTTGGGGCATGTATTCTGTAATCTGTAGTGGAATACATTTTAAAAGTAACCTTCTCAACACTGACTTTAAGGCAGGTTTACAAGAGGTGTGTTCACATGTGTGTGTCATACTCTACGATCTTTTGGCAGCTGTAAATAAACATTGAGTGCATCCGGTAGCACAGCAGCTGTCCAGCATTAAACTTGAAGACGTTTAAAGGATGACTGGAGAGCAAAGGAGTACACTACTGTTTTGCCTTTGATGTGGGCGTGTCCCAGTAGCTCTGTTGTGTGAAAACTATTAATTGGGGCCCACTTGTCAACATTTGACCAACAAATACATCATCCAGGTCCAGTGACATGCTGTTGGGATTTTGGAGGACTGCACGGTAGAGCGCCTGCACTGGGTGAAATCACCCTCGGCTTTGTGTTCAAATGGAAATGCACATGCAAATGGACACAATTGTGGGACCATAAATAACTCTTTATGTTCAAAAAGATTGATTAACGAGTGAAGGAGGACTTAGAGAACAGATTCACATACATGCAGTATAGTGAGATGTATGAACTCAATGAAATGACTCATGGAATGACAAAAGTTAGTGTAGCTTATGTTTCCCCTTCACTGTGGCATTGCTGATCTTGATAATATAATAATGTAATTGCAGAACAAATACTGAATATGAATGCTAATCACCCTTATTTTGAAATATTTTTTTTTCCACATGCTCATTTCAGTAACCGAACACAATAATTGTTGAATGCGTAATCACCTACCGCTCAGTCGACACAATGGGCTCTCATGTGTATATTTCAACTTTCACCACCTACATCCACCCTTAAGCATGACAGAACCACCTCCACCCCCCATGCCTGCCACCACTTTCTCATATTTTATCTCCTTTACCCTTCCTACTCCCTCTGCTCTTAACCTGCCTCCTCATTCCTCTGCGTTGGTGGGTACTCTCCTCTTTCCCTCTCCATCCACTACTCTTCCGCTCTTTTGCTCCAGCTGCCTTGCCATGCATAATTAAATTTCCAGTGGAAATGCACCCTTCCTCCATTTTTCTCTTTTTCCTCTTCCTTCATTTCCCTCCATGTCTATCAGTCTTCCTTTCTTGTGCTCTTGTGAATAAGATGGGTAAGTCTTTGCTGAACATCTCAATTTTTCTTCCTCTATGTCTCTCCTCCTTCCTTCCCTTACCACCTGCTCTCTTTAGGCCTACACTGGGACCGAGTGCCAGGCCTGTCTTGTTAAGTGATAATGTTAAAATGCTAAATCACACCACCAGAGCCACCACCGCCTCCCTCCCCATCTCATTCTGTGAGGGGTCTCCGGTTTCACTTTGTGCTGTCATCCTATCCAGTCACACTCATCAATACTCAATGCAGGAGCTCCATCAGCCTGTGTATTTCTCTTCCAACATTAGACAAGGTGATGTTTGGGGCCTGACCAGAGCCTTGTTAATGTGCATGTTAATGAGACTGAAGTATCAGACTTCCTTCTTTCTGTCAGTTTCATGTCTTTTTCATTCACTCAACAAGTAAAAAATACGTCGGGTCACATTTATTGTTTCCCGGTTTCACTTCCACACTCTTCCTCCAAAGTAAAACTTATTATAAATGTAGGAATCTCTTAGATTATATATTCATGCGGTATGACACCATGCTTTGCGAATATGAACTACTCTTGCTCAAAGAAAAAGGGCACAAATTTAAGACACAAACCGCAGGCTGTTTTGAAAAATTATACGTCTTTAGCAGCTTTAACTTCAACAATGTTATGTTTGAAATACAACCAGTTAGGGACAGAGGAAAGTGACAGTAACTACATAGTTTTTTAAAAATACTTGTACTGACTTAATTTGAGCTAGTACTGCATCAGTGATCACCTGCTTTTGCTCAAACCTGGATCTGTGTAAACCCTGTAGCTTCACTATTAAGACCAGGCTCGGCTTGTGCGCTCACACAGATGTGACTAACAGCTGCTGAGTCCATTAAACATCCCTAAACTGATGATTTTATATTTCAATGCAATACAAAGGCAAATGTAGGAAATGTAACCAGATTCTGTTTTCTCTCAGTGCAATTAGGAAGCACACTGATACTGGTTACTAATATCTTCACTGCCAATTTATGTTGTATTCAAACTTGTAACTTAATCTTAAGCAATTCTACTAATAAGGGCAATGGTATTTTTAATTTTATGCTACTAAAAAAAAAAAATAAGTGGGATATTTTTCAGCTAATGTATTTTCCAGCAGCTACTGTACCATTGGCCCAAAGGTGGCCCTGTCACCAGCTTTAAGGCTTTACAGGATTTATACTGGTAATGTACCTGGCTGCTTGCTCACCCATAGCTGACATTAGGGTAGGATATCAGTGATTCATTACACATATGCAAAGTAACTCAAAAGTTTTTGACAAGTTTCTACAGACAGAGCAAAGTGGTCTTTTTTTTATGGTTTTGGTACAGACCAAAAATCAAGCATCAGCTCATCATTCAGGGATGAAACTTTTCCTGGAGTTGAGGTAAGTATTCATGACTATAACATGTATCTAGTAGCGATGAGCATGCAGAGAGGCAGTTCCTGTGTCAGACATTTCCATCACACTAACTTGAGCCAAGCCTTGAATATAATCCAAGGCCATCTGTTGGGTAGATCCTTCGATATGCTAATTAGCTGGTGCCAATCTTTCCTATTTAACTGACGGCGTCTTTGAATGGGAGAGTTCTACTGTGTCACAGATGGATTTAAATATCAAGTTAGTTTATATCAGTAAAGATCAGTTTAGCTCTTACCTTTTGCACACGCGTAATGGCAATGAAGGAACGCACATGTAAAATTGCTGTAGTCATCATAATTTTACACTTTACAAAAAAGAAAAAAAAGAATCCCTAAAAGACTTTTACCACATTGTGATTCAGGCAGTTTGAGAAGGAATTAGACTCCTTCATGTGCTCTAGGATCTGTTTTCAGGGTTGAGGAAAACTAGCCTGTGATTGGGAGACTTTGGCCAATAACAGGTTTTTCTACCAAATCAAGTATGTAGGAAAGAAGTTGAAGAAGTAATAGTTTGACTCCCATGAGAACAAAAAAGTCAGCACTGACTCAGTTTTATCACATATATAGCAATTGTAAACACTAGCTATTTTTCTGATGGAGGGGTTAGAAGCACAAGGAGAGAGCTGCAGGAGGAGGGCAGGCTATTTTTAAGTTCTTGTGTTTTTTGTTATATTTTATTTTATTTTTTTTATTGGCTACTAAAATACTGTGAAGTTCATTGACTCTTTTTCAGCTACAGTCGCGGGATGCTGAGCTGTTTACTCTGTACAGAGCAAATACGGTTGTTTGACATTCAGTTAAACAAAGCTGTTTTACACAGCAGATGACAGGGACTAACGTTGCAACTCAATTTTGGCTACAGGAGCCATCAGGTAAACATATACAAATCCAGTTCCAAAAATGTGGGGTGCTGTGTAAAAACAGAAGAAAATCATTTGAAAATCTCAGAAACACATATTTTATTTACAATATAACATAGAAAATATATAAAAAGTTTAAACAGAGAAATATTTTACTTTTTCATGAAAATATTAGCTCATTTTAACACGTCACAAAAAAGTTGTAACAGGGGCAACAAAAGGCTGGAAAATTATGTGGTGCTAAAAAGATGAGATTAATTGGCAAGAGGTCAGAAATATGACTGGGTGACCTAATTGATGTTGCAAGTGTAATATTCACAATTTTCATCCCCATGTTTATCTTTCTGCTGCATGGGGAAGGTTGGGCATATATTGTGTTTATCAGTGCATTTTCATTGCAAATAAAGGTGTTGCTGTATGAGAAGCTTTTCTGACCTACAGTCTTAAACTCAGTGTTGTCACAACTCATAATTAGGGATGGGTACCGGTATCCGGTGCCATTATGGCACCGGTTCTTGCATAAACGGTAGTAACCAGACCGAAGGCAGCACACATTTCGGTGCTTTATTTCGGTGCTTCTTTTTTTCCTGAGATGTCATACACTTTGGATTCTAGCCAATCATTTTACCTTTGCAAGGATAGTAGGCGGGCCCAGGTACGTACGTTCCTTTAGAGCAGAGCTACAGATTAAGAATGCCCAAGGCGAAGCGGTCAAAAGTCTGGCTGTACTTCACAGCAAAAGATGCAAACTCAGCAGCCTGCAACAAGTGCTTTAAGCTGATACTGTGCAAAGGAGGTAACACCTCGAATCTGACGACGAACCTGGCGACGCATAGCGGTTTTTTAAAAGCCGAGAAATGCACCGAGTTAGCAACATCCCCCAAGAACCCGAAGAGTAGAGTCCTGGCCCCTAGCCCTGCCAGTGTAGCAGAAATGATGAGGATGATGATGGCAGCAGCAGCCGTTCTTCTCTGCGTGAGTAGCTTAATGTTGTTCGTGTGTAATTTATGTTGAGTAGGCTAACCACGTTATTAAATTAATGCATGTAAGGTGAACTAGCAAACACCGTCGTAGTTACATGCGGCTGTCTTGTTCTTGTTTGATGGCAGATGCTCCCTTCACCCTGGCCAAAAAGGCTAAAATGACCAAAGAAAAAGTGGAAAACAGCTAAACATGAGAGGTTTTTGGACAAAGTTTGTGTTTTTTCCATTGTTTAAGCTCTTCTTCCAGCAAAGAGTGATACCATATATGCCCTGCAGAAAAGGCTAACATTGTTATCTTTTTACAAAAAACAGCTGAACATGAGAGGTTTTTGGACCAATTTTGTGTTCTCCATTCTTTAAGCACCGGTTCGAGCACCGTTTAAGCACCAGCACCGTTTCAAAAGTACCGGTTTGGCACCGGTATCGGATAAAACCTAAACGATACCCATCCCTACTCATAATACCTTCAGTGATTTTTACTCAAAAAATGTGTCTTTTTATAACAAAAATGCACCTTTTTTATTTTAGAGAAATGAAAAGAAACTAAGACCATAAAATATGTAGGTGAATAAATGGAGTAAACAGACCAAAACAAAACATCACCACAAGGATTTTCTTGTGCCAGGGTGTCTTGAGGAATAACTTGCTGATGTCACACTCTTGTTTTTTTAATTAGGCAAAAATATCACGAACAGTGCCTAGACTTCTACATGCCATGTTGGGGCTCAATTTTTCAATTTTTAAGCCTTAAACCTACCAGAGTATAATTAGTTATTGAAGAGGCATCAGAATTTAGATTTTTTTTCCCCCAGTTTTCATGAGCCCACTGAGGTGTAAGGACCCCTAACCCTAAAGCTATCCTGACAATCACGATACAACATTATGAAATTTTTTTTGTCATAGATGAAAATGATATAGACCTCAAAGGATTAACAGAATCAACAAGGCACACACAACATATCTAAATGAATTAAATGATGGGAGGACTATAGCAAAAACAGGTAAGAACAGAAAAAGAGGAATGCAGACTTAGTCAAATAAAAAGCAAGTCAATAAAGTGATCTTTAAGAAGTGATTTAAAAGACCCTGCAGAGTTGGCGAGCCGAGTTGCTCGGGCAGAGTTCCAAAGCTGAGGGCTGAAAAGGTCCAGTCACCTTGGAAAACAAACCAATAGTTATAACATTTGGAAGCAACCAGAGGTTCTAAGAAACTAACGTGCATTACAAAGAACAAACATCAAAAAAAAGAATCTGATTCAGAGACACAAGACTTCTAGCAAAATGGTAAAATCTGTTTTAAAACTCAAGGGGAACCGTGCAAAAATGCAGAGTCATCTGCTGATGTGGTATTGTTTTCATCTTTTAAGTCTTTCTATCTGCCTGTGTGTGTGTGTGTTTCACAACAACACATGATCTTGAGCTGCCTATTGCAGCAGGAAATAACGAAAAGGCCCTTACAACATTTTGCAGCTGTTTAAATGTCTGATTTAGTCAAAGCAATATATATTAAAATATAAAACTATATATACTTTTTTCAGGAATGGGTGTGGTCTGAAAAATAATCACATCACATCGAATAATGATTTCTAGATAAAATTAAATTTATTCTCAAGACTTCTGCAGAATGTCTATTCAGCTGAAATCAGGGCAGGTTTAATTCACAGCTCCAACAGAACTAACCAACAAGTAGGTTAGAGCACACAAGACACGTTCGCCAATTGTACATGACGATTCATGCATAGATAGAAGCCCACCCAATGCCGTAAACAACAAAGTTCTTGCCTACAGCGTGCATTACAACATGTCAAGATTCAGCTACATAACATACGTCCCACTTTGCTGTGTACTAAGCATGCCAGTCATGCACAGTGAACTGTCCTGTAATGTGTTTGCATCAATTACATGAGTCCAATTCTCTCTGATCCTTGTGG
Source organism: Pelmatolapia mariae (assembly GCF_036321145.2). NCBI lineage: Eukaryota > Metazoa > Chordata > Actinopteri > Cichliformes > Cichlidae > Pelmatolapia > Pelmatolapia mariae. The sequence goes on along the minus strand of NC_086243.1, from coordinate 11,918,464 downwards.
AAATTAAAGCAAAGATGTCAACAAATCAAAATTTAACCTTGCCGTGTTTAATAAATCATACAGTCTCTGTGAATTCTGTTTCAATCCATGTTTTCTCTCAGTTTAACCACTCTGCTTATTCAAATCTCCAGCAAGAGCTTTAGTCAGTGTCTAAAAAAAGGACTGACTTGACGTAATGGGAACATTGTCAAAACAACCCCAATCCTTAACTCATCTCATGAAGTCCCATTCAGTCATTTTTGGACTTTGGATAGAGGATTTTCACAATCATGTGATCATTTCTTTTTTTTAAAAAAAAATTGTGTATGCAATAATTATTTAGAATTATTTATTTTTTAAATACTGTGTTTCTGTAAAAATAATTGCGGCTAGAACATTTTACCTTTTACTTGTGCTGTGACTGGCTACCATTTGTTTACATTTGCGGCACCAGTAAAGAGGTCCCCTGTGACAATCGTTACGTGCTGCGTAATGTCACAAACAGTTATTAATACTTATATGTGGATCTGCATGTGTGGTTGGTAATCCAAAACCATGCATAAATATGTATGCAAAATCTCTGACTCACTGCTTTTCCCCTTCCTTGTCATTCTCACACATACACTAACTTAAAAAACTTAAGCCATGAGGGGCTCCTCTTACAGCTACGGCTTTGGAATATAGTCCGTTGCAGTTTATGATGAAGAGGCCTGCTGCTAAATCCAGTTGGAGGTTTGCAGAGATAGATGGAGATGAATACCTCTTTCCATCATCCCTCTCGCTTTCTCTCTGCTGACACGTGCTCACTCGCACATGGACACACTTCCTCTAGCTCTCCGAGTTACATGAAATCCACCCACAATTATACAGCACGCAACTGCAAGGGAATCTTTCAGCAGCCGGGGTTTGGTCTCAGTGGGCAGCGCTTCACTGCTGAGTGCGCAGCCTCTCTTGCCTTGGTGGGGGGAGGCCTCCTCTGTCGAGGTATTATCTGCTCCCATCTAAAATTCATCAGCTACTGGGAGATTCGTGACGACAAGTCAATTTGATCGGCTAACAATGCACCGAGGTGGTCGGTGTTCTGTGCACAGGCAGGTATGTGAGTCTGCGTTAAAGAAGGCATAAACAACACAACACATGGGCGGGCATGTGCAAGGAGGCAGAGGGGTGCCACCTGCATCAATACAGAGTATCTAGTGGTCATTTCTAATCAAATGATTGATTAATATGATTAATAAACACAAAAATAAATAATATTTAAGTACTTAAAGTAATATTTAAGTATTTAAGTATATTTAAGTCTAAATGTAAAATTATTCATTTAAAACATAAATATGAACACATTTCTGTTAATTGCAAGTGTTTTGCACATAAAGAAATCACAGTGTGTGGGTGTGTGTGGGTTTGGGAGAGCCTGAGATGTGATGATGGGTCATGTAGTAGCACCACACGTGCACAGTGTGCGTTTCAAGCATGCATATGGGTCTCATGTGTTCTCATATATAGTGCACACATGACAATTCCCACAGAAGGCCTTTACTTTAATCACCTGACTAGTTCTAAGTAGCACAAACTCAGTCCCAGCACAGAGGGCGAGGTGATGTGTTGAATTTTCTCTCATAATAATATTAGATGATAGCAAAAGCATTTTACCACATGCTCACTCTACAAGAGACTGGCCTGCCATCGGGTCAAGGGCACTTGGGATCGGTGTCTGTAAGAACACTTAGACATGTGCTAGAGGCTGGAGATCAAACCACCAACCATGCAATAGCAAAGATAACAACCCACTCTACCACATGAGCACTGGCTCCCCAATTAGACATAGTAATTCACTAAAGAAGTTACCAATCAGGGCTTTCCCTGAATCAAAATTGGATTCAGTTTTGATTCAGACAATTCAATCAGATTCAGCAGTTAAATACAGCTACTTGGATACGTCTCTTTGGTTGAATATAAGTTTGCCAGAATATTTGGCAATGCAGCCTAAAATTTTCTGCATTTTCAGTTAGATTCAGGCTGTCTCATCCAAATTTTACCTCACTTTAAATAATGTGCAAATGCATAAACATATTTAAAAGCATGAAATAAAGGCAATGAATCCTCTGTAAAACTTACCTGCTTCAAATAGGCCAGTTTTCCATGTTTGGTGTTGCTGAGTGATATGCTAGTGATACACACAGAGTTGGCTGTCTTTTTATCATCATCATCATCATCAACTTTATTTATAAAGCACTTTAAAACAACCACAGCTGACACAAAGTGCTGTACATTGGAACCATAAAATAAAATTACATTAGATATAAATAAAAACAAAATAAAAGAAGAGTGAAATCATTAATTAAATAACTACTTCAATTAAAAGAGAAACTAAGTCTCACTGAGGTTAAAAGCCAAGGAATAAAAGTGGGTTTTAAGACGTGATTTAAAAGTGGACAGTGAAGGGGCCTCTCTAATGTGCATGGGCAAATTATTCCATAATTTTGGAGCCACGATAGAGAAGGCCCTGTCCCCTCTGAGCTTCCTCCTGGATCTCGGTACCTCCAGGAGCAGCTGGTCAGCTGACCTTAGAGACCGACAGGGTGTGTGGAGATGAAGAAGCTCAGAGAGGTAAGGCGGGGCAAGACTGTGAAGGCATTTAAAAACAAACACGTGCAGCCGCATTTTGAACCAGCTGCAGACGTGAGAGCAATGACTGGCTGACCCCGACATAAAGTGCGTTACAGTAGTCCAGGCGGGAAGAAATAAAAGCATGGATCACTGTTTCAAGGTGCTGCCTCGAAAGGAAAGATTTTACTCTTGCCAGTCGCCTTAAATGATAAAAACTGGACTTCACTACTGCTCTGATTTGATTGTCCAATTTAAAATCACTGTCCAACTTAAAACCAAGGTCAGTAACAACAGGTTTAAAATAGACTTCCAGGGATCCTAAAACAACAGAGGAGGGCTCACAGGGACCACTGGGTCCAAACACCAACACTTCTGTTTTCTTTTCATTAAAATTTAAAAAGTTTAGAGCCAACCAAGCTTTAATGTCATCTAGACATGTCAAGAGAGGTTTTATGGAGATGCCATCCTTGTGCTTTAGTGGCAAATAAATTTGGCAGTCATCGGCATAACAATGAAATGAGATCCCATGCCTTCTGAGGATAGAACCCAGAGGCAATAAATATAGTAAAAAGAGCAGTGGCCCTAAAATTGAGCCCTGTGGGACGCCGCATGACAGAGGAGCAGAAGACGATTCGTAACCGAGAAGGCTGACAGAGAAAGTTCTATTCGACAAATAAGACCTAAACCAATTAAGTGCAGTGCCACCAATACCCACTACATCACGTAATCGAGAAATTAAAATATTGTGGTCTACGGTGTCAAAGGCAGCAGTTAGGTCAAGCAAAACAAGAACAACATGGTTACCAGAATCGCATGCCAGAAGGATGTCATTAAAAACCCTTAATAATGCAGATTCTGTGCTGTGAAGGGTTTTAAAACCTGATTGAAAAACCTCAAAGATGCCATTTTCATCTAGGAAATCTTTCAGCTGACTAAAAACAATTTTCTCTAAAACCTTGGAGACTAAAGGCAGCTTGGAAATAGGCCTATAGTTCGCTAAAACTGTGTGATCAAGGCCAGATTTCTTAAGCAGTGGCTGCACTACTGCATGTTTAAAATTTGCAGGAACCACACCAGAAGACAGACTGCTGTTAATAATGTCAAGGACATACTGTCGTATACTAGGAAAAATTTCTTTAAAGAATTGTGGAGGGACAGGATCCCGAGGGGAACCTGTGGGCTTAATATGGCGAACCACATCCTCTAAAATGGAGAGCGTCACAAGCTCAAACTGAGTAAAAACAGCAGTGCAAGGGACAGAGACAGAGGGGTCAGAGTCAGGAGCTGTGATAAGAGCCCTGGTGGTGACAACCTTTTCAATAAAAAAAGTTCAGAAAATCATTGCAAATCTCAGGAGAAACTTCCAAACAGACATTCAGTGGTGTATTAAGAACAATGTCAATGGTCCTAAATAACACACGTGGGTTATGACAGTTGAAAGAAATAATATTTGCAAAATATTCCCTTTTTGCCTCTTTAACAGTGTTCTGGTAGCGATGCCAGCAGTCTTTTAGAATTTGAAATGATACATGCAGTTGATCCTTTTTCCATCTCCGTTCTGCTCGGCGACATTCCCTCTTAACAGCACGAGTGTTCTCATTAAACCAAGGCTCAGGTTTAGCCTTAGGCTGCCTGGTTTTTAAAGGAGCCACAGAGTCCATGGTTTTTTGACAGCAAGAATAAAACCAGGAATTCAGCTCTTCTGTATCAGAGGAAACAAAGTCAGAAGGCCCGCCGAGCTGATTAAAAGCAGCAGAAAACTGCGCGGCAGTGGTGGGGTTAATAACCCGACAGCACCGAGTAGCAGCGCCAGATTTAACTGCAGTATGTGTCAAACCAACGTTGAATAACACAGGCATCTGTGTTGCAAATCTCCAAGTTAGTGACAGGCAGACCATACGACAGAACAAGGTCCAGTGTGTGTCCGTGCTCATGTGTAGGGCCAGGCACGGACTGTACCTGGCTAAAAGAGTCAATAAGGCTTAAAAAGTCCTTGACCAGTGGCTTATCAGGACAACATACATGTATATTAAAATCTCCAACAATAAGAACACTATCATAGTTGGGCATGATCCCAGCTAAAAAATCAGAAAAGTCGTTTATGAAGTTCTTATTGTATTTCGGGGGGCGATAGATGACAGCGCAGAAAACCGGGTTTGTACGACTCACCTCAAACGAGGTGAGTTCAAAGCTGGAGAACGAAGGCTGTAGAAAACACTGCTTACATTTAAAATCCTTTTTGTAAACAGTCGCTGTGCCTCCACCTCTGCCTGACGTCCGTGGCGAGTTAAAATAGCAACAATCCACAGGTAAAAGTTCCGATAGAGCACTGGCCTCACCAACACTCAGCCACGTCTCAGTCACACACAGAAAATCCAGATCACGGGAACTGAAGAAGTCCCGAAGAATAAAAGTTTTGTTTAAAAGTGATCTGGCGTTCACCAGGCCAATTCTAGCGGGAGTTGGAGTCGGCGCTCGGGGTTCAGGAGGTCCAGAATCCTGCCGCAGCGATCTCAGGTTCCGATAATGTTGACAGCGGAGGTTTAGCCTGGGAGGGCATGGGCAGCGAGGCCGTGGAGCATCATATTCAAAGCCGACCACGGGCACCAAACAGGCATCAACAGGATCCAGAAAACGCCTAGACGCAGACAGCCTTGGAAATAATCCATGTACTGGTCGGAAAACAGCAGAATAATTCTTTAGGTAAACCTTTAGCTTCACCAGGCGGCCGCTTCGTTTACCCCGGCGACGATGACGCTTTCGCCGGGAAGGTAACGTGGGACCCCGGTACAGGTAACCCGGGGTTTCCGATACAAATGGGGGCAGGGGTTGCTGCCCACCAGCTCCAAAGGACACAATATTTTGGACCACAGGTTTGAGGTCCAATAGTGTCTGGCGATCATACCTCAGCAGAGACTTTGTTTCGCGGATGACACAAATTAGGAATAACATAAACAAGAACAAACTTGGCAGTGACAGACGAGCAGCCACACACACCGGCGCCATCTTGCCACGCACCAAAACACCCTAGCCGGGCTCATTTTGCCTTCCCCAAAACAAGGAAGCACCAAACACATCTTACCTACAGATGCTTGGTTGGTATCAGCAGGATCACTCAACCTCAGATTTTAGCTTCTGTCATCAGTCAACCATAAACTTAGTGCATGTTATTGGATAAACAAATGCTCAACATTCATGAATTTTAGCTGAAACCGGGCTATCAGACTGAAGATTTAACCACAAATACATGCGTCTATCATGTGCTAAAAATGTAAAATTAGCCTTACTATTAATTTATTTTAACCTCTGTGTGAATAGATGACTGCACACCTGCACTCACTTTTCTTAGTCTATGCAGATTTGTATATATATGTATATTAAGTGTACAGCAGCAAAAGGTACGACAGAGATTCTCAGTGATTCCTTCGGTTTATCTCAGCACATGCACACAACACATTCACACCCCAGCGCCTGATGTCCTCTCTCTCCTCTTCCCCTTTTCCCTCTCTTTCTTTTTGGCATCCATCACTGTCTGTGGCAATGGACTGCGAAACAAATTTCTATCACGATACATTACAGGTTAAGAAAGGGAGCTGGGAATGTGTTATATATGCCGGGTTCGATTTTTATGTAGGGTCTACAGGCTCGTCCATCATTGCTCTGCTAGGCACCCTTGTGCACTGGGCCCCTGACGAGATGTTGTCTTGGCACCGCTATCAATCATCCTACACTTGCCTCGTGCCCGATGCAAAGGAGGGGGCATGTGTTGTAGCTGCAGGACTTCCTCCCTCCTTCTGACAATGTATTCCCTCCCTCTGCCCCTCACAATTGTTCCTCGTTTGAATTGTGCGTTCAAAGCATGTGCTTTGTATATAGGGCTTTGGTCCCTGCGTGACCTCTGTGGGTCTTCCCTTTTTGGCAGAGTCCTATGATTTTAATGACAGGAGATGATTAGCTACTAATTGCGCTAGCCATGGGTGAAACAAGGTTAGCCTGGATCCACCTGGCGCCACTCAATGATACCTGGGTCAGTGCTATTAAAATAATATGAGGTCATGCCTTCATATGAAATGTAGCCTATATAAACTCTAATATAGCTTAGGGAGGAAGCATCATTATCAAGTGATAACAGAAGATTGCATTCCACAGCATTTAAGGTGAAAGTGTCTGGATGCAGTGCTGTGCTATCTGTGGCTTCATAGCCTGGTATAATTTCAGTCCACAAAGACTAGGTTGCATTAAAGTTTAACCTTAGTTGCTCTGATGTCTTAATATATTTTCATTTACCCTTTCTTCATCTTTGTACTTGACATGTGGGTTACACAGACACAGGATACTGAATCAGGCTACTGCTAGACTAATCCTTTTTCTCCCAAAGTCAGGCGGATTACGATTTGAGAAGTACTCCTTCGTCCTTCACACTCCACGGTGAAAGTCACCAAGCTATCAGAGAGCACGGGGGGTAGGCACAGGGAGTAGGGACTGCTGGGTGGGAGTAAAGGTGGAGGAGGAAGGGGAATAGGAGGGAAATGGGGAGAGGGCTTAATTAGGCCAGATCACCGATGCTCTACGCCATTGCCATCGCCATTCCCATCCCCGGTCCCTACTCTATTCCCCTAGATCCCATCCACTTAATGTTCTGTGAAATCATATTACACTCCCAGGAGAAGAAAGAGAAATCAGAACAATAAAGTGACACATTTTAAAGAGAGGCAGCACCACGGGGAAATAGACTGTTAGTGACACATGGAAGATGTGGCCTGATGGATAGCAACCACATCTGTCTGGCCCATTAAGAACAAACAGCATCAGATCCGAAACACAGCAGTCTGGAAGAAGCTCCAGCACCATCCAAAAACAAGGATTCGCTACTGTTTTACGTCCAGTCTAAGTAAGTAAGTATTTTGCTGTGTGCAGCACGCCCTCATTAAAGCCACGGCATTAAACCAAACACCTGCTGACTCTGTCTTGCCATTTAACAAATTGCTGTAAAACTAAAATAAATTTTCTTCAGTTATGTGGCATTATTTGTAAAAATCATCTGGATATAATTGATGCTCTGGATGTACACAGCTTTTTTCTTTGTGCACAAACTGACAGGAATGTAAACATTTTAATTTAAATCTATATTTGGAAAAGCTGTGACAACTCTTTCAGCTCAAATTTGGTGTTTAGAGTTTGATAGTCGTGCATGCGTTATGTAGTTTCCTGTGTTTGCGCACCTGAGAATAGACACCTGTGGTGATTAATCACATCAACACAGCAGCATTCCTGTAACCATCCATCGCAACGAGCAGGGGAATATAGACAAAACTGATACCTTGTCATAATTTTAAGAAAGATGTGAAACTGAATTCTGGGTGCAGGTGTGAGGTTTTGTAGCTTCATGTTACATATTAAAGTAATGAACTGTTTAATGTAAATAACATTAGGAACAATAAGTAATATTTATATGGCACACTGAGCCAAAGATGTTTTACAGTAAGAAACTGTTGTTATTAATTACAGTAGATAGACTGTAAAATAGCATTTTAATGCAGACCTGGTCTTTTACTGTAATCTGACTTTAAAAGTAAGCAGAGAGCAGTAACTACACCTGCAGTGATGTTGACCAGATAGGGCTTAAAGGCAGAAAACGAAAACTTATGACATTTCTTTTGCCAGATGTTGTCTGTTTTTTAACAGTCGTCACTTCTATTAAAAGCAGCATCATAACTTATGTAACAGTTATAAATATCTGCTTTACTAGCTGTCACGAGTACGTTTTGATGGGTTGTTTTCTCCACGGTGATTTGATTGAGCTACAACGCTAGCAAATTTAGTTTCAAATCACTAACTGAAATCCTCCAAAATGCCCCTTTATCAAAATGGATATTTTTCTTTTTATAAGCAGCAAAAATCAATGAATAAATTTAGTTTCACAAAAGCTAGATGTGGCTGTCTCACCAGTTTAGCAATTGCGTGCAAAAATACTCTGTAGCCTTAAGGAATCGGTGAAAAAATACAGCTGAAGGTCCCTTGAAGGTTAAAAACAATGCTGTTAATGGCTGATATTTCACCATGCTTAAAGACCATGAACATGAGGTCAGTTTCAAACTGCACCCTGAACAGCAAATTCAAGGTGCACGGTTAAACTCTCAGATGAATGGACCTTGTCACGTAATAAACCTAAGCTGCTTTAATTCCTTAATTAGGACTGTGTCTGTGTCATTGTTCTGCATTTCCCTCAGCTCCATTTTAAATTAGCCACAGTTACTCAAATATACACATACAGAGCTGTTAAGCTGTAAATTCACAAATTAAAGGTTAGATCGTGACCAACAAAGTAGGCCTAATGTTGTTTTTGGGTGTGGCAGCAGCTTCGTCTTTTTTCCTGAAGCCGAGGGGAGGCAAAGAGCCGTTGAAGCAGACAGGCCGCCTGGCATGCAGCAGGCAGTGAGCAGCGAAGACGTCCAGCAAAATGGAGGTATTCAAATAGACAGAGGCACCTAGCGTCAACATGCAGACAGACGTGAGAGGGAGGGAGTCTGTCAGAGAGGAAACGGAGAAAAGCTGGACCACGGAGATACACGTGGAATACAAATAATACACAAAATGGACAAACAGCTGGCCAGACAGTGACAGACAGACGCATGGAGACTGACGGATAAGAAGACATTCAGGCAGGCTGGGTGGCAGAAATCCAGACATCCATGCAAATAGATGGAGACAGTGCAACAGGCAGCAAGCACAGGCCTGCAACCACTCCATGCCTTGGGGACAACTTTGGTAGTGAAGAGATGCTATATCTAAAGTGGCTTTGCTCTCTTCCTAGGAAGGGGGGGCAGCTTTTTCCAGCAACCAGATAGCATCAGGATTTTTTCATTACGACACAAGGCAGAATTATCATCCAGAACATCTGAATGTACCCCATCCACTCCTCTCTCTGTATCGCTCCTCTCCAATCATTCCTAATGCACTCTATCTGTCTCGCTCCCCTGTCCCTCCACCGTCCTCCCCCTCAATCAGGCAACCCTGTTTTCATTCCTCACTACCTCCATTGTTCTCTCTCTCTCTCTCTCTTTGTCTTTTTGATTTATATAATTCATTTTATTGTTCACTGAATGCGTTCGTCCTCTTTGCTTCCCAGTTTAGGAGGATGCGTTCAACCTTAAATGCACTTTTCTCATAAATGTTGGTCCAGTTTCTCCTTTGTAGAAACTCCATCGATTTCTTTTACACTAAGCTCACCAGCCCACATCTATTCAGGTGGTTCCACAGCACGCAAAAGATGCAAAAAATGGCATAAAAATAGGGAAAGAAAACTGAAAATTGTCATTAATGCATCATACTTGAATTCTGCCTCACACGCCAAAACTTGCCTGCAACTTATTGTTCTGCCATATAAAAGCAATATTAGTGACTATTTACTGAGCATTGTTTTTGAAGGCCATTTTGGAAATAATAACATTAAATAAAAGAAGAGCTTTACTGTATTTAAAAAGCTGTTTTGCCCAAGAGTCTACTTGATTTACTCTTCCTTCCTTGACGCATTCTTACCCCGGTGAAGGTGCCTGCTTTTGTTTCTGTCAGTATTTGCACGCCTGTGATGAAGCTGGCAGGTTGAGCAGGAGTCCTCTCTGTGACGTTTGCATGTTTTTTTTTTAAACCCCCCCTTCATTGCAGTATGGCATGTATGGATCTCCCCACCGTGTGACCTGCGGGTGACGGGGAAGCCTGCCAACAACGTGCCCGGAAACACCGCGACGCCAACACAGCGCAGCGCGAGCTAAAAATAGTCCTCTGGTGATAAATAATAAAACCTCTCTCCATATGCCAAGCGTCCCTCTACTCTCCTCGTGATTTCAGTCTGTGCGGCTAATTGTATGACTTAATTTGCTGGGTTCGTGCTGTATAGAAACGCAAGAGCTGAGGCTATTAATGGTGTGCGTTAATGCCCCCCCCCCCCCCCTTTTTTTTGTTACTGAAGGAAAATTGCACATAATTTTCCCGTCAAAGCCAAATGCTGAGTTCAGCTGCAATTACAGGAGTGAAATAAATCGAAGAATTAAATAGAAATCTTTAGTGGTGTGACCAAGTTTAAATGTTGGGATAAAACACAATCAGATGCAAAGGTTTGCTCAGTTTAAATTCCCCTTTTTAAAGCAGAACACCTGCCTCTGATACAACATCACACAGCTGAGACTTTAATCTCATCCAGTAATTTTAGATTGAATTAAAATGACAATAATGTGATTAAGTATTAAAGTATTTATTTCTGTATATTTTTTAAATATTGCATTTATTACCGTGCGCTGTAGCTGATCATTCTCACATCACTCTCATTTAACGTCATGCACCTCTGCACGGTTTCTCTTCCTCCATCTTTCTCAAAGACCTAATTTAGGGCTGGTGTTTGAAAAAAAAAAAAAAGCAAAACTAAAATATAAATAAAAAATAAATACAATCAAAGAGAAATCTCTCTCTCTCCCTCTGTGTGTCCGTGTGTGTGTGTGTTTGGGGGGTGGGTGGGGAGGTGGGGGGGGGGGGGGGGTGACACGGCGCTCCCTTTTCTGTTTTTTCCTGGCTGTCTGGTCACGATTCAGAGCCCTCACAGCGTGGAGCTTTGTGTGTGGATGCTGCTGCAGTTGAAGTCCGCATGGGAACCCCCCCCCCCCCCCCCTCCATGCAAATACCCCCCCTCTCACCTCTTTCTCCTCTCTTCTCCTTCTTCCATCTCTCCCTCTTCCTCATCCACCCGCTGCTCCTCTTCCTCTTCCCGCTGCCTCTTCTCTCCCTCTCTCGCTCTCTCTCCTCCCACGCACGGCTCTCCACGACCGAGAGGCTAAAAATAGCACCAGGAATCCCCGCATCAATTCAGAAGAAGAAGAAGGAGGAGCAGGGGGGCGGGTGGGGGAGTCAGCTCACACAAGGTCACCCCCCCCCCACCAGTCCCCATCCAGCACATTTCATGATTTGCCCCAGCTCACATCTCTGTTTTTATCCACGAGACCCACACCGTGTCAGATTTTATTTCATCGCCCTGAATTGATAAAAAAAAAAAAGTCCAAATGGTATCGATCCCTCTCTAAATCCTATTAAAACGTCCCTCCTTATAATTAATTTCGTGACTCGGAGAATGGGAATGAGCTTTCACTGAGCACTCAAGGCAAAAAAAAAAAAAAAAGTAAAATAAATCAGTTTTTCTTTTTTTTCTTTTTTCTTGAAAAAAAAAGAGGGGGACACTTTCCGTAGCAGAAGCCGCGTTTGGTGAGCGCACAAACAGTTGGAAGAGGGGAAAATACCGAGGCGCAAAGAAACGAGAGCAGCCAGCAGCTGTAACAATAAGCTGCTTGCAAAATTTCACAACGTGTTTCCTCCGTTTCCATTCCATGCTACAAGCGACAGGAGACGGCAATGACTGGGAGAGCCCCTATTCTTAGCAGGAGACTATTGATTTTCTTTCTGTCATTTATAATCATCGTTGATGTGTCTTCCAAGGAGAGCTCCTGTGCAATCTCTATCAAATAAAAGGTACGTCCTCTCCTTCTTTCCTGGTATTCCTCATTTCTTTGCCTTCCTGTTCATTCTCTTTCCCATCAGCATCAGTTCAAAAGGACGGGGTTTGAAAAGATTGCAGGATGAAATTCCAATTGCAGGGTCTCCCTTTATTTGCATTTTCACACCTTGCAGCAGTAGTGCATGACCCCCCCCCCCCCTCCTTTCTTTTTTTTTTATTTGCAGAGCTGAAGCTTCTTATCTGCCACACACCTATACTGAGTAACTAGGAATGGACAGTTTCATTCTCACTGGTGTGCAGAGTGGGATATAAAGGTATATCCTCTTGCATTAGATAATGCAATGCTGCACGTGTGCACCATTATTTACAATTTTCTATCCTTACATTAGGTGGCATTAAGTGTGTGTTCTAAAGGTAGGTTTCATAAGATGAGCCTTTCACAGAGTAGTGCACAGTCCATCTCCTCCCGCTGGTGGATAATATGGGGGGGGGGTGTCAGTTGGTCATCTCCTTTGTGTTTGTTGCGGCTCTGATGATGAGACAGGGACCAAGTCTTTGAACCTTTGCATTAGTGATGAGCTTTCGCCTCTCTATCTCTCATCACCATATTTTACAACTGGACAAAGTGAGCCTCTCTAGTCAGACGCTGGTCCCATCCGCCCACACTGTGGTGCACCAGTGTGCACATCTGTTCACAAGAACACACTGATGCACAAACACACGTCCAGATGCACATGTTTGGAACGTGTGCGCACACACACACAATTAAATATCATGTCGTAACTAGTAACTAGCTTTACACCTATGCAGGAGCACACACACACACACACACACACACACACACACACACACACACACACACACACACACACACACACACACACACACACACCGGGCTGCATTATAAATGGACCTTGCCCTGTGTTTTTCTATCTTTCTCTTTGTTCTCTTTCACTTCCCCTCATCGTCAACTGCTCTATTTAGTGCGGTGGCAATGCTGTGCTCTGTGAAAAGAGGGTGATGGCCCAGTGCTCCTGCAAAGGCCAGACCAGAGAATGCGGGGCAGGTGTTTGGTGTTTGTGAGCCGAGAAGACGTCACGCGGACCCGGCGTCAGGCAAAGTCCAGTGACACTTCTGTCATTACCGCATTAACACGGCCACACCTTGATCAGATGTAAAAGTTGTGTGACGTACAGCGCTTTAAAGCAAATGTGATAACGTCTCAGGCAGAGATAAACAAGCTAAAGGGCAGTAGGTGTCACATTCATGCGAGGATTTTGCTGTGTCTAGTTGTCATCTTACTAAAATAAAAAGGTTTTTTGTTACTCATAATCTCAACATTACACACTATAGCAAATATAATACTACACTAAATCAATAGAAACGGTTATATCAACGTGTTACTCACAGAATGTATGTGTGTGTGTTTTTTGTTTTGTTTGTTTTTTTGTGGCTCAAGGGGACTTATTGGCTTCTGGGTTATATTCTGGAGGTGGATGAGAACACTCACTCTTCTGTCTCTCTACCCTGGATGTGGTATTCCCTTATTCAATTCCTTAAATGGGATCCCATCTCATCTCGGATGTTACCTGGCATGTCTGTTCATTCCAGCTGCTGCCTGCATGGGCCACTCCATCATTCCTTGTGCCTTGGCCCTTTCCGTGGCAGTAATAGAAAACACTTCATCACAGTTGTCCGCCTTGCAGGACTCTCCGCTCATTTATGGGACAGTGGGATGCAAACATGTCAGCTGATATTTAACAATGACTCTTCCGGTACCTGCCTCCTCCTGAATGATGGCAAAGCTGCTTAGTCATTTGAGTGGTGGAGCAAATCTGACTAATGATCTTAGTTGTCAGAGATAAATTCCACCATTGGGCACGGGGTCCTTCCACCGCCACTGCCGCGGCTGGCAGCCTGTATCTCCCAGACGCGCTGTGTCAAGCCTGCCCCTTGGTATCATCTCACACTAACTGCACCACGAGCGTGTTAATGCTGCAGCTGAACTGAGTCACGACTCTTTCTTTTTTTGTTTTGAGATCGCAGGTAGTTCATCATGTGTGGAGCATATCAGCATTAGCACAGGCAAGCTGCACTGGTCCAGCAGAATATGTGTCACATTATTCACTGGTCACCGTATAAAGGCCTACTTTTGTTTCCACTGCACCAAAGTCTGGCTTTGAGGCATTGTCCCAGTAAGTAGTTTTAGAGTGAGATGACAGCCATAGAAATAACATGCAGTGAATATCAAGATGGCTCCCATACACTCAGCCATTATAATGGAAAAAAGTAACAATGTGGAGAAGTTGATGTGGAAAGAAGTGATTTGGAAACCTTTCCTTAACTTAACGACACTGTTTACATATGATATTTACTATAAGCTTTGTCTTTATAACAGCCTTCAGATGTGCTTGTGCAGTGATAAAGTAATGTATGACTGCTATTTGAAATATAAAAGGAAAAAAAGGGTTTTCTCACTAAGCTATACCCTAAAAGCAATGAATTAAAGTGTAACTTTATTTTAGATCTTTGGTGGAGACCTTTACCTTTATATTTCGTGCACTCGTTTTACTTCAAAGTTGGTGTTTTCTTAAATTGCCTAATCTGTGTTGATAGAGAGGTGTGCGTGTGTGTGTCTGTTTCCCTAATTGTCACAGTAACATGAAAATTCTGCAGTGCAATTTTTGTTTTTACTGTTGCCGACTTTGATGAGTTTTTGGTCATTTAGGATGCAGAATCACTTTTTATTCTCAAAATTACACCACTGACAAAGCTTGCTGCAATAACATTGATTTGCAATTACTTTAGTGACTAATTTGGATTTCAATTGGTGGCAAGGCCTCTGTGCAGAACAAGAGAGCAATGACAAGAAAAGTATCAGACTACACTGTTAAATAACAACTAACCCACATTTTTCTCAGATCTATGACAATTTGTCAGAATTTCACGACTGGTAAAAGGTTGCAAGAAAAATTATTCAATGCATGCAAGGTATAAGAGGAAAATAAATAAAGTCTCATTGTTAGAATATTGCTGTCCACTGTAAGGTGTGCATGCTCAAATGAGATTTTGGCTTTTTTCTTTTTTTAAGTCTTGAATAATCAGGCCTCATCTTATCTTTTAAAGACCTCATAGTATCACCCCAAGCACCCCAAGCGTTTCACGCTTGGACTCTACCACAGCGTGTCATTTGTCTTGTCTTCCTCCCCTCACCTCCAACCAGGTCTGGCAGATGGTTGCTCCTCTCTGAGGCTCTCCAGGAGGTCTCTTCCTGTTAAAAGGGAGATTTTTCTTAACACTGTCGCCAAGTGCTTGCTCACAGGGAGGATCATCTGATTTTTGAGGCTTTCTCTTAATTATTGTTGGGTCTTTACCTTAAAATACAAAGCATCTTAAATCGATTGTTGTTATGATTTTGTGCTATTTAAACGAATTGAATTAAAAACTAAAATTAAAAATCTATTAAAAAAAGAACTCACATTATTTATAATATTAAACATGCCTGCTTAGACCATCAGTTTGGGCATGGAAAATCCCTTTAAGATTTAGAGCAGCAACAGTACTGGTGTTGCTGCGCTAACCCTAATAAGACAAATGCATTTCTACTTTGATATAGTATATTACCCTAGGACAACCACCTGGATCATTTCAAGAGAGAACAAGCTTACTTCCTTAACTCATTGCATATGATCCAATAAAGCTGAGCTCAAGGAAACATGGAGTGCAGTCCACTCCCAGGGGAGCAAATGCAGCGCTAATGGTATCATGACAGTCTGATAGTCTGATGGTTAGATTGACTGTATATCCATCCATTTGGAATTCGCTTTACACTTGAAGAATTTCTGGTTCAAGACTAGGAGGAGACACAAACCCAGCCTCAGGGTATCAAAATCCAGCGTTCTCCAAGTGCTGGTCCCAAGCCCGGATGAAACGGCAGGGTTGTGTCAGGTTTAGCATCCATTGTAAAATCAATGTCAAATCAAACATATGGATCTATCAGCTGTGCTGACCTCTTGGGAAATAAAGGAGCAGCTAAATGTGACTACCATATGGAGAATTAAAAGACTATGGCACAAGTGCATCAACCGGGGAAGCCAGTGACCCTTTTAGGTCCATTCCTTTAACTGTAATTTACTCAGTGCTTGTAGGTCACAGTCATACAGGGGCGTAGCGTAGAACATCATGCCCTACACATGAGCAGACTCTATGGGACCCCTTCCATTCTTCTTGATCGATATCTTTCATGCGTCTTTTTTTGTTTGTTTGTTTTTAACAGATAATTATGCCAATAACTGTATGCAACAATCTGTAATGTCTCTATGAAATGTCCATAACTCTGGATAGTTTAAAATCTCCTCCATTTCAGCCCTGATTTCACAGCGTGCAGAATGTGTAGTCTGTATCATATATTTTTGCTCATTATCTGCTACACAGAGCGAAGCACACAGGATTTATATTAGCTCCTTAACCTGCTTACAGTTTAATATGGTTTTGTTTTGGTGCTAAGACACAACAGCGGTGACACCTGATCATTAAGGCACACCGCACTAATTTTAAATAATGTAATTATATTCATGATAACTGATGAAAGTTTAGATAAGTCTCAAAACATATTTGTTTATGAAGGTCTAACATTAAAGTTAAATTAGCCTAATAGAAATATGTTAACATGCATCAGATTAAATTAGCTTTATGAGATGTGAATTGGTCTAACATCCGTTTTCTATTAGTGTTTTTTAATATTATGGAACACAAAAGTTAAACGGGCCACATTCGGCATGTCTGACGCTGCTGTGAATATTCTGGATGATTTAGTAATTCATGAAAGCTTTTGTGAGAGTGCACACAGGTATCCATTGCCATCAATCTACACCCATTTATCTAAAGTTAAGGAAGCATTGCCATTGTACTGTTTTAATATGCTATCTCATTACCCTAAAATGTACCTCAAAATGCCTCGTTTACCACTTTGTTCACCAGTTGATAACCACTAGTCCAACACAGGCCTACTTCTTTCTTCTTCTCTGGTTTGTTCCCTTGAGGAGCAGTTCATTGTTTGTTGAACCACTGGTCCAACATACATTTAAGCTTAATGCTATTTGATGTTAGTATTGCTAAGCTTTATATAGCAAACCTTAGCCTAAACTGCTCTTAGCTAAACTATTCTTAACCTGTTAGTTGTACCTTTATTTTGAAAGAACTCTATTAACAGCTGACTTCCTTCAGTGTGATTTCTCTCCTTTTGTCTTTGCTTCTTTTTTTTTTAAATAGGGTGCACATCAAGTGTCCTCACAGAGACCATACCTCCACATTTACGCTGGTATAGGAGCGAATAATTTTTTATTTTTCAAGGCTTTTTTCATAAAATCTTTTCAAACAGTTGCTGCATCTCTCTCTGTTTAATCAATGATGCACGACTGGTGGAAATGGCAGTTTATGACAGAGGATGTGATGTCCATTTGTCTTCAGCTTTGTTGTACAAACCATTTTGGTGTGCGGAATCAGCCCCTCATAGATGTACTTTATGCTAAAGCAGTTAAAACCACCTTTAGGTTAGTTCATGTTACAGTAAACGTCACCAGGAGCAGAGTACTGTTTTGCAGTGATGACACAAGTACACATATACACACAAACACCAAACACAGACGTACAAGCTGAAAACAATACCTGCTATAGTGTCGCAGCTGGTAACAAGGAGCTGGACTCTGGTTTGAAAGCCCACATGTGCTCAATTAAAGTGTCTCTGAGCAAGTCGTGCCAAACAGTTCAGTCTCAGTCACATCAGTTTACCTAATACTGTAAATGTAAAGCTGGTCACATTAATATTAAATAAATGCTACTGGATATATTACACAAAACATAGTGAGATGCAAAGAACATTAGAAACAGGTATGACGTGTCTTTCAGTGTGGATGTTTTCTGTGTTTTGCTAATGGCTAATCTCTGTACCTGTGTATAATCATTTTTTGGTTTATGTCACAGTACAGCACATTTTTTGTTTTCCTCTTCTTTTCAATTGAACTCTTTTGATCTGTTCTGTGATGGTGCACCTGCTCTTTTAGATATCTCTCTCTCTCTCTCTCTCTCTCTCTCTGTCCAGTTTCTCTCACATATGCACACACTATCAGTTTCTTCCTCTCTCTCACGCACACACAAATTCTTACACATCTCTCCGCTTCACCCTGGTTGGTTTTCTCTTTCTCTGTAATTACAGGTTTCTTATCTACTTCCTGTGTTACATGCTGCAGCCACTGGCCTCCTCCATGTTTCCTCCTCTACCATTTTAGTGTCACAGTGTCTCCCTACAGCAGCCAACAGAGACGAGGACACACAATATGCTGTTTTGCAGGTCTGGACCAGGAGGAAGGGAGAAAAAAAGGAAAACTGAGATATAAAGTGTGGGTTTTGGCATGTGTGGCTGGTTGGTGGATGGGTGTTTGTGTTTGTCCAGCAGTTGTAAAGTTTGGTTTAATTATTCATGTGGAAGCAGTAACATTGCTTCCCAAACTAGCAAATGAAACTCCATCTTGCTTAGGAACTCACACAGGTCACAGCGACCAATTACTTAATGAAAATGCTCAGGTTTCTAATGCAGCCTTGGCCAGAGCTCTACTCCAAATTCCTGCAGTACTTCACATAGCTATAAAACAGAGTGTACCACAGCTTTCTTCCAGTGGTTAGGCAAAGTGTGCCACCTCTGCAGTCTTCGGACCCATCAAACCTTCAAATGGCTGAGCCAGCTTTAAGGGAAGGATTATTACTTATTAAGAATGGCTAATGTATGATGTAAAAGTTGGCTGCGTCTTCATCTCCATCTTCTATCCTCTCCTGTCTCTTTGGCTCAGTCTCCGCTTCTCTCTCTTGGCTAAAATGCTGTGTTTGAGTTGTTTGTGCCTACACTTTTACATACTATCCATCAGACCATGAAACTACAAAAGCATGCAGAAGTCTTTTTCAATACAACAGTCACATGTCCACACAGTGAAAAGGTTCACTCACCCTCTTTGCATACTGACTGTGAAGTGGACAAAGCCCACAGGCCTGATTCAATTCAACAATTCCCTGTGAAGACCCGTTTCAATGTACACATACCTTCACTGGTCACTTTATTAGGTACACCTTGCTAGTGTACCTAATAAATGCATTAAGACTTGTCTATATTCTCCATGACATAGATTCAATAAGATGCTGGAAACATCCTCAGAGATTTTGCTCCACAGATTGGCATCACACAGTTGCTGCAGATTTGTCGGCTGCACATCCAAGATTAAAATTTCCTGTTCCACCACATCCCAAATGTGCTCTGTTGGATTGAGATCTAGTGACTGTGGAGGCCATTTGAATACAGTGAACTCAATGTCATGTTTAAGAAACCAATTTAAAATTATCTGAGCTTTGTGACATGGAGCTTTATCCTGCTGGAAGCAGCCATCAGAGGAGATGTGGTCAGAAGGGATTGATATGTTCAGTAACAATACTCAGGTAGGTTGTGGTGTTTAAATGATGTTCACTTGGTACTAAGGAGCCCAATGTTCCAAGAAAATATCCCTCACACCATTTCACCATCACCGCCAGCCTGAACCATTAGGACAGGATGGATCCAGGCTTTCAATTTGATTAATCCAAATTCTGACCCTGCCATCCAGCCTGTACAGGACAAACTGAGGCTGGCAACATTGTTTTCAGTCTTTTGTTATCCAATTTCAGCAAGCCCATATGAACTGTAGCCTCAGTTTCTGATTCTAAGCATCTCACTAGATGTGGTCTTCAGGTGTTGTAGCTGATCTGCTTGGAGGTTCAATGTGTTATGCATTGAGAGATGCTCTTCTGGATAATTTCGATTGTCTGCTCTCAACAAGGCATTTCACCCAGAGAAATCACTTTTCTTTTCCATTCTGATGCTCGCTTTAAATTTCAGCAGGTCGTCTGGACCATGTCTACATGCCTAAATGTTACTGCTATGTGATTGGCTTGTTAGATATTCACGTTAACAAGCACTTGAACGGGTGTCCATAACAAAGTGGCTGGTAAATGTATACAGTACTATACAGTAAAATACCCTTTAACTCTTCAGGGGAGTAATTTTAATAGATAGACTTAAAAATTCTATGAGAACTTTTTTTTTTCAAGTTTTCTATTATTGGATGAATAATCCTCAAAGCTGCCATAAAAGTTGCTGCTGCCTCTACAAAGAAAATAGGGGTCACAGAGGGGCATAACAAGCAAAAGAAAAAAGAAAGAAAGGAAAACATCCCAGATTTACAACACAAATCAGTTGAACAGACACAACTCTAAAGCAATCTGTTTACCTGGGACAGCATATAGGATCAAAGTCCTGTAAAAGGCATCTCTTACTCCTAGAACAGTTTCAGTCTTTGATCTATTATTTCTTATCCCTATTCTGCACCAAGACTTCTAATGTCTGACCATCAAATGTCGAGAAGTTTCACAATCAGGGGTTCAAGACAAACGGCGATTCTGCTCTTAGAAGCACAACACCTGTGCAAGTGGCCTTCATTAAAGCACGTTGGTCCGATGGGTTTGTTTTCTTTGAAATCATTTATTTCTACTGATTAATCCCCAATGCATTCCCATGCGGCAATTTATTGCTACTCTGTTTTTATGTGCCCCTCTGAAGGAGAAGCTTTAAACGTGCTGCAGAAGAAAATCCACGTACTTACTTAATAGACCTCAGTTCTATAATAAATTCCAACCAAAGCAACAAAATGTAATGGTCCTACTAAATCAAAGGGGTATTTTCCAACAACTTTTAAAAAAAATTAAATGAAATCTCTCTTTGTATTACTATCCCTCCTTTACAGCACAGCTGGGAAAACGGCACAGACATACAGAAAGAGGTCTGCAGTTTAGCCAACAGGGTTTTACAAGTATTGACGTGTAGAATACTTTTTTATCTCTACATATGGCTATTTTAAATAGTCAGACTTTAAAAATATACATATATCTGAACTTATGTACTTCACGTTGTCTGTTATTGGATGAGTAATCCTCACGGCTGCATGACACTAACAGACATTTGACGGACAGTCCTCCGGCCACTTGACACCCCGGCAAGTATAGGCTATTTTAGAAATGCGTGTCCTAACTCCTCCAGCACCAGTGCCGTCTGCGCCCAGCCCCTCTCTCTGTCTCCATCTAACCGATCCCCTCACAGCTGTGACAGTGAAGCCTGTACAATGTCTTAGTGAGAGCATGCAACAGCTGCGAGCTGCGCGTCACACACGGCAGCCTGCGAGAGGTGACTGCGGGCTCTGAATGCAGCACCCATTCTTAATATCTCTGCCTGGTAATACAAAAACTATGCACATGAATTATTAAATTCCATACTGCAAGGCTTGTGCTGTATAGCATGAGGTAATCGGCTACACGCCTGTTGATTTTATGTGCTTTCCATGGACCAACAAGTGGAAATGTGATGTGCAAACAGACACAAATTGTTGCCGTCGTGTTTTTTCTTTAAACATGCGGATACTTTACGAACAAGGCAATCATGCAGAGTTGGTCGTAAATTTTAGTGACGCTCGGGATGTATGTGGGCATGTTGGATATGGGTGACGTAGCAGTAAAAAAAAGTGATTTCTGATTATACAAGGCGGTTATGGCAACACTGACAAACTCGATGCATTAGGTCCGCAGTGGCTTAACATGATCGACCCGTCAGTGTGCGGGATTTAAACACCTTTCTTGCATAGTCCCGCTCCTGTAATAGGCCAATCTTTAACACTCGGGAGTGATCGATCTGCTGCAACCTGTGCGCATGGCAGGGAATGGACAGATATTGAGTCGAAGGCGGTGTTTTGGCTGTATAGTGACGTTTTAAGGCAGGTCTTGGTCAAACCTACCAATGATACAAGTCGGTCCTATTCTGCTGGGACTAATCGCAATGAACGGGTGTCGGAGCTCTGCACGGCAAAGGAGCAACCACAGCGAGACGAGGCGATCAAGGGGATGCGGCATCGGTACGCGGGAGCTGTCCATCAGCACCAAATCCCCGACGAAAACCGAGGAAACAGCAAGCAGAGCCGAGACCAAGTCGCGCCTGTTTTCAGCCTGCCGCCCCCGCCCTCTTCTCACCACCGAGATCGCACTTCTACCACCGCCGCTCATCGCCAGAGCCTCCAGGAGCTCCCCTGTCTGAGCCAGCCCTCTCGGAGACCTGTTCACAGCGGCGACCCTCTACCTCTGGCGAGCTACGACACCGCCCAGCGACCTTCACACCGAGTCAGTGAACCTAACACCGGGCAGCCGGCACACCTGCACCAGGATCCCTGGGCCCCGGCCGGCTCTCAGCTGCAGCAGCAGCAGCAGCAGCCTCCGCCGCCGCAGTCAGAGAAGCAGCCCGTTTTTCCGAGCTGCCACTGCAGTTTTTCAGAGCAGGAGGCGAGCTTGTCTCAAAACCAGTCCCATCCTTTCCAGCCTCTCCCACCTCATCCCTCCCCGCCTATTCCGCCGCCTATTCCGCCGCCACCAACGTCGTCCTCTTCCTCTCTGCTCTTTTCCCGGGAATCTAAGAGGGGGGATCGTCTCCGAAGGAGTGCCAGTAATTACCAACAGGCAAGCATCGTGGAACGCTGCAGGGGAGGAGGAGGAGGAGCAGGAGGGCACCGAGACCACAGGCAGTTGTTGCAGCAACAGCATCAGCAGCAGCAACAGCATCAGCAGCAGCAACAGCATCAGCAGCAGCACTGTCATTTAAGACTCCAGCAGAAAGACCCCTCCCCTGAAGAAATCCGTGCAAACTCACAGAAAGGGCGCTCTTTAAATGTATGCGAGTCAACCGAGGCTAGGAGAGCATTCGAGTTTCAGACTCAGGACCTGCAGCAGCAGCAGCAGCAACAGATCCCACAATTACGAGCGCAACAACAGCTACTGGTGGGGAGCAGCTTGCCTATCAACTACTGCGCCAGCGACTCAGGAGAGCTATGTAGGACTCATCGGGCTCCACTGCTGCAACAGCAAGAGCAGCAGCAGCGGCAGCAGCAGCAGCAAGGCGCACTGGGGCTCTGTCCCCAGCGTCCGCAGCACTGTGAACAAGACCGCAATAAGTCTGGGAGGATCACCGCGCAGAGCGACCAGCCACACAACCGCGACTCCCGCGTAACCCCCCCGGTAACACAACAGGCTTACGCGGGGAACTCGTCCGCGACTACCGGCAGCAACAGCAGCAAAGACAGCCCCAACTACGGCTCGAGCTATCACCTGTGGCCCGAGAGTCCACATAAAGGAGAGGAGAGGATACGCATAGACCTCCACAAGGTAGATTTTTCTCCCCTCCTCCCTTCCCCTCCTCTCCACATCTTATCATGCGGTTTCGGAGACAGCTCCAGATGACAAAACAAACTGCTCCTGAGATTTTCAGTGAATGACCACGCCTGCGATATGATTTTTGATAGAACACATTAACCTACGCGTTTGGTGCGCGCACTCATGTGTGTGAATCGTCTTTCAGTAATCTATTAGGCAGCTTTAACAGAATGCGCGAAACTACCGCACATATAACCAACTCTGTGATGTTTCATTTCTTTACCTGGAAGCTTGTTTATTTCGCGTGGTCACACACAAGCGTCCGCATGCAAGTCCAAAAACACACACACAAAACGCACACTCGCGCGCGCACACACCTGTTCCATGTTGCGGTGTTGTTTTAGGCAGTACATTAGAAATATTCAAATGGCGCTGATTAGAAACAGGGAGGTTTGTGTTTTCCACAGAACATGAGGACATTTTTATATTTTGGCTCTGAGACAGTAGACTCAGTGCTCAGCTTAATGTTATTAGGCCCTGATACCTGGCTCTGTGAGCACACTCACTTCATACATTGCTGCATGTTCCTGCTCGCAGAGATCTCTCTCCTAACAGCCACAGTGCATTACACACTGTATTAAGAGGACTAAATATGTAGCATTTTGTTTGTTTGTTTAAAAGAAAGTCAGTTATTGCGTTTGACAACAGATGGCAAATCAAGAGGACAGAAATGTTGATTGGGTACAAAAAATAAAAAATGGGGATAACTGAGGGTAGGAGTGAGTTATAACAACTCAACAGACATCAGAAGTGAAAGTGGTAACAACAAGTGGAATGTGCATGTCTGTCAAAATCACAAAAAACGGGGGGAAAAGAAGGAGGGGGTGGGAAATTTAAAGAACTATGAATGCTTCTTGATCCAGTTAGCCATTTGTTCCAAAGTCGCTGATAAAATAGTGACTTGATGTTCTTTAGGCTACTCAAAGTTGGAGGGCAAAGAGTTTTATTGTAGTTTGGACAGAAGGAAACGATAAGGCAGACAAAGATAAATTGGAAAGTGTTAAACCGGATTGTTGATGATAATGATTGCTGATGATGTTCCCCTGCAGCACACCAAGTACTCTTTTAAAAGTGACACTGAGAAATCTAGTTGTTGAATCATGACTGAGTGCACCGATGGACCTACGAGGTTTTTGTTTGTTTTTTAAAATGATTATTAAGTTAGTTGCCACCTTTGTTATTTCCT
This sequence comes from Pelmatolapia mariae, assembly GCF_036321145.2. NCBI lineage: Eukaryota > Metazoa > Chordata > Actinopteri > Cichliformes > Cichlidae > Pelmatolapia > Pelmatolapia mariae. The sequence continues at coordinate 11,893,865 of NC_086243.1, read as the reverse complement.
CCCCTCCTTCAGCATTTCCTCCCACTGCTGTCAAGGTGAAGTTTTTACAGGACAGGAAAAAAAAAGGAACAGGAAGGCATTGATGAGGGCTCAGCAGCATCTAAATCTCACCAAGAGGCTCCTTTTTAAAATGCCACAGCTGTTTTCTGAGCCTGAGCTGGCACCAGTTGCAAAAGGTGTTATATCGAACCACCTTGACACGACTGTTCTGAACTTGGCTCGATTTTTGGAGCGTCAGCAAAACGTCCAAAAATGACCAAGTGGCTTCAGGAAAAGTACACTTTTTTTCCTTGAAGTTACCAACTTCACAGGGTCCTGCTAGGAAGGAAAAATAGGGAAAATCAAGAGTAGCGTCTCTACCTCTTCTAGTTGCATAATATTACAGTTGTGTCCATACTACAGAGTCTGCTTTGATCTCCAGATCCCTACAAAATAATGTTATAAGTTATTACCAGAAGTATGACGGTCAACTCTGGTGCTGCTGCTGGCTTCACTGCATCATAGATGAAGGTACAGGTGATATGTTGTTCACCAGGTATCAGTTGTCTTTGGTTAGTTAGTTAAACATTAATGTGAATCACAAACAAGTGAGCAAGAATGGAAAACACAATGTTTGGGAAGAACATATGAATGCTGTGAAACTATTATCTCTGTATAATAGCAAATGAGCCAATATTGCACTAATTATAGTGTAAAAACTCATTATAAAGATTAAATGAACAATAGTCCAAGTGCATGCTCATTACTGTGTAAAGAATCTGGGATTTTTAATAAGCTCTAAGAATGTTATGTCTTTAAAATCCTTTGCCAACGCGATATTGAGTGATTTCAAGAGCCACAGAAGCATTGAAAGCTGTGAAATGGTCTGAGGTGTCCGCACATAGTGGGACACCAGTCAGGGCTACAAAAAAGCCTCCGAACGAGAAGCAAGATGAATACGATGAACTTTGTGCACTCTCAAAAATAATCAAAATGCCGTTATGTATTGTAATTATCCCCATTTGTATGCAGCTTTCCAGCATGTAATTGGCACTGTGAACAAGACATTTATTATCACACAACTATTACACAATCCCGTTTCAATCATGAAAATGGAAATGAGGACGAAAGAAAGAAAGAAAAAGAAAAACAATCGTGGAACTGCTGCTATGAAACTCTGTTAAGTAACAGCCCTTTTCCACTCGCTCAGGCTGACCATGCCAAGTATTTTGGTACGGCGAGAAATGCTTATCTATCCGCAGACGTTTGTGGGATCGTGGTTACATCTTATTGACTCACCCTTAATGAGACAGCCCATACCCCCTCACCCATCTGAAATCCCTTAAACAAAACACTTGTGACAGAACAAGCCCGATAAAGTGTATACGATTACAGTATCAGCACACCCTGAAACTCAATAGCTAGCCCACTGAACTGATGGCAGGTAGTACGATATTGTGTCCTGCCTCAGTAACATTGTGCTTTGAAAGCTGCATTGCTGCTTCTATTGTGCCGGGCTGTGTAAGTACTCTAATGCCTGCCACTTACTGCTATGGTGATATTCCCTGCAGGGACATTGTAGCACATAAACACCAGTGGATTTGCTTTCGTTTAATAAGTTGTTTTTTCTTTTTTTTTTGGAGTATATACCAACACTGTGTGTAGCAGACACCTGTGATTAATCGGGATACAGTTTGTCTGATTCAATGCCAGAAATTAAAGGAGGTTTGTCTGAAATTTAAAATGTGGTAAAATAAATGAAAGGCTTTGTATGCAGAGTCATGGAAATCGAGGTGGGTTTCCTTTTTTTGCACTCTTTAAATATCTCCACCGAGGAGGTTGTGTGATTGTTTTAGTTTGAATATTAGTTTCTTTGAGTGTTTGAAAATTTTACAGGTATTGGAACTTAAAAGAGATGAAAGTAATGAGAATTTTTAAATTATTTTTCTGATCTGATAAAATCTGACATTCCCATATATCGGCAGATATTTATTTTCTTTCGCAAACACAAAACATAAACATATTTTCTTAACACTTGTTATGTGTAGTTATTTATTTACTCATTTACGCTGGTTGCTGTGTTTGTGTTACTCCAAACACGTGTTGCTAACAGGAAGTTGCTGAGTGTGCTTTGGTGGGCAAACCATGCGATGTCAACGCTCATACGATGTTAAAGGGTGTTTCTTCTTTACTTCTTCTTCTTCTTTACTTTTAAAATTTCCCATGTATTGTTTGTTATAAAGGCCAGTACTGATGAATTAGCAAATAGCTAAACTCATGTGTTGCAGCTGATCAGCAGTCAAAATCCAAGCACAAGAGAAAGGTCTTCACAAATAAAACGATATAGCTTAAAATGTTTTTAAGAAAGATATAAGTTATAATTCTGCTTGAAAAATGGCACCGATGATCAATTATTAAGTAGTTTCTTGTTCATTTTCTCTCACCAAACTAACCTGTCAATGTGCTAATCATTTCACTTCTTCTCAGTTTACCCAATGTGGACTGTCAGTTTTACACTGAATAAAACTGCCCTTAAGGGAAAGCCAATATAATAAGTCGATCTAGAAAGAAGAGAAGAAAAAAAGAAAAAGAAGAAAAAAAATATTTCTAACCTGGTGTCACCTTTCTCTCTTTGACCTGTCGCATCACACATTTGTTGGATGCAACAGGCCCGCTTTACTGTACTGTAGCGGTATGTATGCTTGTGTGTGTGTGCCGGGCGATTGCCAGCCCACCTTTCAGGAGAACATAAGGTTGTATGTGTCACTGCAGAATGGATGGCTTGAAAGAGGAGGAAAGCTATTACAGTAAAACCTTTTGTGCAGCTCCTGCCAAATGGCGGTCCAACATGGTTATAATCACTCTATATGATCTAGGTCAACACAGTATATATCAAAGTGCCACTTGCAACCAACTTAGTGTCTCGTTGACGCTGTCTGGAGGATTTAGCGTGGTTGTGTTTGCAAGAGGTCTGAACGGTAGCAGGGGAATGATTATTTCCTTAAAAGAGGGCGAGGAAACATTTGATTCTCCAGATGTTGCTCTTCTCCATTTAAAGCTTCTTGTTTAGCATGTAATTTTTTCTCCTTTCCGGGCATTCAATTTTTCTTGTAACCGAGATCGTTTATTTCTAATTGAATCCTACCCGGACGCTTGTGCACTTGAGCTGTCTAAATTAAGGAAATGTTGAGGTAATTCAGCTTCTGGCTCTCTTTAAAAAACTAGTTTATCTTATCATTGTGTGTGTGTGTGTTTGGGTTGGCTCCATAATAACGCTGAGGTAACGCTGTCTGCTGGAACTCGAAACAATTGATGTAGACAGATCTGCTTACAGCATTATGATTTACTGGCAGGCTTATGCCAGGAGAAACATTATGTTGATTTAAACTTTCTCTATCGGTCATCTCCCCGCTGTTGTTGTTGTAGGGCCTCTGTTTGTTTTGCTCTCATTAGATGCCCATGTTTCCACTGGCCTATGCATTGGAGGGCTAGCCAACACCTTCAAAGTAAACACACCCGACAGAACAATTAAATGTCAGAGACAGGGCAGATCCTAGCTCACATTAGAAGGAGTGGCACCGCTGTATATCTCTGATAAAGCTGAATGAAGTGAGGTAGGTGTTGAGCAGTGGGGACCTCTTAGTTTTTGGCTGCAGCTGGCAAAATACACAGGCAGTAAGTATGAACATGAAGCTCATTTAATAATTGATTGCTGTTTTCCCTAGTTTTGTGTGTGTGCGTGTGTGTGTGTGTGTGTGTGTGTGCGTGTGTTACGGTCCGTTTAAGTGCTACACTGCACTCCAGCTCTGAAATAGATTTGTGTTACCATGTGTGTTGCTATGGAGAGATCAGCCTTGTATTGTGTAGCAGATTCTCTCTGGGTTACTGAGTTTGGTCAAGGAATCATGTGCAGAGCAAGACTATCTATTAGATTTACAAGTCATTTCAAGCTTGTCTTTGCCACATGCAAGACACACTTAACAGCACTGTTTGCACTTGACACACACACACACACACACACACACACACACACACACACACACACACACACACACACACACACACACACACACACACACACACACACACACACACTCCAGCATAGCCCACACAAACACTGGCATTGCTGTAAGATGTGTTCAAATAGTTCTCCACTTGTTCTAGTTCATTTGCATTTCATTTGAATGATCCTGCACAAGGAGAGTTATATTGAATTACTTGTGGTCCAGTTGAATACAAAGAGTGGAAAGAAAGCGTGCTGGGGGGTTCCCTCGGTCACGTCGTTGCTTCCCACGAGTAGAGCCAGGGCCTGTTTTCACTCTGTTAGCCGTCAGTGGAGTTTGTAGCTTGACTGCTGGACCTTTCATGGTGTTTTCCTTTTCTAATATGTGTTGCTGCTTACAAATTAATTAAAAAAAACTTTGTTGGGTGCCGACGGAGGCCAATCCATGACTGGTAGTGTTGCATGTGTGTTTTTTCTTTTTAGATATGCTTTTACTGCACTGACAGTATTTTTTAGAATAACCATGCTGAAAAATGAAGCCGTTGCCAGTAAGACACCTTCTAGATTGTTTTTCATGGTGGACTGAAAAGACAGTACTTTTCTAAGTTCAAAACACCGCTGGCTGAAATTCAGCCCCAAACCATGACAGAGCCTCCACCGTGTTTCACAGATGGCTGTAGACAGTTACTGTTCTCTCCTGATCTCCTCCTCAGATATTGACAATGATTTGAAAGCAGACAATATTTAAAGGAAACCTGGAAAGACCTTCAGAAAGACTGAATAACTAATGTTCAAGACCACTTTAACAGTGACAGAAAATCTTCCTCCATGGAAGAAAATCTAAAGAAATGAGAGGTGGCTCAAGACTTTTGCACAGTGCAGCATGTGAACGTTGCTTTTATTTCTCAGATTTAGTTTTAAGATTTCAACTTCAGTCTGGCTGATGTAAATCTGACCATTATTGCCTTATCATGGATGTAACCTTACATATATACAGTAGTTACATATATTATTGATCAAGCCCAGTTCTACATTCAGAGTGTCATAGATTTATAACATGAGATTGATTAGATGTATTTTATAAAGTGTAGGCTAAAGTGTAGCTATCTAGAATTGTAGGTACAGTGTCTGCATTTAACTATTCAGTATTGTAATCAGATTCTAACTATTTGTACAAAGAGTAAACTGTTGCATCCAACACTGTTTACATTTAGGACTATGCCATACTATGCTGTCCTGGTATAAAGTTTTACGTGATTAAAAAAAGTGCCATACCTTGATATGAAGGACGTAGCAACACCATGCATTAACTTCCCTATTGTGTACAGCGATGACACAAGCCCAGACATGTCTGAGAGAAAGCGCCATGTGTCGGTCTCCGATCACCTAAGTAATTTAATACCTAAAAGGGGGGCTACCTTAGCAACCTCCAGCAAAGGACAGCAAAATATACAAGAATTTCTTTTCTGATAAAGGTAGAAACAACTACTTGAGGCAAAAACACACTTTTGAGTACAACCAGTTTACAGAAAAGAGGCAAAACTAGCAGCTGGTGATGTGTAAGCCAAAGTTAAACATGTGACTCAACCGAGCATCACTTGAGCATTCACTACATTCCCTCCATATGACAGGACGAGCAAACAGTGGATGGAAATTACAGATATGGTATTATTGTGCATTGTGCAATATTGTGCAGCTCGAGGAGAGTTGCGAAGTTAAATTATATAGTTGTTGTTAAACTGTTTTCCCTAGTTTTGTGTGTGTGTGTCTGTGTGTGTGTGTGTGTGTGCTACGCTGTGTTCAAATTCTATGCTGCTCGTCTGCTCTGAAATGTTACCGTGAGTGTTGCTATAGAGAGATCAGCCTTGTATTGTGTAGCAGATTCTCTTTGGGTTACTGAGTTTGGTCAAGAAATCATGTGCAGAGCAAGACTATCTATTAGATTTACAAGTCATTTCACGCTTGTCTTTACCAAAAGCAAGACACACTTAACAGCACTGTTTGCACATGACACACACACACACACACACACACACACACACACACACACACACACACACACACACACACACACAGTTGCAAAGCCCACACAAACACTGGCATTGCTGTAAGAGGTGTTCAAATAGTTCTCCACTTGTTCTAGTTCATTTGCATTTCATTTGAGTGATCCTGCACAATAAGAGTTGTATTGAATTACTTGTGGTCCAGTTGAATACAAAGAGTGGAAAGAAAGCGTGCTGGGGGGTTTCCTCGGTCACGTCGCTCCTTCCCACGAGTAGAGCCAAGGTATGTTTTCACTCTGTTAGCCGTCAGTGGAGTTTGCAGCTTGACTGTTGGACCTTTTGTAACTGGCAGTTGTCTGCCTGTTTATTGCACTAAGGAGTGCTGTCTGGTGCTGCACGCCCTCCCCCTTGTGCAGAAAGATGCCAGCCAGGATTGGGTGGCTCTTTAAATGTCCCAGTCGCATACAGCTGTGCATAACGTTTAGGCTGTCAGATGTGGCAACGCGGCAGAGCTGTGGCTTGGTTCTGTAGAGACCAAGCAGATTCTGTTTATTTGCTACCGGTAAGGGATTCTGCGACTTTACATAGTTGATTATCATGCTTGTGGTTATAGCTGTGTGTGGAAATGTGTTGCAAGGCTGGTGGTGAGGATGCTGTGTGCGGGTGATCTGCTTGTTGGTGAGCACTTTCCGTGAGACACATCAGGTAATCGTATACGGAATAATTGATGACGAGGACAAGAAAACAGCAGCTTAATAACGAGTCGTATTTTTTTTTTTTTCAGAAAATGTTGTCACTGCTGTTTTTGTTCAGGATTGTTTTCTTTTCTGGTGTTTTGCTTCAGTTAATTTCCTTTAGTTAGTTATACGCTCAAAGTCTTTTTTTTTTTTTTTTAACAAATCCTGTGTTTGCTGTATCGGGGTTGGTGGGGGGGGGGGGGGGGGGGGGGGTGGCGAATAAAGAGGAGTCTGGCTGGGGAGGTTCGGACAAACCAGCAAGCAGCCTGTAGGGCCACCCTTTTTAATTCATTTTCTTTTTCTTGTGATTGATTATAGTGATTGTATTTAAGATTTATTAATATTAAAAGAAATATTTTGAAAATTGTTAAATAAATTATAAATAATATTTGGGGAAAGCTTTGTTTGTCTCAGCTCATTTTCTTTGACCAAGCGTCTTCCTTAGAATTTAGATAATTGAATGTGAGGGCGGGGCCAGATTCTGGCGGTATCGACAGGTTCACACTGGTCAGTTGATTTGAGACAAAGTGTTAGTTGTTTATTTTATTTATTTTTTCATTTTTGAACAAAAACAGCAGTGTGCATTTCAAGAGACCTTTTGACGTTGGCTGTGGAATCCCTGCAGGCCAATTTGTGGTCATACTGAGCTAATCTCTTCTGTCTCCCATAATGTGGAATGAGGTTCAAGAGCTGTGGGACTTGGTTCAGCAGCTACAGGTGGAAAAAGAACATTTGCTACAGGAAAAGGCAACTAATCCCCTGCCGGCAGCATTTGGCTCAAGCACTGGCTCTCCGGCTGGTGATTCTCACCCTGCTCTTACTGTACCTACTGAACGTTTACTGTACATTTCTAGAGAAAGATAATGTCCAGTTTTTAGGGCCTCTTCTGGGATTGCAGTGAAGAAGATTAAAGCTACATTGAGAACCAGAAACTTAAAACCTGTTGATCAAGCTTATTTTATATGTGAACATTTGGAAGGGGAAGCTAACGATGAGATCAGGGTTAGTAATATGTGTACGGACCAAGAGCAGAGAGGGAATATCCAGATAAGATTTTCACTTTTCTTGAAGAGTTGTAATGTTGCCCTAAATCCTATTTGCAATAAAGCTTTTTCTCGAGGAAGCAGCGAGAGGAAGTGTCATTACAGGAATTTTCACATGCTCTGTGCTGTCTTATGAAAAAAAGGTTGAACGGTGTGTCCCTAGGGGAGCATGTTTTGGTATTTTTAGAGACCAGTTCATTGAGCATGTGTATGAACAAAATTTTAGAACGGTTGGTGCGTCAGTCACCAGGTTATACTTTGGATGTGCGAGCTGAAGCTATCCGTTGGGAGCGGGAAGGGCAGCCCAATGAGCCTAGGGGTAGGGGACATCTTGTCCCGTCCCTTAGTGCTCTACAGTGCTCTAGAGGTGTCGCATCTACTAACACGGGTTGGACAGAAATTGCTGAGTTAAAAGAATTGTTAAAAAAACAGCAGGAACAGCTTAACCAGCTGACCCAGGGTCTCATGGTATTGCAAACCGCTCCCCACACTATTGCAAGGTTTAAATGCCCTGATACCATTTTGCATAGACACTGTCAAAAGCCAGGCCACTATATTAGGGAATGTTACACACGTGGATTCACAGGAACAGGCACTTAGGGACCCTGCGCCTGCTGCTGTATGTACTATAGCTCAGGATGTGGGAAACTATTTCCCCCTGATCTGAAGAACAGAGCGTCAGGAGGGTCTAATAAAGGCTTACCTGCATCAGATCCCATTTCTCACATTCCTGCCCCTAGTTTAGTGGCATTGTGCCCTTTCGTGGCAGTTAAAGTGGATGGGGTGCCTGTTAGACATGGGGTCTATGGTGACCACAATTACCAAGAGCTTCTTTAGGGAACATTTCCAGGACGCCCCAAGGTCTCACCAGTCGTTGCAATTGCAGGCTTCCAACGGGTTAGAGATTATGTAGAGCTGGATGTAGAAGTGCTGGAAAAAAATGTGCCTCATAAAGGTGAGTGTAAAGTACCACCCTGGTCAAAAGCCCTCTCCTGATGTCCCAGGAGTACTGGGTAAGATGTCCTGTGTTCACACCTAGTGGTGTGGTCAAGTGAGTGGCTGCTATGTGTTTGCAGCAACTCTTTGAGTCAGATGCGGTGTTGTTTAAGCCCCTTGTTGATGATTAGTCCCTCTCAGAGTGTGTGCTTGTCTCTCCAGGAATGGTTACTGTCAGGGAAGGCACAGTATATGTGCCAGTAGTCAACATAGGTGATACCATGGTCTACTTGCACCCCCGTTGTCCACTTGGTGTGTTAAGCCAGGCACAGATTGTAAGCTTGCCCAAGGGGATTTCTACTGTGATTCAGGAGCCCAGTCCTGTCACAGCTAGGCTTTCGTCCCATGATGCTTTGGGTAGTTCAGTAAGAGAACAGATAAGGTCTTTGTACCTCTCTTCTCTCCCTTTGTTAGAGCAAGACAAAGTTGGGGTAATGTTGTCTTCAGATAGTGACCTGGATTACACAAGCTTAGTTACCCATGACCTCCTCTTGCTTGATGATGTCCCAGTGAGACAGAGATATAGGCGTATGCCTCCCTCGAACTATGATGATGTGAGAGCCCGCATTTGCCAGTTGCTAGAGAGTACTGTTATAAGAGAGTGGCAGCCTGTATGCCTCTCCCATCGTCCTAGTTCGTAAAAGAAGGACAGTAGCCTACAACTCTGTGTGGACTGCAGACTACGAAATAGTAAAACCAAGAAGGCTCAAAGTAAAACTGGAGAAGTGCCAGTTTTTCCATTGCCAAGTACAGTATCTGGGTTATGTGGTGTCAGCTGCTGCAGTAGCGACTGATCCCAAGAAGGTGGCTGCAGTAGTGGAGTGGCCAACGCCAAGGACAGTATCAGAATTAAGATAATTTCTTGGGTTTTCAAGCTGGTAGTGCGGTTTGTCAGGGTGGCTGCCCCACTCCACCAGCTGGTGGCTGACCTCACTGGGAAGAAAAATTGTTGCGGGAGTGTGGCCCTGGATGATGCCTGGACAGCTCAGAGAGAAGTTTTCAGGACCTCAAACCCATGATGTCCTCACTTGTGTTGGCGTATGCTGATTTTAGCCTTCCCTTTATTCTGAAGATGGACGCCAACTACAAAGGACTTGAAGCAGTCCTGTCCCAGGAACAAGAGGGTAAAGTGAGACCCATCAACTATGCCAGCTGAAGTCTTCATCCAGCTGAAAAGAACTACACCTCAATGAAACTGGAGTCCCTGGCAATGAAATTGACCAAAAGAATATCTCCTGGGCCACAGGTATCTGGTGTGGACGGCTCAAACGATCCCGCAGTCATCTAAAACACAGCCAAGCTTGCAGCTACAGAGCAGCGCTTGGTGTCAGAGTTTGCAGTGTTTGATTATAAAGTGTGGACAAAGCAACCAGAATGCTGATGCACTGTCCAGACAACAGCTCTCTCCAACAGCGGTAGGGGTGGAACCTATCTGTTCAGGAACCGCTGTGCCACACGTGGTTCAAAAGGCTGATAAAACAAACAAAGCAGTCCAGGTCACTATTTCTGCTGTGCCAGAATATTCAACAGATGATTTGTTGGCCTCGCAGAAGGCCAATCCTGTTATAAGTGCAGTTCTATCTTTTTGTCTGCAAGAGCGATTTCCTAGCCGTTCTGAAAGGCAGAACCTTCCCCCTGCTGCATTAGGATTACTGCGTCAGTGGGATGGTCAGCTGGTGAAAGATGGAGTGCTGCATCAGAGGTACTAGCGGCCTGATGGGGGTGAGTGTGTGCTCCAATTGGTCTTACCTGACTGTTTACAAGGGGAAGTTTTTCAACAGTTGCATACCTACAACAGAGTTAATCCTGCAGCGGTGTTACTGGCCTGCTCTGGGGATGATGATTAAAGACTTGTGTCAGAGATGCAGCAGGTATAGTGTGGCTAAAAATACCCAGCCGCAGGTTTGGGCACCTAAGGGGCACCTGCTACTGTCAAGGCCGAATGGAATTCTAGCACTGGACTTTTCTCTGCTAGAACCTGCACAAGATGGCAGGGAGTATGAGCTTGTAATGACTCTCGTTTTCTCTAAGTTCATCCAGGTCATTCCCACTCGGGACCAGCAGGCTTCGACACAGAGGTCTTGGTCAAGGAATGGTTCTATAAGTTTGGAGTCCCACTTTGGTTACACTCTAACCAGGGTTGAAGTTTTGAGAAATAGTTTTCCTCTCCTCCCCAACTTACCCAGGAGCTGTGGGAGCTAGTCCAGATAGTGAAGCTGAAAACTGTGGTTGAGTAACGGCTCGCTTGGCAGAGGAACCTGCAGCAACCTCACCTGTACCTCTCAGGGCTACAGGTAATGCTGAGGCAAGCTTAAGTCACACACCACCTCCAGGAGGAATCAGGAAGTCCACCTGAAAGACAGCTGGAAAACCAATTTACATCATCTACCATCAGCAGCGAGTGGTTGGGTACTTTCTTAAATAGCTGGCTCTAGTAAGTTGGTATACTGTTTTAATAAATTGTCAGGGCGCCAATTTTCAACACCCAGGCAGAATGTAACTGGCAGTTGCCTGCATGGTTATTGCACTAAGGGGCCACACTTTCGTGGTGTTTTTCTTTTTTAATATGTGTTGCAGCTTACAAATTAATTTTTTAAAACTTTGTCGCGTGCCAACTCCCCACCATGGCTCTTTGCTTAATAAATGACCACAGTTAATTTATATGGTAATTCCTGTGAGATGTTAGCCAAGTGATGCCAGGCATATAATGTATCACTGCAATGCATATGCTTTATGGCTAATTAGGTTATTGATCTGAGGCTGGTCCTGCGTTAGGGCATGATCACAACACAAAAGAGTATGAAAGCATGAGTAATGCGGCTTTAAGCAGTCATTTGTCATTCCTTACAATGCCCTAAAGATGCAGATGTGCAGTGATGCTCCACAGTGTGTGCGTGCACGGCTGCAGGTGTGTTCGCGCATGCGTCCTTCTACGTATCTTTGAATATTGTCAAGATGTAAGCTCACTGAGTCATTTCAATATTGCCTGCTGGCTGTTTTCAAATGTTTGTTAAACACAGTGTTTGGAAGGAGTGCAGAGTGCAATAATGGGATGTGAAAGATGTGTGATTTCATCATACTTTTGCTCACACAATCCACTAACACTTTGCTCGCAACTGCCCTTGAAATTTCAAGTTTGGAAAGCTTCTCTCGCCATTGTGAGAATCTGTACGATGTTTGCTTTGTGTGTCGGTGTGTGCGCTCTATTGGTGCATGTGAATGCTGCTCCACTGCTCTCACTAAATGTGCTTTTTCCCCCCTTTCTTCTCTTCAGGTCTTTATGCCTCCAGGTCAAAGTCTGACTGCTGATCCCTTGAGCTACCATAGTGCTTAATTTACAGAACATGATACACAAACTATTTCCCTGCACTACTCATTCACAGCCTCCTCTGGCCACTGATAAATATGCAGTGAAGACAAAAAACCTGATCCGCATCTAGTCAGATGCACCCTGCAGTTAGCGGTTTATAGACAATGTGAATACTATTTGTTACCCTTATACAAACAAGGGCGTTTCTTTGGAAATAAAAAAAAAAGAGTAATCCAAGCACCTAATCAGGAAGACTGTGTATTTGTGTGTATTCTACTGTGTGTGTATGTGTGTAATACATTCAAATTACTGAGGTGTGTGTGCGCACCTGTGTTTTACTATTTCAGCTATAGTGGCTCTTCTCTAACATATGAGCTTTGCAAATTGAAAGAGAATACGAGTTGAGTGAAGCTGCTTTCCTTTGTTACCTCAAATCACCTAGCTGGAGAATATGAAATAGCTGTCATGGATAACACAAGCTGCAGAGAAACAGCTTCTCCACTGGGCATTTCTCTGGTGTGTGTGTGTGTGTGTGTGTGTGTGTGCTCTGCTGCATGTTCTGTGTTTGCACTTGGTTTAAGTATTAAGCGGAAGAGAGTGAGCGAGTGAGTGGGAGGATCGCTTTAGTTTATCATTATCATGTGCGTACCACAGTCAGCGCTTTAACTGGAAAAGGTGACATTAATTCTTTTCCAGCTTCTCATGTAGAAGAGCATATTATCCAGGAATCCTCCACTGTATCACTGCACTGTATTCTTTGCCAGGAATGCTTCCTTGTTTGAGTCATAGCTTGCTTAATTATGCATCTGCAGTAGTCTTTAAAATGAGGATGTGTTAATGGGTTTTGGATTTGGGTTACATTTCTTTTGCGGTTGAATAAATAAAAGCATTAGCAAATACGGTACTGTGCAAAAGTCTTAAGGTGCCCCTCATTTCTTTATTTTTTGATAGGAAAATGGGAAACGGGTGCAGCAATTTATTAAAATGTACAAACAGTAGTCTTCAGGAATAGTTCTCCAGGGCTTCTTTTGTTCTGTTCGCTGTCCAGATTATCTCACATTGCTTCAAGAATGCTGAGGTTTGGGGTCTGGGGAGGCCAATCCATGACTGATAGTGTTGCAGGTGTGTTTTTCTTTTTAGATATGCTTTTACTGGACTGACAGTATTTTTAAAATCAGTCTCATTCTGAAAAATGAAGCCGTTGCCAGTAAGACACTTCCTAGATTGTATTTCATTGTGGACTGAAAAGACAGTACTTTTCTGAGTTCATAATTCCATCGGTTTTGACAAGCTCAACACCGCTGGCTGAAATTCAGCCCCAAACCATGACAGAGCCTCCACCGTGTTTCACAGATGGCTATAGACACTTAATGTTCTCTCCTGATCTCCTCCATAGATATGGACAATGATTTGAAAGCAGACAATATTTAAAGGAAATCTGTGAAAGACCTTCAGAAAGACTGAATAACTAATGCTCAAGACCACTTTAACAGTGGCAGAAAATCTTACTCCATGAAAGAAAATATAAAGACATGAGAGGTGTCTCAAGACTTTTGAACAGTGCAACATGTGAACGTTGCTTTTATTTCTCAGATTTAGTTTTGAGATTTCAACTTCAGTCTGGCTGATGTAAATCTGACCATTATTGCCTTATCATGGATGTAATATTAGTTACATATATTGCTCAAGCCCAGTTCTACATTTAGAGTGTCATAGATTTATAACATGAGATGGATCACATGTATTGTATAAAGTGTAAGCTAGCTGTATAGTTTCAAACCACAAGTATGACTTGAAATCAAGTCATACTTGTGGTTTGTAGTGTTTTCCTCCCTGATTTCCCTTCGTCTATGATAGTGGTCCTATATAGCTGCTCCAGCCTTAAATAATCAGCTTCCTTCTAACTTTAACTCTTAGTGGTCCAGTGGTCTTTGTCTCCACTTTTTCCTCTTTAACCCTTTCATGAACAAAGCTGCTCCACAGCTGTCTCCCGTCTCTTTCTTTGAGAGTTCATTTTCAATCATTTGTTTCTGCTCCCCAGCCACCTCTTATTCTCTGTCACACAGGAAAAAAAGCCTTTTAAATAGAATCAATTTACACTAAGGAGCCCAGGGGGTATTAGAAACTGCAGCACTTAATTTCATAACTTCAAAAAAAGGAAAAAAAAAAATCACAGAGGGAAGCTGCTGTAGCTTAAGGCCGTTAGCACCATTCCCAGAACTTTTATCTTGCTGTAGTATAGTAGGGTGTGGGGTCTGGTTATGGTTCATCTACCTGAAAACAAGATTATGCAGAGAAGAAAGTACAGTAGTGTGTTAAATTTCCTCTGGATGTGTCTCTGGGTGAATTCAAATGCAATGCTTTTCCAACTGGCCTCTGTTTCACTTCACCAGAGAAAAAGGGGGTAGTTCATTGCCAGATAAGGATATTCAATTAGTTTGAGTCTATGGAAGGCTGCTGCAACAGTCAGAGCACGCTGGAGCCGGGTGACATATGGTAAGGGTTCTCTGTTAGAATAGAATAGAAACTCGATATCTTCTCATTTCATCTTGTCACTGTTTCAGTAATTTTCCCAGTGGAATGTCAGGCATATACTGTCTGCTTGAGTAGATATCATTTTTCCTCCTTTTTTCAACAGGAAGACCACATGGAAGATGGCTAGAAGAGGGGGAATGTAGCTGAAAGATTAATTTGGATTTTTTCTCCATTGGTGTTTATTCTCCATAGAAAAATGTGCATAGTGTTTAGGGACAGTTTATTTATTTCAATAATGGTGTGTTTACAATTGTCAGGAAGTTATTTGGCTCTGAGATCCTAAAAAATATGAGAATTCCTCTGAATCCCCATAAGTGCGTCTTTCTCTCCCTTTCTTGTCCTCTAGCTTCTCCTCTTGGCTTGTGTCTTCCTCCCATCATAAATCTCAAGCTGGATGTTTCCAGGCAACTCTCCAGTCAATCTTTACTGAGTTTGTTGCGCTATCGATCTGTCCTGTGCTATAGGTTGTCCTGGCTTCTCTCTCCGCTATTGATGTTTGTGCCTCAGGGAAAGAAAGAAACTGCCTCAGCCTGAATTTACCGGGGGCCAGTTTTCAAATGACTTACAATCACCTCGCAATGAAAATAGAAATTGTCAGGCGGTGCCGTTTATACATTGATGCCGTTGTAAAGTCTCACAGTAGCGAATGAAGCTTTGTAAGAGTCCAAGATTGTGGGATTGTAATGTGGATTATGGGCACTTAAGGGTGATAATGCCACTGTGGAATATAGGACCACTGTGGTGCTATTGGGATGTCAAATAGCCACCCAGGGAGTAGTCACCTAATGAGGCTGGTTTAGTCCACTGGGAACACATAAGCCAGCCATATTTCAAGCTTTTGTGGTTTGGTGTGTTTGTGAGTCTTGTGTCTCTGACCACATGCATTCCTGAGCACGCTGATTAATGGGACAAAAGGTCAATGGCATAAGAAACTATTTAGGGCATAAATCATACAAAACATAATGCCCCATACGTTCCTACATACATTGTTACACATGTAATTTTAAACTACTGGTAGTCCTTGCACTATTGATCACTAGCAACAAACTATTCAATGAAGTTCAAATTCAATTTATTTTATAAGGCCAGGTCACATCATAAATCATCTCAGAGCACTTTACAATCTCATAGAGATTGTAAACCCAGTGATTGTCTATAGGCATTGCTTGGCGGATGTATACATGGATAGGTACCTACTGTAACTGAGCCCTACTTTTTTATAGGCTCCAGCTCTGGAAGTAAAATTCCCATTCATTTGTTTCCATTAGCTTTTCAGAAATGCTTAGATAAAGAATTCTAAGCTGTGACCCAAGCCAAAACTACAAGGTTGGCTTGGATCACGAGAAAAATGTAAAAACACAAGGCAAAAGGTCCACGACTGTGTACATAATTACAAACTCATTCCATAATGCACTGCAAACCCCAGATTCCACCAACCTTGTTATATTTAAACCTTCTCATTATCCTAGTACTCTGTGACGTAATAGATTGTAATATATTTTGCAGCGTGTGAAGAAAAGCATAGCTTAGTTATCGATACAAGTCAGTGCTTTGTTCTTGACCGCAATCACCGTTCTTGTGGTTTCTGGCGTTTTGTACTCACTGAGCCGACGTTTGCAGGTTGAAACATTTGCATTAACAGTGAATTAACAGTGGTATAACATCAAGATGTCGCTGTTTCTATTTAGGATTGAAAGTTATTTTTAAAACAAGTGAGCAACTGTGGTTCCGATAGGAGGACATACCATCATGTTGCAGTGCTGTGTCTTGTTTCAACATCATGGGTCACCATCAAATCTCTATGGAGAATATGAATGGGTTTTTTTTCCCATGCAAAATCTATAGTCGCATACACATACATATATTTACATTCTTGTTTAGCGCTTTCTTTTTCATGCTGCATTGCATCTACCTTGAAAGTCAGATGTTGCTCCTGAGTTCAGTAGTAAAGTCAGAAAAAGAAGGAAAAGCATGATTTATTTAGCTCCTTAGCAAGTTACAGTCATTAATGCATTACTAGCAATACAGCGCAGTGCTTGTTTTGTTGCACTTAAAAACACTACAGCACGTTCACAGGCAGACTCTTTTCACAAATACACAACACTTAAGAATTAGATATCTGCAGCGCAGATGTTGAGTTCGACAGATGTGTGTGGCTGCCGTAGTGTAGTCAATGGCACATTTGAAAAATTCCTGGTTTAACACAAATCCCCTTTGGTTTACATCAGAAAGGACGTCTACTGCCAATTCAAACATGCAGCGCTACCTGCTGTTGCCACTGAAGGCAGCTTTTTCTTAGTTTTGCTAATATTTAAGCACTGCCGCCATCTTGGATTGTTAAGCCGGGGTCTTTGGAACTGCTCTAACCTTGTGTCAGTTAAAATTTCCGACTGGGAATTTGGAAATTGGGAATTTCAACATCTGATTTTAAGTCGCACACACCATCAGCACCATTGTACTCACTGCTTGTAGTTTACTCTACACCTATAACAAAAGTTAAGAAATAAATGACTGGTTTATGTCATCGTGTCGCAAAAAATGAGGCTAAAAGCCCCACTAAAAACACCACTAAACTGAAAGCCAGGCCGCGACTGCTGAAAACCTTCCAAAAGTGCCACCCCACCTTGCAGCTGGTGAGAAATGAGCATTGTGTTTCCTTTGGGAGGCAGTTAATGCTGCTGTATGCCTCTCTAGAATATTAATACCGCCTCTGTTCATTATGGCCAAATATTTGATCATACTTACCATACTAAAAATATTGACTCTTTATTTTGTGGATATATTCACATTTCCTTTCCCTTTGTGTTCACTGTGAGCATGTCCCAGAAACGGATGGCACAGGTCCCCTTTTTGAAAGTTTTTGATGTTGACGTACCCTCTTAAATTGAACCCACTGAATTCAGTTTCAGTTCAGTTTCATTTTATCGTGCCAAAGTTTTTATTGAGGTAATTTAATAGAACAAAAGGAAAGGATGACTGTAGTGCTGTGTGAGAGAAGGTATGATTTCTGGCCAGAAATGTCTCTCACAGAGTTCGTCAAACACCTGTTCTGTCCTTCTAAATGGGTTATTGGCACAAATCTGGAATCAATCAAGCAATCAGGCATAATAGGAGTCTCTGAGGGTGAACTGGGCAATACTGTTGATTAGCTGAAAGAAAGAAGATGCTTTCCTGTTTCTACATGCAGTACTTGATTACAGTAGTTCTAATATATTTACTTCCCAACCATGCAACATTTAAGGATCCACACACGGCCTGATTTAATGTACATATTATTTTACTGTATATTATCAATCTCAGTTCACACATTATGGTCTGTTCTGCAGATGAGTTTGTAACAGCCCTCTCCTTTAATTTGCTGAAAATTAAAATTGTCCCTAATGAGGCAATGGGTGTCCCACAGGAAAAATACCCCTCCTCCCATTAGTTCTAACGCCAATCTCCCCAGGACCTAGATTATAAAGCACACACTCACACATGAAGTAACCTTGTTGGGTCCTAATTATAACAGCTTTGTGTCTCAGTTGAACACAGTGCATTATTAGTCCTAACAATATCACGTTCCCACAGGCGTGTACCTGTGTCCTTCCTTCCGTGAAGGCTTTGTCTTGTTTTTGGCTACTTTTTCTTTCATCTCTAAATGCAGCAAAAAGAGGGCAAGAGGGAGGGTGAGCTTAACAAGACGCCAATAATTGTCTCTGTTATCAAACAGGCCATCAATCTTAATTGCAGGATGCATAGAGAGTGAATTTCCAGACAGTGATTCTAACACTGAGTTTAAAATCTCATGGACAATAACTAAACTCAGTACAAAGAAAACTCAGTACAAAGAAATACAAATCAGACCCCATGCTGTCACTGCAGATGGTTTGGACCATTTGATGGGCGTCTGTATTTGAACCAGCTCCAACCTCAGCAATTTGTATGATAGGATCTAATCCTTAAGTGACAATCTGGGCCACACTCCATACCAGTTGGTGGCGGTAATGCACCTAGAAGTTTTTTGCACACTGCCATAAAAACAGAAGAAGAATAAGGAGTGGAACAGGAGACCGGTAACTCAAAATGCAGAGAAAACACAATTAATGTGGCATTTACAAAGCAGTGAGTCAACAATATAAATCTAATGTGTGCACCATTAGACATGTCTTTGTCTATGATTGGCTTATGATTGAAAATTTACTTAGACAGTAATAATGTCAGTCTGTCTCATGATTCAGATCACTGGATTTTGACTATCTTTTGATGGATATTGTAAGTACAGAAAACTAAATAGCATTTTTTTATATTTTGTTATAGAAGAATGAGGTTGTTACAAAATCCAAGCAAAGTTTTAATTATTTGTATATGCACATAATTATTTGGACAACAGCAGCTTCTGACCTATTTATGTTGGCAAGCCCAGCTTGCCAGGATTCATTTTGCAAAATGAAGAACAAAAGCCTATCACACTGAGAGCAACAGGGCATGCAGTGGGTCTGAAAAACAGAAGCAACAATGCTTCTAGGGTACCAGGTTCTAAAACACACAAAGAAGACCTTCAGTGCTCTCATGGATACAATGTGCCAACTGTCTGAGATGCCAGGTAATACTTTGGTCAGCCTGTCTGGCGTTGCACTTCCACTGTCACTGCTGTGTAACACAAATGTGCTTTATAAGTTGAAAGGTGGTATGTGCACTCACTGAACACTTTATTAAGTACACATTGCCAGTACTGGTTTGTATTACTACTAGCCCTCCACTATTACAGAACTGCCTTATTTGTTTCTGGCATAGATTCAACAAGGTGCTAGAAAAATTTTGGCCCATACTAAAATGACAGAGTTACACAAATTAACTGTGAATTTTTCAGCAGCACTTTAATGATGTGACTCTCCCATTCCACCACATCCCAAAGGTGCTCTCTTATACTGATTTCTGGTGACTCTGGAGACCATACAGTACAGTGTGAATACAGTGAACTCATTGTCATGTTCAAGAAACCAGTTTGAGATGATTTAATCTTTGTGACATGGTGTGTTATTTCGCTGGAAGCAACCATCAGACAACCATCATGGACATGGTCAGCGACATATTCGAGCAGCCAAAAGAAAATATCTCCCACACCCTTACAGCTCAACCACCAGCCTGAACCATCGATATTTCATGTTTTCACATTTACATAAAATTCTGACACTACCATCAAAATTTTGCAGAAGAAATTGAGACTCGCCAGACCAGGCAGCATTTTTCCAATCTTGTTGTCCACTTTTGGTGAGTCCATGTAAATTGCAGTTTCCTCAGTTCTTAGCTGATAAGAGTGCCACTCAGTCTCTTGTGCTGCTTTAACCCTTCTGCTTTAAGGTGTGATGCGTTGAGCATTTAGAGATAGACTACTACATAACTTTGAGCTGAAAGTACGGGAAAAGTAACTCAAACACACATTTCAACCAAACACTCTGGCTATTCTCTGACCTCTGACAAAGCATTTTCACCCAGAGAATTACCATTCACTGGATATTCTCTCTCTCTTTTTTTTCTTTTGGATTTGTGGGAATTCTTTGTAAACCCTAGAGATGTGTGGTGACGTCAAAAAATCCCACTAGATCAGCAGTTTCTCAAAAACTCAGACCAGCCCATCTGGCACCACCAACCATGCCACGTTCAAAGTCACTTATATCACCTCTATTCCCCAATCTGATGCTCTGTTTTAACGTCAGCAGCACATCTTGACCATATCTACATTGTCTTAATAAGCAGTGCAAGAGGTGTACCCATTAACTTGTTACAAACCTGCTCTAGCCTCGCTCCAGACACACGACCAGCTCACCTCAGCGCACTTCAAGTTGTTCAGACATTACAGATTGTATCAGACATGTGAAGTCAGTCCGACTTTACATTTCTGTGTATCCTGTGAGAACTTTGAACGTCTGCTTTCTCCTTACTCCCTAGAACTGCTGTGTCTTCACAAAACACTCAGAATAGCTGTAGCTTATCCCGGAGGCAGACACCCCTACAGAGATATGAGGGCATGAAGTATAAGGTGATAAGGCTGAGCACAAAGAGTCTCACCTTTTCCACTACTGCAAGATAACAGGTTTAAAATCATGGTTTTATTCCTCAGACCTGATGTGTCTAAAGAATATGCTATTCACCTTTAAACATTTAATGTTCCAGCATGATTCATTAAATATATAATTATTTCAATCAGCTCAGCACACAGATAGCTCTGACAGAGTAATTTCCTTTATGAGTGTGGGGCTGCAGCTACTGGTTATCCCCTGTCTTTGCTAGTGCTGAGTAATGATCCACATGCTGGTTAGGGATGGATGGAGGAGCCCTGTTTCCTGCTGGCCTGTCAGAGAAATGTGACAGCGTCTAGTGTGCAGGGACAAACTGGAGAGTGTAGCCTGCAGCTCTCAATCACTCCAGGGGCTGGCAGAGACACCCATAGGGAGCTGTCTGTCTTCTCTTTCATTTATCTCTTTCTGTTTTCACCCTTTTATGTTTCCTCGATTTCTAGATCCCTACCTTACTTTGTCGCTTTTCCCGCGTCTCCCTCATTTGTGACCTTCCTTTCACATCGGACTTGTCAGCATCTGTCGTCTGCTCGCAGATTTTACACAAACACATGGATCTTCTCAAACAATTTCTCCTCGAGCTCGTTTTCGTTGCTTTACGCTGTCTGCATCAATATCCAACCTAATCCAGAGCGTGGCAGAGACTCAGCATGTACTTCTAGCACACATATGCAACACCCCCCCCCCCCCACCCCCCCCCCCCCCGCCACACACACACACACACACACACACACAATTAAACAGACTGGCACCCACGTGCTCAAACTTACAAACACTCACCCAATTAATATTAATAATACACTATTCCATTTTAGAGTATATAAGCCTTCACGACTACAGCACGGGAGAGTGAGGATTTTCTATTTGATTTGAGCTGGATGGAGAATGAAGCAGAGAGGGAGAAATGCAAGACGAAGAGTTGCCATCATTTAAACTGTTCTGCACTGAGGCTTTTCAATTTCATTATAAGTCTCAATTTCAAAAAGCCTGAATGCTACGTGCTGTTCAGCCTAAAATTGAGCTGTTGGTTGGCTGGACAGGCAGCCCCCACCCATGGCTCCTCTGTGGGGTCATCAGGGGATGACAATGGTCCAGCGTGCCTTTCTGCTGTTTAGTCTGGGTGAAGGGAAACATATGAAAAGCAAAGGGGCTCGGGTAGCTGGCTAAGTGGGTGAGAGTATTTTGGAATTGGTTGGGTGCTCTGAGGTTTTGGAAAGCAATGTGAGGACTCTTGGTGTAAAATCTGTGAAGGACTCTTGAGTTATACAAAGAGGAATCCAGAGTTAGATTTTAGTATGTTTAAGTTGTGTGCTATTTTTATTGTGCATATTTTCTGTTTTAATTATCACACTCTGGTTTATTTTTTAGCACTAAAAAAATCCTTCTCTGATACACACTAGCTCATAGTTTACTCTGAAAATATAGATTTTTTTAAATAGATTTTTTAACCCATATGAACAAAACATGTAGGCCATGTCTTTTTAAAAAATTTTTATTTCTTTTTCTTGCTTCTGTTTTTGAACTTTTTCCTTAAATGAGTTTACAACAGCAAGTGGATCATACATTCACTTAAAATAGCCAGCCGGTCCTTGGTTGGTCCTTGACCATAATGAGATTTTTAAACAAAAAAATCTTCAAAACAAAATCTTCGAACAAGTTCCTGCTTCCGTATGGAGGAAGTCTTTCATGGAGTGCCAAGCAAACTCCAACCAGTGACTCTGGAGTTTTTACCCAGTTGATCCCCTCTGATGTATTTAGGCTGAAGCAGTAGTGTGCTTTAGGTCGATGTATTGGAAGAAACTATGATTCTGGCCATAATGTTCCCTGATACTGGCTGCAGCAACTTACTTCATAATTGTCTGTTCAGAATACAGTCTGTCTGTGATTCCCTTACAGTGACCACAGGACCTGCACCATGTCTGAAAACCATTCCTCAGACATGGAGCTTGATTTGACAACAAAGTGGTTTTTCCATTGGAAATGAGACCGTGCACAGTGTTCCAGGGTCACAGTGGTTTCTTTAGTGAAGATAGTAGATTAGTGCCATATTTCCCCTGATTCTATCCACTAAAGAGCCTTTCAAGCTTTGCCTCCTTATTGTGCTTCTCTATCATTGGAAAAAATTGGGTCTTTCCATACTTCCAGCCAAGCTTTCTTCAGGCACGACAAATACCACTTGCACAGTCAACTGGTGTTGGTCATGTTATCAGCCAGGACATCACTGTGGAAGTCCAAAAAACAAAACATTATCAACACAGCAATAAACAGGCTGGTTAAGTAGTGTGTCATAGAACTGATACTGTATGTATGTACCGAATATAGTAATTTACTTTGTTGCTTATTTTTGCAGTTTCCTTCGTTTCAGCGGTTGGCGTTGTCTTTCCATCTTGTGCTGGTGTACAGTTTACAGTGACAGTTTAATTCCCAGGCTTGCAAAATACCTTTAAATCTCTGGCCCTCATGAGCTGAATCTGTCGGGAGTTCTTCTTGCTGATGTTCATCATCTCTGCTCCAATGTGTCAACACACAGGTGTTTAGCCTGACTGTGTGTATTTATAGTCTGAGTATGCCAATGGGCGATCGCAAACAAATGTTTGTTGCTGGCTAATTGTTCCTACAGGTAGTCTGACCAATGAGCAGTGCTCACACCTAGTAAGAACTGCAAATTAACAGATAACTAGAGAGGGGGAGTCTGTACAACTTCTTTTTCTTTTTTGCATTTTTTTTCTGCTAAGTCATTGCAAGTTTTTACAAACCAAGGCCAAAACGTCCAGCATCAAAGGTAAGCAGATGCTCAGCCATAACTTGTGAGTTATATAAAGTATGATGTAGGCTAAAAATGTTGTGCCTTAAATTGTTGAAATCACTAAACACTACCCTAGCAAGTTCAAGGTCTTATGAAACAGAACAAAATGATGGTCATTTTGTTCTGTTCAGAACATGAGATGAGCAGGATATACAGTTGGGTGTGCCTAATTTTGTACCTGCCAAGAAGAGCCTTTATAATGTTTTTTTTTTTTTTTTTTTTTTTTTAATTTTTTGCTTTTAATTCAGTTTCAGTTCATTCACAGAGTGCTTTTTTTCTTCTTCTTTCAGTTTAGTTTTGTGTTTGAAAATGTTTAGATTTAGTTTATTTTTTTCTCTTATTAATTTCAGCTTCAATTTTAACCTCTCTAATTATTATTGGATGGAGGTTATATGTCGAAGAGAAGATATATGAACATCAGTACAGATATTACAGTAAAAGCGCAGAAGTTTTTGAAAGCAGCTGACTCGGCCTTGCACACATACAAACATGTAAATAAATACGTCATCAGGCAAGTTTCGATTTTTTCTTTTCTTTTTTGTACCTGATCAACAAACTTAAAAACTAAGGATCTTTCATAATAACTAACTGAAACTTTACACCGATTTATTTTTTTTTTTCTTAAGTCTTTTTTTTTTTGTGTGTGTGTATTTTTAGTTTTAAGGTTAGTTTTAATTAAATATAATGACCTTTCTATGAATTTCCTAATGTGGGAGTATGGCATTCCAAAGCTCAGCGTAATTTGTACTGCATGATAGGGCTGTTCATTTAATTTATTTTCACTGGAGGTGAACATTTGCTTCATAAGAAGTCACACCCGTGTGCAGGTTGGGACAAAACACTCGTGCAAATCAGGTTGGACCCTAGGCAGCAGAAGCAGGAAGTCGCGGAGCAGGTGGGCGTTCACAACGCTTTTAGACTGGAGAGTGTGCCCGTCACATGCGGTCAGCAGGGTCCATATTAATGCTAATGACCCGTTTTAAGCCAGTAGTTTAGTAAAAGATCTGCAACGAGAGGCTGCGTTCACTGAGCGTCCGACACGTGAATGACAATGGTAAGCGAGAGAGAGAGCGCTTGGATTGCGCAGCGCTGCCCTGCGCTGCTGCATTTCTTACTTTTTAAACGTACTATTTAAAAAAAATTTTTAATTTGACTGAAATGAATGAAAATGTTTGCATGGAGCGGTCTGGGTGATTTGCAGTGGAAATTGTGGAAAAGGTCAGAGTGACTAATTTAGATTTTTCAAAACTTGCTCAACAGTTTCTAGTGACTGTAATTAATCTGTTGGAAATATTTCAACATGAAATGCTATCAAAATTTTCAGCCATGCAACTGAGTGAAAGGGGCGTGTTTATGGTGGAAAGTAGATACCACCAGGAGAAAGGAGAGAGGACTACACTGGCCGGGTGGCACTCTATCAGGCTGGTTTATTAGTTTAGTCTATTGAAGTAAGCATACTAACACACACTGATTTACAGACGCACTCAAAACACGAGGATGACTGTCAGGAAAAAAGCAATCTTATTATCTTATTATATCAAAATACTTCTGTGTTGGACGCCCTTTTTACTGTACATCCTCACAGAAATCCACAAGCTTGAAGTAGTGGTCTTCAGTGAGTCTCTGTGATATAATTTTTTTTGTCAGCTTTTATAGTTTGCCATCCATATTTGCATATCAAGCATCTCAGGAAGTTTGACTGAGACTAAAAATAACACAGGATCAGCAAGAAGTGAAACTTCAGTGTTATTTACCTCCCACACAAAAGTTGGAAATTATCTCTTGAGAATGAGTGACATCATGTTTATAACATTTAAAACCAAAGGAATAAGGATATTTTGCAGTTGCTCGCCAGTTACTATGACAATCCCAAGCATTTAAAGAGAGGCTTTTCTGCTTTGGATCTTAATGCTAGTAAAAAGACTTTATTGATGCATTGGTAATGACTTTTGAAATATTTATTAGAATTTAATAAAATGGCTTTCTAAATACAGACTGCTTATGGTTGAGATCGATCCAGCTGTATTTTGCGGGATGATTCAGCTCTGCTGTTTCTCTTCTGACGCACTCTGTACATATCTTTGGTTCTTTGGTGATATTTTTGACATTTGCGTCTCAAGAATTTAGAGTATTGTGGAAAAAGTCCCTTTCTGCTTCTCCATGAAACATGTCTTTGGATGGAAGCATGACATGCTCTAAAACCTCCTGGTTGAGCGGCTGTGTTGACTTTGGCCTGGATAAAACACAGTGGACCAACTGCCAGCAGACAACATGGCCCTCAACATCATCAGACTGCAGAAACTTTACACTGGGTTTTAAAACACCCTGGATATTTACTCTACTCCACTCTTCCACTAAACTCCAGGACCTTGATTTCCAGATAAAGTGCAACATAGCATAGAGATGCTGTGGTTAGCAATTTTGCCTCACAGCACAGATCTGCTGGGTTTGAATCCGCTGGCTGTCTGGCTTGGGATGTTCTGTGTGTACTAATAATAATTTGAGATACTGGATTTCTGTTGGGCCATAATGAGTAATCATTTGAAATTTATATTTAAAAATTACTTTTTTGAGATGCCCTATTGTATTGGGTTATGTTGACTGCTTCAAGGGTTTCCTGAAGCAGAGGAAGCCCGAGGAAGGCATAATTTGTGTGAAATCTTTTCAAACTTTACTTGACACTGAAATAAATCCATATTTGGGGATTCTAATCCTCGATGTCAATAAGATGCAAACTGTTAGAATTAATTTAAATTCATTCACAAGACCCTTTTATCCAAGAAGCTTCTGCGGGGAAAGTTAGATTAGGAAAATTCAGCTCCTCCTGTTCTAATTATATCCTCTTCCATCATCTTTGGTAGGACTGCCATATCAGCATCTAATTCTGCAGTCTTTCCTGTCATTCAAATGTAAAGTTCACTCACTTCAGTCTTCACAAGTGTACAGAGGTCCTAATGGCACAGATTAAAAAGCAATTTAATACAGGAAAGGGGATTAGAAACACTATGGGCTGCACTTATCCTTAACCTTTAGTCCTGTTCTCATGGAGCCACAATATGTGCAAGACGATAGCATCACAGGACCAGAGTTAGTAAATTTCCATTAGGGCTGCCCTTCTGTATTCCCACCAGCACATTTAAAGGCATTAGGCATGCTTTGTCAGGGCTGATAAAAAAGGGCCAGCAGTGCTATCGCACACCCCCGACTTGTTTCGGAAAAAGCACTGTTCCATGTGAAGTTTTCATAACCCATTATGATAATCGGCCCAAGTCTCTGAAGGGCAAGGGATAGACCGGCAGATAGATGCTTCTGGGGTGACTGCTCTATAGTCTCTGCATGGATTGAACATTTTCTGTCTGCGTTGCCGGGGCAGAAACTCATTCCTATCTACCAAGAACAGCAGAAGTGATATAGGACTCAGTAAAAGAGGAGGCACATCTCATAGCATTGGGTTAGAAGGTGATTTTAAAAGCGAAAGAGAAAAAAATTAGTCCCCATCCCCCTTATAATGAAGAATATACTGTTTTCAGTGGTGAAAACTTAATATTTTCACAAGGATGCTTGCGTCATCCTTTGTTCTTCAGTTTTCCTGTAAGCTTGCTGTGCCTTCAACAGACATGAAACACAATAAACACTTTATACTGTTTTGTTAAATTAGTGAGAAGCTGGGACGCCTGAATTAAGGAGATCCGTGTTATTTTTTTTCTTCTTCTTCTTCTCCTCTTTTGGGCAGCTAGCTGCTCATCTCTGCAGGGGAAAAATGTTTGTCTGACAGGAAACAGGGCCATGCTGCACATTAATCATTTATATCTAAATTTGTGCTGCGCAAAGATTCAATTTTCTGCACTTTGTAGGGTCCAATATTGGTTATATGGTTTTATTTATACATCAAAAACCCTTTCATCCATTATTTATTTATTTTGAGCCATTCAGTTTGGATGGCATTTCTTGAAGGGGAGCTAATATGTATGGGAAAAACTCCACAAAAAGAGGGCACCAAATGTTTAACAGGAAAATTCATGCTTTTACTACTCACAAAAACAGGCTGTTCTTAATGAAGAGCTGTAACTTGGTTAGAAGCTATCAGTTTGTTACTCAAGGAAAAACCCTCCATATGTGGGACTTTGAAACCAGAACTATTGCTATTTTGATTCATGCTGTACGCTTGGACACATGTCCTGCTAAGCACTAAATTTGTCTCCTTTTATAACCAATATTGTTTTGCAAGATCCTCTCGTCTCCGTGCCCTCTCCAGAGCTGCAGTGATGTAACTCCCACATCAATGCTCTATTTAAAGTCTAAACCTGTGCGTCTCTTCAACCTGCTGTCAGTTTTTATTTATTTATTTATTTTTATAAAGTTGTGGTAGTATTGTGCTAATTCCTTTGCTTCCTGTTCACAGGCCAATACTGAGCAGAAGAAGCTGAGCCATGCTGGATCCAAGCCCTCCCTCTCTGAGAGCTGTGGCCGACTCCCTCAGATAGCCATGAACACCTGCAAGTACAATGGCGGAGTGGTGAGACCACTAGTGGGCAGCCTGGCGTCCTCGTCGCGCCGCAACCTTGCGGAGCTCGACTCGGAGACGCAACCCTTGCAGACGCTGCACAGCTCTGGCCTGGAGGTGGTGGTGTCCAAGGGCAACGGCGGCGAAGACCCCAGCAAGGCATCCAACGAGAGCTTGGTCAGGGAGGGCAGTGGGCGGGGCGGTGGGCGGGCTCCCCAGAAGAAGAACAGGGACATTGGCTACAAGCTCGGCCACCGGAGGGCGTTGTTTGAGAAGCGGAAACGGTTAAGCGATTACGCTCTAATCTTTGGGATGTTTGGGATTGTTGTCATGGTGACAGAGACGGAACTGTCATGGGGGGTTTACACTAAGGTAGGTTGTGCGTGTGTGTGTCTGTGTGTGTGTGTGATGCATGAGTGGGAGCCCTGTGTGTTGTCACTTCTATTGTTATGTTTGAGTTGTGTGGGGTTGGCAGCTGTCAGTTTCATGAAGAGTGATTATTAGCACAGACACTGACGTACAGTATGCAACAAAGCAACTGGGAGTATTGCTCCAATAGAAGTAAAAAGAAGTGTCATGTGATCTGCACAATGACTAATAGACTATTTATTCTATTAAAAGATATTGTCTTTTTGGAACTTGTTTTGTCTTTTTGGGTTTTTTTTGCTGGTAGGTCTATTTTTGTCACTACTTAAAAGTTTTACTTATTGGCATTAGATTGGCACGCACCCAAAGGACTGATTCCATTGCTATTGCCATTATTGGCAGAAGGAAACTGGGATAGTGGAGCAAAGCGGACAACAAGAGCCATAAAGATTTAGACAAAGAGAGATAAAGACATGTAGAAAGGAAGAGGTCGGCAAGTGAGAATAAAAGGTGGGAATGAAGTTCCAGGTTTTTCAAACTGCATCAGTTTGTAGGAGTGGCGATGACACAGCACACTCTAGAGACAAGAGGGACTCTTGAGCGAGGACATTGGCAAGGCAGTGTGTTTTCAGGGTCACTGTGGTGACCAAGCTACCACCCCTTGGCCCGTCATTGTCCATCAGTGTCAAACAGTCAATCCTAGTGTGTCATATTTGGGGGAAGAATATCCTTCACTTAGTGCGGCACAACTCCCACCACATTATTTATTAGGCTGTTTACTTTGGAGCTGACACTGCAGCAGTATGATAGGTCACAGAGCTGTTTTCTTTCTTCTCTGGAGTCAGTAAAAACAAAGTAGGATAGAAGACCTAGTGTTTGAAAATTTAAGTGCATGGTCTGTTGACTGTTCTCAAGCCTTGAGTTTTGAGCTGTCACAAGCAAGGAATGGATCTGACTGAGAACCTGATGAATGGATGCCATAATACTAGTTTCATACTACCATGCACCTAAACACAAAGCACTCTTCCTGACACAACCCCA
Organism: Pelmatolapia mariae; assembly: GCF_036321145.2. Taxonomy (NCBI): domain Eukaryota; kingdom Metazoa; phylum Chordata; class Actinopteri; order Cichliformes; family Cichlidae; genus Pelmatolapia; species Pelmatolapia mariae. The sequence goes on along the minus strand of NC_086243.1, from coordinate 11,864,483 downwards.
AGGGGACAAAAAGCCCCCAGGTTTCTCCGACTGGAAGTGAGCTACTGACCTTTAGAATGCCAAGCAAATCTGTATACCACTACAGAGCCGTCCCACTTACTTAAACTTCTTTATTTTAAAAAAAAAAAACACACAAAAAAAACCACTTGAACATTACAACAGTGACATTTCTGTAAATAAAAGCAACAAAAGTACAGAGCAGAAAATCTTAACATTATGTTTTGCTGACAGGCACAGACTGAGATGTTAGGATGATTGCTGAGTGGACTGCTAAAGTTTACTATGAGGTATAACGTTTGTTACATTACATTAGCTTGAACATTCACATAACATTAGCATTTGCAAACATGTGTGTCACAGCTGATCTCCAGGATAACATAAAGAGAACGACCCTTTGGAGGTTGTTAATATGATCTAATACTTAACTGACTTGAATTCTTTGAAAAAATGTGGATGTCAGTCTTTTAAGGGCTTCACTAAAGTGGAAAAGGCTCGTTTGCATGTTGCTTTTGTAAATCACTTAGCCTATCACCTCTCGGTCATTCTCCCCTTAAATGCAAAGTACTTCCATACCCGACTCATACTCTCTATAGATAGATAAGGACACTGGAAGGCCCCCTGTCAGTTCTATAAGAACTGCAGCTTTGGCATATACGTTGCCTACATTACTAAAACAAAACGAGCACTTTCGCAGTTTGCAGAATGTTGGTATTATCTGGTCACATAATCTAAGGTTGCTGCATGCTCATATGATCGCATATCCTCCTTTATTGTCCTTTTTTTTAATCCTCGTGTACAAAATGTTGATTTAAACTCTTAAGAAAGTGCTCAACAAAGTTCTAGTTCAAAAAATATTTTTTCTTGTACTTTTTTTTTTTTTTTTTAAGTCAATTTGACTTCTTTCTACAAACAGTGGACTTGCCCCTTACTGGCCTTAGAAGTAATTCTGGTTTAAGGGGCTACTGCTTTTTCTTTGTTGATCTTTTACAGTCAGTCATAAATGAGCTTATAGTAAATAAACCACTTTCCGAACAAGACTTTTTTTTCACTGTCAGCAAAAAGAGAGGCATGCAGCAAGCATTTGTGAAAATTTTAAAGCTGAAAATGCATAATGAATCATTAATTATTCATATGATGTGCTTGTCTTAATGGGTATTTTTACTTTATGTATGCAGGATTGGAGTGTGCTAACTGTCATGGTAATCATTATGGTCAATTAGAAGATTTTCAATATTTTGTGAATGACATACTGAAATTCTTTAAAAAGCGTAAATTTTTTCCTTTAAAAAAGGGATAGATTTTGTTTTTGCCTGTTTGTGTCTGTGTGTGCATTTTAATTGTGTTCTTTCTTTCATATGTGTGTGAGGAAGGGTTTGTGTCTCTAAAATATAGTAAGTTGGTGGGGTAATCTATAGGATGATTTATGGGGTTTTAAGAAAGTCAATAGATTTGTCTGTGACTGTTACTGAGTTTTGTTCGGTCCATTCATCATACTGACCTCAGCTGAAATGGAAATGACCTAATGTCTCCGAGCAGCACCGCAGCCTTCCCACATCAGACAGGTAGCATGTGCTGTGGCTGGTCCATTTTTCCATCTCACGTTCCGTCATGGAGCAGACACTCGCGGCTCAGCAAAGGTTTTCTAAGCCCTGAAGGAGGGAACATGTAAAGAGGCAGTGAGCACTGGGACTTAAAAATCCTTGAACCTCTGGCACGTGGATTAATTGGTTTACTCTGTATTATTTCATCAGGGACTTTCAAAACAATTTCAGACATTAGAATGTCTTGAGAACATGTCGCCAACCTGAGGGGCAAAGCAATCTAGTTGATGGCTAAAAATAATTCTGTAATATGGACCACCAAAGGACAACATATATTGAGAAGCAAGGACTGTCATCTCACTGGCAATTATGAATGATATTTCCACTTGGTTTTTTTAATCGTTTGCCGTCAGTGTTGTTATTGTAATAACAACACTATGATCATTAGCCTGCTGCAGAGCAGCATTTTTACACCATGGTTGTTAAATTGATTTATCAGTTGGCATTTTACCAACATAGAAGGTTGGGGGAGGATTTGAGTAGCACAGGTTCTCATTTTCTAGATCTACGGCCCCCATGTACAAACGCGTACACACATACAAAGAGCTTTCCTGCGTGAGCATCCAGCCGGCCTATTTATCACCAGCAGTGCTCATTGTGCTGGCCCCCCTGCTAATACCATCCTTGCCTTTTCTGCACCTACCATTAAGTGGAAAGTCCCCCTGTTAGTGCTGGGCTTTGATTAATTGGTAGTTTAGATGGTGGGAAATGGTGTCCATAGATAATATCAGGCTACACCTCCACCTGCAGCTGTATTGTTTAGCAACATCCTGACTGCGCTGTTCGTGAAACCCCATTATGTGGGCTCTTGTTGGGCTTCAGCTAATACGTAGCGTGTGTGCGTGTATATGTGTTAGTGTGTGTTTGAGGGTGCTATGTATAGATGCAGTTGTGTAGTGTCATCTGTATACATATAGCTATACCATAGAGGTTAAAATGACATGTATATATCTTATTATTTTAAACCTAGAAAATATGAGTTGTGTAATGGTGAACACTCTTTGACTGTAATGTTGTACTCCTACAGTATATATGATACTCTATGATGTTTGCACATATTAAGAGAATGGTTTTCATTTTGGTGGCTATTTCTAATATTGTCTCTCATGTCCTTTTTTTTTTCTCACCCTAGGAATCTTCATACTCATTTGCACTGAAATGCCTTATCAGCCTTTCCACTGTTATATTGCTTGGTCTTATAATAATGTACCATGCCCGGGAAATCCAGGTGAGTACACTGCAGAAAAAGTAACCTTGTTTATTCATTTACCTTTTGAGATCAGTGTGGCAGAAGTTAAATATTATAAAACCTGATTTTAAAAAGTCTGTTGGGAATTCAGTTTCTACTGGCAAAACTACGCTAAATACAAATCGCTTATTCTTTTTTTGTCTTTAACTGAAATTGAAGCAGACAGTTCAGTGTAACCTTAAAGCACCCAAAGATAAACTTTTGAAGCTTAAAAAAATGTTGAACTGTAAAAAGTGCTTGATTGTAACCACTTTACCCCCACCAACCCGTGTAATTTTGCTTCTAAGGAGCTGGACTTTCTTGTCATTTTTAGTGGTCTTGAGCAATAGTTCTCAAAGCTAATTTTTTCAGCATTTTTCTTTGGACATTGGCTGGTTTCTGATCAATTTTCAGACCAGTCTTTGTACCTGACCTTTTTCAGATAATTTTTTTTCTTTCTTTTGTAAGCCTGTCCCAAAGATACAGTTTGACAGTCATAAGAGTATTTTGGCACCAACAAGGTGATTCCCAGTGAGATGTTAACTTTCAACATGGTGTGCATACATTAAAAGTACCTGAAAACTATGACCTTAAGAAAAAAGAAAAAAGCCAAATCTGAACTGGTTAAATTTCCATCATTATGTATGTGGGAAATCAGAAGAGAGGTATAATGTGAGTGTCTACAGCTAACTGTAAAACAAGGTGGAGGCTCTGTCATGGTTTGGTGCTGCATTTCAAAAATGTACAGTCAGACTTTGAGTCACCAGTCCATCTGGAAACATTTGATTGACAACAGCTAATTTTTCAGCATGACAGTGACCTCAAGCACTGCCAGTGCTGTAAAAAATAAACCTGAATAGAAAAGCACACAGTTTAACACTATCAGTCATGGATTGGCCTCCCCTGAGCCCGGGCCTTAACATTATTGAAGCAGTGTGGGATCATCTTCACAGGGAACGGAACAAAAGGCAGAAACATCCAAAGATGGGCTTTGAATGTCATTCAAGAAGCCTAGAGAACTATTCCTGGAGACTACTTCAAGAAATTAAAAGAAAGCTGCCTGAGAGAGTTTAGGCTGTGATGAAGAATAAAGGTGTTGATACCAAATATTGACTTTAAAGCTTGTTGGAAGTGTACAAACTGTGTGCTGTATTTCCATGTACATTTGCACACATTTTAATGAATCGCTGCACCTATGTTTGTAGCAAAATGTAAAGTAATGAGTACTGTACATGTGGTGTACCATAACTAATAAGAGACAATACTTATTTGATTGATTGATTGATTGATTATACTTTATTCATCCCGAGGGAAATACTGTTCCCTCGGGAACATACTGTGTATGAAATATCTTATATTAGTTAGTGACTGCAAAGAGTCATTGTGATTTTGTGATAAAGTTTTTCATTTAATTTTTATTATTACCTTTCACTGAGCCTGTTCTCAGTCTCAGGGTGTGAAATATTGCTGTGCTGTCAGAGCCTCTGATGTCTCAGATTCATACAGGATGTCTCGTAGTGTTGGTCCTGTGATACGCATGTAGAAATCGTGAGAGGTCTCACTCCAAAATCATTCACAGAAAATGTAGACAAGTGGAAACAAAACTAAACAGGAGAGAAACAGGACCACAGCAATCTCCAACTTACGATTTAAACCACAGCCAGTTAAATAAGTATTGGAAACATTTGATAAAATGACATTTTTATAGATGTTTATAGGTGGAATAGTCAGTATTAAGTGTTTGCAATTGTCTGTTTGATTCAAATCAATAAAATTCCATAAATAAAATGATCAGTTTATGCTCTATTAATGATTGTGGTTATAAATTGTTACTAAATAGTTTACACAAACAAAACTGATATCATAGTAGATGTTTTTGTTAAATTAAGATACTGATTAAATTAATACTGAACTAAATACTGACAATTCCTACAAACCCCGTTGTCTGTACAAAGGCAGTGTAGGAAAACTATGTCACTGTACACTCTGATACATCATTAATGCAATCCTGAGTGCGACAATTAGTATTTTATATTGCTAAGAGGATGGTGGAGAAAAAAGGGCAACAGGTAACAATGGGAGATGGACTACTTTGTCTTTCTAAAGAAAGAAAATGACCCAAAACAGTAAAGACCTGGCCAGAAGCAAAGAAGAGTAACCTACATGTGCAGCATATTCACAGGAACCTCTGCAGCAGTATTAGGCTGAATGTTTTGTTGCCACTGTAGAGAAAAACCTATCTTAAATTAAATCCGTTAACCCTTTAAACCCCAAACCACAAAACAATTGACAGATTTCAATTGTTTTTTTTTCTCAAAAATGTTGTTTATTGAACCTTCTCACAATTTTTGTAAAAATTATGCTTAAAGATTTATTGCGCAATTTAGGTTTTCCAGTGGGGGGGAAATCACTCTTAAATGACTCTTAAGTTGTTGTCCAGAAACACTGTATTATTTATTTGCAAACAGTATTCTTGATGAATCTATACATTTTTTTTCTGTTTTATTGTATTGGAGTTTCTGTAAATTTTTCCTGGGATAACTAGAACTACTGCATGACATCTCATGCTCCGTATATTTATTATGTATTTGCCCTTAGCTTATTTGAGTCTTAGAGGTGTGTTGTTTATAAATCGAAACATAAGACACCTATGCTACTCTTGTCTGCTAGCTTGATTTACAAAGATCAGCCAAATAAAAAAAAAGAAGAAAGAAAGAAGAATAACAGTGATGATCTTCTGCTTGAGAAATGTTGGATTTCTCACAGACAAGGACACCACAAAACCTGCTCAGGACAAGCCCAGAGGAACTCACCATCACCATCTCCCACCATCCCAGTATACTGACATTTTTGATCTACACAAGTTTTGGCAGGTGTTTTTAATGCTATGGCTGACATTTGTAGATCAAGTATTGGCCATCATGAGCAGCATCCATGTCTTATGGATCATTTATAAACACACCAATACTATGAGGCCTCATTCAAAGGTCCATGTGGTTGAAAATGTATTGAAGATGTGTAGAAGGAAAAGAAGTTTAGTGTGGAAGGAAATTCTAAGTTTAGCCAAACTGACCTCAGTCTGTCTTTTCCTTCAGCTGTTTATGGTCGACAATGGTGCAGATGATTGGAGGATAGCCATGACGTATGAGCGAATCTTCTTCATCGTGCTGGAACTACTGGTGTGTGCCATTCATCCCATCCCGGGCCAGTATGTCTTCACATGGACAGCGCGGCTGGCTTTTACCTACACGCCGTCGGTGGCCGACGCGGATGTGGACATCATCCTCTCCATCCCCATGTTCCTGAGACTCTACCTGATTGGCAGAGTCATGTTACTCCACAGCAAGCTGTTCACGGACGCTTCGTCCCGCAGCATTGGCGCCCTCAACAAGATTAACTTCAACACACGCTTTGTCATGAAGACCCTCATGACCATCTGTCCAGGAACTGTTCTGCTGGTGTTCAGTATATCCTCCTGGATCATTGCTGCATGGACTGTGCGTGTCTGTGAGAGGTAAATACAGGGCTGTGAATAATGGATGTTGTTGCTGGGCACAAACCAAAATGGCTGATGCACAATTGCACTTTGTGGATTATTAGACGTCTTCTCTTCCTTCACTTATCGCTTTTGTTCCCACGCGTTTCCGTGCTTTCTGTCCTTTCCCGGAAATATGTGGAATCATCAGAATAGGTTACATATCGATGCTGTACACGTGTGCAGGAAGGCATACGCTAATACGCCCACATACTACACCACTGCCCGGCTATTTAAAAACACCCTTGCACACGTTTCATTAGCTCAGCACTTGCTCCACGACTTCCCACTCCTTGTTTTTATTGCTATTTTAGATGGCTTGTCCATAATTCATGAGTGTTTAATTGTTTGTTTGCTGAATGGTTTGTTTTGATAATGCAGAGCAGCCCCCAGGATCCCCTAACCCGTTTTTCTCACCAAAACTGCGCAACGGGCTTCGTCTCAAGGGGGCACCAATGATTCTCACTGAAAATGAAAGAGGCAGGGAGAAATGAGAGGCTCTCTTTTTCTTTCTCGTTTGTGCATTTGCATAGGGAAATGAGACATTAATGCCAGCTTTGATGTTTTTAAATTCATTTTTGCGTAGATGGTGTGGAAGGGGGACTCGAGTTGCATGGGTGGAGAGTGGGAAAATCTATAGCAGCAGTTCTTGTCAAACCCAATATTTTAGTCTACACGTGCTACACCACAAAGGCTAAACATCCCGTCAGAGGAAGGTTTTTCTTTTATTGCTGCAGCTCACCTTGCCTGCTTTTATTAAGTACCTCCCCTCTCCCTCCTGTACCCCTGCCCCTAACTACCCACATGTTAACCTGTCACTAACCACCCCCCTTTACACGCCCTTACCTTGGGATCTTCTTGGCTGGTGGATTTAAAACTCAAAAACTTTCACACCAGCTCCTCTGGAGCACAGAGGGAGGCCAGTGAGGTGTCACAGGCATGAGATAACCTTAACCCAATGATAAATAGACTGGTTCCTATATAGCGCTTTTCTACTCTACCTGAGCACTTAAAGCGCTTCATGCATTGGTTGAAAAAACACAACATTAAATTTGCACATGATGACGTCTCCATAAAGTTAAGTTGCACAAAGTCTCTCTATTATAATTGGCTATATGTCACATTTTTGCCATCATTCAGTCTTTAGCACCTCATAAAAGGAAGGAGTCATTTCATTCAAGTCAAAGGCTGGTAGAGGAAAAAAAAAACTACATGGGTTTAGTTTGGATTTCTGAACTCAAATGAATAAGGAGGTGAGAGGCACAGAATCTCTAGAGTGTGGTTTGGTTTAAAAATGCACAAACACATGAGCAGGGCATGCTATTAATCATTTAGCCTCAGAATAATGTGTCCAGATGAGTAGATTTGTGTCTGTATGTCTACGTCTGTTACTATGGATGGGTGCACTTTAGCATGCACATGAAGGTTGTGTGTGTGTGTGTGTGTGTGTGTGTGTGTGCATGCGTGTGCGTGTGTTTGTATAATGTTTTGTTGTACTTTCTATTTCCCCACTATGCTGCTCCATAGGGATACCATGTGAGTCCTCGTTCTCTAGCCGTGGAAAACCCAACTTATCATTTTTTTCACCGAGCTGGCGCCACTGCTGCCCTGAGTGGGGTTGGAGGGTGGTGGGGAGCGGGGTGGTGGTAGCGGGGAGAAGGGGCAGCTCCTCTGAAACAAAATTGACCGATGATCCTTTCCAAACCCAGTAGGTCAAACGGAGAATTAGGAAGGGCCCTCTAGTTGGCATGAAAGTGGCACAATTCCTAAGAGATTTTAGTGGCTGTAGGAGGACAGCAGAGACCTACGGTGTGAGCAGCACTTTGAAGCAAGCGTCTCTTTGCTAACTGTTGTGCATTAGGCCGGTAGGAGCTGGAGGAGGAGGAGGAAGTTTGTATAAAAATGGAGCAACTCCTTCAAGTCACCTTCACCAGTCTGCCAGAGGGCAATTTGTCTTATCTCATTTTTTCTCTCTCTCTCCTTATGCAATTGTTATAGATCCATACTGCAAAAAGATGTCTTTTTAGCAGCAACTCCAAAGATTTTCGAGGACCAAAGGCCTTTCTGTTCTTTGTGTTCACACATTACCATCTCATTATGTGTCTCCCCTCACAAAACTAATTGAACAGTGTTATAGTTTTCCACAGACTTTTGTTGCTTCTACCCAAAAGATTGTTCTGCAGAGATGAAGACACTTTGTCCTCTGTTATCAAAATAAGGCCCGAGTGTGCAAGAAGAGAACGAATGTCAAGTCATTTCGTGTATTTAGCTGAGGGCACTTTTGTCTGGGCTGCGTGTTACTTTTAGCACAGCAAGATTCTGAATGAGAGATACGTGAGTGGCGTAACGCAGTTAGAGGGTAAATGAGAGCATTGCTTTCCATTGCTACATGTGTTAACGGAGACATCTTTTAAAAACGAGTTTGGTCTCTGCCGAATGCGGCGTCTCTAGTTTTTGTTTGCCCACATGAGCCGAATGTCATTCCCCTTCCTCCTTTCTTTTAGTAAACATTGAAACAGCATGCGAGTTTTCATGTTTACTTATCAATCCCATCATTTCAAGTGAAACCAAAGTTGAAAAAAAAGAGGCGCTTGTTTCCCAAAGTGCTGTATGTGACTTGTATCTGTTAAATGCGCCGTAACACTGTCACATTGACCACGCTGCGAAGTAAATCAAAGGGCAGTACGGTGTGAGATTGGACGAACACGGAGTCTACCTGGAAAATGCCTAGATGGGGGGAATGAAAGACACACAACCAGAGGGACTGAGAGAGGGTGGAGATGGGAGAAATGCTAATGTTACAGTAGATGGATTTAACACTGGCCCCCTTTCCCATCTTTCTTGTTACAGCCCATCCTCAGAGCTAACCTACCTCAACTAAGCTCCTTAACTAAGCTCTTTTGGCTTCTCCCTCACTACCAAAGACACCTCCCTCCCTCTCTCTCTTACTGCTGACTGATCCTTTGCAGATCTCCTACTGTACCCATCTAACGTGGCATGCTTTGCAGTTTCTCCTCATCTCTCCCCACTACTGATTCCTTGTCCCTTTGCCTTTCCTTATCCATAACAAACAGGCCTAATCCAGCCCGAACTCAGTTACACACTTGCATGCATGCCTTGCCTGCCTCCCTGGTTTCTCACTCCTTTTTCTCTTTAGCTGTTATCTAATTCTCTTCCACTCCTGTTCTAACTTTGTTATCTGAAACAAAACGCTCTATTTCGGGGCAATGCGAGGCTGCTATTTCTCACCTCGCATACTCCAGTGAGGGCCTGTAGGCTACGTAAAAGGCAAGAAAGTTTAGCTGACTTTCCCTTAGAGCACAGCACCAGATTATCAGGCTCAAGATACAAACAGCGCCAGCCAAGAACAGGTTGTCCGAATGTTTAACTGAAGAAATGCATACCAGAGCAACTTGAACTTTCTCACACCAACCACATGTTTACATGAAATATTCAAGCAGGCTTTGTAACTTTACAGTTTCCAGGCTGTGAGGTCAACCAAACATATACAAAACCGAAATGTTGCCATTCCTTTGAGTTTCTTACAGTAGGTTTACATTTATAGTCTGATGCTGCAATGTGGACAATGTAAGGGAGCCTCTTTGATTCGATGTGGCATGTAGTATTATATTCACCAGGGACAGTTAGATTCTTCATTGTTTCACTTGATGTGACAGCGTGCTCGCTCTGCAGGCCTAGTATCGATTGCAGCCTATCAGCGCATGTAAGCCCACAAGGTAAATTTGCATAATATGTGATAAGCACTGGGACAGGTAAAAGACTGACATGCAGTAACATAAAATTAAGTTAGTTCTCTGTTTTTCATCAGCCACATTAGTTACTGTCTCTCTCTGCAGTCTTGATGCGATCATATGCATTCAGAAATGATTTTCCCAAAGACAAAGCAGCGGTGGATTTGCTTCTGCCAGTTTACACATGGAGTTGTTATCCTGTCTAGGAGATCCTCCTGCTTGTTTCAGTCTACTCTTAGAAAGGGAAAAGTCTGATTTGGGGGACTGTCAGCTCCACTGACTCCTCCTATTAATGCCTCACTGGAAGAACAGACTCACTGCTGAGGCTTCTGCTCTGTGGTTCTCACGTGTGGGAAAACAAGTGGTTTAATAAGCAAAACTGAAAGGTTTCTTTACAGCTGCAAAAAAAGGGACAAAAATAAAATAATGACCTGATGATTAGGACTTGAAAACTTGAAAACCTCACAATCATTTGGTAGGTCTATTTTTTTGTGTGCACCTAAAAGAGTTAAAAGTGTAATGTTAAAGACAGTCTCTGTGTTGTGTGCAGAAGTAAACCACACATTGTGGAAGGCTGAGTGTACTGAGAAGATTTGAAACATGAAAGAAAATGTTTAGATGTGCTGAGTTGGCAGTGGAGGTGGAGTGGTAGTGTTTCGGTGTTTCTGTGTGTCCCATGATGGTTTAATACCAAGAGTGTGCATCAGAGGATGAACGAGTTACTTCTTGGAAATTTTTTTTAACATTTACATGGAAACTATTTTGAAGTGCTTCTTAGCTTGAGCAAAACAACTATTGTTGGAGTTGAGAATGCCTAAAGTGTGTTACTGGGCTTGGAAGCTTACTGAGGAGCTTTTCTAGAAGTGTCTCTATCCTAATTCAGTGAAACATCTGTGATGGATTACTGTCAATCTGATAACCTTTGATGTAAGCACACACTCCAGCTCTGAAACATTAAGATTAAGGGTATCACGAATGGAGTTTCTTGTCTGTAGATTAGGGAGGACAGTCCCAGCATGGCACAGACAGACCTGACTTCATGAAAGGAAAGACTGACTGTAGTTCTAAGGTTAATTACGAAAGTTTGCAAGGGCGCACACACAACACTGTAAAGGGCTTAGGCCAGCTGACATTATTTACTTCATTATTCATAATTGAGTGACTTGCAGAAAATCTCTGCAGTTACAGCATACTGTTTGAAAGTTTTCTCACTGCCCCTGTAAAAAAATAATAAAAAAATGCAGATGTGCTAACACACTTTGAGCATTTCTGGCAGCAGAGGCCCAGAGAAAGCCTCGTTGAGGGGGGGATAAAACCTTGAGTCAGCAAATCCAAAGAGCTTTCAGTTAAAAACAAAACATTTTAGTTGGTTGACAGTAGTACAGTAGATTTAGGTTAATTCTTCTTTAAAGTGTGTGCGTTTTTGCACTGGCTCTTTAAAATTCATTTTGTTCCCTGCAACATATATATAGAGGAAATCTAACAGGTACTTAATTTAAAGCTAATATCCAATTTCTGCAACATGGCAAGCCTCCATGTGGTTTATATTTCGTGCTAATTGACCGAAGCACAATTACATCAGATCTTGTGAGACCGCCACTCCTCTGTGTTTGATTTCCTGATGACAGGTCACTGTGACATTGAGCCCCTTGACTGCTCAAGTGTGTTTAAGAATTCATTTGACAGAGTTGGATTTGGGCACAAAGCCAAGAGGTGAAGATTGCTGCAGATTCGTCTGCATAATTTCATTTCATGTTTGAATTGCATGACATATACTTTCATATAAAAGCTTTCTTCATTGTACACATTACACAGAAAGCAATTAGAGAACTTGGAAATCTATTTTTTTCCTAAGCTGTCTAAACATAGATATTATAAAATACATGTACACATGCCTTATTAACAAGGTCCATGTCAGATGTTACTATGCCAGCCACCCCAATGTAAGAGGTTATATGCATGAAGGAGCCCTACAAGGGTACAACACTGTTGCTGTCCAGGTAATCACCTGCCTCTCCACAACATGGAAGCTCCTCTCAGATACTGCAGCAGGCAAAATGTATAGTCAATACATGAGCACACTTCATAGTAGCTTTGGAAATAACACCAATGGGTCAAAGTACCACCAGGACTCCAAGACCAGGCAGAGCAACCTGAGAACCACCTGGATGCCCCACACATGGATACAGATTCCAAGCACATCAGATGTCTCTTTTCAGAAGAGTACCGACCTAGTAACAGCTAAGATACTGCATAGGACCCTCAAACTCCCAGACCTGAGGACCCAGGCTTGAGGACCACAAACATCACCCACCAGGTGGTGAGAGGGAGATGTATATAATGTGTGTATATGACCACAGGCCATAAAAATAAGAAAACACAAATAGAAATTTAGAAACTTTCAAAAAAATTGTTTCACATTAAAAAATATTGTTATTCATTAGGCAAATAACAAACTTTAATGAATTAATATTTCTATAAATTTGAGCTGTTACACTGAAATTCTTTAAGAAGAAATTAATCAAATCAAATAAAAATTTCTGTTCAGGAATCCAAGTAGATCACTGTAATTTGGCATCTTAACAACTATTTTTTAATTTATTTTTTGTTAACCAGTAAATTTGAAAATCTAGGTTAACAACAATAACACCAACAGTAAAATATTTCAGTTAAAGAGCTTGTGCATACTGGTGGATTAACCATTACTGAAACATAAAAACAATTTTGGTAATTACCAATACAGTTAATTTAGGGCATAAACCTTACAGTGGGTTGAGTCTAAACTGCATAATAATAAAACCTGCATAATTTTTAAGTTTTACATATTTTTAACTAAAATGTGCTCCATGTTCATCTCTTTAGATTGATAGCATGCTAACATTTGTTAATTAACCGTAATTAATCCATAACTAAATTTTACCTAATCGTGCAATTAGAGAAAACTGAAAATCTGGTCTTGTAAAGTTTGTGAAGTTTCAAAAATCACAAATCAATCTCATGTTGGTGTCACAGGAAGAATCTGGGATTTTAAAAACTCAGTACTGTATTGCTTTGAACTGTGAAAACTCCCACCATATTTAAAGTGGACTTATTATTCCCCTATTATCATACCCAACTCCATATTTTAACTCTTGGACTCTGCTTGAGTAGCTTTGCATAAATCAGTTCAAAATAATCCATATATAGCTTACACTGGGACTTGGTTCAGCTCTCTGTCTGAAAGAAGCAGTTTTAGCTCCTCTCCTTCAGAAGAACATTATCCAAAGGCCATCCTCCCTTCTGGTTGAGTGTTTGAACACCAAGTGGGTGGGAATACTGTGCTCACAGCCAACTGAGATGACCATACACCTCCTTTCTCTCTCTCTGACTTGTACTTTTAGTTCATAAAGAACTAAGAGCAGAAGAGCTCTTGGTAAACTGAGCCTAAAGGTACAAGAAATCCCAAAGATTCAAAAGCCTGAGCTTTTGTCTCGTACATGGCAATTTAAAAAAAAATTCAGCCATGTTAAATTTGTAATGTGATCCATTTTTGTAACACTATAAATATGATAAAGCATGTAAAAATACAATATGTCCCCTTTCAATTTCAGCAATTAGCAAATGTACAGATTTTTTTTAGTTTGCTGTGCTGCTTTGCTTGCTTACTTTTGTGTATTGCTGTGCTGTAAAAACACTGCTAGGTTTGCAGTTTTTCAAAGAAGCTGTCATTACTTTGAGTTTAATCTGCTCATGTTTATTGCAACTAAAACCCCTCCCCCCGCGGAGCATCCCAATGTATTTGTTTAAAAGTCATCACAGCAGTGTTCAGATTAATTTTTTGGCTTTCTGACTTTTTTTTTTTTTTTTTTTCATTTATTTTGCCTCGATTGAACATCTGGACAAAAGTGGTGATGTGCTGTTACTATATGAAGGTGATGACTTCAGAATGTAAAGCACGAGCTTTTCAGTGTGAACAAAGTGCTTGGCTCTTTGCTTCGCTGTGCCGGCTGACTAAAGAAGGCAAGAAACAGAGACGAGGTTGATGTTCTTCCTCTAGCATGTTTGAAATCTAAATATTGTTGTACTTATCGGGTTTTGCAAGTGTTTTTTAATTCATTCGTGCATTTTAGGCGCACAAAGCACAGTAGTAACTTTTATGTGTGTGATACCTTAAAAAGCGCCCTTGTTCTGAAGGAAACATCTGTTAAAATATTTCGCGTATGTGAAGGAATCCAGTTCGAAAGGAAAACCTGAGTGTATGTGTGTGTGTGCATGTTGGCAAGGTTAAGTGCGGCTCATTCACATGTGATCCATTCTTGCTACTTTATTTATAGAGAGGCTGTGTTGTCAGCCTCTGTCAAACATCTACAGACAACAGCAGCTGAAAAATTAAGTGATTCCATTTGTGCACATAAACAGAGAGCATAGCCATGTTGGGAGGGAAAAGGCTGATTAGACTACACTGATGGTGATTTGAACAGGCCGATATAGTCATTCACAAGCAATTGTTTATCTCGTTGCTGGTCAGCTTAGTTAAAACACTGCGACTTGAGACCTTGCCTTATCGGTCTTGTGTTGTGGTCATCACACTGTCTCGCAGAACGAAGGCCTCGGTGCTCTTTTGGGTGTAAATGACGGTGTTGTTGCATTTGATGCTGGATAAATAATGTAATCTGTAAAACGTTTGGGTAATTGATCCAAGAATAATGCATTTGCTGTTAGTGTCTGTCAGGGAGAATTTAACCAGGGGGGATTACAACTATCTGCTCTGGACATTATATATGTCCTGTCCTGGAATAAGTTGAAAGTGGTGCCAGCTCTTCTCCATGCTATTCCAAAACTTGACACAGTATATTGAGAGCCTTAAAACGCTATTGATTTGCTCCCATTTCAGCCTCTGTCTCTGCTCCAGTACTGCTGTCTTCTGCTCTTTTTCAGAGAGCTGAAATATGTGCAATGAAATGTCCACCAACAGAAAAACAGGCGATAAAAGAGAAAGCAACAATGCCTCTTTGCATTGTTGCCAAGCATATTTATAGGTCATATTTACAACAGAGAGGCGACCATATTGCACTGCAATAAACTGTTCACTGTGCTGAAAGGTGCAGCACATTCCTGCCTGCCTTGGAGACGTGACTCACTCTCTGCATGCCTTGATGACAAAATGAATGAAATTAACATACTAGTCACTAACATTGTAGTCACTTGTAATTACAATATTTAGCCAGCTGATCAAGTTTATCCCCCTGGCAGTTATCAAAGGGCAGCTGGTGAAGTGTTGGGATGCAGGTAAAAGAGACAGGGGTGTCAAATTCAATGAGCTTCTTCCTTTGTTACTCAACCAGTCCTCACCCCACTGTTTACAAATGAACAGTACCAAGAAGACATAGCGGTCCCCTTTCACATGGTAATACTGCAGGATTTGTCATAGGTGGTGTTAATCTCTAAATGGACCGTAGGTTTTTCTGTTGCTCCCCTGCTCTCAATATACTGGCTTTGAAGCATGCAGATGCAGACATGTTTTTTTATTCCTGCATGGTATTGTACAGACTGCTTCTCTGCATGTTATTGAAAAAGCTTGAATCCCATAGACCACACACTTTTTTGACATTCTGTGGGACAAAAACGCTCAGCTATTTTTCCCCCCGACTTTGAGCATGAATAGAAAAACTTGAGAGTGGGAGTTTTAAGAAATGTGGAAGGCATGATTAGTTCATTTATGGTGTTTGGTAACAATGAACTGTCTTGGAGGAGAAAGAGGAAACGGTTTTTCTATGAAACTGTGAATCTTTTTTTTTCCCCCTGGTGTAGAGAAAAACTTTAGAAATTCATAGACTGAACCCCAGCTGTTCTGATATGTACTTGTGCGCTAATTAGAGATGATTGTGCTGGTCATTCTGAGTTCATAGGCTTGGACGCTGCTGGATATTTCAAACTCATCGGAAATTCATGATTGGCCCAGTTAGAACTCCCTTTACAAAATCCTTAACCAAATCCCAAGAAATTAGACTCAGAGTCTAGATTGCCTTGTCATAAGGATGTTAGCGTGATGTTGTCTGAAAGTGCTTAATGAATATTTGATTTTGACTTCAAAATTAAATCTTATCTGATCTCCTCCTAGACAGCCCATTGGGAATAATCAGGCGAGTTGAATGAGGGTGGGTGAATGAGGCAGATTTGCCTCCATGATTGACTTTTGCTTTGCTGTGGAAGGTATGGCAATGTCATCCTCAATCCAGCTTTGTGTGCGTTGTGTTTTTTGTTACACAAGTATCTTTACGTATGCACTATGGGCCTTTTGGTCCGACATTTTCAAGCATGGCTGTCAGTTTGAACTGATGATTTGCATTACCAAAACTTCTGTCGGGGCAACTCTGAGAAGGAAGGAAGATTTTTATTAAACTTTGACCAATAATCCGACTATTAGTTTGATTTAAAGAAGAAGCGTATGCATTTTTGGATGCACTGATGTACGTTCTGGGGTTGCAATACTGAAAATAACTTAGAGCCATGGCACTATATCCAGTCACGCTGAGCAACATGGCCTCTCTCTTTGTCATTTAAAACTTGCTTACTATACTTAGTATAATTTCTTTCCATTTTAAATCAAGATGATGTCATTTGGCCTCAGACTCTTTTTTTCTTTTTAAATTTCCCATCATTCATCTCATCAAGTGCCTCATTTTCAAACTGACAGATGGTGAACATCATGGTTTCAGTTTCAATTCAGTTATTTCAATGAGAAAGTGATTTTTTCCCCCCCTGCCTTCGCATTATTCCGAGCGTCCTTCCCATTAAAAATATGGCTCTGCATTAAAAACTGCCTTAAAGATGAAGGAAAACAGAAAGGAATTTTTTACTGTCTTTTGCACATGTACTGAGTAGACCTTTTTTTGTTGTTGTTTCTCACTAAAATCTGCTGCATTTTTTTTTTAGAACTGGCTTTATAAAACAGGTGTCTCACCTTCCATCATGATTTCTTCCTACTCCTCGATCCTCACCACCTCCACCACCTCCGCTCACAACCCGTTTGGTTCACACAGCACCATGTCATTCTTCAGCATGCTCACATTCACGAAACTGAGTTCCAGTTTTCCTGACTTCTGCATATCTCCATTGCCTTAGGTATCATGACAAACAGGAAGTGACCAGTAACTTCCTGGGAGCCATGTGGCTCATCTCGATTACCTTCCTCTCCATTGGCTACGGAGACATGGTACCACACACCTACTGTGGGAAAGGCGTGTGTCTGCTTACAGGGATCATGGTAGGTTCATCATGTCTTCAGTTACATAAATGTGCAACAGAACACACAAGACAACTATGATCAGATAGAACGAAACTTCAAGCTCAAAGTATTATCATGCAACCTGAACGTCAGATTTCAACTTGATTCTTCAACATATATTTGTTTCTCGCTTCCTCTGTTTGTTTGTTTTTAACCTACCAGAACATGTATTTAATTCTTCTTCTGTAGAGCTCACACACTGGTCATTTATTTTAAAGAACCTGAAATGTACTATGTATATATGGAGATCTATGTAACACCAGCCAAACACAACATAGTGTCCATATAAGAAAGAACAGTTGCTGTTTTTGTGCAACAGGGAGCTGGTTGCACTGCGTTGGTAGTTGCAGTGGTAGCCAGGAAGCTGGAGCTAACCAAGGCTGAGAAGCATGTCCACAACTTCATGATGGACACACAACTCTGCAAACGAGTGAGTCACAGTAAACTGTAATAGTAAACTCTTATAATATGCATTTTGTGTTTGTAACAGTGATGAGAATGTTTTGGTTTATAACTCTTTCGAGCATTCTCAGCTCAAAAAATGTGTGACAATTTGCTTCTTCCAGTCTGTTAATTTGACTGGGATTGTAGAATAAACAATACACTTACCAGCCACTTTATTGGGTACACCTCTTCAACTGCTTGTTAATGCAAACGTCTAACCAGCCAGTCACATGACCGGAAATCAGTGCATTTAAATATGCAGACATGGGCAAAACAACATGCTGAAGAAACCTATGTGTGTTTTCTGCCGACTATTGGTTTTAATCGTTTGTAACTATTAAACTCTGACTCTCTCTCTCCCTTCGTCCTCTTTCTGCTCTTTTCTCTTTCCCCTCACCCCCCACCAGTTGTGGCAGATGGCTGCCACTCCCTGAGCCTGATTCTGTCAGGTTTTTTCCTGTTAAAAGGGAGTTTTTCCTTCCCACTGTCGACAGGGGGTCGTTTGGGATAACTTTCTAATATTTTAAGGTCTTTCCCTTACATTATAAGAAACTTTGAGGCAATTTTTGTTGGGAATTGGCTTTATATAAATAAAATTGAACTGAAATG
This sequence comes from Pelmatolapia mariae, assembly GCF_036321145.2. NCBI lineage: Eukaryota > Metazoa > Chordata > Actinopteri > Cichliformes > Cichlidae > Pelmatolapia > Pelmatolapia mariae. The sequence continues at coordinate 11,846,047 of NC_086243.1, read as the reverse complement.
TATGCAGAAGAGCTCCTCTGAATGCACAATATGTCATACCTTGAAGCGGATGGGCTATAGCAGCAGAGAATCCCACCGGGTGCTACAATTCCCAAGGACTATCCAAAACTTGACAACAGAAGATTGGAAAAACATTGCCTGGTCTGATGAGTCTCAGTTTCTGCTGCAACATTCAGAGGGTCAGAATATAGCATAAACACCATGAACGCATGGATCCATTCAAGCAGACTGAACGCTCTCACGTAGTTTTCAGTGATGCATTTTGGTTCTCTTGGACTTTTCTCTGTGTATAAAAACAAACCAAACCACGGGGAAAGCTACAAGCTTACAAATTCATAAACTGATTTGGACCAAAGCAAATGAACTATAGGTGGGAAAACGCACTTGGTACCAGCTGAACTTCCTTTAGACACCACCTGTCCAACCCTTAATGACCACAGTGTACCCAGCTTCCAATGGCAGCTTCCAACAGGATAAAGCCCCACGTCGCAAAGCTCAGATCGTTTCTAACCGGTTTCTTGAAAATGACAAGAAGTTTCAGTCCAACAGGGCAACTTTGTGATGTGGTTGAATGCGAGATTTATGTCATGGATGTGCAGCTGATAAATCTGCAGTAACTGTGTGATGTCATGAGGAATTGGCTCTCACAAATCCAAAACCAGTATTAGCTAGGTGCAACTAATGAATTCGCTGGCGAGTGTATGTATGGAGTCAAAAACAATGAGTTTGTTTCTTTGAATAAAAGCTTTTAAAACTCAACTTTGGCACATGTAGTTCTAACATAACCTTTTTTATTGTTTTATTTTTCTATGTCTAACCACTTTTTGAAATTCTTGTTATATCAATGCTACATTTACCCATTTAGTTACCACCACAGTTTAATATTTTTTATATATAATGGTAATACTACTCACAGATGGTTGCTTCAGTTTGTAATCTGTCAGAGCAGTACAAACTACTCTATGTTATATAAGTTTCTCGCCCTTGTCTCATAGGTAAAGAACACAGCTGCCAATGTACTCAGGGAAACATGGCTCATTTACAAACACACAAAATTGGTCAAGAAGATAGATCACGCCAAGGTGCGGAAACACCAGCGCAAGTTTCTCCAAGCCATTCACCAGTAAGTTCACTGCACCGTGTGTGTTTTGCATAATCTAATCTAAATATGACAGAGACGTTCACCACAAACTACCAAGGAGACTTTCAGCATGGCCTAAAACCAGAACTAATGATGCTCAATCTTTAATGCTACTTGTGGTTAAAATATTTAGGCCGTATTATCATTTGAACTGTTAATCTGAGATAATGTAATTCTTACTGATTAGCTGTAAAAGAAAATAGTCCCTTTGTGTTCATTCCTTAATGTTATTTGTTGTTAGGCAGCGTTATCAGCTATAATGCCACATAGTTGTGTATATCTGATAGTATCAACAATGGTGTTTTCCCACAATGTCCTCTCCTCGAAGACCATTTCCTTTGATTGTCATACACATATGTAAGCTCTCACAGATGGACACATACAGAGCGTGTGCGCGCACACACGTACACTCACGCACACACACACACACACACACACACACACATACACACAAACACTCTGCAATCTAGTGTAATGGTCCTTCCTGTTCCCCTCCCTTGCCCCCCTCTCCCCGCGACCCTCTTTTTACCCTGTGCTTACAGTGAGAAGTGTAATGGTTTTCACTCGTTTCGTGAATGTTGTGGGGTTAAAACTCTGTACTGTGTTCTGTCTTTGTTTTGCTCTATCACCGCAGAGCTCAGAAGTAAGTTGAGTCTTCTATGTATCCTCTTCCTACTGTTTCTTCAACATCCTCCTGCTCCTCCTCTCTCCATGTCTGCGTTCGACATGCATGTAAAAAAAAGAAACAAAAAAGTTTACTTGTTACTAAAAAAAAAAAAAAAGAAGAAGAAGATAAAAAGGATGGATGCTGAATTGCTGTTTTCGGTTGTGTTTTTTTTTTTTCTTTACTTCAGTGTTCCATTTACTTCCCTCTCCCTCCCATTTCCCCCCTGACTTGAATGAACGAAAAGCATCCACATTGTCGATAGTGGAGGGCTGTCTGGAGAGAACGTGTGAAAGAAAAAGCATCTTGCGCAGAATGAGCTTGGAGCTTTGTTGGCTTGGCCAGCAGTTCATAATCATTGATGATGTAGTGTATATTGTTGCCCATGATTAATATAGCTGCTCTGGGGCTATATTAACCTGCATCAACAGAACTCATCCTACACTCCTGAAGGTTTTGTGATGACATAAATAAGCACAGTGTTCTATCCTGTAGTTCTAATGTGGATCAAATGCTTGCTGTTGATTTAGTCTTGATTTATGCTGTTTTTCCCTTTCTAATATGAGATCAAACAACAAGGCCTTGTACATGACATTAATAGGATGGCACAAAAGGCACAGCGCAACATGTACATTGGGGTTTTGTAGAACAAAATTGTACTCAAAATGTGTTACGCTAATAAGTAGAGCTTTTACCTCAAATAGTCCCAATTCTTCGACAGCCGTAAGGGATGACAAAGCCGGGCAAACAGACACATACGAGCTGAAGCAGTTTCCCACAGAGATAGAGCCGTAAGCGAGCAGTCTCACTCTGCTCTGATATACTGATTTGCACATGAATAAATGCCCTTGAATGTCATCCTGTCTCATAATTTGCCGAACAGGGAAATTCTTCCCCTCGCACATTCAGATGATGGCTGTGTGATGCCACTGCTAACAATGGCATATTATGCACATCAGCGTTAACAGTTCTTACAGAGCCATAATGTATTTGATTAGAGATAAGGAGGCGCTTTGTTGAAGGCATCACAAAACATGTCCAATGTATCATCGTGCAGCATTTCATTTAAAATGTTTGAAATGTCGATGTTGCCGTATGTTCAGCAGTGTCATTAGGCAGTTTATTTCTGGCAAGTTTCATCCTTTATCTGTGGCATCCACACATACACGCATCAGCTCATGCACATATGCACTCACACACACACACACACACACACTCACAATATCCAGCACTGAAAACACTCAACTCGTTTCATTGTGCACAAAGTCAGTCATAGTCACTGCACGCTTACTGAATGACCAGTGTGTATATCTGAAGTCCTACCACTGAGCTGTGTGTAGCACTGACAAAGGGCATGCCATCTTTTTCCTTTTTTCAATGTCTTAGTTTTGGAAAGAGATGGGAATGTTTTGATTTCAAACAGGTTTTGGGATTTTCTTGTATGGAAGCATATTGCATTCTTGCTCACAGGGGCATTTTTAACTCCTAATAATACATTTCTTTCACGTATTGAGCTCCTTTTCCCACTTTTTCAAAAACTGATTCTTTTTTTGGCTTGTAACAAGATCATCTCTCACTATTAGCATCATTTCTCATTACAACAAAAATACTTGCTGCCACCTGCTGCTTAAAGGACTGTAACGTTGTGAAAAAAAGATCTTGTTATAACAAAAAAGAGCTAGCTTAAACATGATAAACAGTCTATTTTTTTTTCAAAATGAGTGTAGTATGCTTCTGTAATTTTGCATGTTTTGGTTGGTATTGTATTGACCAAGACCAGGAATGCTTTTAATATATATTTATATGCATACACTTCCATATATGTGTATAAATATAAATACATAAAGAAAATATTTACAATGCATGTCTTACTTTCTTTTCAATGAAAGAAGTGTCCTGATAAAACATTTGTTGTTGTTCCTCCTCCTCCTTTCTTTTCTATTGGCCCTCTCTGCCCCTCAAAAACCTGTCTCTCTGTCCTCTACTCCTTCAAACTACCCTCCTTCCCCTTCTTCACTCTGCTCTCCTCTCTTCCTTGCTGTCATCTCTTTCCTTTTGTCCACATTCTCCTTCCCTGTTTTTCATGTTCACACCTCCTTGTGCGCCCACTCAGACTGCGCAGTGTTAAGATGGAGCAAAGGAAGCTCAATGATCAGGCTAACACCTTGGTGGACCTGGCAAAGGTAAGTTTTCCAAGTTAAAAATCTGACTTAATCTTTTGAAGGTTTTGATATAGTTTGTGCTGTGATGATTTTAACTTGCCGTTGCTATTCTGTCTTTATTGAAACTGACTGAATGTATATTCTTCTATTATATGGAGATATTCTTCTCAGGAAGGGCCTAAGCAGGCTCTTTCCAAGGACATAAACTATAGGGAACCAAAAGGTTTTGTCCTAGGATATTTTCAGTGTTCTCCCCGTGCACTTAAAAATTGTAGCGTCTTTAGCTTACCGCATAAAGCTGATAGGTGAGCCAATCCTGGGACTGCATCAAGTTGTACATTCTTTTTTTTGAATAGTCAGCAAAAAACCCCTAGGAAAATAGGGTTGTGCCATATCATATCATCCGCAAATACATAATAAAAAAGTACCATATCATTACTATAGCCAAGGCCTGTGTTTACATTCCCCAGCACACAGAACAACGAGACAAGCCTGGCATGTCTGAGAGCAAGAGCGTGTATCATCCTCTGATGACGATTTGGTAACAAAAAGGAAGCTACTTCAACAACTAGCAGCAAAACTCACTACTTTGCAAAATATGCAAGAAAACCTTTCAGACTAAAGGTGGAAACAACTAACTTTTTATATTACTTCAGGCAAAAACACATTGAGTACAACCAGGCTTCAGAGGAGGAGATAATAGCAACTTTTTATATGAGACCCAAATGTAAACAAATAACTTGAGCAAACATTGCTGGACTACTTGCTAATTCTACTGCATATGAAAGGAAGAGGAAATGGTGGATAGAAATTACTGATGTGATTATGTGGTTGAAAAGCAGGGTTTTAAGCAACTGGTTAAAATGCTTGGCCCAAGATGCAACATCCCAGGTAGACAATATGTGCAGCTCTTGAAGTGTTAGAAGATTAAGATTGCTTTAGTTGTTCAGGCTTCAACATTTGAGAGGAGTGCTCTTCGTAATCTAATACTTAATAGTTTTTGAGGGCTAATACAAATGTTAAACATTACGTCATTCAGTACAGGTCATCAGTTTCATTCTTAAATAAAACGTTTTAAACTTTTACTGTTATGTTATCTATAGAAGGTTTGTGGGAGAAGATGAAAATACAATCAGTCAGAATCAATTATAACTTTATTTCATGGACTATTTTCTCTGTTTTTGGCAAATTAAGCTCCTATAGAAATCATTAAAGTGGTAAAGTTATTGTACACAATAAGTAATATACATTTATTTATTTTATTTATTATGTCTCCATTGTTAACTCCTTTTCAAATTTCATGTTTAACATTATCATAGCATTTTAAATTGAATGTAACATCTACACATCACATCAAATCAAATGGCACCTGCACTGCCTTAAAAAGTGATCTTGGCTAAGCTAACTCTTTGGAGAATGAACCCTAATGCGAGACTATTCAGTTTGAAGAACCTGAACCTGATGACACACTGTAAACAGCATCTGTCCATAAGAGGCTGAATACAGAAATGCTTCAGTAGCTTCTGTCTGGCTGTACAGATGTCAGCTGAGGCACCAGAGCTGAGAGGGGGTTCAAAGGGAGGTGCATGGCTGCATTGACTTCATTTGATGTGGATGGCATTTGCACTCCAGTGTGTATTTTAAAAGGTTCCAAGGCCAATCCCTTTAATGTGTGTTTACTTGCGCCTTACTGTGCTCAATGGTCAGATCAATCTGCATACACCCTACAGTGGCTCAGCTTTATTTTCAAGCCCCATAGAGATATAAACCTTTCACATCTGGATTTTAGATTTGATTTCTGAGGGGCACACATGCCTGGAGACCCTACATGAGTATTTTGTAATCTCTGCAGATGACTGTTAAATTGCAAATCTTATAAAATGCTCTGTGATGTTGAAGAATGCAATATGTTGTATATAATGTGTGATTAATTTTGCAATATGGAAAACTGCTTAGTTGAGATGCAAGAATTACTTGCAGATGCCACATGCTGAGCTGGCCAGAACTGCATGAACTGTTAAACAATAAGTACCTAAATACTAGAGATGCTTTTCATTATATAAATGAGTTGTGTCAAGCAAACACATAAAGGATTAAAGACCTTCAGGAGCTATAAATGGATTGGAGAAGTTGGTTGTAAAATCTATGGGAAGATAAAATCTATGCTGACTTGCTGAAACTTTACAGCTCCCCTTCCTACTGCTTCCTTTAAATTATTTCCTCCTCTGCTGTAATATATTTACTGTAGTTGTCTACTCATGGAATTTATTATTACTGTTACATTTAGGTTTTTTTTTCCTTAATCACTATATGCGTCCTACTGTATATCATCTCCTAATTTTAGTTGTTGCAACAAGTTGTGAAACAGCTTCTTAATGTTTCTATCTTGCCTCTTCCTCCCTTGTCCCTCCTGTCTCTGTCCTCCTGTTCCTTCTTGTCCCGAAACACATTTACTTTCTCTCCTTCATTAGACCCAGAATGTGATGTATGACCTGGTGTCGGAGCTGCAGGAACGCAGTGAGGAGCTGGATAAGCGCATCGGCACATTGGAGGACAAGCTGGACTCAGTGACGGGCAGCCTGCAGGCACTGCCCTGCCTCATCTCGCAAGCCATAACCCAGCAGCAGCAGGACTTCCTGGACGGCTTTGTTCACCGCTTTCGACCCGCTTCGCTAGCCTCTGAGCGTTCCGAACGCTCCGAGCGATCCTGGACTTCCACCGCCCGTAGGCGGCGCTCTCCCTCCACAGCACCACACACCTCCTCTGATAGCGGATAACCTTGACAAATCCTCTGTAATCACCTTTGAGCCCCACCTTTCCCAAACCAACGTGTCGCCTCATTCTGTCCCATCCAATCCTGTCTCATATCTGCTGGCAAGTCCATGTCTGGACTAATAATGAACCCACATCTTGGTCCCTGACCTGATCCTTGTCCTTTCCCTCCCACTCATTCCTTCCTCTCCACCTAATGAAAAAAAAAATCCAGAAAACCAGTTTCTCTGTGACTGAGCCTCTCAGCACAGGCCTGATTAGAGCTACTCGAAAAGAACAAAGAAAAGCAAGCAAAGACTTAAATCAAGAAAAAAACAAATGCATCCAAAAAAGAAAAATAGAAAAAAAATTACAAACTGAGATAAAGTAGAGATATGGTTTATGTTTTAGCCATTGTATGGCTGTCCAAGTTAGCTTTTTTTGTAAAAGCCCTTGTATAGTTAAAAAAAAAAAAAAAAAAGACTGAGTTCAGGGTTGCTGAGGTGAGAGCTGGCTATCACACCGGAGAGTCCTTAACAACAAGGGGGGAAGTTGGTCTGTGGAGCTGAGGGCCTTGGCTCACCTGCTGGCCCTCTGAGGCCATGGAGGACATCTGTCCACCCATCTGTCCGTCTATCTGTTTGTCCGGTGAGGAGAACAAGACAAACCATTGGACTTCCCTTTCAAATGACTAGTGTCATGGATTCTTTCCCATAGTTTAGGGTGAAAGCTTTAGGAGAGGCTACAAAAGCTCTGACTTCAGGTCAGTGATTGAAAATGCACTTAAAGGGGAGGAGAAACTGTTACACAAATAAATAGCAATGGGGATGCATATGGCATTACTACTGGGTAGGAAAAATGATCACTATTGCCAACTTCAAGGTATCAGCTTCCTTGTTCTTACCAAGGAAAAAAATGAGAGCGACTATCTTTTTTAGTTACATATTGACATGTGATTTTTCAGTGCCTGAATGTATAAATAGTAGAGGGTTATTTAATTACTAATTTCAGAGCTTTTTTACGATGTTAACAGTCTAAATACAACATTGCATTCCTTTTTCAGATACATTCCTCTCCAAAACTTTAAAGAAAATGTCTAACATGCATAACATTGCCTCCATTACACCGCAACTCTAAATGTTTTGAAAACCTGTTTTTCTATTTCTAACACAGCGACAAATGGAGAAGTACAGCGAGAAACCTGTGGCGAGACAGATTGAGAGCATATTTGTGTGTTTCAGAGAACAAGTTCACTTTAAGCTCAATGCTGCACACTCATACACAACAAATATGAAATATGTAGTAGTCTACCTTTCTCACTACCACTAATTAGAACTTCCTGTGGTCTTCAGAAAATTGCATGGCTTGAGGTCTGCTGGGATACAGGCACAAACACATCACTGGTCAAACTGAGTAACTAACCCAGCTCTTTTGCATGGTTCTGTCCAGAAGTAGTTACGGATCACACCCAGATGGCTCTGGTTATTTGTACACTTGGTTTCATTAGATTACCTTTGGTTTGTTGGTTGCTTTTCTTTGCTTTTCATTTTTTAATTTTGTTTTCCCCCAATTTTTTATTTTGCGAGGATACCTGTGTTTTTTAGAGTTGCAGAACCTAGAGAATTGCAGCAAGTTGATTCTGTAATTGATTCCCTGTTTAAAATATGAAGAGAGTTTAAAAAAAAAAAATCAGTATTACAAAAAAAATCCTCAAAAATACAAAAAATGCTGAAGAAACTTTTCGGGTTACAAAACAGTGAACTGAGCTCAAAGTAAATAAACCATAGTTTTACAGTTAAAAAAAGAAAAAACGATTAAACTTATATGCTGTCTTGTGAAGTATGTTATCACTGCCCCTCATGTCTGTACTTTAAATATAAAATTAGCTTTAGATCGGCTTAACTGGTGGAAGACTGCAAGATTAATTTTTGTGTATGTTGTCATCTACATGCAGAGAAATTTAAATAATAAACACAAATTCACATTAACTACTTACATTCCTGAGTCCAGCCAGAACAAAACAAAACAACCCAAGCTATATGCTAGCTCTAGCTCCTCTTAAGCTATCGCGAGCATATTGTGTCACATTATCTCCATTATGTAGATTATACTGGATGCACTGGGGGCTTTTTGTGAGGTTTTTTTTTTCTCAGAGAGCTGCAGTGACTCATGGTTTGTAATGCTAGCAATGACTGGGAAAGTTTAGAAAAAAGATGCATCAGGAGTTCACTGTGATATTGAACACAACACAAACTTTGACTAGTGAAAAACAGACTTAAAATGTACTTATCAAAGAAACTGAACAGCCAGTTTCTTAAAATATCTTTTAGTATGACAAGAACAAGACACAATACTCAGATAGACCCTTAATTATAGTTCAAGCTTTATTACAAATAAAGTCTAATTAAGTCAAAATTATTCCGAACAGTTGTTATAAACTGGGAAATTGGCTATAGGTACCAAATCCATTGTAAGATTTTACTTCTGCTGTAAAATTGGGCATGTCTGTCAGAGCTTCTGAGTTTTGTCACTTTCAGTCTGTGGCTTCAATTGACTCATCAGGAGCATAAGCTAACTGGTTTCTAATACTAGCTTTATATTTACTGTACAGACCTGTAGCCTAAGTGGACAGCTCTCAGTAGTAAAGTATAATATTGAACTGTTCTTTGAGGCCTTTGCTTTGGTTATCTGAGTGGTACAGTGATGGATAAGAAGTGAGGGGGAAACATCTATGAAAGCATGCACTGGCATATTCTAGCGCTGTGATTACTTGCAAAGTTTAATTTGAAGACAAATATTTAGGATTTTCCCAGAGCACATTAGAACAGAACAGGAGGTCATCAGGTTAGCGGGCTAGGATGATTTAAACAGTAGATTATTTGAGTCCCAAAAGAACGCTAGTGCTGAATCTCATATTTGTGGTCCCTTAAGCAAATGGACAGTTGTAGGATCATTATTGTTTCCATGGTCTTAATTATTTCCAAGCTGCTTTAGGCTTAACTGGGTCTAGGTCCAACCCTGTGAGAGAACAAACAGGTTCGCTATCTCACAGGCTCTGGACTGACCAGAGAGCACTTCTTTTAAGAATGTATTCAGTTTGCTACAAGTGCAACTTAATCGAGCATGAATATTAGCTTTTTCCCTTTCAACTTGAGTTGATGAAGCATGACTCTTTACTGCCCCCACCTTTAGCCTTTCCTATCTCAGAGTGCTACACTTCTCCCTAATAGTAGCCTATAAAGAGATCTATCATGCTTTTGCAGTCTCTGTTTCAATCAGTATCATCCAATTAGTCAGGATGGCTAAGCCTATCTGCTTGATTACAGCCTTACCTGCCTGTTCCTATCTAAGGTTTCCACCTTGTCATTACATCTGGTACGCCCTCACGTTTTTCATCTGTCATTATTAAGAATATCAGTCCCTCATACAAAAGTAGGCTTGACAGATGGCCTGCAGAAAAGACATTGAAGTGGTTCCAAAAAAACCCAAAAAAACAAAAACAAAAAAACTGCAAGGGAGGAAGAAGCAATGGAAACCCAGGTCATGTCCCATTTTGTACTTGGTGTGTAGTTACAACAGAAAGGATCACAGATGCTGGAGTCTCTTCCCCAGAGAGACATAACAATGCTGGTGTTAAGGACTTCATCGGGTGGCACGAAAAAAAGGAAAGACTTTTCTCAGTCACTGACAGGAAGGTTATGAACAGCAAGATTGGGTGTCCTGTTAATATGACCTCATTGTAGATGTCACCATTTAAACAGGACAAAGGTGAAAAGGTAAAGGTAGCTGGCTGCCAGCATGTCATAGGTATGTAGTAAAAAAAATGCCTAGAAATTACACGAGGGGATTGAAATTCTGGCAGTTAAAAAAGAAAACCCCAAAAGACCTTTTATTGTTTTACATTTGCAGATAGGAAATTTAATCCAGGATCTGCTGTTCCTTACTCTGTTGTAATTGGTTTTCTTTGTATCCCATCACAAAGACCAGCCTAAACACCATTCTAATATTTACTGAACTGATCCTTTTCTAGAAGATGAAACATACACAGTATTTCATAGTGAAGTGAGGGACATTCATGATGTTGCTCTGATAATGGTAGATAAGACAAAACGATTAACACATCCCGGACTTTTATTATCCTAAGTAGGCTTTCGTCATAGAGCAGGCATCAGAACACACTTCTGCTGAGTACAGAGTGAACCCCCCACTCCCCAAAAAACTGAAAAAATGTAACCAAATCATTGTTCTGTGTACACTGCCACATGATGCATAATGTACGTAGTAGCACTGGAATAAATCAACTTTTAATGGATGGCAAATGGGTTTAACATGTTCTCTGTATACTGTTCATTGTTCCTTCATTTTGCAGGTGAACCTTTGTCCTAACAAGGAGAGACACCAAGGTCAACATTAAAGACTATCTTCATCTATGACCGTTATTCTTTCTTTTTCTTCCGCTGGGATTTGAAAATTCCATTTTGAATAATCTTCCTAATGCTTTACTTCTTGTTTAATTTGCGTACTCCAATCTGAAACTTTCCCATGCCAGGGCCTCCCCAAGAGGGAAGGAAAATGGCAGAAGCCCAAAGTCAAATGTGACACTTGAAAGGTGGGTTGGCAAATGTGTTGACAGACGCAAACATCACACGTTTCGTCCTGTGAAACTGAGGCATGGGCCGTCCTAAAACATGATTACAGGAGGAAGTATTGATATAAACAGCACTCCAGAGGACACGCAGCTGCTGGGGCACTGTTCCAAGGTGAACTGTGAGCTGTGCACAACACACACACTCGTACACACACGTACGCAGCCATTAATGTTCAAATAACAAGCTACTATTCATGTCCACATGCACAAACAAGGCTCTGCCTGGTTAATTACAGTCAAATCTGTAGGGACTTGGCAGCAGACCGATATCCCGCAAGAGTGGCAGAGTCAGTCACCCTGTTGTTGTTGCTACACAACCCCAAAGACATGCAACCGTGGAAACACAGGGAACAGCTCCTCAACAATCCAATTAGTACAAAGTAATTAAAATATTGTTTTTATCCTCTAAAGTGATAACAATCATATGTGACATTGAATGCGCTCTCATAGAACTAAATCTCGCTTTATGGTGGAAACCAAAGTAGGAAAGAGAGGCAGAAATTGTGAAAGGTGCATACAAATTATGCTGCATGTCCATCCTTTCCTTCTCTAACAGTCTGTCTTAATAAACACATTTAATTCACTCAGCTTATCCTTGTGCTGAAGTGTGAAAAGCAAGCATAGTGGCATTAAATTACCAGCAATCTCCCCTAGAGGGTACTGAAGCTCAGCCAAACAGTGAGGAAACAGGAGATGGAGTCATGTTGCAGAGGACTGAAGATCACCCTTGGAGTTTGGAAGGACAGGGGGAAGAAGAATCAGCATGTAGGGTACTGAAGAGCATAGTTTGAAAAGATCCTATGGGGAAGACATGGGAAAGTGTTTTTATTAAGTTATTAAATTTATTACAAGGCCGACTTTTCTCAGGAACGAGCAGCTAGGAGCTGCATTATGCTTAATGCCCTGCATATAGCTTTCAGCTAATGTGGTTTGGCATACACTTGGGGAAATCAGAGAGAGTATTGATTTTGGTTTTGGTGTAGTGGTGGAGAGTGGGTGTGAAGGGCCTTTTCATTCCACCAAATGTTTTTTTGAGTGTCACTTATTTCAGCATCCATCATTTCTCTTTCTGTCTTTTTAGCTCTATCTGCATCTTTTCATCTGCTGCCCATTTTTTCTCTTTCTGAGATCTGAACAGAATGAACGGCTGCAAATGAGGTTGCTTGCTGGAAGCTGCCATTGCTTCTCTGCTTCATTTAGCAGTGAAAGAAGGCGGCAGCTCTTTTCAAAACTCTCAAACCATATGCTAGGACTTCAACTGTGAAAGTGTACATGCACTATATATTGCGTATGTGTATGTTCACACTCACGTACACATGCTTGGCTAGCTGGATGTTTTCCACGTGAAAGGATCATTTCAGCCAAGGCTAAAAACTCAGATTGGTACACAGTATTGTTCTTGTTTCTGTATAGGCCTAGTTTCCCTATCAACTTAACACAGAGTCAGCTAGCATGATTCATTGCTGCCTCATCTGTTAATTTTTGCTCATTTAGTAAATAAGTGACTCTCAAATTGGGGGGCTAGCTCCATCAGTAGGTAAATACAGTTATATATATATATATATATATATATATATATATATATATATATATATATATATATATATATATGACAATGTTAATCAAATATAAATGTTGTTTATGATAAAACCATGATGATCGACACTGTTATTTCCAATCTAAGCTGACACACTGAGACTACATCACACCTCACAAGGACTCACTCTTCACTCTATTGCCCATTATTTACATCAGTAAATAATCAGCAAAGCCAGTGGTAATGGTGTGGCCGGTAATGACAGGTTATTCATATCAAACAGCTGACTCATTAAACCTTTGCTACCTGCTCTCTTGACAGCAAAGACCAAGCAGGTATTTAGGTTGTCATAGAATTAAGCACTTAGTTAAAAAAAAATCATAAAGTGGAAGTTGAAAAATATTAAATTTTGTACCATTTGATGGTGGTGATGCCGTTATGCTTATATTTAGATCAGTAAAATTCTGCCTGAGTGTGAGGCATGTACCTTTTTCAGTTTCCAAACCGAGAGGCACTGTACTAAGCTAGCAGTATTATCTCATATAATAATATATTTAAACATGCTTTTGCATTGTCCTCCAAATAATCAGCAGTTGAGTAGGTGCCTGTGTTGCAGCAGTGGACAACTATGGTAATCCCAAATGAGGTTTAGCCCCACGCCCAGGGCTACCAGAGGTCCGCCAACTCCCTATTCACTTGATAGAGTTGTTCAAATTATAAAATCATTGTACTGTATAGGACATGAGTACTGCATTGTGTGTGCGTGCGTGTTTTCTGTAGGTGGGGAGGGGTGGTGGACTACAGATGTCCTTGCCCCGAGCTTTCTCTACATGAAAATCTGCACTGTTTTGGAACAATCGCTGGCACCAAGAGATGCCACGCTATACAGCAGGAATGATTCCTGGAATCAGCTGTGGAGGGTTAAATGATACATAAAAAAGACATGTATCACAATGTCATTGCTTATGGGAAGTGTTCCAGTAACACTTTAGAGACGTCATCATCAAAGCCTGCAGTTTCATCTACAACTAAATGTATTTCATGAATTTAGCTCAGAGGACATGACTAATCTTAAAACGCAGATTGTAGCCATTATTCACAGGGCCACGTCTGAATACACTCAGTGCAACACTGAAAAGGTAAGTGGGAAAGATAGCCACATTAAATGGGATAAAGAGACAAACCAAACTCAGACCAGGAGAAGCACGGGAGCCTGCTGCCCTCTAGTGCCAAATCCCAGCTCCCAGTCTAACACAAAGTCACAGCTGAGATGAGAATGAATAATTCATAAATGATGGGATGATAAAGCAGTATTATACCGATGCCAGATACGAGATGTAATTGATAATATGGGTCTCTTATCAAACACTTTCTCATCTCTAAAAAGAAAAGTGAAATCTCATGGACAAACTCCTGTTGCTGATAGTCTTAAGTGATATGCGTAATGCTTTAAGAACTGCTGACGTGATGAACTTTTGTGTGTACCCAGGAGTCCCTGATCCAGCATTAATTACTAGATTGTGCACTTTTTTCCCCACTCTTTCAACCTATTTTTATCAGCAAAGTGCCAACATCATGCACTCCATGAATGTCAACAGTTTCAGCCACTCTCTCTCCCACAGATTAACCTAGCAGTGCCAGTCAGCGCCAGCGCAGGGGCGGTTCAGGTTTAATGTTTAAGCTTTTAGTACCACCTCTTTTGTCCACACACATTAGCCAATCTCCCTGTGTGTGCTAAACCAGGAGTGAGTCACCCGAGAGATTGAAGAGAGTGAACTGTGTGGGCCTGCTGGACAGTTGTGGCTCAAAAATCCCATGAGAAAGTGCCATCTCTACGTGACCAGAGAGTTGGGGTCAAGGTAAGCTGTTGGATTTGACATTTGAAAAACAAAGGTAGGTGTCCCGTTTTTTAAAATTCAGCGATAGTATCACGACAGTAGTGAAGTACACGGAGCCGCAGCATTGTGTGAGTCACAACTCACACAAGTCCTCTGTAATTAGCAAAGCCCAAGCAGCACCGGAGTCATGTTGGGGTCTTTTTTGGAGTTGTTGTATTCCAGCAGTTTGTGGTGTATGTGTCGTGCTGTTTGACATGGTGTGACTAATGGCTTTCCACAAATTTTGGCCCATGTCATACCAGCCACACTCCACTGCTATTAACTGTACTGCAAACAACACAACTGTCTTTTAGAAATCTTGAATCGAGGCTTTCCTTCATTTTCCATTCAATATAGAGATATTGTGTCACCATATATTTGCAACTGGTTGAGGAGGTCTATGCATAAGATGCCTCACTGTATAAGAATCTGACATTTGTGTTTATCGGGAAGGTTTTTATTTTTAACTATATCCTGTAAATTTTAATTCAGTAGTAGAAACCCACAAATGATTATATATCTATCTGTCTATCTATCTATCTATCTATCTATATATAGATATATACATACACATATATATGTATACATATATGTATGTATACACATATATAGCTTCATTTTTACCCAAATAAACTGATATACAGATGTTTGAATGTTATTTGTAGAATGCTACTATTCTTTCTCTTTCCCACAGCTTCTCTGTGTCTTGCCGTGGTAAAGATTCTGCGATTACGTTTTTTCCAATGAATTCCCAAAATCAGCCCACAGCATGAAATCATTCAAGAAACAAGACCACGAGGGTGTGGTCGGGTCCTCCACCATTAAAGATCCACCAGTTCCTGTATGGGTTACTCACACACCCACACCGGATAATATCACCGATGATGGTGAGGATGATGCGACCTCCACAGGTCGCACATCCAGTTCTCCACCTTATGCTGAGCAAGAGAAGGAAAAAAAAGGAAGCCTGAAAGACAGATTGAAATCCCTCATCCCTCAGTCATGGGGCAAAAAATGGACAAAAGAAAGCGACTCTGAAGCCAGCACAACTGGTATCCAGATCCTACCCAATGGGACCAGAGTGAGCCCCCCTGTAAGCCCCTTGGTGGAGCGTCGGAACTGGAATGAATCTCTGGGAAGCTCCAGTCACAGCTCACATAAGCCTTTGATAAGAGAGAGTCCCACTGACGGTCTCTTGGGTCACGTCCCAGTAGAGGAGTCACTACTGTCCAGCATCCACCCTGCAGAGTATTACGCTGAGAAGGTGGAGGTCTACAAGCAGAAGTACTCTTATTTGAAATCATGGCCGGGATTGCTCAGGCTTCTAGCTGGACTTCAGCTCCTATTTGGAGGAATGGTTTTTGCATGTGTCATTGCTTACATTCAGAAAGACAGTGAATGGTCCAACAGCTACGGACTTTATAATGGTGTATACAACAATGGGATGGGCCTGTCTGGGTACAGCTACAGAGGTCCTATGACTCCATTCATTCTAGCTGTAGCTGGAATCTCATGGATCCTTACTCTGTGTCTCCTGGTGGTGGGAATGACAATGTACTATCGCACTATACTTCTTGACTCCTCGTGGTGGCCCCTGACAGAGGCCTTCATCAACGTGGCCTTGTTCCTGTTCTACATGGCAGCAGGGATAGTTTACCTGAACGACTTGAATCGCGGGGGGCTATGCTACACAACAATAGGTATTAACCCCATTGTCGCGAATCTGTGTCGGGTTGATGGTGGCCAGATGGCAGGAACAGCTTTCATCTTCATCAACATGGCCCTGTATCTAGGAAGCTTCCTGGTATGTCTGAAGATGTGGAGGCATGAAGCTGCACGTAGAGAGAGGCAGTATTTTGAGAACCAGGTACAGATTTTTACTCCTCTGTAAACAAATATGAAATACAAGGTCAGGTCTTCTAAATCTGAAGAATGACTGAAATACATTTCAAAGCTGCATATATGAAGGTATCCTCATGAATACAGTACAGTTGAATTCTCTGTGAAAGGCTAATATAGTGGAAACCCACCTTTAAATTGCTCATCATTACAGTTTTTTCTGTTAAAGTTGGTTAATATTTAGCTCATTTCTTGTGTGGCAGATGAAGTTTGGGCATGACTTTTCTACTTTTGTCATTATTTGGGGTTTTAAATGTCATTTATTAGGCAGAGGTTGTCTGCCTCTCTGTGTTACCCCTGTGACAACTTGGCATCTTGTCTAGGGTGTACGCTGCCTCTCACCTCATGACAGCTAGGATAGACTCCAGGCCCCCCCATGACCCTACATTGAATAATCCATAGAGGGTGGCTGGATTGATAGATATGTATTAGTTCAACAGTCAGGGATGTTATGAATAACAGCAAACATACTGTATGTAACTTTATTGTCAATTTGTCTGCAGCTAATTCCACCAACAGACAAGTCCTTGAAGTGAGGGTGAATTTTAAAGAACAGAGTTGCACCTGCAAATGTAGCTCTCACCTGCATCTTTGGCACAAGGGCAGCTACTTTGTTCCAGTAACAATACTGATAATGACAAAATAACATCAGCACTGCTCCCATGACCATATCATTTCCCCACTGGCAGATAAACAGGTCTAAGAGGGCTGCCTGGTCTGTGATGTTGCAGGTTTGATAGAGCTAAATAGAAATATCAGATACACAGATGATTGGGGGTTTAGCAAAATATATCCCATGAGTAACCCACAGCAAATATTTGAAGCATAAAACAAGAATGAAGCAAATTAGTTTTCAATGTATGGCTGTTCCAGCTGTTGATAACAACATCTGGGCCACTGTAGGCTAACAAAACAACCATATTACTGTGAGTGCAGATCGCCACATAACCTGTGCAGTAAACATGTCTCTATAGTCTTCTGTAATGGTGTGTTGGGATAATATGTATAGTTGATGTCAAATAAGAAAGGATGAGAAGCCAGATGTGAACATAATTGTTCCATTAAAGAAATGCAGCTTTATTTTTCAAAATAAATGCCTTCATATAATGATGGCACATGCCAGTAAAGTGTTGTGAACATCATGTTCATTTGTTTTGTATTTGCCAAATGATGTTTTTCTTTTACCTTCAGCCTCAGGAGGAGTTTCAACAGTCCATCCCACTCAAACCGGTAACAACAAAACGCATATCATTCAGGGATGATAAAGCTGATAAAGCGCTGAGTAAAGATTATAACAATCGGGATAATGTCCTACATGAAGTCCAAAAGAATCCAGTCAACCTGAACCCCAAAGTGCACATCATTGCTGACTACATCATGTAAGTTAGCATTTATATGTTGAATCAAACCATTAGTTCGAAAAATACAGAGAATCAGTTTTACTGTGTGTCTCCTTTCTGTAGCAAGTATCCAGAGATCAGCTGTGTGGAGGAAAGGGAAAAGTACAAAGCAGTTTTCAATGATCAGTATCAGGAATACAAAGACCTTCACAGAGACATCACTGCTACTCTGAGTAAGTTCAGAGAGCTGGATCTCATGATGAAACGACTCCCCAGGGAGACAACTAGCAAAGAGGTGAGATTCATACCGACCTCCCATCGGTTTTCCTTTTTTATATGGGAATTAATTACTTTGTTATTCATATAGGACCAACGCAGGATTCAAAGTATTGTAAAGAAGTATCACCAGAAAAGGAATGTAAGTCACAATTTTTTTTTTTTTTACCTTTTTTTCCATGTTTTTTTAATGACAGTATAATCCGCGATTTCTACAGCTGCTCACTCTGAAATCAATTGTAGCAATTTTCAAATTTAACCATAGAGGTATTAGAGTTCTGTGTTCTGCCCAGGTAATAGTAGCTTTTATTCGATAATTGTCTACTGATGCAAATAATTCTGAAAAATCATGTTTAACACAGATCAATTACAGAATGAATCAGTAAGAAAGGTTGGAAATAGAGTTTTCAGCCATTAATCAGCAGACTGTTGTGTGCATGTTTTGCAGGACCCTACTTTCCTAGAGAAAAAGGAACGCTGTGACTACTTGAAAGCCAAATTGAGCCACATTAAAAACAGAATCCGTGATTATGACCAGGAGACCATGGCAGATGGTCAGACATGAAGAAGATCAGAAACAAGTGTCCACAGCAACTGATGAACTGATGAAATAAAAACACTTTTTAAAATCTCTGTTTCTGTTTTCAGTGACAGACAACATTCTTCCTTCTGGACAAAACTGATTGTTGCACATCATTGTATTTTCATGTAAAATTAGATCAATATTTACACAAATTCTGGTTTGTGACATGATTATATTACTTGGGCTACAACATTATAAGAGATGCTTCTTCTGTAGAACTTTGACTTGACGGTTTTGTGTTTCTAAACACTTTCTTGTCATTTCTGTGAAGGCCGAGCAATGTTCAAATGCTTGATGTAGAAATAAAATAAAGTTAAAGGATTGTTATATATCTTTCTGTAATATTTTTTTTACAACTATATTAATTTTATGCTGTTATTTCTTTACTTTTCACTTTTCTTCTTTGGGCATCACAGCGAAAGCAAGTTCTCAGTTCTCAGTTAAAAAACTGCAGGTGCCAAATTAACAGAACTTGGAAACTGGCAATAATTTTTAATCTAATGATTTTAATATATTTTGGAGATTTAGTTTCTCCAAAATATATTAAATAGGAGAATGCAACAAAATTTCTCCAAAATGTATTGTAAAGTAACTCGGCTCAGAAATATTCTTCTTCTTCTCAGTAGACTCTGCCACAGGCACTCATAGAATACACAATGTAGAGATATTATCTATGAAATCAGCGGCTGTGGTATTTCTATTAAAACAACAACAACAACAAGAACAACAAACCAAACAACAAACAATACCACCTTTTGATCCTTTCTCTTGTCATATACACCCATTAGAACAGATTTATAGTCACTGGTCATGTTATTAGTTACACAAGTTATTAGTTGTACCAGACTCAACTACTTTGGACTTAAGGCCTGCCTTAATAGTTAATTAGCATAGATTCAACAAGGTGCTTGAAACATTCCTCTGACATTTTGGTCCATATTGACATGATACCATCACATATTTGCTGCAGATTTGGAAGCTGCACATCCGTGATGTTACTCTCCACATCCCAAAGCTGCTCTGCTGGATTGAGATCAGGTGACTGTAGAGGCCATTTGAGTATAGCGAACTTAATGCCATGTTCAAGAAATCGGTTTGAGATGATTTGAGTTTTGTGTTATGCTGCTGGAAGCAGCCATCAGAAGATGGGTACACTGTGGTCATAAACGGATGGACATGGTCAGCAACAATACTCAGGCAGGCAGTAAGGTAGTAAATCGAGACTCATCAAACCAGGCAGAGATTTTCCAGTCTTCTTTTGTCCAGTTTTGGTGAGCCTGTGTGAATTGTAGCGTCAGTTTCCTGTTTTTAGCTGACAGCAGTGGCGCCGGGTGTGGTCTTCTGCTGCTGTAACCAATCACTTTCAAGGTTTTGATATGTTGTGCATTCAAATATACTCTTTTGCATACCTTGCTTCTAATGAGTGGTTATTTAAATTACCATTCCTTTCCTGTCAGCTCCAAACACTCTGGTAATTCTCCTCTGACCTATGACATCAATAAGGTATTTCACCCAGAGAACTGCGGCTCACTGGATATTTTCTCCTTTTCAGACCACTCTCTAGAGTGAATCCTAGAGATGATCGTGTGAGAAACTCCCAGCAGATCAGCAGTGTCTGAAATACTTAGATCAGCCTGTCTGGCAAAAGCAGTTATGCACTTATTGTTATGATTTTGTAGTTAAGTATCACTCTGCATTGTATAAAGTATGAATCATAGATCACATGAATTGTACTTTTTACAGTTATATTAGAATTTATTAAAAGATTTGTCAAAAAGGTTTCGGTCTAATGCGTGGACTGGGCTGAATATCAGTAGGTAGGTTATACTTCGGTTGGAGGTTGTAAACTTTAATTTGAATGTAGCAGGAGCCTGGGTATAAACTGTCACGAGCACGTGGGTGAAGCAGGTCGTTAGCGGGTGAACGGTGCCCCTGCTGAGACGCTAGGCAGCTCCGGAGGGTGTGGGTGAAGCTTTCGAAACTTTCATTGTTTTGTTAGGAGAAAAAAAATCCATCCAGTAAAATAAAGGCGAAGTTAACGATCGTTGATGGGATATAAAGCGGACGGTGTGGTGGTGGACAGGAGTCATGAACGACGCGGTTTAAGCACAGCTGAACCTGGACCGGTGTAAAGTTTTCCACGGTGCTTGGGTAAGTTGCGTAACTCATATGTCCCTGTTGATTCCTCTCTGAAGTTTTTTACATTTAAAGAGAATTTTTTTAATTATTATTGACCGTTTAACCTCGCTGATGATGCTGATTGATTGATTGATTAAAAGAAAACCTCCGAGCATTAACAATGGAGTTTAAAACATTTTACCACCAAGTAAAATGCTCATATTTTAAACACGTTATGACAGTGGACAGAAGTGTTTTTTCTGGGCTGAAGTGGAATGAACCTCTTTTAATGTAGAGATGTTCAGTTATGCGCAATTAGCACACAGCTGC
Source organism: Pelmatolapia mariae (assembly GCF_036321145.2). Classification (NCBI taxonomy): domain Eukaryota; kingdom Metazoa; phylum Chordata; class Actinopteri; order Cichliformes; family Cichlidae; genus Pelmatolapia; species Pelmatolapia mariae. The sequence goes on along the minus strand of NC_086243.1, from coordinate 11,824,721 downwards.
AGTAACAGAGGAGTACATGAGTTTGTTATTTCACGGGTTTAAATCAAACAGAAAACGTTAAATTTGGGGGGGTTTAAGTTGTATCTTCACCCCTCCCTAAGTGGTGCTGACAATCAGCAGGTGCGCACAGGTAACATGCAGAACAGGGGCTATGTCTGTGGCTCTCCACTGCTGAAAACAGCACGCATGGCTGCTCCGGCTCACCTCTTATCTGCTGTGTGTCTGAATAATTGAAGCGTGCTGGGTTTGAGCTCATTGGAGTGATGAAGTGTGGGTCAGCTACACTAGAAAGGGTTCAGGGACGGGCTGAGGTGAGAGTGCTGCATGCTGGTGAGCTGAAAAGGTGCTTATAACTAAAACGTAGCTATACTTAATTAGGGCTTAAAGGGACAGGGAAAATGCGTTGGAAGTGAATTCATCTTTTAGATTTTGAAAGTCATTTTACTCATCAAAGCATCCCACCGAAGAATTTACACTATAAAAAACTGAATTCAAATACTTAGCGTAATAAAATCTGCTATTAAATGCATTATGTTATAGTGTTGATATCTATATAGGCTCAAGGCATTTACCCTTGCATTAATCTTGTCTCATTTTCACCCCTCTTCCAGGTGAAATTGGAGCATTATCCACTAAACTATGTATGAGCCTCGGTACTATGATAGCCCCCCTGTGTACAGCCCACCCTACAGCACTACCTCCCACAGCTTGTATCCCCCAAGGAGTGTCCAATCCCCTCGGAGCCAGAATGTCCCCTATACCTACGATGTCCCACCAGAGTCTTACTACATGGAGGGGAAGCCTCAACACTTCTACCGCTGGTTCTCACCTCCTGGTTTTGTCAAGACCTTCCAAGGAGCCACGGTGCTCATGTGTTTCCTCATCTTCGCCTTAGTAGCGTCAACTTTGGTGTGGGACATGAACAGATTTGGGTATGGGGGATATGGTGTTGTTGATACTGGAAGTGTTGGAGGGTTGGGGTCAGGATATTACGGAGGTAGCTACGGCTATGGCGGCTCCTACATGACGCCTCAGTCTGCCAAGGCAGCGATGATTTCTATGGGCGCAATCAACTTCCTGGTGTCACTGGGGTTCTTGGTGGCGAGTTTCTCACGGTCACGGAGCATACGGACATGCAGGTTTTACCTCACTGTGTTCATCTGTGATATCAGCTTAGCTGTCCTTCAGGTGAGTCTGTCTCACCCAACAAACAAAGCAAGTCACAAATATATTCAGTTGTTCATTTTCATCAAATCACTTCGATCAGCACTCATTACCCATCCATTCATCCATCCATCCATTCTTCTTCTGCTTTTCAAAAGCAGTTGTCCTAACAGGATACACCCTGGACAGGTCACCAGTCTATCGCAGGGACAGCATATGAGAAACAGACAACCATTTAATTGACTTGCACACCATCGGCTAGATTAAAATCACCAACTAACCTAACACGCTGCATATCTTTGAATAGTAGGAAGAAGCCAGAGTAGCCAAAGAGAACCCGCACAGATACAGGATAACATGCTAACTCCATGCAGAAGGACCCCACTCAGACGGGGAACACAGTACAGTGGTTCTGTGTTCTCTGTGGGCTTATCAGTGGGATCCCCTTCTGATCAGTCAGTTTTTACCTGAAACTGAATTGCAGCCTTTTATGTTCAGAAATGATGCTAAATTAAATGTTTGAGCCAAATTTTTAGTGTAAGTAGAAACTACATGAGACTTCTGTGTTTTTAATCTGTGGCATTGGCAAATCACTTATTTATTATGATTAAATTTGCTTTCGGTTTGTCGTCTAGGGCATCATTGACATCATCTTTGTTATTGGTGTGAACCCGATGTCTCAGAGCTCGCAGAGCATGCTGTACAACCCCATGCTCATGATGTGTCAGAACATCCAGGGCAGCCCTAGCCTCAGTGGCAGCGTGGGGGCAGGTTTCCCTGGGGGGTTTCCTCTGTACAATCAATACCTGCAGCACTACTGCTACATGGACCCTGAGGAGGTTAGCAGGAAGTATCTATCTATCTATCTATCTATCTATCTATCTATCTATCTATCTATCTATCTATCTATCTATCTATCTATCTATCTATCTATCTATCTATCTATCTATCTATCCTCAGGCAGTGGCGTTTGTGTTGGGTCTTCTGGTGGTGGTGGCTTTATCGTTTTCTGCTTACTTCGCCTACAAAACCCGCAGCAAGATTTGGCGCCATGGAAAAGCTAACATCCATTGGGATGAGGCCGTGGCCAGGCCATCGGAGGGGCAGGATATACAGGACTGGGTGAGTAAAGTCTCATTATTATTTTTGAAACAGCATATAAATGGAGAACTGATGTTTATCAGCTGATGATAAAAAAAAAAGTGAATTAACAAAAGATCTTGACTTATTTTTGTATAACTTCATTTTTTACAGTGACATCACTTCCTAAACAGTCACAATTGCTTTTTTTCAGATACCAGCACCAATGAATTCCCAGCATTTATATAAACAAACTGTTGAGGTTTTCATGCATTGACAGTGAAAAATGAGTGTCACAAACTCACAATACCTGTCGATGTTGATTCAAAGAATACTGGTGTTTATCCTTGACACTCCCAGGTTTCACTCTGACTGATGATTAACCAGACTAGTGATAACAGGCACATAGAAACCATTTAACAATGACAGTCAGGCAGCATTACAAGGTCCAGGTTTTACCTTGTAATGACATGAAACTGATCAGGAGGCTCATAAAGTAACTCACTTTATGGTTAAGAGCCAGGTTTTAAGTTTCACTTTGCACACAGTCTCAGACCGATTCATTTAGAACCAGAAGAATTTGTGGTAAACACATTTTTTTAACTAGTTGTCCCTAAATAAAATTAAGTTGTTTTGTTCCAAACCTCACAGATTTACAACATATGACATAATATATTACACCATACAGCAACAAAGACGGCAATAAATGAACCTCACGTAGCAAAGGTGTCGGCACCTCGTTCAATAATTTTTTAATTGATATTATTCTCCATATAATCAGCCAAAACCCACAGAAACCAGTACAATATCCATCTAAAGAAATAACCCTGAACAGCAGGTTGACTTCTTAGATTTTATCAATGGGATAAGATATGTGCTTTGCTGTGAATATGATGCAGATTACAAACATTATTTCTATGTTGTTTCTGTCACATTTATTTTTGTTTAAATTTAGATTACATAAATTATGACTTAGAAACTAAAAAATCTACTTAAAGCTGAGACAGATAAAAGAGACAGACAGAAATAAAAGCTCTTGACTAACACGCAGCACCACTTTGTTCCATCTGTTTGAATCAAGATTTCACCCACAGAAAAAAAATGTGCTTGATCTATAGTACCAATTTGTACACATTTAATGGTTTTTCATTATTTTTATACATGACAGTATAGTAGAACAGTCCTGAAGACATCAAAAAAATTTAAATAACACAATTACAGTTTATAGTCGTGGTAATTTGGGGCTTTTAATTGACACTCACTCTCACAAACATTTGATTAAATGTCCCTCAGCAAGTTGCCCATCAGCCTGTATGGGAATTAGAGAAAATCCAAAATAAATTCAAACTCATGCACCCACTTCTTGTTTTGTTAAAGCCATTAAAGATGAATGCTGTATAATTATTTTACCATGCAAAAAGGACAGTTCAAAAAAATAACTAAAAGCCCCAAATTACCATGACATTCAAGCCAGTGATGAGAGCTTGTAAACTTCTGACCTTTACTGAATGTGCGGAGCAAAAAATGTGAACAAAGCATTCCTCAAATAACCTCCTTTGCTTTGATAACAGGTTTGAGCACTGTTCATTCCGACAAGCAACTTCCTTAAGTTATCATAAAAATTGTTTCCAGCAGTCTTGCAGGAGCTGCCAGCTGCGATAAGCATTTCTTGACTGATTTCCGCCCTCTGCATCCCAACCATGATGGGTTTAGGTCAGGCTGTTGGAATAACCATGCCATCTGATGCACAACTCCATCGCTTTGCCACTTGGTCCGCTACAAAGCTCACAAAACGTTGAGGTGCAATTTGGCTCATTGTCATGTCACTAATAAACATCCTCCACAGCACGTTTATTAATGGGAACATACTGCACATACTGTCCAATCTGCCTTCTTTGCATTTCTCAGAGATGCAGGTATGCTTCATCTCAGATTATGACCTCAACAACGATGTGGGGTTTGAGGAATTTAAAGAATTAGTTCTTTTGGGATTTTATTGACGCATGAATCAATGAAAGGACAAGAAAAATTGGTTTGAGAGCTTTTCTCAGAGAGCATCAGCGGTCCAGCATTTACCAGCTATTCCTGCTGCTTTGACGCTATGTGCTCTTTTTATTTCACAGTAGCCTGATGCGACTTTTAGCAGCGATTAATCTATTAGAGTAGCCATGTGACATGAACATATCAGGTCCACCATGACTCATTAGGGCAAGGGAAGCAACGTATTCAGTAAGTTCAGTGAAGTCTTGGCCTACATTCTTCCTATCAGCGCAAAGCATGTACCAACTTTCTTCATCAAGAGGCAGGCCCTATTCTGGGGCACTCTTGTATCGCACTGAAGATGCTTGCCTTGCAGGGAGGCATATATAATGTATGTGGCATGTATAATGAATAAAAAGGGTTGAGTTGCCTCTGTGTTGCTGTGTGAATCCCTACAGAGTGTGGTGGCACTAAATGATTCAGTCTGTGAAGGGGCTGCTACACACTGCTGCAGATTAGACTCCTGGCTAAGACGTAATTTCCCCCGGTTTTGTGCTACATGACTGGAAAAGGGAGATAATTGAGGGAATATAGGAAAAGTAGATTAAAAGAAAATGCGTTATGATATCTGAAAACTGTGCGTTGCTTATGTTGAATTAAAAAAAAAACGTAATTAATGGGGGATTTTTTTTTATCAGCATCAGGAGTTACCCCAGAGTCGAACAGATGACAAGACCTCCTCCAAAGGAAAAATATCTCAAGGTTACAGAGAGATTTTATTGTGATGTGTGTTTACATAATGTCGCAGACCTTATTGCTTACAAATTACCATAACAGTGAGTCAAAGCAATCATTAAAGACAGCTTTTCTGGGTAAATTTCTAAATTCTAATAGTTGGCAGCCATTTATAGACAACACAATCAATCATTTAATTAGAAATATCTGCAGATTTAGGTAGTAATCAGAACCATTACTAATAATAATCCTGATGTCTGGATTTAACAATAACAGCTGAATGTGCAACTGTCTGCCGCAGTGGATCAAATTCCTTGTAGCTTTCCTCTAGGTGCTCCCCACCCACACCCCCCCACACCCTCACATTCATAAGATCTATTTCACTGACTGCATTTTTCAAACATCAGCTCGCTAGACCTTTATCCTGTTTGACTGCACCCTGTTACAGAAATAGGTCAGACAAGCCTTCATTAATGATGCATATGACAGTGGATCAAATGAGGCGTAATGCAGTTCCAGTGTCTGATATTCTCCGTATCCTATAAGGATGTTTTCTTTTGACAGTGGTTGCAGCATCTGTTACACTGTAGGTGTTAAAATATCTGTCTGATAAACACATGCGACTCTTCGCCGCAGTCTCAGCCTTTTCAGCGCGCTGCTGATGATATTGATGTTCACACGCTCTCACACTGTTAACGCTCTGGTAGAATGCATCTCACATCAGATGGAACCGGGAAATTGTATTGTGCGCGTGTGTCCTTCGAATGAATCACCTCTGTTAGCTGCTGAAAGAAATGAAGAGATTATTTTAGGTGAGGGGGAGCTCATCCTGAAAACCTGGAGGAGTGCTTCTCTCTCTCTTTAATGGCTGAATGGATATGAGAGCTGTCACACAGTCATGCTGAGGCCAAGGCTAGCGTTTGTGTCTGCCCTTGTATCAGTCTGGCTACATGTGAACGCGTCTGGCAGGGACATGCCGACTTTCAGCCAAGTGTTTCTGAGCAGTTTGGAGAACCCTCCAGTTCTGCACTTCTCCACTTAGGCGACAGAGTCAGTCGAAGGATTTCTTTCCGGCTTAAAAAAAATACATCTCACAACACAATCGTGTTAAATATGGCGTTATCTCAGAAAATACCAAGATAAAGACTTCAGGTCATTCAAACCAGAGGTCCTGAAAGTAAATAAGGAGATTATGATTTGACTGTCCGGATGTTGTCTTAGGTGAATCATGTTGGAGAAGTGCGCAGCACCCAGCAGGCACCCACTGTTGTTGTGTCAGAGAGAGCGGCGCCAGACCTGAGGGAGGAGAACAGCGCGGTCTCCTATGGCAATGGAGCAGTCAGCATCCACAGTGAGGGAAATTACAAAACCAACAGGTGGGTGATGTTTGCAGCAAATGAGTCTGTGACGCACAGATTCTCCAGTGTGGCCTGTGTTCAAATAATAGGTCACATTACAAAAACACACACACATGTTTGGCTTCAAATCCAAACAAGTATGAAATAAAAAAAAGCAAAAAGAGACACATTTTCGTCACAGTGTCAAACATATAAGTTATGTTTCCCTGTTCCTGATCTTGATTTTCCACAGTTTCTCTGCAAACAAGAGCAAGACACATGGTGCTGAGCCTTTGTACCAAAACTGCAGGGCCATAGTTTGTCCCAGCAGCTCTTCAGATGAGAGTGACAGCATCAGGCCTCCACCTTATTACGTGAAGAAGGAACGGAAAAAGGACAGAGAGCCAATGCCTGCTGCTCAGGTGATGATCGAGTCGCAGTATGAAACTGGTTACACCACGGGAGACACTGGCAACGGGCTGGACCGGGACCGCACAGATTACCTCTACAGGTATGTCCTGAGGTTGCTGCCACGTAATGCTGCAACCTCAGAGAGTTCAGCATGTGAGAAAGTATTTAGTCAAGGCAAAAGAAGCTTCAGTGGTGTTCAGAGTAGTTTAAATAATAAATACAAAATATAGTCTTGAACCTGAAATTATAAAAACTACACATCTCTTTATTTAACAAGAAAAATATGTTTTTACTCATATAATGTTAAAAATATGCATTACATCTAAATGAAGAGTCTACGTGCTGGTTTAGATGCATTTCCTTCCTTTTAACAATCTCTTAATTTTTTTTATGAAGGAATGGAATTAAATTAAAAAATGCTGAATATCACTGCAGATGTTGACTAAGCAAGAAAAATTAGCACTAGTATCAGTTTTTAAAAATCCCCTTTGGTTATACCCACAATTAAGTAAAGATCATACCCTGAGGAGAAACAATTATCTAATCAGTCACATCTTTAATAAAGAAATGACACAGTATTTATAATATTTTAGAGTAAAATACAGCAATATCAGAAAGAAGTGGTCAGGATCACAGTTGCCTCTAAGGGAGTTCAGCTAATTTAATACTGGTGGAGATACTAATGAAAAGCTCCCCTTTGTATCTGCCATTGCCCCAATAACCGTTTTAATGTAACAATGATTTCATGTCTTGGTATTAACGCTGTTCCAGGCTGTACCCAGAGATAACTTCAGATGAGCAGCGCAGAAAATACAAGAAGGATTTTGACTCAGATCTGTCTCGCTATAAGATCCTCTGCAGCGAGCTGGATGACATCAGCGACAAGATGCACAAGCTGAGCCGAGAGTTGGACGCACTGGAAGAAGACTCCATGAAGTACCAGGTAGAGGAAAAACAGGAATAAGGTGCAGAGAGTGGAAAAGCTAAGGTGGAGGGCCAAGAGAATATATCAGCCAGTCATGGCTGTTGCTTTTGTATTTAAGTATTTGACATTTCCCAGCATAAAGTCAGCAAAACCTTCCTTTTTTCTTTTTTTAGGGTGTGGCAGATGAGTATAACCGACTGAAATACCTTAAAAGTGTGAGTATAAGAAGATCTGTGATGTCATAATGTAAAGTTTGCAGTTTCTTCACTTTCTAGCTGAGAGAAACTGAGTAAATTAAACATACACTAACCTAAAATCATAGATTGAATATAAAAGATGGATATGCCTGCTGCGTCATTACTCATTGGTTAAATTAAAGATCAGTTGTGAAGCGTCAAACCGAACATTTTTTCCAACGTCATCTTAGCGTTTTGAAATCAATGCAGATGGTGAAAAAGTGGGACACTGCATGCTAGTTGGCTAATGACTTGTTTATCATAAGTTACATGGATCCCCTTGTTGCTCCTTCTTTCTAACTCTGCTGAGGACCATTTCTTTAAAATGACCTTTGTTTTATAATCAGTAGGGCTTGAAGCTGGTGATTAGGCCCATAAAATAGACTATTTTCTGATGTCTTGCAGTAACGGAGCTGAGGGGTATTTTCTAAATTTTTTTCAGTGGTCACGCAAACAGAAAAAATGCAGGATTAGAGTCACCAGGGAAATCGAATAAAAACAAATTTGGCAAGACTTTTTCACTGTAAGTTATACTTCTGTCACCATCTTTGCTTGTCTGAAATCTTCCCACATGCCATTTCATCGTTCTTTGATTTAACAGCCCAATTTGGGGGCTTTGGCTGGACCGTGTTACATCCCCAAATAGGCCTAGATGTAAGGGGAATTACATAATACTAGATGGGGAAACATGAGGAGGCTGTTTGGGTCGGTTTGAAAAGATTTATTGTCAGGTTGTGAATAAAAGGAAGCAGAAGTTCATTTTAGGAAGAGACAAAACCAACACAGCAACCAAAATGCCCCTAATTTGAAATAAAACCCATTGACTGATGAAGCTACTCAAAAGAAAAGTAGACCTACTCCTCGACTCCCTAGCAACCAAAGATAAACAAGAGGAAAAGGGGAATATCAAAAGTATATGGCAACTCTCCCCTACAAGCTCCCTGTGGTCACAATAAATCAGTCGGGTTTAACAAGCAAAAACAAACTAGCTAGGCACATAAGAAACCTACAAAAAAATAAAAATAAAAACTAGCCAAGCTAAGGAAAGGCAACTTTAGTCAACTTCTATAGGCCCTGGAGAGCATGCAGTGGCTGCAGGACTCATACCAGCACCAGTGACATGAAAAGCAGGAACATCAGGAACTAGCAATAGGGAAGGGTGGAACCCAGAGATCAGGACCTGAAAGCAGAATGTGGCCATCTATATACTTTTTAATTTCTTTAAGGGGAGCTATGACATGTTTGCATATATTAGACAAATGTAATTAGCTGTTTTACAGTCCAGATTATAAGATGAACTAGCTATCTCATTCCTGCACTGTAACACTACTACAACTGACAATATTGAGTTTGTTAAATATACACTTGTTTAAATTTTGGTTTTTCTAGACGCCTGAGTATCAAGCAAAGAAGAAGCAGAGTAAGGAACTTCGGCAAAAACTTTTCCACATCAAGCGTCTGGTGAAAATCTACGACCAAGGTTTCTGCTAGTGTACATTATTCATCTGTCCAGAAAGGTGTGCTGACAAGAATTCATCCAGCATTTACTGACTTTTCCTTCACTGGCTGCACAGAACTTCCCAGCTAGTGTCACTAATACTGGTCCTACAGCCAGTGAACCTCATTTCTGTTTTTGACATTAATGTTCGTGAAGCTGTAAGCATACAGCAACTCTGTGTGTGGTTTTAAACTGCATAAGAACACGGCACTGTCATATGTCTGTCATATTTAAGCATGAGATTTCAATTTTAGTTGTAATTTAATTTAAATATATGACAAACTATGTAAGAATACGCTGGTAGACGAGCATAATGTAAATAAAGAAGCAAGTGAAACTTCTCTGTTTTTGTCATACAAAACTACTTTCAACAGCAAACTTGCAGTACATGTTGCAGTGTTTATTTGGCATTCTTCATACAGATGAAATTACAACACATTATTCAAGAAGTTAAAAAAAACATAACAAAAGACACATCGTCATCGTTTGATTCTTTTAATAGCGTTGCCATACACATGAAATTTTAAATCTTAAGAACGCAGTAACACAAAGATAAGAAAACATTAACAATATTTTTCCCCTCCCTCTACGGCATGGTTGTGTGAATTGTAGACTGAGGGAAGAATATGCAAAGAACTTCCAAAATGGCCCAGCGGCAAATCAAGAAGCAGGAGTTGCACCCTTCCTCTCTGGTTTCTTAAATTGCTAACTGCTGAATCGTGCTGAGTTTGGAGTGCGTTTTTCATCATTTCCTTAAAAATACCTAAAATAGTCCTGATTTTGTAAACCTGCCTCTTGAAATACCCATGTGAGGTAAATTCAGGTGGACCAGGGAATCCCATCTTCTTCTAACCCGACAGACAGTCTAATCTTTTGGCATTGAATATCCTGCAAGCGCAGTCTTTTCACCAGATCCTCATCAATTACAACATCATTCACAAACAGCAGAGACACACTCAAGATGCTAAGAGATGAGAGCATGAACAGCTCTACGTCGTATTAGTTGTAATGGCATTCAGCTTCTTTCTTGACATCTCAACAGATGACAGAGGTATTTTCATGTAAATACAGGTAGGAAAAAAAGGAAGAAACATTTAGGAGCTACCATTGAAGGCAAATACTTTAATGTTTAAAAGAAACTTTAATTACATAAAATAAAACAGTATCAACTTAGCAGAGATCCAAAATAACAGTTGAACATGCAGAAAAGACAAAAGCCGGCCTCAATATATATATGTACATATTTCAATACAGTTTTCAGGAAATCGTGATCTCCAGAAGCGTAAACTGGAATTTAACTGGTAGTGTCGATTATTTACTCTTAGAGCTGTTTTTGTCAAGCTAATTCTTATTGTTTTAGAATCGTTTCAAACAACTAAACTCAAGTAGGATTTAGACGTCAGCCTGCCGTTTCTCAGTGCATATGTGAAAAAAGAAAACAAATATATATTTATATATATGTATATATAATAACAATGATGTTTGATCAAAATAACGCTGAACGCACCATATTCAGCGAGTCAAAACTCATATTCAGTAGACGACTGAAAATCAATTTGGGGGATCTAAGACTCGTGTTACATAGGTGTCCCAAATTTGTACTGAAAAACAAGGCAGTTGTCAAAAAGAAGGCGGTTTCTGGTGAACAAAATTTACAGAGGTTTGTGTTTAGGAAATATCAGACTAAAGCATTCTGATGTCTAGTGAGGTATTAGTCCGCTCTCATCTTACTATGCCTTTTTTTTTTTTTTTTTAAATCTTCTTCAACTACACCACCAGTGAGCCCTGTGGATGAATTTAAATGCGCTGTTTACTCGATGGTCAGGCAGTCACAAGTCGGTTCATCTCGTTTTCTGGGTGTAAGGACCATCTCGTAGGATGATATGATAGACTTTGGTGAATTTTCCTTGGTTTTATCTCCTTTCTGCTCCTTTTCAGGAGCTCCTTAGTGTCTTCCTCGTTGTTGAGGTAAGAGTTTCCCTTCAACAGTGAGGCGCACAGATCGATCCATAATAGTGATGATACTGGATCATCCTGTTGTCAGTTATTTGGTTAAAAAGGTCATTGTATCACAAATGGCGAGCCATGGAAAATGAGCCTGGTGTGGGAAACACTGCTCCTCCGATGTTTGTTGGCAGGACAGTTTTGTTCTCTAAATGTATTTGTAGTGGGGTGCTGCTGCCCTCTACATGAAACTGCAGAGTCTTTAGTCACTATGACATGTGGGTGGTGACATGACTGGCTGTGGTGGCCATATCGGAGCCCAGCGTGACGAGCTGGTCTCCGGCCTGGGACCTGGCACCAGAACGACAGCACTGGCAACAAGACAGCTCCAGCTTGGCACTGGCTATGCTATTCTTCTACTCTCTTCTTCTGGAGGCCCATGTGGAGTCTGAGGGCTCGTTCATGAGGGGGAATTGAGCGGTTACAGTACAGTGCATATGATGGCCAGCTGGCGCTGCAGTTTGATAACCACACAGATGGATAGTGATGAGTCAGGAGGTTTCCTGTGGGTCCTTGTCGTCACTATTACCAGACGGAGACCTCGTCTGTCAGGGAGCTACTGTCCTGGGACATACGGCCAGCTGATTGAGTTTCCGGAGAGCTGCATGTCCCGGATCAGCGTCTCAATGGGTGTCTTTCCTATCAGGCGCATGAAAAAGAGCTGGGAGATGAGGCTGGCAGGAACGGCACGCAGGGCGGGCAGGCGCAGGAGGAGGCGGCCGAAGCGCTGAGGCTGACTCGGGTACTGCATCCTCTCGTACTCTGTCAGAGCCACCTGAGCCTTCTCCTGCAGAGACTCCACGTGTACTGGGTCTGTTAGACCACAGGCATCTAAGAGGGAGGAGGGAGGAGGCAGTTACTTAATAGTGTGGGCAGGTTACATAAAGAGTCGTGATGAGCCTAGAGGAAGGATGAAATCCCAGCAAATAATGTAATAAAACCTCCCAGAGGGAAACACGTGAAACCAGAGTGCTTCATCTATGGATGCTCTCAGGCCAAAACATGATTTATAAGCCTCACTTTAAAAAAAGTTTTACTTTAAATAATGATCGCTTTTAGAGGTGACAGTCACTATAAACTATTTCTTTGAGGCAGACACTTATGTAAGACTTAAGTCAGGAAAAGCTCAGGGCTCATGATGATCAATGGTGCTGCTAATTACAAAGCACTTAAAACATTACTGCATTTTCAATGACAAGCCAGGAGATGGTGCCATAGGAGGTAAATTGTTCGATGAATGCCTTGGACTAAGTGGCTTGTTAGTCTTCCAGCAGTTCTTTTTGTTTTTTCTCCATGAAAGAAGAAGAAGACGGACATGAAATCAGTTTCTCTAAACCCTAAAGCCAATTTAAACAGTTAAAGGGTCTTTTTTACAAGATAAAGCTGTTGCATGTTTGCCAGGCACCATCAAACTGTGAGGATTTTTACCATTCTTTTGTTGATCTAGCTGTGCTACAATGACAGCAGGTGAAGTCAACAAGCAAGACTACGTTTTCTGCTCTTACTAGCCACTCGAATCACTAATCACCTGGCGAGAACAGCGCGATGGCCTTGAGACAGCTGTACTCAGCAGAGTCCACCTGTAGCCTGGTCAGCTTGTCCACCTGGTCCTGGAACACTCTCACCTGATCCATGAAGGACACCACGCGCTCCGCAGACATGGGCGAGGAGTGGAAACCAGCTGCAGCCAACAGGGGCGCCATGTGGAGCGGCAGGGCAGACTGCGCTGCGCTGAGGATGAACAGCTCGCTCCAGCTCAGTCTCAGCAGGGCCACCTGAGGATTTAGTAGTGTCTCAATCAGTGACACCCCCCTCAACACTTTAATGTCTACTCAGTTCATTCTGCTTATCTTTTACAGTTCCTGCAATATAATCTGATAAAGAGGGAAGAGTCTTTCAAAATCAAAACTGTATATGTGGCTTTTAATTAGAAATAATCCTCTAACCTGGTCGGACACAGGCAGCTCAGGGAAATAAGGGATGTTCCTCGCCCACTCCACTGTGCTGAAGAGTAACCGCGCAGCCAGTTCACAGATATTATCTATTCCCATAGCGTTATCAGGACCGGCCTGCTGGTTGTACTGGTGTCCATAGCGACTGTTGGGGTAAGGCTCGGCTCTCAGCAGCTGGGAAATAAGTTCAGACACTGGCTGGCCACCACCACTACCTCCATTGTTGTTGTTATAGAACTCGCCGCCTCCAAGGCCACTGGCGCCACCTATGGGTGTGATGGAGGGGCTGAGGCTCGGCTGAGGTGGGATGCGACCGCGTTGAACTGCTGTATTTTGGTTGGGGGACAAAGGGGAGGAGAGGAGAGGAGAGGAGAGGAGAGGAGAGGAGAGGAAAGGGTTTGGAGAAGAAAAGGGCAGAATAGAAAATTGCAATGGACAAGGGGAGGTGATGGAGGGGATTTGGTTGAGAAGACCAAAGAGAAGAAAAGTTAAAACTGAATTCAGCCAGCAGTGCATTTCTGATTACCAGGCCTGACTCAATTAGGAAGCTATTCTCCAGCATTAAAAGCATGCACAATCAAACTCAGCTCAAAGCAGGGCAGAAACCAATAGAGATCTCTCCATTTGGGGATATTAATTCCTGGTATGAGCATCTGCCCTTTTCAAGCGTCCTTGAGCAACATGCCCAATTCACACATACAGTAGGAATGCGGCTCACTAGCTGACTCTGACCTCTGACCTCTCAGTCGAGGTAGTGGAGCAAAGGGAATCTCTCTTTTTCTATAGGGACTCATAATGTGTGTAGTTAGCGTACTTTGTGATCTGTGATTACAAGGAATAAACCAACTGAAGGGACACTGAGGGAGGATGTCTGTGCTTAGAATCTCCTAAATGTTGATGTCAGTTTTAAAAGGCCTAACAAATGTGTTTGTATACAACTATTTATTTATTTGTTTGTTGTTGTGTATCTGTCAGAGTGACATTTACTGATGGCCTCGCCTGATCCTCCACTTAGGGTGAAGTTCCCATATTGGATTCTTCTTGATTGAGCCAACAAGTCAGAGGGTTTCTGTAGCTTCAACCAGAGGCTTAAGCCTCTGGGACGCAGGTGTCTTAGCCCTGTATCCCTCTCACTCACTGTTACGCAGGCACTAGATTAAGCCACTTAGTACATGGCATTGAGCTGACACGCATGGCTTGCTAAGCCATGATATGACCTAGAGAACCATGTGTGGCATTCTCTGAACTACAGAGCACAGAAAAGGCAAGATCACACTAGCAGATAATTACTACTATACTTTAATGGGTTTTTATTCTTTTCAAAAAAGTATCTGATGGAAATAATGAGAAGACTCTGATGCTTAGTGCTGAATGTCACTTATTCCCTCTTTTTTATAGTGTAGTGGTTTACACATTTGCCTAACAAGCGGAAGATCGCTGGTTCTTTGAGGTTTACGTAGGGAACGGTATCCAACATATAAATCAAATACACAGAGCTACCCACTGTGGCGACCCCTTATAAATAGAAGAGCAGCTGAAAGTAGCCTCTTTTATTCATTCAGCTGAACTATTTCCACTATTGTGCAATTACAATCACAGCATTTGCCACAGTGTTTCTTATTCCTGCCAGAGAAAGTGAATGGATGGTAAAATAATTTGGGGAACAGGATAGTTACCTTCTTTGCGCATGCCAACACGGAAGCACTTCTTCAGGCGACAGTACTGGCACTGGTTCCTGTGGTGCTGGTCGATCTGACACTCTCTATTTGATCTGAGAATAAACCCCCCCAAAAAAGTAAATTAATGAATAATAAGTCATTAAATATTTGCCAACTTTACTTGATTGTCTGGAAAAATGAAGTTGGCCTCATGTCATCGCATGTGAGACGGAAAAGAAACAATTCTGCAGCACATGCAGCAGAGCAGCATTACAGATGTGTAAAGTTAATAAACATTTGCCCCACATCACACCTCTTACATACTGCATTTACATGTATTAAAATACATCGACCACACTGTCCTGTAATACAGTTAATAAGCTTTACTGCGGGCATCAGTTTGTGTGACATGTGATCAAAAGCGGCCAAACCTGATGACAAATGTAAGAACAAACCCCATACAGCGAGTGGAAAAGCTGCTCTGCTCTGATGTGCAGCCATTATCTTCCTCTCAAAAAGAACAAACAAAAAACAAAAAATCTGATGAGCATAAAAGCTGTTTGCAGATTAGTGTCAACAGCCTGATGCCAACACTTCCTTTTAACAGAGCTACTCAACATTAATATTGCATTATGAAACTAGATTTTCCACGAGGCTGCGCACAGCATGATGGCGCCCAGAGAGCTGATGGCTACATGGTTCAGTCATATAGCTTAACTGTATGTAGCTGTCTGCTGTGCACAACAGACGCTTTCATTATTATTCAAGTAAAATTGGCTAAAAATGTTATCATGGGCTAAATAAGTCAAATGAACAGCAAATAAATAAATAAATAATTGCAATTAATTAATGGATTCAGATACTTTTTTTGATCAGAAGTGAACAGAAATAATCTGAAGTGAGAATATCTTGGCATGGCAAAGCACGGATTGTTTTTTAGATTGATTAAAAAAAATTGAAAATAATCACTAGTTTCAAAATTGTATTGTATTGTAAATTGTATGGAAATGGCGATCTAGTGAACACATATAATAAATATTAGCTACAAATAATAGCTGATTTGATTAGTAACGTTTCTGTTATTTTTTTGGGAATAATTTAGTCAGAAAAAAACAGATAATAGAGAAAATGTTCTTCCCACATGAAAGCAGTTTGTTTTGTGGCACTTAAAGTAGTACATCCAGTACAACAAGACAAAGAAATGCAGCGAGTCCTCACATTTAGGAAGTGTATATTTGTCAATAATGACACGTCATGTCAATAATAACTATTTTTAAATATTTCATTTAGGCTACAAATTTAAAAAAAAAAGAAAAAAAAACATATGGACGTATTTTTAACGATAACTAGTCTAATTTCCTCTTTCACCTTCCAGTATCCTGTATTAAGCGGGTTTCTCAACACTGTGCGAGCTCAGCCCATCAATAAATCAAAAAATAACAATTACCCACAATGCCTCACCTGCAGGTGTAGCTGAGGTTGCGCCTGACGCTCCTCTTGAAGAAGCTCTTGCAGCCCTCGCAGGTGAACACTCCGTAGTGTTTCCCGCTGGATTTGTCCCCGCACACTACGCAGTCCACCACGCAGGCCTTGTCATCTTCTCCGGCTTCCATGTCGCTGCCTCCCGCCTGGGGAGAGCCGTCTTCCTCCTCCCCCCTCAGGTAGCCCTTGTCCCCCAGCCCGTTAGTGCCCCCATTGGGATCTCCCCAGCCCCCACTCACCATGGCCATCGCTTGGTTACCGAACCACCGCAGAGGAAAATGGGACAGGCAGCCAAGATTTCTGGTTGCTGTCAAGGTAACATAAATATCAAAAAGTCCAGACTGTGTGTGCGTGTGTTTTCCCCCACCTCTCCCTCTCTCAGTTGTTTATGAAGTCTCTGGGTTATTATACCAAAGAACAAAAAGAAAAACAATCCTCGGGGTTGATGGCAGATGTCAATGAGAGGAGGGTTAAAAAAAAGGAGGGGGCTTTAAGCCTTTGAGTAGAAGTGTGTTTGGCAGGAGAACGAAATAAAAACAAGAGCGATCAGTCTCCTCCCACTCCACTATGACCTGGAAACAGTCTCAGTGTGGCAACTTTTAGTTTTGCATGCATGTAGATTTCAGTGTCTTCCTCTGCAATTCTCTCTCGCGCTCTCTCTTTATCCAGCTCGTAGCCCCTGCCTGGTGTTTTCGTCCTCTTCTTCAGACCAGTTCCTGAGATGGTTAAGGGCAACGAGCACTGCCCAGGCAAATAGTCTCAGCCGAGGAACCTTTCACAGGAAACACACATTAAGCGCACACCCTCCAAAATTAGAGCAAAACACAAAATCATTTGCAAGCAAACGGCACGAGGTGCAGAATCCTGTCTCGCGCTGCTCTGCATGCTCTTGTCCTCTCACACACGTACAGCCCTGTCTCTGTAGCAACAGTAATGGCTGAAAAAGGACCTCAGCATAGCTCGCCTCAGCACATGCCTGGAGAGCATTTGACCGCCCCTCTTAAAGTACCCCTAACACTGAATTTGCCCTTGCTAGTAGCAGCTATTCTGTGCATGTAGAGTCCTTTGAGAGAAAATGTCAAGCTTACCTTAGAGCAAACAGTAATGTGGTGTCTGTGGCTCCCCTCGCTGAAAAAGAAATCCTCTCGTCGCTCTAGAGATCTTCCTGAGAAGGCAGGCAACTCTTCTCTCCCTGCTGTAATCCTCTCAGCAGCAGCAGTAGCATTGTGACCCGTGATGGAGACATTTCACACTGAGCAAACCAAGTTAATGTCCACGCAGCAGCTGCAACATTTTCAGGTGGTCACGGCGGTCCTCAGAGCGATGTTGGGGGCAGCTGCAATAGCAGCAGCGGCGGCGACGTGGACTGCCTGCACTCACTTCCAAAATACACACCAGCAGATCCCCGGCACAAGGAAGTGATCTCTCTTCCTTGCTTGTTGTAGCTTGTTGTAGCTTCAGTTGTGACACAAGCCTCTGTGCTTCCTGCTTCCACAGAGAAAACCCAGAAAAACAAGAGAGCGTACACGAGGGTGTCCGTGTGCTCAGCCCTCCATAGTTCCTGTGATCGCTCTCCAGGCGCTTGTGCAGCCTTCTCCCTCCAGCCTTTTGTCAGTGCTTGTCCACCAAGAACTAATGACTTGCGGCCTAGCCCCTGTGTGCTGCTTTTCGCCTCTGTGTGTGTGTGAGAAGCTTTTCCCTATGGCTCAGGCGATCAGAAGGAGGGGGTTGAAGAGATGGGTGCTCCTCTCACCCCTCTGTCTCTCCCTCTCCGGCTTCACAGTCCACAAATCAGATTATGATTCAAGGAAATGGCTGAGCTCGACACACAGACTGAAATTCTCAGCATTTGCTTTTTCCCCCCCACCTTCTGTCTCTCTCTCCTCGACCCTCTTTCCTGTTGTCTGTTTTCCTCCAACGTATTTGTGTGTGTGTCTGTGTGTGTTTGAGAAAGAGAGATCAAGCAAAGCCGGAGAGAGAGAGAGAAGGAGGGAGGGGAGCAGGAGTGTATGCAGAGGGGGAGGGGGCTGTGTGTGTGTGTGTGTGTGTGTGTGTGTGTGTGTGTGTGTGTGTGTGTGTGTGTGTGCGCTCCCAGGGATTTGACACTGCTATTCAAGCCCTGTGGTTACCATGGTGCTGGCTGCCTTATATGGCCATTGGAGTCAAAGAGCAAAGAGAGTGGGCTGTGTGGGGCAGCGTGCGCACACAAACACACACACAGGAAGAATGTGGAGGATGTCTGTCTTCAGAGATGCAGAGAGCATGACCCCGAGGCCCCAAAAACCATCCCGACAAAACCAGATTACCCAGAAGCCCCACAACAAACACATGCAAGCCAATCTCCTGCCTCGCCTTTGTCTTTAAGAACACCCTCAGATTCATGCTTTCATATCACAGTAAACTTTGTTTTTTAAGAAGCCAAGTGAGGTAGCATCGAGGTGAACTTTAATTCCCAGCGCAAAAGCGCACTGCGCCGTGAACGGTGCTCTTTGATCCCGCGTACATGCGAGCAGTTCTCCCGAGAACACTTTTATTGTGCTAGAAAATAGAGGTTACCATTTTATGGTCACTGCTCATTTCTCAGAGGTCCTCTGTTTTCAGCGCTTTGTTGCTGCACACGGTGTTTTGTGTCGGAGGTTACCCCGAGAGGTCAAGCTGACTTTCACGCCCCTTGCCACGCTAAAAGCCTGGGGTCAAATTCCGATAAAAGGGTAGGAGAGGAGGGACGACAACCTCGGATAAGAGCTTCAAGAGATAAGTGATGAATCTGCTTGTAAACTGCGCAGCTTCATGGGGGTCGCAGTCGAAGATATGGATAGATGAAAGTGCCCTGAGAGATCCCATTATATGCAACTTGTCTTATCTAGAGATTGTGAAGGTATCTCCCCCCCAACCCCACCCTACTGACAAGCAGCTGGTTAGCCCCACCCCCATCTGCACTTTTATTGCATTCCTAAATCTAAATCCAGCTTTACCGCTCTCCCCCTGCAGAACACTGTGTGTATTTGTGTGTGTGTGTGTGATAGAGAAGCATTGTCCTAACCATTGTGCAGCTAATGGGTCATCAGAGGTTTGTGTGGGAGAGAGTGTGTGTTAATTTGAATGAAAGTCCCTTTAATTAGGCCTCTGTGCCTGCTTATTGTCACTTCTTGTGTTGAGAAAGATTAGGCTTGTCAAATAAAAGGCTGCTTGTAAAAGGAGTGTGTGTGGAGGGAGATGAGATACCCAGCAGGGCCGATAATCAATACTTTTTGTATCTGAAAAACAGTAAATTTAAAGAGTTCCCATTAATTGCCCTGTCGTTAGATGTCAGAAGATTTTCAATTTGGCATAGCAGGTCAGAGGATGTATTACAGGTTGATTTACGCAATCAAAACAATGTTAAAACCATTTTTTCTGAGTGTTTTGTGTAGCTTTATCGCATTATAAATAAGCTCTTGTGGATTCAAACCCCTGGATACTGAACTTCTTTGTTTTTTTCCCTTTTTTTGGCCTTTATTTTGAGAGGTTAGTAAAGGGAACAGGCAGGAAACAGGGAGAGAGTGAGAGGGGGATGTGACACACAGGAAATGGTCTGACCTGCACGCAAACTGAGGCTCCGGCAGTAGCCTTTGGCATTTGTGTCGCCTGCTCAACCGGCGGAGCTGTAGCAGCACCCAACTGCCCTTCTTGTATGTCATTATCCATGCAGGTTCAGCATTAGCCGACCAGATTGTTGCCACTGACATGTTCTGTCTTCAAAACATGTCAATGGCATCTTCCTAAACTCTCAGTTTCAAAAATGTCAATAATAAAATTGTCATTTACAGAACCCGAATAGCATTTCGCACACAACAGGTGTGACATTTAAGATCATTTTTTGCAAAAAACAATGAGAATGTTTTACATTCTCGTCACTTCAACGCCAGCGTGTCTGTCCGATTTGATGCTGCTACTGGGGGCAGCAGAGGTGTGACCTTTGGACTTGCAGGATGTGATCGCTCCCAGCGAGAAATCCAGAAATGCAAGACTGTGAAAAATATCTGTCAAGCAGCCAGAACAACAGACACAAACGTGCATATACATAAAATAGTGAAGTCTGGCTATCTAATAGCAGTTTAAACATTTTAGAGATTCTCTTTAGGTCAACAGGGTCACGGTACTCAAAATGCAAAATGCTCCCACTTATCAACAGTTTTAAGATAACAAAAATAGAGAAGTTAAAAAAAAAAGCTTTTTTTATGTTCATTGCAAGAACGGCTCACCTGCTAGACTAGTTTAGTTGGAGAGCTGAGCAATTTTTCTGTGATGTGTTCTTTTGCTGTTGAACAACTGATGGGTTAGCTCAGTTTCAAAGACTGCTAAAATAAAATTAAAACGCAAATTGGCATGTTAACGTATTGAACATAAATAAATGAAATAGAATATTGTTTTATTTGTCCAACCTTCTACTGCTTCTACAGTGGTCCCTTGCTATGACACGGTTCACTTTTCGCGGCCTGGCTGTTTCGCAGATTTTATTTTTGCATGCTTTTTGTTTTGTTTTTGTTTACAGCGCATTGTGTTCCGCGTTCTGATCGGCTGTAGACCATTGTCAATCAATCTCCTCCGTGCCATGTCTCCAGCTTGTCAAATTTACATAAATCTTTGATTGCTAGCAGTGTAACTCTGAAGTGCTGTACTTTATGTTTGTAAATGTTTTGCACCGTCAAAGGCACCTGCGGTAGCACCCAAAAGGCAGAGGAAGATGCTAACCATCGCAGAAATGATTGGACTTCTGGACATGCTAAAGGAAGGTAGAAGTTACCGTATTTTTCGGACCATAAGGCACACTGGATTATAAGGCGCATTAAGCGAAACAAAACAGTCAGATAAGTCAAACTTTATTCAACTCATTCTTCTTGCTTCCTCTACTTCCGTACCATTCATTCATTAATGTTGAATTCTCTGGCAGCTGCTCTATTCCCATGTTCTGGACCTGAAAACTAGGTTTGATCTTTGGTTTTATTCTATAATACTGGAAATATTTTTCTACGAAGATTTGAACTTTGAGGGTGTTTGAACAAGAGAGAAAAGTGTGAAAATGTTCATGCGTGTCTGAGAAAAGTGTATAAAGTGTGTAGTGAGGGGTTTTACAACCTTAAAACATCTATAATAATTGTAAAAAATAAAATTTGCTACTTCGCAGATTTCAGCTATCGTGGGTTATTTTTAGAACGTAAACGAGGGACCTCTGTACAATCTGTTACTTGTATTACACTTTTGATTGGTGTAAGATAGTCAATGAAAGTTTGTTTGAAGAAACAGAAAAAAAAAATCTAAATTGGCATCCATGAATAAAGTTATTATCTCTAAATTTTGACTTAATATCTCAAAATTAGGGTAAGGAGCAAAGCTCAGGTTAGTCTGAGGCTTACTAATTTGAAATACTAAATAAGTAACTCAAAATTTCTTTGGGGGGGCTTGAAAATTTGTCCTACGGATGGCAAATTTTTATCTATTTTTTTTTCCAGTCCCATGAAAATAAAAACATTCCCACAGGCAGAAAAAGCTTCCATAGACAGTCACATCAAGTGAAAGAGTCAAAAACTTCCCGTGTTTCTGATGTTTGCCGAAAATTATGAATGTAGAGGTGATGCAAACAGTGAAAATCAGAGCATTTCAACTACCCTACTTTTTTTGATAGTCAAATGAGTTCATACTCAGATATAACTGACAGCTGCCAGCAGGTTGATCCAGTCTTGCAACAACCAAGCAAAGGTTGGTCACCTGTAATAAACAGCACTGTACGTGTGTGAGCACATTTTTAGCCCAGTCTGTTCTTTAAAAAAAATGTGTGTGTGACAGAAATATCTATGAACGTCACCTCTCTGAGATGAGATACACAGATTAAAGGAAAAAAATAGCTTGAACTAATTTAACCCTTAATTTTAAGCACAGTCTAGATCTGCATACCATATCCCAGGGTCCCTCAATGTTGAGTTTTCATGCACCAACATCAGTAATTATAAATAATTAAACAATCGCACGCCACAGCAGGCAAGCATGCATTTGTATGCACCACCATGATGGTCTTATGTTTTCCATTTCCTTTGATATTGCCTTGATGATGTTCTTTTATATATATAAATATATATATATATATATTAGACAAATAAACATAACACAACAAATGAAATTGAAAACAAAATAAAATCAATCATAAGAAGACAAATGTTTTTTTCTCACCACAAACAATTAACATAACTCTGCTTCAAGGTCTAAATAACACCTCCGTTTCTCTCAGAAGGAGAAATCTAAGTGTGCTTTATTTAAAAAAAAAAAAAAAGTAATAGATTGTAACAGCACCAGCAGTCTGTAACATACTGAAGAATCTGAAGTACTCAGAGCATTGCAGTGCCTCGTACCCAAACACTGTGTCTTTGTATAGCTGGCTGTGGCTTCTTTTATTGAGGTAAGAAATGTCCAAGTTTGTTACGGATCCGAGGAACCAAGTGAACAAGACACAGCTGAATCCTTTCTTCAAGGTTAAGCAGCCTGATTGGGGTCAGAGTTGGTGAATACATCAAATGCTGACAAGCAGCTGGTTAATAGAGGACATGGCTAGCTAAAAAGGCCTGTTAGTTGACTTTACAACCCCATCACTAGACGGAGGCTTTGTTTGCTTTAAAATCACATCTAAATATACACAGTTTTACATCTCTATGTTTACACATGCATGTAAGTCTGGCAGGTCTTGATGCATGCGCAATCATCCAGGTACGTAAATCCCAAAAGGCTGATTCAGTTCATGTGGACGTAACGTTTTCAGTGGGAGAGACGTTCATCACGCATCCAGTGACTACAGTCCGAGACAGATTAAGTCACACTTGAATGAGTACTGAAACATTTGTCCCACTGAAAACGCTATGGCCACATGAACTGAATCAACTTTGTGGGAAAAATCTGGCATGTTTTTATGTGGGCTCAAATATTTCATTTAAACTCTGCAAAAGTTTGACTTTTTCCTATACGTCTATCTACCTAAATGTCTCATTTCTATTGGATTATTGTCCATCTCTCAGGTTAGAGATGACTCTAGGTTATCCTCAGTAAATCATCTTATGCAATTCTAACATGAAACAACAAGTTTTCCAAGTCTTTAAACTCTGCTCAGAAAACCTATTTGTCAAATTTAAAATGATTCTTACTTTTTTGGCTTTAAGCTGCCAGCTTTCCTTTAAATTTAAGTTTACGGGGCAGTTAATTGAACCGTTAGCTTGTGTAGACAAGTTCAAACATGAATCACTACTGTTAGTTAACATTTTACCTAAGTTAACCTTTAAATGTCTCATGTTAGTCCATCCCTCTCCCCGAGGCATCCCCACCAAACTCTAAACTGATCTAAACTGTGTGCTTTCAACTGCATCAACATATGGAAAGTAGGTCTTTACTTAAAAGCAGTCGCGAGGCGTCTGTGTAGCCTTTTTTTTGCAGGGATGCTGTTTTCATCACGCTCTGATGGCCGTCAAATGTTTAGACTTGCAGTGACAGCTTCGCCCTGAGACCAGCGTGACCTCTGACCTTTGAGGAATGGACAAGCCTGGTAACAAAAACAGAAGCCTTTTGTGTGGGTCAAAGGGAAAACATCTGCTGTGCTGAAGACACAGAGTGAAGGAGGGGAGGGGGATTAACTCCCAGGTATTCATCATTTGGTCTTTTCAGTCACCTCAGATGAGAGGTTCCTGGTGGGAACGTGCAAAAAGCCACTGTACATTCCATCATTACAAGCGAAATCCTCCCCATTTCTCCCGATAATTTCCCGTCTGCCTCATGGCTCAGCAGGAAAAAAATGATTAAAAAACATAGATAAATACAATATATATGAGGGGGAAATTTCTTTGATATGAATGCTCCAGTCTTTCTTATCACATAACCGCAGGAGGTGGTGGCCACAGCTATTCTTTCATTTTTTATTTTTTTTCTAAATTAAATTTGAGCCAGAATAAATGATCTGAGAGGATGGCACATCACAGGGCCTGTTGAGAAAATTCATTTCAGCAATTCTGTCTTTGATATCATCGCGCATTGTCGTGATAAATGAACGTCTGAATTTTTTAACCCCGCCGACGCGGTGCAGTGCCATTTAAATTCAGCTCAAGCTGGAGCGCAGACAACAAGAGCAGGTATTTCCACTTTCTTTGTGCACAAACTCTGCACATGCCATTATTTAGCACCACCTTGTTTATTTGCCTTTTCGCGGTCTGATGGTTGACGAAGGCATGTACCACCTCTTTCCTTAAGTCAGCCACCCAATATTGCACATGCTTGTGAAACAGGTAACCAGATACGTTGGAGCAAAATACCAAGGATCGAAACATCTCAAATCCTATGGTGTGATTCTGTGTGTCATCCAGGAGTTTTTATTAGGAAATAAGTTTTGTTGGTTTTTTTTCTTTTTTAATTTTTTTGTTGGGGCAGATAAAACAGTATGCCAGGTAGGTGGTCCAGGAAGCACTGGAGTAAAAAGGAATCATGTAAATTAGATTCCTTTCCAAATATTTGGTATTAAAGTGAAAACTGGACATTTTAGGGAATTATCGAGCAGTTGCCAGGCAACCAGCAGAGCCTCCAGGAAGTTAGTGCTCCCAGCCGACACATAACACAAACCC
This sequence comes from Pelmatolapia mariae, assembly GCF_036321145.2. Classification (NCBI taxonomy): domain Eukaryota; kingdom Metazoa; phylum Chordata; class Actinopteri; order Cichliformes; family Cichlidae; genus Pelmatolapia; species Pelmatolapia mariae. The sequence goes on along the minus strand of NC_086243.1, from coordinate 11,799,629 downwards.
CCTCCCGGTAAAACTGCAAATTGTTTATACGCTTTGGTGTGTATGCATTAGAAAAATGAGATGTAACAATTTAATTTGTGACTGTTGAGAGCTGAGATGAGAACAGCCGTCGCAGTTTCATATCTGTCACATGAAGGCGCAGACAGGGCAATATTAGCCTAGCTTAGCATAAAAGCTGAAATCAGATCTGGATGTTCACAGGGACCAGCACGAAGACAGGAAGCTACTTCAGAAGTAGCTTTTTTATATTTTTACATTTTATCTTTATCACATCTCTTCACTGGGCAGAAGAAAATCCATCAACACAATTAAAAAGAAAATTAACAGCTCGTACACTGAACCCACTTTATTTCTGTGGCATTTAAGTAGAAAGTAGATTATGTTAAAAGTGAGCCTTTTTGCTATTAGCTGGATTATGTTACCTGTGGTTATAAGCAAGCCAACTTGTATCAAGACTGTATGCTACACAAGAAAGCAAATCAGATTATTTTTCAGATTTTGCCTTGAACATTCTTAAGATAGTGAGAGGGAACAAGCATTTGCAACATTAAAACTATCTGCCTAAAGTTGTGCACATTTTTCCTGTGCTACAAGATAGTTCTGACACATGTGAACATGGACACCGGACCTCTTGGGGTGTTCTGTGGTGTGTGGATCCTCTGTGTTTGGGCTGGGAATTCCAGTCTGCTCTCAAGTGAAACTGGAGATGGAAATTTTGATCTGGGTATGATATGGGGAATGTGGAGGCCAGCTCATCATCACAGACAGAATAAAAGATGACATAGCTTCTAGGTCTGAAAAAAAAGCCTTAAACCTGCATTATCCCCAATGGCCAGCAGGAGGCGATTCCTTTGGATGCAAATCAAATTCTGCTTGTATAAGAGTCTTTGGCCCTCACCTTTTTTTGATCTATTATTAAACATTATTAAAGATTTCCTAGATGGGTTTATGAGCTGAATATTCTATTCAACATGATGTCAAACTAACAGTTAAGTCAATTTTGTGAATTTGGATCATTCTACGAGTCAGAATGAATGATAATCAGAGCACTTTGGATCATAAGCATAGAGTGTCCTCAGTCTGTATTTCAAATCACATTCAGTTTCAAAACGCTGACATGGCGACAACAAAAATCCCTTAATAACAGTACTTCACACATCAACTGGTAACATCAGGACAGCAGTCATAAAATCATTTTTAGACAGGTGCTACGAAACTAAGTAACATCTCCATCAGTGATACACACAGCTGCTCCACATTCTGATCTTCACATTTTTTTGGAGCATATTTTAAAAATTCAGCAGCACGTGCTGTATGAAAGAGTCAGTCCATCAAATATTAACTAAAAAATCTGATCTAAATAACAAAAGCTGTTAATTTGTAAAACACACAGCATTACAAAGAATTTATAATTCTGTGTCCAGCTCTTTAAATTGTCCTCATGTGTTGCAGTATTTTCACTGCTTTACTGTTCATGTCTAGGTTTTCTTCTCATCCACCTCTGATTTTGTGGCTAAATTTTGGACATATATATGTTTTGCTGTAAAATTTCAGCTTTTCAAATACTTTTTAAGAAATAGCCATCCATCCATCCATTCACTTATCCTTCTCAGGGTTGCGGGGGGCGCTGGAGCCGAGCCCAGCTGTCATAGGGCCAGAGGCAGGGTACATCCTGGACAGGTCGCCAGTCTGTCGCAGGGCCAACACACAGGGACAGACAACCGCTCACATTCACACCTATGGGCAATGTGGATTAATCAATTAACCCATCCCCACAAATTGCATGTCTTTGGACAGTGGGAGAAAGCCGGCGTACCCGGAGGGAACCCACGCAAACACGGGGAGAACATGCAAACTCCACACAGAAAGACCCCGGCCTGATGGTGGAACTGAACTCAGGACCTTCTTGCTGTGCGGCAACAGTGCTAACCACCATGCCGCCGTGCTGCCCTTTTTAAGAAATATATCTTTTTAAAAGCAGCCAGTCTGCCCACTTCCAGAATGTTTTTGTTTTTTTTCCGCATGTTAAAATCTGCAGCAATATTTGAACATGAATATCTCAAAACCTATTAAAGGTAAAAGCCTGAAATTTTTATTGTCCATTCTTACCATAAAAATGACTCAGGACCTGTAATCTGGAATAGACAAAAGAATATCTGTGTTTGGGCAAAGTAAATATAAAATAAATAAATAAAGCCATCCTGTAAAATCCCATATTTGAGCACACATTGATTTAAAAAAAATTCACTAGTGTCAACTTCAGGACGATATATTGTTGAATGTCACAAAATACTGAAGGAAACATGCAGAATACTTTTAAACATGTTAGTCAAAAAATGAAAAACCATGCCATTTTTATCAAAATGTTAGGCTATATTGAGCAAATATGACAAGTTGTGACAAAAACAAAAATATTAGTAGATAGTCCTGTCTGAACAGAACAACATTCTCAAAGTTTTCCATTGGCACTCCAATTATAGCCAAGAAAATAATTTTGTTAAATAGGTGCATATTTTTAATTCATGCACATTGCCCTAGAGGAGTATAATAATCCAGGCAAAGCTTAAAAAGACTTTCCTGAAGCTTGAAGCTGCTACACACACATGCATTCAGCCAGTACATTTCCAAGTAAATCTGTGGCTGTAGTAGTGTTTATTTTCCTCTAAGTGGCAGTGTGTCCCATGACGATTACTGTATGTTACTGTCTTCTTGCTGTGCCATCAGGACAAACGTTACTTAAATGATTATCACTTAAAATATGTCATTACTGATTACCAACCTGCTGCAGGTAAATGTATTAGAAATCTGTCAGTTTTGGTACATTGTACACTGTAGAGGCCTGTGCTTAATGTTACTGTTTAATCCATGAGCTGATTTCTTGACTTGACAAATTTGATATGTTTTAAAAATATGTAGGAAACTATAAAATAATCTCATAATGGTAAACTGTGTGTAATATTTCACCCACACTAAAACTAAACTTTCATCATTCATACGATCTAAAGAATGTTTTCTTTATATATATATATATATATATATATATATATATATATATATATATATATATATATATATATATATATATATATATATATAAATTATTTATATGTGCTCATATTGTAGCACCAAGGTTTACTTTAACCACTTCCAAATGTTTTGTTGCTCATTTGCAGAAGCAGTAATTCTGCATTTTAAGCGAACACGCAAGCAGCCCTCAGTGGATTTTGTGTGGGTGTATGCCCTCTCCAGTTTCAAGAAACACGAGCATAATGGAGGTCTTCAGGTTCCAAGGAAAATAAAAAGCACAATGCAATACCTTCTCTTTGGTCTCTGCAAACACCCCCCTCCTCCCCAATCAGTTTGAAAGGAAAAACCGCTGGTGAATGACAGCGTGCAGCTTTTTTATAGTGTCTGGCTCAATTCTGATGTTTTTATTTTTCAATAAAATAACTAAAAAATCCTGTTGAAGGGAAATATTTTCTGCCCGCCACAAGCCTGAAGTGTAATCTCAGCGCCTGGCACAAACATTTCAAGCTCCATGTTTCTGTTAAAAGTGCTTAACCTCAGCTGCAGGAGCAGATGCTGCACACCTACATTAGCTGGTGCTGTGTGGGAGGGGTACACATTTGGCTTGTTCCCACATGAGGTGCTAGAAATTGCGGCTGTTTCACACTTACATGGGCAGCTGTTGATGACAGTTTTGAGGCTGAGAAATAAACAGAATTTGGTTTAAATAAACTGTTTTTGCAGTAACGTCTGCATTTTCTAACAAAAAGACCTTAAGCGGCCTCATAAAATCATCGTTAATCATGACTTTAAATTTTTTTTTACATCATGCAGTCAAGTGAAATATAATTGTTATGCTCAGATGACAGGTCTCTCTTGGAAAATGAGGAAATGAGAATTTTTAATCTCAATGAGATTTTTTACCTGTATAAACAAAAGACTAATAATAATAATAAAAAAGATTGCTCAGTTATGTCAAAAAGGTTTTCCTTGGTTGTTGTTATTTTTACAACTGCATGAAGATCCAAAAGTCTACCATGTTCTGAGACAATTCAATTAAAATACTTCTTTTTTAAATTACCAATATTAATGGAATAAAATCTCTTAGATAGATAAGGACTTTATTAAATGCACACTGGGGGAAATTCACTTGTTACCACGGCACAAGAGTCATAAGGTAAAGGTGAAATAGAGATATATTAGAAAACAATAAAAACAGCATTAAAAACAAATAAGTTACAACTGAAAATGTTAAAATCAGTTAAAATACAATACAAGATTAATTTGTACTTTTTTTATAAATCGTACCATATACATTAAAATAAATTAAACTACACTAAAAGACATGTCACAGGGTCTATTTTTTAATATTTGTACATAAAGTGCAGTGGGAATAATAATATATATATACACCTGTATTTATAGCAGGTATTTATCCTGTGTGTGTATTGTACAGTACAGGACCTGTGATAGCCCTTCATCCTACACAGGGGTGGTAACTCTCTACTGCTGAAGGAGCTGCTCAGTCCCTCCATTTGGGAATTAGTGAAAATTCTTACCCATGATGGGATAATTTCATCATAACACTTTATTGATAAAGCACTTTTAGAAATAACAAACAGGGCTGATCAAAGTGCTGTACAATAACAGCAAATGTAAAAGACAAATACAGGCCAGGGGTGAAAGATACAGATCCAAAGAAAGAGCTATAGAAGTTAAACAACAAACGAACGCACAACAAGTAACTTAAAATCTCACAGGAAGGCCAGGAAGCAAAAGTGTGCTTTTAAAAGAGATTTAAAACAGCAAGTGAAGGATCCTGCCTGACGTGCAATGGCTAATCATTCCACAAGTTTGGAGCCATAACTGCGAAAGCTCCGTCACCTCTGAGTTTGTGCCGCGTTGTTGAAACAAATTATAGGATCTGGCCTGCTGGCCTAACTGAGACAAGAAATTTGGGTGCAGAAGTTGCAGATAAAATGGTCTTTCTTATAAATATGACATTATCTACAAGAAATATTTTCTTGATTGTTAACGGTCAACTCAAACACTTAATATTTGATTTATAGTCTTTGTGATGGGAGTCCTGCTGTGAAAGACGCACCCAAAGCAAATAAATCACACAAAACTGGACCCTATGAGCCCTTCCTGTTATTTATGTCACAAAGGAACCTGAAATTCACATGTAAGGAGATTTGCTCATGTTCAGTGGCAAAAAATGGTGTTGAACCACATTTTAGTGGCTCATCACCATCACCACTGGAGTCCGACTTCACTGCAGCTTGCTGGGCAAATGCATGTGATGCCTGCAGTTCGGGCTTCGCGTGTTTAGCGTACACTGGAAGTAAAACATAGCTCTCTGTGCTGCTCGACCAGGTCGGCATCACCATGATTCCAAAAATAAAAATAAAATGGAAACCGGACCCACCATCTAGATATTTAAAAAAAACACACAAACCACTTCAACCTCAATTAAAACACCCTTATTATTTGTGTAATCTGTATCCTGTGTTTGTTGAGTCTTTTCTGTAGATTCTTGGCAGCTTTGGACATCAGCAGTTCCTCTGTAGTGTGCCACTTCCTGTCAAGATGAAGCCTGACATGTCAACAATAGCGTTCAGGACAAAGTTGGGATTCTCACTCTTACATTTCATTTTAAATCGCCTGTGTGTGTGTGTGTGTGTGTGTGTGCCTTAGTGCATGTTTGTGTTATGACAGAGGGAAGTGTGCTGACGTCATTGTGTTGGACTGAGACTCGAAGCATCAAAGAGCCACAGAATAAGACTCTTAGAGAAGCATCAGGAGCCATTGTCCTCCTTGTCAGCTGCGTGATGGAAATCACTGTTTATGATCCCATGAAAGATGGATTTGGCAGATTTACAGGGAAGCTCCACGCATTCAGTCCAGTGAGGTCCTTGGAGCCCATGGGTATTTGGGGTTTTTCAGCAGGCCTTAAATTCTGACTCAACCAATTGCAATGAGGTGCAGTTCGCAAATTACAGTAAGAGAATTCATTTATTTTTTCCCAAGAAAACATTTGGCTCATAAAGCATGCGGAGGGGTCATCGTGTGTTTGATAAACTCTGCATAGGTGTGGACGGCCAACAGAGGGAGGAGACTGGGAACAGGACCATTCCCATTATAGGAAATGTGTGGCCAAAGGTGTTTATAAACCCTTGCCCAAGTTTACACCCAGCACACAATCGTTTCTATTCTTTTGTAGCACAACTGCAAAGAGGAAACGTCTGGTCAGGATCTGCAGCATATTGGGCTTCACTGGAAGACTTTACAAGAAATGGGCTGTGAAATCAGCCGGACAGTCTGAAATAATTCAGCATTATCATCTGTCTCCTGGTAACTCTCAGATCTTGGACTTGCTTTTAGCCCTTCGTCTTGTTTTGTTTTTGTTTTTTATTTTGATTTTTCTACTCTGCTTTACAGCACCCATGTACAGCAGCGGCTATTCCCAGGTCTCCAAGCACAGCCCACAGGCTAAAAAAACGATGCAGTACCGCTCCAGCAGCAAGAGTTGCGGCTACTACATGCGCATCGTCTTCTTCTTCTCCTCGCTCATTCAGTCTCTTATCATAGTTAGCCTCGTGCTCTTTCTTGTCTATGGTAAGACGCAGGACTCTGCATGCCAAGAACGCACGCAGGACCTGGAGGAGCGCTTCAGTCAGCTATCCTTGGAGAATGTGGCTCTCAAGAAGCAGAGGACAAACTTGACCAATTTCCTCAATGTCACCCTGACTGCGAAGGCTCGGATGGACTCTGACCTGACAGTACTGCGTCAGTTCACCAATATGTCAATTCTGTATTTCCACGAATACGAACAGAAGCTGGTGAGGAACTGAGCTTTTTACAATACCTATATCTTTCTTCTATGTCTACCTTCTTATATGTTATCTAATTTAATTAATGAAGCTTTCATCTTTTTAATAAGTAAAATTACAGATGACAGGAAAAGATAATCAATACACCTGCAATATTTTAGCCAAGTTGATGCAAAATAATAATATAATTAATAATATTTCATTTGTGCTTCACAGTTTGGATGAACTGCACATTAACGATAAATCTACAGGTTCAAACATGCAAACTGTCAAATATACGGTCTTACATTCACTCCTGCATGCATGCTTACACACACACATCAGAAAAAAAAGAATTAAAAAAAGCTATAAAAATGAGCTTTCATCATTCATTCAAAGCAAACCACATATTCAGCCAGGCTGAGGATGGCTGTTCCAGAGTTTAGGAGCCACAACTTCGAAAAGCGTGAACACCTTTAGACTTGCCAATGACTGGAGAGCCCAGCTGATGGAATAAGGTCTCAGCCGATCTGCTGTAGAGGCAGGAGGCTGGCTTTGTACCAACTGAGCATTGTTTAAATGCCACAGCTTACCTAAGTATTGCTGACCATTTCCATCTCTTTATGGCCAAGCTGTACCTATCTTCTGATGGTCAAATCAGAGCTCTACATGATATTAATGAAATTTGAAAATGAATTCTGAATTTCTCAGTGAATGGCAGCAAGATTAAATGTAATATTTGAGTGCTGGCGAGTTTTTTTGTTTGCACCAGTTGGAGACAGGCTAAGGAGGACACAGAGGTGTACATGCAGTGATTTACGATAATCTGGACAGGGGGGCACAACCTAATGACTGACCTCCTCAGAGAAGCTGTCAGGTCCAAACACCAGAACCTCAATTTTGCTGGCATTAAGATGCAAGAAATCTGAAGATATCAAACTAGTAATGGCAGTGAGGCATTTACCTAAGGTGGTTATACACGTTAAAAGGTGAAAGTCTATGATAGTTGTACCTGTATTTGAGTGGGATTTTTTATGGGCCATGCTGACGGTTAGGTAAATGTTTGTAGATAAAATATATGAACCCCAGTGGTTAGGGTGAAGATGGTCCTGGTTAAAAAAAGCTCCAAGAAGTTACGCAAGGACATAAATTAGTCCACAAAGGGAATGTGTCCATTCCTGCTGTATAGAAGTTGGCAGAGACCGCTGAACTTCACACCACCAAAACTGGAGATGAATCAAAATGATCATAGATCCACAGAACTTTAGCTCAAATGGCATAATATTTCTTGCGATTGACAAACCTGAAGTTTTAAAAATGTGTTTATTCACTCTGTTTTAGAAGAAATCCCTAACACTCTGTTTTGTTTTGTTTGTATTAATGTCAACAGCTACAGTTCAATACTGACCTGAGCTTTTGCAGACTCTCACGATCGTCCCCATGCCCCATGCCAAGTGGTAAATATGATATGTCTTCAGTGCTAGCCCCAAAATAAATACATTAATGCATTTCATGCAGCTCTGACTTACTTTGTATATTGTTTTTCTTTTCTATTTTTTGTTTAAAGCTCTAAATCTTAATACTTGTAACTGTGGGGTGATGGTCGAACAACTGAAAGCTAGGTTTCAGCTTGTGAGTTCCAACTTCACCCAGTCAGTGCAAGCCATGAAGATGGAAATGGAGGAGATTGCCAAAGAAAGGGACAACCTCAACTTGGAGACCATCAAGCTGAGGAGGGATATCGCCACAAAAGAAAAGCAGCTGCAGATCTACGAGAAAACATCCAAAGATGAGTTTTCCCAGTCCTTGGGTTCGGTCTACAATGTTTCCAGGGCTTTTCTGCACAAGATCGATTCGCTCTTCCCTGCACACATTGCCTTCCAGATCACCTGTCCGAAACAGAGGGAACACCTGGAACAGATCCGCTCCAACTGCACCAACCTGTCCAGAGAGGTGGAAGACAAGCTCCAGCGTTACATGAACACCGTGGGAAATCATGTGGCAGGCATCCAGAATGAGAACATCCGCTTGAAGGCTGAAAACTGGCGATTCTCTGAAGACTACCGTTCGTGCAGCCAGGAGCGCACAGTCATGGTTGAGCAACACAAACAGAACCTAGACAAACTTCAGCAGAAGCACGATCAGGACCAGGAGAGACTCCTGAGGGAAAAGAAGAGGCTAAGCGGAGAGAAAGAGGTCTTAGAAAGCACCGTCAATTATAAAGCTAAAGCGATTGAGAGCCTTATGCAGCAAATCGAAATTCTCAACAAGTCCAGGGTAAGAAAGAACACCCAAGACTGATCGATATGCTACACAAGCCCCGATTTTTGAGCTTTTTAGTGTTCTTAATCAAGATGTTATATAAAAACTTGGATATTTCAGGAAAAAAAAAACACTTAGTCATCAAAGACCGAATTTAATTTTCAACTGAGTCCTTCATCCTTCCAAAGCTTTTCTCAGGGGAACTCAAAGACAACTGCAGGCAGAGATTCATGCTATTATGAAAAGTGATCCCATACAATTTGTCTGTATATTTTGTTGTAGATTTTCCTATAAAACTATTGATAAGTGCAATGATCTGCATTTTGTGCAAAAACGTTAGCACTGCCGGTAATGACAGCCTCTGCAGTACAGAGCAAGTGCAGGAATGCTAACAGAAAAAAGTCCATGCCTCACCTCTTTGAGATAATGAGGTGTTATATAAGGTGGATGAGATCAAAGTAGCATGACTGGTTGTTGGAAATGATCCAGCCTCGACTCCAGCAAGTGCAGAAGATGAGGGGGGAGCGGGGTATTGTCTGCGAGTAAAAAACTAGAGGGCAAAGAGGTGAAAGCAGGCAAATGTTTCTGCATTTCGTGTTAAGTGTCTGCTATTGTCTGAGGAGAAATTTTGAACCTAGATGTGAAGCTTAGTGCAGTTTTGTGATTACTGAGGAAAAATTGAGTTTTTTCTTAAAGCAGAACATGATTTCATTGTTTTGATATTTTCTCTTGATTCACGTGTTTTGTTGTGTTATACATGAATGAAAATTGAAGGCTTTATTTTCTCTCATGTTAAAACTGACCATTTTTTATTTTTCAGACAGGGTTTGGATTTCCTGGAGCCCTGGCCCATCAGCCAGGCACACCAGTACAGAATCGCTGGGGTGCCGGCTCTAGTTCTCCAAGCTCTACCAGTTTCGGTCAGCAGGGTAAGACAGGGTCAACTGGACTGTTAGGCCAAGGTTCTAGCTCACTTGGATCATTCAATAAACCTGCATCAACTCTACTGGGTGCAACTGGAGCAAGCTCCTCAAACACACCCTTGTCCACTGGGTCAAGAGTCAGCTCTCCTGGGTCAGGACTTAACAATCCAAATCTTAGCTCAGGTGGAATAGGCTCAAATAACCCATTACTGAGTGGGAGAGGATCTTCATCCATCGGGTCTTCCTCTGGGTCATCAGTGTTGACTCCTAACCTTAGCTCAAATTCATTTTCCTTGAATAGGCAAACATCAAATACAAGAAGCTCTGGCTTAGGATTAGGTTCATCATCCTCCTCTTCCTCCTCCTCCTCCTCCTCATCATCATCATCATCATCAACAAGTAAAACTACCTTTGGGCTTCCTTGGTTTGGGAGCAGTAACTCAGGTCAAAGTAAAACCCCAAGTGTACCAGGGAAAGGAACATCAAGTGGTACCAGTACTGGAGCTGGATCGCCATTTGGTGCAGGAAAACCCAATGGAATGACAGGTACATCTTTGAGCATAAATAAATACATTTGTTTTACTCTTATTTATTATTCTCACTGTCAAACATCTAAATTTATATAATTAATAACTCATGGCGAGGTAATGATAAATAACTATTTTCTTATGTTTAACAAATAGGCAACATCGCTCAGCACATACAAAATCTACAACGCCTGATCAACCCGCCTGGCCCACAGTAAGTATTGTATTTATTCTCCGAGGATTATAAGTTATTGCAAGTGTTGTAAGTTGCTGATTGCTGATTCCTCCTACATTCCCCTTAAGGCTCTTACCTATGTTGCTAAGTGAACGCCTAGCAACAGGCTAAAATGACCTCATTTAAGCATTTCTCCACCTATCTATCTGCGTCTGCATCCACAAAAGCTGAATGGCACATGATATATTATTGCATCATCATGTTGCCTAGCAACCACGTAGAAATAGGTTAAAATGACCCTTTTTATGCATTTATAAACCTTATAAAAGCATTGCATCATTTTCCTTTCACGGTCAACAGCACAACCAGGCCAAATAATACTGTAGAATGGGCATGTACTAGTATTGTCATTATACTAATGTTCAAAAGGTTGGCATCAGTAAGAAAAGTGCAGGTTCTTAAAGAAAGGTGCAGGGCAATAAAATATGACATTAAATGTTGTAAATGAAAATTATTAATGCAGTATTATTTCAAAAAATAGTTAAAATCATCAGCCATCACTTATGTTTTACTTAATGCTGAAAAGTGTGCTGATTAAAGAAGCAACGACTTTGACTAGTTGAATGTCAGCCTTTTGGGTTTGATTATAGACTCATAAAGACATACAACAGGGTATAATACTCTCTTCACAAACCTGCACAGTCTAGCTCTTACTAAATTAAGTTGCCAGCTGAAGACCTGCAAGTCACTCAAACTAGAAACACTTGTGGGTTAGTTGTGCAATGCAATGCAATTGCTTACAAACGTGAATGAGGCATTAGCCTTTGTGGGTTTAAGTCTGCTAAAATAGCCAAGGTAGAGCATTTTTTATGCAAATGTGCTGCTTCTTTAATCAGCATGCCAGATTTCAGCCTATGCTAACGTGATTAATTGGCCTTTTTAGACAAACCAGTTTTTTTTTTTAGGTAACACAATGTGCGATGGAACACCTTACCAAAAAAATTTGGATTTTGGTAAGCGGTGGGGTGAATACATAAATGTTTTAAAATAGGTTTATAGGTTATTTCTAAATAGGTTATATCAAAATCTTCTAGAAGACCCTTGTGTATTACACAGATTATCACCAAAATTATCCTTTAACAAAATGTTGCACTTCCACTTTATATACAAATACCAAATTTTTGTCTTTCTTTCTTTCTTTCTTTCTTTCTCTCCTTCTTTCTTTCTTTCAACAGGGAGAAACAAGAAATCTCCAGAATGCTGGGTTAACCGTATCATTTTTATAATCTGTTGTTATCTGTTACACATGGCTTCTCATATTGAGTTCTCATCTTGTCTATACATAAAAGTACTGTATAATACGCTCTGCTTATGACAGGTAATGTTTCAGTATGCATGATATGAAATCCATTCCAATAACTTGCACTTTTACATTTAAAATGTGAAGCTTTGTCATGCGTGTATGAATAATGGCATGTAGTATTTAGTATATAGTATTTTTACAGTGTAAATACAAAGATAAAAATAAAGGTTTTGTTTAAGCCTAAGTATGTAAACTGTGCCTCTGGTCTCCATTTCTCTGTCTCCTTGTCTTGTTCTTTATAAACAAAGCTATTTAAAATATTATCCCATTCAGATCCGGAAAGAACTGTTTGTTTCTGTGTGCGTCACCTATTGTGTAACTAATTGTCTGCAGCTGACTCCCAAGCCCCTCCTGTGACAGCTTATTGGCAACACGGTTTAATCCTTCCAACATGTTTATGTTTACCTGCCAACTTGTTAGTATGGAGGCAGAGAAAAATGGTAGGAATCTTTTGACAAGCACTTAAAAACAGTGCGTAACCTCCTTACGGCAGAGAACACGGATATCCATAATCTAAATAAGATTTTAAAATACCTCTCATTGAAAAAAAAAACAGGTGGGAAAAGAAGGAGCAATTGCTACATGATGAGTGGTCTGACCACACCTTAAACAACCTTAGACATAGCAATCAGATTTTATCTTCTATCTCCGATCACAGCCTGAATATTAATACAACAGCTTTAATACAGACAAAAATATAAACAAAGCTACTGGTCTTGGATTAGTTTCATACAAAGGTCCATTTTATTTGGACCCCAACAGCTTCAGTGTGGAGCCAACATGGTCCAGTGGGGAAAAAACATCTTGAGAACAGACAAACATCCTGTTCAAAGAACTATGAAAGGATGGGGACATGCTGTTAATGCAAGAATCAAAAGGGTATTTGTATTGGTGCCAATTAAATACAGCACTTAGGCTTGGGCGAGAGGGATAGGATATCCTTTGTTTAACAGTAGTGTTTTCCACATTTAGGATGTGAAATGCAGGAGCGCCAATCAGGGTATTAAAGGTCAGATGGTTGGATGCTACTGGGAGTCTCTTTATTGGATGCAATGGGACAAAGGATGTGTTAAAACTACTTACTGGAAAATTATCTTGATGATGCTGGTCTGAGCAAGTCTGTTTCCTGTCATGTTATCTCATTTTCCTGCCCCGTACATCATTTGTGTATTCTATGTGCACAGTTCACCACTGAGCATTGTCTGACTGACACAGTGGTCAATAACAACAATTGTTATGCACTTTCTATAATTTCTCATCCAGTTCAGGCTTGTCATAGGGCAAGAGGTGGGGCAGACTCTGAACAGACTACGAGGCTACAGGCTTAGTTTGAACTTTCCCACCTTACATTCTTTAAATTTAATTTATGCTTGAACAACTCCCTGAAGGTTATTGTATTTATATTATTCTTTTTAACAGAGCTAAAAACAAAGTATCATAAATATGTTAACATGTCATAAAGTGAACTTTACCACAGAACAATAAGACATACGAGATATACTTACATTCAAGACACATACAAGAACAATGCAACGTTATTTTTTTCGAAATTAAACTTTATTGACAAGTAAATTGTATTCTAGTGAAGTCAGGTCTGATTGTTTAGGAGTTGTGGTGAGCTGTGTCTGCTTACAATACAAAGGTCCAAAGAATATGTTGATCAACTTTATCCACACATTTAACTTGTTCACTTGTTGGCAGGAACTTGAAACTGCCAAAATCTTATGTAAGTTGTCCAAAACTGTCAAATTTGCTGTAACCAGTAAATTTCCCCAGTGTGGGATTAAATAAAGTCTGTGTCTAAAATCTTCCGTAAGCAATGCATGCCACTTTTTTTTTTCAAGCTTTCTGTCACTTTGCCAAAACTAGACACAGTTTGAAATAAAGTGTAAGCAGCCTATCCATACATGTCCTGTTTTTTTTTTTTGTTTTTTTTTCGTTTGTTTAGGTTTTTAAAAATCTTTTAAAGCCTGAAACATGACATAATTGCCAGGAAAGGTTTAGTGAACCATCTGGCCATTTGTTTAAAAAATAATTAAATTTAATGCTACATAAATGCTACATCTGGCATTTATTTATTTAATTGATTGTCTCAAAAAGTCACAAAAGACATGTATCAAATACGATACACTGGGTGTTTAAGCAGGTCATTATTAAGACCAGATGTACGTCTGGGTAAAAGCTAATCCAGCACATCCTCAGGTTAAGACTAGATAACATTCACACACTCACTGCTGGCTGTTGACTGGGGATCTTGACCCTAAGAACTCTGGTCATTACTTACAAAAATATGAGGCATTTGTGGCACAGTCTGAAGGACCACCTCCCTCTACTTCCTATAAGGCAGGAAATTGTCAGGGTGGTTATGATTACGACCTCCTTCCTCACCTGGGGCTTCAGGACTGTGACTCTTTTGTCTGTGCATGCTAATGTCCCCTTTTTTACTGTGACTTCTAATTGCATTTCCTGTCTGTTGGGCTGTAGCTGCCGTCACACGGCTGCCCAGGATGGAAAAGACATCATGGAGCAAAACCCCTTTTTTTGTCCATCAACACTGCAGAGTCTAGAGGGGAATATGAGGCTTTTTTTTTTTTTACATCCTTCAGAGCAACCCTGACCTTCACCTTGAGAACATTCAGTAGAAATGTTATTGGAAGAAAGGCAAAGATTGTTTTGTTGTTAAAGACAACAGGTTGCTTTCATGTAATCTTTGTTTTAACAGCTAGACCTTTATGTTTTTTGAAGAAACATGAAGTTCAAATGGTGACGTCAATATAATAAAATGTTCCACCTACAACTTTTCTTTATTTTACTGCCCCAACATGAAGAGCACAATAATACCTTACATTAAACTTTATATAGTAAATTATGTACAGACGTGTCAGGTTCAGCTTGAATTGCTGGACAGATGGAATTTCATTATGACTGATATCACTGAACTCACTGCTGAATCAATCGTTACCAAATGTTTGAAGCAAAACCGTAGCAGTTTCACTACTTCACATCCCAGCTGGAATGATTGATTTCTCTGTCGAGTGCATATCAATTTAAACACATGTACAGTAGTTTTGCTCTAATGTTCTTTATGAACACCGTGGAAGTCAATTTTGTGTAGTTATTCACAGGCAGACTTTGACACTTTACACTTTAAGAACAACACTTACCTCAAGATCCTGTGATGACATCTCCTTTTTTTTCCATCAAACAGTCTTATTACTTTCCAAAATCTATTTGGGTTAATGAATTGCACTGAAACGAAAATTAAAACGTTGCAAGTTGCAGTCTGAATTGTCCTAAAAGTGAATGGCAGCAAATCACATATGGCCCAAGGTAAAAGCTAACATCAATTTGCAAAAATGCTCAACATGGAAAAGCTAAACATTTTGTAGTTGAGACTAATGAAAAAAACATTTATCCTGCATTTGATTGGCTAATGAATCAAAGTGAAATGTAGACTTGATGATAATAAAATAACAATATATCATCAATGTGTAGTGAAAAAGTGAAACAGTTTGTTGACTCTCTTGTTGAGAGGCAAAATAACTCAACAGAAAGTGCTGCATAGCAGAAACATTTACTGTTGTCTGCTAGTGTATCTGCAATATGTAACAAAGGGAAGCCGTACAAACAAGAAACAAAAAGCAGGCCCACTCAAACCTGTTTACAAGAGGGTGCTGTTGATCTAATCAATTATCCCTCACATGCTGAGAACTCTATTCTACAGCAGGGAATATAGAGAAGGTTATTGATCATCCAGTCTGCTAAGGGTAACAGTAGGTGCTGTATACATTACACACCTTAGAGAGAACATCACTCATCACACAAAGCTCTTGAAGTTATCATATCTGTTTAGTTTGAGCAAAGCAGAAAATAATTAAGAACAAATGGTGAACGCTGTGAAAAATACTGTCTTTCAGATGTCACTGATAATATCTTAAATTCATATGGGTACTTTTCAAAGGTCGTGTGACTCCTGGAGTTCCCCATTTAAATCATAAAAAGTTATGACAGAGGTCCAGTGCTACAACCCGGTGCAACACGCTGATAACAAAATTGGTCTGATAACAAAAATCTGCATCTCAGTCCGTGACCATGACAGCCTCTTCCTTATTTTTGCTTAATAATACAAAAGTTTGTGCTTTTGTTTATCTCAGTGTGTCATAGACCTGTAGTGTCTTTCTTTCAGTGCGATAAAAGGGTTTCAGGTTCACATATTAACTTTGCAGCAGAACCATCCTTCATGACGCTAACCTGTGTACTGCTTCCATCTAGTGTCTATGCTAGTGTATTGCTATACTAGAACACAAGGGTGTCATGAATGCCTGTTCATCTCTCTTTTGATTGTTTCTTTTTTTACCTGCCTGAAGGGTACACCAATTTACAAAATAGGAAATTTAATGCAATTTATAAAACCTGAGGTTTGGTTTATTTTTTACCAAGTAGTAGCCTATACTGGCATACAAAGTCAAGAACAGAAAGATAATCAACAGTACTCCATTTTTATCTCTAACTTCAACTTACTTTGTCAGCGCTCAGCCGTGCTTACCTTTCACTGCTGCTCATGTTGCACAGTGCACTGAAAGGCAGACACAAGATATCTTTCAGAGCTGAGGGACAATTTGTCAGGTCCATGTGCTGACATGACAGTGAGAACTGTGGCAGGCAAACAGCTGTGCCTTTGTATGACAACACAAGCAGAAGGTGTAAATGAATAATAGATTCAAACAGCTCTAATTATTGTGTCGCTATCCGGCTGAATGCTTTCTTTTATACTGCTCATGAAAAACGATGCACACATATTTAAATACAACGCCATATGCTATTATTAAAACCTTAATTATGACATTATTAATGCTTCATATTGTTTTTCTTCATAAAAAAAAATAAGAAAATTTACTGGGCTTGTTGATTGACTCACCATAAACCTTATAAGTTACGCCTTTATTTTATGCTGTTATTGCCTTAATTCTTTGTGGTTTGGGTTCAACAAGGAGCTGGAAACTTTTCTCAGAGGATTTTGCTCCATATTGACATGATAGTGTCACACAGTTGCTGCAGATTTATCGGCTGCACATCCATGATGCAAATCTCTTCTTTCAACCACATTCCAAAGATGCTCTGTTAGACTGAGATCAGGTGACAGTGGGGCGGTTTGAGTTTAGATAACTCGTTGTCATGTTCGAGATGATCTCAGCTTTGTGACACGTGCGTTATCATACTGAATGCAACCATCAGTAGATGGCCGTCATAAAGGCCTGAACATGGTCAGCGATAGTACTCGGGTAAACTGTGGTGCTTAACTGATCCTCAAAACAGGCTCAAAGCATGCCAGGAAAATATCCCCCATGCATTTACACCACCAGCATCCTGAACTGCTGACACAAGGCAGGATAGATCCATGCTTTTGTGCTGTTTATGTTAAATTCTGACCAAACCTTCAGGGGCACATATGCATGACTCTTTGTGGGCCCTCTTCCATTCTTGCTCCATATCTTACATGATTTTATTTCATTTTATTTCAACAAATAATTTAGTTCATTACTGTACACAATAATCTGTAGTGTAGCCATTCATGAGCTGCCTTTAAAAACACATAAGACCAAAAGTCTGTTTAGTTTGAAATATCCCCACATTTCTACAATTATATTATGTTTCAATGAGTTTTGCTTGGAGTATCCAGCTTAGGGGTGTATTATTTTCTTCATTTATATTTCGGTATTTATTATTCTCTTGGCATAAAAAAGCTTAAAGTGCAATCAATCTGTCCTCTCTTCGTCCTTCCCATCACTCCAGGGTAACCTTCATTTTGCTCTCTCTTTTCACTTCCATCATCTTTTATCACATTCAGGACTGATTGCAGGCCCTTAACCTTACAGCATCATGCTGCTTTCAACCTGTTTGGCACTAAGGCACATCAGAGGTCAAACCAGATCATCAAGGCAAACCAGAATAATTATAAATGTACTTGTCTTGATAATTGTGTGTAAAAAGTGTAAATAAGTGTCCATATTTACTTGTTTCCATGAAACTCTAATGACAGTATTGTAAAGGCCTAACAGCAGTGTGTTAGTTTGAAATTAGGTCAAATTAGGTTTACGATATGTGCGATGATGTAACAGCCATCTGTTAGTGTTCCTTTGATGCTATCAAACATAAAAGTTATACAGCAGTTTTTTGGGCTTGACTGGATGATTTGGCATAACATGAAACTGTGAGCGTCCTCGCGGATATGTTGGTGCTTCATAAGAACTAACCAAAGGTAAATAAATGCGTCCATCGCCATATAAGTGACTACTTACATACTTTTTTTTATTATTAATTAAGGAGCATTGTATTATTTTAAAACACTATTTCATCAGCCTTAAACACTTGCTTAAAAATGCCTTGTTTACATCACGGCCTCACTGGTCCAACATAAGCTTTCAGCTGAAGCTGCTATTGATAGAAAAGACTGGAATAACTTTAAACTGCTGCTACATGCGCTCACCTAGTATCACATAATCTAGAGAGGGACCTGGTGCTGCTTCGGTCTCTGGCTGTTTCTGAAATGAATATTCATGTGTTAATAGAGTTAAGTCCTGCTGGCTAACTCTGATAGAACCACTGGCTCACTGTCTTTAGCAAATGCTCTTAGCTAAACCATTCTTAACCTGTTAGTTGTGCTCTGCTCACCTTTATTTTGAAAGAAGTCTGTTAGTGGCTCATTTCTCTCACTTTGCTTTCTTTCCCTCTCCTTTCTTTCTTTTGTTTTTTGACACGTCAAATTTGATTCCTTGGTTAGAGAGATGACTTCAGGTATGCATTATCAGTCAACTGTAAAGTCGAGTCCAAGTGTGGGGTGAATGAAATGATTTCGTGTCAGCAGATTTATTCAAGTACTGCAAACAAAAACAAACTTTTCATTCCTGTAGTTGGGGCTCTGGGGAATCTGTCCAACTTCTTCCTCTGCTACAACATCCATGCAACCATCCAAATGTCACAGACTCATCAGCCTTGCCAGCGTTTGTCCAATTCTCTTTTCTCTAGTTTTGGTGAACGTGTGCCAACTGTAGCTTCAGTTTCCTGTTGTTAACTGACAGGAATGACACATGGTGTGGTCTTTTGCTGCTGTAGCCCATCTGCTGCAAGGTTCAATTTGCTGTGCTTTGAGAGATTCAAAGTCTCTTAAATCACATTTCTTCCTTATTCAAATACTCAGAAATGTGTCACCAGAGGGTGGTCAGAAAATACCAGCATGCACATTTATTTATGTTGTTCTGAGCAGCAGAAAGTTCACAGAAGCAGTGGACCTGTGAGCTCATGAGAAATAAACGTGAATTTTGTTTTCTTCCTTCTTCAGTTTTATTAAAATTTTATTTGAGAATTGACTTTGTGCTTAATTAAATGTATGCATTGATGTCTTGGGAAATATTCATGTGCACTTCTTTATCGAACAGGGAAATGGTTAGTGTGGCTTGACCTAATTAAAATGTGACATCATTTCTTTTGGTTTTGTTTGTCTTGTTTTGTACATGAACAAACGTGTAAAACTCAACTTCATTATGACCAAATACATGACCCTGCCTAAAACCAACTTGTTAGTTGTGTCTAACCATAGTCGCATTTGCTCGCTATATTTTTAGTTGAGTGAGCAAATTTGGAATATGTAACTAGGCCAGCAAGTCACACACACAAAAAAATGCAGTGAAACAAAAAGGCTTCCATATGCAGTCCAGAGAAACATTTTATAGATGCCAAAATAATGAGATATGACTCAGGGATTACTAAAAACCTGACCACGTCAGAGTGTCAGGTTTCTTAATTTACTGCTGTGTAATAAGCAAACTAATGAGTGTCACGTGCATACAGACTTGTATAGAAGCTGCTGTCACCACTAGACCCCTGGTAAGCCATGGTAACCACTTCCTTGGCTGCATTCTCCTGCTTGCAACCTTAATTTAATATGTGAGAACTTCCAATCCTGAAGGGACTCAATACAATCCTGTTGGCTTTGTAGATTTTCAGTAAATATTTTTTTTTTTTAAACCCAAAACATGAAGTGCACCTTCATACCGCCAGTGGACCTGTAGCCTGCTAGGTGTTCCCCTAAAACTCTGTCGTCACACAGTCACGACTGGTGCGCGTAACGTGTACATGCCATGATCATGTTCCTCCTCCTCTTCCTCCTCCTCCTCCTCATCTTTCACATACATTAGGGTTTCCCTTTGCACGCAACAGCCATGAAATAAACGAAAAAAATCAGAGTCCTCCGTGCGGTGCGGTCTTCCAGCCAATTCACCAACTGGAGTATTTGTGCACCACCATGCAAGCGGCGGGCACCGCGGCAGCTGATGCCGATGCTACTGTAAACAGTGGCAGCAGCAGCGCCGCAGACATAAGCGACAGAGACGGGGCAGGGGAGAGGATGGAGAGGACGGTGCCAAGCGAACAGCAGCAGGACAGGACCAACAACCAGCAGCAGCATCAACAGACGTCCTCAACCCCGTCTGGAGTGCTGGGTGAGTATCGCAGAGAAAGATTGAGGGGGGGTGAACGGCAAAATGTGTGTGTGGACTCGCTTTCTCTGTGGTCACAGAAAGCGAGTGTTTGTGTGCCTTTACCAAAAAAAAAAAAAAAAGAAATGAGAGAGAGAATGGGGATAATGCACCAAAGATATGGTGCAGTCACTGATGCTGAACAGACTTTAGTGAATGACTCACTGGGGAGACAGGAGGGATCCGTCTGTGACTGGGATGAGGTTTCCGTGTTCTTTAATTTCGCCGCTACACGGTGCGCATTCCGATTCAGGCAGGCCCGGGAAGAGTCCGAGGCAGGCTTCCTGGTCCACAGGTGCATGAAGGGCTGATATGCAACGGAGATGTGTGTCCCGGCGGGCTGTCGGTCACTGTGCGCTATACTCTGAAGACACTAAATAATGCGCTGCGAGCTCAGATGTCAGCTGTGACTTTACACGGAGAAATAGCATGCTACAGTAGTGAGTAAGCAAGAGATGGATGGATGGCTGGCTGGATGGATGGATGGATGGATTGCTGGATGGATGGATGGATGGATGGATGGATTATGAAGATTATAAAAAGCAGTGAGAATTATATGCGCTGTCACCTTTTACTCCACTCTTCTGTGACACTTCATGGGGGTTTGCTCTGTGGTGGCATGTTTCAGGACGCATAGATACCTTGCCTTTATTAAAGACTATAGTAATAGTCTGGGCCTCTTACTGTATAACCCTTACAGTCCTGGCCTGAACAGTGTCATGATAGCTACTGCTTTCACTTACGAACTGACTTCAAGCCAACCAGCGTAAACCACACTGGGGGGAAATTTGGTGTCACATAATATATATACATACATAAAAAAAAAAACTTTAAACTTTCAAAGGTTTGGAAAGATATCCTACCATTTCCCATTGCTCTGTCAGTCTGGAGGCTACAGCAGATTATCAAAGCTTATGTCTTTCTGGTTTGTGTGTGGCCTGTTTGTTGAAGACTTTGCACTTCATTGATGCTTGCCTGCTGTTTGTCCATTGTGTGCTGGGAAACCACCCCATCCCAACTTGACTTGGCAACAGAGTATGTAAACAATATTTAGGCTTACTCCTGAATAAATATTTAAATTAGTAGTAAAATCAAACGGAAAGAAACATGTTGAGAAGTAACTTTCTAAAAGCATTCTTGAGCTATAACTTGCTGTCTGATGAATCCCAACAAAAATATGACATGGAGTAAACTAAGATACAGTCTCATATTTGATCTAATATCTAATATTTAATATTTACTGTAACTTGTTTTTTAGAGTCCCATTGCGCTTGATAAATATCATCATTCTCATTCGTTATGTGAAACCTCTCACTTTTGTATCAGTAAACTAGATGCTAAAATCACAATTAATGATCAGGAAAGCAAAGCAAACTACAAAATCTGGACTGATATAAAAACACAGCTGTGAAAAATATCCGATAGCCAGTGCTTAGTAAATGTAATTTTTTTTGTCATTTTATGTATTAATTTATCTATAATTAATATGATAAATATGTCTCAGGGTGTGCACCTGCTCCATTGCATTCTTATATTAAATAAGCTCATCATTTAAAGATAATTTGACCCTAATTTGATCAATTGCTTCTGCCCGGGAGAGAAATTTGCATGTCATATACACGTTCAAGTAGAGGATTCTTCATGGCTTTAATAAGCGTTTCTGTCATGGGGAACCAGCGAGAACATCGGTGTGCAGTACTCTGAAACACACAGAGCATGGAGTAGAAGCAGCCAGTGTCTGTAGTTTGGCTTGGATCGCATCATTATGTCATACAAAAAGTCAGATCTTTATGAATTTATTCATCGTATTTCTGGTTAGGTGTGATTGATGTTGGAGTTTATTAGTTATGTATTTAATGCAGTGAGTTGGTTTATTCCCAGCCACAAAATACTGTAACACAGAAGATGACAGCAGCACCGAAGGCTCTCAGAAAGAGGGCTAATACGTGCTGTAAGTAGGTGATGTGATATTGCAGAATGTGACATCCAGAAGACAGGCACACACTGAGAGAGTGTTACACTATAATTCAGTGAACTATGAAGCGATTCGCCCATCACCGTGGCTGTCGTTCCTGAGCGTGAGCCACTGAAAACCAACGTGTGAAAGGCACAGCAATAAAAATGATGACTTCAGACTTCAGTGTGTCGTTATAATGCACAAGTGGGATGACGCTGCTGAGTACAACCGAGGCCTGTTGGTTTGTCAGCACTTAATGTTTATCTAGAGGCTTGAAAAAGTAGCTTGTTAGTGAGTATTTACTCACCGACCAGTTTGCAGATGGTTTGTTTGTTTGCCTCTCAGAACATTTGCTCAGTCACAGCACTGTTAACCTTCACTGGAGATGACTCATTATTTTCTACATTTCAGTCCCTATGTCACCATGACAGAGCAAACAGTTAATAGTGAATGGAAAATGTTGTGATTAAACTTTGTCTGTATTGAACAAGTGACTGATATTAATCAAAAACTGGTCAGTTGTGGTTAGCATCTGTCTTTTTTTCTCTTTACACTTTGTTAACCCCAGTTTGACCCAGTCTCATTTTCTCTCTATATTACCTGTCTTCCTTAGATAAACTGTTTGGGAAGCGACTTCTACAGGCCAGGCACTTTATTATGTCACGGAAGTCCTGGTTAAAGATGGTTCCCACAGAGAACTGTGATATACTGATGACATTCCCAGGTACAGTAAGCTCAGACGTGTCCTGTTTGTTTTGTTTGTCCTGTGCTGAAGCCCTTGCTGCAGAGAGAAGAGTGTTCATTTAATACCAGTGATGATCAGCCACCCACTTAGGCAGATGATTGTGACTGTCAGATGGGCTCTGGGGACAATTAGAAATCTTCCATTTACTGTGCTTGTATTTACACACCATCCCCTTCTGCAGTGTATTTTAATGAAGCTGTGAATTCGCTGGCCAAACCTTCACATATACAACATGAAAGTCCCATCCTATACATTATGTTGCATTTTAACATGATACCATTTGTGTGGGGTCTATGTTAGACTGCTTTTGTAAATAATCTTTGGTGACATGAAACATATATGTTCAGTTTACTGCATCTGTCTGGCATTTCTGCTCTTCATTTTCAAGACAGTGTGTCCTGTTTTCGAGGTGTACATTTTACAACCTGAATTCCCAAAAAGGTGGGATGCTGTGTAAAAACAGAATACAATTATTTGCTGATCTCATAAATACATATTGTACTTACAGTGGAATACAGAAAACATCAAATGTTTAAAGTGAGACATTTGACCAGGACTGCAGGGGGACTCCTAATCCTCCATCCAGTGTAAAATCTTAACCAAATCAAACATGTGCATCATAAAGAATGAGATAACCATATCCGGTCAGGGCCTGGGTTAACAAGGACTGCATCGGGTGCCGTTGGCCAACAGGGTGCTGGAGGAATCTGTGCTACTGTTGGTGAAAGATAAAGAAAGAGGAAAGGGGAAGGCATGTTTGAAGGCAAGGAGAGAGAAGGAAAGGCAGGGGAAAGTGGCAAATTTAGGGACTATAACTGGTAAAGGAAGAGAGCTGGCTGATATGATGGAGAGAAGGAAACTAAATATATTATGTGTGCAGGAGACCAGGTAGAATGGAACATTGTAGGTGGATTCAAGCTGTTTTACCATGGTGTAAGTAGGAAGAGAAATGAAGTAGGGGTAATCTTGTTGGAAGAGTATGTGAATAGTGTTACTGAGGTGAAGAGATTTTCAAAGTGCCCAAAAGGTTAGATGTGAATAAAAAGAGAAAGAGGAACTCTGGAGTAAGTTGGATGACGTGGCAGAGAGTGTGTGAAGGGGGAAGAGGGTGGTGATTGGAGCAGACGTCAGTGGACATTTGCGTGACAGAAACAGAGGTGATAAGTGGGTATGGTGTTAAGGAGAGAAATGCAGAAGGACAGATGGTGGTGGATTTTTGCCAAAACTATAGAAATGGCTGTGGTAGGGAGGTAAGAGGGAGGACCACGGCATGACATATAAGATTGAAGGAAGGTGCACACAGGTGGATTACATCTTGTGCAGAACATGCGGTCCTAAAGAGATAGGAGGCTGTAAGGTGGTGTCAGGAATGTAGTTATAGGGAACATCAGATGTCTGTAGGATGAGTGAAGGCAGATATAAGGATTAAATAATGCAACAGTCAAAGGACAAGAAAGGTGAAGAAGAGAGTCCAGGCAGGGTGGAGTGGAGGGACACGGTTGTCAAGGGTGAACTCTGACAGAAGGATGGCACCAAGAGTGAAAGGGATGGTGAGACCTGCTATGATGTATGATTTGAAAATGGTGGCAGGAATTTGACAAAATTCCTCTCCCAAATTTCCAGTAACTGCTCTCCTCAATCACCAGATTTTTACAGGCTGCTGTTAAAAGAAGAGGGGATGTTATACAGTGGTTTACATGACCCTGTCCCAACTTTTTTTAAAGACATGTAATCATTATAAAATGGTACATTTTCTCAGCTTAAGTATTTAATATGTTTTTGAAATGTCTTCTTGTCAATAAAATGTGTTTATGCAATTTGTAAATCATTGCACTCTGTTTTTATCATCCTCATTATTAAGAACTGGGGTTGTATAATGCCTTTATCGTGAATTTCATTTAACTTAATTAGAGTAAAGAGATGGTTGAGACTGTTAAGATGTTTTGTAGTAAAACAGGAATTGAAATGTAAACTCTTGGACATTGGATCTTACAATTACTGTGAAGATTTTTTATGTTTAAGAAAACAAATCTGAAGAATGCGCGTCTGTTTTTTATGACCACTCTGAAAAACCTTTTCACTGCACACACTTCCTTTTGAGCCGACCTTCAGCGGAAACGTCCGCTGCATTGATTGTTTAGAGTTCAACTGTTTCCACCTATTTACGCTTTGATGTTTTAAGTCATTCATCTGAAAGTGCACACATGACGCACAAAATTGCACCTTAACTGTCTTATCTTGCGTACCTGCAGTTTTTAATCTAGGCAGGCACGCTTGAATTTTAACCAGAAAATGTAGTCTTATCGAGTCAGCTGAAGCAGTTTTTATCAACCATAAATGGCTCAGTATGAGTTTATTCTAAGCAATCAAAGACAGCAGCTGTTACAAAATTGTAACTCAACAATGTGCAACAGTCATAGCTGAATCTGATAGTAAGAAACACACACGGCACATGTTTATATATAAATTGCACCTGTTTTAAAGCTTTTCCACGTTAGATGAACTTAACGTTGTAAATGATTTTCAGTGTGATGTTTAGTGTTAGTAAGGTCTATAACAGTTTCATTACTGGTTCAAATTTTTCATAGTCAGCTGAAAAAGATTGATTGGTTACAGTCCATCCTCACTAGCTTTTAAAATATCTTTGTGGTAAATAGAGACAAGTATTTAACTGGAAAGGCCTGTTACTGCCACCTCCACCTCCCACCTACCTCCCTTCTTCATGACACTTCAGTCAGAGCTGTGAAAAACTGGCTTTGGTTCAGCCTCCTTACACAGCATCAAACATATAATTTCCTTATAATTTTGATAAACGAGACTCTAAACCTGCTAAGTTAATTTAGACTGTAATGAAAATACATGTAAATGACATTACTGCGATTGATAAAAAATGTCAACATTTTTCCCTACAGACACAATAGACGACCACACTCTGCTGTGGCTCCTGAATCAGATTCGGGTTGGAATCCCACAAGTCAGCATCCAGGTTCGACAGCATAAACACACCCAGGCAAACGCCTTCTTCATCACAACAACGTTTGAGAAGTAGGTAACTCAAACTCTGGCTGTGTGTGTTACACCATTTTGACATTTTATACCATTATTGATTTACACCTGCTTCATCTTAGCCACAAACAAATGCCCAGACTTAGTGTTGGGTCGTGGCAAATAAATGTGTTTTTGTATGAAAGAACTGTGTGTTTACAGCTCCTATTCAGTTAGGTGCAGTTAGGTACAAAAATGTGAAGTATTAATTTTACATACATGATTAGATGGTTTTGGCATATACAGTTAGAGCCATATGTTTGTAGACAGTTATTTTTGTTTTTGTTTTTCTGTTACATGGTCTTGTGTACACCGTCACAGTGGATTTTAAGATTAAAGCCCAGAGTTTCAGCTTTAATTAAAGAGGTTTTTAAAAAAAAAATAAAAAATTTTAAACTAACATAATTTTAAATATGAGGACTGTTTTTAATATTTGAAAATCCTTTGTAGTCAATGACTGCCTCAGGTCTTGAACTCATGGACATCAGCAAATGCTTTAAATCCTGTGTTTGCACTTTGTAGCTCTGTCTGATCAGTTTTGCAGCATTTAATTTGTCTGAGTCTGAGCTGAGAGTATACACAGCCCTGTACACATCACAGTTCATCCTGCTGCTTCTATCAGCAGTCACATCATCGATAAACATGCCAGCCATACATGCCCATGCCATAACACTACCTCCACCATGTTTGACAGATGATGTGGTGTACTTTGTTTCATTAACTGTTTAGATTTTTCTTCAGACTTTTTTCTTCTTATCATTCTGATATAAGCTCATGTTGATTTCATCTCTTCTTTTTCCAGAACCATGCAGGCTTTTTAGATGTTTTCTGGCAAAGTTTAATCTGATCTTCTAGTTCTTGAGTTTAAAGGAAAAAAATTCACAATTCATCTGCTTTAGTTGTCCTCTGTTGTCACTTTTTTTCGTTGGTGTTGAAGAGCTGGCAAGTACATTCATTCTTTTTAACAATGTACCAGGGTGGAGTCAGTGGAGATGAGAATTAGGGGTGATTTGTGACTCTAGAATAGCAGCAAGAGTGAAAGACGGGTGAGACCTGCTATGATTTATGTTTTGGATACAGTGGCATGAACACAAAGACAGGAGGTAGTAGAGTTGAAGATGTTAAGATTTTCATTGGGAGGGACCAGAGTGGAAAAGATTAGAAATTAGTACATTAGAGGAACAGCTCAGGTTTAGTGGTATGGCGACAACGTTAGAGAAGCAAGGAGATGATTTGGACATGTGCAGAGAAGGTAGTGGATATATTGAAAAAAGACTGTGCCAGCTGCCAGGCAGAAGGAAAAGATGAAGACCACAAACGAGATTCATGGATGTAGTGAAGGAGGACATGCAGTGATTTGGTGTGACAGAGGAGGATGCTAGAGAGAAAGGGAGTCGGAGGCAGAGGATCAACTGTGTCACCTGGCCATAAAATTGTTATTTAGTCAGTTGTCCAAATAATAATTTTGAGGCTCTGAAAATGGAGTACTAAGTGTAAAATGTCACAGTCAATGAACAAACTCTAAGCAAGAAATGTAATTAGAGTATTGTCTGTGAAGGTTCTCAGTCATCCAGGTCATCGTAGCCTAAGGAGTTTCAAAAGAAAAGCGTCTGGACTTCTTTAAGTTGCTTGAAGACGTTTCACCTCTCATCCGACACGCTTCTTCAGTTCTAAAGGTCAAATGGTGGAGAGTCCTAGATTTAAACCCAGTGGGAGTATCCCCCCAAAGAGGGACAAAGGACCCCCTTAGAGTATTAGAGTAAAATTATTTTGAATACATGTGACAAGTCATCCTCCACCTCCACTTGTATTCACAGTAGTTTAATGCCCTTAATGTACCTAAATACTGAAACATTTTCAGTGCAGCATCTGTGCAGCGTCAGTTCTCCATCAGGGTTTATGTTGCTGTTCATTCACCCTCAGCTTACTGCGAGGAGCTGAACAGATGGGCATGCACAAGAACGTTAAACCACAGTTTGGTGGTGGCATGCGGCGCTTTTCCTGTGAGGAGGACAACATCTATGAGAACATTGAGAGCGAGCTCTGCTTTTTTACCTCTCAGGTTAGAAGCCAAACCCTGGGTCATGTTTGAATATCTTAAACAGTATAAACTGTGAATTCAATGAATTAAAATGTATGTGTTCTTTTTCCTGCTTTGTGTTCGTGGTTTTGTTCAGGAGCGTCAGAGCATCATTAAGTACTGGCTCGATAACCTGCGAGCCAAGCAGGGGGAGGTGCTTCACAACATTCACTTCCTGGAGGGACAGCCAATCAGTATGCTGGGGGTTTTTTATGAGTACTTTATATTGAGGCATTCCTTAAATACTTCACGAATGCATTTGCTTTTAAATGCAATATTTCATATTTCAACTGGTGTACAAATAGATGCCAAGTTTATCATGAAAATCTTTTGTTCTAACACAAGAACACTCACTGAAGACTATCAGGACATCCACTGTTAGAGTTTTACTTGTTTCACTAAGATAAACTAAATGTATTGTTTTTTGCTGGATTACAGGAGATTTTAGAATCCATGTTTTTCCAAACTTGATGTGTCCTCTTTAGTTCCAGAGCTGATAGCTCGGGGGGTGATCCAGCAAATGTTTCCTCTTCATGAGCAGAGGATACTCAACCAGCTGATGACATCTTGGGTCCAGGCTGTATGTGAGAGGCAGCCCCTCGGTAGGAAGATTTACAATTTTACTTTGGAGGGCAGTAAACAGAAGGTCTCCATTAGGCCTACATATATTTAATATTTAATAAGGAATATTAAATGACACTATAAAACATTATGTGATGCCTTCAAATCCTAAACCCTCAACATTTTCAATTTTTCTACTTTGTAGATGACATCTGTGACTACTTTGGAGTGAAGATTGCCATGTATTTTGCATGGCTGGGTTTCTACACCAACTCCATGCTTTATCCTGCTGTCATTGGCTTTCTCCTCTGGATACTAGCAGAGGCTGACCAGGTACTTGGACCATTTTTTTTCTTTCTTGAAAACATTTGTACATTTTTGGACACAGATTTTTGACAGTAAATTTGCCTCTGTACACCACCACAGTGGGTTTCAAATACTCAGAAGTAACTGGACAATTGACTACAAACAGATGAAGCCCGTTCCCTCATTATTTCTTGGTTAATTAGGAAAAGATCAAAGCTCTAGAGCTGATTCCAAGTGTTCAGCTTGTATTTGGTATTTCTTCTGTTCTCACTATGAGGTCCAAATAGATGTTGATGCAAATGCAGGTCATCATTAATTAGAAAAAAAGAGACGATTGTTTGATGACAGAATTATTTCCAGGAAACAC
Organism: Pelmatolapia mariae; assembly: GCF_036321145.2. Lineage (NCBI taxonomy): Eukaryota > Metazoa > Chordata > Actinopteri > Cichliformes > Cichlidae > Pelmatolapia > Pelmatolapia mariae. The sequence goes on along the minus strand of NC_086243.1, from coordinate 11,769,966 downwards.
AACTTCACAACATGTAGCCAAGTCAAAAACACCCTTGAGGATGTAGGGGTGTCATTGTCAACAATCGGCAATGTAAAGAATTTAAACAACTCTACATCAAGTCTACAATCAAAAATTGCCTTCATGTATGGAAGGGTTTGTAAACACTCTGTATTTCCTTGTTCCTCTTGTATTTCCGTGTTGTAACAAGGTGCAAAACACTGGTTACACTCAGTAACAAGGAGGCCAGATTATGCTTCCACAGACAACACCTACAACACAAAAGCCTGCACAGTTCTTTGGACAGGTGAAACCAAAATTAACGAGTGAAAAGAAAAGCATGAAGAAGTAGAGAAACAGCTCATGAAGCATGCCACATTATCTATTGAAACATGGTATGACTGCAGTGGAACCGGTTCACTAGTGTTTGCTGATAGAAGTAATGGGATGAATTGGAAGTGTACAAGGCTATACTCACTACTCAGCCTCAGACAAATATTACAAAACTGATCAGATAGTGCTTCACGGTGCAGGTGGATAATGAAAAATGAAAGGATACTTCAGAGACATTTACAAAGCAAAGAAATATGATATACTTCAATGGCCGTGTCTGTCATCCAACAGAGCATGCTTTTCAGGTATTAAATACAAAACTGAATGTAGAGACCCACAAACAAGCAGCAACTGAACAAAGATCCTGGACAATCTGAAAGGATTTTCAGGATTTCATTTAAAAAAATAATTTTTTATATTTAAAATTATGCCGGTTTGTCCAATTTCCTTTGAGCCTCTTATAATGGATGCCTGTGTATAAAACCAGCTTTAATTTCAAAGCAGGTCAAGCCAAACCTTTGTAAAAGGCCTTAAATTAAACATGAAAGTCTGCACTTCAGTCACACCTTGATTGATTTAAAATCCACTGTGGTGGTGTACAGGGGCAAAATTACAAAAAAAAAAGCATATTAATCTCAGGAAAATATTTGATCTTTTCTTTAGCTTGTTGTGGAAATTGAAAAAAATGTATTTGTATAAAGCAAATTCAGAGTATTATGTCATCAAACATACGGCTGTGGACCACTAAATATTCAAATAGATGATAGTTGATCTACACGGAAATAATCGTATTCGTTTCAGCTTATCGTTTTCTGGTTTGGCTCTCCTGACACTATAAATGCTCTGACTCAGAGGCTTTTAATTTGAATGTGTGAGACTGAAAAGATAGCAGCCCCTGACAGGAAGTAGGCAGCTTTGATTTATGGTCAAGCTGATGTGCTGGCACGCTGAAAAGCAGAACACACAAAAATCCCTCTTCACGATCACACAGTTGATATGTAACATGTAAGGAGTAAACACTTGGGTAATATGCATGAAAGTAAATATGAAATTTCCACTGAATTGCCTCTAATGTTTTTCCTAAAATGCTTAAACTGTTTATAAGTTAAAGCAGCACATGATACAAACTAAATAATCTAATCAGTAGCACTGCATGGTATAACTTTATCATCACATGTTACAGCATTTTGTCTTTGGTTCTCTAATGCTCCTGCTCAGACCAGTCAGGATATCTGCTGTGTGGTTTTTGCCCTCTTCAACGTTGTGTGGGCGACTTTGTTTCTGGAGCGCTGGAAGAGGCGAGAGGCAGAGCTGGCTTACAGGTGGGGCACTCTGGATACCCCCACAGAGTCCTTAGAGGAGCCCAGACCTCAGTTCAGGGTGAGCACTGTTTCAGTACTTATACCACCAAGCATTTTTCAGTGATAATGATAATAAACTTCTAAAGCTTATTTTTTTTAAATTAATGGATTTACACACAGACTTTGACTTCTTTTATTCAGCATTTCCATTTTTATCAAAGTAAAAAGCTATATCGCTGTCTTTGCATGATGCAAGGGATCAGTTACTCAGTTCTGCAGTAACTCAGTTGCATCACAATTCCAGGAAATGCGATCAACGTGTTTCTAAGAGTAGTGTGCGAGTGTGAGTGTGTGTGCGCGGGGGGTGGAGGTGTCCAACTCACTGTGTCCTGCTGTGAGGAATGAATAGAAAACTGCACGGGGGGTGGGGGAGAGGGTGTTAATGCCTCGAAAGGGGACTGTGGGAAATCCTTAGCACAAGCCCGGCTAGCTCAGTCGGTAGAGCATGAGACTCTTAATCTCAGGGTCGTGGGTTCGAGCCCCACGTTGGGCGTAATAGCTTTTAAAGAAGACACACATATAACCGGAAGTCCTACAAAATAGGAAGATCTGACTTCTTGGCAGGCAATGTTGCAAACTGTACTGATGGCACGAGTTTGATGTAACAAATTATATAGAGGGAATTAGCTGTTTGCTGTGATAAGACACCTCATATCATTTTTACACTTCAAATGATGACAAAAATCCCAAAATAGCCTCCAATCTCATATTCAGCCTGGCCCGTCTGTTCCCTCGTCCTCTGTTGTCTCTGCAGGGAGTGAAGCGTTGCAGTCCTATAACTGGCTGTGAGGAGTTCTACTACCCACCCTGGAAGAGAGCTCTGTTCAGATGGCTGGTCAGCCTGCCCATCTGCCTCCTCTGTCTCTGCTTTGTCTTCCTCGCTATGCTCCTCTGCCTGGAACTGCAGGTTTGACACCCAGAACAACCGTGTGCAGGTTCTGTGAGACAAAATGAATTTAATATAGTCATGGTGATGATATATATCTGTGTTTAATTCTACTCTTAATGAAATAAATACAGTATATAAGGAGTTTAACAAGAGAGGTAAAAAGTGAGAACAAATTTGCTTCAGACCAATAAAGTCTATCTTTACTCTATGTCATAAATGTTTTGGGGGGTTTTTAATAAAAGCTATGAAGAATGTAAGATCCATGTCAACTGGTAGTCCTGAGATTTGTGTAATGTGTTATTTTCTAAAACAGGTTAAACAGACCATAATCAACTATACCTCCTACCAGCTCACATTCATTTAACGGCCTTTTAAAAATAGCCCAGGGATTTGAGATATGAATGAACAGGCCATTAAAAATGTATCATACTTCTATTTCACCTTGCAGGAAGTGGTGATGGAGATTCAGGAGCTGCCTAGTATTACAAGATTCATTCCGAAGATACTTCTGGCCATGACAGTGACTGTATGTGATGAAGTATATAAGAAGATCGCCTACTGGCTCAATGACATGGGTAAGAAGAAATTAAATTTAATGAAGCGTACTTGCCCATGACCGTGATTTAGATTATGTAACTCTTTGGTATGTAGAAGGCTGTCCTATGTCCTAGTCTGCATTTTTACTTTTTGTTAGAGGAAAAACTCCTGCACACTGAATAACACTATTCTTATTTGCATTTCTTCACCTAGAAAACTACAGACTCCAGAGTGCCTATGAGAATAATCTCATCATCAAGATGGTTTTTGTAAGTCATTATTTCCCCTTATTTGGGGATAAAAACAGTTTACCATGAACGAGTGAGTGAGTGAGCGTTTGCATTTCTGCAATGTTTTCTTCTTGTTTTGCAGTTTGAATTCATCAATTCTTACCTTAGCCTTTTCTACATTGGATTCTACCTCAAGGACATGGAGAGACTAAAGGAGGTAACCACAGTTTTATTTATTTATCTTATCTCATACCATGTTTAGCTTATTTATTTATACATACATATGTATACATATATATACACACACACACACACACACACACATACATATATATATATATATATATACACATATATATGTATATATACATACATATATATACATATATACACACACACATATTTTATATATATATATATATATATATATATATATATATATATATATATATATATACATATATATACACACATATGTATTATGATATTATATAAATATTTCTTACAGTGCCAGGGTTGCACTGTGTGATGACAACAGCTAAGCAACTTGAATTTTTATTGTTGTTTCCTTTTGAAGGGGTCTTTTTCCCGATTGGAAACTAATTATGCCAACAGCACATGAATGCAGCATTAGTAGAAATACTTATTTTTTTATTAAAAAAGCACTACACACACAAAAAAATGTATTTTTGTTGGGTCTGTGTTTCCACAAGCCCCGCTGGTTCAGAAACTTATTCTCGTTAACGACAAAAACAAGACGAACATCTTTTACTTGCTAGCAAGGGAAGTCTTTGGTCAAGAACCAGCTCTTGGAGCGCACGCTCCTAACCTGTCTCCAGCCCAAAGTCCTTCAAAAGAGCAGCTTCCCTCGCAGCTATTTATTGACAAACTGTTACCATACACATCACACCCCCCAATGGTTCTAAGACAAGGCACTATGTGTAAGCACCTGTATGCATGTGCAAGAACGTGTGTGTGTGTCATGTGAGAATGTGTGTGTGTGTGTGTGTGTGTGTGTGTGTGTGTGTGTGTGTGTGTGTGTGTGTGTGTGTGTGTGTGTGTGTGTGTGTGTGTGTGTGTGTCATGGGGGTGCGTTTGTGTGACCTCCTGCTGACCAAAAGGGTCATAAAAGCAGGAAGCTTACAACAGAAGAAACAGATCTTTCAGATAAAACCTCCCCCAGCATAGAGTGGCTGGAGAGGTGGTCAGGATCAAAGGAAAGTCTTGATCCTACTGCTTGAACCAAGACTGTACAAATTTAAGAACATAAAGACAACATTCAACAATTAGACTTAACAATTTTATCCCCAAAATTCTTATAAATATAATATGGTAATAGTATGCTATGTTATATTATAGTAAATATTACTGCTGTCTTATAGGTTAACCATTTTTTCTAATGTGCAAAGGTTACATTAAGGCAGGTATTTTGTTTGAGTCTACAAATTCTGAGTGAGTGTACATAGAGTCACGTGGCAAAGTGTAAGGCTACAATCCAAAGTCACTGTTTAGGTGAGAGATTTAATGTTAGTTGTGTAATACTGTATAAAGGTCTTCAGCTATCCCTCTTTTTTTTTATTTTGCCAATACAATAGATGCTGTGATTTATTTAAATTTGCAAACAACAATGAAAGTACAGTAGATGAGGCAAAAACCAGTTTGTTCCAACAACCTCAAAAGTCAATATTTGGTATGACCACTTTATTCTTCAGTACAGCCTGAACTCTCCTAAGAAAGCTTTCTTCAAGCAGTCGTCAGGAGTAGTTCTCCAGGCTTCTTGAAGGACCTTCAAAGATCTTTTGATGTAGGGTGCCTTTTGTTCCATTATCTGTCAAAATGATAATGATTCGGAAACTGTCCGTCTGCAGTTGATTGTTTTGAAGTCTGCAACTTGGCATACAAAAAGAAATTGGTCAGGTACAAGGACTGAGTGAAAAAGCAGCCAATGTCTAAAGAAAAGCTTTGGAAGACCTTTAGAAGCCTGGAGAACTACAGATCCAGACCAGTTTAAAAAAATTAGAAACAAGTCTATTCCCTTCTGAGTCCCAGAGGGATCCCTGTCAGTCGCAGTGCAAACGATGCACAGTGCAGAACTAAAATATAAAGAATTGAGGGTTGCTCAAGACTTTTGCACAGCATGGCATAATAATGAAACACTGCATTTGTTGCCCTAAACTTTAAATCATACAAGATCAAAGCTTTAACAGCAACACCCACAATTTCTTCAACTAAGCACCAGTTTATTATGAATCCCAGAGTCTGTTTTTTCTTTTACTCAACAATCACTGGGTCTTGCTTTGATGTCATTCTTACATTCAGCACAGTAACAGATCCCGTCCTTCTCTTCACAGATGCTAGCTACTCTACTGATTTTCCGCCAGTTCTTACAGAACATCAAAGAGGTCCTTCAGCCTTACCTGTATGAGCAAAACAAGCTTGGTGTGTTCACCCCAAAGGTGCTGTGGGAGCTTCTCCAAGCCATCGTGCTCAAATATGGCCGCCTGGCTCTGGGAAAGGCTCAAGCTTCAATGACATCCTATTCCTTTCTGAGTCCCAGAGGAATTCCTGTCAGTCACAGTGCAAACGGTAACCCAGAGCCAAAGAGAAGAGGAGATCTGAAAGCAGGATTCAGGCTGACAGAGGAAGAATGGGACATGACCGACAGTGCCATGAAGCAACGTAAAGTCAGCTTCACCGAGAAAGTCGACTACCAGGATGTCACAACGGACACGCAGGCAGCGGATGACAGCTCCCTAGAGGACAGTCCCACGCTGGTGGAGGAGGGCATGGATCCTTCCAGTATTTTTGATAGCTGCGATGAGGACAGTGATTGTGAAGTGCTGCCTCAAGTATGTGGTTTGCTTAATTGAACTGTGTATCAGATTCTATTGCTGCTTTGTATTCTTGCCGTATGTCTTTAAAATGCAAAATTGACGTCCTTTGCTTTAATAGGTATCAAAGGTCTCAATATTACACTGTGCTGTTTGAGAGTCATTTAACTCACAATATCACAACTAAAGTATGCACTGCAAAGCTATAGAATTAAAGCTCCTGTTACTAGATTAGCAGTCTAATATTTGCTTTAGCAGGACACCAAAGACAATACCACCTCTGTCTGTCAGAGAAGAAGGAATGTGGGGGAGGGCAATGATGACAAGAAATCATGGATCGATCCACCGGAAGAGCCAAAAACTGTCACTCTGACCCAAGCCGAGATTGAGAGTTGTATGCAGACATACGAGGTAGGACTACACTTAAATTCACCTGTCCCCATGAAAATAATTTGACATTTAATAGAAATTTTGTTGCTTAACGACAACTTGACCCCGACAGGACACACTTCAGGACTACCAGGAGATGTTCATTCAGTTTGGCTATGTGGTGCTCTTCTCTTCTGCGTTTCCGCTGGCGGCCATGTGTGCCCTTATCAACAACATCATCGAAATACGCAGCGATGCCCTGAAGCTCTGTACCGGTCTGCAGAGACCGTTTGGGCAGAGGGTGGAGAACATAGGACAATGGCAGGTCAGTGTGTGTCATGCTTTGAAAAATGTCAGAAAAGCCTCCAGGCTCCAGTGTGCACAGCAGGGGCATCTGATAATATGTAAATATCTTTCCCTGTGTGTTGCCAGACTGCGATGGAGGCCATGGGCTTGATAGCCATTATAGTTAACTGCTACCTGATTGGTCAGTGCGGGCAGCTTCAGCGTCTGTTCCCCTGGCTTAGTCCTGAAATGACCATCATCTCCATCGTCTTATTGGAGGTATTTGCAGTCGTGTAGATTTGGCAGGGAAGACGTTTGTTTGTTTTCTGTAAATGTGGAAAATGATATTTTCTTATATTTATTGTGATTTTTGGTATTTGTATGACATGTTCAATAGAAATATTAAAGACAGGCGGGAGGGGGAGAATGCCATTGTGCCTTGGTGGAACTGTGTGTTGAGTGTCCCTTTGTGGTCTTGGTGGTTTACAGCACTTTGCAATCCTCCTAAAGTACATCATCCATGTTGCCATCCCTGATATCCCTGGCTGGGTAGCAGAAGAGATGGCCAAGCTAGAGTACCGACGAAGGGAAGCTTTCAAGGTATAACTGTGTGATAGCTTGAAAGACCTTCGGCCAACGTAAGGCTTGCTGTTGGCTGCATACTGTGTCATGTCTTTGCATATCTCTACATTTGTGCCCCTTGGTGCCTCATGGTGTGCATTATCCAACAATGCACACCAGTGAAGCCTTTTCTGATTGTAATGAAGAAGTAACTGTATGTGTTTGTCTGTATAGTCTTGTTGGCACCTTGTCTTGATGATGAGTCTCGTTATAGAGATAGCAACACAACTATGAGCCAAAATGGAAAAATCTAGATATTTGTATTTATGTTTGCATTTCATCACTGTTAGTATATATATTTTAAATGTATAATATTTCAGTGTGTATTTCTATATGTAATTATCCCTCATCTTCTCTATCTTTAATGTCAAACTTCTCCCTCTTTAGAAGCATGAGCTGCAGGCCCAACAACACTTCCAGCAGCAGCTCAGGCGCCGGCGTGAAGAAGAAGAGCTTCAGCGTCATGCTGAGCTGCAGGCCGAAGCCCGTCAGGAGAGTGACTGTCATAAGGCAGACACCCAGCACCAGCATCACCATGACAAAACACAAATAAGCAAGCCAGGGGACAAGCCCAAGAGACCAAGCTCTCTGCTGGGAAACAACAATGTGATGAAGCTTAAGCAGATCATTCCTCTTCAGGGGAAGTTCTCCTCCGGCACGTCACGCTCACCGGCTCAGTCCCCAACGGGAGGCGAAGCAAAGCTCCCGGGATTTCTGAAGTTTTTGAAGTCACCTGAGGTGAAAAAAGAGCCAGCAGTGGCAGTTGGAGCCACGCAGGGGTCAACAGCGACCTCTTCAGTTCCCCCTAGTGGCCAGGAGAGGTCACAATCCCCCAACCGGACATTCAGTCCTGGGAAGCTGTTCAGCTTCAGCAAGTCAGAGGGTACTGTGGTGTGCGCAAATGGGACACAGCTGACCACCCAGGCTGCTAACACTCAACCCAGTAGGGTTGAGTTAAACACATCCTCAGAGGAATTACCCTCGAATGAGTCAGATAAAGGTGAATCGAAACAACTGACTGATTTAGAAAGCTCCAACTCAAAGACTTAATAAATGATCAACCAAACCAGTGTATTATTATAAAGTGGAGAGCAGCATACAAGTGACATTGATGCACCTCCACTGTAGGAGAACATTAGTCATGAGGACCACATGTAAAGTCGGCGAGGATTAGACTTTCACACTTCATGCAACTTACTTCTCACAAAACATTAAACTGTATCTATTAACACTCGACTATCTAACTTCCATGTAAAAATGTACAGTAAGCATAACTCCTTGAATGGAGCTTGAGTAACCTTTAATGAAGGTTCAATTACTGCATGAGTGGTTTTCAACAGCACCAGAACACACTGTATTGATGTGAAGGATCGTTTCCCCCCCCCTCAATTTCCAGGACTTTATCACCAATGAGCCCTTTTGTCAGAGGTCATGAGCAGCAACTTCCCATTCTGCATTTATTTCTCCTTCATTTTGATGCCTGTATAAAATGCATGTTGCATTATGTGCATGCATTACTTCTCCATCATGTCTTTTTAGTTGTGAAGCACTTTCAAAGCCATTGTATTCCTCCGCAATAGGTCAGATTTATTCACTGTGACCATAAAAAAAATATTCTATTTTTCTTAACTTTGATTTTCTATGAATTATTTTACTACATAAATTAGTGAATGTACTTCCTTGATGCAAATAAATCTCACTTTAATAAACGCCCATCGAGAAATAAAACACTCACTGTATGACCGACCGCACAGTTGGATCGATTTCTTTGCTGGATGTAGGGCTTGAATTAAAACGCTCATATACATTCAGAGGCCAGTTTATTAGGTATACCTGTTCAACTGCTTGTTTAGCCATGCAGACATAGTACAGATGAACTGCTGGAGTTCAAACTGAGCATCAGAATGGGAAAGGAAGGAACACATGGTTGTTGGCGCTAGAGAGGTTGGTCTTAAGAGTATTTTTGAAACTGAGCTGATAGGTAGGCAACAGTAACTCAAATTATCAGGATCTCTGAATGCACAACATATCAAACCTTGAAGCAGATGGGCTACACAGCAGAAGACCAAAGCGGGTGTGACTGTTGTCAAGAAAAGAAAAGGAAAGTGAGGCTACAATTTGCAAAGGTTAACCAAAACTGGACAATAGAAAATTTGAGCAATTTCCAATTTGCAATAATTGTGTGATCCTATAATGTCAATATGGACCAAAACCTCTGAAAAATGCTTCCAGCCCCTTGTTGGATCTATGCTGTGGAGAATTCAGGCATTTCTGAGGGTACAAGTGGGTCCAACCAATTATTAAAAGAACTGTACTTAATTAAGTGGTCATTGGTGTATTCTCTTATATAAACATGGTATTAAAAGATATAGCTTACAGCTAAGCTAAGCTATAAAAAAATAAACAAGTGTTTAAAGTGTTGTATATTACCTGCATATTTGCACATGCAATCAGAAAGAAGGATCTTTCTTCAGTTTCACCCAAAGACTGGCTGCTGATTACAGAGTTATCTTTACTGCATGTCACAGAGCAATCTATACAAGAACATCTAAAACTGACAATACAACTATACAATCGACTCAAAGCAAAACAACAAACTTAATCAAGTGATGGAATACAAACCATAAGACATCAGGAGAAATGGGTGACTCTTTTATATGAAGCTAAAGAAAATACACTGCCTCTTTCAGGTTTAAAATAGTACTTGTGAAATCTACGTGTACTCTCGTTCCACTGACCTGCACAAGCAACGAAAGTGAACATTCATGAGTCAGCCACACTGATAAAACCTCTGAAAGATGAAAAACACAACATCTTCTGCAACGTCCTGCTGGAAACCTTGCGCATTCATCTGGATGTTACCGTCTATCACCCACTTTCTCTTAAATAAAGTGGGCGTTTAAGCAAAGTACATAAGTGGATTAAGGACAGCATTTGCTTCTGGCCAAACATCAAACTGCCCAGGAACAGCTCAAGCAACACAAAGAGCCCAAAGCACTGACCCATCCCTTAAATTCCACACACTCAAAGCTGTTGCACGAGGGGGGATCGACATGACATAAGATCAGTTTTAATTTTGTGGCTGGCTCGTGTACACTGTAGCAGGTTAAACTTTTCAAAAAGTATTTCTTTCCTAAGGTGCAAAAACTCAGCAAATTAGTTAAATGCTTTTGTTTCATTTACAGAAACTCCCTACAGCATAAAAGTTGTCTTAACAATGTGAGGATAACTACAGCTAGCTTGGGAAAGACAAAATTGGAGTGAGTCTTGTTACCTGATAAAAAGGTGAGGGCAATCGTAATACACATACTGTACAAATATACAAGATTTGCAGAGCCATGGGAGCAGCTTCACTCTTTGCAATGTATGTACTGAACCTTGTTGATCCAAAAATATTTCCTCAACATGGCTCAAATGACTGACGTGTTTAAGCACATTTACAGCTAGGATGCTCAGTAGTCCCCCCAAAACAACAGTATGGCTAAAGTGTAAATTTACACATATTATTCAGTCAAATACTGTGCTGATGGTGCCATTACAAAGATCCAACTGCTGAAGTATTAAGAAGCTGAGATTTTAGCTACAAAATATGTACAAGTGAAAATTGCATCCTCTAGCATAAATATTGGCTTGGACGTTTTCTTACACCAAAGTCCATCCAACTCTGCAGTGCTTAATCTTCCTGAAACACAATGTAAACCAAGGGGCACCCTAAGTCGCAAGTGGAAACACACTCACTTCCACATAAGGCAATAAATCATTATAGTTATTATTCATCGGGAGAAAACAAACATTTCTTCAATCACTCATCTTGTTTCTGCAACACAGCTCATAAAAACAAACCCTGAATCTAACGCTAAACCTAAACCACTATTAAAATAATTATTTCCACTTACTGTAATAGCAGTAATCTTTAAAAAGATTACCTAAAATGACATAAGTAACAACAGAAATTGTTCATAATTCAAAAATTTAAGTTCCTGATTGAAAAATATCCACAAGGTCATCTCACAGCACATGCACATTTCAGATATGTGTGAATTACTGCAATTGTAAACCTTCAAAGGGTCAGCCCAAAAGCTTTTTTTTTTTTTTTTTTTTTTTTTTTAAATCCCTGGCATCTCTAAAGAAAAACTACATGGGTGTAAGTGGAATAAAACCACAGGGACTGAGCAATAAGGAGGTAGATGTTTGATCATTTTAAGACTACTATGAAAAGAAAAAACAAACCTCTGAAGTAGAAGTATGGCCTCCTCAAAGTGAACAAAACAATGCATGAAAGCAGTGAATAACTGAGGAAAAAGGTATTTGGTTAAGGAGGAGCTCTAAAGTCAAGTCCAAACATTAGGAACAACTTGACAGCTGTGGTCTGAAATCAAACTGCTTGTGCAGCTGTGGCAAACTTGTTTGCAAACATGTATTTTGCATCGGCTTGTGCATTTTGTCTGAGTGGGTCAGTCTCTACTCAGAATCGATGGCGTAGCAGTTTATGAAGCTTCATTCGGCTCTCTGTTGTCTGTTCTTGCAATTTTTCGTGGAGGTGCCGTGCTCTCCCCTTCTGTTTGTTCCTGTTCTCGCTTTTTTGCCGCATTCTGATGGAGTAAGGAAAAGGACATTAACCACTGGACTACAACATAATGGAGACGTGCCATCATAGACAATATAGTTAGCACAAACTGCTTCCTCCATTAGATGAACGATATTTAAAAGCCTTTACCTTTTTATCCCACTGTTGATGTAGATATCGTAATAAGATGTTTGTCTTCTCTGTGACTATGACTGAGGAACAAAAACACAGAGATGATCTGATCATGAGAAACACAAAAGCACACAATGCAAAAAGAGAAAAAAATGTAGAAATCCATAATAGATGCAGAGTGTTTATGTAGAGTGACTTTTGGGGAAGATGTAGACATCAATGTTTAGGGAGTAAAAAGAATTGTGATATCAATGTATCAGCCAATAATCTCTAAATGCATAAATAGGTATACAATATATGAGTCAAAGTGAACATGTTAAATGATGAGCCATCTCCAACCATATAGAGCATTTTATAAATGATTTTGCAAGCATACTTGACTGCACACATCTAATGCCTACTGCTGAGAGTAACAATATTAGACATCATATACAGTGCTGTGAAAATGTATTTGCCAGCTTCCTGATTTCTTTGTTTGCTTGTTTTCTTCCCCATGTTTGTCAAACTTACATGTTTTGGATCAAACAAATTTTAATGTTAGACAAAGACAACCTGACTAACTGCCTGTTTTTAAATGATGATTTCATTTATTAAGGAAAAAAGCTATCCAAAAATACCGTTCCCTGTCTTGATGCATGCTCAATCATCCAGGTAAGTAGATCCCAAAAGGTTGATTCTATTCATCTGGATGTAGCATTTTCCATGAGAGAAACGTTTCGTCACTCATCCAAGTGACCTCCTCAGTCTCAGGGCCAGGTGTTCAGCAAGAACTACAGTCAAATCTCTTGTGACAATTGGTAATGAGTCTTTCACACTGCTGTGAAATTGCTGAGTAATTTGGCCCACTCTTCTTTGCAGAATTGTTTTAATTCAGCCATATTGGAGGGGTTTCTACCATGAACGACCTGTTTAACATCATGCCAAAGCATCTCAACTGGATTTACAGTAAGTCTAGACTTTGACTAGTCCACTCCACTCCAAAACCTTTTTTTTTTTTTCTTTTTGTGCCTTTCAGAGGTGCACTGTATGTTTTGGATCATTGTCCTGCTGTATAAATCAAGTGAGCTTGAGCTTCAGAACATAAAGTTATAGCAGCACATTATCCTTCAGCATTTTCTGGTATAGAGCAGAATTCATGTTCCATCAGTTACAGCAAGTTGTCCTGAAGCAGCAAAGCAACATCAGACCGTGACACTACCACAACCATGTTTGACTGCCGGTATGATGCTGTTTTTATTAAATGCTGTGTTAGTTTTATGCCATACGTAACGGGATACTCCTGGGAAGGTTCACCACTGTTTTCCCAATTTGTGGATAATGGCTGTCATTGTGGTTCACTGGAGTCCCAACCTTAGAAACAGCTTTGTAACCAAAGACTGATAGATGTCAGTGACTTTGTTTCTCTGCTGTTTCTTTAGATTGTTTTATAATGTGTTCCTTTTTGAGATTTTTATGCCTGCATAGGGGTTGGGGCAATTACTTCTCCACACAGGGCTAAGCAGGCTTCCCCTGATAAACGATCAGTTAATTAACTGAATATTGTATTTACTCAGTCATTTACTTTGACTAATATTAAAATTAGTTTGATGATCTGAAACATGAAAGTGTACCAAATATGCAAAAAGAAAGAAAACCAAGAAGGGGCAAATGCTTTTTCACAACACTGTAAGCTGATACTGATAAGCCTATGACAAGTTGACATCAGTCCAAAGTTTAGCAATCTATGAGAAAGAACGTAAAAGCCTAGAGGCCATTCACTGGGTGTGTACTTACTCTGCTCTGAGGGATAATCCCGAGTTGGAAGATACACAGATGGTCGACGGTTCTACCAAAAAAAAAAAGAAAGAAAGAAAATAAATAAATAAGACAGAGGTCCAAGTTAGTCTATTATTGCTTAAACTGCTTCAGACATCAATAGTGGCATCACAACATGACAAAACGTTCTTGAGCTCAGATTAGAAATGAAAACATCTGAGCATAATGAGAAACACAAGCATCACTCACTGAGGCTTTGCACACAGAGTCTGCATGGAACCTGCTGAAGTTGTTTTTGTTGTAGACGGGTAGTCCCTTCAGGAAGTCTCTCTGTATACACAACAGAAAAACAAGACGATAAACACTTAAGTGTAACTGCAGCTGCGACACACATACACTACCAGATGGAAAACACACTCAGGCAGGTTGCACAAACAACTCCTGCCCTTCACATTTATTAAGGTGACGTATTTGTAATGTGACAGACTATTTACAGCACGTCTCACTTGCTACAACAAGCAATTCGACGAATAGCAACTTAAACAGTTCAGGAACGAAGTATCTATGAACCAACCTTCTCCATTTCTGCTCGGGTCGTGCTCTTCGTTTATTATTGAGCAAAGCACGGTGAGGGTGAAAACCAGCAAATGCTACTGCTTTAGCTAGCTAGCTACTAAGCCTTGTTTTTGTCGAAGCCAAGATACCGAACTGTTTACCCGGTCAACAGCGCCTGCTACAAAACATAAACTACGTTTGATATGATTGCATCGCGTCACTTCAGTCAGGTAGAAAACTACCACTCGTGTAACTACGAAAACGCCGAAATTTAGGGTCTTTTTGGCCGCCAACTTGCTACTATTTCAAAACTCCATATTTGTTGTTCGTCTCTTATGGGCGGTTATCTTCTGACACCCAGCCTATCTCATTGGCTGAACAGTGGCAGGTCTGGGAAAAGAGAGAAAGGGCAAGAAGCCGATTGGCCAGAAAGTCATGACGTAGAAGACAAATTCCCCAATATCACGCAGGTTATGGACGAGGGTGCTCATAAAAACAACACTACTTTCTCCACTACTCCTCCCGCACGTACACCGCTTATCAGCTTCTGGGGATCCGCACACAGAGGTAGAGAGTCTGAAAAACGCAGATTATACAGCAGCATAAAACAAGCTATAATAATAATGATATTAATTTAGTGATCGGACTGATTCCTGTCGTGTATTTTCAGTTAAAATGAATTACAATAATGGTTTAAGAATATTGCAAGGGTGTTTAGCTGTAAATGTTCACGCCCCCCCCCACCCCCCCATAAAAAAAAAAACAACAACAAAAACCTACCTTTAAACTCATATTTTTAAAATTAATTTAAAACATTTAAACATTTGAATTCATTTCAGTTTTCTTTTAAATAGCACTAATTCACAACAATAGTCGCCTCAATATGCTTTATATTAGAATATTAGAAAGAAACCCTAACAATCAGATATCCCCCTAAGAGCAAGCACTTTGTGGAAGAACTCTTTTTAACAGGAAGAAACCTCTGACAGAACCAGGTTCAGGAAGGGCCAGCCATCTGCCAAGACCAGTTAAGTGTAAGTGGAAAGAGAAGAAAGCAGAGAGAGACAGGACAAAAGACACATTGTGGGAGAAAGAGCCAGAGTTTAATAATAACTAATGATTAAATACAGTAGTGGACAATAAACATACAGAGACTAAAAGTAAGTAAGGGAGGGTTCGGTGTCACCTGATCCAGCTGTAAGCTCTATCATAGAAGGAATTTTTAAAGCCTAATCTTAAAAGTAGAGATGGTGTCTGTCTGCAAATCCAAACTGGGAGCACAGAAGAGGCGCTTGAAAGCTGAAATATCCTAGGAACCACAAGTAAGCCAGCACTTTGAGAGTGAAGTGCTCTGTTGGGGTGATGTGGTACTATGAGGTCGTTAAGATAAGTTGGGGCCTGATTATTCAAGAACTTGTATGTGAGGTGAGGGATTTTAAATTTGATTCTTAACAGACAGCCAGTGAAGAGAAGCCAGTATAGGAGAAATACGCTTTTTCTTTCTAGTCCCTGTCAGAACTCTAGGTGCACTATTTGGGATTAAATTAAGGCTTTTCAGGGAGTTTTTAGGACAGCCTGATAATAATGAATGACAGTCCAGCCTACCTTGGGATGTTCTGCTAGGTCTTGGCTGCAGCCACCTTCAGTTGCCACTTGTTTGTGGGTCTCTCTGCCAACAGTTTTGTATATAATACCTGAAAGCATGCTCTGTTGGGTTGACTATTAAAGAATACCTCATCATTTTCTTTAAAGGAACTCTTTGGCTCATTATTCATTTGCACTGTGAAGCGTTGTCTTCATAAACGTATGAAGTGATTCTCAAAGTTTGTGCTATGGAAGCCTGGATGGGCTGCGAAGGTACTGCAGGTGGCCGGCAGCAATAACAGAAGTTCAGTTTGAAATTAAATCACTACGTACAGTTTCATATTTATATGTAATATGAATTAAAATTGGTAATGGTACGTAGTTAGTTTGTGACATTAGTCATTACTCTGACCTTTACTGCTTTTGTATTGAAGTTTGTGTCCCAGTGGCAAGTGGGTCACGCACTGGCCTTAACACTTTGCATGTGACTGTGGCATTAACAATTTATAACCAACAGCCTGTGTTGGTCATGCATGTTTTTTGATTGCATTTTCCAAGGAAATAAATAACCTTCTCTTGTATTTTGATTGGTGTAATGACTTAAGATTGGATGGAGCCCAATGGGATTTTCTGGATTTTAAGTGATATGTAGCACTCTTGATTTTGAAAATGGTTGAACTTTTTTGTAGTGTCACTCTGAGAAAAGATTTTTCTAATTTTAGAGAAACTACACAAATTAATGAAGGCAGTCCTATATATTTGTTTGATGTGCTCACTCTAGGACATATCGTGGTCAAAAATGAAACCAAGATTCCTCACAGTGTTACTGGAGGCCAAGGTAATGCCATCCAGAGTAGGTATCTGGTGACAGACCATATTTCTAAGATTTTTAGGGCCAAGTACAACAACCTCAGTTTTATCTGCATTTAGAAGCAGGAAATCAGAAACCATCCAGACCTTTATGTCTTTAACTAGAATTGTGTCATCTAGCTCTGTGGCTTAATAAAGCTGAGTGTCATCTGTATACGAATGAAAATATGAACACTTTTGCAGTGTTTTCTAATAATGTTGCCTAGGGGAAGCATGTACAATGTAAAAAGTACTGGTCTTTGCATAAAACGTGGAACATGATTAACTTGTGTGTGACAACTCCCCATTTACATAACCAAACTGTAGTCTATCAGTGCAGTGCAAAAGCAACAGTGTGTTCTACTCTCTGTAGTAAAATACTGAGTTCTAATAGGAAAAACATAGAAATAAAGTTCCCTGCCAGAGGCCAGAAAATCATTCATAATTTTCACTAGTGCTGTGCTATGATGCACTAAATCTTGGCACAAACTCTTTAACTCTGCAGCAAGCTGTTTAACAACTACTGTTTCAAGAGGGGTCAGTGTGGTCTAAAAGACAGATTGATGGTTAAGGGGAAGACATTATTGAAGTAAACTAAGATATATCAGCAGTTTTAAAAGTTGCTGTTCTTATAAGCACATCTGTGGCATGGTTGTTACTATTTTTGTAATGGTTAAAATTTTATTTGTGAAGAAACTCATGAAGTCATTACTAGTTAAGGTTAAGGGAAATGTTTGATCAACAGAGCTTGGACTCTGTTCGCCTGAATGCAGTGCTGAAGAGAAACCTAGGGTTGTTCTTATTTGATAAATAGTAAGATGTCCTAGCTTTAGGGAGGAGTTTTTTAGAGCAACAAACTATTTGTACAGCCTAAATGAAGACCTTCTAAATTAGATGCATGTTTGAGAGTTATACCAAGGAGTACAAAAGAGTAAAGTACTTCTGATTCAGATTTGTTGGGATGTTCTGCTAGGTCTTGACGGCAGCCGCCTTCAGTTGCCACTTGTGGGTCTCTCTGCCTTTGGTTTTGTATATAATACCTGAAAGCATGCTCTGTCGGGTTGACCATTAAAGAATACCTCACTGTTTCCTTTTGAGGAACTCTTGCCTTGCTTTTGCAGTATGCTTCGGGTCATTATTCATTTGCACTGTGAAGTGTTATCTGATCACTTTTTAGGAACCAGTGCATTCATTCTTTTTAAGAATGAACCAGATCAATGTTGACTTGACTACATGTAAAGGTTTTTTTATGGTCTATTTTGGTTTTTCAACCTAATGATGGCCTAACTTACATGAACATATATTTGGACATTATACCATGCACTTCAGTGAAAAGCTACCAAATACAAATTCAACACTTGGAATCACATCAAGGTTTCTTTATCTGCTTATTTTGTCACGGACTAATGACGAAACAGGGCTCGCCTGGCCACAAAACTGATTGTTAGTCAATCGTCCAGTTAATTTTGAGCCTCTGTATCTGTCAAATATCAAAAAAGGAGCTTTTTGGTACAAACCAAAGGACAATCTTTAGATGTTTTAGGCCATTGTTGTGATGTTTCATTTACTCAAGCACAATACACATTTATCAGATATGCAGAATAAATAATGTATATACCTTTTCGTGTCAACTAAGGTAACACAGACTTATTTTTTTGCTGCAAATCGTGACTTATTTTTTTGCTGCAGATCGTGCTCATGAGCACAGCGACTCTACAAAAGCCATTCTAAACAGGATAAAACTAACAGAAGTGAAGGTGATTCTGGAAAAGAATTTTATTATAGGAACATTTTTTCTTTAAGTCAACAATGTTTACTCAAAAAGAAAAAGAAATGAAGTCACACAAATGTGCTAACATGTAATGACTTTGACCAAAACCGCCCTGACCAGAGTGGGTGGGCAAAATTACAGGGCACATTTACACTCTCAAGACCAATACTGTGGAACTGCCAGTCCCAGACTACACCCAGTATCACACCAGTTAACCCAATACACAAGTTCTTTGCTTCATGCTGAGCACCTGCAAAATATAAGAACCAAGGTCTTTTTCTTTAAAGTCAAATCTTCATTGGGAACTTTCAGTGTGTGAGCGATTTCCGTCCTTTCAACATACGCCGCAGAATCACTTCGATGCCTCCTTGTGAGCTGATCCTTTTGATCCAGCCGTGGGTTCTCTTTCGTTTGATGTTTTTGGGCTGATACTCTGTGCCTCTTTTCCGGGTCCGTACCTGCTGGTACTGCCAGGGAACCTGCTGAAACACTCCTGAACCTTCAGCTTGTGAAGAAATTGTATCTGAAGCTTTGAAAACCTGTGGTCTAGCAGCTGCTCCAGGACCAATCCAGCTGCTGAACGATCTAAGGTAAGAGGTTCCAGTTAGGTCTGCTGTGGGAATGCTGTTGGAAGAACAAAGATTAAAATGTTGTTGAAATATGTTACTCTAATTTCAAAATTATGCCACAATAATACAGTAACTTCGTGCAAGCTGTAAATCCATTTATCATAATGAAGTTTATGTGTAGGGTTTCATTTTTTCACAACAGCATCATATCAGTTGTACTGCTTCGATATTTAATTAAGAATTTGCAAACAAAATTCAGTGCAAGGTGTCTTAAAGAGTGGTGGACTGGGGGCAATTATAACATCTTTTACATTTTCCTTGATAGCTCACAGACTATGTGAAATATACTGGTCATATTTTCATAAAAGAAACACACACACACATATATACACACACACACACATATATATGTATATACACATATATACACACACACACATATATATGTATATACACATATATACACACACACACACATATATGTATATACACATATATACACACACACACACATATATGTATATACACATATATACACACACACACACATATATGTATATACACATATATACACACACACACACACATATGTATATACACATATATACACACACACACACACACATATGTATATACACATATATACACACACACACACACACATATGTATATACACATATATACACACACACACACACATATGTATATACACATATATACACACACACACACACATATGTATATACACA